>NC_081414.1:141505778-143000153 GCF_030272615.1 Cryptomeria japonica
TATATCCCTTTGTCCTCTATGCAAGGTCAGAAAAGGCACACATCCTTGAGTAAATTTCATCCATCCAAAAGAAGTCCATTTCATTCATATTTATCCATGCATTCCTTTCCCCCTACAAGCAATTTGGATGCCAAGTATAAAAGTCATAAGTCTAAAAATCCACATGTATTCAAGGATCAACATGTCCAATATAATCGACATGTCAAAACAAAGAACAATATGATCTATAAAGAAAAAGAAATATCCAAAAGGCCACAAAGGCCCACTGAGAAAAATAAAGCAAAGTCAAAATATATATGGGTTCCTAAATCCCTTGTGCAAGCAATGCACTCCAAGGAACCACAAAAGCATGAAAAATCAAAAACCATGTGGATCCCTAAGCGGCTCCTTGAAGCACAAAAGCCTAAAGAAACATCCAACTTGGCATCCATAGTTGCTATTCCTCCATCCAACCCTCTCAAATTTATTCCTCCATCACCTTCTTCATCCATTTTGGGCCCTTATGTCCCAAAATCCATAGCTATTCCTTCATCAAAATCTCAATATCCAAAATACATCTTTCCTCCATCAGTCCATCACCCCTCAAGGTGTGTGCCAATGTTGATCTTGTCTTCATTTCCATCCAGTGAAGCATAGTTCTTCAAATACCCTATCTATTATCCAATGCATATTTTCCATCCTTTGATCCCTTTGATCCCATCCTTTGCATAAATCCTTGCCTTAGTTTCATCTCATTTTCCATGTCCTTATCCTACCAATGTCTTTGAGCATAATTTTAAAGGTCATGGTCCATTTATTTCAAAGTTACTATCCAAACAAAGAGATGTTTGAGTCCTTCTTCCATCCCCTATCATGTGTCCATCTTCTATTGAAAAAGTCAAAATACAAAAAAAAAAGACAAAAGAAAAAAAGGTAAAGCAAAAATAATTCATCCACTGGTGAAAACCTAGCAAATAGGCACCTTGGGCAAGTATCGTGATGAAAACCTATCAAACAGGCATCATGTGTAATCTATGAACTTCTTGCACACCACACTTGTGGGTAGGTTTCCTCCTTCATATCATATTGCCCTTCATTATCCTATCAAACCCTTGTCATTACCCTTCATATCCTATGGTCCCTCATGTCCATTTCCTCTTTCCACCTTTGATCTTGACAAGGTTGAGGATCATCATGAGCATCATGCATCTTGTTTGCAGCTTTTAGTCCATCATAGCTTTTGGTCTTTATCCATTTGCTTATTATAACCTTTCATCCATATTCCCTAGCTTATTGCAACTTTCTGCCACTATCCCATATCCTATCCCGACCTTCAGTCCATGTCCCTTATCCATTCTTGGTCTTGCTTATCCTATCCATATCTTATCACTATCCATACACTCTTTCTCATTCCTTGATCTTGATCTAACATAAGGATGCAAAATTTAAACATAGTTTCAAAAACCTCTTGACATGTCCCTCATGCCATGTCATTGCTTTACATTGTCATATCCAATCTTTTGTCCCATCACGCAATAGCCCTTGAAAATTGCATCCATATTGTCTCCATGATAAAAGGCCTTTTTCTTCCCTCTATCCACCATCATTTCAGCAAGCCTATTTATTCACCTGTCATATTCCTTGCCTTGCTAGACACTAGGGGCAAAATCATGAAATAAATCCAAAAAAATTGAAAAACGTCCTGAAATAAATCCAAAAAAAAATTGAAAAATGTCCTGAAATAAATCCAAAAAAAAATTGAAAAATGTCTTGAAATAAATCCAAAAAAAATTGAAAAATGTCCTGAAAAAAATCTCTAAAAATCACATAATGTCCTAGAAAAATTCTAAAAAAGTCCAATAAAGTCCTGAAAAAATGAACACAAAAAAATTGTAAAAACTCGAAAAGCATTTTGCAATAAATGGTCCCCTTTGTGCATAGATAGATCATTGAGCGTACATCCAATGACACATTGATCAAACATTTGTGTAGACAACAAATAGATAACATGTTACTACATTGTGTTTTAATGAAATCACGCATTAACAGATGACCTTTTCAATCAAACTAGACATTCAAACTGATCACAATTGTCATATCAATCACTTCACACCCATATCATTTTTCCTTGTCACTACTATCATGGGTCTTATACAGAGTGTGGTATACTCAAAACCAGACTATGTCCTATCTTAGATGGGGTACCGCATTCCCTGACACCAGACAGCATGATCGTCCTATCAATGCTTTCAACTTTTGACAATGAAGATCAAGATGTTTGTTTGACTTGTTGGACTTAGCGAGTCTTATTATTTATTGATTTATCTTCAATCATGTTCCTATGTTGCTTGATGATGTCACTGAGTGATTTAGAGTGACCGGGATGGTTCATGGTCCCTTTCTTATTTGTTGTTATGATTGCTATTTGTCTGCGATGCATCTATCTTTTGCAAAAAAGGGTTGCATTTAAGCTCTAGCCTTTAATGCCATGATGCTACGCATCCATTTTGCTACATTAAAATAAAGGTTCTCACTTACAAAGTACATTACTGAAAGCAATTTTTTTTTGTTTTTTTTGTCTCTAACTGTCCTCTGTCTCATTTCTTCTTACTAACACTTCTTCCATCAGTCTTGGCAGTCTGTTTGAACCTATCATCTTCTGTCATTCTTATCAATCACTTGGCCTCCTTTTTGGATTTTTCTGGCCAATTCCTCGAGGGGGAATGCATATGTCATTGTTATTGTCTAGGGCATTTTCATTATTGTTCTTTGAAACAATGCTTAGAATCCCATTGTCTCAAAGAGGGGCAAAATGTAGACACCTAAAACTGGTCAACGCTTGCAGAATCATACTTTAACATTTACACATTGCCTTATTTTAGGGTTTTTGTATCAAATTAACATTTCTCCTATGTCATGCACTTGGTCTTTATCATTTGCGAGCTTCAAGTCCTTCTGCATTCTTCATTCATCTCGATCTCGAATTTGGTCTTGTTGATAACAATCTTCAGTCATGATTTTGATCGATCTTATCCTGTCGCATCAATGTGTGTGCTCATTTGTTATCATTTTGGACATCGTCAATCCTAATTAGGGTTTTGTCCTGTTATCAATCTTGTCATCTTGCGATCGATTTGTCATCGATCATTGTCATTTTCAATCTTGTCATCTTGCGATCAATTTGTCATTGATCATTCTCATTTTCAATTTTGTCATCTTGTGATTGATTTGTCATCGATCGTTGTCATTTTAAATCTTGTCATCTTGCGATTGATTTGTTAGGATTGGTCCTTTGTCAGTCAAAATCATGATCAAATCGAATCTACATCAATTAACTTTCATCAAGACCTAATTGTCGTCCTTGCATTTCTAATTTATCTTCTAGGGTTTCATGACTTATTCATTTAACCTTGTTTGTCATTTTCCCTCTAGGTTAAATAATTTATTTATTTATCCTAAGTCTTCTTGTCACAATTAAATGTTCATTTAATTGGCTAACTAATTTCTCCCTCTTTGTGAATTAATTAATAAATGAAAAATTGTTAATTAATTCACTTAATTCCTAATTTTCCAATTTTCTAATTTTCCTAATTTCTAATTCAATTCTATCCTATTTTTCTCCTAATTTCATGGGAATGACATTTCAATTTGTCATAATTTGTCAATCAAATCAATTTTGACATAGCAATTTGTCATAATTTTCATAATTATCAATCAATCAATCTTGCATAGAAAGTGCAAATTTGTCATAAATTGTCATATTTGTCATTCTTGATTTGAAATTTCCTTTCGAATCTCTTCATGCTAATCTTGTCATCTCTCCAATTTGTCTATAAATTGGATGAATTTCTTCAATCAAAGATCCCCAATTGATCGCATTTTGGAATCCCCTGATCCCTAATCCCCTACCTAATCGAATCAATCACGCTTCAAGTATTCTTGCACTACAATCTTGTCTACTTGCTTTCACATTATGCTTATGCACTAGTAGGTGAGATCCACAAACAAATCTTTTTGAAGGAGAAAGAAGGACAATGGAGCCACAGGAAGGAGACATCCAAGTTTGCAATGGTATGCGTTCTAATTGATGTCTTGTTTTCATGTCTTTATTGAGTGTTTTTAGGATTGATCATTGCATTTGAGCTTTTGTGATTGAGCTAGATTAATATCGATTTTCTTTGATGATTTCCAGATTTCCTAGCTACAACCATAATAAAGCCAATTGACTAAACATGGATTTGAGTAACATGAATAAGCCAATTCCATAACCCAAACATACCAAAGCATACCAGATCATATCCAACCAGAAACCAAACAACCAACCAGGACTAGAAGGGTGTAGATAAAGCATCCATAATAGCTAGTGTTGACATCAATGCCAAAACATCAATGCAACACATATTCAATTCCTCCAAAAGGCCAATAATGTCCCCCTTTGGCATTGATGGCAACACTAGATGTGAAAAACATCCAAGTGCCAAGAAATGCCAAAACAAGTCTCCCCCAATGGAAGACAACCAACAATCTCCCACTCAAAGATATAGCAATGAAGTTTTGAAACAAAGACCAAACTCCCCCTGTGAATGATATCCCTGTAAAGCTCTTTTTTTCACATATATCTCTCCCCCTTTGACATCAATGCCAGAAATCTGAAAAAAATATCAAAGCAAAAAAAAAACACAGAAACTTAAGGCTAACTACTCCCCTTGAGTAGAAGCATCCCCACATCAATGCGAGAATGAATAATATCTTTGATAAATCATACCGGATTGATGCCAAATAACATCAATTAGTTCTCTGCTAGAGGGGCAGAAACCCCTAATATATCTCCCAAATACTCAAATGATTCTTTAGGTAAAGTTTTAGTTAAAATATCTGCAATCTATTCTTTAGTTCTCACATAAACCAGTGTAACTTCATTTTCTTCCACCTTCTCCTTCAAAAAGTTATACTTGATAGATATGTGCTTTGTCTTAGAGTAAAATATTGGATTCTTTGATATGTCAATAGCAGCAGAGTTATCACAGTGAATAACTATTGGTCCAGTGCAATGCACTTTAATGTCCTTCAACATTTTCTTCATCCATAGAACCTGTGTATAGTTAGTACCAGCAACAACATACTCAGCTTCAATAGTTGATAAAGAAGTTCATGATTGTTTCTTGTTGATTCATGAAACCAACTTCTTTCCAAGAAAGAAAGCTCCACCAGAATCACTTTTTCGGTCATCAACATCACCTAACCAATCTGCATCTATATATGCATATAAAGTAAAGTCATCATCCTTAGGGTACCACAAACCATATTCTGATGTACTTTGCAAGTATCTAAAAATTCAATTCTTTTCACCACACTCTCATGATTCTCTTGAGGATCACTCTAAAATCTAGATACAATACAAATAAGATTCATTATGTCAAACCTAGTCTGAGTCAAATATGGCAGACCTCCAATCATATATTTGTATCTTGTAAGATTTAGCATTGCAGAAACATCTTTCCTTGACAATTTATCACTTGTAACCATAGGATTACTTATCGGTTTAGAATCTTCCATACCAAATTTCTTCAACAATTACCTAGCATACTTAGTTTGACAAATGAAAATACCTTTATCAAACTGAGTAATCTGCAAACCTAAGAAATTTTTTATTTCTCCAATCATAGACATTTCAAATTCTTTCTCCATATTCTTATAAAATTTCATGCACAACTTATCTTCACCTCCAGAAATGATGTCATCAACAAAAACTTCAATAATAAATATATCATCATCAGTGACTTTATAATATAGATTACTATCAGCATTACCTTTAGTAAAACCAAGTTTCAAAAGATATTTATCTAACCTTTCATACCAAGCTCTAGGTCCCTGTTTCAATCCATATAAAGCTTTCCTTAACCTACAAACCATGTTTGTATCATCTAAAAGTGAAAAACCATCAAGTTTCTCAATATAAACTTCCTCATCAAGATCCCCATTCAAAAATGCACACTTGACATCCATTTGATAAACCTTGTAGTTCTTATGTGTAGCATAGGCAAGAAATAATCTTACAACTTCAATCCTATCTACAGGTGTAAAATTTTCACCATATTCAATTCCTTCCTTCTGAGAATATCCTTTACAAAACAATCTATCTTTATTCCTTACAACTTGTCCATCTTCATTCAATTTATTCCTAAAATCCCATTTAGTTCTAATAATATTCTTATTTTTAGGCCGGGGAACTAAAGTCAATGTGTTATTTTTATCAATCTGATCTAATTCTTCTTCCATAGCTTTCATCCAACATTCATCTTTACATGCTTCAATTACTGATACCGGTTCAACTTGAGAAATTAAACATACCTCATTAGATGCCAATCTCCTTCTTTTCATTACTCCATTGTTCTTATCCCCAATGATCTGATCTTCTGAATGATTCAATCTCACATACCTAGGAGTCTTCTGACTCTCTGTTCCTCTTCTCGGTTCTTCAGTTACTATTGAATTTTTTGATAGTGCCGGAGTAACTAGTTCAACACTCTATTCTGGTAAAGGTGTTACTGGTTCATTTTTTATCATTTCCACTACCAGTTCTTGCTCCTACACTCTTATTTGACTTCTATTCAACTCTTCCACCTTGACATTAGCACTCTCCACAATTCTCTGCAATCTCTTGTTATAACATCTTTATGCCTTAGGGGTTCACCCCGCAGCGTGATGGTAATGTCACGAGCCCCAAAATGGGGAGGTCATTGGTTCAAGTCTCCCGACAAGCTTTCACGATGGTGGTGGATGAAGGACTTAGCCTAGCCATAGGCTAGCGGAGTGATAAGGGGGCTAATGATACGAAGTGATAAGGATTTGTAGTGGAGTGATAAGGAGACAACATGGAGCGATAAGAAGTTGGTGGTGGAGTGATAAGGTGGTATGTGTGGAGAGATAAGTAGTAGGAGATATAAGGTGGATGGAGAGATAAGAAGGGAGGCATAAGGAGTCTTGGGGAGAGATAAGGATAAGGGAGATATAAGGAGATTTATGGTGTGATGGACTGATAAGCTCTAGGAGACAAATATTGGAAGTGTTAAGGCTTCAAACATGTTTACCATGGGGATGGGGTCCCCCTTTGTGACCCTACTGGTTCATAGCTCTAGTCATAAAAAAAGAAATTTATTGTAGGGGTGAGACCCCATAGTCCTTAAGTTAGCGGATTGCTGCAGAGCAGCTGGAATATCAACATATTACCGATAAAAAAAAAAAACATCTTTATGCCTTGCTTTCATTTGAATAACCAAGAAAAATTCCTTCATCACATTTAGGATCAAATTTTCCAATGATATTGTCTCTCCTCATATAACATTTACTACCAAAAATTCTAAAATACTTAATTGTAGTTGTATTGCCAAACCATAATTCATAAGGTGTCTTACCGGTTTCTCCTTTGATATATACTCTATTGAATGTATAAACCATTGTTCTCACTGCTTCTCTCTAGTATATATGAGGTAGACTAGCTTCCATCATCATTGTTCTAGCAGCATCCAAGATAGTTATGTTCTTCCTTCCCATAACTCCATTCTGCTAAGGTGTCCGGGAAGAAGAAAATTGTCTTCTTATACCATGCTTCTCACAAAAGATTAAACTCACCAGATGTGAATTCTCCACCATGATATGACCTTAAACATTTAATCTTCAATCCTATCTCTGTCTCAACTTTAGCTTTAAAGATTTTAAAATTTTCAAAAGCCTCAGATTTCTCCCTTACAAAAGTAACCCACATCGTTCTAGAATAATCATCAATGATTAACATAAAATATCTATCACCTTGAAAAAGTTTAACTCTAGCAGAGCCACACAAATTAGTATGAATAAGATCAAGAACATCATTAGATTTTTCTTGTATACTCTTAAAAGAGGTTCTGACATGTTTACCCATTTGACATTCTTTACATACCGGATCATAGGGCTTCACAATTTTAGGTATATCTTTAGCTGCCTTAGTTGAACTGATCTTCACAATGCAATCAAAATTCACATGACATATCCTTTTATGCCATAGACAACTCTCATCAATTTGTCTAATCAAACATGTCTTCTCACTAAAATTTAAATGAAATATATTACCTTTTGTCTGTGTACCAGTTGCAATCTCCAAACCAGATCTATTAATGATTTTGCATTTTCCATCCTTGAACTATAATTGAAATCCCTTATCCACCAATTGTCCTACACTCAAAATATTATGCCTTAAAACTTCAACATAATAAACATTATCAGTATTGTGCTTCCCATCCAATGATATAGTCCATTTTCCCATGATCATACATGCTTTTTTATCTCCAAATCTAACTAGACCGCCATCAAATTCTTTCAAAGATAGAAACTTCCCTTTATCTCCAGTCATATGATGTGAAAATCCACTGTCAATTACCCATTCATCCTTATCTTCAATTTTAGCGGCAAGTGCCTTCTCTTTAGGTACATTCTCTTCCAGTGTCAGAACACCCATTCCTTTCCATTGTCAGAACCACTAGTAGAGTCTTCTACCGGTTCATCATAAGAATCAGTCACACCTTCCTCATCTGCTATGTAGCATAATTTGTCTTTGTTTTTCCTATACTTATACTTGTTCTGATATCCAAGGTTAGGCTTAAAAGATCTTCTAGCTCTCTCTTCAAATCTTGAATTCCTTTTAGGACATCTAGATGCAAAATGACAAATCTTATTACATGCAAAATATTTAAAAGGTGTTTTTCCTTCATACTTACTTCCTATCGGTCCTTTAGGTAATCTTCTAGAAAATAGGGCTTCAAGTTGCTCAAATTATTAATATTCTCTCTTCATATCATCCAATTCCTTTGCATATAAAGTTTTCCAATCTTGCTTGTTGGTGCATGATGCAGATGCATGAAAAGAAGGTTCAGACTTCACAGCTCCAGTTGGTCCAAATTCTTCAAGATCAAAAGAAAATAAATTCCCAACCAAGGTATCTCTATTGATAGAAGTATTAAACATTGTTCTCAATTCATTAATTGTAGTAGCCTTCATCTTGTAAGCTAGTGGTAAAGCTCTCAGAACTTTAGAAACTATTTCATTCTCACTCAGAGTTCCACCACAATCTCATTTACCCTTTTCATGAATGCAGTAATCCTTTCATCTTCTTCCATTTTCAGGTTTTCATATCTCACCCAATAACCATCAAGTTTAGCAATCTTCACAGTAGGGTCACCTTCATTAACAGTCTCCAACTTGTCCCATATAGCCTTTGCAGATGATTTGTCACTTAGTCCCATTATTTGCTAATCAAAAAGTGCACACAAGAGGGCTTCTCTTGCTCTACAATCATTCTCAATCTCCTTATCCAAGTTTTTCAGAGGAGGATTTCCAGATGCTGGATTATGAGGTGTAACACTATTCTATGTGATCTCCCAAAGCTCCTTTCGAGAACATCTCAGATGAGTTTCCATCTGAATCTTCCATACTGTGTAAATTGTTCCATCAAGCCTAGGAATATTTCTATGAAAGATATCTTCAGATGAACTAGATGAACTTTAATTGTTAGTCGCCATAGGATCTTCCTCAAGCGGTTAATCTTTATGTAAAGAGGACTAGAGCTTTGATACCAATTGTTAGATAGTTAAAATAATTGGAAGACAAATAAGAGGGGTGGGTGAATCAGTTGTCACAAGATTACCTTAACATTAAGCAATTAAAACTTTAATAGTGGAACCCAAAAGATCAATACCTGAATGCATAAACCAAATACCAAAATAGTAGATAAACCAATTAACCATAAGCCGTAATGAGAAAATAAATACCATCCACATGACACCAAGATTTATACATGGAAAATCAGGTAAAGGGAAAAACCATGATGGGAAGCCTACCCACAGCCAGATAATACTTCTGCAATAAGTATGTGAATTACAATTGAGGGGTCTGCACTTGTAGGAAACCCAATATCCTAGAGCACATTGCTCATCACAAAAGGAGTCTCATTGACTATATAGAAATCTAGACTATAATCTGAAAGAAGGAATGGACTGTAAAGATAGCATCTCCTATGCCTAAATATAGTTCTAGTTAATCTCAATACTAGAGGACTAAATCCTCTTACATAAACCCAAATCAATCACCAATGATCAACCAAATCCTCAGCCTGAATGATTATTACATTATTCACTCCTTACATATCCATATCCCATTCCATGATGATCTACAATGAGATCTTACATCATATATATAGAAACTCTCAACCATAAATAATCAGGTTGGCCACCAGACAATTAAACAATTACATAATTACAAAACATGTTTTCCTAAGACCAAACAAATAATATCCAACCCATAAGACATCCCAGAAACACATCAAGAGGTCCAATCCACACGTTGCATTAAGTCAGTCCATAACCTAGATACATTGGGACCCAATATAGACCCATACACACCAAAGCAATAATCTCAATCAACTAAGTTTTGAACATGATCACCAGAAGCTACACTAACACCACTTATGCATTTCATCAAAGATCTTCATCATAGCTCTACTGGTGAAACCCTCGTCGCAACCACAAACCAAGCTTTCTAGCAAATAGGATAACATCCGATCACCACAACAAAACCACCTAACTAAACATGAATTTGAGTAGTATGAATAAGCCAATTCCATAACCCAAACATATCATAGCATACCAGATCATATCCAACCATAAACCAAACAACCTCCTGGGACCAGAAGGGTGCCGGTAAAGTATCCAAAACAACTAGTATTGACATTAATGACAAAATATCAATGCAACACATAATCAATTCCTCCAAATGGCCAACACTTTCTCAATCACTTATTGTAGCACCAGTAGGCTTTTCTCTTTGGTGAATATTCCTTCATCACTTATTGCATTAAATTTCCAATGTCGTCATCTCTCTTGGTATAACATTTTCTACCAAATAATCCAAAATATCTCATAGTAGGAACATGACCAAACCATAGCTCATAAGGAGTCTTATTGGTATCACATTTAATATGAACTCAGTTGAATGACATAAACAACATTTCTAATAGCTTCTTTCCAATAGATCTTTAGAACATTCTCTTCAATCAGCATAGTCCTTGCAGCATCTAAAACAACCATGTTCTTCCTTTCAATAACTCCATTCTTCTGAGGGGTTCTTGGAATAGATAATTGTCTTCTAATCCCATGTTTTTCATAGAATAAATCAAAATCACTAGAACAAAATTATCCACCTTTGTCAGACCTTAGACATTTCACCTTCAATCTTGACTTAGTCTCAACCTTTCCTTTGAATATCTTGAACTTGTCCAATGCTTCATATTTCTCCTTCAAAAAGACAACTCACATCATCCTAGAATAATCATAAAGTAACAACATAAAATAGATGTCACCCTACACACTTCTAACATTTGTAGGTCCACACAGGTCAATATGCACAAGATCTAACAATCCATCATATGTATATTACTTGCTCTTGAAAGAAATTCTTGTTTTCTTACCCAATTGACATTCCTTACATACTGGATTAGCAGGCTTAACAATCTTAGGCAAATATCTAATAGTTTGAATAGAACTGATCTTAATCATTGAATCAAAGTTAACATGACACATTCTCATATGCCATAACCATTTTTCATTAGTCTGAGCAATCAAACAACTTTTCTCACCAGCATTCAAATGAAAAATATTACCTTTTGTCTTAGATCTAGATGTAATCTCTATACCAGAGGCATTTAGGATCTTACATTTACCATTCTTGAACTGTAAATCATAACCTCTTTCAACCATCTATCCAACACTTAAAAGGTTATGCTTTAAACCTTCAACATATAGAATATCATCAGTATTATGCTTACCATCAAAAGAAATAGAACCTCTACAACAAATCGCATGGGTTTTGTCATCTCCAAATCTCACTATTCCACCATCATACCTTTCCATACTCACAAATTTGATTTTATCATTGGTCATATGATGTGAACAACCACTGTCAATTACCCATTCATCTTTATCTTCAACTTTAGTAGCTAAAGATTTCTCCTCAATAGTACATCTAGTGGAATCAACAGGTATCAGTCCATCTTCTTTAATCGCAAGAAATAAAACTTCATCTCCTTTTGATTCTTCATCTGTAACACCTTCATCAGTAGCATAATAGCAATTTTTCTTATTCTTATACTTTTGATTAGACTTGTAAGGCTTATCATACTTCTCATGCTTCTCATATCTATCATTTCTATCATGCTTATCAAATTTATCATGCCTATCATACTTAGCCATTCTCTCTAGGAACCTAGAAGAAAAATGTCCCACCTTATCGCAAGAGAGACATTTCAAGGGAAATTTTCCATTATAATTAGTAGCTCCCTTAGGTAATCTCTAGGCAATCAATTCTTTAAGCTCATCCAGTTCTCTTTCTTTCTCTTCCATCTCTCTTCTTTCTCTTTTCTTATTTGGATATTTTGCATTCTTCAAGATCATACTTTTTCTTTCCAAATACAGATGCTTTAAATGTTGTGTTAGACTTTCCATGTGATTCACCAAATTTTCTCATCTCAAATGTAGAAATCTTTCCAACCAACATATCTCTTGTTATTGTAGTCACACTCTGGATCTCATCAATAGAAGCTACCTTATGTTTATAGGCAGGAGGCAATGATCTCAACACCTTAGCAACAATTTAATCTTCTTCTAGGGTTCCACTGGGACATCTAATACCTAGGACAAGGTCATTCACCTTAGCCATAAAGGTATTTGTGTTCTCATCTTCTCCCATCTTAAACATCTCATACTTCCCTTTCAAACTCTGCAACTTAGAAACTTTGACCTATTTATCTCATTCATACAGGGTCTCAAGCTTCTCCTAGATCTCATGTGTGGTATGAAGTCTCATTACATTTGTCATCTCTAAATCAGTCAGGGAACTCAACAATGCTTCCTTTTCTTTGATGTTACGTTCTGTTGGAATCCAAGAACGTTGAAGGGGGGTGAATCAGTGTTCTACCGGTAAATGAATTTCTGAACTTATTACTTATGAACCGGTTAACATAAAATAAAATTAAAGTGCATAAACCAAACAACACATAAAGAAATAATACCATAACACCAACATTTATATGTGAAAAACCTTGTAAAGGGAACAACCATGCTAGGGATGATACCCATAATATCTATATACTTGATCAAGGCATACAAATATTACATAGAGAGGATTGCACATGCAATCAAGCTCACCGCCTAGAGCTCACTGCTCAAACAGAAGTCTCACTGACTTGCAAAACATTACACAATGATTACAAACAAAAATGTACTTATACGATGCATCTGACCATGTTGGATAAGTTCTGGTTAAAGCTCTGTCCACCTCCTCTGAACCAGTTTATTGATACTTTGTTATGCTTTGTTCTACTACCGGTTGGGATTGCGCACGTGAAACTACACACAAAAGCTTCCACTCATTGACCAAATCACATACAATCAATCACTGACTGTATCACATAACCAGTCACAATCCACTTGCATGAAATCCATCACTAAATGATCTCCCTTTAATACCCTTGTAACTTGTTTATCATGTTGGCCTCATAGTGAAAAATAAACTTGTCGGCTTTTGGATCATGAAGGATGATATGCATTATCTTGATGATCATATCTGATGTCAACCCACATGCTACCTTAAATTCCTTCAAAAACATTATCAGGTCCCAAAATACCTTAGCTAGGTTCTATACTCAATCGGGTCCCAAATATATGTTACCGGTACCAAGACTAACTAGTTAACAAGAATAAAGCAAAGTGTGTGTATACCGGTTGGCCCAATAAATGCAAAATGATAAGATAATGAATCTAGATGAGAAATACCAACACCAAAAGATGAGTTTCCATCAATGAAAACCCTAAATTTAATTCACCTTACCTGATGAGTGTCAATTTCCAACAATCTCCCCCTTTGGCATTGATGGAAACACTCATGTGAAAAATGATATCATCTCTCAATTTGCACCCCCTTACCTGTACATCCATTTTTCACTATACTCCTCCCCCTTTGACATTAATGGCAAAGAAGGGTACCCACAAAAAATGTTGTACAAATATATACATATCAATTCCTATACATGCTTCAAAATGTCAGCATACAAAGTCTTCAGAAGTGAAAAATATGAGTCCCAACCCTACTTGAGAGAATCAAGAATGGAGGTTAATCTAATCAAGAGACTAGCATAATATTCAATTGCCTGGGATTTAGTGGGATCCTCCTACTGCATGTTACATATACATTTTGTATTGTGACATAGTAGGTTATGTAGCTAATCCAGAAGCATCCCTGATTGATGAGAAATCTTGCATCAACCAAAAATATTTCCTTTCAGTTTTATTCTTATTTAGTTCTTTGTGCAGTTTTATGTGTTCTTACCAGTATGTACAGGTAGTTTCTTGTTCTTCATGGTAGATCTTATTTTTGGTTTCCAGATGGTTTAATGTGCTTGATTCTAGATTTCCAGTTAATTTGGGTTCTTTTTCGATTAGTTATCACTTTCAGTTGACTGTTTATGGGTTACGAGACAGTTCTTGTGCTTACCGGTTGGTTTTTCTTCTTTACCAATGTGATTCTTGGCGTATGGATCCATCTTGGGTCTTGTTTGATGTTATTTGGCATGTGGTTGACCTTCCTACTGAACCGCATCACTTGGTTGTTATTTTCCAGAAATATTTATTTAATTCTTAGGGCCGACCTAATTACATGTTTCATTTTCCTGCATTGGTGAATGCAATCTTATGAGGTCATCTGTATGTGTTTCGATGGGTATAAATATGATGTTATGTAATCATTTATAGGGGGGGAGGAAGTAGAACTTAGAATAAGGATTGAGATGTGCATGTTGTGATCCGGTTGATTCTTAGAGTCCCAGTTGGATTGTATCTAGCTTGAAGCCTGCATGTAACCGATAACTACCAGATGTTCTTTGATGATAAAATGATGATTGTCATAAGTTATAAGGCTTTAATATGATCTATTTATGTGAACTTGTTATGTTTTCTTTCTTCTTTTGTTGTGTCTCTCTTGTTTCATAAGTCGGTTGACTCTTTTTAGGGTTTTTACTGGTTATGGCTGCATCACTAGCTGGGGACCAATGAGATTCCAGAGCTCTATAGCTTGCCTTATTGTGCTTTCCCTTTCCTTTTATAACCTCAAAATCTGATCCATAACCACCAAAACTGGACCTTCTAAAGAACTTGTCAAATTTGCTGTCAGATTATAGGAGTTTGAAAAATAGAGCAAGTGATCTTTACAATCCAAAATTTGCTTGTTTATAGAGGTTGTAAGCTTAGAAAAATCTAGACAAGTGTTATATACCTTTCCTCCTTCTGCTAACGCATCATCAATAGATTGTAAGCAATTTTGGAGTTTTGCCTTCTCTGATGCAATCATCACCAAAAATGTCTACTTCCAGGGCTCAACAAATTTTTCTTTAGCTTCAATTATAGAAATCTTAACCAAAGAATCATATTGCTTAGGGATGTATTCAATTAACTCTTGCATTTATTGGATGAGCTTGCACTCTCCTTAGCTTGGAATTCTGGTACAAGTTAGTTTAAAGTCGATTCTTCTCTTTGTTTATGGTTTAGATGGCTCATTTGACTTAGGCTTCTACTTATGTACAATTGTGATTTTGGGAGTCTTCCGAGGAGGCTCCATCTCAAGTTGTTTCTTTTGTTCATCCTTCTTTTCTCTCACAACCTTTGCAAAAACACCTTTCTTCTTTGGAGCTTGTTTGATCTCTTCATTAGATTCAGTCTCCTTTGAAGAAACAATCATGTATTGCCTAGTCGGTTTCTTCTTTTTCTTTACTGGTTCCTTCGACTTGGGGTTGATAAGCTCACTGGATGGTGCTTCTAGTTGTTTTTATGACTCTGTTGTAACCAGGACCACATTAGGAGTGGCCTAAGCTTCCTTCTTTGCTTCTCTCTCCTCTTTCCTCTTCTTCTTCATCTCTTCCTTTCTTTGAGATTCAAGGATTTTAAATTTTTGTTCAATTTTAGCCCTATCATGACCCTCACTGATTAATATCTCAGCTGCAACCCTTGTCATCTTCTTTCTTATAGCACGTGAAACTTGTTCCTAGTGAACTTTAAGACCCTTCTCCCGTGTTGTGCTAATTTTTTCTTCTTTTTCATCAACTGGAGCTTTCAATAAATGTTGTCCATAAGCATCCAGTGTGGCCTCATCCACTTTATATCCCATCGGCATGATCCAGACTATTGTAGATTGGACTACCTCCATCATACATTCATCTTTATTAACCATGAAACAAATAGTATCTATATAGTTTTCTACAATTTCTTTTGGAATTCTAACTATGTTTTTAATTTCTTCTTGGAATGTTTTGAAAAATTCCCATAGATTAGCCTTTTGCTTCTTATCACCTTGTCGGTCTAATACTTGTGCAATTTGGGATGCAACTAGTCTATCAAAAGCCATTGAATCTTCCCATATCCTGGTATCATATTCAAAAAATAAAATGTCAAGCATATGATGAAAGAACCATACCGGAATGTATTCTATTAAACACAATGTACCACTGAGAGGGGGGTGAATCAGTGGTTTGCAAACTTTTCTCTTTAATTGTCCTATGTGTGTATACCAGTTAATAGATCTAACATAAAGTAGACATACTAGTTGATGGGAGGAACAAAAATGCAATCACACATGAAAGGGACACCATATAACATCATATGTATGAGGAAAACCCAAGATGGAAAAAACCTCGGTGAGAAATGTTGTTGGAGACTACTGCTCCAATCCATTCTCATAGTGAAAACATTTGCTTACAACGTTTAGGGCACCAACCTAAGGAGTACCACTCCTACTTTAGGGCATTGACCCAAAGAGCACCAACCCCTAATTTTAGGGCATCAACTCCTACACTGAGCTCCAACTCAATGATTACAAAATGATATTTTGAATACAAAAGTTATCTTCTTGCTACAAAAGAACTTTGTAACTCTCATGTATGTCTCTCCACCGGTTCTCCTATCTACAGATCTCTGTCAATTCTACTCTCTCCACACTATTGATTCTCAACTTGTTGGTTACTTCAGTTTTAGGCTTCACTCTACACCTTTCTCTAGATTTCTAGATCTTCTCAACTACTTGCACTACACTGCAACTCCCTCTTTTCTCCACTGCAACTCACTTTGCAGTATACTGGTTACTTTGACCTTGCCGGTTAAGCCTCTACTAAACCCTCTCACTGGTTGCACCTTCACTACATAGTCTATATAATTTTTAATGAAGTCTTTGATTTATTGGCTCACTACTACTCATTCACATTCTATCATTTATCATCTGACCTACAGCATCATCACACATCTTTAGTCATGAGTTGACATACTTATACTTGAGTTTTCCCACCATGACCGACATTCAAACTTCTAGCTCGCTAGGGTTTCTTCATTGAACCTGAGGAAGATCAAATCCAATCAGACCTTCATCTAGAGATCGACCACCTGCAACAGATCAATTAGACTCCACCAATCCTATTGCATTCAAAACACGTTTTTCCTATTTGGCAAACATGACACCTTCTTTGGTTTGCACTTGTCAAACACCTATGAAGTGATTACGCAGATAGCTTCACCTACCATGATCAACACTTGTACACTCACCCTTGATAATGAAGTCATCAAATCATATATTTGTCCTCTAACCAATCTCGAGCCACACTCTTCTACTCTCAACTCATGAAACATGCTATCGACATTAATATCGACCAGTCACCACTTACTCCACTGAAAACTCTTCATCGACCATTGTATCGATGACACTATTAGCAATTGACACTCATTGGATTCATATATTGTCATTGATGGCAACAAGATTCTATAGAAGGCATATACTAACAAATACCAGCATTGGAGGTATACACCACCACCAACACCGACATCTAGTACTTCAGTGAAGACAACATCAATTTGGGATCCAAAAAAAATTATTTGTAAAATCATTTTGTAATTATTATATAGGGTCGACATTGAATATCTTTTGTAGTGTAAGATGACATAAGGCATATTTTTTGTAGAGGGTATATAAGTCAGTCTGTTAGGTCATTTTGATATATGACAAGGTAGTAGAATAAAGTGATGTGAAGGATATGTATGTAGATCATTTGTATGCGAAAGTTATATCATGCAATGATCAGTAGATGGTTTGTAGAGAATTCTTGGAGGAAAGAAGATACTAGTAGAAGGGTTCAGGGTTTATGAACTGGTACAAAATAGAGCTTTAACCAGAACTCTTTTTCACATTACAGATGCATTTTGTGAGTTCACCATTACTATTTTATCTTAGAGGAAGCTTGTAGTCAATGAGACTCTTTTGTGTTGACTAGTGTGCTCTAGGCAGTGTGCCTTCCTGCATATGTAGGCCTCCATGCTATGTAATATATTTCATATGGCCAGTGAATTGATATTGTGGGTCACAAATCCCACCGTGGTTTTTCCTCTTTAAGGATTTCCAAGTATAAAATTATGTGTGTTATGGTGTTCATTCATGTGGTTGGTTTATTTACTTCATGTTATATTTTTCTTCATTTACCAGTTTATATGTGTATGTTATAATAAGGTAAAATCTTATATTACCAATAGAACACTGATTCACCCCCCCCCTCTCAGTGTTCTTGGATTCCAACAATTAGTATCAGAGTTTGGTACCTCAGAGGAAGTTTAATAGCTTGAGGAAGATCCTAAAACCAGAATCATTGAACATGGCAATGGAGAAGCATCTTGAGATGGCACTTGAGTATTATGATGTTGAAAGGATGAAGAACTTAAAGTTGCAAGATGAATTGAATTTTGCTAATGAATTCATTCTTATTCTAGAAGAAAGGTTATCATCAGCTCAAGCTAAGAGGAAGGAACTTTTGCAAAACCATGATGATGAAGAGAAAAATGCACTTAAGGAACAATCTCAGAAACTAAGTCAAGCAAACATGATCATGAAGAATGAAATGCAAGACCTAAATATGAGGATGTCTAAAGATATTGAGGACAGAAAGAAGAAGGAAGAAAATCTTGTTGTATCTCTAAAAAATAAATTTGAAGAATGTGGCAGATTGGCTCATGAGAATAATCTATTGAGAACTGATTTGGTACAATCCTGGAATAATGAACAAGAGCTTGAAGGAAAAATAATGACTTTGAGAGATAATCTGACTACTGTCATGTATCTATGAAGTGTACCTATTATAACTACAAACACAATGCACTCAATAAATCATTACAAGCAATGGTTAGTGAATTAAATAAAATAAAAAAAATCATAGCTAAGCGATCTATCGCCTCCTATTAAATGCGAGTATAAATTTTTCTCTGAGATCTGGTTATGCAAATTCCAGTGACTTGACTACATCTAGATGGAGGATTTAAATGATGAAGATGCATGATATAGCAATAATAGCATGATTAAGCTACATGATTCTATGATATTGCTATGAAATAAGCTAGAATGAAGATGCAATTAACCTAAGATTTGAACATGATAACATTGCTTGAAATGATAAACTAGAAGCTAGATGCCTATAGTAACAATGCTTGAATGCAAATGAGATGAATCAATCGGGATGCAAAAATGATATGAAATTGGGACCCTTTGTGCTCCAAAATGAGGTCTATTTATAGGATTTCCCAAGGCTAGGGGTAAGGTGGCATGAGTCAATGATTGATATTTGATCTAAAGATATCAAGGGTTAAATTGGAGGTGGGTTGAGAAGAGGTTGAATGAAAGGGGACAATTGGTGGTAGGTAGGAGAAGGGGTTGGATGAAAGGGAAAATTGTCATCTCCATGGTGACAAGTGTCAAGAAGCTTCTAGAAGAGGTTAGATGAAAGGGAACACTTAGTGACAAGTGTCACAAGGCTTTTCTCATGAGAGTGAAAAGTGTTCCAGGAAAGGGGACATGGTGGTTAGAAGTTAGGAGAATTTGAATTTAAAAATTCAAATAATAGGAAAAGGCTAATTAATTTCAACAACTCATGAATTGATTTGTTTTAATAAATTATAGGATTTAGAAGAAATGAATTTGATGGGGGGGAATTAATTAATTTAAATTAATTAATTAAAGGGGATTATGAAATGAACCTATTAAATAAATCCTTAGATTTATTAATAAGTAGATGAAAAGGGGAATTTAATCAAATTGCTTAGGGAATTCAATTAAATTGGGAAGGGGGATTAATTAAATAATTGCTTATTTAATTAATTATCTTCAGACCATTTTGAGGTGTATACATTTTTCCCCTCTTTGAAGTGAGGTGTGATGATGCATTGATTCAAAGAATAATCTCATTTTGATGATGATATTCGTTTGATAGGATGCCCCATCTCTTGATTGCTAAATTACGATATGATGATGCCCCCTCGAGAGATCAATTGAGATAATTGATCTTTGGAGTTTTTTGAATTTTTGCAAAATTAATATCAAGATAGATGTGATTTGATATTTGCAATTGTGTTTTGATGAAAATGTGAGTTCTTCTATTAGCTTGATTGCTTAGATTGGTAAGATTGATAAATCTTGATCGATTAGATTGATAAGATCAAAAATTAGTCTGGTTTCAGGAAGGATTTATCCTGTATAAGACAACAATGATCAAAGTGTCTGGTTTCAGGAAGGATTCATCCTGTAGAAGATATGATCAGAACGTCCGGTTTTAGGAAGGATACATCCTTTATAAGACATGATTAGAATGTCTAGTTTTAGGAAGGATACATCCTATATAAGACATGATAGAATCAATTAGGTTTGATTGATTGATTTGATTTGATAAGGTTAATTAGATAAAGAACTAACAGTTTGTTGATATCAAGTTGCAGAAATTTTTGGATATGATGATTGTTGATTGTGTTGAGAAAGATAGCATAAGATTTGGGCTAGGTCGATAATATCATGAGAGAGATGAGTCATCATTTTGATTATGTATACACTTAAGATGATACCTTGACGATTCCTGTGATAGATTGAACCTTGGATAAAAGGAGCATGAGGGATCCCATGCAAGAATGAAATGTAAGCTAAATGCAAATGAAATGCAATGCGATGACCAGACCAGTCACTGGATTATTGCTTGCCATCATTGAGCTTTTGAAATGTGGGAAGTGAGTGCAAATAGTGATGGTATAATTAAAGGATGACCTGAGCACTTCTTTCCTAGATTTTGATATAGCAAGTTAGCACAAGCATCGAGGTATAATTGAATCGAGATGACTTGAGGGTTGCTTGCATAAAACAGGCAGTATTAATCATTTCAATATGCAAATCGGAAATGTCTTCAATGATACTCCGGTGATCATGTCCCGAGACAAATTTGCACATATTAATGATTAATTTTTAGAAAGCAGACATGAAAAATATCATGTTTCTTCCTTGTTCCTCTAGTCAAAGACATCCTAGAGTCACTTGGAAATCATGATAATGAAAATCAATATAGAAAAGTTAAACAATCATGTTAAAATAATTATCCAAAAGATATCATCCATGCGTTTAGGCTGATTTTGTGATAGTTAGATGGTTGATAATTTGATCTCATGTTCAATGTTGGATGTGTCTCAGTTTTCTCTTGATAAGGGTTGTCTAGCCATTTGTTCTACCTGTTTGATTAAGCTCAAATTGATCCAAAGTTTTGCCCCCAGCTAAGTGCAGGATTTTACCCCAAGCCTAGAAACAAATTCATTATGATATACCCAATGATCAAACCATGGTGAGAGAGAAGCTGTGATGCCTGCATATGTACAAAAGCTTATGATGGATATGGATAGCGCTGATGGAGTATGAATGCAAGAGGAAAGATACTTGAACTAATAGATGGAAGAGCTAGTCGACAGATAGCGCCTATTTTCCAGGTTTTCACCATCTATTTTTATTGCACTTTTTTCTCATATTTGATTTTTTTTCGATTTTCTATTTTTGTTTTACTTTTTTTTTTTTTTTGCTTTTTCACTTTTTTTTGCATTTTTTTGCTTTTTCACTTTTTTTTGCATTTTTTTTGCTTTTTCACCTTTTTGGGATTTTTTTGCTTTTTCACTGTTTTTGATTTTTCTGCTTTTTCACTGTTTTGATTTTTCTGCTTTTTACAGACATAGAATTTCTTTAGGTGCATGCTATTGATGGATTCCTCAAGCTGATCTACGTCCTATGTTGATAGCTGATATGCTCCTGATCCAAATACTGTTGTGACCACAAATGGACCTAACCAGTTTGATTCAAATTTTCCTTTCTTTTCTTGATCTACCTAGTTGTGTGGATTTTCCTTTAGTGCTAGTTCCCCAACTTGAAAGACTCATGGTTTAACCTTATGATTATATCTCGAACACATTCTTTGTTGATATACCTTTAAATGATCAAAGGCATTTTGTCTTCATTCATGGATCAATTCTAATTCTTGTAGTCTAGATACTCTTTGTTCTTCATCTGGGATAAGATCTTTTAATGATACACATACAGAAGGTATCTCTACTTCAATTGGTAGCATTGCTTCTGATCCATATACAAGAGAGAAAGGTGTGGAACCCATCAATGTGTGGATACTAGTGTGGTAAGCCCATAGAGCAGGCTTTAGTTGAATATGTCAATTTCTTCCAGCATCATTCATTGTCTTTTTGAGGATTTTTAGAATAGTTTTGTTAGAAGCTTCTGCCTGTCCATTTCCTTATGGATAGTAGTGTTATTATTTACTAATTTGTCATTGGTTTTATGTCCAAAGTCATCCTATATACTCTAGTCAGTTAACACTACCAAAATATTCAATCAGTAAGCACTAAAGCAGTCGGTTACAGAAGAAAAGAGTCACAGAGTTAAGTATACACAGAGCTGTCTACCGAGTAACATTCTATGTCTACCAAGCAACAAAGAAGGTATGCCGATTAATCTAAACTGAGTAGAAACGTGTTACCAGATTCAATGAACCTAGACACATATGTGGAAATGTGTTACAAGATTCGAGAAAAGAGAACCGTTATTGCATATGAAATTGCAATTCAAGATTTTGTATGATTTTGAGGAAGTTTATCCAATTAAATAATTTCTATGTTTATTCATTCGATGAATCTTGTTTGTAAGATCGAAGCATGAATAGATCACTGTCCCCGAGATCTATTTATATAGAATGATTTGAGAATCAAAATGAGAGAGACATGTGTGTGTGATAGATAAGTTGAAAAAGGAAAATCATAAAAGGACACATTGAGTTGAGACTACTATGACTATCAGAGATATTCAGAGGTCACCGAGAAAGTCTTTAGAGAATAGTTTAAGGGACAGAGTAAACAAAAGGGTTTACTGAGTTGATCTATCAATTACCGAGGTATGTTATGAGCAAGGTAATTTCATATTGAGCACATAGAATCTGCTATAACATTTCAGATGTAAAGTTGTAGATATTTGTAAAGATTTTATTGAATCATTTGAGTTGTAATAGAAACCTTTAATAGGGTAAAAGACTCTAACAAAGTCTATAAATTGTAAAGCCTTTAACCAGGTGCAACATTTTGTATAAGTGTTGTAAAATCCTTTAGCAAGGTAGATCTAAAGATTTTGATACTCCTAAAAGGGTAAGCTATCAGAAATAGCTAAACATGTAGCTCTAAATGAGCAACCTTTATTATTGCAGTAGTGAAGTTGTGGGTGCCATCCCCACCGTAGTTTTTCTCTCTAACCAAGAGTTTCTGCATAACCAAAATATTTGTGTTATGGAGTGAAATGTGTGTGAATGTTACTGATAACTCAATGATGAACCACTAGTACCAAACTGGTACTGAGAGGGGGTTGAATCAGTACAGACATAAATACTGTCCAAATTGGTTTGACAGCAAATACTCCAAAAAACTGACAAATAGGGATACCGGTAAAATAGAGTGCAACCGGTAACATCCAGTATAGCTCAATCAGTCATGAACCGGTCACTCAATAAACTTTCCTCTTAGCTCAATACTACAGTATCATTATATTCTCATGCATAAGCAAGTAAACTTAACCATCAGATCTTCACAACAGTGAGTTCAAAATGTTTATAGACAGGCATAAAACAAAGCATCACAAGACAAAAGCATTTCACATGAC
This sequence comes from Cryptomeria japonica, assembly GCF_030272615.1. Lineage (NCBI taxonomy): Eukaryota > Viridiplantae > Streptophyta > Pinopsida > Cupressales > Cupressaceae > Cryptomeria > Cryptomeria japonica. The sequence continues at coordinate 141,529,869 of NC_081414.1, forward strand.
ATGCATATTTTTCACGTGGAAACCCAACTCAGAAAAACCATGGTGGGGATGAATACCCACAAGCTACTTTTTGAACTCTTTGGAAGTTCACTTTGTTAGAAGCCTTATCCGGTTAAGGACATTACAATTGGTTCTGGTAGGAACTGATCCTGTTAGGGATCACCCGATTAAGGGTTAAACCCGGTAGGGTCACCTTGTTAGAGGATTTCAAGAACTCAATAGCTGAAAGGATCTCCTAAGATTCTCAAGCTTCTCAGAACTCATTAACCTTGAGTTACCTGGTTAAGGGATTTGAAACAAGCTAGTTAAGACCACCCAATTTAAGGGATTTTGAATCAAGCCAGTTAAGGCTACCCTGTTAGGGGATTTTACAACTATTGAAATGGTTAGAGATCAACAGGTGTTACAATGATCTATTAATAGCATTCAATGCTAATGCAGATCCATTTTGGCACCTCTTCACCTTCTACACATTCACTTTGTAGATATCTCTTCTCTCCTTTGGTTTGGCAAGAATCATGTATCACTTCCCTTGGATACACACTCACAACTTTTGCCAACAACCTCAGATAGAAATAGAACATCGACCTTATAGGAAACATACAGGTTGGTAGCAAAAACCCTAAACCCTAAACCTGTTAGGTTAAGCAATTCAAATAGTTTGATCCTAACCATTGAATCATATTGCATTAAATGCAACAATCTTGAATTGATCTCAAGACATTCTCCATCATCCATTATCTACCGTTTTCATGGCGGCTAATAACCCATCACACGTTATCACCGTTTGACAGACTTCACACATTCCCGAGGTAGATAGGAATAGTCATCTTCATGCAAGATCCTTCACGCGCACAGAGCTTACATGGCAACATGATCTATCCTCCATCATACTGCTAACTCATCACACAAGGATCACTGATTGAGTCACACAGACTTGAGGTAATCCAATCGGAAACCCCAAAGTGGAAGCTGTCTACCAACCAGTAGTCATACAGTGCTTCCATGTGCCGGTTCCCATAACTACATGCCGGTTCATCTTTGAACAAATATGCCACTTCACTTTGGCATATAAACTGGTTCATACATATGCCGGTTCCTCTCTCTTCACCTATCACATGTGCTGGTTCTCACTATGTCTCATATTGACATCAATGACAACATACAATATCATTATGTCTTCATGCTGGTTCACATAATGCCAACAATCTCCCCCTTTGTCATTGATGGTAATATACAAAAGATATCTTCTTTGCTTCACATCTTCTCCCCATTTGCTATAGATATCTTTTCATTTCACTCCTTCTCCCCCTTTGACAGCAATGCCAAAGTGGAGGTACAAACATTACTGTTTCATCATGCTGCTCCCCCTGAGGAGTAGCATCCATAAACACACCAATCAACAAAAGATTTGTCTTTTCAGTACCTGACTGATGTGGAACAATCACTTTTAGTTCACCTCCTGAAGGGGTAATACCCCTAATTTACCTCTCAAATGCACAAATGTTGTCTTTGGGAGAGGCTTGGTGAATATGTCTTCTAACTACTCCTTAATGGACACATGCTCCAGTACAATCTCTTTATTTTGAACCTTTTCTCTCAAGAAATGATACTTAAGCTCAAAATGCTTGGTTCTAGAATGTAAAACTAGATTCTTTGATATATTGATAGCACTTGTCTTATCACAAAATATACTTACTGGTTCATATACAGGGATCTTGAAGCCTTCCAGTACATGCTTCATCCAAATTTTCTTAGTGCAGTTCATGAAAGCTGCAACATACTCCACTTTCGCTATAGACTGAGAGATACAACTTTGTTTTTTACTCATCCATGAGACTAGTCTACCACCGAGAAATAATGCACCACTAGTTGTGCTCTTTCGATCATCCACATTATTGGCCCAATCAACATCTGTGAATACTTTCAATTTGAAATTATTGTTGTATGGGTACCACAATCCATAGTCAATTGTTCCCTTCAGATACCTAAGAATCCGCTTGACTGCACTCAAGTGAGATTCTCTTGGACTCTTCTGGAACCTTGTAGTGATGCCAACTACATGTGTAATATTCGGTCTGCTATGCACTACATAATGCAACTTACAATCATTGACTAGTATTCCTTCTCATCAACTAGTGCAGAATCATCCTCCTCTTTCAATTTGTAACTGGTCACCATTGGTGTACCAACCGGTTTGCTATCTTCCATGCCAAAAGTCTTCAACACCTCTTTGACATATTTGGACTGAGTGATGAAGATTCCATCTTTCATCTACTGAATCTGCAGTCCAATGAAGAACTTAATCTCCCCTATGAGTGACATCTCAAACTCTTCTTCGTCTCATCAGTAAACTCATGACTCATCTTGTCATCTCCACCAAAGATGATGTCATCAACAAAAACTTCATAGATCAGAATCTGATCTCCTTCAAACTTCAAGTAGATATTGCTATCTTCACTTGTTCTCTCAAATCCAATCTTCACAAGATGGGAATGTAGGCGGTCATACCATGACCTAGGTGCTTGCTTTAGACCATATAATGCTTTATGTAGCCTACATACCATGTCACTATCTTCAGATAGGGTAAACCCATCTAGTTACTCAATATACACCTCCTCTTCAAGCATACCATTTAGGAATGCAGATTTTACATCCATTTGATATACCTTGAACCTCTTAAAAGCTTCATATGCAAGAAACATACAAACTCCTTCCAATCTAGCCACAGGAGCAAAGGTTTCCCCATAGTCTTCACCTTTTTCTTGAGCATATCCTTTGCATACCAGTCTGGCTTTATTCTTAATCACTGTGCCATCCTCATTCAACTTATTTCTAAACACCCATTTGGTGCCAATGACGTTTTTATGCTCTGGTCTGGGTACCAAGGACCATGTACCATTTTTCTCTATCTGGTCAAGTTCTTCTTCCAATGCCTTGATCCAGTCTTCATCTTTATGAGCCTCTTTGAATGACTTAGGCTCAAATTCAAAGATCATACATAAGTTTTCTCTGATCTTTCTTCTAGTAAGGATTCCTGCATCCTTATCACCTATGATCTGCTTGGGATCATGATTCAACTTGACATACTGAGGAATGGTCTTAATTGGTTCTTCTTGCTTTTCTTCTTCATCCTCATCTTCATCAGTATCAGCATTTACCGGTTTAGGAACACTGTTACTAGTACTAGGTTGACTGACAACCAGTTCCCAGAAGGTTGCAACTAGTTCATTTATAACTTGCTCACTGCCAGTATCCTCAGTCTTCTTAGAGGATTCATCAACTTTTACATTGGTGCTTTCCATAATTCTCTGAGTCCTATTGTTGTAGCACTTGTAAGCTTTACTCTTGGTGGAATATCCTAAAACTATTCCTTCATCACATTTAGCTTCAAATTTGCCCTAATGTTCACTCCTCTTGATGTAACATTTGCTACCAAATACCTTAAAGTAGTTAACCACAAGTGTCTTACCAGTCCAATACTCTTAAGGAGTTTTGTCCTTACCCTTTTTGATGAGTACCTGGTTCATAGTGTAGACTGTTGTGCTCACCGCTTCTCTCCAAAAGATGTGAGCAACCTTTCCTTGGATCAACATGGTTCTAGCTCCTTCAACCATAGTCCGGTTATTCCTCTCTGCTAGGCCATTCTACTGTGGAGTCCGGGGGGCAGACAACTATCTCTTGATGCCAAATTCTTCACAATACTTGTTGAATTCACTTGAAGTGAATTCCCCTCCTTGATCAGTTCTAAGACATTTGATCCTTTTACCGCTTTCCTTCTCCACTAATGCTCTTAAAGCTTTGAATTTCCTAAAAGCTTCAGACTTGTCTTTCAAGAATGTGATCCACATCATTCTTGAGTAGTCATCAGTGAGAATCATGAAGTACCTATCACCCTACACACTTCTAGTTTTCATAGGACCACATAAATCAGTATGCACAAGATCAAGCAAGTTGTCAGCAGTGAAAGATTTACCTTTAAAGGTTGAGGAAGACATTTTCCCCAATTGACATTCTCTACACAGGGTATTGTCCAGTTTGCTCAACACCGGCAACCCTCTAATTGCCTTGATCTTACTAGCCTTCACAATATTGTCAAAGTTCACATGGCAGAATCTCCTATGGCATATCCAGCTATCATCAATCTTAGCCATAAGACATGTACTTATATTTGCATTTAGATGAAATAGGTTACCTTTAGTTTGCATGCTGGTAGCTACCAATTTACCATCTTTACCTTTGATTCTGCAAATTCCATTCTTGAGTTGCAGAGTGAGACCACTGTCATTTAGCTGGGCAACACTTAGAAGGTTGTGTCTGAGATCATCAACCTAGTACACATTGTCAGTACTACTCTTTCCATTCAAAGAGATGGACCCTCTACCTTTGATCATGCAAGCTGCATCATTGCCAAAGCGAACCACACCACCATCATACTCCTCTAAGGATAGAAACTTGCTCTGGTCACTAGTCATATGGTGAGAACAGCCACTGTCAATGATCCACTCATTGGAATCATCAAACTAGGAGACAAGAGCCTTCTTGTCTGCCACATCTTCCTTTACAGCAACAAACACAATGTCTTCATTCTCTTCATCTTCTGATTCCTCATCTGTGACACCTTCATCAACTACCACAAAACAATTTCTCCGGTTTCCTCCTTTGAATTTCTTAAACCTTTCCGGTTTATCCTTGTTATCACTATTAGGACAGTTCATAGCAATATGTCCTATCCGGTTACAGGAGAAACATTTCAAAGGAAGCTTACCTTTATATTTACTGGTTCCTTTTGGAAATCTCCTAGCAAGAAGAGCTTCAAATTCCATCAGAAACTCTTCATCCTTCATTTCTCTGTTCTGATTAGGTTCCCCACTAGTGCTAGTCTCTTTTCCTTTTTTGGATGGTATAGCAAAAGCTTTAAAAGCTGATTCTATCTTTTGAACACTACCATCAAAACTGTTCAGCTCATAGGTTGTCAACTTGGCTATGATGGAGTCCAAGGATGCCTTAGACTTGTCTATTTATCTTAGCTTCTGAATAGCAGCAACCCTTATTGCATAGACTGGCAACATGGATCTCAGGACTTTACTTACCATAGTGGAATCTTCTATTTTGCCACCTACACTCTTTATTTCTCCAACAACTGTTTTGATTCTTATTCCATACTATTGATTGATCTCTCCTTCAACCATCTGTATGTCTTCAAACTTTCATCTCAAGATCTCTTCCTTGGCCTGTTTTACATGCTCATCACCACCATAGATATTTTCAAGAGCATCCCATACCTCTTTGAGATTTGCCTTGTCCTAAACATCAATAAATTCAATGTCAGATAGGCTACTGATGAGGGCTTCCATGACTTGCCCATTTTCTTGTATCTCTCTCTTTTGGTCATCGATGAAATTACCAATAGGAACAACATATACATTTTCAACATAACTCTAGTGTTGAACACCCATGCTTTTGATGAATATCTTCATCCTATCTTTCCATATACCAAAATTTTCCCTGTTAAACTTTGGACCTTCCCTCTTCATCATTTGAGTAGGATCTTTTCCTCAAGCAGTTAGGCTTACAACACAGAGGACCTAGAGGTTCTCTGATACCAATTGATAACTCAAAGATGAACCACTAGTACCAAACCGGTACTAAGAGGGGGGGTGAATTAGTACAGACACAAATACTATCCAAAACCAGTTTGACAACAAATACTCCAAAACACTAACAAACAGGGATACCAATAAAATAGAGTGCAACTGGTAACATCCATTATAGCTCAATCAGTCATGAACCGGTCACTCAATAAGCTTTCCTCTTAGCTCAATACTACAGTATCATTATATTCTCATGCATAAGCAAGTAAAATTAACCATCAGATCTTCACAACAGTGAGTTCAATATGTTTTATAGACAAGCATAAAACATAGAACCTTCATGTGCTTAATAGATAAAACAAAGCATCACAAGACAAAAGCATTTCACATGACACATATTTTTCACATGGAAACCCAACTGGGAAAAACCACGATGGGGATGAATACCCACAAGATACTTTTTGAACTCTTTGGAAGTCCGCTCTATTAGGAGCCTTATCCGATTAAGGACATTACAATTGGTTCTGGTAGGAACTGATCCTGTTAGGGATCACCTGGTTAAGGGGTGCCCAATTAAGGGTTAAACTCGGTAGGGTCACCTTGTTAGAGGATTTCAAGAACTCAATAGCTGAAAGGATTTCCTAAGATTCTCAAGCTTCTCATAACTCATTAGCCTCGAGTTACCCGGTTAAGGGATTTGAAACAAGCCAGTTAAGACCACCTGATTTAAGGGATTTTGAATCAACCCAGTTAAGGCTACCCTGTTAGGGGATTTTACAACTATTGAAGTGGTTAGAGATCAATAGGTGTTACAATGATCTGTTAACAACACTCAATGCTAATGCAGATCCATTTTGGCACCTCTTCACCTTCTACACATTCACTTGCAGATATCTCTTCTCTCCTTTGGTCTGACAAGAATCATGTATCACTTCCCTTGGATACACACTCACAACTTTTGCCAACAACCTTAGATAGAAACACAAAATCGACCTTATAGGAAACATACAGGTCAGTAGCAAAAACCCTAAACCCTAAACCTATTAGGTTAAGCAATTCAAATGGTTCGATCCTGACCGTTGAATCATACTGCATTAAATGCAACAATCTTGAATAGATCTCAAGACATTCTCCATCGTCCATTATCCACCATTTTCATGGCAGCTGATAACCCATCACGCGTTATCACCATTTGATAGACTTTGCACATTCTTGAGGTAGATAGGAATAGTCATCTTCATGCAAGATCCTTCACACACATAGAGCTTACGTGGTAACACAATCTGTCCTCCATCATACTACTAACTCATCACACAAGGATCACCGATTGAGTCACACAGACTTGAGGTACTCCAACTGGAAACCCTGAAGTGGAATATGCCTACCAACCGGTAGTCATACAGTGCTTCCATATGCCAGTTCCCATAACTACATGCTGGTTCATCTTTGAACAAATATGTCACTTCACTTTGGCATATAAACTGGTTCATACATATGCCGGTTCCTCTCTCTTCACCTATCACATGTGCCGGTTCTCACTATGTCTCATGTTGACATCAATGACAACATACAATATCATTAAGTCTTCAGGCTAGTTCACATAATGCCAACAGTTACCTCTATAATTATGTGTTAGCTTTATATTATGAGATCAACAGTTTATAGTTTATGTTTATCAGTAAGATTATTTTTTGAGAAAAGTTTTGAAGTACTTATTCACCCCTCCCCTCTCAGTACATTAGCTTTCCTTGTTGGACCTAACAATTGGTTTTAGAGCTTCAATGTTGGAAATGGGTTTAACATCCTAAAGAAAAAGATCTTATGAATGGAAGGCTACAAACAATCTTGGAGAATTGTGAATCTTCAAGAAGAATTGGATCATGCTAATCAAGTGATTGCAGATATGCAGAGACAAATGTAAAGATCATTGAAAGTCAGAAGAAGGTTGTCTAATGATTTACAGGATTCTCAAGAGTTGGTTGAACAAAATTGAGACATCATCTGAGAACAGTATATCAGAAGAGACTGAACAAATGATTGGAGAACTGAAAGAAAAGAACGAAGCACTGACTCAACAACTTAAAGCAATGAAAAGAGAACATGAGCATTTCAGCACATAGTTGACTACAAATATTGATGCATTAAGAACAGTTGAGGATAAAACAAGAGACATGCAAAGGGAAAAACAACAGCTAGAGGCATTGGTGTCTAAAAAGAATGATGAAATCACAAGAATGACTGGAACTCAACATAATCTTTCTGATCAATTGGGTTATGCACATCATGAAGCAAATCTAAAAGAAAATGAGAATCAAGCATTGAAACTTGATGTGAGGCCCTACCCCGACTCATCCTGACATTTCTGTTATTTTCATATTGAGACTATTATGGATGCTTTATTTTATGCATTATGGATTCAGAACTTATATGATTCCATGATTTGGATCACATTGACATATATTGATGCTTCATTTTATGCATTATGATTATGAAACTTTATATGTTGCTAGAATAGAATTATTTTGAAATGATCTATGTCATTATTGGATTTGCAGGACTTCATTCTGATGATAGAAATAGGATGCTTATTATATGAATGGTTCAATTTTGAGGATTATGATAATTGCTTATGTGGAATCGAATTTGAATGTATGAGATATTGAATTATTATTGTCAAATGTATGAGTGTTTGATGTATAAAGGAATTCATATGTTTAATTATATATATTTGTGATTATTTGGAATTGCTAATGTGTTAATTGAGATGCACTGGAAAATTATCCATGTGACCATGGAAATAATATGGAGAACAAAACCTAGACCTATGTAGGTTTGTTAAGCCAGGGGTTGTCTATTAGAGAGACAACACCCCATTTGTATTGTATTTTATTTGTGAAAGTAAATGATGCATGTGTGTTAAATTGATTTTATTTAATTGTGTAAACCTACAAGAGACAAATTCCATGTGTGATTTTTATATTGTATATTATTGTGTCATTTGACACATGTGCTGATTAGTGTCATTCATTTTGACTTATCTCTTGGAGGGAGTTTTGTTTCTACCAAAGCCATTCAAACATGTGAGTGTGGTCCCAAATTTGCCTTGGGTAGGGAGTCTTGGGAGTGGTCAACTCAGGTTTGACCCGTAGGTTAACTTTAGTTGGGTTTCTAAGGGGTCAAATGGACTCCTAGGGTTAGTTTTAGGACATTTCCAAAGGTCCAAAGGGTATACCTATGGGTTAGGGGTATTTTTAAACATGTGGCTACTCCCATGTGTTTGTTTAGTCACCTCAAAAAGTGGTTTTCCCAAGGTGAGCGAAAATTCAACTTAGAAGGTTCTTCCTAGGATAGACAACCTTCCCTTTTGGTGTCAAACTCTCTTCCCCATTTTCTCTCACCTTTTCCCTTTCCAGTTTTGGCAACATGTAAGAGGCTTGGAAGAACAACCAATGGGAACTCTCACTTCACCCAAGGGGTTGGGAAGAGTGAGAGAGGCCTTCTTAGGAAAGGATTAGAGACTTAGTGAGTAATCACCCACTCTCCATTGTTGGAGATTATGCAATTTTTGAAGGAATAGTTGTAGGATAGAATTTTTGGTGAAGTGTTGGTGAAGAGTTTGTGTGGATTTGGGCTGCTCATCCCCAACTAAGTCTATCATACCTTTTGGTGGATTAAGGTTGGTTCTACTTCTTTTTAGTTATGTTGTATATGTTGTTTTAAAAAAAAAAAGAATGCTTGTATGAGAAGATGTGTATATGTAATTGCTTTGTAGGAGAAAAATGTAATTTTTCCTTCCCTTGTTCTTTTTATGTTTTTCATGTATTGGGAGTTTCCAAGGCCTCCTACTCTAGGGAGAGTAGGATGGTCTTGGGGTGGAAGAAGTATGACAGCCTTGGGTGAGAAGCTCTCCTTATGGAGAGTGATCTCAAGGGTGTTCTTTGTGACCCTTGCTGCTTAGCCTTGTGTATGCATTTCGGGGTCATAAGGGAAGAAAATATGGCTTTTATGCCTTTGGGGGGCATAAGGGTGTAGAGATGTATTTGTTGTATTTTTTATTGCCATGAGGTGGCTTGAGTTGTTTCATGCTTGCAGTCTCCCCAATGGTATTTGGTCCACTTCCACCCATGGAAAGATCATCACAAGTTGTGGTGAGAGTGTAGCTTGGGTTGGGAAAATGTATGTTGAATGTTTGCCTTATGTTTGTTGTGATTGTTTGTTTGTGACTCGTCTAGTGCTTGGTTCTCCAAGCTCGAGGGTGGCTTCTAGTAAGCCTAGGCTAGGAGGTGAGCTCTCCATGGTCAAGTTGTATTCTATTTGCAGGTTGCTTGGAATGGGAAAGAAAAGATAAAGAGATTTGTTGCTATTTTATGTTGTAGAAAAGTTTCAAAGAAAAATGTATTTATTATTCTAGCTTGCAAAAAAAAAAAAAGGAAGCCATTGTTGTATTTATTTTCCAAAAGCAAAGAAATGTATGTATTTATTTCAAGTTCTTATTCAATGGGAAGGAGTGGCTAGTAGGGTTTCAATCCCATTTGTAATGTTATCTTCATTATATTAAAAAAAAATGCTTAAAGAAATGCATGATTTTACTTAGTTATTTTTGCAAAAATGAAATGCATAAGTTTTATTAAGTCCTATGGTTACCAAAGATAAAGTTGTTGCATTCATGTTGTTTTTTTTTAATTTTAAACTTCCTTTAATTCTTCATGAAAATAAAATTATAGAAATAGGGAATAGCATGCATACAGGCCTCTTGAGCTAAATACAAACACTAACTATGTTAAATAGGTTGAAACTATCTATCTTTATGTTTATTTACATGTTTTCTAGGCTAATGTAGTTGCTGTTATAAAATTACTGTTTTCTATCATTTTTTTTTATATTTGCAGAAAAATAAATCTAATTAGTGATCCATTTCTAAAGTTAGAATCTAAGTCTTAACAAGGAAAAATATATAGATTAGAGCTTGTTGTTAATGTTTTTTTTAAATAAGAAAGAAATCAACAGAATGCTTTAATCAACCAAAAAAAAAGAAAGATATAAAGCATACATATTAACATATTAAAAAAAAGAAAAAGAAAGAAACCTTCATCTATAGCTTACTGTCATTATTTTACCAGTTTATGCATGATTATATAAACATAATAATACTAAAAAAAAAAGTAGAAAACTCATAAGTTTGCTTAAGCGAGTTATTAAAAATATATATATTTATAACGTTGATTTTATTCCTTTTAAAATATAAAAAAAAAAAAATTTAAAAAAAAATCTTTTGGGCTATGCATACCCCTCGGCCCTACGAAAACCTCACACAGGCGAGGGCAGGGAGGCGCCCCCTCGCGCTATGGGCAGCGACCCCCGATGGTGACCGCAACCATCTTTGTGGTCCACAACCCACAGACGGGGAAGCCTCGGCTCCCCCCTATGGGCGGTGCCCCGTAGCGGCGGCGCGGACAGTCTGCGGGCCGCGTACCACAATGGCGGCCTTAGCCGCCTCTGCAGGCCATGACCCACAGGCACGGCTGCAGCCGTCCCTATAGGGAGCCCCTAGGGAAACCCCTTCTCTGCTCCCCTTCTCCCGCCTTCGCAGTCGCTCGGCAAGGCCCCTGCGCAGTCCTAAACCCCCGCCCAAAAAAAATAGGCGACGCCTCCCATGGCCGCCGCTTCCACAGACCTACACACACACAAAAAAAAAAAAAAACATGCATCCACATACAGAAAGCCCTAACCCAATTTTCGGGTTAGGCCAAAACACAAAAAAAAATTATAAAATAAAGAATGGGTATGGGTAGAATGAAAAATTTAGGGTTGTATCAAAAAAATTATATATGCAACCCTAACCCAATTTCAGGTTAGGGTTAGCATATGGACTTTTGGATTTCTTTTAAAAGTAAATTTTTAAAAAAAAGAGAGAACCCCTTTATCCTTTGAATATGTGTGTGTGTGTGTGTGTGTGTGTGTGTGTGTGTGTGTGTGTGTGTACATTCTCTCACACTTACCTATATATATAAATATATATGTGTCTTAGATATATAGTCATCCACACACACACACACACACACACACATATATATATAATTTTATATTTATATGGACATAAAATAGCTAATTGTAGATTAATTAATTCACTTTCAATTTTTATATGTATGTAGAAGCATTTTAATAAGATGCTTTAAAATTAAACTCTTTGGGAGGTTAACCTTTATGGAATCAAAATGACATTTGTATGTCAAGATGGCCCCTTTTAAATTTTAAATTATAAGGTATTTTAATTAATGAAAATTTTGCGTAATAGTTTTATTTAATCTAAGAGCTAGGGAAACTTAATTTAGACCCTAGGCAATTAAAGGACTTTATGAGGATTATTAATAACACTTATCAATTAATCTAGAGATTATCCATTAAGTGAGTTTAATTATTTATTAAATGGGAGATAATAATAATTATTTTGGAGAATTTATTATCCCGCTTTTAACTTAGATCATTTTTTTCCTAATTGATTTAGTTGTTAGAATCACTCAAACATAGTTAAGACTAAACTTGTTTTGTATTATTTTAGTAAGTTAGTTGTACTAGGTTAGGTATTTAAAAAAAAAAATTATTCCGTTTGTGCCCAAAAGTTTGGGCATGACATTTTGGTATCAGAGCAAGGTTTCCAACACTAGGAACCTTTCTCCAGTACATTTTGCTATAATTATTTAATTAATTAAATTATTTTTATTTTTATTATATTTATTTTCAATTAGTTAAATTTTTTTCCCAAAAAAATTATTTATTTATTTCATTTTATTTTATTTTCTCTTAAGGATGCCTCCAACTATGCGACAAGCTCGCAAACATGGTAGAGGCCCTAGGCGTGAACGCATGGCACGCGAAGAGCTCGATAGGGAGGAATCAGTTCTGGAAGTGAACCCAGAAGCTCCTCCCGAACGACCACTTGACCCGAATCGAGACATCTTGGTAGCTCTACAAAACCTGATTGGCATAGTTCAGGATAGGCTTCCGGTAGTAGATCATAATGTTGAGAACCAGGACTCAGGGAGCCGTAGAACAGTAGAACGGGAATGGAGTAGAAGTCCACCTCCTAATCCCGTAGAGAGTCAGGTTGGGCATGAGCCTGAGTCCGTTCACCTACCAACACCACCTCCAGTCATAGCACTAGTGTATTATGAGAGGGCACATTGAGATCCAGGGGATCTAATCAGAGAGGTTATGTGTCTTCAGCCACCATCTTTTGGGGGATCTACTGACGGGGTAGAAGCAGAGGCATGGCTTTTGAGCCTAGATAGGTGCTTTGCATTGCACTCTTATGAGAGCAATCTAAAAGCACGCGCAACGGTCCACCTATTGCGAGGAACAACCTCCACATGGTGGAGATAGGAAGAATATAAGTGTGGCTTAGTGATAGATACTCTCACTTGGGAGATTTTCATAGAGAGATTCAGAGAGAGGTACTTATCAGAGCATTAAAGACAGCGTAGGGTGGATGAGTTCCATGACCTCTAGTGGAAGGGTCTTTCAGTGACCCAGTACGAGAACAAGTTCTTTGAACTCTTACCGTACGTAGACTACCTGAAAGATGAGAAGCTTCTCATCAACCGATTTATCAGAAGATTAAATACCGACATAGCAGGACCAGTGAGGATGGCCACTCTAGGGAGCCTTCGAGTTGCCATGGAAAAGGCTTTGATAGCAGAGGAGATTTAGGTTAGACCTCAGGACTCGAGGGATCGGTTCTAGAACCATAACCCTACACCACAAACTTACAAATTTCAGAAACCCCATGGGAAGGGTAACAACAGACACACATTAGGGTTCTCCAAACCCCCTCCTCCGCAGCAGTCATAGCAAAACCAGAGGAAAAGGCCTCCACAGAGCTAGCAGTGCATGAAGCCCAAGCAGTGGTAGTCACAGGGTCAGAGGAAAGATCAGAGATCTCAGGCTCCTTACACACCCCTGGCGAGGACTCAGCAGTCCTCCAAGGGTGGGTATAGTGGTTCTAGCAGGACAGGGGGACAGTCTTTCTTCAGACCATAGGGAGTATAGTTTTAGCCACGTGGCACTTGCTTCACATGTGGAGCCATGGGACACATGGTGAGAGAGTGTCCTCAGGTTCATATGGTAGGTAGTCAGAGGATGGCAGCATCAGAGCCGACAGTTGGGGATATGGGCAAGTCCCATAGGGTCTTCACAGCGGTTGACAACTGCCAGGCAGAGCATCAAGCCATGGTTATTGAGGTTGCAGGTATGATCAGAGCTAGCAGTGTATCTATATTATTTGATTCAGGAGCTACTGACTCTTTTATATCTCCATTGGTTGTGGAGTGTTGTGGGCTAGTGGCAATTAGACAAGAGGTTAGTTGGGAAGTGGAATTAGCTTTAGGGGCTAGAGTGTCAGTGGAATCAGAGGTTAGGGGATGTCAGCTTTAGATTGGTAATACCACCACCTTAGTAGACCTTAGAATTACACCACTCAGATCATATGGCATCGTACTTGGCATGGATTGACTTTATTCCCATAGAGCCAAGATGGACTGTCACCTAAAAAGGATCGAGTGTGAGGATGATCATGGTTCTCCCATAGTAATCACTAGAATTTATAGACCCGTGTCTCTTCGTATGATCTCTGCCATGCAACTTAAGCGGAGCATGTGAAAGGGATGTCAGTTATTTGCCATCACTATTAGTGATAGAGAAGAAGAAGAAGAAAAGGAACCATCTATTGATGACCATCCTATCCTTAAGGGATTTTCAGATGTATTTCCTTCAGAGTTACCCGGTATGCCGCCCCGTAGAGAGATTGATTTTCATATAGACCTTGTTCTAGGAGCTGAACCAGTTTCAAGAGCACCATATAGGATGACCACAAATGAGCTTAATAAGCTCAAGATGCAGCTTGAGGAACTCCTGGAGAAAGGCCACATTCGTCCTAGTGTATCCCCTTGGGGTGCACCAGTCATCTTCATGAAGAAGAAGGACGAATCTCTCCGATTGTGCATGGATTACCGTCAGTTGAACAAAGTAACCATCAAGAACCAATATCCTTTGCCCAGGTTCGACGATTTATTCGACCAACTTCAAGGTGCCAAAGTATTTTCCAAGATTGATCTAAAGTCAGGGTACCATCAGTTGAGGATAGTGGATAGCGATATCCACAAGACCGCCTTTTGCACTAGATATGGCTACTATGAGTTCACCGTGGTTCCATTCGGTCTCACAAATGCCCTAGCTATTTTCATGAGTCTCATGAATGGAGTATTCTGCACATTCCTTGACCATTCTATGATTATGTTTCTCGATGACATATTGATATATTCATGGAATGAGGAGGAGTATGAGGAGCACCTAAGATAGGTTTTGTAGTGTTTGAGGGATAATCAGTTGTATGGCAGTTTGTCAAAGTGTGCTTTTTTTAGAACAGAGGTCAAGTACCTTGGTCATGTTATATCCGGTGATGGGATCTCAGTAGACCCATCAAAGATTAGAGCCATTATGGATTGGCCAACGCCAACCAGTGTGATAGAGGTCAAGAGCTTCATGGGCTTAGCGGGATATTATCGACATTTTGTTGAGGGATTCTCTAGAGTCGCTCATCGTATTACTTCTCTTTAGCGTAAAGGGAAGAAATTTGAGTGGATGGAGAGGTGTGAGAAGGCCTTTCAGGAACTTAAGAAAGCACTTACTAGCGCACCTATCCTTGTAGTGCTAGATCCTTCAGCTGACTTCATGGTTTGCATAGATGCTTCCCTAGAGGGTTCAGGAGCAGTCCTTATGCAGGATGGTAGAGCTATAGCTTTTGAGTCTAGGAAACTCAAGACTCACGAGCTTAAGTACCCTACTCATGACCTTGAGCTTGTAGTAGTAGTGCATGCACTTGTGAGGTGGAGACATTTCCTTTTGGGTCATCATTTTGAGTTACACTCAGACCATCAGAGTCTTTAGTACATATTCACTCAGCCGAATCTTAATGCACGTCAGAGGAGATGGATGTAATTCTTGTGTGAGTATGATTTTGACATTCACTACATCAAAGGGAAATAAAACATAGTTGCAGATGCTTTGAGTAGGAGATGTGACAAGGTATACACCATATCTATGGGCATGGATTTGAGAGAATCAGATAATGCAGCAGTTGCCAGAGGATGGATGGTATTTAGAGGTTTGCCAGGCTATACGATCTCAGGAAACTTTAGAAGGGAAATATGTGGATTATTCCTTAGAGTCCGATGGATTATTATGCCATAGGGGGCGCATCTATGTACCTTCTTCTAGGGGATTGTGGGAGTTCATTATCATAGAGGCTCATAGAGCTCCTTATGCAGCATGTCCTGGGGTTAAGAAGATGCATGCAGACTTGAGGGAATTATACCATTGGCTAGGAATGTGATAGCTTATTACTGAGTTGGTAGCCCAATGCCTTGAGTGTCAGAGAGTCAAGGTGGAGCACCACCATCCAGGTGGGTTGCTCCAATCTCATGCTATACCAGAGTGGAAGTGGGATACTATATCCATGGATTTCATCATTGGTCTCCCTATGTCATCTCGTCGCCATGATGCCATCTTGGTGACAGTTGATAAGTTGACCAAAGTGGCCCACTTTTCACCAGTTCATACCACCTTCACAGCACCAGCAGTAGCTCAGGTGTTATTGCAAGACATTGTTAGACTTCATGGCATTCCATGCAACATCATTTCCGATAGGGATTCCCTCTTCACTTCTTCCTTTTGGGAGGCATTACAGGCAACTATGGGTACCAAGCTCAATTTCAATACAACCTACCATCTGGAAATGGATGGCCAGATAGAGAGGATTAATCAAGTGTTAGAGGATATGCTTCGCATGTATGTCATGGATCACCAGACCAGATGGGAAGAGTACCTTCCCTTAGTAGATTTTTCCTATAACAATGGGCATCACACATCTTTGGGGATGCCACCCTACTAGACATTATATGGCAGATCTTGTAGGACACCGTTGAGTTGGGACCGCATAGAGGACAAAGTTGCTATTGGTTCTGAGAGAGTTTAGGATATGGAGCAGTAGGTGGATTTGATTAGGCAGCATCTTAGAGAGGCACATGATAGACAGAAGAAATATGCAGATGCGAAGAGGATAGATCGTAGCTACTTGGTTGGAGATAGAGTCTTCTTAAGACTGCGACCGCATAAGAGTCCAATCCATTATGGAAAGGGTTCTAAGCTCGCATCTTGATTTGTAGAAACATTTGAGATCCTTGAGAGGATAGGACTAGTTGCCTACCATTTAACATTGCCACCTAGCCTGTCGTACATCCACAATGTGTTTCATGTTTTAGTTTTGAGGAAGTATATCTATGATGAGTCTCACATTCTAGATTGGGATGCCTTGCAGGTGGAGTCGGACGAGCAGCTAGCTTTGGAGGCCATTCAAATTTTGGCACACCGGACACTGGGCCTTCGAGGTCGAGAGCTGGACCAGATTAGGGTCTAGTGGGATTGCTATGATGAGGTTACAACCTTATGGGAGGATGTAGCACGTATGAGATCACAGTACCCCCACCTTTTTGATGAACTCCAAGAGGAAGTTCATGCCTAGAGGGGGAGGGTGTGAGGCCCTACCCTGACTCATCCTAACATTTCTATTATTCTCATATTGAGACTATTATGGATGCTTTATTTTATACATTATGGATTTAGAACTTATATGATTCCATGATTTGGATCACATTGACGTATATTGATGCTTCATTTTGTGCATTATGATTATGAAACTTTATATGTTGCTAGAATAGAATTATTTTGAAATGATGTATGTCATTATTGGATTTGCAGGACTTGATTTTGATGATAGCAATAGGATGCTTATTATATGAATGGTTCAATTTTGAGGATTATGATAATTGCTTATGTGGAATCGAATTTGAATGTATGAGATATTGAATTATTATTGTCAAATGTATGAGTGTTTGATGTGTAAAGGAATTCATGTGTTTAATTATATATATTTGTGATTATTTGGAATTACTAATGTGTTAATTGAGATGCGCAGGAAAATTATCCATGTGACCATGGAAATAATATGGAGAACCAAACCTAGACCTATGAAAGTTTATTAAGCCAAGGGTTGTCTATTCGGAGAGACAACACCCCGTTTGTATTGTATTTTATTTGTGAAAGTAAATGATGCATGTGTGTTAAATTGATTTTATTTAATTGTGTAAACCTACAAGAGACAAATTCCATGTGTGATTTTTATATTGTATTTTATTGTGTCACTTGACACGTGCTTATTAGTGTCATTGATTTTAACTTGTCTCTTGGAGAGAGTTTTGTTTCTACCAAAGCCATTCAAACATGTGAGTGTGGTCCCAAATTTGCCTTGGGTGGGGAGTCTTGGGAGTGGTCAACTCAGGTTTGACCCGTAGGTTAACTTTAGTTGGGTTTCTAAGGGATCAAATGGACTCCTAGGGTCAGTTTTAGGACTTTTCCAAAGGTCCAAAGGGTATACCTATGGGTTAGGGGTATTTTTAAACATGTGACTACTCCCATGTGTCTGTTTAGTCACCTCAAAAAGTGGTTTTCCCAATGTGAGCGAAAATTTAACTTAGAAGGTTCTTCCTAGGATAGACAACCTTCCCTTTTGGTGTCAAACTCTCTTCCACATCTTCTCTCACCTTTTCCCTTTATAGTTTTAGCAACATGTAAGAGGCTAGGAAGAACAACCAATGGGAACTCTCACTTCACCCAAGGGATTGGGAAGAGTGAGAGAGGCCTTCTTAGGCAAGGATTAGAAACTTAGTGAGTAATCACCCACTCTCCATTGTTGGAGATTATGCAATTTTTGAAGGAATAGTTGTAGGATAGAATTTTTGGTGAAGTGTTGGTGAAGAGTTTGTGTGGATTTGGGCTGCTCATCCCCAACTAAGTCTATCATACCTTTTGGCGGATTAAGGTTGGTTCTACTTCTTTTTAGTTATGTTGTATATGTTGTTTTAAAAAAAAAAAGAATGCTTGTATAAGAAGATGTGTATATGTAATTGGTTTGAAGGAGAAAAATGTAATTTTTCCTTCCCTTGGTCTTTTTATGTTTTTCATGTATTGGGAGTGTCCA
The DNA here is from genome assembly GCF_030272615.1 of Cryptomeria japonica. Lineage (NCBI taxonomy): Eukaryota > Viridiplantae > Streptophyta > Pinopsida > Cupressales > Cupressaceae > Cryptomeria > Cryptomeria japonica. The sequence continues at coordinate 141,548,553 of NC_081414.1, forward strand.
AGGCCTCCTACTCTAGGGAGAGTAGGATGGTCTTGGGGTGGAAGAAGTATGACAGCCTTGGGTGAGAGGCTCTCCTTATGGAGAGTGATCTCAAGGGTGTTCTTTGTGACCCTTGCTGCATAGCCTTGTGTATGCATTTTGGGGTCATAAGGTAAGAAAATATGGCTTTTATGCCTTCGGGGGGCATAAGGGTGCGGAGATGTATTTGTTGTATTTTTTATTGCCATGAGGTGGCTTGAGTTGTTTCATGCTTGCAGTCTCCCCAATGGTATTTGGTCCACTTCCACCCATGGAAAGATCATCACAAGTTGTGGTGAGAGTGTAGCTTGGGTTGGGAAAATGTATGTTGAATGTTTGCCTTATGTTTGTTGTGATTGTGTGTTTGTGACCCATCTAGTGCTTGGTTCTCCAAGCTCAGGGGTGGCTTCTAGTAAGCCTAGGCTAGGAGGTGAGCTCTCCATGGTCAAGTTGTATTCTATTTGCAGGTTGCTTGGAATGGGAAAGAAAAGATGAAGAGATTTGTTGCTATTTTATGTCATAGAAAAGTTTCAAAGAAAAATGTATTTATTATTGTAGCTTGCAAAAAAAAAAAAAGAAGCCATTGTTGTATTTATTTTCCAAAAGCAAAGAAATGTATGTATTTATTTCAAGTTCTTATTCAATGGAAAGGAGTGGCTAGTAGGGTTTCAATCCCATTTGTAATGTTATCTTCATTATATTAAAAAAAAATACTTAAAGAAATGCATGATTTTACTTAGTTATTTTTGCAAAAATAAAATGCATAAGTTTTATTAAGTCCTATGGTTACCAAAAATAAAGTTGTTGCATTCATGTTGTTTTTTTTAAATTTTAAACTTCCTTTAATTCTTCATGAAAATAAAATTATAGAAATAGGGAATAGCATGCATATAGGCCTCTTAAGCTAAATACAAACACTAATTGTGTTAAATAGGTTGAAACTATCTATCTTTAAGTTTATTTACATGTTTTCTAGGCTAATGTAGTTGCTGTTATAAAATTACTGTTTTCTATCATTTTTTTTTATATTTGCAGAAAAATAAATCTAATTAGTGATCCATTTCTAAAGTTAGAATCTAAGTCTTAACAAGGAAAAATATATAGATTAGAGCTTGTTGTTAATGTTTTTTTTAAATAAGAAAGAAATCAACAGAATGCTTTAATCAACAAAAAAAAAAAAAAGATATAAAGCATACATATTAACATATTTAAAAAAAAAAAAAAAAAGAAACCTTCATCTATAGCTTACTGTCATTATTTTACCAGTTTATGCATGATTATATAAACATAATAATACTTAAAAAAAAAAGGAGAAAACTCATAAGTTTTCTTAAGCAAGTTATTAAAAATATATATATTTATAACATTGATTTTATTCCTTTTAAAATATAAAAAAATAATATATATAAAAAAAAAAATCTTTGGGGCTGTGCATACCCCTTAGCCCTGTGGAAACCTCACGCAGGCGAGGGCAGGGAGGCGCCCCCCCGCGCTGTGGGTGTCGGCCGTAGCCACCTCTTTGGGCCGCAACCCACAGATGGGGAAGCCTCGAGTCCCCCCTGTGGGCGGTGACCCGCAACGGCAGCGCAGCCGGTCTGCAGGCCGCGACCTGCAGGCACTGTTGCAGTCGTCCCTACAGGGAGCCCCCGCGGAAACCCCTTCTCTGCTTGGCCACCTTTGCGGGCCGCGACCCACAAGCATGGCTGTGGCCATCCTTGCAGGGAGCCCCCGCGGAAACCCCTTCTCTGCTCCCCTTCTCCCGCCTTCGCAGTCGCTCGGCAAGGCCCCTGCACAGTCCTAAACCCCACCCAAAAAAAATAGTCGACGCCTCCCATGGTCGCCGCTTCCACAGGCCTACACAAACACACACAAAAAAAACAAACCATGCACCCACATACACAAAGCCCTAACCCAATTTTCAGGTTAGGGCAAAACACAAAAAAAAATTATGAAATAAAGAATGGGTATGGGTAGAATGAAAAATTTAGGGTTGTATCAAAAAAATTATATATGCAACCCTAACCCAATTTCGGGTTAGGGTTAGCATATGGACTTTTGGATTTCTTTTAAAAGTAAATTAAAAAAAAAAAAGAGAACCCCTTTATCCTTTGAATATATATATATATATATATATATATATATATATATATATATATATATATATATATATATATATATATTCACATTCTCTCACACTTACCTATATATATAAATATATATGTCTTAGATATATAGTCATCTACACACACACACACACACACATATATATATATATATAAGTAAAATTTTATATTTATATGGACATAAAATAGCTAATTGTAGATTAATTAATTCACTTTCAATTTTTATATGTACGTAGAAGCATTTTAATAAGATGCTTTAAAATTAAACTCTTTTGGAGGTTAACCTTTAGGGAATTAAAATGACATTTGTAAGTCAAGATGGCCCCCTTTAAATTTTAAATTATAAGGTATTTTAATTAATGAAAATTTTGCTTAATAGGTTTATTTAATCTAAGAGCTAGGGCAGATTAATTTAGACCCTAGGCAATTAAAGGACTTTATGAGGATTATTAATAACCCTTATCAATTAATCTAGAGATATTCTGTTAAGTGAGTTTAATTATTTATTAAATGGGAGATAATAATAATTCTTTTGGAGAATTTATTATCCCACTTTTAACTTAGATCATTTTTCGCCTTATTGATTTAGTTGTTAGATTCACTCAAACATAGTTAAGACTAAACTTGTTTTGCATTATTTTAGTAAGTTAGTTGTACTAGGTTAGGTATTTTTAAAAAAAATTTATTCCATTTGTGCCCAAAAGTTTGGGCATGACACTTGAATTATCAAGATTGACCAACGAATTTGAAACAAGGAAGAAATCAAAAGAAACACTAAAGAAAAGTTTTGAAGCATCAAGAATGTTGGAAGAGCAACTGAATATAAGAAGACCCAACAAAGATGCAGGACTCGGTTACAAAGAAAAAAACTCTACCGAGAAAGGGATCAAGACCACCAAGAGAGGAGAATCATCAAAGCAAGCTAGAAACAAGGAGAACATCAAAGGAAAGATGCCTATTTGCAACTACTGTGGAAAACAAGGACATACTGCCAACATGTACCAAATCAAAAAAGGTAAACAACCGAATGTCACTAGGTCTGATGGTTATTGTTACAATTGCAATAAGTATGGTCACACATCTAAACAATGTAGGACAAAGTCTGCTAGCAATTTTCAGAAAGCAAAATTCAAGGGATTTTGCAAAAACTGCAATAGATATGGTCATAGTACTGAGAAGTGTTGGTTTAAGCAGAAAAACTATATGAGGTCTTCACACCGAGAAAATACTAGAAGCTACCGAAATCACACAGATCTTAACCAACAGTATACTACAGTACCATGGGACTACAATACAAGAATATGGTGTGAATGTTGTGGAAGATATGGACATATAAGTGCCAACTGCATGATAAGGTTTGGAATGTACAACCGAAGATCATGGGGAAATCCTGGAATGGCATGCTTTCATTTCCATAAAGTTGGACACTTGGCTAAAGATTGCAGAGATCAACCTGGAAGAGATAATGAAGAGATAAAAATCAAACTATAGAAAATCTGGAAAAAGAAGGAAATTGAGTCAAAAAATGAAGAAAGCACCTTACCTACCGAGTTAGGTGCATCCACTTCAAATTAACCAGTAAAGGTATAAAGGGACTGCATTCTCTCAAGGTTAAATCTTAATAGTTCCTATTTTATCTTATACTTAATTTCAAAACCTACATAAGTTAAGATGCTTTAGCAAGTTTGGAATTCTATCTAGTCTTGTGAAGTACCAGAGAAGTCGATAAATACAGGAATCTTGTCTAGTCAGTAAAAGAGTAAAAGCGGAGTTAATCAGTTTAGTGGAACCGAGTGCATTTAATGATTTTTTACCTAATTGCACAAAGCCCGATAAGGTAAAATGTGTACTTAAAGTGTTTCATGTGGTCATTTTAAACTCACCAGTTATCAAAGAGCAGAGCTAAGCGATTCAAAGGCGATCAAACATATCCTAAGTGAATATCAAGGTATTTATATAGCAATCTCAAATGTTTTTTTTTCTAAGCCAGTTAACCAGGCAATATCAGTTGTGAACATCTTCATTATATTTACTAAGTCGAAGAGTGTTTTCTGTCAAGATAAAACCCTAAGCTCTTTCATTAGTACAAATCCAAGTTCGAAATGGCTCCAAAGTTACAAAACCCAGTTGTAGTTGAGACTATTAAGAAGCCCTCACTGAAGTATTCCTTACCTCCTAAGATAGCATCTCAACTCGATGATAAAACTGCATTTTCTCTTATTCCAGAAAGGTTTCTATTGGTTGAAGGTGTCAGATTCTACACTAAGTGTCATGTTGAAGAACTAGGTCATACCAAGATCAAGGACATGTATGATGAGTTATGCACCGATGGTATCCTAGATAGCAAGTATGAGCATATCAAAGTCAAAGGATTGACCGAAGCCCTAACCTACCCTCGAGTTTTCAAACCCCAATGGGTTAAATTTGTTTTGAGTAGAGTTCATGATGACTTTATGTGGTTAGAGGAGCAACTGTTCAAAATCACTAAGGAGATCATCCACATAATAACCAGTTACCCTATATTCGACCATCCCCGTGCATAGAAAATGATTCCAGAGAAGGAATTAATAACTTTAACCGTAGTTGAGTCTGATTACAGAGGTCTTAAATTGAATAATGTTACAGATGCAAAGCTAAAGTTTGCAATTAGAGTCATCAATTATTGTTTCTTTCAATCAGCAAGAGAAAATAGTGTACCTTGTGTAGCTATAGATTTAGCTTACAAAATTGTGAAGAAAGGTATGAAGATTGATCTATGTGAAGTGTTGTTGAAAAAATTATTTGAATATCTCAACACCATAAGGAAACCCAAGAAGAATAACTCAGCAAACACACTAAAATTTGGGTCACTCTTAGTGTGCATGTTTTTCTATTTTCAGAAATTCTTCCCATCAGTTGGTAACATAGTCTGGGAGTTACACCGACCAATCACCCATCAAATAAATGATTATATCAATCAGCTAGGTGATAACTTCAATGAGATAATGGATGATTACTTCAGCAAATTTCAAAAAAAATGCACAACAGGTACAAGATCTTACCTCAGTTAGTGGAGAAATATAAGGATGATATATGTTTTGAAGTGGACACTGACTACTGCTATGTCAATGCAGTAGAACCCAGAACTCAATCTCTACCATCCATGGGTTATGAAATTGATTTTGATATTTCTCAACAGCAAATAGATGCCTATCTGGTACTTCCAAGGCACTCTACCAAGCTCAGATATGGTACCTATGAAGTGGTAAAAGAGAAGGTAAAGATGAGCATAGTAGTACCAAAGGCTACAAGAAAAGCCACTAAAATGATAAAAGACTTAATGGAGAAATTTGGAAAAGGTTCTACCTCCACACCTACTAAGTCAACAAGTAGGAAAGATGATCAACTTTCAATAGAAGAAGAATCTGAAGCTCGGGAAGCAGCTATCACTTTGAGCACCGAGTTGCCAAAGGGAAAAATATTGAAAAAGAAGAAACAAGATACACCTAAGGTATCACCGACTCCACAAGTCAAAAGACCCAACACTAGATCAGCTGCAGTGTCACCCAGTAAGAGGCAGAAAACTGTTGAATTGCCTAAGGTTACTAAGACTTATAGAAAGTCAACCAGGAGACTCATTTTGAATAAGGAGTCAAGTGACATAGAATCTGAAGACAAATAAATTTCAGATTGTTAAAAGTACAAAGGAAGATGTACACAGTGTTGACAACTTTTGTGCCAATTTGATTCAATATGGAGGATTTGGGTCATTTAGGTATGTCAAATATGACTCTCGAACAAAGGAAGAAAAGAGGAAAATAGAAGAGTCAGTTGTATGTACACTTCTAAAATTCTGAGTAGTTCCATTGGAAGTAACTGACTTTCTTCCAAAAGCATTATATTCTCATATTGACAATAGATGGAAATATGTTATGAATTCGGAGAAGCAGATAAGAGAAAGAGTCTTGGTACATCTCTTTCTAGACATGTCGGTAGAAGATATAAGAGAACATTTGAAAAACTACCAGACAAACTTTCAAGTGAAGCAAAGAGCCTTGAAGATGATAAATGGACTTTATCTTGAAGTTGAAAAGGAAACCAAAGTAAAATGGCAAGAAATATTCAGAATTTAGACTAAAGAAACTCAAGGTGAAGTGGAAATTGTTGACATTATCGAGCAAGATCCTACCTCAACTATTCAACAAGATGAGGATGTCATGGACACTGAGGTACAGGAACAAGAAATGATAGAAGGCAATTCTTATGCCAAACTGGTATCAAGTGAATCAGTTTTGGAACAAGTCAAGTCCTATGCTCTAGTAACTCAACAAGTGATCACCGAGCAACCTCAGGACACTAATCTAGGCAAAGAGGGTGAACAGTTTACAAAAGTTGAAACTACTTCCCAAGCCACCGAGGAACAGACTTCTCAGGCACCTGCATGCACTGAAACTATTGCTACTGAGACCCCAAGCAAGGAATCACCGAAGGACTCATTAGAGGCTAAGGGAACTGATAAAAGTGTTGTCTCTACCGAGCAACCTATCAAAGATGAACAAGCCTCCAAAGCTATTGTACTAATTCAACCGGTGAAAGCCTCATCATCTAAAGAAAAGAAAGTGAAGAAGTATAGTTTCAAGGTAGATATGTCTAAGCCCATTGTGTTGCCAAATGTTGACATCTCAAAACCGAAAGGGCAAGCACTTATTGAATTCCAAGAACTATGCAAAGCCAAAGTAGAACAAGAAAGACAAATGGCTATTCAGAAGAAAAACCATGTACTTCATAAGGTTAAAGCATTATTAACCGACATGCTACCTAAAGCTACTATGAATAAAGATGTTGCCATCCATATGCAATTGGATGAACTACTCACTAAATTAGAAGCATCACAAGTAGATGCATCAGAATACCTTAGCAAGTTGAAAGAAAAAGAGCTAACTACCAAAATGATTGAAGAAGTGCAGAAGGCCATTGCTATAGGTAAAGTCAAACTTGTTGGATTCATTGCTGCGTTGTCCCCTCAACTCAAGAACATTCTTTATTTATTCCAAAAATTATGTACATTTTCATTATTTATTAAGGACATCAAGCATAAGACCGAAGTTATTAAAAAAGAGATCACCGATCTCTCCAATAAATTGACCACCGAGCCAAATTTTGTTCAGAATTTCTATACCAAGCTGCAAACTCTTATGGCTCAACAGTTAGAACTTTGGAATGAAGAGCACAAAATAAGAATGGATATCATGACTCTTCAAAATTTATGTATTCCCCATCTATCATCAGTCCAAGAGCAAATCAACCAAGCTACCCACTTATCCACTCAATAAGAGGGAAGCACATTAGATGGTCCGATCTCACTCTTAGCTGATATTTCAGCTCAGAATTCCCTAATGGACAGTGTCAAGGATGCCCTCTCCAATGTTCTTAATGATGCTCACACAAAGTACAAATTTATTTTTGATCAGTTGCCCCCACCGAATGGTAACTAGTTTTGATGTTTGTCAAAAAGGGGGAGTGTACCGAGTATAAGAGGGAGTGTATCGATCAAAATAGAATATCCAAAGGAACAGTTGAATTTGTTAGGGGGAGCATAGTACACAATGCATTGATCATAGGAGCATGCAAATATGTACAGTATATTGATAAGGGGAGTATACATTTGAGTATGTTACTATTTATTGACAATTGTATATACTATCATTTTAGTCAAATTTTGTAGTATATAGATTTTTGAGTTATGACTTTGAAAGGAGTTTTGTCAAACATACCAAACTAATTTCAAAAGGGGAGATTGTTATTATTTACTAAGTTGTCATTAGTTTTATGTCCAAAGTCATCCTATATACTCTAGTCGGTTCACACTACTGAAATATTCAGTCGATTACAGAAGAAAAGAGTCACAGAGTTAAGTATACACCGAGCTGTCTACTGAGTAACATTCTATGTCTACCGAGAAACAAAGAAGGTATACTAAGTAATCTAAACTGAGTAGAAACATGTTACCAGATTCAATGAACTTGGACACATATGTGGAAATGTGTTACAAGATTCAAGAACAGGGAACCGTTATTGCATAGGAAATTGCACTTCAAGATTTTGTATGATTTTGAGGAAGTTTATCCAATGAAATAATTTCTATGTTTATTCATTCGATGAATCTTGTTTGTAAGATCAAAGCATGAACAGATCACAGTCCCAAAGATCTATTTATACAGAATGATTTGAGAATCAAAATGAGAGAGACATGTGTGTGTGATAGATATGTTGAAAAAGGAAAATCATAAAAGGACACATTGAGTTGAGACTACTATGACTATTAGAGATATTCAGAGGTCATTGAGAAAGTCTTCAGAGAATATTTTAAGGGACAGAGTCAATAGAAGGGTTTACCGAGTTGATCTATCAATTACCAAGGTATGCTATGAGCAAGGTAATTTCATATTGAGCACATAGAATCTGCTATAACATTTTAGATGTAAAGTTGCAGATATTTGTAAAGATTTTATTGAATCATTTGAGTTGTAATAGAAACCTTTAATAGGGTAAAAGACTCTAAAAAAGTCTATAAATTGTAAAGCCTTTAACCAAGTGCAATATTTTGTATAAGTGTTGTAAAATCCTTTAGCAAGGTAGATCTAAAGATCTTGATACTCCTAACCGGGTAAGCTATCAGAAATAGCTATACATGTAGCTCTAACCGAGCAACCTTTATTATTGCAGTAGTGAAGTTGTGGGTGCCATCCCCACCGCAGTTTTTCTTAACCAAGAGTTTCTACATAACCAAAATATTTGTGTTATGGAGTGAAATGTGTGTGAATGTTAGTTCTATAATTATGTGTTATCTTTATATTATGAGATCAGCAATTTACAGTTTATGTTTATCAGTAAGATTGTTTTTTGAGAAAAGTTTTGAAGTACTGATTCACTCCTCCCCTCTCAGTACATTAGCTTTCCTTGTTGGACCTAACAAGTAGGGTGTGGAGAATCTATGTTGGATCTTGAATTTTTCACATAGCTCTTGTACATCTTGATTCTTGAATGGTTGCCCATTATCCATGATAATGGTCATTGGTATTCCATAGTGACAGATGATGTAGTTCAACATAAATGCAACAATTTGTTTTCCTTTGATATTTATGAGAGGTACAACCTCAATCCATTTTGTGAAATATTCTATAGCTAAAAGGATGAATTTGTGTCCATTAGATGAAGAAGGATTTATCTTTCCTACCAGATCTAGACCCCATTGACAGAAAGGCCAAGATGTTGCTAAATCATGTAGTTCTTGTGTTGGTGCATGAATCAAATTCCCATGGATCTGACATTGTTTGCATGTTCTAGCTATCTGAAAAGAATCTCGTTCCATAGTTGGCCAATAATAGCCCAAGCATATGAGTTTTTTCATAAGGGTAAGACCACTTGAATGAGTGCCACAAATTTTGTTATGGACTTCATGTAAGGCCTTCTCAAATTCTTCTTGTTTGAGACATCTTAAGAGAGTACCGTCTAGACCTAGTTTAAATAGGGTATCCGCGACGAGAGTATAATGGAAGGATTGGCGAATAAATTTTCTCTTTTGGTTCTTTGATAAGTTGGGAGGTAAGATGTTATCTTTCAGGTATGTGTAATTTTGGCCATAGCGGGAGGAATCATGTCTAATAAGTTGATAGATGGTTCAGGAATCAGGACAATTATGAGCAGGGTAAAACAACTCTTCTACTAGGAATTCATAATGTTGTTGGTTTTCCTATGTCTGAAGGAGAGAAGCAAGTGTAGCCAAGGCATCTGCTGCTTTGTTATCAGTTTGTGGAATTTGTTCAAAAGTGATTTTAACAAAATATTTCTTGAAATCATCCACAATCTTGTTGTAAGGCATGAGTTTGTCATCTTTTGTTTGATAGTCATCATTGATTTGATTGATGACGAGCTGAGAGTCTCCAAAGACCTGAAGTTGTGTAATGTTCCATTCTACAACCATTTTGATACTTGTTACCAATGCTTCATATTTTGCTATATTTTTTATACACGGAAAGCTTAATTTGTATGCTTTCAGAATTGTATGACCTTGTGGTGTGATGAGTAGAATATCGGCTCCTGATCCATGTTGTGTTCCTTTATTGATGTCTACTCTTATACTGATATTCGGGTGATGTATTGTAAGATATGGATCAAACCTTGGAATGTCTGTATATGAACAAGTAAAATTGACTTGCCATCTTTTGAATGGTTTCAAGTATTTTTGTCTTGCTAGTTCTGATAGAGAGATTGTTTGATGTAGATAAGTTGTGCCAATGATAACTACCTCTACTAGTTCTATTAGGATAGATGACTTTTCTTGATAAAATTTAGGTAAAGTGTCAAATCTCCCATATTCCAGCACCTCGAGGAGGTTTTCACCGTTAGATGCATCCTTTGTTTTTACTTTTTCCTGATCTAATGTTGCCAATAAATGGTTTTCAGCATTAGACCTGATATTGTTTTCTTTATTTTCAATTTTGTGACTAGGAGATTTGGCACCCACTTGAATGAAAGATACGTTAGCAGAATCCCTGGTGAAAGTTGTTGCAGATTTGATTTCATCAAGATATAAGGATATGGCATGGTCATTAGATAAGGTATCAATGTTAGTATGTTCTTCATTTTCGTAGTCCATAGGTTCAGGATAGCTTAAGGATAAAGGATCTTCAGGTTAAATAGTTTCAAAGATATTAGGGGTCATGATAGAGATGTTAGAGCTTTCAGTATGTATTTCCATGTCTAGAATGATACTCTCATCAGAATGGCCTCATATAAGAAAATCTTGATCATCATCGGTTAAGCCCATGTCAGTTGAATGTGATTCTGATTCAAGTGGGCTAGTTCCTAATGCTTGTCCCGCATACATGTGAACTACATCAACTACTATATCTGCTTCTTCATCCCTCTCAATTTTTAGTTGCTCTTGTTTGTTTTTTCCTGATAGCAAATGTTCTTCATTCTCTTGATCTCTTTGCTGCTTTTGTTTTTCCATGTTTGAGATAATTGATTCAAATGATTGTTCCTTGGATTGTGTGCTTGAAGGTGATTCCTCTTTGTTATGTGAAACAATGACCTCTTGAGCTGATTTTAGATTACTACAACACTGCAATGGATTTGAATCTATTGATATTGTGATTTCCTGTCCATTGTAGGGGAATTTTAGGCATTGATGACATGTTGATGGAATAGCTTGTATGTCTTGTATCCATGGTCTCCCCAAGAGTATGTTGTATGGTAGGTCCACATCTAGAACTTGGAATGCTGTGTATTTTTGCAAAGGTCCCACTTTGAGGGGTAATACCACAATTCCTTTAGAGTAATGTTCTTCTTTGCAATATGTTTTGATGTTTATACTTTTCCGGGGATCAACTACATCTTCTGAATAACCCAGAGCACAGACAAGACTCAAAGAGAAAATGTTCAAGCCAACTCCCCCATCTATTAGGACTCATTTAAAAAGTGTTCTATGAATTAGGACTTTGATTTGCAAGAGAGTGTTATGGGGATGTTGCAATGAATTAATGATTGGATATGAAGGAGATGAGCTTTGAATAGGATTTTCTAAAATAGGTTTGATGGCAATTATGGATATCTCTTGGGAAACTTCATCTTTGGATGTATTCTTTGGTGATGATGCTATGGAAGGTTCTTGCAAGCTTTCAGGAGGTGTAGGAATAGATGCCTTTGGAGAATCAATTTTTTTCTGGGGGGATGAGTCATTGCTAGACATAGGTGCACGATTGTGATCTTTCTCATCCAAATCTTTTAAGGATATTTTTAATAGTTGCATAAAAGAGCCACCTTTCTTTGGATATGTATTTGAATCCCTATTAGGTTTAGTCATAGTTGGATTTTAATTCTGGACTTGTTTGATTTCTCTGATGTGTTGGCTTGTTATGTGTTCTTGCCTTTTGCTTTGGTATGCCATGTTGCTATGATATTCAGCTATTTCCAATGTTTTAGCGATCTTATGTCTCTACACTCTAATCAAAAATGGCCATTGTGTTTGATATTGTGCTAGGATTCAATTGTTTAAGAGTCATTTTGATATGTGATCAACTATCAAGGTAGATACGATAGAGTGATATGACACTAAAAGAGGATTCAAGTGTTTAAAGGTTTGCAAGTTTTTCGATCTTCGGTTTTGGAGTGCAATGGTGATGATTTGATAAGAACCAAGTCCAGTAGAAATGATATATCCTACAATGCGGGACAAGATTATCCTAACCAAATGTTTCATTTTCATGAGAAAGGATGATTGATCCTGATGAGAAACTATGTTTGAGTGATCAGTTTACCAAAGAGGGTGATAATGCACTTTGAAATGTTTTAGATCTTAAACTTATTAAGGGTGATCACTTGAAAATCTTAAGGGGTTTATCTTCTAGAGTCTAATTTTGATAGATGATAACTTGACCAAGCAAACCAAGGAGAAAATCCAAGCATAAAGCAACAGATAACAAATGTTTATGACTACTGCAAATTGACCAAGTAGAAATGACAAACCTAAAAAAGTCATGCAAAACAACAGTTTTGGACTTGTAAACACAGAGGCTCGTACGAAAAATTATAGAGCCCATAACGACAAGAAATAGAAGCCCATATGACAAACTAAGATTTTTATGTGAAACAACAGAGGTTCGTATGACAATATTTTCTGAACCACATGATAAAATAGATTACTCGTACGACAAACCTTACTAAGCCATATGACAAAAGATAAATCCCATACGATAAAGAATAGGACAATGAAAAATATGTTTTGTTTTTGTCAAATTTGATTAGTGAATTTTGGTGTTTTGCTTATGTTTTCCAGATTTAGATGTCTAATTTTTCAATTTACTAATACATTTAGCCTAAAATTTCGACGGAGGTTTCCGATGGAGAAGGTATATTGTGATAAAACTTGTTTTTTTTTTGAAAAAATGCCCGATTTTGTCGGAATTCCGACGATAATGCAATGACATTTAGGGTTTTTTACAAAAAGTGCCCGCGTTCGTCGAAATTCCGACGACAACATGCATTACTTAAAAAAAAAAGAAAAGACCAAGTCATTTCATAAATCCCGCCTCTTTACAAAATCCTACCTCTCATTCGTCCCGCCTCTGTAGCGAACCTGTGGGTTTAATCATGGCGGGGAAGATCAATATTGGTGTGACAAGCTTGCCGCCTAATGAAAAACACACCAACATTCCAAATCTATTGCAAGCATTAGAAAATAGCATGGCACCTTCCATAATTAAGAGCCTTATTGAGGAGATCAACGAGAGGGAAGAAGAGCACAAGATCACCGGTATAATAGTAGACGCAATGACATGTTTCGGGTTAAAGGCAGTAGCCAATTTCTATAAGATTCCTCTCTTTGCTTTCCACGCACCGCTCATCGCCAACTGTGCCATCCACTACTTCATTCCAAGGCTCATCTCTGTTGGGACCCTTGCTCAAGATGGTAAGACAGAGTCACACTTCTTCATAATTTTTTTCTTTTCCTTCTTGCGTTTTGGTTAGATTGGTTGTTTTTGGTGTTATTGAAGGAGCTCCCAAAGAAGAGAAGAAAGTAAGGTATATTCCCTCCATGCCTCTGGAATCGAATAAGGATGGAATAATAGAGAAGGGGGAGATTGTTAGAGCTGTTGACAGGTTGCTGGTGGGAGAAGATGGTGCATAGATAAGGAAGCCCATCACCAAATTGATGAGAAGCAGTAGAGATGTGGTGAAGGAAGGAGGATCCTCATTCAACAACTATAGTAAGTTTCTTCACCAGATGAAGAAATAGCTTCTTGACTGAAATATTAGGCCATCACTTCTTTAGTTTATCAGATTTTTTGTGGTGCGGAGGAGAAACTGGGAGGATATGTGGTGATTCAGATTCATTTGGCTTATTGATTCTATAATGGTGAAATTTCTATAAATGATTTCTTTTTCATTTGCATTTTTAATCCTTTTAAGGGAATGTCTTAATGTGTATATATATAAATCGCATAATTTTGTATGAGATTGGGCTCATCATATTTGTCTTGTTTTAACCTTTTATATTTATCTTTAATCATGGTTAGAAGGTGGCTTGGTTAAGACATAAAATTAACATCGAATATCCACCAAGAAACCCAACCTTTTGGCTTCTCATCGTGAACTACCTCTTTCATCTCCTTGATGAAGGCGTTTGCTAGCTACACAATGATTTTTTATGAGAATAAGAATGAAAGTTATAAGAAATTCTTCATACACTATACCTCCATGTAAATGTTTACCTTGGAAACATTAAAGATTAGTGACCTATCATATGGCCTTTACAACACCATCCATTACAACAATCACTTGGTTTAAGTTTTTACATCATCGTCCATCCTTTGAAACTTAGCACGAGTAAAAGAGAGGCCATGGACACTTATGACAGCCACATGAATGTGAAAAGATAATTAACCAAAACCTACCTTGGGATCTCCTTGGCCAATCCGAGGGAATACAATATGAATGAAATCCAAACTATAGATTCTCCCAATGCTTTTTGTCATTCAAAATGACCTCCAAAATGTATTGTTCATAGGTATAGTTGGCAGTCGCTCGTACATCGTGTAAGCTATCTAGAAAATTTCAAATGGAGCATGTAATATTTTGAACTTTCTAATTTACAAATTTATGTGTTCTAACTGCATTTATTTAAATTTGAGAATCCACTTCACATCTATATTAGCAAGATTCTTCTCTTTGCAGAGATTCAAACTATTCAAGAAGGCTTAAAACTTAGCCTCATATTCTGGACCAATAGATAAAAAAAAAATTAATAGCTCACAAAATCTCTTCATTATAAAAAATCTTAGGTTTATACCTAGCCACCCCATCAAAGTTCAGTTTTAAAGCCAATAAAGGGAGGATTCCATTTTATCATTTCTTTTTTATATCTTTTGGAGATTTAAGGGCCACTAACATAGTATGTCAAAGTGGATCTGAAAATGTATCATTCTTTTGTTAGTTTATCGTCCCACTAAGGGAAGTTTAAGAATCATATTATCTAATTTTTATTGACCAGTAGCATTTTGTAAATATCAATTATTATTATTTTTAGATTGAATAAAACAATTAAATATTACAAAATTGAAGCTACATAAATAACTAATAAACATAACTAAATCACTAGCAGTCCAATAACTCGGAAAAAAAACAAATGATATTGATTTTGTTCAATCAAAGATTCTTTTCTTTAATACCTGCTCAATCAAAGATTATTTTCCCTTGACTCAACCTAAATTCCACACACAATTATAGGAGGTCTCGTTATCCATGTCACTTCCCATAAGGAGTTTCCCACTCGAAGCATATCATATCATTTTAATGCACCTCCCCACTCGAAGCATATCATTTTAATGTCCCTCCCCATGATAATTATAATTTTTATCTATGGAATTGGCTTCTTCTTTGTTCATTCTCTAAGTGTTCTAACCCTTTATCTCCTCCCTTCAAACTTCTCCAAAAATAGCAAGAATTAGAAAAAATATCCAATAATCTTTAATATAGATAACGTGTTAAAAAAATTAACTGTCACCAGAGTTAAGATCCTGGAAATATTTTATTCTTTTTGCGTTGAGTGGAACATAACACACGTCACCTTGGTATCATTAATTTTTTTGCTTCTAGACAAACTAAAAGTGATAAGATTGTTTCAGTGTAAGCCATTAAGAAAAGTGGTCACTGATTTGATGGCTGATCAACTTCCCTCCAGGTGTGGGAGACTCTACCAGTAGCTTACACATCAATATGGTAATCATATCTTCATATGCCACGGTCGCATCGGGGAACGGGGGCCAACATTGATCAATTAGTCATTGGTAATGGGAGACATTATTTTAAATGGTATGAAAAATTTCCAACTATGGCTAGATAGATCATGCTTTGGTTTTCAGGAAGCCATTGGAGTGAAGTTGATTGCATCTTCTGGTGTTAGATAATTTGTATTTTCCTCATTGTAGGGAAGATAGGTTGTGTACTTCATATTTGAATGCTTATCTTGAAGGAGATCGGATGTGTGGTGGACATTTATTTCAAATTATTATTGTCCTACATGACCTATATAATCAAGGGGTTCTATTTATAATCTCATTCATTCATATTGTAAACTTGAATTCATTGATAGGAATATAGTTTATTCGTGTCATATTGATCTTCTCATTTTGTTGTGCTTTCCATTAGACCTCTAGATCTTGGGTGGCCATCTCCATAGTCAAATCTTAAAATATTTACCTTTCTAGATTCTATAAAAGAAATGGTTTTATCAAGAATATCATATGGAATAGCTTCTAAATATTTGCATTTGATAACAATATTGTTAGACCATTTTTATTTATAGGAAAATAATCTAAACTTTTTTTTTCAAGCTAAGACAAAACAAAGTAAGGTAGTACAATAATCACTTTGTAAAAATAATTAGCTAACACATCTTCTTTTGGGAATTTTTGTATTTAGTTCTTCCCTTGCAAATCAACATACCCTATTTTGGTTTCCCAAATATTTACTAAATAACTTTGAAGATAAATTGGGAAGAGAATCCATCATATAGATATTTCTTTTCAACAGTCTTAGAGGACATTGTTTTGTCTATCATTTATTATAATATCTAATACCCAATTTTTTTATAAGATAACAAGCAAAACCTCCTCTTCACAAACTATGTTTTCCTTAATAATCCAATAATGAAAAAGGTAACCCACATAAAAATTACTTACTCCCTACCATGAAGGCAAAAGAACATCCAATTTAAAGATTGATGTACCAAAAGGAAAGAAATATCACCTCAATATCTGTCTTGAACTTATACATTGAATCTATACACACGAGAATCCCCTTAATAACTCTCTCACAACTTTCAATGCTAGAAGAATGGGTGTTTTCACAAGACTTTCATACTATGATAGTTATATCAAAATTCACTTGCATAGTTTTAGAGTCAAGCTGACCCATTCTCATGAGTAGTTTACATGAACCCCTCATAAGAATGGATCACTTAGTACTCATTTCATCAAAGTGATGCTCATAGCGGTGAAGCATTAGGGATTCCTAGGAGGTCACCCATACTAATACTACTCTAAATCAAGCATGTTTAACCATGTAGATTGTCCCAAGATCAAACCCATTCAACTTGCCACCCCATTTGCAAAACCTTCATCAAGTGGTGTGCCTTATAAACCATTCATTATAGAGAAACTTTAGCCTATCCATTGACAAGTGGGAGGTGTTGATGTGTTTTTTATGCACATGCAAACGTAGAATAAAATACCCAAAAGTATCTTATCCTCTCTTGAACAAAGTTACTCAAATGCTGGAGATTTGCTTAAGGATCACTTGAGACAACTCGAAGGTTCTGGTATGTTGGGTCACGACATGTGGATAAACATAGTTGGTTGATGTGATTGCTGGTATCACAAGGGGACTTACGTTGAATTGTTGAATGCTTGAATAGCTAGAACTTGATCATTTGATATTTCAATCTCACGATGCTTTTTGTCCTAAACTAACTTGAATTGAAAAAAGGGCAAAAGGTGAAGTGTTAATAAAATCTATTCTAAGGCCTAGACTGTGAGAAGATGGATCCTAGTTTATCCCTTTAACCCTGATTAATTTATTTAGAGTGTTTAGTTCCATTTTAATCCTTTCTTTTACAATTAAATATTATTGAAAAATTATATTATTGTTCCAAATTTTGTGGATATTTAGGAGACACAAATAAAATGTAAATGTAATCATTCCATATTTTTGTAGGAGATATTGGAATGAGACTAATAGGAAGAGTAGTAAACATGAGTCACAATGAGCACTTTAGAATAAATCTAAACATTATAAGGAAGAGTAGCTTGGAAAAATAGAAGCATAATTTAGTTTCCAATATGTAAGATTATTACTTGGGAAAGAATCTTGAGGAAGGATTCATTAATGAAATGGTCATTAACAAGATGGAGAGAATAAGAATTAGGAAGAGATAGATTTCACATGCTACTAGGTGACTAGATTGGAGAGAAACTAGAGGCAAATAATTTAGCTTGGCCATGACATAAATTCTTAGAATAGATGCCAACCTTGGTGAATGGAATGAAAATCCCAAACAATTAATGAGTGGTGAGACAAGTAGAGGCATGCATCTATAAATTTTGTTTTCAATATATATAAAATAAAGAAAAAATGGGACTAAAACCAAGGGAAATTCACATGGAAAGGATATGATTAAAATCAAAATAAATAGTTTGAATATAATATTAGTTACCTAAAGGATATTCCACTTGATTATTTGGTATATCATAACTATTTTGACAAATTTTGAAACCATTAGAGGTACCTTTTACTTCTGTAGATGAGGCATTCATTCATGTTGAAGTTGTGATAGCTTATTTGCCTCTTTATAGACAACAAATTATCCATATGAATTATCATATATACTTGTAACCTCCATCCCAAACCACCTATTTCACTCTTCTTCCTTTGTGTACCTCTTTTATTCTTCCATTACCTCTTCGCTTACCTAAATTCAATCCAAAACATAGTGTATATAGCATCAAAAAAATTCCATATTTGATCAATATTATCCACAACATATCAAAAAGACAAATACCACACTTATTGTGTCATCAACCAAAAATAATTTACTTACATATTCAAAGAGTTCAATAATGGAGAAACATCCATGCGGTGCTCTACACATGTCCTTGAAGGTTCAAGAAATACTTATCCTCTATTGGTCCAAACTTAAAATCACTTTCCATGCAGGAAAATAATTGCAACCATACACAATTTCCCACCCAATGGATTCTCTCAAACTAGTTTACTATCTTAACATAGGGTCAAGGAAAAGCGGGCCAAAATAGGAATCCAAGTGTCTTAAAAGCCTTCAAGACCATAGTGGTGAGGATTGAATTTCTTTCTTTAGTGGTATCTTTCTGTAGATTAATTAGTTGGGGATTGTATTAGGACCTTTTCCTAATTAAAAAAAAAATATAAAGATTACATCCCTAAATATTGTTTTCATAATAGAATAAATTTCTGCAATACTGACACTATATTCATAATAGATTTATAGTGATGAATAAAGAAATATTTAAGATTATGAAAAAATTGATGTTTTCTTTCTCCCAACCGTCATTGGATATTGGGTGATCTTTGAGGCATTATGTCAAATAGTTCATGTGCCTTATCTAAGCTTACAAATTTTGCATGCATGTGTACCTGGGCAGTTGCACTACAACATCTATACTCACTAATCACATTTGGTTGGAAGTTTCTAAATCCATTTCAAACACATCTTGTGCGTATCCTGCAATATATGCTAATAGTGATTGTCTTTAATGGCTTCATTGTGTGCATAATTGATTGGCTCTTCACTCCTAAGACCTTCAAAAGTCTTTACTGGCTTCATTGAGTCCTTTTGTCTTCCAAATTCACCTGCACCAACTTGAATTCTCCTTCAATGCTTGATTGTTGATTCACTTGGAATTGAATTGATTTTATAACTAAGAGATCACTTGATTTTATATGTCTTGAAAGCATTTTATCCCGATGGCTTTAAATTAAAGTACTTTCTCTTCTATCTGGTATTGGTGGAGCAGATCCTTTTATGATATGTAAGTTGAGAATATTTTATGAAAGGTCCCTAAATGAATACACTTTAAACTGATTTTAATATACCTTGAAGTGTGCAATATGGAAGGTTTGTATTCTTAATCTCATCCCCATTTCTTAATTTAAAAGATGATATCTTTATTAAATATCTTTATTAACTTGATTTCTCCTTCAATTCTTGATGAATGCTTGATTGCACGTTCACTTGGAATTGAATTGATTTTATAATTAAGAGATCACTTGAATTGTAGGTAAACCCCTTCAAATGACAGGGTAGGCTTCCTTTTATACCTAATATATGTCTTGAAAGCATTTTATTGTGATGGCTTTAAATTAAAGTACTTTCTCTTCTATTTGGTATTGGTGGAGCAGAGGTTGCATTGCATCGTCCTAGGATACATATTTCCGCAGATACAACACAAGTTAAATGTATCCCAGGTCGATGCAAAGCAACCTCTGCTCTAGAGATCACCAAAAAATAGAGAAAGAACTTTAATTTAATGCCATCAAGATAAAAGTCTTTAATCAAGACAAATAAAATTTGAGTTTGATTGTCATCATTTACTTTGCCAAATTCTTCACACGTAACTCCTGAATCAATTTCCTACTCACAAGAGTTTTATTATGTCTCAAATATAGCGAAACAGAAGGCTTCAAATAGTAAACTTGAACATGCAACTAAATCCATTGACTAACCAGAAGAACAAAATTAAGAAACGGTTTGATCATCTGAGAGATGTTGTAGACTTGCCACTCAACAGCTAAGTTTTTGCAGGTAAGGAATTTTTTTGTTTTGGTTATGGTTGTGGTGTTTATAGGGAGACATTTACAAATTTATATCTATTTTCACTATTTAATGGTTTATGGGTTTGTAATGGTAATTTAATGTTCTTTCATATTTTTGTATATATTCTTTATAATAGCCTATTATATTGATTTGTTCTATTATGCATAATGGTGTGGGTCAGACGGCTTTGTCGTCGGTGCATGAAAGCATTGAAAAAGTTCTACTTTTAAAAATTACATGAAACATTTTTAATTTATTTGATTCAGTGTTATTTGCAAAAAATGATTATCAATGATGTTTCCTTTCTCCAAGAATTGTCTATGACCTTTCCATTAGATAAAATGTAACATCGAATGACTAAAATTTTTCTTTACAATTGCTTATTTAATTTAAGTATTATCTCAGCGTGAATTAAAATGTATATCTGTACGGAAGCAGAACATACAAGTTGAAGAGTCTCTTGCATGCAAATTTCCTAAAAGAAAGCAAGCCGACATTATCTTGAATGACATGGAAACAAGCTCATCTGCTGCCTAGAAGAGAGCAATTGGAGAATGGTAGAGGAAAGTGTTTAAGGGTGATAAATAGATAGATAGTATGCAATACAAACAAACAATGTCTGGAGTGTCTGATGTGACATCTCTAATTTATGTTCGGAGGGTCTAATTGGTTTTGGAGTTCCTGCGAAACCTATTGGGCCACGCTTGGAGGAAATCAATGTGTTCGTGCAAGGAGCACCTTTTTTCTATTATGAGAATGATACTTTTGCACCTAGGGATATTTGGAAGTCAATATCCAAAAATTTCTATAGTGTGGAACAAGAGTTGGCGGACTCGAAGTATAATTGTCAACTTTCAGAAGACTAGGAGGTTATGTACACAATCTCCCAATAGAAGAGCGACCACAAGAATTACCTCTCTCCCCAATGACTATTCAGGAAGCACTTCCTCAAACAAAGGACTATTGGCCTCCATGGGATCAAAGAAAAAAATTAAAGCATAGACTCTAGACGATGTGGTGGTGTCCTCCGTAAAGAACTGTACACTATAATTGAAAATTCACGAGGGAAACTGCAAGATAGTGAAGAGAAATACAATCTTGAAAAGTGGGAAGAATGGATCTTGTTTTGGGTGGGGCCAAGTCAGGTGGCTCCTCTAGAGGTTGACGAGATAGAAATCATATTAGGATTTGAAAAAGATCACACTCGTGGAACTTCGTGTGCGAGTGATCGATTGCAGTGTTTGGGTAATGCATTCCAAATAGATACAGTTGCATTCCAAATAGATACAGTTTTGATGGCATGCAACACAATAAGGAAGCCGAAGAAGAACAACTTGGCAAATACACTAAAGTTTGGTTCACTTCTTGTATGCATGTTTTTCTACTTTGAGAAATTATTTCCATCCATCGGTAAAGTAGTTTGGGAGCTACACTGACCAATCACCAATCAAATTAATGACTTTATCAAGAAGTTGGGAGATAATTTCAATGATATAATGGATGACTACTTTAGCAAATTTCAAGAGAAGATGCACAACAGGTACCAGATTCCACCCTAGCTGGTGGAGAAATATAAGGATGATATATGCTTTGAGGTAGATACTGATTACTGTTATGTGAATGATGTGGAACCAAGAACTCAATCTTTGCCACCAATGGGTTACGAGATTGACTTTGATATCACACAACAACAAATTGATGCATATCTTTCATTACCAAGGCATGCTACTGAACTAAGATATGGAACCTATGAAGAAGTGAAGGGAAAAGTAAAAATGAGCATTGTAGTACCCAAAGCTACAAGAAAGGCTACAAAGATGATAAAGGTTTTAACGGAGAAATTTGGGAAAGACTCCTCCTCTACACCTATCAAAGGCACTCTTGCCATCACCGAAGAGGAATTAGAAGCTCAAGAGGCAGCAATAACATTGAGCACCGAACTACCTAAGGGTAAAGTGTTGAAAAGAAAGAAACTAGACACTTCAAAGGCCCTACCGACTCCACCTCCAACAAAGAGACCTAACACTAGAGCAACAGTTGCATCATCGTGTAAGAAACAAAAGAGTGTTACTGCTCCCAAGGTAACCAAGACCTACAAGAAATCTACTCGAAGACTCATTCTAGCAAAAGAGTCTAGTGATACAGAATCCAAAGATGCAAATAAATTCCAGATTGTAAAGAGCAAGAAGGTAAATATACATAGTGTTGAAAACTTCTGTGCCAATCTAAAAGAATATGGTCGATTTGCAGGATTTAGATATGTCAAGTATGAGACTAGGAATAATGATGAGAAGAGACAAATTGAAGAAGCTATTGTTTGCACACTTCTAAAGTTTTGGCTAGCTCCATTAGAACTAATAAAGTCACTTCCAAATGAACTTTACTTGCATATTGATAATAGGTGGAAATATGCAATGGACTCAAAGAAACAAATTAGAGAAAGAAGTCTAGTCCATCTATTTCCTAATTTGTTTGTAGCAGAAATAAAGGAACATTTGACAACCTACAATTCAAAATTTCTTGTCAAACAAAGAGCCTTAACTGATGAATGGGCTATATATTGATGTAGAAAATGAGACAAAAGCAAAATGGCAGGAAATCTTCAAAATCAAGGATGTCAGTGAACAATCTAAAGTTGAAATTATTGATGTCACCGAACACGATCCTAATGTCACCGAGCATTGTCTTGATGCTACCAAGCAAGACCTGGCTGACACTATTCAAATTGATGAAGATGTCATGGATGCAGAAGCACCAGAGCAGGAAATGATAGAAGGCACTACATATGCAAAACTTGTATCTAGTGAATCCGTTTTAGAACAAGTTTAGCCTTACCCATCGATCAATCAACCTATCTCTACCGAAGCTCCTCAGGATACAGCA
The DNA here is from genome assembly GCF_030272615.1 of Cryptomeria japonica. NCBI lineage: Eukaryota > Viridiplantae > Streptophyta > Pinopsida > Cupressales > Cupressaceae > Cryptomeria > Cryptomeria japonica. The sequence continues at coordinate 141,571,968 of NC_081414.1, forward strand.
CAAGGCACTGAAGGTCACAAGTCTACAATAGGAGAAGAGACTACTCAAGGACAGACCTCTCAAGCACCCTCGAGCACTGAAAATGTAGCAGTTGAGACACCCAGTACTGAGACACCGAAATACACCACAGCAGCTACAGGAACCGACCAAAGTGTTGCCTCTACCGAGCAACCTACCGAGGGTCAACAAGCCTCTCAAGCTATTGTCTTGGTCCAACCGACCAAAGGTAAAGAGAAGAAGGTGAAAAAGAATAGTTTCAAAGTTGATTTATCTAAACCAATAGTGTTGCCCAATGTGGATATCTCAAAATTAAAGGGGCAAGCACTCATTGATTTCGGTGAACTATGCAAAGCAAAGGTCGAACAAGAAAAATAGATGGCCATTCAAAAGAAGAATAAATTACTTCAGAAGGTGAAGACACTATTGACAGATATGCTACCTTTAGCTACAATGTCAACCGATGAAGCCATCCACATTCAACTGGATGAACTCCTTAATCAAATAGAAACATCTGGAGTTGATGCATCTAAATACTTGAGCAAGCTAAAAGACAAGGAGCTTATTGCAAAAAAGATAGAAGAAGTACAAAAAGCTCTAGCTATTGGGAAAGTCAAGCTTGTCAAATTCATTGCTGAGTTGTCCCCTCAACTCAAGCATATTCTTTATTTATTTCAGAAACTTTGCACATTTTCTATATTCATTAAAGATATCAAGAATAAAGCTGATGCAATTGAGAAAGAGATCACCGATCTCTCAAATAAGTTGACCACAGAGCCCAATTCAGTTCAAAATTTTTATACAAAGCTTCAACAGCTCATGGCTCAACAATTGGAACTAAGAAATGAAGAACACAAGATCAGGATGGATATAATGACACTCCAAACATTATTCCTTCCTCATCTTTCATCAGTTCAAGAATAGATTAACCGAGCTACACGCATATCTACTACACAAGAGGGAAGCACTCCCTATTGGTTGATATTCAAGCACAAACTTCTTTAATGGAAAGTGTAAAGGATGCACTCTCTGTCGCTCTCACCGATGCCCAGAAAAAGTATAAATCTATTTTTGATTAGTTACCACCTGCAGATGGAAATTAAGTTTTTGATGTTTGTCAGAAAGGGGGAGTGATACTATATATGGGAGTAATATAATATATTGAGGGAGTGATACAGTTTTGATATAGTATTCGAAGTATTGTATATAGGGGGAGTATACCGAGCAGAGTATGCAGAGTATCCAAGAACAATAAGCAGAGCACACAAGCACAGAACCGAGCATGCAAAATGAGAGTTATGTATAGTATAATGATAAGGGGAGTTTATCTAAATATACTATTTCATTGACTATTGTATATATTGTCAAGTATAGTCATTTTGCAATGTATATAGATTTTTGAGTTATGACTTTGAAAGTAGTTTTTGTCAAACATCTCAACTAATGTCAAAAGGGGAGATTGTTACTACTTATCAAGTTGCCATTAGTTTTTATATTCAAAGTCATACTATATACTCTAGTCGGTTAGCACTACCGAATCATGCAGTCGATATACACAGAGAAGTCGGTATGCACAGTCTAGTCAGTTACAGAGGAAAGCAGTCACAGAACGTAGTATACACTGAGCTGTCTACTGAATATCTTTTTATGACTACTGAGCAGCAAAGATGACACACCGATTTGACATACACCGAGTGAAACGTGTTACCAGATACATTGAACCTGGACATGCATATGAAAACGTATTAAAAGATTGAGGCACATCGAACCGTTATCACATTGGAAATTGCACTAGAATATTGTGTATGATTTTGAGATCAATCTAACCAATGAAATATTTTGTATAGTTATACATTCGAGGAATCATGTTTGTAAGATCGAAGCAATGAATTAGATCACCGTCTTAAGAGATCTATTTATATAGCATGACTTAAGGGTGTATGTGTGTGTAAGAAGACTGTTACAAAGACACAAAGGTCACCGAGAAGGTTTTCAGAGAACAATCGAAGAACAGAGTAAATAGAAGGGTTTACCGAGTTACTATATGGGTTACCGAGGTATGCTATAAGCAAGGTAATTTATTCCGAGCACATAGAATCTGCTATAACATTTCAGATGTAAAGCTGTAGATATTTGTAATGATTTTATTGTAATATTGTGAAGTTGAAAGAGAAACCTTTAACAGGGTAAAAGACTCTAATCAAGTCTATAAATTGTAAAGCCTCTAACCAGGTGCAACATTCAGAATAAATGTTGTAAAATCCTTTAGCAAGGTAGATCTAACAGATCTTGTTACTCCTATCAGGGTAAGCTATTAGAAATAGCTAAAATGTAGCTCTAACCGAGCACTCTTTATTATTGCAGTAGTGAAGTTGTGGGTGCCATCCCCACCATAGTTTTTCTCTCTAACCAAGAGTTTCTGCGTAACCAAAATATATGTGTCATAGAGTGAATCATGTATGATTATTATCTATTTGCTTTAACTTTATTTTATGTTACTACACTATTCTATTTATGCATAACAGTAAGGTTATTATTCAAGAAAAGTTTTGGAGTACTGATTCACCCCTCCCCTCTCAGTACATTAGCTTTCCATATTGGGCCTAACAATAGGTCCCTAATGGTAACATACTCTCTAAAGGCAATGAGAATGAATATGGCATTGCCCACAATGTAATAGAATAAGCATAGTAAAAGAGTGGCAAGAGAAAGGTGACCAAACTCAAAGCTTCTAGCTTTAGAAGGATACCACATCAATACATGTACAAATGATTTTAGGGAAGGAATTATGTCTACAAATTTAAGGCTATCGAAATAAAAGGTAAGTGCTATAAGGAAAACATAGTTTCCTTGATGTCAAGATAACTCTTAAGAGATTGTATATTTATGGCAAAATAGATGCACGATGTAGTGGCAAAGGTAGGATGCTCACAATGAAGAGAGATAACAATAAAAGTATGATATGTTAAATTCTATCTCCAAACTCAAGATATAGCTCTATATCATGATAAGTAATCAATGGTCATAGGATAAAGTGTAAGCATTCTAGGTATAATGTCTAGGTATAGTAAATGGCATATGCATGATAACATATGTCATGGACAACCATGAGGGTCATAAGTTTAACATCATGGCAATCATAGAAATGTAATCAATAAATTAAAAAGAATAAAAAAAGATCAAAGTTGACAAAGCAAGCATAAGAATAGATAATATGAACTGGATAAACAAAAACCTAAAAGAAAGCCATTGGTAATAACATAGGTAAGATAAAAGTATATAAAACAAGGAATATGTAACACATCAAATATTAAAAAACTAATGAATTAAAGAATATGTAAACTTTTTAATATTGTGTTTTGCCTCCATTTTTTGTCCGAACAATCATCATGCGTGCATGAAGCATACACTATAAATTTTCATCTTATTCCATTATAAAGACATTATTTATTACTCTTTTTGATAAAACAATCTTTGAAAAAAAAAAACTTTTATTTTAAGAAATTGATTTGCTTGAAAAAATTTATTGATTGTTTGTAACATAATAATCATCTTTTAACCCTGTCCCACAAATAAAATAAAAGGGGACAAATAAAAGACATCATCATGAAACTTCTTTTTACGTAATTTATTCTTTCTAATTGATTTGATTCTCATCTACCTGCAATCACATTAACAACGAACTTTTATCTTTAATAAAAGCTTTGCACCTCTTAATGAAGTGACTTATCTCTACCAAAAGTAAATACTAGCTTTCAGTTAAACCCATGCAATCACTAACATGTGAAGTAAAATAAAAAACTTCTTCACTCGAGCATGCCCTAAAATTTGTTTTATAGATGCCCGTCATTTCAGAAAGTGGAACTTGCCAAACCCTATTCTCTTCTTTAGTGGTGCCCGGCTCTGCACGCAATGAATAGAGACGGGATTATAGCGTGAGAAGAGTGAAGTAGACTTCAACGATTGCTTTTTCTTTGACTTTGACTTTCTATACCGAGACAAACACACGGTTGGAATCATACGTTTGTAGGCCGCAATGTTCAAAATCATAGAAATAATTTTTTTTTAATTTCATATCTTTTTCTTTTGTTTAGATTTTTCTTACTTTTTATGGCTTATATTTTAGATGTCCTAAAATTGAAATGTATTACTTTTAGTTATTTGAATCATTACATGTGTAAAATTACAATTTTTTTTTAAAAATGGGATGGCAAACATTTATGAATCGGGTTGATAGTTTTGGATGAAGGTATGAGTACAATAGAGTTATTTTCTATTAATTATCAAAATCGAAAAAAATAGAATTGTTTATTTATGTTAATGAGTTTGTTAGTCAATCTTTCAATGATGACACCTTTTTCCCTTTTTTATATAACTAACCACTTTGAATATTTTTGTTGTGTTTATCTCATTCATTGTATGTAGGAAAATAGTACGGATTTCTTCCCCTTCAACATTAAAATATTTAAGTTAATTTTTTTTTCTCTTCTATAACTACGTCTCCATCTTCTTCAACCTTATCCTGGATAATCATTATTATTTTCTCACTATTGACCCAAAGAATGGTTAAGTATCTCTTTCGGAGCAACAAGTTTATACGTGTCTGTGTGTGTGTACATATGTACATACATACTATGTATGTATGTATGTATGTATGTATGTTGGATATTGTTGCTGCTAGGATATGTTGTTGTCATTGATGTCAACATATTCATGTGTTGTTGTGAGTTGTTTGGAGTTTCAATGATTGCACTAAGATGATATGGATGGTTTATATGTTTGGGATGCTGGAATACTTTATTCCTTATTGGTTTCTGTGATCCAAAAGATTGCTTGATCATATTATTTGATCCAGTTTATAGTTCAGTCTTTATGTGCAGTGGTTGGCAGAGTTTGGTATTTGATCCAGTGAGCTCCGGTATGATCATATCTTTGGTTGCGGATTTGGGAGAATGTTTTGGTGTTCATGTGTATCTTCAGTTCAGATGGTTCATGATTTGGTGCTTCGCAATCTATCCTTCCAATCTGAATTGTTGTTGTTGAGTGTTCTTGTGAGTTAGCATGTTGATTGATGAAGATTTGCATAGGTGGTGTTGGTGCAGCTATTGAAGATGGTTCTAATGTGCTTGTTGGTCTTTCCTAATCATGTCCTATTTGTTTTGGTGGTCTGCATTGATTCTTGTGCACATTCTGGGTGATTTTGTTGATCTGGTTATATTCTTCATGTTATGTGGTATTCTTGGTGGTGTAACGTGTTGCGGCTGATCTTGGCAAGATTTCCAGTGGTGAAGCGTATTTGGAGATTTTATTTAGGTCCATGTTATGTCGCACATATCATTATATTGGTCTGGTGGTTCACATATGTATCGTGTGATGTAATTTTATTATTAAGAGTTGAGGGTTTGGCCGACCTTATAGTCAAGGTTGATGAATTGTATAAATAGGTGGTATAGTCATGTAATTTTGGTATCGATGTTGTGTCTGTATTATCATAGAGTAGTATATGTAGTGCTTAAGCGAATTTATCCTTTGGTGTGGTATATTGAGCAGAGATTGTTACAAGGTAGAAAAATGTGCTTAATCGGAATTGTCATCAAGCATAAGGAGATGCTATATTTGTAGCTCATGTAATCTAGATTGTAGTCCAAATTTTATTGTAAGGTAATGAGCCTTCCCTAAGGGTTGTAGCCTTTTGGGTCATCTTATTTTGAGCAGTGAGCTCTAGGCAGTGTGCCTGAATGCATGTGCATTCCCCATTGTAATATTTACACATACTACTGCAGAGTATCATCTTATTGTGGGTAGGTTTGCATCGTGGTTTTTCCCTTAACCAAGTTTTCCACATCAAAATCTTGGTGTTATGTGTGTTGGTGCTATTATGTTTATCTTTATTCTTGTTGTAGTTATTTAGATTTGAGATTGTGCTTAAATTGTTTAATTCGATCAAAACTAATTCACCCCCCCTCTCAGTTTTCCTTCTTGGTTGCTGCTAACAATTGGTATCAAAGCTAGATCCTCCGAAAGAAGCTTGGCCGGTTGAGGAGTTTCGGGATGGCAACTTATGTGTTCAAGAAGGAGAGTCCTAGATTTGATGGAAGCAATTATACTATTTGGAAGGACCAGATGCAAGTCCACTTGAAATGTCTTTGAGATGAGTATTGGAAGATTACAAAGAATGTTTATAATGTTCCTTAGAATGGACTGGTTACTATTATTGAGATCAAGGATACTAAACATAATATAAGAGTGAAGGAAGCATTGCTAAGTGCCTTGACTGATTCAGAGATGACTAATGTGATGGGTTTGCAGACTGCACATGAGATCTAAAAGAACCTAGAGACCCTGTATGAAGGAGATGCGCAAGTTAAATTTGCTAAGTTGCAGAGCTTGAAAGGGAAGTATGAAGCATTGAAGATGATAGAAGATGAAAATATTGTTAGACAATTCAAATAACCAAAAGAAAACTGAGAGGGGGGGGTGAATCAGTTTTCACCAGATTACCAAAACCTTAAGCAATTAAAAATTTAATACCAGAACCCAAAAGATCAAGACCAGAATGCATAAACCAATTACCCAAACAACAAATAAACCAATTAAGCATAAGAAACAATCAGAGAATAAATACCATCCATATGACACTGAGATTTGTACGTGGAAAGCTCAGTAAAGGGAAAAACCATGGTGGGAAGCCTACCCACAGTCAGATAATACTTTTGTAGTAAGTATGTGAATTAAAATTGAGGGGCCTACACTTGCAAGAAGGCCAACAACCTAGAGCACACTACTCATCACAAAAGGAGTCTCACTAACTATATTGAAATCTAGACTACAATCCGGAGAAATGAATGAACTGCAAAGATAGCATCTCCTATGCCTAAGTACAGTTCCGGTTAAGCTCAATACTAGAGGACTAAATCCTTACATAAACCCAACTCGATCACCAATGATCGACCAAATCCTCTTCCTGAATGATTATTACACTATTCGCTCCTATTACATATCCATATCCCATTCCTATATGATCTTCAATGAGATATTACATCGAATATATACAAACCCTCGACCACAAACAATATGGTTGACCACCAGATAATAAAATAATTACATAATTACAAAACATGTCAACCTGAGACCAAATAAATAATAGCCAACCCATAAGACATCCTGGAAACACATCAAGAAGTTCAATCCACACATTACATTAAGCCAGTCTATAACCTAGATAAACTGGGACCCAATTTAGGTCCACACACAACAAAGAAATGATTCCAATCCGCCAAGTCTCAAACATGATCACCATCAACATCCTGAATCTCCACTAGAAGCTGCACCAACACCACTTATGCATATCATCAAGGATCTTCAACAAAGCTCTATCGGTGAAACCTTTGCTGAAACAACAAACCAATCTTACTAGAAAACATGATAGCATCTGATCACCAGATCAAAACAACTGATGTAAGATGAATCTTAGTAGCATGAATAAGCCAATTCCATAACCCAAACATACCAGATCATGGTGATCCAATCCAATCAAAAACCAAACATCCTACTAGGACCAGAAGGATACCGGTAAAGAAACCAAAACAACTAGTGTTGACATCAATGACAAAACATCAATGCAACACATAATCAATGACTCCAAATGGCCAACAATCTCCCCCTTTGGCATTGATGGCAACACTAGATGTGAAAAACATCTAAGTGCCAAGAAATGCCAAACAAGTCTTCCCCAATGGAAGACTGCAATGAAGTTCTGAAACAAAGACCAAACTCCCCCTATGAATGATATCTCTGTAAAGCTCTATTTTTCACATATATCTCTCCCCCTTTGACATCAATGCTAGAAATCTGACAAAAATATCAAAGCAAAAATGAAAAACAATTGAATCACAAGGCTAATTACTCCCCTTGAGCAGTAGCATCCCCACATCAATTCTAGAATAAATAATCTCTGATAATGCATACCAGATTGATGCCAAATAACATCAATCAATTCTCTATTGGAGGGGCAGAAACCCCTAATTTGTCTCTGAGGTACTCAAATGATTCTTTAGCCAAGGGTTTAGTGAAAATATCTACAATCTGCTATTTAGTGTTCACATAAACTAGTCTGACTTCATTTTCTTCCACTTTCTCCTTCAAAAAGTTATACATGACATATATGTGTGATGGTATGATGAATCAATAAGGATCTAGTAAACTACTGAGAGGGGAGGGTGAATCAGTAGATAGAAAACTGATATAAAATTTCACCAAACAAAAACAACCTCTCAATACAAACTCAGAACTGACAAATTGCAATATCACTGTCAAGTAAATCGGTTGACTGTCATAATAGAATAACTGTAAAACAACTCTAAAACTCACAAACCTTTTAACCAAAACATCCAAATACTTTACTAACAAAATTAAAAGCTCATTTTAGATTGTTGTCAGTCATCATATCATAACTAAATGGATTTAGCAGCTAAGAAAATTAACCATATCAAGCATAACCAAAAAAACATTCACCACTTGACACAATGATTTTTATGTGGAAACCCAAATGGGAAAAATCATGGTGGGGATGAATACCCACAAGTATTGTGAACTCTTCAGAAGTTCACCTTGTTAGGAGCCAAGCCTGTTAAAGCTTTACAATAAGTCTTGTTAGGAACAGATCCTATTAGGTACCACCTGGTTAAGGGATTGACTATAATGCCCTATTAGAAGCAATACACTGTTAGGAGTAACCTCGGTAGAGGATTTGAAATCCAAGCTAATGGATCACCTGGCTAGAGGATTTAGTTAACACTAAGCTCTTTAGAGCTTACCCAATTAGGGGATTTGACTATTGTAATTGTTAGAGAACAATAGTGGTTTGTTGATCTATTTGAATATCACTACACTTTCTTGTTCAGATCCTTTTCATTCTCCTATTTGCCTTTACACAGATTGCGGATACATCATCTGGTTCAGCAACCAATCACTCTTACAACTCATTGACCTTATAAATAAAACAATAGGTCAGTAACACATCACAAACCTAAGATCTCATATATATTACAAACAAATCGGTTCAATTATGATTGTTGGATTACATAGTAATTACATGCACATCATTCAAGATAACCTCGACCGCTCCTTGATCACTGCTTCATTGAACACTCTAACTCATCACGTGGTTTCCATTACATGCAATGAACTTGCTCATTCCCAAGACAAAAATTGTTATCTCTAAGTGCCAAAAATCTTTTGAAACTCTTCTCATACAACATGCATACATGTCATAATCATTACCGCTCATCATTTGATCATAAACCAATACAACCGATTCACCAAACTTCATCAGTTAGGGTTTAGCATATCAACGGGTAGGGTTTACCAGTTTCCTTCACAAGTGCACTTACCAGTTGCAAAACAACATTATTACAACATTATTATCGGTTATAGTTGACATCAATGACAGCATAAAAGTTCACCAATGCAATCTTCATGCAAATGCCAACAATCTCCCCCTTTGGCATTGATGGCAATACAAGTATCAATACCCTTGATTGCTATGATTGTGAATAAGAATCTCAGTTTACATTTTACCATGTACTCTCCTTCAACTAAGTCTCCATGTCTTTGGCTGGTAACTGGCTATAGATCTTTTCTCTGTCAATCATACAATTCTTCTCCCCAATCATATAGTTCTTCTCCCCCTTTGACAACAATGCCAAAGTGAAAGTAAAACATGCAGTGTCATACTTCACTGGTCTGCAACATCAACCTGCAACTTGATGCTTCCCCTATGGACTAACTCCACTCTACACCAATCCTTCTTCAAGATTCTTCAATTAACTTCAGGACTGATGTATTTTACATCATGCTCAATTGATCTCATGTAGGGGAACAACATCTAGCTAACCTCTAAGATACTCAAAAGTAGTCTTAGGCGGAGGTTTAGTAAAGATATTTGCTAGCTGCTCCTTGCTAGATACATGTTCCAATAACACATCTTTACTCTGCACTTTTTCTCTTAAGAAATGATATTTCAGCTCAATATGCTTGGTTCTAGCATGCAAAAGTAGGTTCTTTGAATATTTATTGCACTGGTGTTATCACATAAAATCCTTATAGGATCTATAATCTTCAACTTGAATCCTTCGAGAATGTGTTTCATCCAGATTTCCTAGGTACAATTCATATATGTTGCAACATACTCAGCTTCAACAGTGGACTGTGATATACAACTCTTCTTCTTGCTGCTCCATGAAACAAGTCTTCCTCCAAGAAAGAATGCACCACCGATTGTGCTCTTCCTATTATCAACATTACCTACCCAGTCCGCATCCGTATAAGCTATCAAATCAAAGTTACCTGCGTATGGATACCATAATCCATAGTCAATAGTACCTTTCAAATATCTGAATATCCTCTTAGTTTCTATCAAATGTGTCTCCTTTGGATTCTTTTGAAATCTGGCAACTAAACCAACTACATGTGCAATATCCGATCTATTGTGAACAACATAATGCAATTTCCCTATCATTGACCTGTACTCCTTTTCATCAACAGATGCGGCTTCATCCTCCTTAGACAATTTACAACCTATAACCATTGGTGTCCCAACTAGTTTACAGTCACTCATTCCAAATGTCTTCAATACCTCTTTCATATATTTAGACTGTGTGATAAAAATACCACTCTTCATCTGCTGAATTTGCAAAGTCATCACTCATGTCATCATTGCCTCCAAATATGATATCATCCACAAACTCTTCACTAACCAGTATCTTATCTCCTTCAAATTTGAGATATATATTGTTGTCTTCACTAGTTCTCTGAAAACCTATCTTCATCAGGTGTGAATGTAGCCTTTCATACCATGCTCTCGGTGCTTGCTTCAAACCATATAGTGCCTTATGCAATTTACACACCATATATTTCTCACCAGTCAAAGCATAACCATCTGGTTGTTTAATGTATACTTCTTCTTCCAATATTCCATTTAGAAATGTTGACTTCACATCCATCTGATATACTTTGAATCCCTTATATGCTGCAAATGCAAGTAGAGTCCTAACACCTTCCAATCTAGCAACTGGTGCAAATGTCTCACCATAGTCTTCACCTTCTTCCTGTGCATAACCTTTTCATACCAATCTAGCTTTGTTTCAGACTACTACTCCATCTTCATTCAGTTTAATCTTGAATAACCATTTAGTACCTTTCATATTTTTATTCATCGGTCTGGGTACTAGAGTCCATGTGTTGTTCTTCTCAATCTGGTCAAGCTCCTCCTCCATAGCTTTAATCTAGTGATCATCTCCAAATGCTTCCTTAGCAGTTCTAGGCTCAATAGTGGAAATCATGCAAGAATTCTCTCTGATTCTTCTTCTGGTTAATACTCCAGCATCTGTATCTCCAATAATCTGGTTAGGATTATGATTGAGTCTCACATACCTTGGAATAACATGATCATTATCTTCAGGTTCTTCTTCTTCACTATCATTATCTTCTTCTAGATCTACCTATTCTGATTAAACTGGTACTACAACATTCAGTTCATCAACTTCTGGTTTCACCGATTCTGGATCCAAAATCAGAATGCAAGGTTCTTCATCCTTTTTCTCCTCAGTGGTTTCTCCTGAGACTTCAAGATACTCATCCACTCGAACATGAACACTCTCAATGATTCTTTGTGTCTAGTTGTTGTAACATTTGTAGGCCTTACTCTTGGTGGAGTAACCAATATGCCTTCATCACTTTTAGCCTCAAACTTACTGACATAATCACCTCTCTTGATAAAACATTTACTGCCAAAATATTAAAATAACTGACATTAGGTGATCTATCGTACCAGTATTCATAAGGAGTTTTATCCTTACCTCTCTTTACCAATGTCCGGTTCATAGTGTAGACAGTTGTGCTGATAGCTTCTCTCTAGAAATTTTTTGCTACTCCTCCTTGTATAAGCATCATTCTATCATCTTCAACAACTGACTGGTTGTTCCTCTCTGCAATACCATTCTATTGTGGTGTCCTTAGTGCAAAAAGTTGCCTCCTGATTCCATTATCTTCACAATATCTAGTGAATTCCTCTAAAGTAAATTCACCACCTTTATCATTCCTTGAACACTTTATCTTACCACTTTCCTTTTTAGCTAAGGCCGTGAATGCCTTGAAATTACTAAAGTCTTATGTTTTGTCCTTCAAGAATGTGACCCACATCATTATTTAGCAATCATCAGTGAAGATCATAAAATATATGTCACCTTGAATACTCTTAGTCCTTATTGGTCCACAGAGGTCTGTATGAACCAAATCTAATAGATGTTTTGCTGAAAAAGATTTGCTCTTAAAAGTTGAGGATTTCATCTTTTCTAACTAACATTCCTTACACAGAGCATTCATCGGTTTGTCCAACTGAGGCAAACCTCTTACCAACCTGGACTTTCTGACCTTAACAGTGTTATCAAAATTTATATGAGAAAATCTCTAATGCCAAAGCCAACTATCATCTACTTTAGCAATTAAACAGTTGTTGACTTTAGGATTCAGGTGAAATGGGTTACCTTTTTTCTTCTTGCTGGTTGTAATCAGTTCACCTTTTCTCCCATAGATTTTGCACATTCCATTCTTGAATTCCAATAGATAACCTCTATGATTGAGTTGATCAACACTCAGAAGATTATGATTTAATCCTTCAACCTATTAGTATTCCCAAAGATACTAAGAGGGTGGGGGGGAGGGTGAATCAGTATCTTGTTGGTTAATGGATTTTCTTAACTTATTAAATGAATTGCATCTCAAAATAGTATATCAGTAAACAAGAATTAATGCAGTAAATAAGAACAACAACCACAACATAGAAAGCACACCATAACACAATATTTTTAATGAGGAAACCTGGTGTGGGAAAAACCTCGGTGGGATTAGTGACCCACAATATTCACTCACTGGCCAATAAGTGAATATTATTGATACAATAGGGGCTTGCACATGCAGGAAGGCCAACTACCTAAAGCTCACTGCTTAAATACAAAAGAGAATTCTCACTAACTTACAAAAATGGATTAAGTAAATCCAATATCATGTACTGCTTCAGATCAGCATCTTCTATTCTAGGTTCAGTACCAGTTTAAGCTCATGCAACAATCATAAACCTTATTCCACAATCTGCCTTAATATTTGCACATATTATCCATCTCTCATATTCCTATATCAGATGTTCTATAAGATCCCATACTTATATATGAGCCTTATTACAATTCGCCTTGTCGGCTTACAAAAATATTTTACAAATAAATACAAAATACAATAGACAAAATCTTGTCGACCAGGGTGCCGGTGAACATATTTTCTCTACCAGTGAACTGTATGCCGATGTAGAGTCTTTCGATGTCGGTGCCTATCAGTGCCATAGGATTGTAAGGTTGCCATCAATGATAATACCTTCAATCACCTACAATTTCTCATTGGAGTGGGCATTTTCCAACAATCTCCCCCTTTGGCATTGATGGCAACACTCATGAGAAAAAGCCAAAAGTGTATCCAAAACTATTGTCCAAAACTGTCTTACCAAAACTGTGTGCTCCCCTTGAGAAGATGATCTCTTCTATCATACATTTTTCTTATCCTTATTTCTTTTTCTCATCCTCTACTACTCCCCCTTTAGCATCAATGACAAAGGTTGTCATTCAATGTCAATTGAGTGTAGTTCCTATCATGATCCTAGTAACCAGTTGGTTATGATATGATATAAATCTGCTAAGGCAACATTCAAACTGTTGTAGAATTTTTCACTCTCCTTTAGTGCTGCTTCAGTCCTCTGAATTGTACCAGTGAGAAAGTGCATTTTCTCTTCCAGTGTCTTAAGTCCTAGAATGAGAGACTCATAAATCTCTTTTCTCAAAGAGATGAGGATATCTAGTTTAGGACTTAGTCTACACTTCAGTTCTTTTGCCTTAAATTTTAACCTTTCCTTATCTTTTTCAAGTTTTTCTATTTTCTCTTCAAATCTAGTAATTTCCTATTCTACTACCGATATCGAATCCGATGAACCTATTAAGTTGTCAGCAATATCATTGATTTCCTTTTGAGCTATGTTGATCTCTTTATCTTTATCTTTTGTCAAAATGTTTGTTTTGCATGTATCTCTGTACAATTTCTTGAAGTCCAAAATTGTCTTGCCTAGTACTGGTAATAAGGTATCCATATGTTCCTTATTTTTCTTGACTGTCTCCTCAAAGAATTTTTCCTTCTCTTTATTCATTTTCTCTTTGAATGTCTCCTCATTGATTTGATCAATTGTTAGTAGGTTGTCAGTTATGTAATTAGACAATGTGTCTAATTGGCTCAATGAATCTTTATTCTCTATATTACACTTAGGTGATATTAATTTAAAACTTGGTAAAGTGTCATCTATAGCCTTATATGCTAGTGCATTACAGTCTATTATTTTCTTGATAGAATCTAGTAATACCTATGTCACATTGGTTGGTCTAAATTCAGTCATAGAGGTTCCGGATGACTGTCCAAATACCTTCACAATTTTTAATCCGTCGGTGGTAGTAATAGCTTTTCTTTCCTCTTTCTCTGGGGGCTCAATTTGTGTCTGCATTTCCACTACCAAAGGTTTAGGTTTATCAGATGTAGTCGATGGCACTATCTGTGTATGTACCTGTGAAGTATCCTATTGCTCTACCTGTTTCTCTATTTGTGTCTCTATCTGTTGCTCTATGCTCTCTAATGATGGTTTCTCTGATGGTGCCTCTGTACTGTCTACTACTAGTGACTCAGTAGGTTTTTCAGTCTCATTGGTTGTTGGTTGCCCAGTAGATACATCAATATGTACACCTGTGGTATCTTCCTTTCCTGTATCTAGGGGATCATTTGATGTTTCAGTTTGTTTCTCATTCCTAAATTCAATGTCTTCAACTGTATCTTCTACCAGTGGCTCAGTTGCCACATCTCTCTTCTCAATTGATTCCTTATCAACCATAATGTTTACTTCCTGTGTGTCGATATTCATTGTGTACAACACTTTTGAATCAGGATTTGTATCTTCATGTGTTGTCTCCATACTCTTTGTTGCTGGTGGAGTATCAAAAATTTGTGCTAGTGGAGTATCAGAGGAAGGTGGGGGTAAGTTATCTGTCACCTTTATGCTCGGAGGTCCACCTACCTTGCCTTTCCCCTTATCCTTGTCCTTTTCTTTTTGATAGACTTTAAAAGTATTTGGTCTCTTAAACTCTTCTTGTTTCTTTTTTTCAACAAAGAATATATCCCACTTGTCTACAGTTTCTTCTGATATTTCACTTACTCTACTTGTCATCAGTGCTACATGCCAGTGACCAGTTGAGAATACTGTCCAGTTAGCCTCACTGATTAACTCATCAATCTCTTGAGTTGAGTTCACTGGGTGAACTGCAAGTAGTTTTTTAATTTTGATATTTTTATCTAATTCCACAATTGCTACCCTTCTAGCTTCTAATCTTCTATACAATTCATTGGGTATATCATCAACAATTTCCATAAAAAATTTCTTATAAATATCAAGATGTAAAATAACACTATTTTCTATACTTTCTTTTTCATCATTTGATAGTGTGTTATACAACTTGCTAATGTTAGTCAATTTTCCATCTTCAGTTATCTCACTCAAAAGTTTGTCAAGTGGAGGAACAACTTGTTTTTGTTTCCTCTTCTTTGGTGTCAACTTTCTTGCTGGAGGCCTAATTGCCTGTTGTTTTTGTCTTGTTCTTTTTGGTGTAGGAGTAGGTGCCAGTGAGGGTTTTCTTTTTCTCTCTACCCTTTTGAATTATGTTGGTATCTCACTGTCAGAGGAGGTAGCAACCGGTGAAAGATGTGTTTCTAGTTGTAGTCCTTCTAAGTCACTCTCCTTAATACCAGTTTTATTTAATACATCCTCTTTAATAGCTTTAGCTTGCCTTGTTCCTTTCCTAACTATCTACTCAGTTTTCTTTATTCTTTTCTAGGATTGAATACCGCTTTCAATTGTTTCAACATTGCCAAATACTTTTTCTATTGGTTCTTTAGGGGCTTCTAAGAGGGCTTTTGCATAAGTTTCAATTATATTCTCATTTGCCTCATATCCCATTTCAGTAACCCAAATAGTCCTTGGGACCACTGCCTCCATCCAGATTTCATCTTTCTTAATTACAAAGCATATCTCGTTTTGACATTTGTCAACAATAGCTTGAGATAGCCTTATCCTAGTTTTCATTCTAGTCTTTAGTGTTTGAAAATGTTCATTTATATTCTTTTCTATGCCATCTCCCATGTTGTTGAGTATGTCCAGAAGTTGTTTTCCTACCGGCATGTCAAAACCAAAATCCTTTCTTCCAATACTAGGAACTTGCTTTGTAATATATAACATTAAACATACAAGAAGGTTGGCAAATATGAATGTACCTTTCTTATCACCTTTTATCTTCCCTAGATTGTCTATCAATTCATCTTTCAACCATTTGCAAATATCAATTTTTGCATTGTTGTTTACTATGTCATAGGCACTTTTGATACATAAGCTGGAAACAGAGTTTAATTTGTTGGCATGTGTAGCCTTGTATCCAAGAATCATGCTTATGAACCTTACGTTGATATCCTTAACATCATTTACTCTTAGGGATCTCTTATCAAAGGTTGCACTGGTTAGGGTTATTACAATGTCATTTGGAATCTTTTTAGTCTTGTCAGGCCTGCTACCAGTGGAAGGTAAGCCTGTTACTGCCCTAATTGCTTCTTTGGTTATCTTATGAATTGAATCTAACCAAAAGAACTCTCCAACTTTTCTTAGCACAATCCTTATAACATCCTTCCAAAACTCAGGGATACTAAGAATTTCCACAAAACCTAGGGTTTCAATTATCTTGTGTTCCGGTTTAACATTTCCATTTTCATCACATATGATTGTCCTGTACATGTTCTTAATCTCTTCATCTCCTAGTTCATCTATATGACAATGTATGTAGATTCTAGGATCCTCAGCATAAGCAACTCCTTTAGGTATTTTTGAGAATGCTCCTAGGGTATCATCTTTCTTCGCAATTTTGGGAATGATTTTAAATACGAGCCTAGGGCGCTTAACAACTTCAACTACAGTAGGGTTTGCAATGAATTCAGGTGCAGAGGAGAAAGCCATTGCTATAAATACCTTAATCTGCCTTTAGTTATGAGTTCTTGAATGATTTTCTTCACTTCTCTCTATGGATGCCTTCGCTCAATATTTTTGCGCTCTTAGGAAATTTGAATGCTCGGTGAATGAAAAAAGAGCCAAAACATTTTCTTTATAGTGTCATTTCCTTCCACTGCCACATTTAATGTCTGTCGGTTAAGTGAAAACTTAACTCATCTGCCGGTAAAGAAGCATTTCATCTTCTCACCATCAATCGAGGGTAAATTAGCATGTTTTTCAATTTATTGCCATACCCCCAAAGGATTATTTCTCAGTTAGATGAAGAATCTCTTGTCGGTGGAGTGGTACTCTATTCTGCTGGTGGAGGAGTATTCACATCAACATTCTAATCTGACTTTCTAATCCATTGTTTTGAAAAATCTTGCTTTACTTCTTCAACCTTTTCTTTACCTTTCAGACTGGGTCCTTTGTTATTTGCCAGTGATGCCTTACTTCTACCAAATTTTACAATATATCCAATCTTGTTACAAG
Organism: Cryptomeria japonica; assembly: GCF_030272615.1. NCBI lineage: Eukaryota > Viridiplantae > Streptophyta > Pinopsida > Cupressales > Cupressaceae > Cryptomeria > Cryptomeria japonica. The sequence continues at coordinate 141,589,627 of NC_081414.1, forward strand.
CATAACAAGTCAAATTGTTTTTCTGAATTTCTTTTCCATATCCTATGCCAGTATGTGTTCTGCATTGATTAGATAAGTGTCCAAATCTTCCACAAACATAGCATCTTACATTCATTCTGTAATTTTCTGAATTATGTCCAAGTTTGTTGCATTTAGAACATTGACTGGTGGGTGCATTGGTGTATTGATAGTTTCTAGATCTGCACTGATTTTCTCTATGACCATACTTGTTACAGTTAAAGCATTTTCCATTAAATTTATAAGCATTAGGTTGTCTTACCGGTTTGTTGTGATCATGTTTGTTTGCAGTGTCGAAGCTTTCACCAACTTCAAAGCCAAGTCCATTAGTGTTTCCATTAGGTTTCTGATTTTTCAGCATATCATCAAGTTCTTCTGAACTTTTCTTGAATTTCTCCTTCTGTTGATTTGCAGTAGCCAACTCATTTTCCAAGAAATCCTTTTGTCTCGTGAGTTTAGTTTTATCATGTTCCAAGTGAATCATATCTATTTTTACCATATCATTCTCATGACTGAGTCTTATATTTTCATTTGCAGCATCATTGATTCTTCTAGCCAAATCATCTTCATTCTTCTTTCTGTTTTCAACGTCTTTACAAAATCTCATGGTCATGTCTTGCATCTCATTTCTCAAAGACATATTCTCTTGTTTCAGTTTGCTTACTAGATCAATAAGAGTCTCTTTTTCATCATCATCACTTTGTATCTTCTCATGAAGTTCTCTTCTTTTGTTCCTAGAAATAGCGAGATTCTCCTAAAGTCCTTGAATGATTTCCTATATAGCCTTTAGATCATCTTCAAGTTTCATATTTTTCAACTTTTCTGTATCATAATCTGCAAGAGATGTTTCTAGTTGCTTTCTCAGATTATCCATCTGTACCAGTGTTAGAATCTTCCTCAAGATGTTAGGCTTTTGAAAATAGTGGACCAGGCTCTGATACCAATTGTTAGGATTCCCAAAGATATTGAGAGGGGGGGGTGAATCAGTATCTTGCCGATTAATGAATTTTCTTAACTTATTAAATGAATTGCATCTCAAAATAGTATACCGGTAAACAAGAATTAATGCAGTAAATAAGAACAACAATCACAACATAGAAAGCACACCATAAAACAATATTTCTAATGAGGAAACCCAGTGTGGTAAAAACCTCGATGGGATTAGTGACCCACAATATTCGCTCACTGGCCAATAAGTGAATATTACTAATACAATAGGGGCCTACACATGCAGGAAGGCCAACTACCTAAAGCTCACTGCTTAAATACAAAAGAGAAGTCTCACTGACTTACAAAAATGGATTAAGTAAATCCAATATCAAGTACTACTTTGGATCAACATCTTCTATTGCAGGTTTAGTACCAGTTTAAGCTCATACAACAATCATAAACCTTATTCCACAATCTGCCTTAATATTCACACATATTATCCATCTCGCATATTCCTATATCAAATGTTCTATAAGATCTCATACTTATATATGAGCCTTATTATAATTCACCTTGTCGGCTTACAAAAATATTTTACAAATAAATACAAAATACAATAGACAAAATCTTGTCGGCTAAGGTGCCGGTGAACATATTTTCACTATTGGTGAACTGTATGCTGATATAGAGTCTGCCGATGCCAGTGCCTGTCAGTGCCATAGGATTGTAAGGTTGCCATCAATGACAATACCTTCAATCACCTACAATTTCTCATTGGAGTGTGCTTTTTCCAACACAACCCAATATACATCATTTGCATTGCTCTTTCCATTAAGAGAAATGGTTCCCTTTCCTTTTACCATGTAGGGTGAGTCATTTTCAAATCTCACAACTCCTCCATCAAATTCCTTCAATATAAGAAATTTGTACCGGTCACCGATCATGTGGTGTGAGAAACCACTATCAATGATCCAATCATCAAAACTATCCATGTGAGAAACTAATGCTTGTTGATCAGATTTCTCCTCTTTAATGGCTACAAAGACAATGCCTTCATTAAAATCTCTGTCAGATTCCTCATCAGTGATATCACCATCAATTGCAATGAGACAATCTATTTTACCTTTTCCTTTGTACTTCTTGTACTTCTCATGCTTATGCTCATTGTCACCATTAGGACAGTTAGCTACAATGTGTCCAATCTTATTGCATGCAAAACATTTTAAAGGTAATTTACCTCTATACTTACCGGTACCTCTAGGCAACCGCTTGGCCAACAATGCTTGAAGCTCAATCAAACTATCTTCATCATCGACTTCTCTATTGGATCTAGATTAATAGTTGTGACTAACATCTCTACTTTTTCTCATAGAAGGGTTAGAACCTGAAGCTCTAATTGCAGATTAGGATTTTTGAACACTACCATCATAACCATTTAATTCAAATGCAGTAATCTTACCAATGATGAAATCAAGGATTACCTTAGTTTTATCAATAGACTTTAGCTCATGATGGTTGCAACTTGAATAGCATAGACCGATAAAAGGGTTCTCAACACCTTACCAATCACTGTGGCATCTTCCACTTTACCACCAACACTCTTGATCTCACCAACTATCTCTTTGATCCTCTGACCATATTGTTGTATATTCTCACTTTCATCCATTCACATGTCATCAAATTTTCCTCTTAGACTCTTTTCTTTGGTAATCTTCACATGCTCATCACCACTATAGATTTATTCAAGTTTCTTACACACCTCATAAGCAGTCTTCAGACCATGGACATCAACATACCTTGAATCAGACAAAGAACTAATAATGACCTCCAATCCTTTATTATTTTCTTGTTGCTCTTTCTTTTGATCATCAGTCATAGTCCCACTAGGTGCAACATATTGAGTACCAACATGTTCCTAGTATTGACTTCCTAGACTCTTGATATAAATTTTCATTCTATCACTCCATATTCTGTAGTTTTCCCCATTAAACTTCAGACCTTCTTTCTTCATCATGTTCTTCGAAATCTTTACCTCAAGTTGTTAGGATTAGACCTTAGAGGACTTGAAATGCTCTGATACCAATTGATGGTATGATGAATTGATAAGGATCTGGTAAACTACTGAGAGGAAGGGGGGGTGAATCAGTAGATAGAAAACTGATATAAACTTTTCACCAAACAAAAACAACCTCTCAAGACAAACTCAGAACTGACAAATTGCAATATCATTGTCAAGTAAACTGGTTGACTATCATAACAAAATAATTGTAAAACAACTCTGAAACTCACAAACATTTTAACCAAAACATCCAAATAGTTTACTAACAAAATTAAAAGCTCATTTCAGATTGTTGTCGGTCATCATATCATTGCTAAGTGGATTTAGCAGTTAAGCAAATTAACCATATCAAACATAACCACAAAAAAATTCACAACTTGACACAATGATTTTTATGTGGAAACCCAAATGGGAAAAAACACAGTGGGGATGAATACCCACAAGTATTTTGATCTCTTCTGAAGTTCACCCTATTAGGAGCCAAGATTGCTAAAGCTTTATAATAAGTCCTGTTAAGAACTAATCTTGTTAGGGACCACCCGGTTAAGGGATTGACTATAATGCCCTATTAGAAGCAATACCCTATTAGGAGTAACCTTGGTAAAGGATTTGAAATCCAAGCTAATGGATCGCCATTTTAGAGGATTTAGATAACACTAAGCTTGTTAGAGCTTACCCAGTTAAGGGATTTGACTATTGTAATTGTTAGAGAACAACAGGGGTTTGTTGATCTGTTTGAATAACACTACACTTGCTTGTTCAGATCCTTTTCATGCTCCTATTTTCCTTTACACATACTGCATATACATCATCTGTTTCGGCAACTATTCACTCTTACATTCAACCAAAATTGCCAACACTACAACAAAACAATAGGTCAGTAACACACCACAAACCTAAGATCTCATAGAGATTACAAACAAATCAGTATACATCATCTATTTCAGCAACTATTCACTCTTACATTCAACCAAAATTGGCAACACTACAACAAAACAATAGGTTAGTAACACACCACAAACCTAAGATCTCATAGAGATTACAAACAAATCAGTTCAAGTATGACTGTTGGATTACATAGTAATTACTTGCACATCATTCAAGATAACCTCGACCTCTCCTTGATCACCGCTTCATTTAACACTGTAACTCATCACATAGTTTCCATTACATGCAATGAACTTGCTCATTCCCAAGACAAAAACCATTATCTCTATGCGCCAAAAACCATTTGAAACTCTTCTCATACAACATGCATACGCGTCATAATCATTACCGCTCATCATTTGATCATAAACCAATTCAACTGATTCACCAAACTTCATCAGTTAGGGTTTAGCATATCAACAAGTAGGGTTTACCAGTTGATCTCACTTCTTCTCTAGTAATGTTGGTTTCCTTCACAAGATCACTTACCGGTTGCAAAACAACATTATTACAACATCATTACTAGTTATAATTGACATCAATGACCACATAAAAGTTCATCAATGCAATCTTCATGCGAATGGCAACAATGTGCTTTGTCTTAGAGTGAAGTACTAGATTCTTTGATATGTCTATAGCAATAGAGTTATCACAATGAATAACTACCAGTCCAGTGCAATGCACTTTAATATCCTTCAACATTTGTTTCATCCATAGAACTTGTGTACAATTAGTAGCAGCAACAACATACTCAGCTTCATCAGTAGATAAAGAAGTAAATTAATATTTCTTACTAATCCATGAAACCAACTTCTTTCCAAGAAAGAAAGATCCACTAGAAGTACTTTTCCAGTCATCAACATCACCTTCCCAATCTGCATCTGTATATGAACATATAGTAAAGTCATCAATCTTAGAGTACCACAAACCATATTCAAATGTACCTTGCAGATATCTAAAAATTCTTTTCACCGCACTCTCATGATTTTCTCTATGATCACTCTGAAATCTAGATGCAATACAAACAACATGCATTATGTCAGGCCTAGTCTGAGTGAAATATAGAAGACCTCCAATCATAGACTTGTATCTTGTAGGATTTACCGGTGCAGAAACATCTTTCCTTGTCAATGTATCACTTGTAACCATAGGAGTACTTACCGGTTTAGAGTCTATCATACCAAATTTCTTCAACAATTCCCTAGCATACTTAGTTTAATAGATGAAAATACCTTTTTCACTCTGAGTAATTTGCAAACCTAAGAAAAAATTCATTTCCCCAATCATAGACATTTCAAATTCTCTCTCCATATTCTTATAAAATTTCATGCACAACTTATATTCACCTCCAAATATGATGTCATCAACAAAAACTTAAATAATCAGTATATCATCATTAGTGACTTTATAATATAGATTATTGTCAGCATTACCTTTAGTGAAACCTATTAAGAACTAGAAGGACAGCTGAGAGGGGGGGGGTGAATCAGTTGTCAATGAATTTCAACCCAATTATAACTTAATCCAACTTAATACTTAGTACCAGTTAACAAATAGGCAGTTATTATCAATACCGGTGAAACTTAATGCATGAAATAGACAGAGAAAAAATATCCACAACACATAATACAGATATTTTTGATGTGGAAACCCTATAAGGGGAAAAACCATGGTGGGAAACCTTACCCACAATTAGATGATACTATTGCAGATAGTATCTGTATACAAATGGGGTCTGCACATGCCGAAAGGCCAACCATCTAGAGCACACTACTCAAATGGGAGTTGCAATGACTATAGTAGGATGATTAAATCTTAGAATAATATACTTCTTCAAAGTGCATCTACAATGCTAGATTCAGTACCTGTTTAAGCTCTGATAAACACCTTCAAACCTTCCTTGAACCTTCAAATGATATCTGCTTGATTCACTCTATGATCTTCTCATATGATCTTCAATATTCACACATACCATGATCATAGCACAATTCCACACTTCCACCCTTCATCTCACAAATGAGATCTTACATTTATACAAAACCTGAGACCAAATGTGTAGGTTGGCTCACTAAGAATATTACAATTAAATCAATTACAAATAAGTCTTGATGCGATACAACATGTCGGCTCAATACAATTACAACAATACGCAATCAATAGATCATCTCCATAACGTGTCATGCTAATCTGGAATAGATAATGCATATCGGATCATAACCTAGACCAATCTGTCAGTAACAACATGTATGTCAACCCGATTAGACCAATAAACAAAACACCAAAACCAAGTATCCAAACCATGTCTTTGACATAGTTAAGTGATCTCTAGATGATGAGAATTCATCATCAGTGCCGGTAAAACATATAACATGTCAGTGAGCATATACCGGTGATTGTGCTTAAGTCACTGACCTTGCCGGTGAACACAATGTGTCGGTGAGCATATATCGGTGATTGTGCATAAGTCACTGACCTTGCCATGTCAACAATGTAGATCTCTAGAAGGATAAGTGTTGACATCAATGACAAAACTAATGTGACACATCCATAATACCAACAATCTCCCTCTTTGGTATTGATGGCAACACTAGATGGAGAAACATCTAAGTGCCAAAATAGAATGACAAAAACTAAAAACCAACAATCTCCAAAATAGATCAATACTAGAAATCAAAACCAAAATACAAAGAGTATATATCTCTCCCCCAATGAATAATATCTCTCCCCCATAGAATAATGTTTTTCCATAGATATCTCTCCCCCTTTGACATAAAATACCAAAGCAGTTAAGAAGAAATACCAAAACATACAACCAACTACTCCCCTTGAGAAGTAGCTCCTCTCCATCAAAGCTGGAAAATGATTTCTCTGTTAGTTTCTATTGGTTTGATACCAATCTTCAATCATCTAAGTCTTTGCTGGTGAGGGTATTACCCCAAGATGCTCTCTGAGATATTCAAAGGTTTCCTTAGGCAAAGGCTTTGTAAAGATATTTGCAATTTGCTCTTTAGTATTCACATAAACCAATCTTACTTCTTTTGCATCAACATTCTCTTTCAAAAAGTTATATTTGATAGAAACATACTTAGTCTTAGAGTGAAATACCAGATTCTTTGATATATCAATTGCTACTGAATTATCACAATAAATGATTATCGGTTCTTTGCACTTTACCTTTATGTCCTTCAACATTTTCTTAATCCATAATACCTTAATACAATTAGTTGCTGCTGCAACATATTCTGATTTTGTTATTGATAATGATGTACAACTCTACTTCTTGCTTATCCATGAAATCAATCTGCTACCAGGAAAGAGTGCACTGCCAATGGTACTCTTTCTATCATCTACATCTCCTACCCAATTTTCATCGGTGTATGCACATAAATCAAAATTTTCATCTTTAGGATACCATAAACCAAGATTTATTGTGCCTTGTAGATACCAAAAAATCCTTTTTACTACCGATTCATGATTTTGTTTAGGATTACTCTAAAATCTTGAAACAATACATACTGCATTCAATATATCAAGTTTGGTTTGTGTTAAATACAGTAAACCTCTAATCATAGATTTATATCTTGTTGGATTAACAGGAGCTGAATCATCCTTCAATGTCAATTTATCAGTTGTAGTCATAGGAGTACTTATCGGTTTAGAGTTTTCCATACCAAATTTTTTCAGTAGTTCCTTCAAGTATTTTGTTTGACATATGAATATACCTTTCTCAGTTTTTGAAATCTGCAATCCTAAAAAGAATTTTATCTCCCCAATCATACACATTTCAAAATCCTCCTGCATCTTGTTAGCAAATTCCTTACACAATCCATCTTCTCCTCCAAAAATGATATCATCAATAAAAACTTCAATAGCCAAGATGTCATCATTAGTCACGTTATAATATAAGTTGTTGTTAGCATTACCTTTAGTGTAACCAAGCTTCAAAAGATATTTGTCCAATCTAGCATACCAGGCTTTAGGAGCTTGCTTTGATCCATACAAAGCCTTCCTTAATCTACAAACCACATCTTTATCATTTGTCAATGAAAATCCATCAGGCTATTCAATGTAAACTTCCTCTTCAAGATCACCATTCAGAAATGCACATTTTACATCCATCTGATATATGGTGAGATGTATCACTATGCACAAGAGGTATTATGGCCAATGGAAGTATTGGAGGAGTATCCCCAGGTTCATGTCTATTTTATGATAGACAATATTTGTAAGTGTTTTAATTAAATGATGCTTTATGGGATTTTTTTACCTGAAAAGGTTTTCCCCATGTATATCTTGTGTAATGTGTACATTTATGCATGTATGTTTCTCATTTCATTTACTTTATGATATTTTTTATAGTGATTAGTATCCTAAGATCCTAATTTCTAACATGGTATCAAAGCAAGTTAGGCTATACTAATCATTTTATAGGTTATATTAGAAGATACATATAATTTGATGGAAAATTTTCTCATGGTCAATCAACACATATGTAAGGCTATGTTTTTTTAAATGCATCTGCTATGTCCTCTCCTTATTTTAAAATCAATTCATCAAGGCTAAGTTAGAAAATTCTAATCATTTTTTTAAAAGTGATACCTAATGTTTTTTCATATTAGCATCTATTTGATTACTAAGTAAAGAATGATGTTTATTCTTATCAAAAGAAAGAAAACACAATGAATTTTTTAAATAGATATCATAAATTTTCTTTTATTTTGAAAAAATTGACACATTAATTTTTGTTTACATTTTTTTTTGGAGTGAAGAAGTTTGAGATAGAAATTCCATCAAATTATAGTTCTAAATGTTTTTAGGTTCATTTGAAACCTTGATTCATTATTACCAATTCTCAAGTGGTCTTCATAATCCTTTTTGTCTTATCATTATGACCTCCATCTTCAAGTAAAAGATAGAAAAGAAAATATCAATAAGAACCACATCATCTTATAAAGATACCAATAATAAATATGACTTAATAGTTCCTCCTCATGAGATAAATATGACCAAATATTTTTGTACATCTTTTTTTGAGACACTACTCAACAATCAATCAGTTTTTATTTTTTTTATCTTCCCAAATCAAATTAGAATTAAGTGAATGTTGGATAAGACACAAACCATTCATTTCCAAGTCAATTAATAACCTTTGAAATGTTGATTCTAATATAAAAGGACTTACAAATAAATCCTTCTCTTTTCATTGTCATATTTTTTTAAATTCAGACATCCTTATTCAATATTACAAGACATATTTTTGAAAGGTTGAGCGTGGCAATGCTTATAAATCACAACCTTCAGTACAAAGAAGCATGACCCTATATCATTCCTTTTTTATGGGAACGTTTATTCCTTTCTCTCTCTCTTTGGCTCAATGATAGACAATGGAAAGGACACCTGCATTACCATAGTTTTGGTTGAGGATTTCTTCTTTCAATCCCTCTCAAAGCCATCCTCACCTATTCTCATTTTGCAAAAGTATTCCATCTTTGCTCTCTTCGAAATAAACAACATTTGGTTAGCCTCATTTGTTCTTTTATTGATGATGATTGACCATAGAGAGAGCTCAAGTTCAAAAATTACAATCAAATGGATTATTTTTGTAGCCACTTACATGGACTGCCTACTTACCTTGCTAATTCGATTTTAGAAACAACACAATTTTCCTCACTAGAGAACAAGCAACCATTTGGTGTATGGTGCACTTATCATTTGTCTCTGCTACTTTACATGTGTGTTCAAATATAACAAGGGGAACTCTTCCGCCTTTGGAAAGTTTTTCTTGCATCTTCATTGAAAAGTCAAGACACCTTCATTTGTGACAGTTCATAATCATGTTAGCATTATATTTTCTCTTAGGTTTGCCTCTTCTTACATGAATTTATAACAATGTCTAACATACTTAAAATATGGTATATGTTTCCTTTGAAGGAAGTTTTATCCTTCATGTAATTTTGTGCCATACTATGGATATGTTTCTACTTATTTGTTTGGTGGATTATATTAAATCTTTAAGGGAATATTTTGATGCCATAGTCTAAGTCACTCTTTCGAAAGTTTGTTGTAATATTCACTTGTTAAAGCCTTCGATTGTTTTGGTTGTCTTTATTTTTTATTGATATTAATCATGACTAATATTTATAATATATAAGTATCTATATACATTTATTTATACTTTATACAGTCAAACAACTATTACTTTATTAGGATGGGCATGATATTGGAATTGTTTTTTTTTCTCAATAATATGTGATATTGATATAATATCAAGCTTTATTTGAGACTAATAAGGTTGGGAATTTGATATTCTTATATCTATCCAAATAGTTGTTTCACCCAAATATTGAGTCTAATACAAATATTTTTTTAAAGACTCATCCCCAAATATAATGTATAATGGATCAATTCATATAACTTATGCTCAATTTTCTCACAATAAAGATCAAAATGGTGACCTATTACTTCTGAAGAAATGTGATTGTCTCATGAGTAATTAGATGTACTCCATGAGATGCTTCATTCCTTCATGTTGTCGAATATTTTAGAAGTCTCCACCAAACTTGTACAATTCACATACATATAATTAATCTTATCATTAAAAATGGTAAATGTAAGAAAAGAACATTCTCTATGATTAAAGTAAGATTATAAGAACATTCTTAAGGGGGTTACTTTCATGATGTTATAAGAGATGGTGTGGACTTGTAATTTCCTAGATCATCCATTATATTTGTTGACACTTCATAATTCCCTTGTAAGTGTTTTATAATATTTTTTATGAAACGTATAGGCTAGTAAATATGCATAAGTACATTCAACCTTGATAAATTTCTCATTAGCATATTTTTTAGAGATAGAAGTGATTTTTTATTCTATTTTATTTTTTATCCATTTTTTTTTTCAATTTTACTATTATAATGGGTGGCTATCATCCTTATAAACTGTCTAGGGAGCAAACCTAGAAAGGATAGATCACCCGTTGCTTTAATTTTTTTTATGGATCATTACTATGTCTACTTCTCTCAATTATTCATGCTTATGCTTATGAAAATATATGTTGATCTCCTTCCTACTAATCATTGGATTATATTCTAAATTTATGAGGAATATTATATGATATTTGAAAAATGACAAATGTATAATATTAAGCTCTTTCTTTGAACCAAAAAATAAATCAAGTTTAATTGATCACTATGTTAATAACTATATTTTTTCTTCTATGGTGAGGTTATGCCTTCAAAACTTCTAGTGCAATACTTTAATAATAATATCTTCTTTGTGTCTTTGAATCAAATGGGTAAAATATGAATGTAGCTCCTAAAGAATCAACATGGCCTCGAAGATTTATGGAAGAGTTCCATTTGGATACATGTAAAAGTATCATCTTACTTGAAGTTACTTTACTCTTTCTAGAGAATATCATTTCTAAAGATCAAAATGAATATTGAAGATCATGGGCACCTCACTCAATTGAATGCATTCTATAATAAAGACACCTTGAAGATCATGGGCACCTCACTCAAATGAAATAATTCTATAATAAAGACACTTTGAAGATCATGGGCACATGCTATATATTGGAATTTTAGCCATCACTTTGAAATCCTCTATGCAGTGATTAGTTTTAGGTGATGCCATTGAGGGGGAGTGTACATGACACCACCCAATGGCTAAATCCTTGATGCAAGAGCTAATAGGAATAAGACCTTTAGGAACTATATGCTCCAAATTCAAATAATTTTTGGCCTTAGGTGATGCCATTGAGGGGGAGTGTGCATGTCAATGACACCACCTTGTGGCTAAATCCTAATTTTAAGTCCTACAAGCATATTATAAATTCTTCTCCTTGTAAATCTTCCACTTACAAAATAATTGTATTAAGTCCTACAGGCACTATGTAATGAACCTAGGGAGAGGCTAATTTGAGGAGACCGTGACTCCAATATAATTTTTAAGACCTCATAGCATTATTTTTTAACACACTAGGATTATAAATTATGACAAGATGACTTTCATGTAGTCCAGAATGCATGATCTTCATGTTGGCATATATTTGTGTCCCTATTTATCACTATGAAAGAAGACCTATGTTACTAGGGTACTTCATTTTTTCCTTTATGGAAATTGACATGTGATCCTGTTAGGGTTCCCACAGATACTGAGAGGGGGGGGTGAATCAGTATCTGACTGGTAATTAAATTTTTTTGAAACTGAATATGCAGAACATAAAGTAACAGTATACCGGTATGCAAGAATTAATGTAAATAATAGAATAAAAAACATCCACGTGAAAAGAACACCATAACACAAGATGTTTAACGAGGAAACCGGTGTGGGAAAAACCTCGGTGGGATTTGTGACCCACAATATTCACTTACTGGCCAATAAGAGAATATTACTTACAATAGGGGCCTACACGTGCAGGAAGGCCAACTGCCTAGAGCTCACTACTCAATAAGAAGTCACACTGACTTACAATGAGGATTTACACAAATCCAATATTCTATACTGCTTTACAATAGTATCTTCAATGCTAGATTCAGTACCGGTTCTTGCTCTATTCTTTACATATACCCTTGACCTACAATTCGCACATTAGGTCTGCCTTAAAATTTATTATGCTTCCTATCCATATCCTACAAATGCCTACAATGATCTCTTTTATATACAAGAGTCATTTTACAATTTTCCAAGTCAGCTTACAATAATAAACAAAATATTACATATCAAAAATCCTGTCAGCCTCAGTGCCGGTATACATGTTCTTTTCTATGTCGGTGTACATCTTCTGTGTCGGTGCCAGTGTAGATTGATCTTGTTGATGCCAATGCACTATCTTGTTTGAGTAATGCTTTACCAGTATAATGTCTTGTCAGTGCCATAAGATTGCAAGGTTGCCTGAGTAATGCTTTGCCGGTATAATGTCTTGTCGGTGCCATAGGATTGCAAGGTTGCCTGAGTAATGCTTTGCCGGTGCCATAGGATTGCAAGGTTGCCATCAATGACAAAACCTTCAATCACACACAATGTCTCATTGGAGTGTCCATATGCCAACAGATCCCCTATTAACATTAAGGGGGAGTGTTAGAACATAATGTTATTAGGGGTCACATCCTAATTACATTTATATATAATCTTCTAATATAGGGTTATAAAACCTTATATATTATATGCTTTATAAGCATATCCCATTTGAAATTAATTATAATATAATAAATATTAGATTATTGATTATTTATGAATGAGGGATATTGAAAAGGTGTGACTAGTGAAGCCACCCTTCCTCCTATATTTAAGGAGGTTCTCTCTCATTTGAGATGCGTGTGAATTTGGAGCCTTTATGGTGAGTTGTATCACTATGCACAAGAGGTATTATTAGCCAATGGAAGTATTGGAGGAGTATCCTCAGGTTCATGTCTATTTTATGATAGACAATATTTGTAAGTGTTTTAATTAAAAGATTCTTTATGGGGTTTTTTACCCGAAAAGGTTTTCCCCATGTATATCTTGTGTAATGTGTGCATTTATGCATGTATGTTTCTCATTTAATTTACTTTATGATCTTGTTTATAATGATTAGTATCCTAAGATCCTAATTTCTAACAATTCTCCACCATGATATGATATCAAACATTTAATCTTCAATCCTATCTTAGTTTCCACTTTAGCCTTAAATATTTTAAAATTTTCAAATGCTTCAAATTTTTCTCTCAAAAAAGTAACCCATATCATTTTAGAATAATCATCAATGATTAGCATGAAATATCTATCACCTTGAAAACTTTTAACTCTAGCAGGGCCATACAAATCAGTATGAATAAGATCAACAACATCATTTGATTTATCGTGTATACTTTTAAAAGATGTTCTGACCTATTTACCCATTTGACATTCTTTACATACCCGATTATAGGGCTTCATAATCTTAGGTATATCCCTAACTACCTTAGTTGAACTGATCTTCACAATGCAATCAAAACTCACATGACATAGCCTTTTATGCCATAACCAACTCTCATCAATATGTGTAATCAAACATGTCTTCTCACCAGAGTTCAAGTGAAATATATTAGCTTTCGTTTGTGTATCGGTTGCAATCTCCAAGCCAGATTTGTTAATGATTTTGCATTTTCCATCCTTGAACTGTAATTGAAATCCATTGTCTACCCATTGTCCTATAGTCAAAATATTGTGCCTCAAACATTCAACATAATAAACATTGTCAGTATTGTTCTTACCATCCAATGATATAGTTCCTTTTCTTTTTATCATACATGCTTTGTCATCTCCAAATCTAACTAGACCACCATCAAATTCTTGCAAAGACAAAAATGTCCCTTTATCTCCAGTCATATGATGTGAACAACCATTGTCAATTACCCATTCATCCTTGTCTTCAGTTTTAGTAGAAAGTGCCTTCTCTTTAGGTACATTCTCTACCAGTGCCGGATCATCTTCCTTGATGGCCAGGAATACCCATTCCTTCCCATTGTTGGATCCACTAGTAGAGTCTCCTATCAGTTAATCATTAGAATCAGTAATGCCTTCCTGATCCACTATGTAGCATGATTTGTCTTTGTTTTTCTTGTATTTATACTTGTTTTGATATGCAGGGTTAGGCTTAAATGATCTTCTAACTCTTTCTTTAGATATTGAAACTCTTTCAGGACATCTATATGCAAAATGACCAATCTTATTATATGCAAAACATTTAAAAGGTGTTTTTCCTTCATACTTACTTCCTACGGTCTCAAACTGATCATCTTCTCTTTTCATATCTTCCAACTCCTTTGCATATAAAGCTTTCCAGTCTTGCTTACCGGTTGTTGATGTAGATGTATGAAAAGAAGGTTCAGTCTTCACAGCTCTAGAAGGCCCAAATTCTTCAAGCTCAAAAGAAGATAGTCTCCCCAAAAAAGTTCCAAGAATGGAATGCAAGTTCCTAGGTGTAGTAAAACATTTTTCAGATCGAAGGATACATTGAATCTAGTCAAGATTGAAGATCTGATGGCTATGATTGATCATGGGAAATGTGATCAAGGAGATTTAGCGATTAGCAAATTGTTTATAAATAAGAAATTATTGATGAACAATGGATGTGGGCAAGTGTAAGCACATGGATGCTACATAGTGATTACCGAGCACAGAAGGTTGAAGACCTATTTGAATAACAAAGTAGGGAGCCCAGCAGAGGGACAAGATAAGTCGTATAACTAGACAGTGTTGAGAAAATAAGAATCTGCTTTAGCATTTTAGATGTGAAGTTACAGATATATTTTTACTATTGTTTATTTTGCAAGTGACAGGAAATCTCTTAACCGAGTGGACCTAACAGTCTTATTTGTAAATCCTCTAGAAAGGTAAAATTCTAATTGAGTGTTTGAAATCCTTTGACAAGGTCACTTCTAACAAAGTGAAGATCCTAACAGATCTGAGGGAAATCCTTTAACCAGGTCACATCTAGCAATGTGTTTGTAATCTTTAACAAGATTTTCTTTTAACCAAGCATACTCTAAAAGAGTATATTTCTTAGTGGGTCCGAAATCCCATAATGGTATTTCCCTGTTTGGGTTTCCACGTTAAATCTAGTGTTATATGTGTTATGATGATTATGTGTTTATGAGTTAGCATGTTTAGCAGGTTTTGGTTATATTGTTGAAGTATAAGTTACCGAGGTTGAATCTGTTGATTTTATGGAAGATTAAGTTTGTATGATTCACCCCCCCCCCCCTTCTCATCTTGTTAACTATTGGCATCAGATCTTTACAAAATAACCTCTTACATAATCTTCACATTACTCATAATATCAACATTCCTCTCAATACAATTATCACTCTCACATATATCTCATATTACAAATTGATCTAATCAACTAACCTATATACCCTTACAATCCTTCATGACTCATGTCATCTTACATAGATAATTACAAAATGATTATACAAGTCAGCTCAATACATATATACATTAATATCAAAATGAATTGTCAATTGTCAGATCTCCAAATGATGTCATCCTCCTATATCGGTATCCTGATTGTAAGATATGTCGGCCTGCAATGCTGGTACACATAGAATCCTTCCTATTGGTGCCGGTGAACTACCAAACCAAAATACGAAGCCATAACATGTCGCCATCAATGAAAACATATGAAACCAATCAAATGAGTGTCAATTGCCAACATTTTCATCATCAGATGAAGGAGATAAGGTATAAAAATTGAAGAAAGCTCGATATGGAATTAAACAAGCCCCTAGAGCCATGTATGCTAGGTCAGACAAATACTTGACAAGGTTGGGATTTTGTAAAGGTATTGTTGATAGTAATTTATACTTTAAGGTTGAAAATGATAACATTTTGATTGTTGAAGTCTTTGCTGATGATATCATTTTTGGAGGAGATGATGATTTGAGTATAAAATTTGTTGATGATATGCAAAAAGAATTTGAGATGTCTATGATAGGTAAAATGAAATTCTTCTTAGGATTGCAGATTAATCAGACTAGTAAAGGTATTTTCATTTATCAATCTAAGTATGTGAAGGAATTGTTGAAGAAGTTTGGGTTAGCTGATTCTAAACCTATTGGAACTCCTATGGTGACTGGATGCAATTTGTCTAAGAATAATGAATCTCAGAAAGTTAATCAGACTTTGTATAGATCTATGGTTGGTGGATTATTGTAGTTAAATTAGAATAGACCAGATATTATGCATGTTGTTTGTCTTTGTTCTAGATTTCGAGAAGATCCTAAAGAGACTCATGTTACTATTGTGAAGAGGATTTTTAGATATTTGAAGGGGACTCTTGACTATGGTTTGTGGTATCTGAAGAATGATGATTTCCTGCTATGTGCTTATACTGATGTTGATTGGGCAGGTGATGTTGATGACTAGAAGATCACTACTAGTGGAGCATTCTTTTTGGGAAAGAAGTTGATTTAATGGTCTAGTAAGAAGCAAGATGTTGTATCTTTATCTACCATTGAAGTTGAATACATTGTTGTTGCTAGTAACTGTGCTCAGATAGTTTGGATGATGCAAATGTTGAAGGATATTAGAGTGATTTATGATGAAACTACTATTATATATTGTGATAATTCAAGTGCTATCAATAATTCAAAGAATCTGGTACTGTATTCTAAAACAAAGGATGTGTCCATAAAGTATCATTTCTTGAGGGAGAAGGTCAGTGATGAGGAAGCCAGATTAGAATATGTATCTACAAAGGATCAGATTGCAGATATTTTCACTAAGCCCTTACCCGTAGATACATTTGTCTATTTGAGAGACAAGTTAGGCATCTCTGGCCCTCTTGATGAGAACTAGATGCATGGAGTTGCATCAATCTGGTGGATTTCAGAGCCTTATCTTTTTATCTAGGTTTATGAGTTGGTGTTGCTACTCAATTTGAGTAGTCAATGTGTGATTTTGATGTTCAGTTGTGAGTTTATCTTAATTGGGAGATTGTCATTCTTAGACAATGAGTTTTAGGTGAAATTATCCTGTATAAGGGGATAGAGCATAATTTGTATTGTCTTTGGCATTGTTGTCAAAGGGAGAGAGAAGCATGTGAAAAACTACTTTATCTTTGAAATTGTAATGTGGTGAAATGTGAATAAGAGATCAAGAGGAAAAAAACCCTTTCCCTCCAAGAAGAGATGAGAGTTTCACTACAGATATCCCTTCAAACACTTTTCACCTAGTTACATTGGAAGAGGATAGGAGAATTCACTAGATTCAACCTCCAAAGATGGAGATAGAATTTTGAATGAAATGTGAGTGATAAGATGACCCCCTCCCCCCTCTTCCTTATTTGAAATGGAAAGGAATTGATTGTATTATGTAGTATAAAAGTGACAAATAACTGATTATAATTTGAGATCAGAGTATGGGATGAAGCTGTGCACTTGGATCTGGTAGTAACATGTCAAGACAAAGTTGCCCTACGAATTTGAGGAAAAGTTCCCTGGACCATGGCGGGAATTTACACGATCCTCCAAAAAATCCGCGAAATGAAAAGGGTTTTTCCACCTCTGCAAATGGAGCCAGAATTTGAAAGTATAGCTACACACCTGCAACCTACACAAAGAAAAGAGAGGAAAATGTGTTGAAATTAGGGGTTTGCCTTTAGGTCAAACCCCAATTTTGGAATTAACCAAGTAATGAAAGAAAGTACCTCCAAGTAGATGTAAATGAAAGACCGAATTGTAAATCACCTCAAGGGATGTTGTGATAGAAATACTGATAGAAACGTTTGTGTGGAATTGGATGTTGGAATTAATATCCTCTTCAATGGTTAAATCCTTGACTTGAATGCAACACCTAGCCTTGAAGGGAGACTTGAGAATCCTTAATGCTAGAAAAGAATGCTTGAATGCTTGAATGCTCTTGAATGCTTGATCACCAGTTTTCACCTTATCGAACCTTATCCAACTTCTCCACTTATGAAAATGATAGGACAAATTCCTATTAACTGCATGTTGCTGAATTTGATTTTTGTCATACATTGACATCGAGGGAGTTTCCCGCCCAATGCACAACTTACAATGTAGGCCTAGGAAGGGTCTTGCCCTAAAATAGGGTAGGGAGAAGGGTGCCACACCCTTGTCTTGGGAGGACAAGGGCACCACACCCCTATCCTACCGCTTTCTCCAGGGTAGAGTTTAGACAGGGTGGTGTAGAGGCCAAGATATAAGCTGATTATGAGGGTTAAGTAGTCTCCGGTCTCCGATTAGGCTAGAGGATTTGATCTCGCATGCGTGAGGACCCTAATGCAATCAAAAATTACTAGGGTTGCAATTTTATGACACTACATTTAGCCCCCACTTTAGCAAGAGTATGAGCATATGCCAATACTGTCAGTAAAGTACAAGGAAACAAGATTGAAAGACTTTTACCACATCAATGAGGCAAGATGTGCCAAGCCCACAATGGACTTAGGATCTTATGACTTTGATTGACAAAGTAAAAGGGAAGATTGAGAAGGGGATAACAATGATTGCAAGTATCAAAGTTCCCTTCACTATGAGTCATGAAAGAAAGGATACCAAAGATTACAAAGAAAAACAAAGTTCACTAAGTAATTCTAATTACCAAGATGGAAAATATGAGCAGAGTGTATGCCCTATTCTAAGTTATATTTGGGTTGAAATTAATAGACAACTGATTCCTCCCCCCCTGATGCAGAGAGATCAACTCTGGAACTCTCCTTAAGGATTAAATCAACTCAAGGAGACACATCAAAGGATCCTCTACATGCTAGGTGATTCAAAACCAAACTCAACTCAACACACCCAACCAAGGATAACATCAAAATGGTTTGTTCCAACACCTCTATTGGTCTTAACACATCCCAAAAACCATAAGAAAAGGTTCTACACACCCCCAAACTCAGACTCAAACTCATAAACCAAACTTGCTCTTCTAGGCTCTATTCCTTGTAGCCTCCAAATCGGGTATTTTAAAATTTTCTCCAAATCATCCCAAAAAACTTGACAAAAAAATTACATATTTAGACACCCATTTGGATGTTACACAACATATCTGAAAACCAATATAGGTTGTTTTGGACGAACCCTTTGCTGTCCTCAAATGTGCCCCTTTTTAGCCTTAAAAACCACCCACTTTACAAAGGAAGTACCAGAAAAACTTAACACCAGGTTGCAAAAATTTGTACAGTATTCAATTAGGTTCCCAAACCAAGGATTTTTCAGGTCTTAGATCTTGGTTGCACTCCTAGATACCCAAACACCAAAAACCTCACTAAATCATCCCTTTCCCTAGGGCTTTCTAGAAATATCACTTCCAATCACTTCCAAGGCTCAACCAAAGTTCAAACACCTTTAAAATTGTGTTTTTAGACACTTAAATGCATAAAATACCCCCCTTGTTCAATTAGATTCTCTGCTGCTACACTCTAGCCTTCATTTTCACTCATTTCCAGTCACTTTTCTTCAACTTTCATGCAACTTTCATGGTGTACACCTGCACTCTTCACTCCTTCCTGTTAATCATGGGTTAGTAAACTATTGTACATGTTATTTGGCATCCATCCTATGAGAAGAAGACCTGTACATTCATAGGATGGATCCTTACATGCTTGGAAATTCACGAATTAGTGAAAAAATCACTGTCTTTTCTGGGACAGTCAGCAATAAATAAAAATATGATACTTCCAAGACTTCAAAAATGCACTCAATACATCAAAGGAATAACCAATAAACCCCCAATGTACAGCAATGATGATCCCTTAGCCTTTCAATGCAAAGAAAGCATGAAAAAACAAGGATTTGACAGCAAATAAAGAGTTTTTTAATTAATTTTCTGAGACAGTCCGTACAAGTCCGTACCAGCATCATCCAACCACACAAAAATTACTTTAGAGACTTTATAAGACCTTCCCCAACCAACTCCAACCAATCTCCAACTAATCCAAGTGATTAAAATGTCAAAACAACTCTAAAACTTATTTCCCACCAAAACTGGAACTAGTTGTTGAAATTCAAAATTTGAATTTTCAACTTTATTTCTAATACTTTTAATCAACTAAAACCTATCCCATTCAACTTATTTTGACATAATAAGATCATTAAATCACAATAAACTCCTATCCAACCTATCTAGACTCCATCATCCTATTACATTGCATTTTGGTCCTTAGGCCTTTATCAGGACCTTTAGGACTTTTACATAATTTATTGAATTCAACATTACAATAGGCCATTATAGGCTTCAAAACATTCCAATTGACCTCTAGTGATGTCATATCACTCTCCTTAGTCCTTGGTGTCCTCCTTTGTTCATTTGCCCTCCTGGATGCTCCTGCATCACCCCCCCTCTCAGTTGCCTCTGGGTCCTAACGAAGGCAAGATGCGCCAAGCCCCTAGTGGACTTAGGATCTTATGACATTGATTAACAAAGTAAAAGGGAAGATTGAGAAGGGGATAACAATGATTGCAAGTATCAAAGTTCCCTTCACTATGAGTCATGAAAGAAAAGATACCAAAGACTACAAAGAAAAACAAAGCTCACTAACTAATTCTAAGTACCAAGAAGGTAAATATGAGCGGAGTGTATGCCCTATTGGCCATTTGGTGGAATTCATTATGTGTTGCATTGATGCCAATACTAGTTGTTTGGATGCTTTACCGACACCCTTTTGGTCCCGATAGGTTGAGTGGTTTTTGGTTAACTTGGATCCAACATGATCCAGTGGGCTCTGGTATAGTTTGATGATGTAATTGGCTTGTTCATGATTCTTATACTCATATTTGGTTAGTTGGTTTTCATCTGGAGATCGGATGCTATCTTGCTTGCTTAGAAGATTGGTTTCTGGTTTCGGCAAGGGTTTCGACAACAAAGCTTCTAATAGAGATCTTTGATAAATTGCATAAGTGATGTTGGTGCAGCTTCTGGTGGAGACTTGGTGGTTGGAGATCATTGTTGAAGCGTGTGGACCTATACTTGGTCTCAGTTGATCTAGGTTATGGACCAGCTTTAATGTAACATATGAATAAGACCTATTGATGTATTTCTGAGATGTCTTATGTGTTGATATTATTTGTCTGGTCTAACGCTGACATGGTTTGTAATTATGTAATCAGTTTATTATCTGGTGGCCAACCTGATTGTTTATGGTCGAGGGTTTGTATATATAGATGTAAGATCTTATTGTAGATCATCATCTAAATGTGAGAGGTCATGGTGAAGGAATGTAACATGCGAATAATGTAATATCATTTAGGCATTGGAGTTGGCTGATCATTGGAGATCAAATTGGGTTTATGTAAGAGTATTTATTTTTCTGGTATTGAGCTTAACTGAAATTGTACTCAGGCATAAGAGATGCTATCTTTTGCAATTCAACACTTCTCTGGATTGTAGTTTAGATTTGTATGTAGTCAATGAGGCTGCTTTTGTGATGAGCAGTGCGCTCTAGGCTGTTGGCCTTCCTGTAGGTGTAGGTTCCTTAATTGTAATTCACATACTTACTACAAAAGTATTATCTAAATGTGGGTAGGCTTCGCACCATGATTTTTTCCTTTAGTGGGTTTTCCATGTACAAATATTGGTGTTATGTGGATGGCTTTTATTATGTGAATTATTGTTTATTCTTAATTGGTTTATCTATTATTCTGGTATTAATGTTTTGGGTTTTGGTATTAAAGTTTAAATTGCTAATGGTTCTTATAATCTATTAAAACTGATTCACCTCCCGCCCTCTCAGTTGTCTTCCGGTTATTTGAACTATCTAAAATTGGTATCAGAGCTTTGGTCCTCTCTGCAGAAAGCTTAACTTCTTGAGGAAGATCCTATGGTGAATAACAGTTCAAGTCCATCCAGTTCTTCTAGAGCTATCTTTCGAAGGGATATTCCGAGGCTTGATGGAACAAATTACATAGTATGGAAGATTCATATGGAGACTCATCTGAGATGTCTTGGCAAGGAGATTTGGGAGATCACACAGAATGGTGTCACACCTTATAATTTGGGATTTGGAAATCTTCCTCTGGAAAACATGGACAAGGAGGTTGAGAATTATTGTAGAGAAAGAGAATCCCTCTTATGTGCACTTTCTGATCAGCAAATAATGGAATTAACCAACAAATTATTTGGAAAGGCTCTATGGGATAAGTTGGAGACTCTTAATGAAGGTCTCCCTATAGTGAAGATTGCTAAACTTTATGGTTACCGGGTGAGATATGAAAACCTAAAGATGGAAGAATATGAAAGGATTACTGCATTCATGTAAAGGGTAAATCAGATTGTTATGGGAATTCAATGTTGTGGTGGAACTCTAAGCGAAGATGAAATTGTTTCTAAAGTCCTGAGAGCCCTACCACCGGCTTACAAAATGAAGGATACTTCTATTAATGAGTTGAGAACAATGGCTAATACATTTGTCAACAAAGATACTTTGGTTGGGAAACTATCTGCTTTTGAGCTTGATGAATTTGGACCTTTTGGGGTTGTGAAGACTGAACCTACTTTTCATGCATCTACATCTACAACTAGTAAGCAAGATTGCAAATCTTTATATGAAAAGGAAATGGAAGATATGAAGAGAGAAGATGATGAGTTTGAGAAACTTGAAACACTATTTTCAAGAAGAGTACCTAAAGGACTGATAGGAAGTAAGTATGAAGGAAAAGTACCTTTTAAATGTTTTGCATATAATAAGATTGGTCATTTTGTATCTATTAGGTCCCAGAGACAACTGAGAGGGGGGATGAATTAGTTGTCTAATAAATTCAAACCAAAAACCAATTAACCAACTTCATGCTTAATGCTGGTAAACCAGTTAAGTATGCCGGTAGATAGTGTTAACAGTAAATTGCTATACCGGTAAAGATTAATGCATGAAATACAAACATAAAGTCATCCACAACACATAACACCAATATTTGTACGTGGAAACCCTGTAAGGGGAAAAACCACGGTGGGAAACCTTACCCACAATCAGATGATACTACTACAAATAGTAAGTGTACATAAATGGGGTCTGCACATGCAGAAAGGCCAACAACCTAGAGCTCACTGCTCAATCACAAAATGGGAGTCACACTAACTACAGTTGGATGGTTAAATTCAATAAGAATGTACTGCACAAAATAGCATCTTCATGTGCTAGATTCAGTACCGGTGTAATGCTGATATGCTTATACAAAAACCTAGCTTCACCTTCAAATGATGTCTTTGTGTATACCTCTGCTTAATCTCACATACTCCTTCACTCAATTCTTTCTTGCATTCCCCACTTGATCTTACAAATAAGATCTTACATTTATACCATTCCCTGAGACCAATTTTAGTAGGTCGGCTCTACAAGATATTACAATAAATTTTTTTTACAAACAATATAATATCCGATGCAATAACCAATTAAACATGTCTGCTTAATGCATTTACATCAATAATAAATCATCTCCATAGTGTGCCATGCTGATCTGGAAAAGATAAACCTACCGGTGTAACTCTAGATAACCTAGACCTATTTACCGGTAAAAGCAAATATGAAAACATGAATATACCAATGATTAATTATTCAAAACAAGGTGTCCACATGATGTCTTTGACATTACCAAGTGTCTTCCATATCATTACAGATACCGATGAACATTATATCTTGCCGGTGAACCATATACTAGTAATTGTGCAATAGTTACTTGCTTGCCGGTGAATGTTGCTGGATCTCCAAAGTGCTTGTTTTCAGAAGGTGTTGACATCAATGAAAAAACCATACCAAAATACCAACAGTCTCCCCCTTTGGCATTGATGGCAACACAAGATGGAAAAACCATCAAAGTTCCAAAATAGAAATGCCAAATACCAAAAACCAACAATCTCCATTTCTCCCCCTAGGAGCAACATGTGTTTATCCAAAGATTTATTTTCAATACCAAATCTCCTTAAAAGATAATGTATTTTTCCGTAGATATCTCTCCCCCTTTGACATCAAATGCCAAAGCTACAAAATTCAAGTCCATACAAAATACCAACTACTCCCCCTGAGAAGTAGCTTCCTCATCAAATACTGGAATAAAGATTTGTCTTTTTAATTCTGTCGGTTGATGACAATCATCAACTGTCTAAGTCTCTGTTGGTGGTGGTATGACTCCAAGCTAATCTTTGAGATATTCAAAAGTCTCCTTAGGCAAAGGTTTTGTGAAAATATCTGCAAGTTGTTGTTTAGTATTCACATAAATTAGTTTTATCTCCTTTTCTTCAACTTTTTCCCTTAGAAAATTTAGTTTGATAGAAACATGTTTTGTTTTAGAATGTAATACTGGATTCTTAGATATATCAATTGATGCAGTGTTATCACAATATATAGTAATGGGTTCCTTGCATTTTACCTTTATATCTTTCAACATTTTCTTAAGCCATAATACTTGTGTACAGTTAGTTGCTGCTGCAACATATTCTGATTTTGCTGTTGATAAAGATGTACAACTTTGTTTCTTAGTCAACCAAGAAACTAATCTCTTTCCAAGAAAGAATGCTCCTCCAATGGTTCTCTTTCTATCATCCACATCTCCTACCCAATTTGCATCTGTGTATGCACATAGGTCAAAATTTTCATCTCTAGGATACCATAATCTAAGATTTGTTGTGCCTTGTAAGTATCAAAAAATCCTTTTCACTGCTGATTCATGATTTTCCCTAGGATTACTTTGAAATCTAGAAACAATACATACTGCATTCATAATATCAGGCCTAGTTTGTGTCAAATACAGTAAACCTCCTATCATAGATTTGTATATAGTTGGATTAACAAGTGTAGATTCATCCCTTTGAGATTGTTTGTCATTTGTAGTCATAGGTGTGCTTACCGGTTTAGAGTTCTCCATCCCAAATTTCTTTAGCAATTATTTCAAGTACTTGGATTGACTCAAAAATATACCTTTACTAGTCTGTGAAATCTGCAAGCCTAAAAAGAATTTTATTTCTCCAATCATAGACATTTCAAATTCTTGCTGCATTTTAATAGAAAATTCCTTACATAATCCATCTTCTCCTCCAAAGATTATATCATCAACAAATACTTCAAGAATCAAGATGTCATCATTAGTTATTTTGTAATATAAATTGCTATCTGCATTTCCTTTAGTAAAACCAATCTTTAAAAGATACTTATCCAACCTTGCATACCAAGCTCTTGGGGCTTGTTTCAATCCATACAGAGCTTTTCTTAACTTGCAAACCATATCATTGTCATCTATCAAAGAAAATCCATCAGGCTGTTAAATATATACTTCTCCTTCAAGATCTCCATTCAAAAATGCACATTTAATATCCATTTGATAAACTTTGTAGTCCTTGTGAGCTGCAAAAGCCAAGAATAATCTAACTACCTCAATTCTGGCTACTGGTGCAAAGGTTTCATTGTAATCAACTCCTTCTTTCTGAGAATATCCCTTACACACTAGTCTAGCTTTATTTCTGACAACCTTACCATCTTCATTAAGTTTGTTTCTAAATACCCATTTGGTTCCAATTACATTTTTATCTTTAGGCCGAGGAACTAATGTCCAAGTATCATTTTTCTCAATTTGTCCTAATTCTTCTTCCATAGCTTTAATCTAAAATTTATCTTCACATGCCTCATTGATAGATGATGGTTCAATTTGAGAAATAAGACATACCTCTTCATTTGCCAATCTTCCTCTTGTCATAACTCCTTTAAATTTGTTTCCAATTATCTGATCTTCAGAATGATTCAATCTTACATACTGGGGTGTCTTAATTTGCTATTATTCTTCAATTACTGTGGAATCCTCTGATGATACCAGAGTAACTGGATCTTCATTCTATACCGGTGGATTCAGTATAGGTTCATTTGTCACAATTTCTATTTTTGGTTCAGAGTCTATATACCTTGAAGTTCCTCTGAATTGTTCATCAATCTTTACATTTGTACTCTCAACAATTTTCTGCAATCTCTTATTAAAACAGCTATATGCCTTGCTCTTAGATGAATAACCAAGAAATATTCCTTCATCACTTCTAGGATCAAATTTGCCAACATACTCATCTCTTTTGATATAACATTTACTTCCAAAAATTCTGAAATACTTAAGAGTAGGACTATTACCAAACCATAGTTCATGAGGGGTCTTACTGGTTTCACCTTTGATGTGAACTTTGTTGAATGTATAGACAAAAATGCTAACGGCCTCTCTCCAATACACATGTGGTAGATTTTCTTCTGATAACATACTTATTGCTACATCCAAGATAGTTCTATTTTTCCTTTCAACAACTCCATTCTACTGTGGTGTCTGAGGTGCTGATAATTGTCTTCTAATTCCATTCACTTCATAGAATGTATTAAAGTCCTTAGATGTGAATTCTCCTCCTTGATCTGATCTTAAGCATTTGATTTTCTTAATAGTTTCATTTTCAACCATTGCTCTTGAACAGTTTGAACTTCCCAAGTGCTTCTGATTTTTCTCTAAGAAAAGTAACCCAACACATTTTAGAATAATCATCAATAATTAGCATGAAATATCTATCACCTTGTAAGCTTCTAGTTCTAGCTGGACCACATAAATCAGTGTGAATTAAATCAAGAGAATTATTGGATTTTTCTGGAATACTTTTGAAACTAGCTCTAACTTGTTTTCCAAATTGACAATCCTTACAAATTGTATTCTAAGGTTTCACAATTTTAGGTAGATCTCTAACTTCCTTAGAAGTACTAATTTTTACCATGCAATCAAAGTTTACATGACATAGTCTCTTATGCCATAACCAACTTTCATCTATATGTGCAATCAAGCATGCCTTTTCACTGTTATTCAAATAAAAGATATTGCCTCTAGTCTGATTACCGGTTGCAATTTCCAAACCAGTTCTATTCATGATTTTGCATTTTCCATTTTTAAATTGTAACTGAAATCCCTTTTCAACTAATTGACCAACACATAAAAGATTATGCTTTAATCCTTCAACATAGTAGACATTGTTAGTGTTATGCTTACCATCAAGATATATTGAACCCTTACCTTTGATTGAACAGGCTTTGTCATCTCCAAATCTTACTAAACCTCCATTGTATTCTTGAAACTTTAAGAATTTACCTTTGTCTCCAGTCATATGATGTGAGCATCCTGAATCAATGATCCATTCATCCTTTGCTTCAACTTTAGTTGCTAGGGCTTGTTCTACCAGTTGAGTAGTAGGTGTCAGTTGATCTTCTGTTATAGCAACAAAAACCCATCCATTGTCTGCTGGATCCTCATCAGAATCATCAGTCACACCTTCATCAACAATGTAACAAGATTTGTCTTTGTTCTTCTTAAATCTATATCTCTGATATTCAGGATTAGGCTTGTATGTTCTTCTAGCTTCTTCTCTTAGTCTAGCATGTCTATCAGGGCATCTTGAAGCCATATGACCAATCTTATTGCAGTTAAAATATTTAAAGGGTGCTTTACCTTCATACTTACTTCCAATTGGACCTTTTGGCATTTTCCTTGCAAATAGTGCTTCAAGTTCTTCAAGCTCTTCATTCTCCTTTATGAATTCTTCAAGTTCTCTTGCATAAAAGGCTCTCTAGTCTGATTTGTCAAATTATGGAGCAGATGATGTTGATGCTTTAAAGGCTAAGTCAGTTTTTATAGTAGCAACAAGACCAAATTCCTCAATTTCAAAGGCTGAAAGTTTTCCAATCAATGTATCCCTAGTTACTGATGTATTAGGCATTGTTCTCAACTCATTTATAGCAGTAACCTTCATTTTATATGCTGGTGGAAAACCTCTTAAGATTTTTGAAACAATTTCATCCTCACTTAGAGTTCCTCCACAACATTTAATACCCAAAACAATTTCATTTACTCTTTCCATAAAAGCATAAATCCTTTCATCTTCTTCCATTTTCATATGTTCATACCTGACTTGGAAGCTTTCAAGTTTTACAATCTTGACTGTGGAATCTCCTTCATTCAGTGTTTCCAAATGATCCCAAATAGCTTTAACAGTAGACCTATCTGATAATCCCATGATTTGTTGATCTGATAATGCACTCAAAAGTGCTTCTCTTGATTTGCAATCATTTTATTCATCTTTCGCTAAGGTAGTTGGAGCAGTCTGACCAGCTATAGCAGTAGTATAACCATTCTTTGTAACTTCCCAAATGTCTTTACCAATGCAATTGAGATGTGTATCCATTTTGATCTTCCATATCCCATAGTTGGTTCCATCAAGTTTAAGACTGTCCTTCCTGAAATAATTAGTAGACATTGGATCTCCTCAAGTTGTTAAACTTCTGGAAAAGAGGACTAAGCTCTGATACCAATTGTTAGGTCTTGGAGACAACTGTGAGGGGGGGGGGTAATCAGTTGTCTAATAAATTCAAATAAAAAACCAATTAACCAACTTAATGCTTAATATCAGTAAACCAGTTAAGTATGCCGATACACAATGTTAATAGTAAATTGCTATACCAGTAAAGACTCATGCATGAAATACAAACATAAAGTCATCCACAACACATAACACCAATATTTGTATGTGGAAACCCTGTAAGGGGAAAAACCATGGTGGGAAACCTTACCCACAATCAGATGATACTACTGCAGATAGTAAGTGTACATAAATGGGGTCTGCACATGCAGAAAGGCCAACAGCCTAGAGCTCACTGCTCAATCACACAATGGGAGTCACACTGACTATAGTTGGATGGTTAAATCCAATAAGAATGTACTGCACAAAATAGCATCTTCATATGCTGGATTCAATACTGGTGTAATGCTGATATGCTTATACAAAAACCTAGCTTCACCTTCAAATGATGTCTTCGTGTATACCTCTACTTAATCTCGCATACCCCTTCACTCAATTCTTTCTCGCATTCCCCACTTGATCTTACATTTATACCATACCCTAAGACCAATTTTAGTAGGTCGGCTCTACAAGAGATTACAATAAAAACATTTTACAAACAATATAATATCCGATGCAATAACCGATTAAACGTGTCGGCTTAATTCATTTACATCAATAATAAATCATCTCCATAGCATGCCATCCTGATCTAGAAAAGATAAACATGCTGGTGTAACCCTAGATAACCTTGACCTATTTACCGGTAAAAGTAAATATGCAAATATGAATATACCAATGATTAATTCTTCAAAACAAGGTGTCCACACGATGTCTTTGACATTACCAAGTGTCTTCCATATCATTACAGATACCGGTGAACATTATATCCTACCGGTGAACCATATACTAGTAACTGTGCAATAGTTACTTGCTTGCCAGTGAATGTTGCTGGATCTCCAAAGTGCTTGTTTTTAGTAGGTGTTGACATCAATGACAAAACCATACCAAAATACCAACAGTATCTATATGTCCTGAAAGAAATTCAAGATTTGAAGAAAGAGTTAGAAGATCATTTAAGCCTAACCCTCAATATTAGAACAAGTATAAATTCAAGAAAAACAGAGACAAATAATGCTACATAGTAGATGAGGAAGGCATTACTGATTCAGATGATGAACAGATAGAAGCCTCTGCTAGTTGATCTGACAATGGGAAGGAATGGGTATTCCTGGCTATCAAGGAAGATGGTGCGGCACTAGAAGAGAATGTACCTAAAGAGAAGGCATTTGCTGCTAAAATTGAAGACAAGGATGAATGGGTAATTGACAATGGTTCTTCACATCATATGACTAGAGATAAAGGGAAGTTTTTTTCTTTGCAATAATTTGATGGTGGTCTAGTTAAATTTGGAGATGACAAGGAATGTATGATTAAAGAAAAATGAACTATATCATTGGATGGTAAGAACAATACTGGAAATGTTTATTATGTTGAAGGTTTGAGGCATAATCTTTTGAGTGTAGGACAATTGGTAGATAAGGGATTTCAATTAAAGTTTAAGGATGGGAAATGCAAAATCATTAACAAATTTGGCTTGGAGATTGCAACTGGTACACAGACAAAAGGTAATATATTTTACTTAAACTTCGGTGAGACTACATGTTTGATTACACAGATTGATGAGAGTTGGCTATGGCATAAAAGGTTGTGTCATGTGAATTTTGATTGCATTGTAAAGACTAGTTCAACTAAGGAAGTTAGGGATATACCTAATATTATGAAGCCCTATAATCTGGTATGTAAAGAATGTCAAATGGGTAAATAGATAAGAACCTCTTTTAGAAGTATACAAGATAAATCAAATAATGTTCTTGATCTTATTCATACTGATTTGTGTGGTCTTGCTAGAGTTAAAAGTTTTCAAGGTGATAGATATTTTATGCTAATCATTGATGATTATTATAGAATGATGTGGGTTACTTTTATGAGAGAAAAATCTAAAGCATTTGAAAAGTTTAAAATCTTTAAGGCTAAAGTGGAAACTAAGATAGGATTGAAGATTAAATGTTTGAGATCAGATCATGGTGGAGAATTCACATCCGGTGAGGTTAATGACTTTTGTGACAAGCATTGTATAAGAAGACAATTTTCTGCTCCCTAGACACCTCAGCAAAATGGAGATGTTGAAAGGAAGAACAAAACTATCTTGGATACTGCTAGAACAATGATGATGGAAGCTAGTCTACCTCATATCTACTAGAGAGAAGCAGTGAGTACAACGGTTTATACATTCAACAAAGTACATATCAAAGGAGAAACTTGTAAGACACCTTATGAATTATGGTTTTGCAATACACCTATAGTTAAGTATTTCACAATTTTTGGTAGTAAATGTTATATCAAGAGAGATGATATTATTGGGAAATTTCATCCTAGATGTGATGAAGGAATATTTATTGGTTATTATAATGAAAACAAAGCATATAGATGTTATAAAAAGAGATTGTAGAGAATTGTGGAGTGCTAATGTTAAAGTAGATGAGTTGAACATAAGTCAAATAAGAGTTTATGAGAAGGAACCGATAGTGGAAATGATTATATCTGAACCGGTAGTACCTTTACAGGAATAGAGAGTTGAACCAGTTACTCTAGCAACATCAGAGAGTTCTACAGTAACTAAAGAACAGGGAAGAGGAATAGAAAGTTAGAAGACCCCTAGGTATGTGAGATTGAATCATTCAGAAGATCAAATCATTAGGGATAAGAGAAATGGAGTGATGAAAAGAAGAAGACTGGCAACTAATGAGGTATATTTAATTTCATAAGTTGAACCAGTGTCAGTAATTGAGGCATGTAAATATGAACATTGGTTGAAAGCTATGGAAGAAAAATTAGATCAAATTGAGAAAAATAACATGTGGATCTTGGTTCCTCAGCCTAAAAATAAAAATGTTATTGGAACTAAATGGGTTTTTAGGAATGCATTCAATGAGGATGGTCAAGTTATAAGGAATAAGGATAGATTGGTTTATAAAGGATATTCTCAGAAAGAAGGAATTGATTATGGAGAAACTTTTGTACCGGTAGCTAGGATTGAAGCTGGAAGATTATTTTTTGCCTATGTTGCTTATAAAAACTACAAGGTTTATCAGATGGATGTTAAATGTTCATTTTTGAATGGGGATCTTGATGAGGAAGTTCATAATGAGAAACCTGATGGTTTTCACTATCATATGGTATTGATATGGTTTGTAGGTTAAGGAAATCTTTATATGGATTGAAACAAGAACCTAAAGCTTGGTATGCAAGGTTGGACAAATATCTTTTGAAGCTTGGTTTTACTAAGGGCAATGTTGACAATAATTTATAATATAAAATCACTGATGATGATATACTGGTTGTTGAATTATTTTTTGATGACATTATTTTTGGAGGTGAAGATAAACTATGCATAGAATTTTCTAAGAATATGGAGAAAGAATTTGAGATCTCTATGATTGCTGAGAAAAAAATGCTTAGGTTTGCAGATTACTTAGACTGACAAAGGTATTTTTATCTGTCAAAAAAAATATGCTAAGGAATTATTGAAGAAATTTGGTATGGGAGATTCTAAAATGGTAAGTACACCTATGGTTACAAGTGAGAAATTGACAAGAAAAGATGTTTCTGCACTAATAAATCCTACAAGATACAAATCTATGATTGGAGGTCTACATTATTTGACTCATACTAGGCCTAACATTATGAATGTTGTTTGTATTATTTCAAGATTTCAGAGTGATCCTAGAGAATATCATGAGATGGTGCTGAAAAGAATTTTTAGATACTTGCAAGGTATAGCAGAATATGGCTTATGGTACCCTAAGGAAGATAACTTTACTTTATGTGCATATACAGATGTTGACTGGGCTGGAGATGTTGATGACTAGAAAAGTACTTCCAGTGGAGCTTTCTTTGTTTGAAAGAAGTTGGTTTCATGGATCAGTAAGAGACAGTCATGTACTTCTTTATCTACTACTGAAGTTGAGTATGTTGTTGCTGCTACTAACTGTACACAAGTTTTATGGATGAAGCAAATGTTGAAGGATATAAAGGTGGATTGTGATGCACCAGTAGTTATTCACTGTGATAACTCTACTGCTATTGATATATCAAAGAATCTGGTATTTCATTCTAAGAAAAAGCACATATCTATCAAGTATAACTTTTTGAAGGAGAAGGTGGAAGCAAATGAAGTTAAACTGGTTTATGTGAACACTAAAGAATAGATTATAGATATTTTCACTAAACCTTTATCCAAGGAATCATTTGAGTACCTGAGAGATAGATTGGGAGTTTCTACCCCTCTGGTAGAGACTTGATTGATGGGGTTTGACATCAGCCCAACATGCATTATCAGAGATATTATTCATTCCAACACTAATGTGGGATGCTACTGCTCAGTGGGAGTAGTCATCTTTGAGATTCAGAGGCTTATGTTTTTTCTTTGATATTTTTGTCAAATTTATGGCATTGATGTCAAAGGGGGAGAGATAGTGACGTGAAAAAGAAATTCAGAGCTTTACAGAGATATTTGTAAAAGGGGGAGAGACATTGATATTCAGTGCTATATGTAGGAGATTGTTGGTTGTCTTCCATAGGGGGAGACTTGTTTAACATTTCTTGGTACTTATATATTTTTCACATCTAGTGTTGCCAGTAATTCCAAAGGGGTAGACTGTTGGCCATTTGGTGGAATTGATTATGTGTTGCATTGATGTTTTGTCATTGATGTCAACACTAGCTATTTGGATGCTTTATCGACACCCTTTTGGTCTCGGTAGGTTGAGTGGTTTCTGGTTAACTTGGATCCAACATGATCTGGTAGGCTCTGGTATAATATGGTGATGGAATTGGCTTATTAATGATTCTTATACTCATACTTGATCAGTTGGTTTTGGTCTGGTGATTGGATGCTATCCTGCTTGCTTAGAAGATTGGTTTCTAGTTCCTCCGGTGAGGGTTTCACCGACAAAGATTTTGGTGGAGGTCTTTGATAAATTGCATAATTTGTGTTGGTGCAGCTTATGATGGAGTTGTAGGATGTTGTTGGTGATCATGTTCAAGACTTGGCATTCAGAGATCATTGCTGAAGCTTGTTGACCTATACTTGGTCTCGGTTGATCTAGGTTATGGACTGTCACTAATGTAACATGTGGATAAGACCTATTATTGTATTTCTGGGATGTCTTATGTGTTGATGTTATTTGTTTTGGTCTAAGGCTGACATGGTTTGTAATTATGTAATTGGTTTATTGTCTGGTGGTCGACCTGATTGTTTATGTTTAAGGGTTTGTATAAATAAGATGTAAAATCTCATTGTAGATCATCATGGTTAATGTAAGAGGTCATGGTCAAGGAAAGTAATGCGCAAATAATGTAATATCATTCAAGCAGAGGAGTTGGTCAATCATTGGAGGTCGAAGTGGGTTTGTATAAGAGGATTTAGTCCTCCAGTATTGAGCTTAACCAGAATTGTACTCAGGCATAGGAGATGCTACCTTTTTTTGTTCAACACTTCTTTGGATTGTAGTCCAGATTTGTATGTAGTCAGTGAGACTCCTTTTGTGATGAGCAATGTTCTCAAGGCTGTTGGCCTTCCTGTAAATGCATACCCCTTCATTGTAATTCACATACTTATTGCAGGAGTATTATCTGACTGTGGGTAGGCTTCCCATAGTGGTTTTTCCCTTTACTATGTTTTCCATGTACAAATCTTGGTGTTATGTGGATAGCTTTATTCTGTGATTATTGTTTATGCTTAATAGGATTAACTGCTATTCCAATATTATTGTTTTGGGTTCTGATATTGAAGTTTAAATTGCTAATGCTTCTGATAATCTGTGACAACTGATTCACGTCCCCCCTCTCAGTTGTCTTCTAATTATCTGAACTATCTAACAATATTATTATTAATCAAGTCTTGAATCTTATTCTTCACTGCGAAACATTTCTTAGTATCATGACCATGCTGACGATGAAATTGATAGAAGGAATTGTTATCAAAATAAGGGGATGCAAGTTTAGAAGGATCAACTTGTTTTATAGGAGGAAATTTGATAACATTTATGTGCAACAACTGAGACATAATACTATGTAAAGATTCATTCAAGGAAGTAAACTGTCTTTCTCTTTGGAAAAATTTAGAAATAGAAGGCACACATGTTGTAGCATTCACATTGTGGTTGATGATTGTATCATTGAACTTGATGAAGCTTTTTATTGGTTTGAACTTCACAAACGGTTGTTAAACACTCTCCCCCTTATCACTCTGAGCCATAGGAATGGATTGCTCCATTTGACTCACAACTAGTTGATAATTCTGGAGTGTTACGCATAACTGCGGAAAGGAAGTAAACTCAAAAAAAAGAAGCTTTTCCCTGATATCTTTTTGTAAATTAGAAATCAAAATTCTTTGAATATCATTATCAGCTACATGAAAAGAAATTTGAGCACACAAATGCTTATATCTACCAATGAAATCAGTCACTTTTTCTTTAACACCTTGTTTACAATGAATTAAATCAGTCAAAGTGATTTTAGGTCCAATATTGTTTTGAAACTGTTGGATGAAATAATTTTCTGATTGTTGAAAGGAAGTGATAGAATAAGAAGGAAAAGATAAATACCATTGTAAATCCTTATCTCTTGGTGTTCTTGTAAACAATTTTGCAAGCAATCTTTGATCATAAGAAAAATCAGTACACAAGGTTTGAAATATTTGGACATGCATAAGAGGATCACCTTTTCCATTAGAGAGTTCCAATTGAGGGATATCAACATGTTTAGGTGGCATGAATTTAAAAATATCAATAGAAAGTGGGCTCACAACATCAAAGGTGGGCACACTAAACTTGTATTGACTCATAGAAACAATTTGTTTTTGTAAGGAAGACATGGTTTGAGAAAGATTGTTAATTATCATTCCGATAGAAGAATTGATGTTAGACATAGTTGATTGAGATAGTGGCGTGATATTGAAAGAAGGCATGGACTGAGAATAAGGTGGTGGGAGATTATGATAAGTAGGCATAGGTGATGATTGGGTAGGAAAGGGGACACTTAAAGGAGGAATAAAGTTGTTGAAGGAATTGCCACCTTGTGTCACACTGATTGGTTGAGGGATAATAGGAACACTTATGGAAGACATAGGTAAAGATGGAGGATTAAATGAAGAAGAGGGGTTTCCCCCTTGACCCATGGTTGTAGGAATGACATTTTGAGTTGACGTATCCATGATGTTGGAGGTAAAAGTAGGAATACTAGTCATAAGAGTAGTCAAAGGAATTGAAGAATTGACTTGTGTTGAAGGTTGTGAATAATGTAGGGTTTCAGCACAACTCTTGATAGGCATGACATTAGAATCAACAATATGTGCAATGCCACACAAAATATCAATTCCATTCTTATCACTTTGAATCATGCATTTAAGGCCTTGAATTAATGGGAGAGCTTCATTATTAGGGTATTCTTGGGACATCCATTGTTGAAAGTTATCAAATTGATTGTCCAATGTAGAAAGTTGATCTACAGAAACCCTAGTTAAAGCATCTTCTTCATCATGGGATTCGTCAATGGGGTGAATAGGCACATGATTAGGATGGGAATAATTAGCATGATCCTCATTAAAGAAGTCACCTAAATTAGGCTCCATCTCCTCGGTAATTAAACCTTGGGAAGCCTTAATTCTAATGCTTCATCTAACAAGGATAGGATAGGTAGGATGAATAGTGGCAAAACTCATGCACTACAGGGAAAATTTGAATTTTGAATTTTGGAGCAAAGCTTACAAAATTGATTAATGTAAAATTTAAGAAAATAATGATTACTCAATTTGAACTTTGTTGGGGGAAGAGGATGACACAATTTCCAAAAATGAAAGGAAATTGGAATTTTTAAATTAGGGCCAAGGGAATACCACTTAATTTTAAAATCAGGATAGACTATAATTAACCTCTTAATTTAAAAAAATTTCTTGAAATTTAAAATGTTGAATTTTGGAGGTATTTCCAATTCTAGAGGGATCAAAAATCAACAAAATCAGCCAATCTTCTGGATTTAGGCTATTAAATACAGTCATAACAGTCTCCCGAAATTTCAGGAAAAAAGCCGAGGATTGTGGTGGGAACGCACATGGTCTGACCAACTTTTTTTGAAATTTTCAAGGATGAATATTATGATGATTTCAAAGCTAACCCTAAAAAATTGATGAATTTTACGACCTCTAGATGGGTGAAATGAAGGCGCAAATGTAAAAATAGGACCCTATTAGGGTTTTGAAGAAAAAGAGGAATTGAATTACAAATTTGAAAAAGGTCAAACCTAACGGATAGGGACACCTTGGAAAATATTTAGAAATTTGAATGTAAATGAAATTGACTTGAAATTTGCACAAAATCCAATCAATTCTGAAAATTAGGGTTTTATGACCTAACCACTTAATTTTAAAATTTGAATTTTGGGAAAAAACGGGGGAAATTGAAAAATCAAATTGTAGGAACGAAGACAAATCTGAGAACAATCAAAAATCTGAAAATTAAATGGACATCCAATTTTTGCACAAGTTCAAGATGGTTTTTGAAAATTAGTGTTTTAATAAGTAACCTCTTAATTTTGTAAATTTTATTTGCAAACTGAACAAGATAATGAGGAAATTGAATTTGATAAACAAGACAATTTTCAGATCTAAGATAACCACAAACAATTTTTATAAATCACAAGTTCAATTTTAATTTTAAAAACTAGGGTTTTTTAATGATTTAACCACTAACTTTGTAGAAATTTGAAACTTGCAAATGAAAAATATCCAATATTATTCAAAGGAAAGCATGCAAGACATCGAGTTCACCAAAATGTAATGTGGTGAAATGTGACTTAGAGATCAAGAGGAAAACTACCCTTTCCCTCCAAGAAGAGATGAGAGTTTCACTATGGATCTACCTTCAAACACTTTTCACCTAGTTACATTGGAAGAGGAGAGGAGAATTCACTAGATTAAACCTCCAAAGATGGAGATATAATTATGAATGAAATGGGAGTGATAAGTTGATCCCCCCTCTTCCTTATTTGAAATGGAAAGGAATTGATTGAATTATGTAGTGCAAAAGTGACAAAGAACTGATTATAACTTGAGATCGGAGTATGGGATGAGGTTGTGCAACTAGATCTAGCAGTAATATGTCGAGATGAAGTTGTCCTGCGAATTTGAGGGAACGTTTCCTAGACCGTGGCAGGAATGTACACGGTCCTCCAAAACATCCGTAGAACAAAAAGGGTTTTTCCGACTCTGCAAATGGAGCCTGAATCTGAAAGTATAGCTACGTACCTGCAACCTACACATAGAAAAGAGAGTAAAATGGGTTGGGATTGGGGGTTTTCCTTAAGGTCAAACCCCAATTTTGCAATGAACCAAGTAATGAAAGAAAGTACTTGTAAGTAGATGTAAATGAAAGACTGAATTGTAAATCACCTCAAGGGAGGTTGTAATAGCAATGTTGATAGAAATTCTTGTGTGAAATTGAATGTTGGAATCAATCTCTTCTTCAATGGTTGAATTGAATGCAACACCTAGCCTTGAAGGGAGATTTGAGAATGCTCAATACTGGAAAAGAATGCTTGAATGCTCTTGAACGCTTGATCACCAATTTTCACCTTATTGAACCTTATCCAACTTATCCACTTATGAAAATGAGATGACAAATTCCCCTTAAATACATGTTGAATTTGATTTTCATCATAGGCCGACATCGGGGGAGTTTCCTGCCCCAATGCAAGCTTAGGAAGGGTCATGCCCTAATATAGGGAAGGGACAGGGGTGCCATGCCCCTGTCTTGAGAGGAAAAGGGTGCCATGACCCTGTCCTACCCCTTTCTCTAGGGTAGAGTGTAGACAGGGTGGTGCGAAGGCCAAGAAATAAGCTAATTCTGAGGGTTGAGTAGTCTTCGATCTCCGATTAGGCTAGAGGATTGGATCTCACATGCATGAAGATCCTAATGCAGTCAAAAATTGGTAGGGACAAAAGCTTTGTGTGCATGATCTTAGGGGGAGTTTTTTTCAGTTTTTTGGTGTTGATTCATTCTTTTTCATTGATTGTTTTTCACATTCATTTGTTTCCATCAATGCCAAAGGGGAAGGTTGTTGGATATTGTTGCTGCTAGGATATGTTGTTGTCATTGATGTCAACATATTCCTCTTCTTTGGTGTTGTATTGAGTTGATATGGTTGGTTTATCTATTTGGGATGGTGGAATACTTCATTCCTTATTGGTTTCAGTGATCTAGAAGTTTACTTGATCAAATCATTTTATCCAATTTGAAGTTTAGTCTTTCTGCTCAGTGGTTGGCATATTGTAGTATTTGATTCATTATGCTTCGGTATGATCATATATTTGGGAGAATATTTTTGATGTTCATGTGTACTTTGGAGAAGTTAATGCCCTCATTCCAAAAGATACATCTAATACTCCATCCAGGCAATTGAAAAGCCTAATTGATTCTGTTGATTCCCACTTTGAATCTTTTGAAAAGTCTGCAGAAGAAAAGGTCAAAAATGATCTCAAATGATAGAGCCACATTAATTAATTATGTGAAAAGCATGAAGGATGCAATGACCATAGGTGGAAACTTGTATAAATCATGCTTATCCCTGAACAAGTTCATTGTGGATATTGAGAAGAAGTCTCAAGATTTCAAGGATCAGTTGGAAAGCTTATCTCAGTCAATTGATCCTTTTTCAAATTCATTGAACCATCATGAAAATCGGGTAATTTCATTGCTTCAAAAGATTCAGAGTTTGAGCTATGACCAGGAAAGGTTAATCGACAGAGTTGGAGAACTTAGGAGACATAATGTACCTAAGTTGGATATAAAGCTAAATACTCTTCAAGATGCTCAGAATGCTCTCAAGGCAAATGATCCAAATGATCTCAAGACAATTGAAGCACAATCTTATCTTCTCAGTGGGTTTATAATAGTTTTTGAGAATATACAAAAAGGTTGGGATAGTCACTTCAAATCTTTGAAGAATATGTATGCAGATATTTTCAAGTTCTTGTGAAGTCTATATGTACATATATGTATAGCATTTTTGGCTTCAATTTTTTATTTCTAGTATCCTACCTTTTCCATGTTGGCAAGAGACACTTTTTTGATAAAGATTGATGGATGAGAAATGTTTAGGAGTTTTCATTGATGGCTACTCAATTCAAAAATCATATCCGATACATGTAGATTTGTTTACCGGAAGTTTTATCATCATTAGCCATAAGTCTGGAATGTGGAATACTTTATCCGATAGAGTATGAGTACACTGTGCATATCTTGATTTTGGTTGTGTAACTTTGGTTGCAGTAATAAAGGCAAATGATTCAACGTTTGAGGCATCTTATCTTGTAATCCTAGTATCTGGTGTTTATTCATGAGTGAGATTGAAGGTCTAGTATTCGGTGATTCAAGAATAATGGAGCTATTTTGGTGTAACGTGTGATTCAGAATCTTTGGGATGATTTCGGTGATTGGTTTTGAGTTTGAGGAGATTGAGCCAACATGTGTGAAGCTTGTTATCATCTTGTTTAGGTCCACATATGGATTTGTGGATGGATTGCTCCAACTTTT
The DNA here is from genome assembly GCF_030272615.1 of Cryptomeria japonica. Taxonomy (NCBI): domain Eukaryota; kingdom Viridiplantae; phylum Streptophyta; class Pinopsida; order Cupressales; family Cupressaceae; genus Cryptomeria; species Cryptomeria japonica. The sequence goes on from NC_081414.1 coordinate 141,630,040, forward strand.
TGGTACATGTTGCATGTTGCGTGTTATGTGGTTTTTGGAAGCCGACATGGGAATTGACTTATTTTATTAATGCGGATATATAAGACTAATTCATTTGAGAATTTTGAGAGAATGTATGAGTGTGAGAAGACTATATGAGAGAATGTGCGAATGTTTTTTATTATGATTGAGGGTTTTAGTGCTCTGGTATATGACAAAGTAGCAAAATAGAGAAGAAAGATAGAACAGTTGCAGAAGACAAATTGTGCTTAATCGGAATTGCTATTTGGCATTAATAGATTCTATTCTTTAGTTCAGACACTATTGCAATCATTTGTAATCATTTGCAGGATAGTGAGTCCTCTCGATTGTAGCCCTCTTTTGTATTTGTGTAGTGAGCTCTAGGCAATGTGCCTGAATGCAAGTACATTCCCCTTTTGTAATATTATCATGCTCCTAATCAAAGTATAATAATTATGTGGGTTCAAATCCCACCGTGGTTTTTCCCTTTCTGGGTTTCCACGTAAAATTTTTGGTGTTATGGCTTTGTGGTTTATTGGTTTATGTTTCTACACTTTACTTTCATTCTTATGCATCTGGTGGTTTAAGAATCAATTTAATAAATTTGTGAATTGTAGAACATTGATTCACCCCCCCCTCTCAGTGTTCATTGATTCCAACAATTGGTATCACATCTTAGTTCCTCAAAAGAAGCCTAATAGCTTGAGTAAGATCTAGAAGATTGAATCAATGAACTCCAGTTTGCAGAAGCAACTTATTGTGGTACTCAAATATCTTGATGCAATGATGAAAGAAAAAAGTACCTCGAGGAGAAGTCTAGATGTTGTTTAAAATTTCATTGAAACTCAGAAAGAACAAGTCAACACATCTAGAGAGAAGAGAAAGGAACTAATGGATAAACTCAAGGAGAAAGAAGAACAAAGCTTTCACAATCAAGCCCTACAAGACAAGACTAATGAACGTGAGAAGCTTGCTAGAGATAATGCAGTGCTAAAGAATGAGATGCAATCCATTGTGTTGAAGTTGACAATGGAGATTGAAGACAAAAAAAGAATGAGGAAAATCTTACTCATTCATTGAAGGATAGATCTGAAGAATGTTGCAAATTGAACTATGAGAATGATCAGTTGAGACTTGAATTGGTGCAATCCAAGAATGATGGGAAAGAACTTGAAAGGAAGATCACAACTCTAAGAGATTAACTTTCCACTACTAATGAGTACAAAGAAAAATTCAAAGCTAGCTCAGCCAGGTTAGATGAGATGCTAGAAAGTCCAAGAAGTGGAAAAGACATGTGAGGACTTGGATATGAGAAAGGAGAATTCTTTGGTTCTAGACAAAACAATCATCAAAAGAATAAGAGACCTCCGGTAAGACAACCTAATCCTTATAAATTCAAAGGTAAATGTTTTGTTTGCAAAATATTCGGTCATATGGAAAGTCAATGCTAAAATAAGATGATGAGTAATGGTCCTACCTTTACCAGTCAATGTTTCAAATGAAACAACTTTGGTCATAAGTCAAACATGTGCAGAGTAGTGATGAATAATTTCCAAAATAAGAGATGTTATGCTTGTGGAATCTTTGCACACATTTCTAACTAATGCAGGATGAGACCAAATCAGATGAACTTCGGGCCTATGCAAGGAAATATTGTTTCCTATGCATGCAACAAATTTGGTCAAAATGCAAAATATTGTAGAAGAAATAATGTGAGCAAGAATTCTTTGGTAGACAAGAAAAGATCAGATGAAAAGGGCAAAGAGAAGGTTGAAGAGGTCAGAGAGAAGAATAAGAAGATGTGGGTTAAGAAGGAAGATTGAAATGTACCGAACAACTCCACACCTGATTCCAGTGTTGTAACCTCATCCAATAACTAAGGTATTTGACCTTAGGGGGAATCTTTTCATGGAGATCCTCAAAACCCCATTTTAGAGATTTGCAACCAGCTAGGGAAGGTTGCAGATGATTGAGATTAGTTGTGCAGTTGATATCTAGAAGATTACATTTCAATCTGAGAATCCAGTGATGAATTATTGGAAAATAGGGTATCTAGAAAGCCTTTAGGGTTGTGCATTTATTACAACTTATAATTAGGTTTTCAATGAATAAAAAGGAATTCTATCATTCATTCCCGACATTTCGAATGAAGAGAAAGAGAAGGAGAGGAAGCTGAACAAGATTAAGCAATGAAAAATAGAGCTTGAAGTGATCAGATAGTGATTCCTAGCATCCAGTTGAAATTTAAAAGGTATTTTTTTCAAAATGGAATCATCATTTAGTGTAGCAACTCCATTGGTAGTAGAAATCATTGATAGGGCAAGGCTAGTATTCAAGAAACATCCATTAAAATCAGTCGAAGATGATCCAGATGGAGCATTTTATTCTATGTTGTATGGAGTGTTGCATAATGAGGATATTAGGGCATACATTCACTGTAATATAGAAGAGCTTGGAAATGTAGATATTCTATCATTATACACCAAGCATATGATGGATGAGATGAGGAATCTGGAGACCAATTTTAAATCATTGCAAGACAAGGGTTTTATCTTGTTTGTTCACTTTCTGATTTTTTATGAACCATAATGGGTCAAGTATGTCTTGAGCCAAATCCATGATGAGTTTATATGGATAGATAGACCTCATAAGATCACATTGCAAGCCATTAAAGTGGTAAACTATTTGAATGCAACCAATGAGATCCTCAATCTAAGGCATGTTAAGAACACAATAGTGATAGAGGTAACCAAATCCTAGCATGATAACCAATCATTGACAATAAGTGATATCATTGAACATGATATGAGATTTTCTTTGATGGTGACAAGATATAAGGTGTACCAGTCCAACAAACAAAATTCAGTATCTAGTACTACAATATATGCAGCCTATCAGATACTCAAGGAGGACAAGAGATATGATCTATGTGGAGTGCTTCTTAGTGAGATAATGAGTAACCTAAAGAAGATTAAGCAAGATAAGAAGCATGTTTTCAATTTTGGTTCTTTGATTATCTATTTTGCACTTTACTTTTTGAATGAAATCCTCAGTACTGGAAAAGTACCGTGGGCTTATGATAAATTGGTGGCAATTCAGATTAAAGAAGGTTTGCAAGGATTGGGTGATGTAGTAGCACATAAATATTATTTGTGGGGTTATTTCAAATCATTTCAGACTATGATGCAAAGAAGAGAGAGGATTCCAAAGGACATTGTTGAAAATTATGAGGATACCATCTATTTCATGATAGACAAAGATTAATGCCACATGGAGGTAGTAGAACCAAGAACCATTTTGATCATGCCCAAGGGGTATGAAGTAGATGGAAACACACTTGATGCATATGCTCAACACCTGTTGATGAGAAAGAAGAAAGTTTTGGCACTTATAAGGAGAAAGATCTAGACATGCAAAAGAAATTTACTGAGCCCAGAAGAAAGAGGAAGTTGAAGAGATTGCAGAACAAATGGGAATAACAAAGGAAGTCATTCAAAGGGATAGGGAATAGAATATTCTGAAGGAGGGGAACATGGTAAATCCTAAGAAGACAAAAATGGTCTGCACTCCTCCCGAGAAAACCAAACCTAGACAAACCAAGACTGTATCCACCTCTAGTGCACAAAAGCCTATTTCTCCACCAAAGCCACAAACCAAGTCAACCGGTGGAGCAAACAAGAGGAAGAAGGAGAAGCATAAAAGGGAATATGTTGTAGCCACTACTAAAGATGTAGAGAAAAAGTTTTATGAAGTGGTGAGAGAGGTGAAAAAGAAAGCTACCTTTGCTAGGGTAGTGAAGAACCCTCAATCCAATGGAGCCCAACTAAGAAAGAAACAAAGAACTAAAGTTGAGATTGTTGGCAAATGCACACTCCAATGAGAAATTGTAGGTGATTGAAGTTTTTTTCATTGATGACAACCTTGCAATCATATGACCCCAACAAGACAAAGACACTAGCATCGACAGACTCTACACTGACATATAGAACACTGACACTGAAAGGAAGGATACCGACACCTTGGCCGACTTCAGTTTTGTTTTAATGTATTTTGTAATTAATTATAAAATCATTGTAAGCTGACATGGCGAGTTGTAATATGACTCATATATGTATGAGATCATTTTGTAATAGGAAATGTGTGAAATAGGATGCGAAATAAGAAGACCTAATATGCGAGATATTGGTTAAGGGTTTATGTTGTAGCAGAGCTTAAACTGGTACTGAATCTGGCATAGCAGATGCTGATCTAAAGTAGTACAAGACATTGGATTAGTATAATCCATTTTTGTAAGTCAGTGTGACTTCTTTTTTAATTGAGCAATGAGCTCTAGGCACTTGGCCTTCCTGCATGTGCAGGCCCCTATTATAAGAGTAATATTCCCTTATTGGCTAGTAAGTGAATATTGTGGGTCACAAATCCCACCGAGGTTTTTCCCACACTGGGTTTCGTCATTAAATCATTGTGTTATGGTGTGCTTCTTATGTTCTTGTTATTGTTCTTATTTATTGCATTATTTTTCGTTTACTGGTACACAGTTTTAATATGCTTTTCATGTTTTAAGTCAATTAAATTTGAATACCAGTTAGATACTGATTCACCCCCCCTCTCAGTATCTTTGGGAATCCTAACAGAGACATCCAGTAAAGCCATATCAAGCTGAAACCCTAAATTTGAGTTGGATGAAGCTCTGAAGTCCGAAAAGATAAAATGTACTTATACTATTGTGCCCCCAATAAGTGAAATAGTTGATGAAGTGATAAAGGAAGGTAATTTGAATAATGTACCTGTATATTATAAAAACTGTGATGATAATGATCAAAGAGCTATAGAGGAAGTTATTGTATAGTATATGACTATATACAATAAAGAATTAATAGAGTTATCATCTATGATACCCAAGAGCCTATATGATATTTTGGATGCTAGGAGGCATACAACTAGCTTAGAGGATAAAAGAATAAAATAATATGCATTAATTAATTTGTATTATGAAATTTCTAAAGCTGAAGTTGATAGATTGCTTAAAATTTCAAAAGATAGATTCAGAAGCAAGAATAGAGTTAATAAAATCATGATTGGGAAAATAGATGAAGTGACTAAAGAGACCGAAGCAATTTTAAAACAATTTTTGAAAGAGAACAGATATGAAGTTAATTTGGCTAAAGATTGCACCCAACCAGATGAGTGGGCACAAGGCACCTCCATTTCAGAAGTTCAAACAAAGGTTTTTGATGTGCTGAAAGAATATCCAACTAAGTGAGCCATTCTGGTAAAGAAGACCAATGTGTATGCAACAATTATTGAGATGTTGATGACCCAAATGTTGGAGTGTCTGGTGAAGTTGAACAAAATTTTTTGATGATAGAGGTTGACTTTGAAAAGGTAGCTGAGAAGATTGGAGAAGTTAATGCTAAGAAGGGTGAAGATGCTATGAAAGATTCAAGTGCAGAGGTGGTAGAGAAGGTGAAAGGAGAAGAGAAGGATGATCAGGCTCCGGTGATAGTGGCAAGAGACACTGATAAGGGAAAATAGATTGTCATTAACTCAGATGATTTCACTCAAGGGCCAATAGATCTGCGTTCACTATCTCCTATTCAAGCACTGAAGCTTGCAACTCTTTCTCAATAAAAAGCAAGTGTGGACTTACTCAAGTCTCACGCAATAGACAAAGAGTTGATAAATTTGGCCACAGATGTGTTAGAGAAATTTTTTCCATCATTCAAACTAGATACAACTGATACTCCATGTCTAGTAAGATTAGAAGCATGCTAAATGTAGTAGAATCTCATTTTGTGTCTTTGGAGAGTGCGTCAGATGCTAAAGTTTTGACTAAGTTTAATGCTATGAGATTGATGATAATTTTGAAGATAATTGAAGGACATAGGGTTAGTTTGATAAATGCTATGAAAAATACACAAGATGCATTAGATTAAGGCAGTCAAATACACAAGTCACGTCTATTTTTCCTATTTACTATTGACATTGACCAGAAAATAAAAGAGTGTGAAGGGAAACTAGCTAGCATATCTCGATCCTATGCACTTCAATAAGTTTCGGCTAGCAATTTTGAAGCTCAAGTCATGAGTATACTTGATAAGATTAAGAGCTTAAATTAGGAGAAGGATATAATTTTGGGTAGAGTGGGAGAAGTAAGAAGCCTTATCACTCTCTAGATAGACTCACTAATTAGTAGTAAGAAAGATGAAATGAATGATCTAAATAAGTGTTATAAAAAATTGAAGAGGAGCACAAATGCACCCCTATCTTTTCATTGGTTGGATCAATATTTTGGAGAGCTTGAAGAAGGGTTGGGATGACCACCTGTTGTTATTAAAGACAAATTTTGCAGATATTTTCAAATTTTTGTAAGTAACTATGTACACTCCTGTATATAAATTTTGGCAGATTCTTATCTTTGGCATTGTTGTCAAAGGGGAAGAGAGTGAAGTGAAAAATGGTGCAAATTCTCAATGGGAGCGTATTGATTTGTTGAGGTTGAGGTATTGTAATTTTGAAGTTTTGAAAACAATTTTTATAGTGTCATTTTTCACAGTGTTGCCATCAATGCCAAAGGGAGAGATTGTTGGTAAGAGACACTATTTTGGTGAATATTGATGTAATAGAAATGTTTAGGAGTTTTCATTGATGGCAACTCAGTTCATAAATCATATTTGGTACATGTAGATTTCATTTACCGAAAGTTGTATTTGTTAGATATTTCGTTAACCCCAAAGACATTGAGAGGGGGGGCTTAATTAGTGTCTGACCAGTAAATGAAAGATTTAAACTTATTTGCAACTTTATAACTGAAATTAATATACCGGTAAGCAAATAATAATGCAGTAAAGAGAAACAAAAGAATCAAGATCAATGCACACCATAACACAAATATTTTTTGGCAAGGAAACCTAGTAGAGGAAAAACCTCAGTGGGATTTGTGACCCACAATATTTACTCAATGGACAATATGAATAAATATTACTTAGTACAATAAGGGCCTACACATGTAGGAATGCCAACTACCTAGAGCTCACTTCTCAACAACAAAAATGGAGTCCCACTGACTACACAATTGGATGGTTAAATCCAATAACAATGTACTGTCTCAAAATACCATCTGCAATGCTGGATTCAGTACCGGTTTAAGCTCTATCTAATACCTTTGCCAAAAACCTTTCTGGTAAATGATTTTTCTTTCACATAATAGTCTTTTCTCTCCTCTTCTTCTTATTTTCTCTCAAAATAAATACATCAAGGTGCAAAAACAACTATCCGGTATCATATCCCTATCTCATCTCAAATATCACTTGCATACACACATACCTACATACATTACTTACTTCTATATATACCAAATTAACTTCAAGATCTCATACATATATGAGTCTTTACAATACATCATGTCAGCCATACAATTACAAATTATATTACATAAACAATATTATTTCCATGTTGGCTTAGACTGTGGGTATAATCTTTTGCTGGTGTAAATTGGACATCAGTGTCGGTAGGTGAAGTTTGTTGCTGGTATAACCTATGAACCATGTTGCTAGTTAGTTACCATTGTATTACCACTATTTCCATCAATGACAACATCTACCATTCTCATCTGAGTGTATAATTCAAACAATCTCCCCCTTTGACATTGATGGCAACACTCATGAGAAAAATAAAAAATTGAAATCCAAAACTGAAAGTGCTCCCCTTGAGCAAATCATCTCCTTCTGTTCACTTGTCACCATGCCTTACTCTATACATTTTTCTCATTATACCACTCCCCCTTTGACATCAATGACAAAGGATGTTAAAAGAATTAAAAACTCAAAAATTTACTTAGCACCTTGAAGTCGGTTATGTACAATCTAAAAAATATCTACCAAAACCAAGTTAAGACCTTACAAGAATTTTGTACTATCACATATTATTGTCTCTGTCTGCCTGATCATCCTAGTGAGATAATGCATCTGTTGCTTCAGTGATATTTCTCCTTGAATTTTTGCCTTGGATAGTGCATTCCGATGTGTTAATAGATTATCCAATCTTGGAACAAGTTTATTCTTTAACTCTCGGGTTTTCATCTTCAACGTTGCTTTGTCTTTTTCCATATTTTCAATTTTCTCTTCATATGTAGCCATTTCCTTATCCAAAACTGATGTTAGTTCTGAAGAACCAATCATGTTATCTACAATGTCATCAATCTCTTTCTAAGTTTTCTTGATCTGTTCATCAATGTCTTCCATTAAATGATGAGGTTTGCAAGCTTCTAGGTACAATTCCTTGTATTCCAAAATGGTGGAATTGAATACCAGTAGCAATGAATAAATCTGTTTTGCATAATCCTTTATTGTTTTGTCAAAGAAATCTTCATTTTCCTTATTAACTCTTTCTTGAATAGTTTCCTCATTTATTTTATCTACTGACTGAATGTTAGAAGAAATGAATTCGGACAATGTGTCCAAGTTACCTATTGAACGAACAATGTGATCTACCTTGCACGTTGGTGCAATCATTTGCAAAATCAGTAGATATTTATCAATAGCCTTAAATGCTAAGTCATTGCACTCAGTTATCTTCTTGATAGAATCCAAATGTACTTCTGTTATAGTTGTTAGTCTGAATTCCACACTAGAAGTACTGGGAGAGGTGTTGGGTTCTGCAATAATTTTCTTCTCTTCTCTAGATACCTGTTTAGCCACCTTAACCACTTCCTTATTCAGTTTCTCTTCCTTATTCTCACTCTTATTCTCTGCCAGTTTAGATTTTATTTGTTCTTGTTCTTTCTCTACCGGTATCTCAACATTTTGTTGTGTGTCAACAGTCTTGACCGGTGAGTCGACATTTTCAATATTTATAGATTCAGATTTCTTCTCCTCAACAATTTCCTTATCCATTACAATATTGATGTCCCAAGTGTCAAAATTCATAGTGAATAAAATGTTTGACTTGGGATCAACATCATCTGCTTTCACTTCCTCTGACTTCTCTTTATGTTGATTTTGCATTTCTGTCGGTGCCTTTGCTACTACCGATGGGGTGTCCTATGCTAGTGCAGGTAAGTTGTCTTTTATTGTGAAATCAAGAACACTGCCAACCTTACTCTTACCCTTACCTTCTTTCTGATATACCTTAGTGAAGGATTTGTCAACTTTTTGTCTATCTTTTTTATCCCTTTTCTCTTTCTCAACAAATAATATGTCCCACTTATCCACTATTTCGTTTGCTATCTCTTTTATTTTATCGACCATGAGACTAACTTGTCAGTGACCACCTGCAAAAATAGTCCTGTTAGCTTCAGCTATTAAATCATCTATTTCTTTTTTAGACATTCCCTTGGCTTCAAGTCTCAAATATAATCATTTGGGAGAACATATATAACTTCAATAAGAATCTTCTTATATATCTCTAGATACAAAATTATACTTTCCTCAATGGTATCCTTATCTGAATTTTTAAAATAATGCTAGAACTTACTAACATTTCCAAGATTGCCATCCTTTGTTATTTCATTGATAAGCTCTTCTAGTGAAAGTGTATCAGGTACCTTTTGTTCCTATTTCTTCTATGTGACCTTCTTCTTGGGACCACTGGGCTCTCTCACAGCCTGTTGTTTCTTTCTTAGAGTCATTGATTTCTTCAGTGATGGATCAGGTTCTGGTGAGGGTTTTCTTTTCTTCCTATCCACCCTTTTGAATTCAACAACCTTGTCATTATCAGAGTTGGATGAGGTAGTCATAGGAGAAATATGTGCTACCAATTGTTGTCTTGATTTTGTTTATTGTGCAACAACACCACTCATCAGATCAAGTTTCAACAATCCCTTTGTAACAACTTCAACAAACTTTGAAGCATCGTTTATTACTTTATATCTTTTCTTCCTCTACTTTTGAATTTCAACATCTTTTTTAATAGTTTCAGCATTGCCAAAGATGTTTTCAGTCAGTTCTGATTGAGCATCTAGGAGTATCTTGGCATAAGATTCCAAGAAGTGTGAATCCACTTCATAACCCATCTCAGTTATCTAGACAGTTCTAGGTCTAAATACCTCCATCCATACTTCATCTCTTTTAATAACAAAGCATATATGTTTGTCATATTTGTCAACAATGCTTTGAGGGATTCTTTCCCTTTGTCTCATTTTAGCTTGAAAGTCCTTGAAGTATTCTTTTACCTACTTGTCACCATCTGAACCCATGCTGGTAAATGCCTCCTTTATCTATTTTCCAACAGAAATATCATAGGCAAAGTCTTTGTGACCTATACTAGGAATCACCTTTGAGAAATATAGCATTAAACATATAAGTAAATTTCCAAATTTGAAAGTTCCCTTCTTATCACCTTTAATCTTATCCAAATTTTCTATTAGTTCATCTTTCAACCACTCACAAATATCAAGTTTAGCATTGTTCATTATCATCTCATAAGCACTATGAATGCATAGACTGGAAACATAATTCAGCCTATTAGTATGAGCAACTTTGTATCCAATAATCATACTTGCATATTTGACATTATTATTAGTTATATCGCTAACCCTAAGTGATTTGTTATCTAATGTTGCACCGGTTAATTGAATACTCAACATTTTTGCCCATAAAGAAGAATTATGACTTCTTACCACCATCCAAGGGTAAAATGCATGATCTTCAATTAGTTGCTTTACCCCTAAGGATTATTCCTTAGTTAGATGAATAATCTCCTACCAGTGCAGGATTGCTTTGTTCTGCCAGTGCAGAGACAAATTCATCATTTCTCTGATCTCTCTTCTTGACCCATTGTTTAGTGAATTATTGCTTGATTTCATTCACCTTTTCCATGCCTTTGTCATTAGATCCTTTTTTGTTTGCCAGTACATTCTTGCTTTTGCAAAATCTTGCAATATGCCCAATCTTGTTACATACATAACAAGTTACATTGTTTCTTTGAATAGCTTTTCCATAACCTTGCTCGGTTTGAGTTCTGCATTGATTAGATAGATGTCCAAATCTACCACAAGCATAGCATTTTACATTCATTCTATAGTTTTTTGAGTTATGACCATATTTATTACATATGGAACATTGATCGGTGGATGAGTTTGTATTCTGATTATTCCTAAATCTGCATTGATTTTATCTATGACCAAATTTGTTGCAATTAAAACATTTGCCATTGAATTTATAAGCATTAGGTTGCCTTACCAGTTTGCTGTGATCATGATTGTTTGTAGTTCTAGAACTTTCTCCATGTTCAAATCCAATTCCAACTGTTTCTCCATTAGGTTTTTGACTTTTTAGCATATCATCAAGCTTGTCTAAACACTTTTTGAATTTGTCCTTGTATTCATTTGCAATGACCAACTCACTTCCCAAAGTGCCAAATTGTCTCATAAGTTCCTCTTTGTCATGTTTCATGTGAGTCAACTCTTTTTTAAGAATATCATTATCATAACTAAGCCTTAGAGATTCATCTGATCTTTCATTAAGTCTTCTGACTAAATCTTCCTCATTCTTCTTTCTATCTTCAATATCCTTACATAGTCTCATGGTTAAATCTTGCATGTCATTCTTCATGTTATTGTTTTCTTGTCTCAGTTTCTCTACAATATCTCTAAGAGTTTCTTTTTCTTCATCATTTTGTTTTTTTAGTTGCACATGTAATTCTTTTCTCTTATTCTTTGCTATGACCAGGTTTTCTTGAAGTGCTTTGATGAATTCCCGAGCAGATCTAAGTTAATATTCCAATCTGATATTCTTCTACTTTTTTGCATCAAAATCTTCAAGAGCCACTTCCAACTGTTCTCTCAAACTTTCCATCAGTACCTATTTCAGAATCATCCTCAAGTTGTTAAGCTTCTGCAAATAGAGGACCAAGATTTGATACCAATTGTTAGATATTAGGTTAACACCAAAGACACTGAGAGGGGGTGGGGTGAATCAGTGTCTGACCGGTAGATGAAAGATTTAAACTTATTTGAAACTTTATAACTGAAATTAATATGTTGGTAAGCAAATAATAATGTAGTAAAGAGAAACAAAAGAATTGGCATCAATGCACACCATAACACAGATATTTTTGGCGAGGAAACCTGGTAGGGGAAAAACCTCGGTGGGATTTGTGACCCACAATATTTACTCACTAGCCAATATGAATAAATATTACTTAGTACAATAGGGCCTACACATGTAGGAAGGCCAACTGCCTAGAGCTCACTGCTCAAAAAAAAAAATGGAGTCCCACTGACTACACAATTGGATGGTTAAATCCAATAACAATGTACTGCTTCAAAATAGCATCTGCAATGCTGGATTTAATATTGGTTTAAGTTGTGTCTGATACCTCTGCCAAAAACCTTTCCGGTAAATGATTTTGCTTTCATGGAATAGTCTTCGCTCTACTTTGCTTCTTATTTGCTCTCAAAATAAATACATCAAGGTGCATAAACAACTATCCAGTATCATATCCCTATCTCATCTCAAATATCACTTACATACACACATACCAACACACATTACTTACTTCTATATATACCAAATGACCTTCAAGATCTCATACATATATGAGTCCTTGCAATACATCATGTCAGCCATACAATTACAAATTATATTACATAAACAATATTATTTCCAAGTCAACTTAAACTGTCAGTATATTCTTTTGCTGGTGTAAATTGCAGCTAGTGTAAACTGGATGTTGGTGTCGGTAGGTGAAGTCTATTGCCAGTATAACCTGTGAACCATGTTGCCAGTTAGTTGCCACTGTAATGACAACATCTACCAATCTCATCTGAGTGTATAATGCCAACAGTAATATCATTAGGCATAAGTCTGGAAGGTAGAATATTGTATCAAATAGAGTATGAGTACAGTGTGCATATCTTGATTTTGGTTGTGGTAATAGAGGCAGATGATTCAAGGTTCAAGGAAGCGTATTTTGTAATCCCAGTATCTGGTGTTGATTCATGAGCAAGATTGAAGGTCTGGTATCCAGTGATTCAAGAGGAACAAAGCTATTTTGGTGTAATGTGTGATCCAGAATATTTGGGATGATTTTGATGATTGGTTTCGAGTTTGAGGAGATTGAGCTAACATGTGTGCATCTTACTATCATCTTGCTTAGGTAGGCATATGGATTTGTGGATGGATTGAGCCAGCTTGTTAGTACACATTTCATGTTGTGTGTTATGTGGTTTTTGGAAGACAACATGGGAATTGACTTATTTTGTTAATGTGGATATATAAGATCGATTCATTTGAGCATTTTGAGAGATGGTATGAGTGTGAGAAGACTGTATGTATGAGTGAATGTGCAAATTTTTATGAATGTGATTGAAGGTTTTAGTGCTCCGATATATGATAGAGCAACAAAATGGAGCAAAAAGATAGAACAATTGCAGAAGACAAATTGTACTTAACTAGAACTGCTATTTGACATTAGTAGATGCTATTCTTTAGTTTAGACACTATTGTAATAATTTATAATCATTTGTAGGATAGTGAGTTCTCCAGGTTGTATCCCTCCTTTGTATTTGAGCAATGAGCTCTAGGTAGTGTGCTTGAATGCAAATGCATTCCCCTTTTGTAATATTATCATACTCCTGATCAAAGTATAATAATATTGTTGGTTCAAATCCCACCATTGTTTTTCCCTTTCCAGGTTTCCACATAAAAATTATGGTGTTATGGTTTTGTGGTTGATTTTTTTATGTTTCTACACTTTACTTTCATTCTTATGCATCTGGTGGTTTAAGAATTATTTCAATAAATTTGTGAATTGCAGAACACTTATTCACTCCCCCCTCTTAGTGTTCATTGATTCCAACATTCAATTGATGTCAAAGGGGAAGAGTAGAGAAGTGAAAAATGTTGATCTTAGAGGGAGTTATTTGATTCTTTAATTCTTTGGGATTCGGTGATTATATTTTTTGTTATAGTGTATTATATTTTGGTTTTGGTCTGACATAGTCATTTTTCACTAAGTGTTGCTATCAATGCCAAAGGGGGAGATTGTTGGCAAGAGACACTGCATGAATGTTAAGATGTTATCATTGTTGGAAACTCATATTAGATTTGGCATCCATAGTTAATGTTTTCATCATTATGGAAGATTGAATGAAAATTGATCAAGTATTTGTATGGTGCGGTGAGTAGATCAGTGTATCTGGTAGAGTGTACAGTTTGTTGGTTAGCGGATTATTTTGGTTGAGTATTTTGCTTTGCAGATTTGGGAAATGTATTGTGGATATGCAATTTACCTTATTCCAGGTTTGTTGCCTCTAGTATTAAGTTTTGTGCTGGTTGGTAAGGTCTAGTAGATTGGTTTCTAGTAGAGACAGTGGTTATCAGTAGTAACGTGTGGAAACACATTATCCGGATGTTGTGGATCAATTTTGGTGAGTGTTTATGTGTTTGAGATCGTTGAGCCAACATTTGGAAAGTGTGTGGTCATTTTTTTTTGTTTGTTTAGTTATTTTTGGATCAGTTTGAGCTGACTTGGTAACATGTTTCTGTTGGCAATTTGGAGGAATTGATTATGTGTTGCATTGATGTTTGTCACTGATGTCAACACTAGCTTATTTGGTTGTCTATTGGGTTTCAGTAGAGTGGTTGGATTATGATGTTTATATGGATATCATCTCTAGTATTCTCTGGTATGTTCAGATTGGTGGAATTGATTTGGTTCAGTCAATCATGTGCATGTCACATTCAGTTGGTTCGGGATTTGGTGATCTGGAAGCTATCATATGTTATAGTAAGCCTTTTGGTTACTGGTAAGGGTTTTACTAATAGAGCTTTATTGAAGATCTTTTGATGAATTTAATAAGTGGTGTTGGTGTGGCTTCTAGAAGGTTCTCGAGATGCTAATGGTTATCTTGTTCGTGTTCCAGTTGATTGGTGCTATTGCATTTAGTACAAGACCTAATGCTATTATGTGCTATTTTGTTAGGTTATGGACCGATTTATGTAATGTGTTGGTGGGTGCTCCCGATGCGTTACCGGTTGAATTTATTATTTGGTTAATGTTGTTTTGGTATTAAGACAACTTGGATTATCATTGGTTTGTAGGTTTATGTAATGGATTTATTGTATTATCTTTTAGGTGGCCGACCTAATTGTTTAGGTTCTGGGTTGGTATAAATATGATGTAAGATCTCTTTGTAGACATGGTCATGGGTTATGGGATTAGCTGTGTGCGAATCAGGTTGTAATCATATCCAAAGGTTTTGGTTGATCATAGGTGATCAAATTAGGTTTGTGTAAGAGGTTTAAGACATCTGACATTGAGCTTAAACTAGAACTATACTCAAGCATAGGAGATTCTATTCTTACAGTTCAATCTTATTTTTGGATTATAGTCCGAAGATTTCTTGTAGTCAGTGAGGATCCTTTTGTGATGAGAAGTGTGCTCTAAGTTGTTGGCCTTCCTACATGTATAGGCCCCTTATATGTAATATTTATTCATCTAATCAGTGGATAGATATTGTGGGTCTCCAATCCCACTATGTTTTTTCCTCATTGAGGTTTTCCACGTATAAATCTATGTGTTATGGTGTTCATCTTTGTGGTTGCATTATTAATTATTGTTATTTGCTTGTATGCATACTAATTCCTAAGTTGTTGTGTTAATAAGGTTAAAATCAATCATTATGGGAGAACACTAATTCACCCCCCTCCCCTCTCAGTGTTCTTGGATTCCAACAATTGGTATCAGAGCCTGGTGCCTCGAAATAAGTCTAACTGCTTGAGGAAGATCATGTATCTGGAATCTATGGAGATGAGTTTGAGGAAAGAAATTCAAGTGGCTCTTAAATACTATGATGTTGAAAGGTTGAGGAACATGAAGCTGCAACATGAGTTGAGATTTGCAAAAATATTCATCTCTACTCTGCAAGAGAGGTTGTCATCTGCACAAGCCAAAAGGAAAGAACTTTGTGATCAATTATAAAATCAGGATGATGAAGATAAGAATTCTCTTAAGTAACTATGTCAGAAATTGAGTCAGGAAAATGGTGTCATGAAGAATGAAATGCAAGCCCTAACCATGAGAATGTCCAAGGAGATTGAAGATCGGAAAAAGAATGAAGAAAATCTTGCTAAATCTCTGAAAGATAGATCTAAAGAATACATTAAGTTGGCACATGAGTGATATATTAAGAACTAAATTAGTGCAATCCCAAAACAATGAGAAAGAGTTGGAAAGAATGGTGACAGTCCTAAGAGCTAATCTGGATGCTACAAATGAGTACAAAGACAAGTTCAAGGTCAGTTTTGCAAAGCTTGATGAATTATGGAAGAATCAAAGGGATAGTGAAGACACTAGAGGCCTTGGATTTGAGCATGGAGAAATCTCTAGTACTACAAATTAGGATAATACATCCGGTTAGAAGAACAATCAGAAGAATCCATCAGTCAACCAAAATCAGAGGCCATCGGTAAGAAAACCCAATGCACATAAATTTAATGGTAGATGTTTTGTTTACAATAAGTTTGGTCATATGGAAAGTCAATGCAAAAATGGTGTCAATCAGAATAATAATTCAGGTACTGATCAATGTTTCAATTGCAAAAAATATGGTCATAGGACAACAGATTGTAGAATGAATGTAAAATGTCATGCATGTGGAAAGTTTGGACATATGGCTAATCAATGTAGGTCAAGAAATGATCAAGGTTAAAACAAGACAATTCAAAAGAACAATGTTACTTGTTATGCATGCAACAAAGTAGGACACATTGCTAAATTTTGTAGAAGCAAGAACCTACCGACTGGAAATGACAAATCTGATGAGAAGGGAAAACAAAAAGTTGATGATATTTAGAAAGAGCATGAGAAGAAGTGGATTAGACAGATTGAAGGACAACCGGCTGAAGCATATACCCTAGTTACTCAATCAAAAAAATAGAATGTTCTTGCACTCGCAACAAGAATCTCATCTGGTAACTAAGGCAGATGCCTTAGGGGGAGGCAAATTGATGACAAATCTTGCATTGCCCCTAGTAGTGGTCTGAAAGCCTATTTCAGACTTTAGAGAAGTCAGTTTGAAGGTTAATCGACAAAGATTTGTTGGATCTAGTTTGGTTTATTGGTAAGTCACTTTATAAGTTATGGTTTGGTCATACATCTATAGTTAATTTTTTTAGAATCTTTTGTAGTGAATTGGAAAGTTTGATCCTAGATGTGATGAAGGGATATTTCTTGGTTATTCAAATGAAAGCAAAGCATATAGATGTTATAATAAAATATTGTAGAGAATTGTGGACAGTGCTAATGTCAAGGTGGATTAGTGTTACAAAGGTCAAATTAGAACTTATGAAAGAGAATTGGAAGTGGAAATGATCATAACTGATCCGGTAGCACCTGTACTAGAACAAAATGTTGAACCAGTTACTCCAATAGTATCAAAAAATTAAATAGTAATTGAAGATCAGAGCAGAGAAACAGAAAGTCAGAAGACTCTTAGGTATGTAAGGTTGACTCATTTAGAAGATCTGATCATTGGAGATAAAAGCAAAGGAGTGATGAAAAGGAGAAGGTTGGTAGCTGATGAGGTATGCTTAATTTCTCAAATTGAATCGGCATCAGTAGATGAAGCATGTAAGGATGAATGCTGGATGAAAGCTATGGAAAAGGAATTGGATCAGATAGAAAAGAACAACACATGGACTTTAGTTCACCAACCTAAACATAAGAATGTTATTGGAACTAAATGGGTTTGTAGGAATAAATTGAATGAAGATGGAGAAGTTGTGAGGAACAAGGCTAGATTGGTCTGCAAAGGATAATCTAAGAAGGAAGGAATTGATTATGATGAATCTCTTTCTTCGGTAGAAACAATTTTTAGGTATGGTTTATGGTTTATGATGACTTTACACTATGTGCATATATAGATGCAGATTGGGCTGGAGATATAGGTAATCAGAAAAGAACATCCAGTGAAGTTTTCTTTCTTAGAAAGAAAATTGTTTCATGGATTAGAAAGAAATGATCATTTACTTCTTTATCTACTGCTGAAGTTGAGTATGTTGTTGCTGCTACTAGTTGTACACAATTTCTATGGATGAAGAAAATGTTGAAAGACATAAGGGTAGATTGTGATGAACTGGTAGTTATTCACTGTGATAACTCTGTTGCTATTGAAATATCAAAGAATCTTGTATTTCATTCTAAGAAAAAGAATATATCAATCAAGTATAACTTTTTGAAGAAAAAGGTGGAATCAAATGAAGTTAGATTGTTTTATGTGAACACTAAAGAGAAAATTGTAGATATCTTCACTAAACCTTTAGAAAGAGATTGGGGGTCTCTACCCCTCTGGTAGAGACTTAAATGATGATGGTTGGTATCAGTCTGGTATTCATTATCAGAACTATCATTCATTCTGGATTGCTGAGTTAGTGCTACTACTTAGGGGGAGTAGTTAGCTGTGTGGTTTAGAGGATCTATGGTTTTTCTTTGATGTTTATGTTAGATTTTTGGCATTGATGTCAAAGGGGGAGAGATATACATGTGAAAAATAGAGCTTAAAAGAGATATCAGTCAAAGGGGGAGGAACAAAATTTTAGATTAGTTGTATCCCACTGGGGGAGTTGGTTCAGGTTTATGGATGGTTAATTGGTGCAGAGATAACTGATTGAGAACTTCATTGTTATATCATTTATTGGATGTCATCCATTGGGGAAGACTTGTTTGGCATTTCTTGGCACTTGGATGTTTTTCACATTTAGTGTTGCCATCAATGCCAAAGGAGGAGATTGTAGGCAATTTGGAGGAATTGATTATGTGTTGTATTGATGTTTGTCATTAATGTCAATACTAGCTTGTTTGGCTGTCTATCAGGTTCTAGTAGAGTGGTTGGATTATGATGTTGATCTATAGATCATCTCCGGTATTCTTCGATATGTTTAGATTGGTGGAATTGATTTGGTTTGGTCATTCATGTGCATTTCACATTAAGTTGGTTTGGGATTTGGTGATTTGAAATCTATCATATGTTCTAGTAAGCATTTTGGTTACCAATAAGGGTTTTACCGATAGAGATTTGTTGAAGATATTTTGATGAATTCAATAAGTGTTGGTTTGTGTAACATGTTGGTGGATGCTCTTGATGTGTTACCAATTGGATTTATTATTTGGTTAATTTTTTTTCAGTCTTAGGTCACCTTGGATTATCATTGGTTTGCAAGTTTACGTAATGGATTTATTGTATTATCTTTTAGGTGGCTGACCTAATTGTTTAGGTCCCAGGTTGGTATAAATATGATGTAAGATCTCTTTGTAGATCATGGTCATGGGTTATGGGATTATCTGTGTGTGAATAAGGCTGTAATCATATGCAGAGGTTTTGGTTGATCATAGGTGGTTGAATTAGTTTTGTGTAAGATGTTTAAGACCTTCGACATTGACCTTAAACCAGAGTTGTACTCAAGCATAGGAGATGCTATTCTTGTAGTTCATTCTTATTTCCGGATTATAGTCCAAATATTTCTTGTAGTCAGCAAGGCTCCTTTTGTGATGAGCAGTGCACTCTAGGCTATTGGCCTTCCTGCATGTGCAAACCCCTTATATGTAATATTTATTCATCTAATCAATGGATAGATATTGTGGGTCTCCAATCCCATCATGGTTTTTCCTCATTGAGTTTTTCCACATATGAATCTTTGTGTTATGGTATTCATCTTTGTGTTTACATTATTAATTGTTGTTATTTTCTTTTATGCATACCCGTTGCTAAGTTGTTGTGTTAATAAGGTTAAAATCAATCATTTTGGGAAAACAATGATTCACCTTCCCCTCTCAGTGTTCTTGGATTCCAAGAGTTTCATGTTGTGTGTGTATGTCATTTTTGGACCAACATGGAATTGACCTAAAATTGGTGATGCAGATATATAAGATGGATTGATTTGATCATTTTTGAGATCAATGGTTATGTGGGATGTGTGAATGATAGATTGTGCATAGTTTCACATGTGCAAGGTGAAGATTTGTGCTTCGGTAAGTTGCAAAATATCATAACAGAGCAGTATTGCAGAGTAGAGTAAGAATATGTGCTTTTTTCTTAACTGGAACTATACTCAAGCATTTGTTGATGCTATCAAATAGTTCAAACTCTCTTGTATCTCTTACATTGATTTTTTAAGGAAGTGAGCCTTCTGGGTTGTAGCCCTTATTGTAAACTTTGAGCAGTGAGCTCTAGGTAGTGTGCCTAAATGCATGTGCATTCCCTTTATGTAATATTTTTATACTTCTAACAGATTATATTAATATTGTGGGTTTGAATCTCATTGTGATTTTTCCCTTAACCGAGTTTCCACATTAAAATATTAGTGTTATGGTGTTGATGATCTTTACTTTATGTTTCTGCACTTTAATTTCCCTCATATGCATTAAGTGGTTTAAAGGATAGATTGAAAAAGTTAAAAATTGCAGAAATTCATTCCCCCTCTCAGTGTTCCTTGATTCCAACATTAATGTGTGGGCATACACTCCACTCAATGGATTTCTCTCTTGATACTTAAGTTACTTAGAAAACATTTCCTTTTGCTTTGTAATTTTTTGTATTTTTCTTTTCATGACTTATAGTAAGAGAACCTTACTAGTGTGTAGTCATGGTTCTCTCTTTATCTCTCTCATAATGTCCCTTTTATCTTGTTATCAAAGTTTTAAGATCCTAAAGTCCACTACGGGCTTGGTGTATCTTGCTTCCTTGATGACTTGGTGAAATTTTTTCAATTTGAACTCTTTGTAATTTACCGAGAGTATGATAGACTTCATATGCTTTCTAAAGTGGGGACTAAATATAGCATCCAAAAATTGCACCCTTTGCAATTTCAACTACATTTGGGTCTTCACCTTAGTGTTTGCACCCCTCAGCTCGACTGAAGACCTGATTATGCTCTTGCACATCACAAATGACATATAACTCAAATGGGACCTCACTTGGCACCTTGTGCCTACCCCAAAATAGTGCAAGACCATGGCACCACACCATGGTCCTCCTTAGTTGGGGCCCAATTCAAACCCCTTTACCCATCTCAAAATTAAGCAGGATTTCCCTCTCTATGTTAGCTCATGTCAGAAAATTGGCCAATTTTACTAACAGACAAGTATATAAAGAGGATTTCCCCTCTCATTTTATCATCACATCAATCTATCAACAAGAAATCAAGAAAGCATTTAAGCATCCAAGAGCAATTGAGCATAATATATCTTCTTTCATCTTAGGAGAAAATGTAAAGTCAAGTTTCAAGCATTGAAGGAGACATTATTCATCCTATTTTGTTGAAGACTTCAATCCATGTGGAGGCAAGCAAAACTTCACAAGGTATCATAATTCAATTCTAAAGCCATAATTCAACATCTCCCTCGAAAGGAGATAATTTCCTTTTAGTCATTTCAATTACATTTATTTCAATTACTGATGGTATGATGAAAGAATAAGTATCTGGTAGAATACTAAGAGGGGGGTGAATTCGTATATTGAAAAATAGATACAAAGTTCCCAATCTCAAACTTAGTCACACAAAGTAAACATATCTCAGTCAAGATCAATATTCATAAGAATACTTGACATCAACCAGTTTAACTACTATGAAAACTTAATAGTAAACAATTTCAATCTCGCAAACATCAACAATGCTTAATCATAACTCAACATATTCATCTTTCAATTCTTCTACTTATCATACCCTATTAGAAGTTAACCAAATCAACAAATAAGATCATAACCACAAAAGCATTCACCACTTGACACAAATGTTTATACATGGAAAAACCAAATAGGTAAAAACCATGGTGAGATGAGACTCACAAGAATAGCTATCTAAACTCTTCTAAAGTTCACCTTGTTAGGAGCCAAGCCTGTTAAAACTTTACAATAAGTCCTGTTAATAACTAATTTCGATTAGGAATCACCCAGTTAAGGGATTTACAAATATGCCTTGATGAAAAGCACAATACCCTGTTAGGAATAACCTCACTAGAGGATTTAAGAATCCAAGCTAATGGATCACCTTTTTAGAGGATTTAATTAGTAACCAATCTTGTTAGAGCTTACCCAGTTAAGGGATTTCACTTCTATTGTAATTACTAGAAAACAATAGGTTTTCTTGATCTGTTTAAGTAGCACTACATTTTCTTGATCAAATCCTTCTAAGCTTCAATATGCCTTCACTCAAAGTGCAGATCCATTCACTGGTTAGGCAACTATACACTCAACAGGTTTCAATCAATCTTACCAACAACCTTTACAAACAACTTCATCGACCTTAAATACAAATCAGTTAGGTCAGTAACACAACAAAAACCTAATTCTCATCATCGAGATTACAAACAAGTCAGTACAATCTTGACCATTAGAAATCATGACAATCTCTTCACATTCTTCAAGAAAACTCCAACCGCTCCATGATCACCACTTCATCAGACTTTGTAACTCATCACATGTTGTGCATTAGATGCAATCCACTTTGCTCCTTCCCTAGACAAAAAAAAAAATTGCCAAAATAATTTGAACTTATCCTCATACAATGATCACACATGTCTCCATGATTACCGCTTATAAAATAATAAACCATCAAACTTGATCAGTTAGGGTTTAACAACTGATAGGGTTTGCCGGTTACATTGCTTAGAAAGGTTTAACCCTTTACACCAGTTCACCGGTTCAACTCACAAACTTTACATACCGATTTACAACATCTTCCACAAATCTCTTCTTACCGATTACTAGCCAATATCAAAAACAATAATATCAACAAAAACATGAATACCATTACTGGTTCAATTGACATCAATGACAACATATCATTAATGCAATCTCTATGCAAAATGCCAACAAACTCAAAATGCCAACAATCTCCAACAATTACATCTAGTTAATTCCAAAACCGGGGTTTGACCTAAGGCAAACCCCTATTCCCAACACATTTCCCTTTCTTTATGTGTGTAGGAAACAAGTACAGAGCTATACTCCTCAGATTAGGCTTCATTCACAATGACAAATCATCTCCCTTTGGTGTGCGAAAATTTTAGAGGACCATTGTGATGCACCATGGTCCCGATAATTTATTAGCAGTTCAGGGAGTAGATTAGATTCAACTTACATTGCTTAATTTCAAGTGTGTGCAAAAATCCTACGACTGTAGCTCAATGTTTTCATGCTCTTACCTTCATTTTTCAGCATTTTACGTAATTTAGCACTTCAACTTACAAAAGAGGAAATCCCCTTTAATCCAAATTTAGTTAGCATTTATCCTTCATCTAATTCATGACTGGATCTAGTGAATTTCCCATCCTCTTTTGAATGTGGAGGCCTCATGTGAAAAATTTCTCTAGTTGTTTTCATTTTTTGGGTGGAAGCTCTAGGGAAATCATTTTCCCCCTTCACATATATATGAGTTTGTGAATGCAATGATTGGGGTTCCAATAGATACTAAAACCATCTTTTATTGGACATTGTATCTCTTTGCCATTGATTTGACAAATTCTGCACTCACAAACACATTAGGTAACACAACCTTCCCCATTTCCAAATACCATCCATTTCTCAAAGGGAGCCTTGAATATATTTTTATGTACCAATGCTCAAATAGATAACACCTAGGAGATGGAACAACTACATGTCTAACCCATCCTAGAGCATCTACAAACTTCTCATAAGTTTTCTTCTTTTCATCGCCCTTTTTCTTATGAGGCAAGTTTATTGGCTTCTTTTTTGATCCAGGACATTGGATGAGCAGTTCATACTCAAAGACCCTCTTAGTCTCATATGTTTTGGCCATTTGTTTCTAAAATTAATTAATCAACCTTACAAATAATTAATTAGTCAACCTTAGAAAAAAATTAATTAATTATGAATGATGAAGAAAATTAAATAAAGAATAAATTATTTAATTAATTTACGATGAAGTTAGTCTACCAAATTGGTTATAAATTTGGGGTGTGTACAATTCATCCAAATGTATCTTGTGTAAATCATATAAGGCACACCACATGATGTCTTAAAAAATGTGTCTAATGTGAAGAGCCATCTATCAAATATTGACTTATGATTATCCCTTTTTTTATTATTAATTTTCCTTCATGTACAAATTTAACACATTAGTTTAAGATCTAGTAGAATAGCTCTATATGTTTAATATTTTCCCCAAGTAAAATACCAATTCTATTATTAATCCTTTAGATCCAACTCTTGATTGTAAAATGGTGCATCTCAATGTGCTAATTAATATCCCATTGTTTACCATTTCAAATGATATGGATCCATGGCCCCTTTTTTGGATTAGACATAATTTAATTCCAAATAAATTGGAGTCTTTTCTCTACATAGTTTCCACTTATTTTTCACAATCTAGAGATCTAATTTCCCTTATATGAGCAACATATTTAAAATTATTTGAAATAAATATTTATAAAATTACACACATTTTGAATAAACTAGATTAATTTATAATGTCATAAATAATTCGAACATGTTTGTCATAATGTGGACTTGAGAGGTACTCTTAAATGTGTAATATAATGGATTTCTATTTATATTATTATTCAAGTTCTTATTGCTTTGAATTACTATAAAAAATATCATAAACAACCAAATTTTTAAATATAGTAATTTAGGATTATTATTTTCTACCTATGGAGGGAAATATTGTTATAATCTGATGGAATCATTGAAAATTATTAAAGATCTAAAAAATATTTAATAGTTTATTTTCGAAAAAGATTATATTTAATTTTGGTCTCTCCTTTTAAGGAAAACTTGTTATAAGATGCTTCTTGGAGACTATATTTGGTCAAAAAGTTGATTCTTGATTTGGCAAAAAACCGTGACTCTATTTACTTTGTTCAAGCTTATGGCGAATTGAACAAGGTAGCTAATTATTTGGCAAAATGGAATTATGAGAGAGTATGGAATGTTGGTATTTGGGGAGATTTGGATCTACTTAAATCCCAACAAATTCTAAAGCTTATTCACATAGATCCTAGTTGGAGTTCTCATTTTGGTAGGCATGTTGTCGAATGGTTTTTAGGTACCTCTTATGGGCCTTTCTTATTGTGTTTGTTATGACAATTGTTGTTGTTTGGGAGTATCTTTGTTGTCTTTCGATTTAATTTATTTAAATAATTTTATTTTTTTTACCAAAAAAAATTCTTTGAATGGGAAAAGAAAATTATTATAGTAGACACATTTTTTTATAAATTAGAATTATTTTAAAACTAAAATCTATTACCTTTTGTTTGAAAAACAATTGGGTGAGTGCACGAATATGGGGGACCAAAAATTTGTCAAAAAATTATGTTCACCCCCATCAAGCACTTGGCACATGCCATATAGGGCATGCACCAAATAGGGTGTAAACCACATTTGGCATGTTCCAAATATGTTAAATGTTATAAAAACAAAAAATTGTACCCTTTGTCTCATTTTTCTATTATATCCCTTGGGTTTCTCTAGTTCTTTTGCCCTATAGAGTGTGCACACCAAAAGAAGACCATGTTTTTGCTCTTGGAGGTGTGAGATCATCAAAATGATAGTGTGATGTCAAGGGGTCAAAGAGGTGGGTATTTTAATTTTTTACTCACAAATTTCAATTAAATTAGGTTTTTAAATAAAAAAATATTTTGAGTTTCAAGAATTGAAAATCCATTTGAAAATATTCAAAACCCACCATCACCTCCTCATCAAGAGCCTTCTGAAGAAGAGTAACAACCAACCCCTCCTTTAATTCACAAACATCTCCCAGACACACAAGAAAACATATTAGGGAAAATTGAAAATAACAAAAAATAACTTGAGTTGATCAATAGGCTTAAAGATTTTGCTTCCACAACCTCTCATAGGATAAACCTTGTTGACTCCCTAAAATTTATCATGGCCCATGTAGGTTCAGTGAGTAGACAAATTAATATGTGGTCCAATAAAAGACAAAAATAAAAATAATTTTATGGAAACATATTGATGCAGTCAAGGTAGAGTGATCCAATGAAGGGCATCCCCACATTGCAGCCTATAACATAGAACACCATGCAAGATACCAGCAACCAGTAACACAACACAAGATATAACCAGTAACAAGAAAAAGAGTAACCTAACCAGTAGAAGTAACACATGATATAACCGGTAACCAGATAAATCAATAATTATAACCATTTAATGAATTACACATGCCTTCAATGGCTACACATGCTAGACCACAACCCAGGAAAACAATCCATACAAAAAAAATCTAAGATCCGCAGATCTTCTACTCGACAAATAGGCCTCCGGTAACAGTCTACATTGTTCTGTACTGATCCGGAGCTCAGTCCCCCTAGACTAGAATCTCTCCAAAAATTACATCTTCACTCGATCTCTTCCTCTTCAGACCTCCATCCTACAAAATAAATCTCTAAACTTCCAATTTATACCATCTGCAAGCAATACAACTCAATCAAGTCAGCCCAAGACCAATCGGTTGAAGATGAAACATGTAAACAATAACATGTTGGACCAAATCACCAAGAACACCTCCAAAATGCATAGAACTATGGAAACATCGGTCAAGGCTCAAAAAAACATTGCTCAATGATCCACAAGTAATGCGAACCACCCACAAACTGATTCACCTTCACTCCATACACTGCAAGACCAACTGGTAAGAACATACCAATACTAGGCTACCAAGATCAATGTCTCGCTAGAAACAAATCCAAATGGCGGTTTGAACTAATCTGGTGCTCCTACATCAGACTCTTGGGGTTAATTGAAAAGTGAGTCCCATCACTTGATCTGGTTCTACGATTTGTTAGTAGGTACTTGCAACTGCCTCAGGGGTTCGGTGGTCTGACTACAGATTTTGGTTGCCTCTCCTTGGCGATCTACCAGTGCACCCTATAGCCTGCCTCGGTTCGACGATCTGTTCAAGTCTCCACCCACTAACTACCTCAAGGTCAAGCTCTAGGTTCAAAGGTCTACCTGCAAGCCTTGTACTGCCTCAGTGTTCGGTGATCTGAACAAGTCCATAAGCTACCTCAACTTCCTTTCCAACCAAGTGGTTCATAATAGGTCTTCTTCCAACTGGTACATAACCAGGTCTTCTTCCATAAATAGGTTCACAAACCAGCTTCGATAGCACTTGATGTACTCAAGGTAGGGAGATCTAGTGAAGGACATCCTTGCCTTGCAGCCTATAACAGAGAACACCATGCAAGATACCAGCAACCAATAACATAACACAAGATATAATCGGCAAGCAGATAAATAGCAACCCAACTAGTAGAAGTAACATATGATATAACCGGCAAGCAGATAAATAGCAACCCAGCTAGTAGAAGTAACATATGATATAACTGGTAACCAGATAAATTAATAATTATAACCATTTAATGAATTACATATGCCTTCAGTGGCTACACATGTTGGACCGCAACCTAGGAAAACAATCCATGCAACACAAATCAGAGATCCGCAAATCTTCTGCTCGATAAATAGGCCTCTAATAACAATCTCCACTATTCTGCACTGATCCGGACCTTAGTCCCTCCGAACTTCAATCCCCCCCGACCAAAATATCTCTAAAAACTACATCTTCACTCGATCTCTTCCTCCTCGGACCTTCATCCTGCAAAATGAATCTCTAAACTTCCTATTTACACCATTTGCAAGCAATACAACTCAATCAAGTTGGCCTAAGACCAACCAGTTCAAAATGAAATGTGTAAACAATAACATGTCTGCCCACATCACCGAGAACACCTCCAAAATGCATAAAACTCCGAGAATATCGGTCAAGGCTCAAAACAACATCTCTCAATGATCGGCAAGTTATAGGAACCACCCGCAACCCGATTCATCTTCTCTCCATACATTGCAAGACCCACCGATAAGAACATAACAATACCAGGCTACTACTGGGATCGATGTCTCACTAGAAACAAATCCAAATACTAGTTTGAACTACTCTAGTGCTCCTACATCACATGTTATCATATGCTTAAGTAAAGAAAAATAAAATTAACAGTGTTAACTTGTGTGCATATTTCATGGACCCTCGAACCAATCAACTATCCATCAGTGCCACCATAAAGGAATAAGGAATAATTTGTCTATATTTGAAAGACACCAACAACACATGCATCTCCATTCCCTAAACAATCAAAGGCAACTTGTGATCTCTTTCCTCATGCTAGGGGGAAATCAGTAGAGTAGCTACCTTTTTTGTATGCCTATATGGCATTTTTTAGCATATTTTTTGTATTACAGATGTGGGACATTATATGTCCATATGACTTTTGGCAAGCCTGTATCATTGTATTTAATATATATGTTATACTCTTATCGAGTTGAAATGTTGTATGACTTTATGGTTTTTTGGTTAATGCAAATCATTTTTACAACTATTATCCACAATTGCATATACATTTGATGATTGAAATCAAGATTCTCTAATTGTATCAATATTTTTTATATTGTGACAATTAGATAATATAAATGTTCTCTTACTTAGTCTAGGGATTTCTTAAATTCTACCTAACTTTTTAAATAATCAAAAGTTTGAATTAAGCATCAAGGAGGGTAAGAAAATGATTTAGAGTAACATTTTAGATGGATATTTCAAAGTTTCTACTAGTTTTTTTTGTGTTGTGAGCAAGGTTGTGAGGTTCTTAAGAGGTTGTTAAGGTATGTGCTCCAAGTTATTATATTTATTATATCTATTTTGTCTATAATTCTTATTTAACTCTTAACTGAAATCAATTTTAATTCCACAATTCAATTTCATAAGTTTGTAACTATGAAATATTTTATAGTTTCATGCCTATAATCTCATGTTTTTCATAGTCCATAGAGACATGAAGGTTGTGATTTACATGCTAATTAAGAGTTAAAATTAGTTACATAATATGATCTTTCTTAACTATATAAAAACTAGGAACAACTAGAAAATGACAAGGGTCTGGAAAATTTTACTTTTTCAAAACCTATGAAAGTCCTAATGAAGCTAAATCCTATCTTAACAAGGTTATGGCATGTGTAATGAAACTTTGAAAGTCCTAAATAGCTTATGATTGTCCTAATGAAGTTATGAATACCCCAATTTGAACCTATCACTACCCTAAGAATGTAACATATAGTCCTAATGAACCTATGACTATCCTAGTAAAGTTTTGATAATATTAACAATCAAGCTAAGACATTCCTAATGAAGTTATGATAATCCTATTTTTTTATGAACTAATATCTACATCTTATTTGTGCATACATGTATATATCATCATCATGCTAAGAAAATAACCAAAGAATATAAGAATGAAGTACATGGTGTATGGAAAGTCATGGCATGTCTTATTTGTGCATACCTTTATTCAATGGGACAAGGTGCATGGAGTACAACCAAATAATATAACAATAAAGTACATGGTGCATGGGAAGTCGTGGCATGTCTTATTTGTGTATACCTTTGTTCAATGAGATAAGGTGCATTGAGTACATGGGGTGCCATGAGGTATTGATTGATATAATCATAATGGAAAGTCTCTATTGCACCAATCACTATCTAAGCACTCAACATAAGAATGCAAGTTACAATTTGTACCCTCTTGAATGCCTAGGTTGGAAGTAGGTTCTCCAAGATTTAAAATACAATTTCAATTTTTTCATAGTTCATGGAGATGTGAAGACCCTTACAAAAATCATCTTGGAGGAATTAAAAAAGAGAAGGATTCTTGATGCTTATATGCTTACAAAAAAGTGTGCCAAGTTTCATACTCTTCGCACACGTGCAAACTAAATTTTTGTGATTTCTAGTGCCTAAATGAGTATTTTTTGTTAAATTGTTTAAACATGATAATATATCTATTTACACCTTCCTTATAAATCTTAGGGCCTGATCAATCCATTTGATATTCGTTGTCCTAAAATAGTCCTAAAAATATGTTTAATTTGATTGTAAACAACAAATTTTATCTATTCCATACAAAACAACCCTATCTAATTTTCACATGTGATTAATAAGGGTGAAAAGGGTATATCAAATCAGTCTTAGATCTTAATTATTAGGTAAATTGAGGAAGTTATGACAAGAAGGATGACTTTCATGCACTATAGAGAATGTGTGGCTAGGTTATGGCCTAGAAAGATTAGGTGACTTGGTGAGTCAAATAGGGGCATGTCTAGTGTAAAACCAACCTCCTAGATGTGCTCACACTGATAGTTCATTCCCATGACAAACCAAATTAAAGTTAGGGTATATTGTAACTTTTCATTGAATGCATTTGACTCTTTTTGTTGCAACAAAAAAAGTATCACCACGAGAAAATGAAATTGAGTATTCAAAATCTGAAAGAGGTTATTGCAGAGGGGCCTCACATGGATTCAAAGGTTCAAACTATTAGGAACCAGAAGGACAACTAATTGGGGCGAGGGGAGGTGGGGGGGGGGGGTGAATCAGTTGTCAATTAATTTCAACCCAACTATAACTTAATCAAACTTTATACTTAATACCGATAAACCAAACTTGATTCCAGTGAACATATTAACAGTTATTAGCAATACCGGTGAAACTTAATGCATGAAACAGAAAGAGAAACAACATCCATAACACATAACATAAAGATTTTGATGTGGAAACCCTCTAAGGGGAAAATCCATGGTGGGAAACCTTACCCACAATCAAATGACACTACTGCAGATAGTATGTGTATACAAATGGGGTCTACACATGCAGAAAGGCCAACAGCCTAGAGCACAATGCTCAAATGGGAGTCGCAATGAATATAGTAGGATGGTTAAATCCTAGAATAATGTACAACTCAAAATAGCATCTCCAATGCTAGATTCAGTACCGGTTTAAGATCTGATAAACTTCTTCAAACCTTCCTTGAACCTTCCAATGATGTCTATTTGATTCGCTCTATGATCTGTTCATATGATTCCTCAATACCACAATACCATAACCATACCATATCATATCTCACAAATGAGATCTTACATATATACAAAATGATGAATACTAAGAGGGGGGGGTGAATTAGTATACCAAAAAATACTGAACTTAAACACTTAAATAGTTTAGCAGTAAACTGGTATAACAATTTTACTAAAAAACCGATTAACACAAATGCAAACCAAACAACAAATAAGGCATTCACCCATAGAAGCACAATAGAGATTTTGACATGGAAACCCAAATGGGAAAAACCATGGTGAGATGAAGCTCACAAGTAACTATCTGCAGAATAGTAACCAGACCGGTTAAGGTCATACAATGTTCTTCACCAGAACAGATCCTGTTAGGAATCTCAATCTCTATTAGGAGATAAGTCTGATTAAAGACTACCTTGTGAGAGGATTTTTGATCCACATATGTGAACCACCTTGTTAGGGGATTTACAAAGGCTTTTCTGGGCCTACCCGGTTAAGGGTTTTAGACTTGTCAAAGATGTGAGTACAAGTGAATGATCTAGCAAATAGCAAATAGCATAGTCTGCTTAGTTAGATCCATGATAGCTCATTGCTAATGCATTTCAGCATTACTCCAGTCTTCAATAAAATCTACACTTTGTTATATCACACAGACTCGATCTCCTCTTCTAAGATCACACATACAAAAACTCATCAACCACCAAAAACCCTAATAGCTACCTCATCTAAAACTCTAGACATGATGTCCTTAAAAAAGGAATCTGATTTCATGTCGGTCCAATAGGATTACATTGCAAGTTCCTAGGTTCATTGCATCTAGACACATTTGGTAACACGACACAAAATCACCATCAAAGTGTCAATGGATGGTAACTCATCACAAAAATACCGGTTGGTAACTCGTCACTAAGTATTACCGGTTCATACAACTTTACCAATTACCGGTTGGTAATTCATCATAGGATAATACCGGTTCAAATATTAAACCGATTACTGGTTGTCCAAAATGAAGATTGGGAAAATGATAACTGTCGCTTTAGTTCCTTCGTACTGCTTGAGATCCTCAAATTGCTTGAGGTCTTAATACCGCTTGGGATCAGTAAACACTTTATGCAAAACACCGATAGTCTAAAGACTATAATACATAATACCAGTTTGGAACACATACCAGTTGAGCATAACTTATACATACAAAAAGTGATCTCAAAGAAAGTTTGTGTCCATCAATGACAATCACAACATTATTATAAAAAATGCCAACAATCTCCCCCTTTGGCATTGATGGCAACACTTAGGAAAAATTTTGACATCTAAGTGTTTTACAACAAAAATATGCCATAATCAAAATTACTCCCCCTAAGCATATACACTACCCTTTTTGTAGAAAATACAATGTATACTACTCCCTTACAGAGATAAACATGAAAGTATATATAACATGCATCAAAATTTTAAATACATAATACTACTCCCCCTTTGCCAACAATGACAAATTATAGCTAAATAACCCCTATTTCCATTATCATTAAAATCATAAGAGTTTATGACAATAAAGAGTGAAACTTGTCAAAAACTAATTTAAAGTCATGCATAAATGTCTTCATGGATATAGACCATGACTCAAGAAATGAGGTAGCAGCCTCACTTTCCGTTTGCATCTGGAAAACCTGTTCCTCCATGGCATCCAAGGTACTCATCTCTTGAGTTACCACCATTAAGGCATCTAGATTGAGATAGCATTTCTGAAGTATTTGGAGTTGTGGTAGTAAAACTAGTTGAAGTTCCTGCAAATCTCTGGTCCGGTTGCTGATCTCTAGCTCTATTCTTGTAGCTTGAAGTTGAAACCGGTGAACGATTTGCCCATAAGCGATGAAGGAATCATAGGGCATCTTGAAGGTGCTTATGAATGTCTGCAAATCAGTTTGCAGTTTGTCTTTCTGAGCAAGCACATCATCATAGAATAGATGGGGTTGACATATCTTACTGAGCAGTAGATTCCCCTCATCCAGAACATCTTTTATGTCCTTCTGTGCTTTCTGTAGATCGGACTGGAGCTCATTTAACTTCTTTACCAAAGCAATGCTCAGAGACTTTTGATGCGTCTTTTTTGCATTGGCTTCAGCAACATCTTCCAGACATTGTACTTGGTCCTCTACAACTGTGCATAGGAGCTTCAATTGAGCTAGAGAGGAATCGGTACTTGGGAGATTGGTACCGGGAATCAAACTGGTGAGAGTTTCCACCGCAGTTTGAATCACATCTTCCTTCTTTTTCCTCCTTAGTGTTTCCAATTTCTCTTGAGCAAGCTTAATATTTTGTAGTAGCTTTGTTTCATTTGTAGACTAGAGGTCAATGGGACTAGTGATGTCAGCTGGTTTGGCTTTACCACTAGTTGCCTTTGGGGTCTCTACATGTACACTCTTTGCTGCTTCCTCCTTTTCCTTGGTTGTTTGCTTATCTTCTTCTACCTTCTTCTGCTCCTCAACTTCTTTCTTTCTTTTCTCTTCTTCCTTCTTCCTTCTTCCTTTCTTCTTCTTTCTGCTTCTCTTCTTCTTTCCTCTCCTCTTCCTTCTTCTTCTCCTCTTCCTATTTCTTGTCTTCTTCCTTCTTCTTCTTCTCCTCTTCCTATTTCTTCTCTTCTTCCTTCTTCTTCTTCTTTTTCTCCTCTTCTTTTCTCTTCTCTTCCTCTTTTATCTTCTCCTCTTCATTTCTCTTCTCTTCTTCTTTTCTCTTCTCTTCCTCTTTTCTCTTATCATCTTCATTTCTCTTCTCCTCTTCCTTTTGCTTCTTCTCTTCTTCTCTTCTTCTACCTGTTTCCTCTTCTCTTCCTCCTTTATCTTTTCCTTGTCTTGTTTCTCCGGTCCTGTCATTTTTGTAGGTGTATCCGGAGTAACATCTTCACCGTCCAAAGCATCAACATCAATAGGGTCCAATTTCTCAGTGACCTGTTCTCCTTCACTATTATACACCTCATCCGGTTTTGCAATTTCTAGTTCTTGTTCAACTTTTTTGTTGGCTTTGGATACTTGGTGAAATCTCAGAGCTGCCTTGGCATGAGAGTGGGTATCTTTCACCACCTCTGGGACTTTCCCTTCTAGCAACAAGAGTCTCCTTCTTCACATAAAGAAGAGGCCTTTATATTTTTCCATAACTTCATAAAGTTTGGAATTAGACACATCAGGAAAGTATTGAGCAAAGATTTCCTCTCTTATCTCCTATTCCTTTTCTATGGCAATGTGCCATTTGTTGTTAGTGTTGATGATGTTGGTTCATTGCTGGTTGTCTTTGTCTTCTTTCTTGTTTGCCTAGTCTTCTTAGGTTGTTCTTCAGATTCTGTATCTTTTGAGTCTGGTGTGTTGCCTTTTGTCTTCCACTTTCTCTCAAATACTTTGGCAAGTGCAACTTCTAGTTTCTTCGTTGCCAATGACTGCTTGGTCACTTTAGGACTAGCCAAAGTAACTGGTGCCGATACAGATGGTACTACCTTTCTTTTCTTCATAGAGGGCTCCTCAACCAATGTAACCCTTTCCAGATAGGTGTCAGTTCTCTTCATTTTAGGACCAAGAGGTGAGGCAAGTAGCGTAGAAGCATACCCATCTAGCATGTCGTACATCACCTCATAACCCATAGGCTCCACTTCTTCCTTTCTGGGCTCAACAGCCTCCATTATGCACTCATCTACTTTGATGATAAAGAAGATGTCCTCTTCATACTTCTTGACAATATCACTAGATATTCTTACCCTTTGGCTCATCTTGCATCTGAACTCATCAAAGTATTTGTTCAAAACGTCAGGATAACCAATTCCAACCTCTTGAAGACTTTCCCTGATTTGCTTTGTAACTGGTTGGTCAGTAGACCACTGAATATCACCGACTCCTGGGAAGTAGCCTTGGAAGTAGAAGATCAATCCGACCAATAGTTGTCTAAATTTAAATCTCAAGGCATTGTCTTGATTGATTGTGTGAGGCCTCACCTCGACTCAGTCTGACATTCAGTGGATTTTATATTTAGACTATTATGGATACTTTATTTTGATGCATTTTGAGACTTAGAACTTATATGATTTCAGGATTTGGATAACATTGCTATGTTTTGATGATTTACTTATATGCTTTATGAGATAGAACACTACATGATTGTTAGATAGGATGATATTGCAATGATAGATGTCGTTATTAAATTTGCAGGACTTTACTATGATAATAGAACTATGATGTATGGTTAAGTTTATGTGAATTGGAATGAAATTGCTTATGTGAAATTGCTAGATAAAAGATGTATTTAATCTGTGCAGATGAAAATTGTATGCAAGTGATGATGTGTATTGTTATTCCTTTGAATTATATTATATGTGGATATTTGAAAGTACTAATGTGTAAATTGAGATGCGCAGGAAATTTACCATGTGACCATGGAAAATTACGGAGAACCAAACCTAGACTTATGTATGTTTGTAAGCCAGGGGTTGTCTATTTGGAGAGACAACACCCCGTTTGTGTTGTATTTTATTCGTAACAGTATATGTTGCATGAGTGTTAAGTGTTATTTAAATTTAATGTGTAAAACCCACAAGAGACGATTTCATGTTTTATTTTGTAAAAGTGTTTTATTTGTGTCACTTGACACATGTGTGGATTTAAATTTAAATGTATATTTTTTGTCTCTTGGAGGGAAAGTGTTTAACTATAGTTTTTCTTAAATAATATAACGTGTTGTCATAAATACCTTTGGAAAGAAATCTTTGGAGTGGTCAACATATGTTTGACCCGAAAATAAACTTCAGAGGGGTTTAAAATGGGTTAAATGAACACCTAGGGGTAGTTTAATAGGGTTTCCTAAAGCCCATAAGGTATACCTAGGGGTTAGGGGTAATTTTAGGCAAGTTTCTACCTTTAAGTGACCTTTTTGACGCTTTAAAAATTGGCTTTTTTGAGTTGTGCGAAAATTGAAAATTAGAAGTTTAAATCTAATTGAGATTTTTCCTATTCGAATGGGAGTCTTTTTGCATTCTGCTTTACTTTCCTTTTTGGTTTTTAGAAACTTGTGAGAACTCAGAGGATGAGCTTCTTAAGCAAGATTTGGAAAATTTGGAGGGTAATCACCCACTCTCCATTTTTGGAGACAAGAGAATTTTTGAAAAGAAAATAATAGTTTGGAATAGAAAATTTGACTAAGGGTAGAAGAAG
The DNA here is from genome assembly GCF_030272615.1 of Cryptomeria japonica. Lineage (NCBI taxonomy): Eukaryota > Viridiplantae > Streptophyta > Pinopsida > Cupressales > Cupressaceae > Cryptomeria > Cryptomeria japonica. Next base: position 141,666,106 of record NC_081414.1, read on the forward strand.
AAGATCCATGGATTGGGCAGCTCTTCCTCAAATATTATACTACCATTGGGCAGATTAAGGTTGGTTTGATTATTCTTTAAAATGTCTATTTTCTTCTATGTGTTTGAGAGTATGATTGGTGTAAGAAATCTGTGTTTTTGAATGTCTTGTTTTAGAATTTCATTTGGAATTTTTGCATTATGCTTTGTTGTGTTTTGGGAGTTTCCTCAAGACCTCTTACTCTTGGGAGAGAGGAGGATCTTGTGGGTGGTAGCAGTGACAACCCTCGAGTGAGAGACTCTCGTTTGAGAGCGATCACAAGGGATCTTTGTGTGACCCTTGCTGCATGGCCTATTTGTGCAATGGGGGTCATAAGGAGGGATATAAGGCGAGAATGCCTTTGGGGGGCATAAGGAATAAGGGGTTGAGATTTTTTTTTGATGTATTTATTGTGCCATGAGGTGGCTACTTGTTTTTCCATACTTGCAGTTCTCCTCAGGGTATTGGTCCACTACCACCCTTAAAAAGGTCATCACCAAAGTGTGGTGTTGTGAAGCCAAGTTGGGAGTGTGTCTAAATATCTGTGTGTGTATTTTTGTCTTCTATGTGTTTGCATGTTTGTTACCCATCTAGGGCTTGGTTCTCCGAGCTCGGGGATGGCTACCAATTAGCCTAGGCTGGGAGGTGAGCACTCCGTGGTCATATTTGTGTTTCTATTATGCAGGAATGCCAGGAGAAAAGACTAGGAAAAGTGAAAGGTTGCAGAAGAATATTGTTGAAAGAATTTTCAGATTTATTTGCAGTTATTAGTTTTAAAATTTGATAGGAGAAATACATCCTCATTCATAGAAATGAGAGGCAAGTTGTAATTTTGAAAATAGACATGAGATTTGTTGTTGTAGTTAAATAAAGAAACATTCTGTAAATTTGTAGAATATTGATAGAGTTGTAAAAAGCTAGATATGCTTCTATTTTCTATTTTAAAAAAAAAAGGGGTTGCTTTGATTTGCATGCGATAGTTTTTTTTGCAATATGGAAAAATCAGTTTTTAATTAATTTTACCTTCATTCTACTTGCAGAAAAATATGAGTAGTATGTATTGTTAACATTTTAATGAATGTATGCATGTTGTTTTAAAGGTGTATAATGTAGATTATTTTTCCTATTGTAAGATCTAAGCTTTATGAACCCTAGAAAATATTAGTTGCAAGAAGTGAAATTTCACAATTAATTTTAGGAATAAAATCTTAAGCATACCTCTCTTCTAACCCCTTAACTTGAGTTTATTAAACTTTAGATTTTTAAGTTGCTATTAAATTTATTGATATCTATGGTTATTTTATTGTAGGAAATAAATCTATAGCTATTTACTTTGCTATTTTTTCTTTTTATATTTATTTACCTTAGACTCCAGCAATATCATATTTATGCCTTTGATAATATACAGTAAGAAAAAAAAATCAGAGTGTTAAAAATATATAAATTCCATCTAAATCCTTTATTCATAAAGCAAATGGACAAAAAAAAAACATTATTCATCTCTGTAATTGAAAATATAAATAAACTTCTTTCACTGTTTTTTTTAATATTCATAATAACAAATATATATATATATATATATATATATTTATATATATATATATTTATATATAATATATGTAGATATATATATTTTTTTAAAATTTAAAACAAAAAAAATGTTTAAGCGGAGGGTTTCAGCCGGGTGCCGAGCGCACTGTGCAATGCACAGTGGCCAGCGGTCGAGCGCACTGTGCATGGCATAGTGGCTGGTAGCCAAGTCCACTATGTATTTCATAGTGGCCGACGGGCCGAGCTCACTGTGCACTGCACAGTGGCCAGCGGCCATGCTCACTGTGTGATACACAATGGCCGGCGGCCGAGCCCACTGTGCCTTGCACAGTGGAGACTTCGGTGGCGCCTCCTCCCTGCTTTCGCCTCCTTCTGCGTTCGCTCAACCCGCCCGCCACCATGGCCGTCCTACGTGTTAATGGGGTCAAAAAATAATAATAATAATAATAAATTTAAAAAGAGAAAACCCTACCTCGGTTAGAGCTAGGGTAGAGGGGAAAATTAAACAAGTTTATGGTTTCTTTCTAAAAAAAAAGTGTCAAGAAGTAATTATATATTATGAATTAAATTAGGGTTATCATGAAAGTTATCATTAAGGTTGTAGAAATTTATTTTTTTAAAAGAAGTCAGGGTTTCAATTCTAAATAGGCGTAGGAGTTGTTTTTTTTTTAAATTCCAATTAATTATATTTAGATTAACTCATGGTGAAGCCTTGGTTAAATGGAAAGGGAAATTAATTCCTTGAAAACTAAATTTGATTTTGGAGAGATAATTTTCCTCATCGAATAATGTCATTTAGAAATTAATTTGACACTTTAATCCATTAAATTAATTAATGATTTAAAATGAAAATTAGACAATATGGCTTTATTGGAGATCAATTTTTATCTACGTCTACCACTTTAAATGAGTTTAATAAATTAAACTAACGACTATATTTGATGAGAAAATAGATTAAAACATTTAGTTTCCGCAAATGAATTTTAATTAAGTTCGATACCTAGTTAGTATCAGAGTTGTTCGATTTTTGTTTGTTATGGCCAACATGTTAACACATGTCGTGATAGCAAACTTTGTTAATTAACTAGTTGTTTTAAAAAAAAAAAAATCATTCCATTTTTGCCCAAATTTTGGGCATGACAGATTGACTTCAGGTTCACCATAATTTGCCTTTGCATATAGGTGCATAAATCAAATGGGGCATCTTCCATGATCATGAAAGGCTCCTTGACTCCTTTGAGGATACCTTCCAGTGTTGTGCATGACAGACCTGCATTCAAATGCTCTATGCCCAAACTTTTTGCATGCATAATAATTTCTATTGAATCTATTGGATCTAGGCTTATTGTTTAGAAAGTAAGGAAAGTTATTGTAAGCCTTGTTTCTACATACATAAGCAGTATGTCATTCCTTGAGACAATTAAAGCAAACAGGTTTGAACTTTTTCTTACATTTAGCCTTTGGTGTCGGTTGCTTCTTTGATGCTCCATCTTTTGTTCTAGAGGTCTCACCTTCCTCATATTCAGAGAAACCAAGTCCATTAGTATTCTTTACTGGTTTAGTTGATTCAAGCTTTTGTTCAAGCTTAACATTGCTCTTATTGAATTTGTCAAGTATTTCTTTTGACTCAGTGAGTTCTTTGGAAATAGCAGCATTAGATTCCTTCAAGGTTGCATTCTCAGATATAGCCATGTTTAGTTCACCTTACATATCTTCTTTTTCCACTTTTCTCTCTTGGAGATGACCGGTAAGTGCACTGATTTCTTGCTTCAACTTGGAGATCTCATGATATTTGTCTTTTACTAGATCTTCAAATTTTCTTCGGTTCTCAAGCTCTTGACACATCCTCATAGTCAGTCCTTCCAATTCCCTTCTTAGGTTGGCATTAGACTCATTCAATTTTTCAACTTCTTCAACTAGGGCTTCCATGTCCGCTTCATTAGAGGAACTATTTCTAGTTAGTTCCATTAGTTTTTCAACATGCTCTCTTCTTTTTGCCAGAGAGGCCTTATATTTGACTTTGAGTTCATCATAGGCTTTCTCAGTCTGAGTGAGCCGATGAGTAAGTTCCCTCATAGTGTATTCCCCCATATCTCTTTCCAAGTGGTTAAACTTATAGAAAGGTTGGCTCTAATACTAGTTGATGAATACTAAGAGGGGGGGCTGAATTAGTATACCAAAAAATACTGAACTTAAACACTTAAACATTTTAGCAGTAAACCGATATAACAGTTTTACTAACAAACCGATTAACACAAATACAAACCAAATAACAAATTAGGCATTCACCCACAGAAGCACAGTCACCATAACACAAGATATTTTGACGTGGAAACCCAAATGGGAAAAACCACGGTGAGATGAAACTCACAAGTAACTATCTATAGAATAGTAACTAGACCGGTTAAGGTCATACAATGTTCTTCACCAGAACAGATCCTATTAGGAATCTCAATCTCTGTTAGGAGATAAGTCCGATTAAAGGCTACCTTGTGAGAAGATTTCCGATCCACATATGTGAACCACCTTGTTAGAGGATTTACAAAGGCTTTTATGGGCCTACCCAGTTAAGGGTTTCAGACTTGTTGAAAATGTGAGTAATCAACAAGTGAATGATCTAGCAAATAGCATAGTCTTCTTGGTTAGATCCATGATAGCTCATTGCTAATGCATTTTAGCATTACTTCAGTCTTCAATAAAATCCACACTCTGTTATAGCACACAGACTCGATCTCCTCTTCTAAGATCACAAATACAAAAACTCATCAACCACCAAAAACCCTAATAGCTACCTCATCTAAAACCCTAGACATGATGTCCTTAAAAAGGAATCTGATTTCATGTTAGTCCAATAGGATTACATTGCAAGTTCCTAGGTTCATTGCATCTAAACACATTTGGTAACATGACACAAAATCACCATCAAAGTGTCGGTGGATGGTAACTCATCACAAAAATACCGGTTGGTAACTCATCACTGAGTATTACTAGTTCATACAACTTTACCGATTACCGGTTGGTAATTCATCACAAAATAATACCAGTTCAAATATTAAACTGATTACCGGTTGTCCAAAATGAAGACTAGGAAAATCATAACTGCCGCTTCAGTTCCTTCATACTGCTTGAGATCCTCGAACCGCTTGAGGTCTTCATACTGCTTGGGATCGGTAAACACTTTCTGCAAAACACTGATAGTCTAAAGACTATAATACATAATACCGATTTGGAACACATACCGGTTGAGCATAACTTATACATACAAAAAGTGATCTCAAAGCAAGTGTGTGTCCATCAATGACAATCACAACATTATTATCAAAAATGCCAACACAAAACCTAAGACCAAATGTGTAGGTCGACTTACTAAAAATATTACAATTAAATCAATTACAAATAAGTCTTGATGTGATACAACATGTCGGCTCAATACATTTACAGCAATATCCAAACAATAAATTATCTACATAATGTGTTGTGTTGATCGGGAATAGATAACGTATACCAGTCCATAACCTAGACCTATCTTCCGGTAACATCAAATATGCCAACCTGATTAGACCAATAAACAAAACACCAAAACCAAGTATCCAAACCATGTCTCTAACATAATCAAGTGATCTCCAAATGATAACAAGTCATCATTAGTGCCAGTGAACCATATAACCTATCGGTGAGCATATACCCCGGTGACTATGCATAAGTCACTGACCTCGATGGTGAACATAATGTGTCAGTTCATCAGTAAACCAATATAACCATAGACCAAATCAACAATGTAGATCTCCAGAAGGATAAGTGTTGACATCAATGACAAAACTAATGCAACACATACATAATACCAACAATCTCCCCCTTTGGCATTGATGGTAACACTAGATGGAAAAAATATCTAAGTGCCAAAATAGAATGCCAAAACCCAAAAACCAATAATCTCCAAAATAGGTCAATACCAGAAATCAAATACAAAGAGTATATATCTCTCCCCAATGAATAGTATTTTTCCATAGATATCTCTCCCCCTTTGACATCAAATACCAAAGTAGTTTAAGAATAAATACCAAAACATACAATCAATCAATTAACCAATAATCAAGTAACCAACTACTCCCCCTGAGAAGTATCTCTTCTCCATCAAAGCCGAGAAATAGATTTCTCTGTTAGTTTTTATCAGTTTGATGCCAATCTCGAATCATCTAAGTCTCTATCGGTGAGGGTATTACCCCAAGATTCTCTTTGAGATATTCAAAAGTTTCCTTAGGCAAAGGCTTTGTAAATATATTTGCAATCTTCTATTTAGTATTCACATAAACCAATCTTACTTCTTTTGCTTCAACATTCTCTTTCAAAAAGTTATATTTGATAGAAACATGCTTACTCTTAGAATGAAATACCGAATGTTTTGATATATCAATTGCTGCTGAATTATCACAATAAATGACTATAGGTTCTTTAAATTTTATCTTTATGTCCTTCAACATTTGCTTTATCCATAATACCTTAGTACAATTAGTTGCTTTTGCAACATATTCTGATTCTACTATTGATAATGATGTACAACTCTACTTCTTGCTTATCCATGAAATCAATCTTCTACCCAAAAAGAATGCTCCGCTAGTGGTACTTTTTATGTCATTTACATCTCCTGCCCAATTTGCATCAGTGTATGCACATAAATCAAGATTTTCATCTTTAGGATATCATAAACCAAGATTTGTTGTGCCTTGTAGATACTAGAAAATCCTTTTTACTGTTGATTCATGATTTTCTTTAGGATTACTCTAAAATATTGAAACAGTACATGTTGCATTCTATTAGGATTCCCAAAGATACTGAGAGGGGGGGGTGGGGGTGAATCAATATCTTGCCGGTTAACAGATTTTTTAATCTTATTAAATAAATTGCATGCCAAAACAGTGTACTGATAAACCATAAATAATGAAGTAAATAAGATCAATAACCACAAAATAGAAAACATACCATAACACACAATTTTTAATGAGGAAACTCGATGTGGGAAAAACCTCGATGGGATTTGTGACCCACAATATTCACTCACTAGCCAATAAATGAATATTACTTACAATAGGGGCTTGCACATGTAGGAATACCATCTGCCTAAGCTCATTGCTTAAATACAAAAGGGAAGTCTCAGTGACTTACTAAAATAGATTATGCAAATCCAATATCATGTACCGCTTTGGTTCAGCATCTGCTATGCCAGGTTCAGTACCAGTTTAATCTCATACAACTTCCATAAACCTTATTCCAAAATCTGCCTTAATATTCACATCTGCCTATTACATTCCTTACTTGCTTACACAAATGATTTACAAGATCTCATACTTATATGTCCTATTACAATTCACCTTGTCGGCTTTACAAAAATATTTTACAATTAAATACCAAATATAATAAAAAAAATACTGTCAGCTGGGGTGTCGGTAAACATCTTTGTCGCTACTAGTGCCAGTGCTTGTGTCAGTGCTTGCCGATGCCATAGAATTGTAAGGTTGCCATCAATGACAATACCTTCAATCACCTACAATTTCTCATTGGAGTGTGCATTTGTAAACAATCTCCCCCTTTAGCATTGATGGCAACACTCATGAGAAAAAGTCAAAATTGTATCCAAATGTGTTGTCCAAAATATCTTCCAAAACCGTGTGCTCCAAAACTGTGTGCTCCCCCTGAGTAGATGATGTCTACTAGCAATCATTTTTCTCATTCTACTACTCCCCCTTTGGCATCAATGACAAAGGTTGTCAATTAATGTCAATTGAGTGTAGTCTTCTCAGGATCTCTGTAACCGGTGGGTTACAATCTGATATAGATCCACTAATGCAAAATTCAAGTTGTTAGTGAACCTCTCACTATCCTTCAATGTGCTTCTATCCTTTGGATAGTACCGGTGAGTATGTGCATTTTCTCTTCTAGTGTCTTCAGTCCTGGAACAAGAACCTCATAAATCTCTTTTCTCAAAGAGATGAGGATGTCTAGCTTCGGACCAAGTCTGCATTTGAGTTCCTTAGCCTTGTATTTTATTCTTTCCTTCTCCTTTTCCAATTTCCCAAGTTTCTCCTCAAAACCTTTCTATCTCTAGCTCTATAAATGATATAGGTTCTAATGAAACAATGAGATTGTCAACTATATCATTTATTTCCTTTTGTTCTATGCTAATTTCCTTGTTGATATCCACTGTCAAAAGATCAGTCTTGCAGGTGTCTCTATACAACTCATTAAATTTCGTTAAAGTTTTGTTTAGTGCCGATAGAAGGGTGTCAATGTGTTTTGTGCACTTCTTTATTGTCTTTTCAAAGAATTTTTCTTTTTCCTTGTTCATTTTCTCATTGAATGTCTCCTCATTAATCTGATCAACTGTCAAAAGATTGTCTGTGATGTACTTAGACAATGTGTCTAGTTTACTCAAAGAATCTTTATTTACCATATTACACTTGGGTGAAATAAATTTCAATAAAGGAATAGTGTCATTAATAGCCTTATATGCTTGTGCATTACACTCTATGATCTTTTTGATGGAATCTAATAATACCTCTATTACATTTGTTGGTCTTAATTATGTTAAGGAGGAACCAGATGATTGTCCAATTGCCTTAATGATCTGAAATTAACTGGTGTGAGTAACCTCTTTGCTTATGTTGACCTCTGGTAGGTCAGTTTGAGTCTGCATTTCTACTAGCAAAGGTTTGGGTTTCTTAGTTGTTGTCAGTGGCACTGTCTCTGTCTAAACCTTTTCTTCTTCATGTTTCTTAGAATGTACCTCTGTCGATTTCTCTGTGCTTTCCACTTCAGGTTTCTTTGATTCTGTCTCAGTGTCAGCTATCAGTTTTTTTGTATGTACCTTTGAACTATCTACTGTCGGTATCTCAATAGATTTATTAGTAGCCAGTTGCTCAGTGTGTGCATCAGTGGTGTCTTCCTTTCTAGTAACTAGGGGATCAGTTGATTGTTCAGTATGTGTTTCAATCCCATTCTCAACATTTCCAACTGTATCCTCAACATTTGTCTCAACTACAATGTTTTCTGTCGGTGACTCAATTGCCACATCTCTCTTTCAATTGTTTCCTTATCAACCACAATGTTGACTTCTTGTGTGTCAATATTCATGGTATACAACACCTCCTAATCATGATTGGTATCTTCATGTGTTGTCTCCATACTATCAATATTATCTGTTACTGATGGTGTATCAACAGTTTGTGTCGGTGGAGTATCAAAAGAAGGTGGGGGCAAGATATCTATTATCTTTATGCTTGGAGGTCCACCTACCTTACCTTTACCTTTATCCTTTTCTTTTTGATAAACTTTAAAAGTCTTTGGTCATTTAAGCTCTTCTTTCTTTTCCTTTTCTACAAAGAAGATATCCCATTTGACCATTGTCTCTTCAGTGATCTCATTTACTCTACCAGCCATTAATGCTACATGTCGATGACCGGTGGAAAATACAGTCCTGTTTGCTTCACTTATCACTTCATCAATTTCTTCTACTCATTTTACTGGGTGAACTACATGTAAATTTTCTACCTTAATCTTCTTGTCTAGTTCCACAATTGCTAACCTTTTTGCATCTAACCTTCTGTACAACTCACTGGGTAGATCATCTACAACTTCTATCAAAATTTTCTTATAAATATCTAAGTGTAGAATAACACGGTTTTCTATGCTTTCATTTTCTTCATTAGTAAAAGTGTTATACAACTTGCTGACATTTGACAAGTTTCCATCTTCAGTTATTTCATTCAAAATATTATCAAGTGGGGGGTAACTTGTTTTTCCTTTTTCTTCCTTGGGGTCATTTTCTTTGCTAGAGGCCTTACTGCTTGTTGTTTCTATCTTGCTCTCTTAGGAGTAGGAGCGGGTACCGGTGAAGGTTTCCTTTTCCTTACTACTCTTTTGAATTCAGTCGGTATTTCATTGTCAGAGGAGGTAGCAACCAGTGATAGATGTGTTTCTGATTGTAATCCTTCCAAGTCGCTCTCCTTAATACCAGTCATATTCAATATATCTTCCTTGATTTCTTTTACCTATCTTGTTGCTTTTCTGATTGTTTGTTCTATTTTCTTGATTCATTTCTGTGATTGAACTTTTCTTTCAATGGTTTCAGCACTACCAAATATTTCTTCTGTTGGTTCTCTAGGGGCTTCTAGAAGTGCTTTTGCATAGGTTTCTATTATGTTCTCATCAGCCTCATAACCCATCTCTGTAAACCAAACTATCCTTGGAACCACTGCCTCTATCTAGATTTCATCCTTCTTTATAACAAAACATATCTCTTTTTGATATTTATCAACTATGGATTGAGATAGTCTTTCCCTAATTTTCATTCTAGCCTTTAGTGCTTGAAATTTTTCAATTATGTTCTTCTCCCTATCATCTCCCATGTTATTAAGAATATCCAAAATTTGTTTTCCTTTCGGAATGTCAAAACCAAAATCCTTTTTACCAATACCGGGAACTTCTTGGGTGATATACAACAATAGACATACAAGTAAGCTGCCAAATCTGAATGTGCCTTTCTTATCACCCTTAAGTTTCTTCAGATTGTCTATTATCTCATCTTTTAACCATTCGCATATGTCAATCTTTGCAATATTTTTTACTAAGTCATAAGCTCTCTTGATACATAAACTAGAAACATAGTTTAATCTATTGACATGTGTATCTTTGTATCCAAGAATCGTGCTAATGAATCTTACATTGATATCCTTTAGATCATTGACTCTCAGGGATCTCTTATCATAGGTTGCACCGGTTAGGGTCATTACAGTGTTGTTTGGAACCTTTTTAGTCTTGTTAGGCCTGCTACCGATGGAAGCTAAGCCTGTCACTGCCCTAACTGCTTCTTTTGTTATCTTATGAATAGAATCTAACCAAAAGAACTCCCCATGAACTCTGCTCAATACAATCCTTATAACCTCCTTGGGAAAATCAAGAATACTAAGTATCTCGACAAAACCTAGGGTTTCAATTTTCTTGTGTTCCAGTTTTACATTACAATTTTCATCACATATTACTATCCTATACATGTTCATAATCTCTTCAGCACCTAGTTCTTCAATATGACAATGTATGTAAATTCTAGGATCCTCAACATATGCAACTTCTTTGGGTATTTTAGAAAATGCTCCTAGGTTATCATCCTTCTTCGATAATTCAGGAATGATTTTAAATACGAGCCTAGGGCGTTTAATCACTTCAATTACTGTATGGTTTGCAATGAATTCAGGTGCAAAGGAGGAAGCCACTGTATAAATACCTTAATCTGCCTTTAGGTTTGAATGCTTGAATGATTTTCTTCACTTCTCGTTGTGGATGCCTTCGCTCGGGTTTTTCGCACACTAAGGAAATATGAATGCTCGGTGAGTGAAAAAGAGTGAAAAACACTGGCTTTATGATGTCATTTCCTTCAACTACCACATTAAATGCCTACCAGTTAAGTGGAACTTAACACATCTTTCGGTAAAAAAGTAATTCAACTTCTCACCATCAATCGAGGGTAAACTAGTATGTTTTTCAATTTGTTGCCATACCCCCAAAAGGATTTCTTTTCAATTAGATGAAGAATCTCCCGCTGGTGGAGTGATACTCTATTCTACCGGTGAAGGAATAGCTTCATTGACATTCATATCTAACTTTCTAATCCATTGTTTTCAAAATTATTGCTTTACTTCTTCAACCTTCTCTTTACCTTTCAAATTGGGTCCTTTATTATTTGCCGATGATGCCTTCTACAAAAATTTTCAATATTTCCAATCTTGTTACAAGCATAGCAAGTCACATTGTTTTTCTGAATAGCTTTTCCATATCCTATGCCAGTATGTGTTCTGCATTGATTAGATAAGTGTCCAAATCTTCCACAAACATAACATCTTACATTCATTCTGCAATTTTTTTAATTATGACCAACTTTGTTGCATTTAGAACATTTATCAGTGGGCGCATTGGTGTTTTGATAGTTTCTAGATCTACACTGATTCTCTCTATGACCATACTTGTTACAATTATAACATTTCCCATTAAATTTGTAGGCATTAGGTTGTCTTACCAGTTTACTGTGATCATGATTATTTGTAGTACCAGAGCTTTCACCAACTTCAAAGTCGAGACCATTAGTATCTCCATTAGGTTTCTCATTTTTCAACATGTCATCAAGTTCTTCTGAACTTTTCTTGAATTTCTCCTTGTGTTGATTTGCAATAACCAACTCATTTTCTAAGAAATCTTTCTATCTCATGAGTTCAGTTTTATCATGCTCCAAGCGAATTATATCTGTCTTCAACATATCATTTTCATGACTGAGTCTTAGATTTTCATTTCCAGCATCATTGATTCTCCTAGTCAAGTCATCTTCATTCTTCTTTTGGTCTTCAAAGTCTTTACGAAACCTCATAGTCATATCTTGCATCTCATTCCTCAAGGTCATGTTTTCTTGCTTCAACGTGCTTACAAGATCATTAAGAGTTTCTATTTCATCATCATCACTCTATATCTTCTCATGAAGTTCTCTTCTTTTGTTCCTAGCAATAGTGAGATTTTCTTGAAGTCCTTGAATGATTTCCTATGCAGCCTTAAGATCATCTTCAAGTTTCATATTTTCCAACTTTTCTGCATCATAATCTGCAAGAGCTGCTTCCAATTGCTTTCTCGAGTTTTCCATCTATACCAATGTCAGAATCTTCCCCTAGCTGTTAGGCTTGTGAAAATAGAGGACCAAGCTCTGATACCAATTTTTAGGATTCCCAAAGATACTGAGAGGGGGGGGGGGTGAATCAGTATCTTGCTGGTTAACAAATTTTTTAATCTTATTAAACAAATTGCATGCCAAAACAGTGTACCAGTAAACCAGAAATAATGCAGTAAATAAGATCAATAACCACAACATAGAAAGCACACCATAACACAATATTTTTAACGAGGAAACCTAGTGTGGGAAAAACCTCGATGGGATTTGTGGCCCACAATATTCAATCACTGGCCAATAAATGAATATTACTTACAATAGGGGCCTGCACATGCAAGAAGGCCAACTGCCTAAAGCTCACTGCATAAATACAAAAGCGAAGTCTAACTGACTTAAAAAAATAGATTATGCAAATCCAATATCGTGTACTTCTTTGGTTTAGCATCTTCTATGCCAGGTTCAGTACCAGTTTAAGCTCATACAAGTTCCATAAACCTTGTTCCAAAATCTGCCTTAATATTTGCATCTGCCTATTACATTCCTTACTTGCTTATACAAATGATTTACAAGATCTCATACTTAAATGAGTCCTATTACAATTCACCTTGTTGGCTTTACAAAAAGATTTTACAATAAAATACAAAATATAATAAACAAAATCCTGTCGGCTGGGGTGCTGGTAAACATCTTTGTCATTGTTGGTGCCACTACCTATGCATGTGTCAGTGCCTGCCAGTGCCATAGGATTGTAAGGTTGCCATCAATGAAAATACCTTCAATCACCTACAATTTCTCATTGGAGTGTGCATTTGCCAACACATTCATTATATCAGGTCTGGTTTGTGTCAAATATAGTAAACCTCCAATCATAGATTTGTATCTTGTCAGATTAATAGGAGAAGAATCATCCTTTAATGTCAATTTATCAGTTGTAGTCATAGGAGTACTTACCAGTTTAGAGTTTTTCATAGCAAATTTCTTCAGTAGTTCCTTCAAGTACTTTGTTTGACATATGAATATCCCTTTATCAGTTTGTGAAAACTAAAATCCTAAAAAGAATTTTATCTCCCCAATCATAGACATTTCAAATTCTTCCTGCATCTTGTTAGCAAAATCCTTACACAATCCATCTTCTCTTCCAAAAATGATATCATCAACAAAAACTTCAATAACCAAGATGTCATCATTAGTCACTTTGTAATATAAGTTGTTGTCTGCATTACCTTTAGTGTAACCAAGCTTCAAAAGATATTTGTCCAATCTAGCATACCAAGCTCTAGGAGCTTGCTTCAATCCATACAAAGCTTTCCTTAATATGCAAACCATATATTTAACATTTGTCAATGAAAATCCATCAAACTATTCATTGTAAACTTCCTCTTCAAGATCACCATTCAGCAATGCACATTTTACATCCATTTGATATACTTTATAGTTCTTATGAGCTGCAAATGCAAGAAATAATCTGATTGGCTCAATTCTAGCTACCAGTGCAAAATTTTCATTATAATCAATTCCCTCTTTCTGTGAATATCCTTTACAAAATAATCTTTCTTTGTTCTTGATTACCTTTCCATCTTCATTATGCTTATTTCTGAATACCCATTTAGTTCCAGTTACATTTTTGTCTTTAGGCCAGGGAACCAGTGTCCATGTATTGTTCTTTTCAATTTGTTCTAATTCATCTTCCATTGCTTTTATCCAATGTTCATCTTTGACTTGCTTCAATAACAAATGCTGGTTCAATTTGAGAAATTAAACATACCTCTTCATTTACTAGTCTTCCTCTTGTCATAACACCTTGATACTTCTTCCCAATTATCTAATTTTCTGAGTGATTTAGTCTTACATACCTAGGTTATTTCACTTGTTGATGTTCTTCAGCCACTATTGAATTCTCTGATGATGGCGGTGTGACTTGATCTACATTCTGTACCAGTGCACTTTGTATTGGTTCACTTATGATCATCTCAACGGTTGGTTCAGAATCTACAGACCTTGAATTTCCTCTAGAGTGACCATCTATCTTCATATTAGTACTTTCAATGATTTTTTGCAATATTTTATTAAAACATCTCTATGTCTTGCTCTTAGATGAATAACCAAGAAATATTCCTTCATCACTTCTAGGATCAAATTTACCAACATACTCATCTCTCCTAATATAACATTTGCTTCCAAATATTCTGAAGTATTTAAGAGTAGGAGTATTACAAAACTATTGTTCATAAGGGGTCTTACTACTTTCACCTTTGATGTGAACTTTGTTGAAAGTGTAAGTCGTTGTATTCACTGCTTCTCTTCAGTACACATGAGGTAGATTTGCTTCCAATATCATGCTTCTAACTGCTTCCAGAATAGTTATGTTCTTTCTTTCCACAATTCCATTCTGCTGTGGTGTCTGGGGTGCTAATAGTTATCTTTTGATTCCATTCACTTCACATAATGCATTAAATTCCTTAGATGTAAATTCTCCTCCTTGATCAGATCTTAAAAATTTGATTTTCTTACCGGTTTCATTCTTTACCAATGCTTTGTATAACTTGAATTCTCCAAAAGTTTATGATTTCTCCCTGAGAAAAGTAACCCAACATATTCTAGAATAATCATCAATAATTAGCATAAAATATCTATCTCCTTGTAGACTTATAGTTCTTGCTAGACCACACAAGTCAGTATGAATTAAATCAAGGACATTATTGGACTTCTCAGAAATACTCTTAAAAGTTGTTCTAGCTTGCTTTCCCATTTGACATTCCTTACATACTGGATTATGAGGTTTCACAATCTTAGGTAAATCCCTTTCTACCTTAGTTGAACTGATCTTTACAATGCAATCAAAATTTACATGACAAAGTCTCTTGTGCCATAACCAACTTTCATCAATATGTGTAATTAAGCATGTCTTATCACTGTTATTCAAATGAAGGATATTACCTTTAGTCTGATTACTGGATGCAATGTCCAATCCAGTTTTGTTCAAGATTTTGCATTTACCATTCTTGAATTGTAACTGAAATCCCTTTTCAACTAATTGACCAACACTCAAAAGATTATGTTTCAAACCTTCAACATAATAAACATTGTCAGTTTTGTTCTTACCATCAAAAGATATAGTGCCTTTTCCTTTGATCAAACAAGCTTTATCATAGTCAAATCTTACTAGACCTCCATTATATTCATGAAAAGATAAGAATTTACTCTTATCACTAGTCATATGATGTGAACATCCACTATCGATGATCCATTCATCCTTTTCTTCAATTTTAGCTATTAGGGCCTACTCTACCAATGGAACAGTAGGTGCCAGTTGATCTTCTGTTATTGCAACAAATGCCCATCCATTTTCTGTCAGTTCTTCATCAGAATCATTTGTAACTCCTTCATCAGCATAGTAACATGATTTATCTTTGTTCTTAAATTTGTATCTTTGATATTCAAGGTTAGGCTTATATGATCTTTTAGCTTCCTCTCTCATTCTTTCATGTCTATCAGGACATCTAGATTCTATATGACCAACTTTATTGCAATTAAAACATTTAAGCGATGCTTTACCTTCATACTTACTTCTAACTGGACCTTTAGGCATTTTCGTTGCAAATAGTGCTTCAAGTTCTTCCAGTTCTTTATTTTCCCTTTTGATAACTTCAAGTTCTTTTGCATAAAGTGCTTTCCAATCAGATATGTCAAATGATGATGATGCAGATGATGATGCTCTGAAGGCTAAATTTATCTTAATTGTAGCAACATGACCAAATTCCTCAAGCTCAAATGCTGAAAGTTTTCCAACCAAGGTATCTCTAGATACTAATATATCAGGCATTGTTCTCAACTCATTAATAGCAGTTACTTTCATTTTGTATGTCAGTGGCAAAGCTCTTAAAACTTTAAAAACAATTTCATCTTCACTTAAGGAACCTCCACAACATTGTATTCCTAAAACAATTTCATTAACTTTTTCCATAAAAGCATTAATTCTTTCATCTTCTTCCATTTTCAATTTTTCATACTTGACCCAGTAACATTCCAATTTTGCAATTTTGATAGTTATATCTCCTTCATTCAATGTTTCCAATTTATCCCAAATGGCTTTAGCAGTAGATTGATTTGATAATCCCATTATTTGTTGATCTGATAATATGCTCAGAAGTGCTTCTCTTGCTTTGCAATCATTCTCCAAGTCCTTAGCCAATGTTGGTGGATTAGGTTGATTCAGAACAGGACCAACATAGCCATTCTTTGTAACTTCCCATATATCTCTTCCAATGCAATTTAGATGTGTCTCCATTCTGATCTTCCATATACCATAGTTAGTCACATCATGTTTAGGACTGTCCTTCTTGAAAAAGTTCGTTGCCATAGGATCTCCTCAAACTGTTAGACTTCTACAAAAAGAGGACTTAGCTCTGATACCAATTGTTAGGAACTAGAAGGACAATTGAGAGGGGGGGTGAATCAGTTATCAATTAATTTCAACCCAATTATAACTTAATCAAACTTAATACTTAATACCGGTAAACCAAACTTGATGTGGGTTAACAGATTAGCAGTTATTAACAATACCGGTGAAACTTAATGCATGAAATAGAAAGAGAAACAACATCCACAACACATAACACAAAGATTTTGACATGGAAACCCTATAAGGGGAAAAACCATTGTGGGAAACCTTACCCATAATCCAATGATAATACTATAGATAGTATGTGTATACAAATGGGGTCTGCACATGGAGAAAGGTCAACCACCTAGAGCACATTTCTCAAATGAGAGTCGCAATAACTACAATAGGATGGTTAAATCCTAGAATAATGTATTTCTCAAAATAGCATCTCCAATGCTGGATTTAGTATCGGTTTAAGCTCTGATAAAGACCTTCAAACCTTCCTTGAACCTTCAAATGATGTTTTCTTGATTCACTCTATCATCTACTCATATGATTCCTCAATACCACAATACAATAACCATGCCATATCACATCTCACAAATAAGATCTTACATATATACAAAACCTAAGACCAAATGTGTAGGTCAGCTTACTAAGAATATTACAATTAAATCAATTACAAATAAGTCTTGATGAGATACAACATGTCAATACATTTACAACAATATCCAATCAATAATTCATCTCCATAACATATTGTGCTGATCTGGAACAGATAATGTATATCGGTCCATAACCTAGACCTATCTATCGGTAACAACAAATATGTCAACCTGATTGGACCAATAACTAGAACACCAAAACAAAGTATCCAAACCATGTCTTTGACATAATCAAGTGATATCCAAATGATAACAAGTCATCATCAGTGTTGGTGAACCATATAACCTACCGGTGAGCATATACCAGTGACTATGCATAAGTCACTGACCTTGCCAGTGAACATAATGTGCCAGTTCATCAGTAAACCGATATAACCATAGACCAAATCAACAATGTAGATCTCCAGAAGGATAAGTGTTGGCATCAATGATAAAACTAATGCAACGCATCCATAATACCAACACAAACAAATTTTTGGTACATGCCATAGATTCTAATAAATTCTCCATAAAAGTTTGACAATTTTTGAGTTTAGGGAACTCAAGAGAATGTGTATCTAGGGTATGACCTATAATATTTGGGCAACTTGGAAAGAAAAATAGGGGTATTCCTAGCATAAAAATAACATCTCACATGCACTTGCATTAGCAATTTGTGGCCATGATGAATATAATTAAAGTTAGGGTAAATTGAAATTTTTTATTGAATGCATATCATTTTTTGGGACAACAAAAAAGTCTCACCATGAACAAATGGATTTGATTATTTCAAATTTAAGAGATGTTATTAGAGAGGGTCATGACACAACCATGTAGGTTTAGACAACATGTTAGTATGTACCATAGACTTTGATAAACACTCTATCAAAGTTTGGCAATTTTTGCACTTAGGATGCTCAAGAGAACACATGGCTAGGGTATGATCCAGAACATTTGGGCAACTTGGAAATAAAAATAGCAGCATACATAGCATAAAAAAAAACCTCTTGGATGTTCTCACATTGATGTTTTGTGCCCACAACAAATAGAATGAAATTTAGGGTATATTACAACTTTTCATTAGATGCATATAATGCTTTCTAGGGCAGTTAAAAAAGCCTCGCCATAGGAAAATGGATTTGAGAATTTGGAATATGAGAGAGGTTATTGGAGAGAGGAATCTAACATGATCACATAGTTTCAAATGACTTGTTTGTGTGTGCCATAGATTTTAAGAAATGCTCTATCAAAGTTTGACAATTTACACACTTAGGGCACTTGAGAGAATGCATGGCTAGGGTATGGCTTGAAACATTTCCAATGACCTTGCTAGAGAAATAGGGGCATGCCTAGTGTAAACCTCAGATGTAAATAGCTAATATGATTGGTAAAAATAATAAAAATAACAAGTTTATATTGCAAAATTTAAATAAAAAATCTCATAATGAGCATTTCAACTATAAAAAGATGAGAAAATTACCTCATATAATAAAGATCACTCCAAAACCTTCAAATTTTTGTCTTCTACCTTATCCAACCAATGAGAAGGTTGTCAAATGGTAATGGAATATGCTAAATATGCTAAACATGAAAATGTGTTTCTTTGTCATAATCAGAGCAAAAACAAACAAAACTAGACAATGTGGGCCTTTCTATTTCACGTGCAAGCCATTTTGAAAGCACCAAATTTGGTGCATGCCAAATGCTCTCTATTGAAATTTTTTAACCTTCAACAAATTGTAAAACAAGAGAGAGATAATGAGAGAGAGAGAGGGGGGAGACCCATATGTTAGGACCCAGAGGCAACTGAGAGGGGGGGCATGAATCAGTTGTCTATTAATTTCAACCCAAATATATTTTAACCAAACTTAGTGCATAATATCGGTAAACCAAAATTTAATGTCGGTAAATAGTTTAGCAGTTAATAATAGTACCGCTAAAGTTTAATGCATGAAACAGAAAGACAAATAACATACACAACACATAACACAGGTATTTGTATGTGGAAACCCTGTAAGGGGAAAAACCACGGTGGGAAACATTACCCATAATCAGATGATACTATTGTAGATAGTATGTGTGTACAAATGAGGTTTGCATATGCTAAAAGGCCAACTACCTAGAGCTCACTGCTCAATCACAAAATGGGAGTCACATTTACTACAATTGGATGGTTAAATCCAATGATAATGTACTGCTCAAAATAGCATCTTCATATGTTGGATTCAGTACCGATTAATCTTTGATTTGCCTTCTCCAAACCTTCCTTAAATCTCTAAATGATGTCTATGTGTATAGTTCTACTTATATTCACATATACCTTATTACAATCCTTTTTCACACTCCTCTACTACTTAATCTCATAAATGAGATCTTACATATATACCAGAACCTAAGACCAAATGTGTAGGTTGGCTCACTAAGATATTATAATTAAATCAATTACAAATGAATCAATATGCGATGCATGATGTTGGCTCAATGCATTTACAATAATAAAAAATCATCTCCATAATGTGTCGTGCTGATTTGGAATAGATAATGCTTGCCGGTCCATAATGTAGACCTATTTGCCGGTAACAACAAATATGCAAACTCGATTGTACCAATAATCAAATCACCAAAACCAAGTGTCCAAACAATGTCTTCGACATAACCAAGTAATCTCAGATGATAACAATCATCCTCAGTGTCGGTGAACAATATAATAAGCTGGTGAACCAGATACCAGTGACTATGCATAAGCCACTGAACATGTCGGTGAACATAACCAAAGATCTCCACAAGGATAAGTGTTGACAAGTGTTAACATTAATGAAAAAACCAATGCAACACATCCATAATACCAACAATCTCCCCCTTTGGCATTGATGGAAACACAAGATGGAAAAACCTTCTAAGTGCCAAAAACCGAAAACCAACAATCTCCCAAAGAGATCATTAACCGGAGATCAAAATACAGATATAGAGAGTAACAATCTCTCCCCAATGAATAATCTCTCCCCAAACGATAATGTGTTTTTCCATATACATCTCTCCCCCTTTGACATCAAATGCCAAAGCAATACAAAACCAAATACAATTAGTTCATAGAACTTATTACAAAAACCAATTGTTATAACCAAATTTATTCAATCTACTCCTTGGGAGAAGTAGCTCTCCTTCATCAAAGCTAGAATAAGGTTTCTCTGTTAATTCTATCGGTCTGATGCCATGCTCCAACTGTCTAAGTTTCTATCAGTGAGGGTATAACTCCAAGCTGCTCTCTTAGATATTCAAAAGTTTCCTTAGGCAAAGGTTTAGTAAAGATATCTGCAATCTTCTTTTTAGTATTCATATAAACCAATTTCACTTCTTTTGCTTCAACATTCTCTTTCAGAAAATTGAATTTGATAGAAGCATGTTTAGTTTTAGAGTGAAATACCAGATTCTTTGATATATCAATTGTTGCCATATTATCATAGTAAATGATTATAGGTTCTTTGCATTTTACCTTTATGTCCTTCAACATTTTCTTAATCCATAGTACCTATGTACAATTAGTTGTTGCTGCAACATATTCTGATTCTGCTATTGATAGTGATGTACAACTTTGTTTCTTGCTCAACCATGAAATTAGTCTGCTACCAAGAAAAAATGCTCCACCGGTGGTTCTTTTTCTATCATCTGCATCTCTTACCCAATTTGCATTTGTGTATGCACATAAATCAAAATTTTCATCTTTAGGATACCATAAGCCAAGATTTTTGTGCCTTGTAGGTACTGGAAAATCCTTTTTACTGTTGATTCATGATTTTCCTTAGGATTACTCTGAAATCTTGAAACTATACATACTGCATTCATAATATCAGGTCTTGTTTGTGTCAAATACAATAAACCTCCTATCATAGACTTGTATCTTATCGGATTAATCGGTGTCGATTCATCCTTCAATGATAGTTTATTAGTTGTAGTCATAGGTGTACTTACCGGTTTAGAGTTTTCCATGCCAAATTTCTTAAGTAATTCCTTCAATTACTTTGATTGATTTATGAATATTCCTTTATCAGTCTGTGAAATCTGCAATTCTAAAAATAATTTTATCTCCCCAATCATAGACATTTCAAATTCTTCTTGCATCTTATTAGAAAAGTCTTTACACAATTCATCTTCTCCTCCAAAAATAATATCATCAACAAAAACTTCAATAACTAAGATGTCATCATTAGTCACTTTGTAATATAAGTTGTTGTCAGCATTACCTTTAGTGTAGCCAAGCTTCAAAAGATATTTGTCCAATCTAGCATATCAAGCTTTAGGAGCTTGCTTCAATCCATATAAATCTTTCCTTAACCTGCAAACCATATCTTTGTCATCTATTAAAGAAAATCCATCAAGTTGTTCAATGTAAACTTCCTCTTAAAAATCACCATTCAGAAATGCACATTTAACATCCATTTGATATACTTTATAGTTCTTGTGTGCTGCAAAAACTAAGAATAATCTAATTGCCTCAATTCTAGCTATCGGTGCAAAGGTTTCATTGTAATCAATTCCTTCTTTCTATGAATATCCCTTACACACTAATCTTGCTTTGTTTCTGATTACCTTACCATCTTCATTAAGTTTATTTTTGAATACCCATTTAGTTCCAATTACATTTTTGTTTTTAGGTCGAGGAACTAATGTCCATGTGTTATTCTTTTCAAATTCTTCCAATTCATCTTCCATAGCCTTAATCCAATTTTTATCTTCACATGCCTCATTAATAGTTGTTGGTTCAATTTGAGAAATTAGACATACCTCTTCATTTGCCAGTTTTCCTCTGGTCATAACTCCTTGATACTTATTCCCAATTATATGACTTTCAGAGTGATTCAATCTTACATACCTGGGTGTATTCACTTGATGTTGTTCTTCAGTCACTGTGGAATTCTTAGATGATGCCGATGTGACTGGATCAGCATTCTATATTGGTGTACTCATAGTAGGTTCATTTGTGATTATCTCAACTACTACTTCAGAGTCTATAGACCTTCTAAACTGTTCATTAATCTTCACATTTGCACTTTCAATTATTTTTTGTAATCTCTTATTAAAACATCTATATGCCTTGCTCTTAGATGAATAACCAAAAAATATTCCTTCATCACTTCTAGGATCAAATTTTCCAATATAATAATCTCTCCTAATCTAACATTTGCTTCCAAATATTTTGAAATATTTAAGAGTAGGAGTATTACCAAACCATAGTTCATGAGGGGTCTTACTGGTTTCACCTTTGATGTGAACTCTGTTGAATGTATAAATAGCGGTATTCACTGCTTCTCTCCAATACACATGAGGTAGTTTTGCTTCTGATATCATGCTTCTAGCTATATCCAAAATAGTTCTATTTTTTCTTTCCACAACTCCATTTTGCTGGGGTGTCTAAGGTGATGATAATTGTCTTCTGATTCCATTCACTTCACAGAATGTATTAAATTCCTTAGACGTGAATTCACCTCCTTGATCAGATCTCAAACATTTGATTTTCTTACCGGTTTCATTCTCTACCATGACCTTGAATAGTTTGAATTTCCCAAAAGCTTCTAATTTATCCCTGAGAAAAGTAATCCAACACATTCTAGAATAATCATCAATTATTAGCATAAAATATCTATCTCCTTGTAAACTTCTAGTTCTTTCTGTAGACACCTAAAAATGGTCAACGCTTGCGAGGTCATACTTTAACATTTGCGCATTGCCTCATTTTAGGTTTTTGCGTCGCATTAACATTTTCTCCTATGTCACGCACTTGGTCTTTATCATTTGCGAGCATCGAGTCCTTCTTCTGCATTCTTCATCTGTCTCACTTTCGAATTTGGTCTTGTTGACAACAATCTTCAATCATGATTTTGGTCGATCTTTGTCCTTGTAAATCTTGTCATATTGCGATCGATTCGTCATCGATCCTTGTCCTTTCCAATCATGTCAATTTGCTCAATTTGTCATTAATTTTTGTCAACCAATCTCAATAAAATCATTTATCAACACTGGTCATTTATCAATTCAAAATCATGATCGAATCGATATCAATTATCCTTTGTCAAGACCTAATTGTCATCCTTGCATTTCTAATTCATCTTCTAGGGTTTCATGATTTAATCATTTAACCTTGTTTGTCATTTCCTCCTTTAGGATTAATAAATTGTTTATTTATCCTAAGTCTTCTCATTGCAATTAAATGTTCATTTAATTGGCTAATTATTCCTCTTTGTGAATTAATTAATAAATGACAAATTATTAATTAATTTACCTAATTTCTAATTTCTATCAAATTTTCCTAATTTCAAATTCCTAATTTTCATCAATTTCAATTTTCTTAATTTTCTAATTTCCTAATTTCAAATTCCTCCTATTTCTCTCCTAAATTCATGGAAATGACATAGAAATTTGTCATAATTTGTCATAATTGATAATCAATCAATTTTGACATAGAATGTGTCATAATTTGTCATCAATTATCAATCAATCAAATTGTGCATGGAAAGTGCATAATTTGTCATATTGATTTGCAATTTCCATTTGAATTTCATCATGCTAATCTTGTCATTTATCCAATTCTTCTATAAATTGGATGATTTTCAATCAAAGCTAATCCCTTGAATCCCGAATCCCGAACCCCAAATCCCTAATCAAACTATCGAACTTATGCTTCTAGTACTCTTGATCAACAATCATCAATGTCCATCTTGCTTTCAATTGTGTGTGTGCACTTGTAGGTGAGATCCACAATCCAACCATTTGAAGAGGAAAGAAGAACAATGGAGCCGCATGGAAGAAGCATTCAAGTCTGCATTTGGTTTGCATAATCTTTCATTTTTGAATGCTTTGTTTTGTATGTCTCTATTGAATGTGTCTTAGGATTAGATCATTGCAATGAATGCACTTGTGATTGATGATTATGTTTATCATTGTTTGTGATGATTTCCTATTTCCTAATGTACATTAATTGGTGAACCCGACGTGAACATGCTTGGATCTAATATTTATTTTTTTTGAATGTTTTGT
The DNA here is from genome assembly GCF_030272615.1 of Cryptomeria japonica. Lineage (NCBI taxonomy): Eukaryota > Viridiplantae > Streptophyta > Pinopsida > Cupressales > Cupressaceae > Cryptomeria > Cryptomeria japonica. Next base: position 141,690,437 of record NC_081414.1, read on the forward strand.
GAAGTTGCAGATTTTTTTGTGGAGAAGTTGCAGATTTTTCTTCTAAAAAAAAAAACAGTCATAATCAATTGATCACGTAAAACATTTCATGCATAATTAAAATAAACAATTTCTGGGTATATTAGATCACGTTTTTACCTTTCCAGATCATTTTACAGTTTGTGATTTGGATAAATATTGAGGAAGTTATGATGTTTTTAATTATGCTTCTATAAATGGTCAAAATTTTCAAAAACAAAATCATGCAACCTTCATCTAGATTAATTTATCTTGGCAAATTAATCATCCATTCATACAAATTTTATCTAGATTAATCTAGGGTGGTAAATTTGATAAATTTCACATAGATTAATCTAAGAGGACAAAGAATCACAACTTTTATGGATTAATTTTGATGGTGATTCATTTCTCTTGATTCTCTAACATTGTTGGTAGCTTTGTGGCGAAACGCTTGACAAAGAATTATTTCACAAACTACTAATGAATTGTTTGCAGGTTCGCTAGTCAAAGAATAAACACCTCAAACTTCTAACTTGGGTTTTGTAGGTTGCCTTGGACTACAACTAAACTTTGTGTTTGCAATTAATTTTTAGGCACCTAGTGATTTCTAAATAGGATGGAATGAATCTATGCTTGATTTGATTGTTGAGTTTGACATTGGAGTAGGAGAGTATGCTCTCATCCTTCTTAGGGTGATCAAAAATCCAGATCTTCAATACCATGCTCATGTCTTTGATTGTTTGTCACCTTTAGAGGGCCTGCCTTCCCGACCATTTGCTTTTGCAAGCAAGTGATAATCGTGAGAAGGGAACGACCCAAAGTGAGTATGGCTAGAATACCTTGGCATTCTAACTCACTATAAACAAATACCCGATGAGCGAAAGCTTTGAAGGAAGTGTTACATGGGAATTGTAGTTACTTGGGAAGTGATGACCCTTGGACTCTTTCTCATATCAACATCTAAGTAGGGCCTCTTGGTCTAAATCGTGCTTGCGCGACTACATTTGTTTGGTATCTTGATGGGCTTAATGTCTCAATCATGCTTGTGTGACATCAAGGAGTAATGCTTAACAGAAATCCTTACTAAACACCTTGTTTTTAGAGGCCAAAAACCCTTCTAGTTGCTTGAGAAGGACAAGTTCGGATACTTGGAAGAGATGCTAAGTTCTCCATGGGGAGATTTCCATGGGGACTGATGCTTGGCTGCCCTGAGAAGTGAGTGTCGTGGAGGGGAGCCCGTGGTGTCAAGCATCTATGTATTCTCCTTGAGTCCCATAATGAGTCTACCTCTCAAGTACCTAATGTCTTTGCCTACCATAAGAAATGTGGAAATGAGCATGATTGTCTTGAGTCTAAGTTGCAATATCTTGTATTCTTTGCTTGTCAAAAATCGAATTTTGTCTCATTTCAAAAACAAGATAAATTGATTCAAAACATAAGATTAAACACAAGAGACATTCATCCAACAAAAGCTCAACAAGGTTCAAAACATATCTTCAAACATGGTTGTCAAACATTGTTCAAAATTTTGTCTCAACGTGCATGTCACTTACATTTAAGTTCATCCTAAGTTGCATTTTGCAAAGTTCATTGTCAAGTACCAAGGTTAAGTTTCACCTAAGTCATACTCCTTTGCATATCAATAAGAGTCATCCATTTGCATGTGTCCTCTTTCATTAAAGTCATACCATTGTCATACATTCATATTTGCATACCCTAAGTCTCTTCATTAAGCTTAAGTCATTATCATATCATAGCAATTGTCCCTTTGCATATAAAACTAGGTCTTGTCATACTTGAGTAATCCAAATCTTTGATAAACCCTAAGTCATTGTTAAGAAGTCTAGACCTTATCAAACCTTTTCTCTTTTTGTCATTATTGTCATTTGGTCAAACCTAGCTTAGTATCCAAGCATATAGGGGAGACTTTGTCATTTGTCCTTTTGTCACTTGGTCCTTTTGTCCTTTAAGGTCTAGACATCATTTCAATTTCCTAAGGGTCTCTCTTTTAGATTTGCATTCAAAAGTTTGTCAAAATCTTGAAAAACAACCAAAAACATAGATTGCACTCTTGCCATAGATTGCATTTTCATCTATTTAGGTTGCATTTAGTTGCATATCATACATTATCCTTGAAAAATTCCAAAACTATTGCATTTGCATAGTGACATGTCTATTGAAACAAAGTTCCAACCACCAATGATGCAACAAAGTTTGACGTATCAACCGACAATGCAATCACAATTCTATCCAACCCAACAACAAAGCAACATTGATCAAACTTTTTATGATGAAACAAGTCTCCAAATACAAAAACTAGAGGAGAAACTAGCTCAAGAAGAAGAGATATTGGAACAAAGAGTGAAAAACATTCAGAAGAGTAGATCACAAATGTCCAAAGTGTTTCGAAAATTTCCAGGTCGAAATCCAAATATTGAGCCAATTAATGTAAGATCTCTTATCGAATGATCAGACATACCAGCTCTCCTCTCACAAATAGAGATGATGAAACAATTTCAAGAAAAGAGACAACATCAATTTCAACATTATGTGCCACCACAACAAGAACAAGAAGGTGTTTACTATCAATCAGATTTTCAACCATCACAACCAATTGTTCAACATTTCGAACATTTCCTACAAACACAACCAATGGTCCAATTTCAACAATATGTCCGACCAACTATACAATGTCCACAAATAGTTCAACCAATGGTGGAATATCAACAAGTTCAATAACATATCAATGTCAACAACCACAATCACAAATTCAAAAACAAAGGTTGCAGCACACACCAAGCCAAGTTTCAAACATGTCAGAACAATTGAACCAATTCCAATATCAAAACATGACATCAAACCAAATTCTTGCCAAACAAGTTCAAATTCTAGATACAACCATGTCAAAACCTCGAAAGAAAGGTGGCTTTATTGCAATGCTCTTACGGAAATTACCAAGTGAGTTCTTTGAGGAAGATCAAGATAATACAATTATGTCTAGCAATGCCTCATCTCCCCACAAACAAATTGACTCTCCAGTGGCATCTATCCCTACACCTCTAGAAGTTTCACAAGAACCTTCTATATTGTCCTCATCAAACAATACATCCAAGGATGCAATTACCCAAGGGCTATCCATAATTGGTTGCCAAGATAATCCAATTCATGATGCACATCCTTGTCATGTTTCAGAAATACAAGACCCAATGCCACCATGCACTTTATTGCCATTACCTGTTTTAGAGGACCCCATTCGAAGTCCCTCTTCCTCATGTTCAAGAATTGATTCCTTGCCAGAATCCATCACAAATGTTCAAAGTGCATTTCCTTCATGCCAAAGCATTAATCCCTTGTCAGAATCCCCCATTCATATCCAAAGTCTAACCCCATGTCAAGAGGATAATTTAGAGCATGAAGAAATGAATCCTAAAGAAAATCAAGATCAAGATCCTGAAACCTTATCATCCCATCCAATTGTTGACCAAGATCCCATTTCCCCAGACACTCATGATGATTCCCCTATTCTTGTCCATCCTATCCAAAGTCCTATTGACACTCCATTCCCTGAGCAAGATCAAGATATCCTAGTCCATCCAATCCCAAACGATCCCCTTCCATTTCATGAAATAAATGTCCTTTCAAATCCCATTGACATTCCACTTCCTAAGAAAGATCAAGATATCCCTTCCATCCTTTCCGATGATCCCATTAAAAGTCAAGAGCAAAGCACCTTTAAAGAGGATTCCAATGATCTTCCTCCTTGTCAAGATCAAATTATTCCTTCAGATCCTCCACAAGATCCTTTTGTTCCTCCATCTCCTTGTCTTAATCTAGCATATACACTCCAAGGTCTCATTTCTTTTGATGATCCCATTATTTCTCCCATTCCATCTCTTGAAGAGCCTGTCATTGAACCATGTCCACTACACAATCCTAGTCCCTCTCATGATCCTAATCCCACTCATGATTCTAATGTGTCAGTGCAAGATGTTCATGAACCCTCGACATGCATAATGGGTTCTTCCTCTTTGGTGCAATCCGATCCACTTCAAGATCTCATTATTTCTCTCATATCATATCCACCTCATAATGGAATCGCGTCTTCTTCCCAAAGAAAAGAGTATCCTACAAGTCAAGATATTCATAAAGGCAAAGGAGTAGACCTTCATGAGGAAGAACCCCTCCATATCAAAGAAGATCTTAATGGTCATGGCTATAGAGCTCACACTCAAGGCGTTGGTATCCCTTCAAAGTCAAAATCCAAATGTCCACCTTCCCCATCATCACTTCCATCCATTCTAGGTCCCTATATCCCTCCATCTCCTATGCAACATCAGAAAAGGCACACATCTTGGAGAACCTTCCATCCATCCCAAAAGCCTCCATATCATTCCCATCCACACCGACATTCATTCCCTCCAAGCAATTTGGATGCCAAGTATAAAAGTCATAAGTCTAGCAATCCACATGTATTCAAGGATCAACATGTCCAATATAATCGACGTGTCAAAACAAAGAACAATATGATCTATAAAGAAAAAGAAAAATCCAAAAGGCCACAAAGGCCCATTGCTCAAAAACAAAAGTCAAAATATATATGGGTTCTTAAATCCCTTGTGCAAGCAATGCACTCCAAGGAACCACAAAAACATGAAAAATCAAAAACCATGTGGATCCCTAAGCAACTCCTTGAAGCACAAAAGCCTAAAGAAACATCCAACTTGGCATCCAAAGTTGCTATTCCTCCATCCAACCCTCTCAAATTTGTTCCTCCATCACCTTCTTCATCCATTTTGGGCCCTTATGTCCGACACTCCCAAGCTATTCCTCCATCGAAATCTCAATATCCAAAATACATTTTTCCTCCATCAGTCCATCACCCCTCAAGGTGTGTGCCAATGTCGATCTTGACTTCATTTCCATCCACTGAAGCCCAATTCTTCCAATACCCTACCTATTATCCAATGCATATTTTCCATCCTTCCATCCCTTTGATCCGATCCTTTGCATAAATCCTTGCCTTAGTTTCATCTCATTTTCCATATCCTTATCCTACCAACGTCCTTGAGCATACTTTTAAAGGTCATGGTCCATTTTATTTCAAGGCTACTATCCAAAAAACAAAAAGACGCTTGAGTCCTTCTTCCATCCCCTATCATGTGTCCATCTTCTATTGAAAAAGTCAAAATACAAAACAAAAAAAAAAAAAAAAGTGAAAAAAAAAAAGACAAAAGAAAAGAAAAAAGTAAAGCAAAAATAATTTGTCCACTGGTGAAAACCTGGCAAACAGGCGCTTTGGGCAAGTACCATGATGAAAACCTGGCAAATAGGCGTCATGCGTAATCTATGAACTTCTTGCACACCACACTTGGGGGCAGATTTCCTCCTTCATATCCTATTTCCCTTCATTATCCTATCAAACCCCTATCATTACCCTTCATATCCTATTGTCCCTCATGTCCATTTCCTCTTTCCACCTTTGATCTTGATAAGGCTGAGGATCTTCATGAGCATCATGCATCTTGTTTGCAGCTTTTAGTCCATCATAGCTTTTGGTCATTTATCCATTTGCTTATTATAACCTTTCATCCATACTCCCTGTCTTATTGCAACTTTCTACCACTATCCCTTAGCCAATCCCAACCTTTAGTCCATGTCCCTTATCCATTCTTGGTCTTGCTTATCCTATCCATATCTTATCACTATCCATACACTCTTTTTCATTCCTTGATCTTGATCTGACATAAGGACGCGAAATGCAAAACATAGTTTCAAAAAAACCTCTTGACATGTCCCTCATGCCATGTTCCTACTTTACATTGTCATATCCAGTCTCTTGTCCCATCATGCAATAGCCCTTGGAAATTGCATCTGTATTGTCTCCATGATAAAAGGCCTTTATCTTCCCTCTATCCACCAACATTTTAGCAAGCCTATTTATTCACCTGTCATATTCCTTGCCTTGCTAGACACTAGGGGCAAAATCTCTTAAAAATTGAAAAATGTCCTGAAAAAAAAAATATCTAAAAATCAACAAATTGAAAATCCCTAAAAATCATAAAAAGTCCTGAAAAAATGAACAAAAACATTTCAAAATATTAAAATCCAAAAACAAGCATTTTGCAATCAATGATCCCTTTTGTGCATAAGACAGATCACTGAGTATACATCCAATAACTCGCAATCACACATTGTGCTTTAATGAAATCACGCTTAAGCAGATGAACTTTTTCAATCAAAACCAAACATTCAAACTGATCACAATTGTCATATCAATCAAATATCAGTATCAAAATCATTTTCCTTGTTCCTATTATCATGGGTCTTATGCAGGGTGTGGTATACTCAAAACTAGACTATGTCTTGTCTTAGACAGGGTACCGCATGTCCTGAAACCAGACAGCATGATCGTCCTATCAACACTTTCAACTTTTGACAATGAAGATCCAGATGTTTGTTTGATTTATTGGCATTTGTGCATCTTATCTTTTTATTGATTTATCTTCAATCATGTTCCTATGTTGCTTTATGATGTCACTGAGTGATTTAGAGTGACCGGGATGGATCATGGTCCTTTTCTTGATTGTGATTGTTGTTTGTCTGTGATGTGTCTATTTTTTGCAAAATGGGTTGCATTTCAGCTCTGGCCTTCAATGCCATGATGCTACGCATCCATTTTGCTACATTAAAATAAAGGTTCTCACCTACAAAGTGCATTCCTGAAAGCAAGTTTTTCTTCATCTCTAACTATTCTCTATTTCATTTTTCTTCTTACTAACATTTCTTCCGTCCGGTCGGCTGGTCAGTTTGGTCTAGTGCTCCGATTTCCAACCATACATACTGCATCCTGCATCCATTTGGTTAGTACATTTGCATTACATTAAGCATCATATCAAGCATTTTATCCATTTCATATTATCAATGCATCAAAAACACATAAAAAAATATATCCATACATGTTCCACAATTCATACATCAACAGTGCATAAGTCATCCATACATGGAAAATAACATCAGTCATAACACATTGCATCCCATCATATCGATGCATATCATATCATATGTCAAAATAATATCGGAGTACAAAATTGGACTATCTATCCTAAGTATGGCCCGCAGGCTGACTATATAATGTCGAACTACATAATGTCCACTATCTGTCATAAGGAGCACGTGCCTCTGTCACTGAGTTCTCCCTCTATCCTCCTCATCCCTACCATGTCTCAAGTCTTTCTAAAGTATCTCTCTCTATGCTCCTAAGTCTGTGTTGTAGCATGAAGCAGTCTGGTCGATTCTCCCGCGTGATCAACGGATACTGTCGACTCTGCATCACAATTGGGGCATATTTTTGTCAGTTTTAGGGTTTGCTCCTACGGGTTGCATTTCCTTGTTTCATGTTCAAATCAAGGTGTTTTTCATCTATTCTGACCTATCCTACCCTTGTCCCCCCTTTTCAGGTCCTTTGCATGCAGTTTTGAACCTAAATTGAGTCTTACATGCACAATTGCGCTTGTGTCTTGACTCTTGCGCCTGTGTCTTGACTCTTGCACCTGTGTACCCTTACACAAGTGCAGAAGAGATCACACAAGCATAGAAGACATGACACAAGCACAAAAGACCCTACACAAGCGCAGAAGTCAGTTTCTGCATCCCCTGTGGGCCCCATAATGTCCCGCAAGCAAGTCAAATTCATGAAATTGAAAACATGGGTTTTTGAGATACATATCGCTTCTCCCACATCGTCCGGTCATTTGTACAAGTGTACATGTTCTCCAAGGTGATCTGCCATTAGAATGTTCGCCCTGTCTCTGCAAGTGTCCTTTTCCAGAGGACCAAATCCTCTTCTTGGGCTAGTGCAAATGAGCAAATTTCATTCTCTTTGCTTCATTTATAGATCTTTGTCAGTGCATAGATGGACATGCACTCTCTCCATCTTATGTTGGTTGCGGTCTTTTGCACCATAAATGGCTTGTCCTTCATGCATCCAATCTCTGATTGTCAGTCCGTTCGATCCTATCATTCTTATCGATCAATTGGCCTCTTTTCTACATGTTTCCGGCCAATTCCTCGAGGGGGCATGCACATGTCATTGTCATTGTCTGGGGCATTTTCATTACTGTTCTTTGAAACAATGCTTAAAATCGCATTGTCTCAAAGAGGGGCAAAATGTAGACACCTAAAAATGGTCAACGCTTGCGAGGTCATACTTTAACATTTGCGCATTGCCTCATTTTAGGTTTTTGCGTCGCATTAACATTTTCTCCTATGTCACGCACTTGGTCTTTATCATTTGCAAGCATCGAGTCCTTCTTCTGCATTCTTCATCTATCTCGCTTTCGAATTTGGTCTTGTCGACAACAATCTTCAATCATGATTTTGGTCGATCTTTGTCCTTGTCAATCTTGTCATATTGCGATCGATTCGTCATCGATCCTTGTCCTTTCCAATCATGTCAATTTGCTCAATTTGTCATTAATTTTTGTCAACCAATCTCAATCAAATCATTTATCAACACTGGTCATTTATCAATTCAAAATCATGATCGAATCGATATCAATTATCCTTTGTCAAGACCTAATTGTCATCCTTGCATTTCTAATTCATCTTCTAGGGTTTCATGATTTAATCATTTAACCTTGTTTGTCATTTCCTCCTTTAGGATTAATAAATTGTTTATTTATCCTAAGTCTTCTCATTGCAATTAAATGTTCATTTAATTGGCTAATTATTCCTCTTTGTGAATTAATTAATAAATGACAAATTATTAATTAATTTACCTAATTTCTAATTTCTATCAAATTTTCCTAATTTCAAATTCCTAATTTTCATCAATTTCAATTTTCTTAATTTTCTAATTTCCTAATTTCAAATTCCTCCTATTTCTCTCCTAAATTCATGGAAATGACATAGAAATTTGTCATTATTTGTCATAATTGATAATCAATCAATTTTGACATAGAATGTGTCATAATTTGTCATCAATTATCAATCAATCAAATTGTGCATGGAAAGTGCATAATTTGTCATATTGATTTGCAATTTCCATTTGAATTGCATCATGCTAATCTTGTCATTTATCCAATTCTTCTATAAATTGGATGATTTTCAATCAAAGCTAATCCCTTGAATCCCGAATCCCGAACCCCAAATCCCTAATCAAACTATCGAACTTATGCTTCTAGTACTCTTGATCAACAATCATCAATATCCATCTTTCTTTCAATTGTGTGTGTGCACTTGTAGGTGAGATCCACAATCCAACCATTTGAAGAGGAAAGAAGAACAATGGAGCCGCATGGAAGGAGCATTCAAGTCTGCATTTGGTTTGCATAATCTTTCATTTTTGAATGCTTTGTTTTTATGTCTCTATTGAATGTGTCTTAGGATTACATCATTGCAATGAATGCACTTGTGATTGATGATTATGTTTATCATTGTTTGTGATGATTTCCTATTTCCTATCCTACACTTTCTGGACCACATAAATCAATATGAATTAAGTCAAGAATATTATTGGATTTTTTTGGAATACTCTAATAATTTTCTCTAACTTGCTTTCCAAATTGACATTCCTTACATATCGGATTGTGAAGTTTAACAATCTTAGGTAAATCCCTTATTGCCTTAGTTGTACTGATTTTCACAATGTAATCAAAATTTACATGACACAATCTCTTATGCCATAACCAAATTTCATCAATATGTGCAATCAAGCATGTCTTCTCATTGTTATTCAAATGAAAGATATTATCTCTAGTTTGATTACCCATTGCAATTTCCAAACCAATTTTGTTCATGATTTTGCCTTTACCATTCTTGAATTGTAATTGAAATCCTTTTTCAAATAATTGACCAACACTCAGAAGGTTATGCTTCAAACCTTCAACATAGTAAACATTATCAGTATTGTGCTTACCATCAAAAGATGCAGTCCCTTTTCCTCTGATCAAACAAGCTTTTTCATCTCCAAATCTTACTAGACCTCCATTGTATTCCTGAAATGTTAAGAATTTACTCTTATCACTAGTCATATGATGTGAACATCCGGAATCAATGATCCCTTCATCCTTTTCTTTAATTTTATCTATTAGGGCCTGCTCTGCCGGTTGAATAGTAGGTGTCGGTTGATATTTTTTTATTGCAACAAAAGCCCATCCATTTTCTGTCGGTTCCTCATCAGAATCATCAGTAACTCCTTCATCAGCATAGTAACATGATTTGTCTCTATTCTTCTTAAATATGTACCTATGATATTTAGGGTCAGGCTTATATGTTCTTTTAGCTTCTTCTTTCAATCTTGCATGTCTATCAAGACACCTAGATGCCATATGACTAATTTTATTGCAGTTAAAACATTTAAATGGTGCTTTACCTTCATACTTACTTCCAACTGGACCTTTAGGAATTTTCCTTGCAAATAGTGCTTCAACCTCTTCAAGTTCTTTATTCTCTTTTCTGATTTCTTCAAGTTCTCTAGCATAGAGTGCTTTCCAATCAGATTTTTCAGATGATGATGATGATGCTATAGATGATGAAGCTCTGAAAGCCAAATCTGTCTTAATTGTAGCAATACGACCAAATTCCTCAAGTTCAAAAGCTGAAAGTTTTCCAACCAAAGTATCTCTAGATACTAATGCATTAGGCATTGTTCTCAATTCATTAATAGCAGTTACTTTCATTTTGTATGCCGGTGGCAAAGCTCTTAAAACTTTAGAAACAATTTCATCTTCACTTAAGGATCCTCCACAACATTGTATACCCAAAACAATTTCATTAACTCTTTCCATAAAAGTAGAAATCTTTTCATCTTCTTCCATTTTCCGATTTTCATACCTAACTTAGAAGCATTACAGTTTTGCAATTTTGATAGTGGTATCACCTTCATTCCATGTCTCCAATTTATCCCAAACAGCTTTAGCAGTAGACCGGTCTGATAATTCCATGATTTGTTGATCTGACAATGCGCTCAAAAGTGCTTCTCTTGCTTTGTAATAATTCTCCTGATCTTTAGCCAAGTTTGGTGGATTAGGTTGACTTTGTGTAGGACCAACATAGACATTATTTGTAACATACCATATGTCTTTTCCAATGCCATTCAGATGTGTCTCCATTCTAATCTTCCATATACCATAGTTGGTTCTATCAAGTTTCAGACCATCCTTCCTGAAATAGTTAGTTGTCATAGAATCTTCTCAAGTTGTTAAACTTTTGCAAAAAGAGGACTTAGCTCTGATACCAATTGTTAGGACCCAGAGGCAGCTGAGAGAAGGGTGGGGGGGGGGGGGGTTGAATCAGTTGTCTATTAATTTCAACCCAAATATAACTTAACCAAACTTACTGCATAATACCGGTAAACCAAACTTTAATACCGGTAAATAGTTTAGCAATTAATAACAATACCGGTAAAGTTTAATGCATGAAATAGAAAGACAAATAACATACACATCACATAACATAGTTATTTGTATTTGGAAACCCTGTAAGGGGAAAAACCACAATGGGAAACCTTACCCACAATCAAATGATACTACTGCAGATAGTATGTGTGTACAAATAGGGTCTGCACATGCAGAAAGACCAACTGCCTAGAGCTCACTGATCAATCACCAAATGGGAGTGACACTGACTACAATTGGATGGTTAAATCCAATGATAATGTATTGCTCAAAATAGCATCTTCATATGCTGGATTCAGTAGCAGTTAAGCTCTAATTTGCCTTCTCCAAACCTTCCTTAAATCTTCAAATGATGTCTCCGTGTATAGCTCTACTTGTTGGAAAATGCAAACTTCAATGAGAAATTGTAGGTGATTGAAGGTATTGTCATTGATGGCAACCTTGCAATCCTATGGCACTGGCAGGCATCAGCACCGACAGACTCTACACCAGTAGATAGTTTATTGGCAGCAACAAAGATGATTGCTAGCACCCCAGCCGACAGGATTTTGATTATTGTATTTTGTATTTAATTGTAATATCTTTTTGTAAGTCGACAAGGAGAATTGTAATAGGACTCATATATAAGTATAAGACCTTGTAGATCATTTATGTAAGTAAGAGGTAGATGCAAACATGTGAATATTAAGGCAGATTTTGGAGTAAGGTTTATGGTTATTGTATGAGATTAAACTGGTACTAAACCTAGCATAGTGGATGTTGAACCGAAGCATTACATTATATTGGATTTGCATAATCCATTTTGTAAGTCAGTGAGACTTCCCTTTGTAATTAAGCAGTGAAGCTTTAGGTAGTTGGCTTTGCTACATGTGCAGGCCCCTATTGTAAGTAATATTCATTTATTGGCCAGTGAGTGAATATTGTGGGTCACAAATCCCACCGAGGTTTTCCCCACACCAGGCTTCCTTGTTAAAAATCTTGTGTTATGGTGTGATTTCTATGTTTTGCTTATTCTTCTTATTTACTGCATTAATTCTTGTTTACCGATGCACTGTTTTGGAATGCAATTTGTTTAATAAGATCAGAAAATCTGTTAACTAGTTAGATACTAATTCACCCCCCCCTCTCAGTATCTTTGGGAATCCTAACAATTGGTATCAGAGCCTGGTCCTCATTTTTCAAAATCCTAACAGCTTGAGGGAGATTCTGACACCGGTACAAATGGATAGCTTGAGAAAGAAATTGGAAACAACTCTTGCAGATTATGGTGAAGAAAAGTTGAAGAATATCAAACTTGAAGATGATTTGAAGGCTGCACAGAAAATCATTCAAGGACTTTAGGAGAATCTTACTATTCCTAGAAGAAAAAGAAGAGAACTTCATGAGAAGATACATAATGATGATGATGAAAAAGAAACTCTTAATGATCTTGTAAGCAAGATGAAGCAAGAAAACATGACCTTGAGGAATGAGATGCAAGATATGACTATGAGATTTTGTAAAGACATTGAAGACCGAAAGAAGAATGAAGATGACTTGGCTAGGAGAATCAATGATGCTAGAAATGAAAATATAAGACTCGGTCATGAAAATGATATGTTGAAGACAGATCTGATTCACTTGGAACATGATAAAGCTGAATTCATGAGACAAAAAGATATTTTAGAAAATGAGTTGGCTACTGCAAATCAACATAAGGAGAAATTCAAGAAAAGTTCAGAAGAACTTGATGATATGCTGAAAAATCAGAAACCTAATGGAGATACAAATGGACTTGGCTTTGAAGTTGGTGAAAGCTCTGGTACTGCAAACAATAATGATCATAGTAAACTGGTAAGACAACCTAATGCCCACAAATTTAATGAGAAATGCTTTAACTGTAACAAGTATGGTCATAGAGAAAATCAGTGTAGATCTAGAAACTATCAGAACACTAATGCACCCACTGGTCAATGTTCTATATGCAACAAAATTGGTCATAATTCAAAAAAATGCAGAATGAATGTAAGATGTTATGTTTGTGGAAGATTTGGACACTTATCTAATCAATGCAGAACACATACTGACATAGTATATAGAAAATCTATTCAGAAAAATAATGTGACTTGTTATGCTTGTAACAAGATTGGACATATTGCAAACTTTTGTAGAAGTAAGGCATCACCAACAAATAACAAAGGACCTAGTTTGAAAGGTAAAGAGAAGGTTGATGAGGTAAAGCAAGAATTTTCAAAACAATGGATTAGAAAGATAGATTAGAATGTTGATGAGGCTATTCCTTCACTGGTAGAATAGAGTATCACTCCACTGGCAGGAGATTCTTCGTCTAAATGAAAAGAAATCTCTTGGGGGTATGGCAAAAAATTGAAAACATGGTAGTTTACCCTCAGTTGATGGTAAGAAGATGAAGTGCTTCTATACCAGCAGATGAGTTAAGTTTTCACTTAACCGACAAGAATTTATTATGGTAGTTGAAGGAATTGAAATTATAAAGCAAGTGTTTTCACTCTTTTTCACTCACCGAGCATTCAAATTTCCTAAGAGCGCAAAAAACCTGAGAGAAGGAATCTACAACAAGAAGTGAAGCAAAATCTATCAAGCATTCAAACCTAAAGGTAGATTAAGGTATTTATCAAATGGCTTCCTCCTCTACACCTGAATTCATTGCAAACCCTACTATAATTGAAGTGATTAAATGCCCTAGGCCCGTATTTAAAATCATACCCGAAATAGCGAAGCAGGATGATACCCTAGGAGCATTTTCTAAAATACCCAAAGGAGTTGCTTATGCTGAAGACCCTAGGATATACATACATTGTCATATTGAGGAACTTGGTGCTGATGAGATAATGAACATGTATAGGACTCTAATTTGTGATGAAAATGGTAATGTGAAACCGGAACACAAGATAATTGAAACCCTAGGTTTTGTGGAAATACTTAGCATTCCTGATTTTCCCAAAGAAGTTATAAGAATTGTACTTAGCAGAGTTCATGGGGAATTCTTTTGGCTAGATTTTATCCATAAGACTACAAGAGAAGCAGTTAGGGCACTGACTGGCTTACCTTCCATCGGTAGCAGGCATGATAAAACTAAAAAGGTTCCAAACAACATTGTGATGACCCTAACCGGTGCAACCCATGACATCAGATCCTTGAGAGTAAATGATGTAAAGGATGATAATTTAAGATTCATTAGCATGATTATAGGATACAAAGCTACACATGCCAACAGATTAAACTCTGTTTCTAGTTTATTTATAAATAGTGCTTATGACATGGTGAATAGTAACACTAAGATTGACATATGTGAATGGCTAAAAGATGAATTGATTGACAACCCGAAGAAAATTAAGGGTGGGAAGAAAGGAACATTCAGATTTGGTAACTTACTTGTATGTCTATTGCTATACATCACTAAGGAAGTTCTCGACATAGGTAGAAAAGAATTTGGTTTTGACATACCAGTAGGCAAACAACTTTTGGATATCTTTAACAACATGGGAGATGATAGGGAAAAGAACATAATTGAATACTTTCAGACATTTAAGGCTAGAATGAAGACAAAGGAAAGATTATCTCAATCCATAGTTGACAAATACCAAAGGGAGATATGCTTTGTTATAAAGAAGGATGAAATCTGGATGGAAGCAGTGGTTCGAAGAACAATTTGGGTAACTGAAATGGGTTATGAGGTATATGAAAACATAATAGAAACATATGCTAAAGCCCTCCTCTAAGCCCCCAAAGAACTAGAAGAAGAAGTATTTGCAAATGCTAAAACCATTGAAAGCAAAGTACAAACCATAAAACATTGGAAGAGAAGAGAACAAACAATCAGAAAAGAAACCAAATAGGCAAAAGAAATCAAGGAAGACTTGTTGAATAAGACTAGTATCAAGGAAAGTGACCTGGAAGGGTTACAACTGGAAGCACATCTTTCACCAGTTGGTACCTCCTCTGATAATGAAATATCGACAGAGTTTCAAAGAGTAGATAGAAAAAGGAAACCTTCACCGGTACCCTCTCCTTCACCCAAGAGAACAAGACAGAAACAACAGACAGTAAGGCCACCAACAAAGAAAATGACCCCAAGGAAGAAGAAGGAAAAAAAATTTATCCCTCCACTTGATAATCTTCTAAATGAAATTACTGAAGAAGGAAACTTGTCCAATGTCAACAAGTTGTATAATACTTTCACTAATGAAGAAAAGGAAAGCATAGAAAATAGTGTCATTCTACACTTAGACATTTACAAGAAATTTTTGATAGAAGTTGTAGATGATTTACCAAGTGACTTCTATAGGAGACTAGATGCAAAGAGATTAGAAATTGTGGAATTAGATAAGAAGATAAAGGTAGAAAAATTACTTGCAGTTCACCCAGTGAAATCAGTAGAAGAAATTGATGAACTAATAAGTGAGGTTAATAGGACTATATTTTCCACTAGTCACCGACATGTAGCTTTAATGGCTGGAAGAGTGAATGAAATCATTGAACAGACAATGGACAAATGAGATATCTTCTTTGTGGGGAAAGAAAAGAAAGAAGAACTTAAAAGGCCCAAAGCCTTCAGAGTTTATCAAAAGGATAAGGATAAAGGTAAAGGTAAGGTAGGTGGTCCTCCCAGCATAAAAGTAATAGACAATTTTCCCCCACCTCCTTCTGATACTCCACCAGCACAAACTATTGATACACCACCGATAATTGATAATATTGAGAGTATGGAGACTACACTTGAAGACACCAATCCTGATTCAGAGGTGTTATATACTATGAATATTGACACACAAGAGGTTAACATTGTGGTTGATAAGGAAACCACTGAGAAGAAAGATGTGGCAACTAAGCCACCGACTGAGAATATTGTTATAGAAACACATGTTGAGGATACAATTGGAAATGTTGAGATTGGGGCTGAAACACATGTTGAACAATCAGTTGACCCCCCTGGAACTGAAATGGTGATAGATACCACTGGTGCACACACTGAGAAACCTATTGAGTTAGAGAAACATGTTACTAATAACATAGTAAAATCTTTTGAGATACCAGCAATGAACAATTTTGTAATGCCCCGCCAGGAACCCTAAAGGAAAATAACACAGCTAGACAACTAAAGGGTGAAATATTTTTTTTAAAAGATTAAGTGCATTAATTATAACAATAGCATGTTTAATAACACATCGGAAGTCTAACACATGATTTCCTACGGGTTATCAACGAAGATTAAATTCACAGATTATATTAACACCGTGGTTAATCAAATTGTCCATCCAATTACGAAAATTAAATGCTTAAGATAGAACCTACACATACATCCAAATTCCATAATGAAAGAATCAAAGTATTCCAATGCATTTATTTATCCATAAACCATCTATACAAAAGATCAAAGCAACTGAATTAACATACATTCCACTAACATAATATTACAATATCCATAAATACATGGCTTCCAAAAATACCATGGAATCCAAAAGTTACAATATCAAGGTTACATAAAAGTTTGATACAATGACCACAAGGTCTCTACAGAACAAAGCTCATGAACAAGAGCTGGTACATGAACCACAAACCAAGAAACACCAGTGAAGCCTTTCCTCGCCTGAAGATACAATCCAGAACATCCGATGGGAAGTGGCACTACCACCCGACCATGTGATCCCAAAATGGAACCACCCCACTATGCTAGGAGATAGTAGAAGACCCTCAAGCAAGCAAAATAAGAAAAGTATGACAAAACTACATGACTCCACAAACATCCATCTGACTCAACTCCAAAACACTAGTGACTCTAAGGAGAGAGTGTCATCGCATGGCTTAAGGTGGTTACCCTGGTAGGCCTCCATAGGTCCCAGCCCCCATCCTGGGTTATCCTCGTAGCCTCTCCCTAACCTCTAGCTCCATCTAAGCCTCATGCGGACCCTACCAATCCTTTCGTGAAGACAAAGTGACAGGTTTTCCATTCTAGGCCTTCTCACCACATCCTAAGCCTATATAAGAACCCAACCATGTGCAAGGCACATTATCTTAATTAATATTTAAACTACCCACCCCCTAATTAATTATTAGGTTATCACTTCTTAAATGACTTTCGAGGGGTTATCCTGCCATCCACTTCAGGTGCGGCCCTCGCTCGAAAGCCACTCTCTCTCATAGGACACTAACAGGAAAGGTCTCTCTATGAGAACTTTATGGTGAAACAGACAGCCATAACTAATCCTGACAAACCATAGGTGAAGGATACACAATCACTAACCGAGGATTGACCATTTGGAACAAAACACACAATGGCTCACATCAACGAGGTTATACAACAACACCTGACCAAGGGGATATAACCACATATGACATAACGACAACAAAACCAAAATTGCAACAAAATTAAGCTTGACTACAAATACCATTTACACAAGATCCTAATACAGACAATCTTTTCTTTAAACAGCCAAAAGCATAAAATTCTTGCAATTAAAGATTTTTCGAGAACATAAGAAAATACAACTATATTAATACAAAGAAATCAATGTTGTCATTTGTCCAATAAGGTTAAATAAAATCGCATTAAAATTAACCCCCTAATGTAATTCCAAGCATAAATATAAAATCTTAAATTATAAGCTTTTCTGAAAATAGTTAAATTCTGAATTAATTAGCACAGTATTAAAATAATACTTAAATGATATAATGTCCAAAAATTAAAATAAACTTATATATTAATATATATATATATATTTACTTAAATATATTTATATATATATATATACATATATATATTTATTTAAATATATATATATATATAATAAATTAATTAGAAACCAAATTTTATATCTCTGGCATGGAAATCCGAAAGTACCATATTTCGGTTTGCACAAAGACCTTGCAGTAGTAGGTACTACCGTCGGTAGTACATGCTAACTTACGGTAGCAGGTGCTACCATCGGTAGTACATGCTAACTTACGGTAGCAGGTGCTACCATCGGTAGTACATGCTAACTTACGGTAGCAGGTGCTACCATCGGTAGTACATGCTAACTTACGGTAGCAGGTGCTACCATCGGTAGTACATGCTAACTTACGGTAGCAGGTGCTACCGCACGGTAGCCGCTGCTACCGCCCGTAGGTGCTACTGACCCCCCACCAAAACCATTTTTTTAAATATTATTTTTTTTATAATTTTTTTTAAAAGAAAATCTGCATAACTTAAAAACAATAAATTTTATTTCCTAAAATATATTAAATTTCAATAACTTAATAATATTAAATTTCAATAACCTAAAAAAAATATTAAATTTTATTTCCAATAAAATTTATTTCAAGGGAATCTACTTAATACAAATTTTCCCATACACTTAATAAACTACTAGATTTAATTCCCAAATAATTTTACAACTAAATATACAGAGATGCACAAATATACATAAGGAATAGCCATAGCAAAATATCGAATCCAATACCAAACCAAAGCACATTTTCTCTGGCAAAACCCATTTCTCCCAAATTTTGCAATTTTCATGCACAGTAAAACATCTTGGCAAAATTTGCCAAAATAAATTTTCCCAATTTTCTCAAAATTCTAATCTACAAACACCCAAGAAACAACTTCTTTCCATAAACTAGAAACTAACTTCAGAAATGGACTTTAGCCAAGAACAAGAAATAACCAGAAAACATTTTGAATTTGACAAATATTTTTACAGACACATCATTCAGAAAGAGGGAAGAAATAGAAATATTTTCTTTAAGAAAACACAACTAGAAGAAGCCGCCCAAACTGATATAGCTTTCCTAGAAGAACTTTGTAGGAGAGATTAAATCCTTCAACAAGCTTCCAATAATTTTTCTTCACCAAAATCTCTACCTCTTTCCCATGACTTTTTTTTTTTAAATAAAAAAGGTATATTCCCCTTTTAAACTAAAATTCTAGGTTGCATATGTTTTTCCCAAAAATCCCTAATATTTAATTTTAGTAATTAAAAAACAATTTTATTTTTCTTTTCTAATTCCTCACAAAGGAATAAGTTATGATGCAATAAACAAAATCATTTTTTTTTTCTTTTCTTTTCTCATGTAAATTAATTAATTTCCTAAAAAAAGGAATTAAGGAAACACTTTAATTCTAATTTATTCTTTTATTCATTTATTTATTTATTCTGTTATTCTTTTATTTATTTAAAATTATAGGAAACAATAAATGAAATTAATCTAATTTATTTTTCACTAAAATTTAAATAAAATATATTTCTAATATCATGCAGCTTGCAACTTAATTTAATATCTTCTTTTAATTAATTCAATTTATAATATCAATGCATAAAATACATAATTCAAAAATACCAACTATGAGATAACTCCATAAATTTAATTAATTAATTAAATCCACTAAAACACACAAACTGAAAAAACCCCAAACAGAGACTCAAAAAAAGTCAAACGACAATACACGGAGGCCAAACAATCTGACAGGACGACCAACTGACGACACTCACAAGAGTGTAACTAGAGTTAAAATAGGGTCAACTACTACCTCCTCCACTTCCATCAGACAGTATAAGGCACGCTCAAACTTATGAAGCCAGATGGAGACAATACCCCGTACCTACCCGGTACTTGTACCTACAATATCCTGCATCACTAAACCACACATGCATATATACAATATAGAAAACATGGCATACACACTGATGAAGGACAATTGTGATGTTCCCTGTCTCACCAAAGTGAGTGAAGGAAAATAGTCCCCTTGCATCCAATACACTCGTAGACACACAACATATAATTTCACATTGCATAGATAAAGTAAAGTGTCAGTACATATCAATAATCCATAAAATGCCATAAATCACAAGTACTAAAATACTACAAATAAATTATGCATCACATATCTAGATAAAGCATGAAATAATGTCATATAAGTCTGAATAACACATCATGCTAATGTATCCACTAAAAGTAAACAATAATAAAATATGAGTCTAATGAGTTCAAATGAGGAGGGGTACTACATTCTCCCCCCCAAAACTAGGCTTACTCCAGGAAGCCTAAAATAAATAAGAATACAGCTCTCTCATCTTTGCTGCATCTTCCCAAGTCGCTAAGGTCTCATTATTTGGGTCCCATACAACCCTTACCTGGTCGATGGTGTGAGCCCAGAGGATCAAATCCCGATGCTGAAGAATATGCACGGGCTCCATGGCAAGCTGCCCGTCCTCGACCTGCAAGGAGTTCCAATCAAGAACATGTGTCACATCAAGATGATAAGGTCAAAGAACTGAAACATGAAAGACATCATGGATGCGGGATAGACTCAGTGGCAAGGCAAGATGGTAGGCAACAGGTCCTATCCTCTCAAGGATCTCAAAAGGGCCAACAAACTGAGGTGCCAACTTAGAACCCTTTCCATAACGGATCAGACTCTTCCATGGACGCACCCTCAAGAACACACGGTTGCCAATAGAAAACTGACGATCTACTCTATGAGCATCT
Source organism: Cryptomeria japonica (assembly GCF_030272615.1). Taxonomy (NCBI): domain Eukaryota; kingdom Viridiplantae; phylum Streptophyta; class Pinopsida; order Cupressales; family Cupressaceae; genus Cryptomeria; species Cryptomeria japonica. The sequence goes on from NC_081414.1 coordinate 141,711,322, forward strand.
GCATACTTCTTCTGCCTATCTTGTGCAACTACCAAATGCTCGCAAATCCACTCTACTTGTTGAACCATCTCTCGAAGAATATCCAGTCCTATAAGCACCCTATCCTCTAGCTGATCCCAACTCAAAGGAGTGCGGCAAGGACAACCATACAATGCCTGAAAGGGGGACATACCTATGGAGCTATGATATCCATTTTTATAAGAAAACTCCACTAGATAGATATAATCCTCCCATCATGACTGTTGGTCCATAACATACATGCAAAGCATGTCCTCCAAAACCTGATTCACTTGCTTGGTCTGACCATCTATCTCTGGGTGATATGCTGAACTAAATTTCAACTGAGTCACCAAAGCATGCTGACGTGAGGTCCACAATGTTGAGGTAAAGATAGGATTTCTATCAGAGATGATCTACCTCAAAATGCCATGCAATCTCACTACATCTTCCAAGAAGACTCGTGCCACCACTGTTGTCATATAGGAAGCTCAAATAGGAACAAAGTGAGCAACCTTTGTCAATCTGTCAACAATGACCATGATAGCATCATGATGACATGAAGAGACAAGCAACCCAATAATAAAATCCATGGAAATGATATCCCATTTCCAATCCGATACCAAATTAGGCTGCAAAAAACCTGCTAGGTGCTTATGCTCTTCCTTCACCTGCTGACACTCTAAACCCTTTGACACAAAATCAGCTATGTCACATTTCATACCAGCCCAATGATAAACCTGTCTAAGATCTGTGTGCATCTTCTTGACACCTGGATGTGCTGAATAAGGTGCATGATGGGCCTTAGTCATGATCAAAAGACGAAGACCCTCCAAAGGAGGTACATAAATCCATCCAAGGTGACGAAGAAGTCCATCTACCTCAAGGTTATATCCAGAAAATCTACCCTCTAAAGGCCTTCTGGACTCTATCATGGCTCTAACATCCCGATACCAAGTATCTTGAGGAAGAAATCCTAGAATCCTCTCTCTCAAGTCTACTCTAAGGGACAATGCTGAAACTTCATGCCATCTATGACTCAAAGCATCTGCCACTACGCTCTCTTTCCCCTGAATATTACGAACCTCAAAATCATACTCGTAGAAGAATTCCATTCATCTCTACTATCGAGCATTCAAGTTTGGCTGCGTGAATATATACTGTAGACTGTGGTGATCACTATGCAGCTCAAACCAATGCCCTAATAGGAAATGTTGCCATCTAACCAAAGCATGAACTACAACTGCCAACTCTAAATCATGAACTGGATAGTTCAACTCATGGTTCTTGAGTTTGCGAGACTCATAAGAAACCACACGTCCATCCTACATAAGCACTGCACCTATACCTTCCAAGGAGGCATCTATACATACCATAAAATCTCTAGATGGATTAGGAACTGCCAAAATCGAAGCATTGACAAGGAGTTCCTTCAAGGTATGAAAAGCTACCTCACACTGCTCTGACCAAACAAGCTTCTTCCCTTTCCTCTGAAGAGAAGTAATTGGGTGTCCTATCTAGGAAAAGCCTTCAATAAAGCAACGGTAATATCTAGCCAAACCCATAAAACTCCTAACTTCTGAAACATTGGTCAGTGCTGGCCAATAAATAATGGCTTGGATCTTTGAAGGATCCATGGATATACCTTCTCCCGAAACCACATGACCAAGATAGTTCACCTCAAACTGGAAGAAGTCACACTTTGCCAAATTTGCATAAAGTTGATTTTCCCTCAAGCACTGCAATACCTGACGTAAGTGACCCTAATGCTCTTCCATAGTTCTAGAATAAATCAGAATGTCATCTAAGAATACAATTACAAAATGATCAAGGTAGGTGCAGAAAACCCCATTCATGAGGCTCATGAAAACTAAAGGCACGTTCGTCAACCAAATGGCACCACTGTGAACTCATAGTGACCATAACAAGTACAAAACGTTGTCTTATGAATGTCTACATCCTGAATGCACAACTGACAATATCCAGGTTTCAGGTCAATCTTAGACAAGACCTTGGCTCCCTTAACCTGATCAAAAAGATCATCTATACAAGGCAATGGATATCGGTTATGGATGGTCACCTTATTCAGTTGTTGATTATCAATGCATAACTGAAGAGAACCATTTTTCTTCTTAACGAAGATAACAGGCACACCCCAAGGAGAAACACTAGGATGAATGAATCCCTTGGCCAACAATTCCTCTATCTAAAATTTCAGCTCACTCAACTCCTAAGTAGTCATCCGATATGGAGCTCTCAAAATTGGTTCTGCACCATGAACCAAATCAATGCAAAAGTCTATGTCTCACTACGGAGGCATACCACGAATATCCAATGAAAACAAAAACATTAAGACCTAAGTAAAAAGGTCAAACTGAATGTGCTCACTACAAACCTAGAGTACCTAGTGTTGAAACATGGGCTTTGATACCAAATGTAATGCCTTGCCAGGAACCCTAAAGGAAAACAACACAACTAGACAACTAAAGGGTGAAATTTTTTTTTTTAAAAGATTAAGTGCATTAATTATAACAATAGCATGTTTAATAACATAGCGAAAGTCTAACACATGATTTCCTAAGGATTACCAATGAAGATTAAATTCACAGATTATATTAACACCATGGTTAATCCAATTGTCCATCCAATTAGGAAAATTAAATGCTTAAGATAAAACCTACACATACATCCAAATTCCATAATGAAAGAATCAAAGTATTCCAATGCATTTGTTTATCCATAAACCATCTATACAAAAGATCAAAGCAACTGAATTAACATACATTCCACTGACATAATATTACAATATCCATAAATACATGGCTTCCAAAAATACCACAGAATACAAAATTTACAATATCAAGGTTACATAAAAGTTTGATACAATGACCACAAGGTCTCAATGGAACAATGTTCATGAACAAGAGCTGGTACATGAACCATAGACCAAGAAACACCAGCGAAGCCTTTCGTTGCCTGAAGATACAATACAGAACATCCAATGGGAAGTGGCACTACCACCCCTGACCATGTGATCCCAAAATGTAACCACCCCACCGTGCTAGGAGATAGTAGAAGACCCTCAAGCAAGCAAAATAAGACAAGTATGACAAAACTACATAACTTCGCAAACATCCATGTGACTCAACTGAATAACACTAGTGACTCTAAGGAGAGAGTGTCATTGCATGGCTTAAGGTGGTGACCCTGGTAGGCCTCCATAGGTCTCGGCCCCCATCCTGGGTTATCCTGGTAACCTCTCCCGAACCTTTGGCTCCATCTAAGCCTCATGCGGACCCTACCAATCCTTTCATGAAGACAAGGTGATAGGTTTACCATTCCAGGCCTTCTCACCACATCTTGAGCCTATACAAGCACCCAACCATGTGCGAGGCACATTATCTTAATTAATATTTAAACTGCCCACCCCCTAATCAATCATTAGGTTATCACTTCTTAACTGACTTTCAAAGGGTTATCATGCCATCCACTTCGGGCGCGACTCCCGCTTGAAAGCCACTCTCTCTCATAGGACACTAACAGGAAAGGTCTCTCTATGAGAACTTTGTGGTGAAATAGACAACCATAACTAATCCTAACAAACCATAGGTGATGGATACACAATCACTAACCCAGGATTGACCATTTGGAACAAAACACACAATGGCTCACATCAACGAGGTTATACAACAACACCTGACCAAGGGGGTATAACCACATATGACATAACGACAACTCAACCAGAATTGCAATGAAATTAAGCTTGACTACAAATACCATTTACACAAGATCCTAATACAGGCAATCTTTTCTTTAAACAGCCAAAAGCATAAAATTCTTGCAATTAAAGATTTTTCGAGAACATAAGAAAATACAACTATATTAATACAAAGAAATCAATGTTGTCATTTGTCCAATAAGGTTAAATAAAATTGCATTAAAATTAACCCCCTAATGTAATTCCAAGCATAAATATAAAATCTTAAATTATAAGCTTTTCTGAAAATACCTAAATTCTAAATTAATTAGCATAGTATTAAAATAATACTTAAATGATATAATGTCCAAAAATTAAAGTAAACTTATATATTAATATATATATATATATATATATATATATATATATATATATATATATATATATATATATATATAATAAATTAATTAGAAACCAAATTTTATATTTCTGGCACAAAAATCCAAAGTACAATATTTCGGTTTGCACAAAATTTATTTAGGGAACAGTGAAAATAAAACCCCCCTGCTACTGTATGGTAGCAGGTACTACCATCGGTAGAACATGCTACCTTATGATAGCAAGTGAAACCAAAGGACATTTTATCTTGCAAAACCCATTTCTCCCAAATCTTCCAATTTTCATGCACAGTAAAGCATCTTGGCAAAGTTTGTGAGAATAAGTTTTCCCAATTTTCTCAAAATTTTAATCTACAAACACCTAGGAAAAAAATTCTTTCCATAAACTAGAAACTAACTTCAAAAATGGAATTTAGCCAAGAACAAGAAATAACCAGAAAGAATTTTAGATTTGACAAACATTTTAACACACACATCATTCAGAAAGAGGGAAGAAATAAAATATTTTTGTTAAAAACAACCAGAAGAAGCCACCCAAACTGGTATAGCTTTCTTGGAAGAACTTTGTAGGAGAGATTAAATTCTTCAACAAGCTTCCAATAATTTTTCTTCACCAAAATCTAAGCTTCCAATTATTTTTCTTCACCAAAATCTCTGCCTCTTTCCCATGACTTTTTTTTTTTAAATAAAAAAGATATATTCCCCTTTTAAACTAAAATTCTAGGTTGCATATATTTTTCCCAAAAAACCCTAATATTTAATTTTAGTAATTAAAAATCAATTTAATTTTTCTTTTCTAATTCCTCACAAAGGAATAAGTTAACATGCAATAAACAAAATCATTTTTTTTTCTTTTCTTTTCTCATGCAAATTAATTAATCTCCTAAAAAAAGAAATTAAAGCAACACTTTAATTCTAATTTATTCTTTTATTCATTTATTTATTTATTCTGTTATTCTTTTATTTATTTAAAATTCTAGGAAACAATAAATGAAATTAATCAAATTTATTTTTCACTTAAATTTAAATAAAATATATTTCTAATATCATGCAGCTTGCAACTTAATTTAATATCTTCTTTTAATTAATTAAATTTATAATCTCAATGCATAAAATATATAATTCAAAAATACCAACTATGAGATAACTCCATAAATTTAATTAATTAATTAAATCCACTAAAACACACAAACTGAACAAACCCCAAACAAAGACTCAGAAAAAGTCAAACGACAATACACGAAGGCCGAACAATCTGACAGGACGACCAACTGACGACACTCACAAGAGTGTAACTGGTTAAAATAGGGTCAACTACTACCTCCTCCACTTCCATTGGACAATATAAGGCACGCTTAGACTTGTGAAGCTAGGTGGAGATGATACCCCATACCTACCCAGTACTTGTACTTGCAATATCCTGCATCACCGAACCACACATGCATATATACAATATAGAAAACATGACATACACACCGATGAAGGACAATCACGACATTCCCTGTCTCACCGGAGTGAGTGAAGGAAAATCATCCCCTTGCATCAAATACACTCACAGACACACAACATATAATTTCACATTGCATAGATAAAGTAAAGTGTCAGTACATAGCAATAATCCATAAAATGCAAAAAATCACAAGTACTGAAATACTGCAAATAAATTATGCATCTCATATCCAGATAAAGCATGAAATAATGTAATATAAGTCTAAATAACACATCATGGTAATGTATCCACTGAAAGTAAACAACAATAAAATATGAGTCTAATGAGTTGAAACGAGGAGGAATACTACTAGTTCGGAGATACACAGAGAAACCAATAGAAAACAATGAGACTTCATCAGAGAAACCGATAGAAGAAAGCATGGAGAAACATACTGAGGTACACACTGAGAAATCATAAGAGAAAAAGGTTGAGACAAAGATAGTGCCACCGTCAATAGTTGAGAAACCCAAACCTTTGCTAGTTGAGATGCAGACTCAGACTGACCTACCACAGGTCACCATAAGCAAAGAGGTTACTCACACCGGCGGAATGCAGATTGTTAAGGTAGTTGGACAATCTTTTGGTTCCTCCTTAATAGAATTCAGACTGACAAATGTAATAGAGGTATTGTTGGATTCAATCAAGAAAATAACATATTGCAATTCACTTGCATATAAGGCAATTGATGATACCATGCCTCAAATTGATTGCACCCAAGTGCAATGTGGAGAATAAAGATTTTGAGTCAACTAGACACATTGTCTAAGTATATCACCGACAACCTATTGACAGTTGATCAGATTAATGAGGAGACATTCAGTGAGAAAATGAATAAAGAGAAAGAAAGATTCTTTGATGAGACAATAATGAAGTGCAAGGAACACATTGATACCTTATTACCGGCACTAGGAAAAACAATAATGGAATTCAAGGAGTTGTATAGGGAGACATGCAAGACTGATGTTTTAACAATGGATATAGACAAGAAAATCAGTGAAGCACAGAAAGAAATAAATAATATTGCTGATAATCTCATTGGTTCACCTAAACCATTATTGGTAATAGAGAAGGAAATAGGAGAATTTGAGGAAAAACTTGAGAAATTGGAGAAGGAAAAGGAAAGAATAAAGTTCAAGGCTAAGGAACTAAAATTCAAACTTGGTCCGAAACTTGACATCCTCATCTCTTTGACATCAGAGATATCAGAGGCACTTGTTCCTAGACTTAAGACATTGGAAGAGAAAATGCACATACTCACCAATACAATACAAAGGACAGAAGCAATATTAAAAGACAGTGAAAGGTTCACTAACAACTTAAATTTTGTACTGGCAGATCTATTTCAGATTGTAACCAACTGGTTACAGGGATCCAATTGAGAACTACACTCAGTTGACATTTTTGACAACCTTTGTCATTAATTTCAAAGGGGGAGTAGTAGGAATGAGAAAAATAATGAACATAAGAGATCATCTTCTCAGGGGGAGCACACAATTTTGGCAAAAAAAAATTCGGACTTCAATATTGGATACATTTTTGGATTTTTCTCATGGGTGTTGACATCAATGCCAAAGGGGGAGATTCTTGGAAATTGTACACTCCAATGAGAAATTGTAGGTGATTGAAGGTATTGTCATTGATGGAAACCTTGCAATCTTATGGCACCAGTAAGCACCAACACTGATAGACTCTACACCGATAGATAGTTTACTGGTAGCGACAAAGATGATTACCGACACCCCAATCGACAAGATTTTGATTATTGCATTTTGTATTTAATTTTAATATCTTTCTGTAAGACAACAAGGCGAATTGTAATAGGACTCATATTTAAGTATGAGATCTTGTAGATCATTTATGTAAGTAAGAGGTAGATGCGAACATGCAAATATTAAGGCAGATTTTGGAATAAGGTTTATGGTTATTGTATGAGCTTAAACCAGTACTAAACTTGGCATAGAAGATGTTGAACCGAAGGAGTACATTATATTGGATTTGCATAATCCATTTTGTAAGCCAATGAGACTTCCCTTTTTAATTAAGTAGTGAAGCTTTAGGTAGTTGGCCTTCCTACATGTGCAGGCCCCTATTGTAAGTAATATTCATTTATTGGCCAGTGAGTGAATATTGTGGGTCACAAATCCCATCAAGGTTTTTTCCACACCAGGTTTCCTCGTAAAAAATATTGTGTTATGGTGTGCTTTCTATGTTGTGCTTATTGTTCTTATTTACTGCATTAATTCTTGTTTACCGACACACTGTTTTGGAATGCAATTTGTTTACTAAGATCAGAAAACCTGTTAACTGGTTAGATGTTGATTCATCCCCCCCTCTCAGTATCTTTGGGAATCCTAACACTTCTTATATTCACATATACCTTATTACAATCCTTTTTCACTCTCCTCTACTACTTAATCTCACAAATGAGATCTTACATATATACCAAAACCTAAGACCAAATGTGTAGGTCGGCTCACTAAGATATTACAATTAAATCAATTACAAATGAATCAATATGTGATGCATGATGTTGGCTCAATGCATTTACAATAATAACAAATCATCTCCATAATGTGTCGTGCTAATCTGGAATAGATAATGTTTGTCAGTCCATAACCTAGACCTATATGTCAGTAACAACAAATATGCAAACTTGATTGTACCAATAATCAAATCACCAAAATCAAGTGTCCAAACAATGTCTTCAACATAACCAAGTAATCTTAGATGATAATAGATCATCCTCACTATTGGTGAACAATATAACCCACTGGTGAACTAGATACCGATGACTGTGCATAAGTCACTGAACATGCCAGTGAACATAACCAAAGATCTCCACAAGGATAAGTGTTGACAAGTATTGACATCAATGAAAAAAGAAATGAAACACATCCATAATACCAACACAATAGAGGGAATGGAGGGAGAAGACATGAGAGAAAACAAGAGAGAGAGAGAGGTCCCAAGAGACAAAATTTCATAGAGAGAGAGAGGTGAGGAGGGATGGGGAGATAGAGAAGGAGAGGAGGAAAGTGAGGGAGAGACCTAGGGGTAGAGAGGTACTGAGGTAAAGAGGGAGGAAAATAAAGGTTCGGAGGGATATGTAATGATAGACAAAATGTTGACATTATATACTCTTACACGAATAGTTGATGTTTTCATTGATGGAAACCAACTGGCAATCATCTGGCAACCCACCGGCAGTTACCGACATTGGCAATAGACATCTACATACATCAGCAGGCACTTCACTGGCAGCGGCAACAATGCATACCGGCACTAAAGCCGACATGGAATAAACTTTTGTTTATTGTTTTATAATGTAATTATCTCTTGTAAAAACCAACATGGCATATTGTAAAAGACTCATATATGTATGAGATCTTATAGGTCATTTTGATATGAGAGAGAGAGAGGAATATAGATGATAAGTATAAGGCAATTTTGTATAAGGTGACATAGTTGGCAGCTAAAGTTTTGGTTCTAGACTGAGCTTAAACTGGTACTAAACTTGGCATAGTTGATGTTGATCTGAAGCGGTACATTGTATTGGATTTTGATAATCCATTTGTAAGTTAGTGAGACTTCTATTTTGTAGTTGAGAAGTGAGCTCTAGGCTACTAGCCTTCCTGCATGTGAAGGCCCCTCATTGTAAGTAATATTTATTCATTGGCCAATGAGTGAATATTGTGGGTCACAAATCCCACTAAGGTTTTTCCCACACGGGGTTTCCTCATTAAATATCTTGTGTTATGGTGTGTTCTCTATACTATCTTTGTTATTCTTAATTGTTGCATTAGTTCTTATTTACCGGTACATTTTTTTGGGATAAAAAGTTCTTAATAAGTTTAAATGTTCTGCTAACTAGTTAGATACTGAGTCACCCCATCCTCTCAATGTCTTTGGGACTATCATTGATTCTAACAATTGGTATCAGAGCCTGGTCCTCTATTTTCAAAAGCCTAACAACTTGAGGAAGTTTCTAACACTGGTACAAATGGAGAACTTCTTAGGTCCCAGAGACAACTGAGAGGGGGGGTGAATCAGTTGTCAAATAAATTCAAACCAAAACAACTTAACCAACCTTAATGCTTAATACTGATAAACCAAACTTTATGCTGGTAGACAGTTTATCAGTTAATTGCAGCACTGGTAAAGATTAATGCATGAAACAGAAAGACAATAGCATCCACAACACATAACACCAATATTTGTATGTGGAAACCCTATAAGCAGAAAAACCACGGTGGGAAACCTTACCCACAATCAGATGATACTACTATAGATAGTATGTGTATACAAATGTGGTCTGCACATGCAAAAAGGCCAAGTGCCTAGAGCTCACTGCTCAAACACAAATAGGAGTCACACTGACTACAATTGGATGGTTAAATCCAATAAGAATGTACTACTCAAAATAGCATCTTCATATGCTGGATTCAGTACCGGTGTAGTTCTGATTGTCTTTACAAAAACCTTGCTTCACCTTCAAATGATGTTTGCATGTATATCTCTGCTTAATCTCACATATACCTTCTTACAATTCCTTATCCCAATCGCATATCGATCTTATAAATAAGATCTTACATATATACCATAGCTTAAGACCAATTTTAGTAGGTTGGCTCTAAAAGATATTACAATAAAAAAATTACAAGTAAATCAATAACCGATGCAATATCCGATTCAACATGTTAGTTTAATGTATTTACAATCAAAAAAAATCATCTCCAAAGTGTGTCGTGCTGATCTGGAATACATAAGCCTACCGGTGCATAACCTGGACCTATTTGTTGGTAACAACAAATATGCAAGTACTAATATGCTAATGAACAAATCTCCAAGACAAAGTGTCCAAGCGATGTCTTCAACATAACTAGATGTTTTCCATGTCATTCCAAGTGCCGGTGAACAATATATCCTATCAGTGTACCAGATACCGGTGACTGTGCATAAAGTCACTTGCTTGTCGGTGAACGTTTGCCAATCCTCCAAAGTGCTAGAGTTGATAAGTGTTGATAGGTGTTGACATAAATGACAAAACCATACCAAAATACCAACAATCTCCCCCTTTGGCATTGATGGCAACACAAGATGGAAAAACCATCAAAGTGCCAAAAACCAATAAACCAATAATCTCCCAAAAGAGATCATAACCAAAAATCAAAATTCAGATACAGAGAGTAATCAATCTCTCCCAAAGTAACAATCTCTCCCCTTGAGAGTAACATGTGTTTTCCTTGTGTTTTTGCATATCAATCTCTCCCCCTTTGACATCAAATGCCAAAGCCTATACAAAAGCCAGGTTCAAATACAAAATACCAACCAATTCAGTATGCCAACTACTTCCCCTGAGAAGTAGCTCTCCTCATCAAAGCCAGAGTAAAAGATTTATCTGTTAATTCTACCAGTTGATGACAAACATCAACTGTCTAAGTTTCTACTGGTGGGGGTATGACCCCAAGTTGGTCTCTGAGATATTCAAAAGTCTCCTCAGGCAAAGAATAGTGAAAATATCTACAATCTGCTCTTTAGTATTCACATAAACCAGTTTTACTTCTTTTGCTTCAACATTCTCTTTCAAAAAATTCAATTTGATAGAAACATGTTTAGTTTTAGAATGTACTAATGGATTCTTAGATATATCAATTGTTGCAGTGTTGTCACAATAGATAGTTATAGGCTCCTTGCATTTTACCTTTATGTCTTTCAACATTTGCTTAAGCCATAATACCTATGTATAGTTAGTTGCTGGTACAACATATTCCGATTCTGCTGTTGATCAAGATGTACAACTTTGTTTCTTACTCAACCAAGAAATTAAACTACTTCCAAGAAAAAATGCTCCACCAGTGGTGCTTTTTCTATCATCCACATCTCCTACCCAATTTGTATCTGTGTATCCACATAATTCAAAGTTTTCATCTCTAGGATACCATAAACCAAGATTTGTAGTGCCTTGTAAGTACCGAAAAATCCTTTTTACTGTTGATTCATGATTTTCTCTAGGATTACTCTGAAATCATGAAATAATACATACCGCATTCATAACTGTGTGGGGGAAAAAGTGACACTAAGAAAACATGCCTTAATCTCACTTTCAATCACACATTTGTGGAATACGAAAGAGCCTAGAGGTATCACACAATTGGCTACTTCTTCTTGTGGAAGAGAGAGCCACGGGCTACCTATTAGGATTTCTATTCCTTTGTTGCAATTGAAAGATGAAATGATGCAAGTTCAATCCCTACACCCAAAGTGCAAGTATGAACTAATAACAAGATTGCAGAATTGAACTTAAACAATGGAAAGCTGTAAACACAAGGACAAGACAAGAATGAAAATGCGTACCCGGAGTTAAAATCTGACTGAAAATGTTCAGGATGGGGGCGCGGGCACCACTGTCCTGATTCTGCCCCTGAAACTGCTCCGAAAACTGCTGTTTTGCAACTTGAAAAAGCTGTCAAAATGCTGAAACTTGCTGTCTGTCAGGAGGACCAAGGCACCCAGCGCCCCTGTCCCAGGGACCAGGGCACCTAGCGCCCCTGTCCTGGCAGGACCAGGGCGCCCCACGCCCCTGTCCTGGTCTTTTGCTCTGAGATTTGGTGGGAAGGTCGGTCTCAGTCTGCTTCTTCCGGATCTGCAACTTGTGGCGTCGTCCGAATTCCGAAACCTGCACTTATATCTAAAAGGGTGTTTGGGTGGCTATATAGGGTTTTTCCTTAGTCAAACCCCTACTTCGGTGATTTCCACCTCCACGAATAGCCAAGTTGTATTGTAAAATGTATTGTGTGTGCAGACCTAGTGTGTGTGCAAGGTCCTAAAATGCAAGAAAGCAAACTAGAGCAACCTAGAAAGTAAACCCTAATTGCTTGTAAATGATAATGTAAATGCTCTAAATAAAGATGCAAAGTGATCTAAAGCATGAATAAAGGATATATTGAAGCTTATGCAAAGACATGAAAACAACATGAAATCATACCCAACCCTCAAGGGAGGAGTACAAGCCAATCTTCAGTCGGTAATTTCCTATTGTTCTTCAATGTCTTCCAAGCCCTAATTGGATGAATGAATTTGATAAGTGCTTGATAGAGGAATGTTGAATGTTGTTGAAGTCTTCAAAGATTTGCTCTTTCGCTGCATATGAGGTTCCTAAAAACCAAAAATCGGATCCCTTCAAATGAAGAAAGAGAGCTCTTATGTAGGAAACCCTAGATCATAAATTCGTATTTTGGCCGACCTAGAGATTGAATATCCCGCCAATTTCTTGGGGTTAAGCTTTATTTTATGATTGGATCGTGCTCCTAAAATTTCAGAAAAAATGTCCGGGACCATGTTGCACTCCGGGCGCCATGGTCCCGACAACTTTTCACCAAATTTTCAGGGCCGTCGGATATGATGATTTTAGAGAGAATCCCGAAGTTACAGGTGATTTCGAGATGTTTTGACCCCTGAAATCAAGCCCCCAAGTTTGAAATAGGACCTAATTAGGGTTTTTGATTAAATGATGTATAGGAGGAATAAAATGAAAAGGGCACACTTTAATGAAAGGGCCCAACTTTATGATGTGGGAGATGATAAAATAGAACCTTAGACCTAATTAATTTGATTAATTAAGTGCTAAAGGGGAAATGCAAAATGCGTCAAGGTGGGTGCTAAACTAGGTGTGAAATTGTACCACCCTAGCAAGTGCGTACAATTTGTGACGCTACATTTAGCCCCCACTTTAGCGGTCATATGAACACTACGTGCATATGCAAGCTAAAGTACAGAAAAGTAAACATTATTTGAAAAAGGATATATCCATAAGTTGTCGGACGAAGCCCCCAGCGGCATCTGCAGTACACAGTTAGGAACCGCACCCTACAAAACACACGTTAGATCACAAAATCACCTAATGCTTACTAAGGAAGGTGATGAAAATTCGAGGGTAGCTATATGCCCCCCCCTGTTTCGGCTTGCTAATTTTGGTGAGTTGAAACAGGGTATCATGTTTACCACTTCGAATTGTTAAAGAATATTGATGACAAATACTCACAAGAAGATTTGATATGAGATCAAAAACTAATGGAGAATCATTTGGTAAGAAAGAGGACTAAACCTAAATTCCAACACAACAAAGAGTGTGAGGATTTGAGAGTTCTCTAACATAAGATGAAGTATGTAAATGGAAACAAAATGCAAAGAAAAGAAAAGAAAGACAAAAAAGCATGAATACACATATTGGTGATCCATGAGAAGAATAGTGAGAGAGAAAACATGGACTTCTCGCCCCTAGATCATGTCTAGGTGATCCATGGGAAAAAGGACATGGAAAACTAGCCCCTAGAGTCTATCTAGGTGATCCATGTAAGGGAGGAGAGTGAGAAAGTCTATCCTTATGCCGCTAGTTCCACTCAACCTCGTGCATGTGTGTGTAAGGGAGGTTAGAAGCACCTCATAGGAGTCTATGCCCGAGTATGCTACAACCTGTATATATATAATACAAAAGCATGACATCTCGCTCTAAGAGTCTGTGCTCTAGTTCCGAGAATGACCCATTGTTCAAAAAGTGTAAGTTTTATGTCATAAGAAAAGTAGAACAAGGATACCTACCTTCATCACACAAGAAGATACCCCAAAAATGCAACAACGTCATAGATCCAAGCAAGAGAGTTCTGCACTCCTTAAGCAAGGATAAGATAGTTGAAAAGGGATATCTTGTAGTATGTGTAAAGGAGATCCTTAGAGGAGAAGAGATCTTTGTACAAAAGACACCTATCCCCGAGAGGAATTGTCTTAGACAAATATAACATCTTCTAGAATAAGACAAAGAAGAGAATAAGAATGCAATACTTCCTTCTTTTGCGAGGTGAAAGTGATTCTTAATGAAGGATGATGCTCTTTTTAACCCAATTGAGAGAGTGAATTCATTATGGATGTATTTTACCAAGTGCAAAAGAGGTTGTAGTCAAGGACTTACACCTCTTGTAAGAGAGAATCCTTGAACAAACAACAACAAATGCATACAAGGAATAACATCAAGTAATAAAGTTCACACCATCCACGAAATAGGAAAAAGTGGATCCTTAGAAAAAAATAAGGAAAGATCATTGCCTCCCAAGGATAAGGATAATGAGAAGGACTTACACAATCTTCTAGGGAGAGATTTAGACATGAACAAAATGTACTACATACTCACATGAGTTCATGCAAGAAAGACATTAGTGTATGTAAAATGCTCCTCACAAGAAGTGGGTAAGGTAAGAAAGAGAATACACATCTTCTCCCATATCTAGGAAAAGAGGATTCTAAAGAAAAGATGATCAATATTTCCACATTATTACCCCATAGGAACAAGAGATAACATAGAAAAATTAGGCTATTATGTTGCTTCAAAAATATGATTGCACTTGAAATTGTACCATCATGAATGACAATGAGCCCCCAGTAAATGAGCTACCAATGTCACATAATGATGAGCAACATAATAGCCATTAATGTTATTTAAAGACATGATAGATTGAATGAGGTATTTGAATATGACATGCTAAATGCTCAACTATAAGTGAGATCAAAAACATGTATAAAATGATAAAAATTGAAGAAGAAAAGTCACAAGAAATCTTAGAAGAGGGATAAGTGTAATTTATTAGAGCCTTATCCCTAAAGGAAAGGACTTTATGATGAATAGGAGATAAAGATTCATAAGTGGATTTAGAAATTTGAGGGGAGTCATAAAGAGATTTTCTCATCACCAAGATTTCCTTATGAGGGGAATGAGAGTTGATAGAAGTAGAAGATGATTTAGTTGAAGTGAGATCATCATCACTACTAAATATAGCATTCACATTAAGAGATGGTCTTTTAGATGCCTTAGTGCGTTTGCAGGGATTATAGCCAAGTCCAAAGGCATAATTGTGAAAATTAGTCTCTAGAGGAACTTTTATCCCTTGTTCATGAGCACCACAACCTTTTCCATGATACCCATGCTTAGAAAAAATACGAAAACCACGACCATAACGATCAGCCATTTCAGAAAGAGGAGGTGGTTTTTCATAAGACAAAGAATCAAACTCTTCATAATTAGAGGTGTGAGGAGAAGAAGTTTGAGAGGTGGCCACAAAATTATTGCTCATAGGTTCAAGTAAGACTGATTGATCTCTAGTTTCTTCCTTCTTTTTAACTTTAAGCTCTCTAGGAGGAACC
Source organism: Cryptomeria japonica (assembly GCF_030272615.1). Classification (NCBI taxonomy): domain Eukaryota; kingdom Viridiplantae; phylum Streptophyta; class Pinopsida; order Cupressales; family Cupressaceae; genus Cryptomeria; species Cryptomeria japonica. Next base: position 141,727,097 of record NC_081414.1, read on the forward strand.
CTATACTCACCTACAAAGGTGGGATTAAAATCAAGAGATCCCCAATTGTCTTCCGCGAGAACCTTCTCAGGATCAAAATCCTTTTCATGTGTAGGCTCAAGTCGAGAAGGATCTTCTTCAGGAGCTTCAGACTCATCCAAAGAATTTTGATTATTAGAGGGTGATGATTCATCCATAGGTATCTTGTTTAAAGAGTCGTCATTAGAAGAGGAAGATTTAGAAAAACTCCCTTTGGAAGTAGATGTTTGCAAACAAGCTTGAAGATTAGTATCACCTATCAAGGTATATGTCTTATTGTTATAAATAAATTTAACTTGTCTATGCAATGTAGAGGGGACAGCTTGCATACTGTGAATCCAAGGTCTCCCTAATAACAAGTTGTATGTTAGATTTCCCAACATAACATGGATAGGAGTAGGCAAAGTAACAGGTCCCACTGTGATGGGTAGGGTGATAATACCTAATGAAGACTTAGCCACATTATCAAAGCCTCGAATGGGATGACAGTCAGGCTCAATAAGGGATGTATCTACATTCATCTTATGCAATAGATTAATGCTACACACATTAAGGCCAGAGCCATTATCTACCAGTGTTCATCTTATAGCCGTGTCATTTATGATAACCACAATCATCAAGGGATCATATTGATGTTGAATTTCACTAGTAGGCAACTCATCTTGAGTAAACACAATTTGAGCTTTAGGATTCATCACAGAGTTAACCAAAGACACTATATTACTAGATGTATTAGGTGGAGGAACATTCAAATCTTTCAAGGCATCTTGTAACATTCCATGATGAACAAAAGAAGTTTGGATCAAATCCCAAAGGGATATCTTAGCAGGGGTAGCTTTAAGTTGTTCTATGAGATCATATTCCTTACCAAGAACTTGTGAAATACGTGGAGCTTGAGGAAGAATAGGTTGGGAAGGAGGAAGCGAAGTGGGGATAACTAGAGGAGGATTAGGTTGCGTATTGTTTCTTGTGTTATAGGTATGGGCAATCGCATGATAACTCTCTCTAGTCAGTTGTTTAGCATACTCATAAGGGCTCTTAGAAGAATAACCTCCTTGCACAGTAATAATAGGTTTCTTAGGAGTGCAAAAAGAATCATTAACATAACCACCTTGAACCACTAAGATAGGCTTATTTAAAGGTTGAGAATTTTGAGAAGGACAAGCACCTTGGACAGTGAAGAGAGGTTTGTTAGGTGTCTCATTCACATGTATCAAATTGATTGAGGATGGTTTAGAGGAATGAACAAAAGTGTTGAAAGAATTATTGATAGTCTTCTCTTGCACTAAAATCTTATCACGGATCAAATCAATTTTAGGAGGGAGACAAGGGATAGGCATTGATGTTCTAGTAGGGAGAGTAACACTAGGAAAGGTCATATCATCCTTTATCATCATAGGATCTACATGGAGAATAAACTCTCTAGGAGAAGGATCAACACTACTCTCTAAAGTCTCACTTTTGAGAGGGATATCTTTGAAAGAAATGTTAACCATCTTGCTTTGAACTAGGGTATGCTTATGAGTAGAACCAAGTTGAGGAGAGGGAGATGCTTTATTTTTAGAGGGAGAATAATTGAGATTCAAGGAAGGAGAGAAACTATCAAGGGAGTTTCCAATCTTGATTTCATCCCCTTTGGCTAGGGGTAGAGAATAATCTATACCTTCTTCTAATGGTTCATCCCAAATACTGAAGTTGTTGAAAGGAATGTTTGAAGTATTGTCAATTTCGGGAGAGGAGATAACATTGTTTATTAATTCCTCATCCTTAGGAGGGAGAGCATCAATAGACGTGTTAAACTCATCCTCTTTCCTCAAAATATGTTCAATAGGGGAGAGAGAATTAAGGAAATTGCTTATTATTTCATCTTCTTTCTCTAAGGGATGCTTATGGGTAAGACAAACTTTAGGAGAAGGGTAAGCATTTATCATTAATTCATCATCTCTAGTTGGAATTTTGTTGGAAAAGGAAATTCCATCACTAGGGAATGTAGGGATCATGTCATCTTCTTGCACAAAAGGATCCTCATGAAGGGAGTGTTTTTTGGGAGGAACATGAACATATTTCTCCAAAGATTCATGCTTAGGAAAGAGATCTTTGAAAGAAGTGTTCATAACCTCTTGTTGCACTAACATGCCCCCATTGGAAGGACCAAATTTAGGAGAAAATAAGTCAATGTCAATCAATACCTTTTCACTTAGAGAGGCATCATGTAGGGAAGGTAAAGTAACATTAAGAAATGTGTTTATGATATCATTCTCTTCCTCTAGGATAGATAAATAGGAAGGGCACATTTCAGGAGAATTGTCAAGATCACTCTTAAAGTCTTCATCCTTAGAGCATGGGAGAGTCTCAAAGGGATTGGTAGCAACTCTTTTAGGCACTAAAATGTTGTTATAGATGGGGGGAGATTCCTTAGGAGAAGGAAAAATTGAAACAAGGGAAGCTAACCCATTATCACATCTATGAGATGAATGCATCATGACAACAATTTTCCTCTTTCAAATGATAACACATGCAAAATAGAAGGAAATGTTCAATGAAAGCACTTAGAATGTAGATTTAGACAATGAAATTTATGATTCAAATGAGTTCCTAAATCAGATTTGAAATTATTGATCCCAATTAAGCTATCCACAAGTTCAACAAAATTAGTGTTTTAGCAAAAATTTCCTCTAAATTTTTTGAATCTTGCAAGAAATTAGAACTTGTAAATGCAAATTTGAATAGCATAAACACTCAAATTTGAAAACATAAATCAGAATTAGAGAAGATTGGAATTCACGTCGGGTTCACCAAAATGTGTGGGGGAAAAAGTGACACTAAGCAAACATGCCTTAATCTCACTTTCAATCACACATTTGTGGAATACGAAAGAGCCTAGAGGTATCACACAATTGGCTACTTCTTCTTGTGGAAGAGAGAGCCACGGGCTACCTATTAGGATTTCTATTCCTTTGTTGCAATTGAAAGATGAAATGATGCAAGTTCAATCCCTAACCCCAAAGTGCAAGTATGAACTAATAAAAAGATTGCAGAATTGAACTTAAACAATGGAAAGCTGTAAACACAAGGACAAGAAAAGAATGCAAATGCGTACCTGGAGTTAAAATCTGACTGAAAATGTTCAGGATGGGGGCGCGGGCGCCACTGTCCTGATTCTGCCCCTGAAACTGCTCCGAAAATTGCTGTTTTGCAACCTGAAAAAGCTGTCAAAATGCTGAAACTTGCTGTCTGTCAGGAGGACCAGGGCACCCAGCGCCCCTGTCCCAGGGACCAGGGCGCCCAGTGCCCCTGTCCTGGTAGGACCAGGGTGCCCCACGCCCTTGTCCTGGTCTTTTGCTCTGAGATTTGGTGGGAAGGTCGGTCTCAGTCTGCTTCTTCCGGATCTGCAACTTGCGGCGTCGTCCGAATTCTGAAACCTGCACTTATATCTAAAAAGGTGTTTGGGTGGCTATATAGGGTTTTGCCTTAGTCAAACCCCCGCTTCGGTGATTTCCACCTCTATGAATAGCCAAGTTGTATTGTAAAATGTATTGTGTGTGCAGACCTAGTGTGTGTGCAAGGTCCTAAAATGTAAGAAAGCAAACTAGAGCAACCTAGAAAGTAAACCCTAATTGCTTGTAAATGATAATGTAAATTCTCTAAATCAAGATGCAAAGTGATCTAAAGCATGAATAAAGGATATATTGAAGCTTATGCAAAGACATGAAAACAACATGAAATCATACCCAACCCTCAAGGGAGGAGTACAAGCCAATCTTCAGTCGGTAATTTCCTATTGTTCTTCAATGTCTTCCAAGCCCTAAGTGGATGAATGAATTTGATAAGTGCTTGATAGAGGAATGTTGAATGTTGTTGAAGTCTTCAAAGATCTTCTCTTTCGCTGCATATGAGGTTCCTAAAAACCAAAAATCGGATCCCTTCAAATGAAGAAAGAGAGCTCTTATGTAGGAAACCCTACATCATAAATTCGTATTTTGGCTGACCTAGAGATTGAATATCCCACCAATTTCTTGGGGTTAAGCTTTATTTTATGATTGGATCGCGCTCCTAAAATTTCGGGAAAAATGTCCGGGACCATGTTGCAGTCCGGGCGCCATGGTCCCGACAACTTTTCACCAAATTTTCAGGGCCGTCGGATATGATGATTTTAGAGAGAATCCCAAAGTTACAGGTGATTTCGAGATGTTTTGACCCCGAAATCAAGCCCCCAAGTTCGAAATAGGACCTAATTAGGGTTTTTGATTAAATGATGTATAGGAGGAATAAAATGAAAAGGGCACACTTTAATGAAAGGGCCCAACTTTATGATGTGGGAGATGATAAAATAGAACCTTAGACCTAATTAATTTGATTAATTAAGTGCTAAAGGGGAAATGCAATACAAAATGCAAAATGCGCCAAGGCGGGTGCTAAACTAGGTGTGAAATTGCACCACCCTAGCAAGTGCGTACAATTTATGACGCTACAATAACATCAAGTCTTGTTTGTGTCAAATACAGTAGGCCTCCTATCATATATTTGTATCTAGTTGGATTAACAGGTGTAGATTCATCCCTTAGTGATAATTTGTCATTTGTAGTCATAGGTGTTCATACTAGTTTAGAGTTTTCCATCCCAAATTTCTTTAGTAACTCTCTCAAGTACTTGGATTGACCCAAGAATATACCTTTATCAGTCTATGAAATAAGACATACCTCTTTATTTGTCAGTCTTCCTCTTGTCATAACTCCTTGATACTTGTTCCCAATTATCAGATTTTTAGAGTGGTTCAATCTTACATACCGGGGTGTCTTCATTTGTTGTTGTTCCTCAGTTACAATGGAATTTTCAGATGATACCAGTGTAACTAGATCTTCATTCTGTACTGGTGGATTCAATGTAGATTCATTTGTCAGTATCTCTGTTGCCAGTTCAGAGTCTAAATACCTTGAAGTTCCTCTAAACTATTCATCATTCTTCACATTTGTACTCTCAACAATTTTCTGCAATCTTTTGTTAAATCATCTGTATGTCTTTCTCTTAGATGAATAACCAAGAAATATTCCTTCATCACTTCTAGGATCAAATTTGCCAATATACTCATCTCTTCTAATATAGCATTTACTTCCAAATATTCTGAAATATTTAAGAGTAGGAGTAATACCAAACCATAGTTCATGAGGGGTCTTACCAGTTTCACCTTTGATGTGAACTTTGTTGAATGTATAGATCATTGTGCTTACTGCCTCTCTCCAATATACATGTGGTAGATTTGCTTCAGATAACATACTTCTAGCTACATCGAAGATTGTTATGTTTTTTCTTTCTACAACTCCATTCTACTGTGGTGTCTGGGGTGCTTATAATTGTCTTCTGATTCCATTCACTTCACATAATGTATTAAATTCCTTAGATGTGAATTCACCTCCTTGATCCGATCTCAGACATTTGATTTTCTTGCTAGTTTCATTTTCTACCATTGCTTTGAATAATTTGAACTTCCCAAGTGCTTCTGATTTTTCTTTGAGAAAAGTAACCCAACACATTCTAGAATAGTCATCAATGATTAGCATAAAATATCTATCACCTTGTAAGATTTTAGTTCTAGCTAGACCACATAAATCAATGTGAATTAAGTCAAGAGCATTATTGGATTTTTCTGGAATACTTTTAAAAGATGCTCTAACTTGTTTTCCAAATTGACATTCCTTACATACCGGATTGTGAGGCTTAACAATCTTAGGTAAATCTCTAATTGCCTTAGAAGTACTGATTTTTACCATGCAATCAAAATGTACATGACAGAGTCTTTTATGCCATAGCCAACTTTCATCAATATGTGCAATCAAGCATGTCTTTTCACTGTTATTCAAATGAAATATATTTCCTCTAGTTTGATTACCAGTTGCAATTTCCAAACCAGTTATGTTCATAATTTTCCATTTTCCATTCTTGAATTGTAACTGAAATCCTTTTTCAACCAATTGACCAACACTCAAAAGATTATGCTTTAAACCTTCTACATAGTAAACATTATCAGTATTATGCTTACCATCAAGAGATATAGTAACTTTTCCTTTGATCAAACAAGCTTTATCATCTCCAAATCTTACCAGACCTCCATTATATTCCTAAAAGTTCAAGAATTTACCTTTATCACTAGTCATATAATGTGAACATCCTGAATCAATGATCCATTCATCCTTAACTTCAACTTTAGCTGCCAAGGCCTGCTCTACCGGTTGAACAGTAGGTGCCGATTGATCTTTTGTTATAGCAACAAAAACCCATCCATTGTCTGTCGGATCTTCATTAGAATCATCAGTGACTCCTTCATCAACAAGATAACAAGATTTATCTTTATTCTTCTTAAATTTGTATCTCTGATATTCAGGGTTAGGCTTGTATGTTCTTCTAGCTTCTTCTCTTAGTCTAGCATGTCTATCAGGGCATCTTGAAGCCATATGACCAATCTTATTACAGTTAAAAAATTTAAAGGGTGCTTTACCTTCATACTTACTTCCAACTAGACCTTTAGGCATTTTCCTTGCAAATAATGCTTCAAGTTCTTCAAGTTCTTCATTTTCTCTCCTACTTTCCTCAAGTTCTCTTGCATAAAAGGATTTCCAATCAGATTTGTCAAAAGATGGTCCAGATGATGTTGATGCCTTAAAAGCTAAATCTATCTTTATAGTAGCAATAGGACCAAATTCCTCAATTTCAAAAGCTGAAAGTTTTCCAATCAATGTATCCCTAGTTACTGATGTATTAGGAATTGTCCTCAACTCATTTATAATAGTAACTTTCATTTTATATGCTGGTGGCAATCCTCTTAAAACTTTTGAAACAATTTCATCTTCACTTAAGGTTCCTCCACAACATTTAATACCCAAAACAATTTCATTTACTCTTTCCATAAAAGCAGAAATCCTTTCCTCTTCTTCCATTTTCAGATTTTCATACCTGATCCAGAAGCTTTCAAGTTTTGCAATTTTGACTTTGGAATATCCTTCATTTAATGTTTCCAAATGATCCCAAATAGCTTTAGCAGTAGACCTATCTGATAATCCCATGATTTCCTAATCTGATAATGCACTCAAAAGTGCTTCTCTTGCTTTGCAATCATTTTCTTCATCTTTTCCTGAGGTAGGTGGATTAGGCTGACTTTGAGTAGGAGAAATGTAGCCATTCTTTGTAACATCCCAGATGTCCTTTCCAATGCAATTTAGATGTGTCTCCATTCTGATCTTCCATACACCATAGTTGGTTCCATCAAGTTTAGGACTGACCTTCTTGAAATAGTTAGTAGACATTGGATCTCCTCAAGCTGTTAAACTTCTGCAAAAAGAGGACTAGGATCTGATACCAATTGTTAGGTCCCGGAGACAACTGAGAGGGGGGGTGAATCAGTTGTCAAATAAATTCAAACCAAAACAACTTAACCAACCTTAATGCTTAATACCGGTAAACCAAACTTTATGTCGGTAGACATTTTATCAGTTAATTGTAGTACTAGTAAAAATTAATGCATGAAATAGAAATACAATAACATCCACAACACATAACACCAATATTTGTACGTGGAAACCCTGTAAGGGGAAAAACCATAGTTGAAAACCTTACCCACAATCAGATGATACTACTACAAATAGTATGTGTATACAAAAGGGGTCTGCACATGCAGAAAGGCCAAGTGCCTAGAGCTCACTGCTCAAACACAAATAGGAGTCACACTGACTATAATTGGATGGTTAAATCCAATAAGAAGGTACTGCTCAAAATAACATCTTCATATGCTGGATTCAGTACCGGTGTAGTTCTGATTGTCTTTACAAAAACCTTGCTTCACATTCAAATGATGTCTGCATGTATAGCTCTTCTTAATCTCGCATATACCTTCTTACAATTCCTTATCCCAATCGCATATCGATCTTATAAATAAGATCTTACATATATACCATAACCTAAGACCAATTTTAGTAGGTCGGCTCTATAAGATATTACAATAAAAAAATTACAAGTAAATCAATAACTGATGCAATATCTAATTCAGCATGTCGGCTTAATGTGTATTTACAATAACAACAAAATCATCTCCAAAGCGTGTCGTGCTGATTTGGAATTGATAAGCCTGTCGATGCATAACCTGGACCTATTTGCTGGTAACAACAAATATGCAAATACAAATATGCCAATGAACAAATCTCCAAGACAAAGTGTCCAAATGATGTCTTCGACATAACTAGATGTTTTCCATGTCATTCCAAGTGTCAGTGAACAATATATCCAGCTGGTATACCAGATATTGATGACTGTGCATAAAGTTACTTGCTTGCTGGTGAACATTTTCCAATCCTCCAAAGTGCCAGAGTTGATAAGTGTTGATAGGTGTTGACATCAATGAAAAAACCATACCAAAATACCAACAAAACTTAAGAAAATAATTGGAAGGAGCTCTTGTAGATTATGATGTAGAGAAATTGAAGAATATCAAACTTGAAGATGATCTAAGGACTGCACAAGAATTTATTAAAGGAATTCAAGATAACTTTGCCATAAAACAAAATAAAAGAAAAGAACTTCATGAGAAGATGCAAAAAGATGATGATGAAAAAGAAACTCTTAGAGAACTTGCAAACAAGTTGAGACAAGAAAACAATAATATGAAGAATGAAATGCAAGATATGACTATGAGGTTATGTAAAGACATTGAAGACATGAAGAAGAATGAAGAAGAGTTGACTAGGAAACTTAATGATGCTGGAAATGAAAATCTAAGACTTAGACATGAAAATGATATGCTAAAGATAGATCTGATTCACATGCAACATGATAAAATTGAGCTTGTGAGACAAATGGGAATTATGGAAAATAAGTTGGCTACTGCAAATAAACACAAAGACAAATTCAAGAAAATTTCAGAGGAGCTTGATGACATGCTGAAAAGTCAGAAACCAAATGGAGATACTAATGAGCTTGGATTTGAAATTGGAGAAAGTTCTGGTACTGCAAACAAACTCATAAGACAACCTAATGCTTATAAGTTTAATGACAAATGTTTCAATTGCAACAAATATGATCATAGAGAAAATCAGTGTAGATTCAAAAATAATCAGAATATTAATGCACCCACCGATCAATGTTCCAAATGCAACAAAGTTGGTCATAATTTAGAAAATTGCATAATGAATGTGAAATGCTATGTTTGTGGAAGATATGGACATTTATCTAATCAATGCAAAACACAAACTGACGTAGGATATGGAAAGGCTATTGAGAGGAATAATGTGACTTGTTATGCTTGTAACAAAATTGGACATATTGCTAAATTTTGTAGAAGCAAGACTTCATCGGCAAACAATAAAGGATCTAGTTTGAAAGGCAAAGAAAAGGTAGATGAGGTAAAGAAAGAATTTTCAAAATAATGGATTAAAAAGAGAGATCAGAAAGTTGATGAAACTATCTCTATACCGGTAGAATAGAGTAATCCTCCACCGGCAGGAGATTCTTCATCCAACTGAGAAGTAACCCTTTGGGGGTATTGCAGCAAGTTGAAAATCATGCAGATTACCCTCGGTCAATGGTGAGAAGATAGATTTCTTCCTTACCGGCAGATCTGTTAAGTTTTCATTTAACCGATGAGCATTTATTGCAGTTGGTGGAAGAAATATCATTATAAATCAATTGATTTCCCTCATTTTTGACTCACCAAACATTCAAATTAGCAGAGAGCATGAAAACTAAGTGAAGGCATTCAAGGTGAAGGTGTGGAGTGATTTCTTTAGACATTCAGAATATTTTCAAGTAGTAAAAGGTATTTTTTCAATGGCATCTTCTTCTTCTCCTGAGTTTATTCCAAACCCTACCATTGTAGAAAATGTGAAACACCCTAGGCCCGTGTTTAAGATAATTCCCAAAATTGCTAAACAAGATGACTCTGTAGGGGCATTTTCAAAAATTCCTAAAGGTGTAGCATTTGCAGAAGACCCTAGGATTTATATACATTGCAAGATAGAAGAACTAGGTTTTGAGGAACTAATGAAAATGTTTACAAAGGTAATTTGTGATGAACATGGTGTTGTTAAACCCGAACATAAAATTATGGAAACTCTAGGTTTTGTGGAAATACTGAATATCCCTCAATTTCCAGAGGAAGTAGTAAGGATTGTATTGAGTAGAGCACATGGAAAATTCTTATGGTTGGATTCTGTTTGCAAAATAATCCGGCAAGCAAGTAGGGCAGTAATTGGTTTACCCTCAACCGACAGCAAACTTGATAAGACAAAGAAGATTCCCAACAACAAAGTGATAAGCCTAACTGGAGAAACATCTGACAATTGATCATTAAGAGTAAATGATATTAAGGACATCAATGTGAGATTTGTTAGTATGGTGCTAGGTTACATGGCCACACATACCAACAGACTCAACTTTGTTTCTAGCCTCTGTATACACAGTGCTTATGAGATGGTAAACAACAATGCAGTGATAGATGTGTGTGAATGGTTAAAAGATGAGCTTATTGACAATTTGAAAAAGATTAAATGAAATAAGAAAGGCACATTCCGCTTTGGAAATCTTTTGGTATGCTTGATGTTGTACTTTGCTAAAGAGATCCCTAGTACTGGACCCAAAGACTTTGGATATGATATAGCAGTATAAAAGCAACTACAAGAAGCTTTTACCGACATGGGAACTGCTAGAGACAACAACATAACGGACTACTTTAAACTTTCCAAGCTAAAATGAGAACTAGAGAAAGGTTACCATAGAATATAGTAGACAAATATAACAAAGAGATTTATTTTGTTATCAAAAGAGATGAGACATGGATGGAGGCAGTACTCCCTAGGACTATCTGGGTCACCGAGATGGGATATGAAGTAGATCTTACTCTTCTGGAGACATATGCCAAAGCTTTACTAGAAGCACCAAGAGAACCATTAGAATAGGTCTTTGGTAGTGCTGAGACTATTGAGAGCGATGTAAACATGTTGAAGCAAATAAAGAAAAGATAAAAATATATTAGAGATGCTTCTAAGAAAGTAAAGGAAATCAAAGAAAATGTCATGAACCTTAGTGGCATATCAGATAGTGAGCTTGAAGGACTTCAACCGGAGGAACATATTTCACCGGTTGACACATCTTTTGGAGCTGACAGTGAGAAGGCAATAGAGTTTAAAAGAGTTGAAAGGAGGAAGACAAAACCTTCACCGGTACCTTCTCCTTCACCTAAGAGAACATGGACCTTGAGAAAGAAACAAGAGGCAGTAAGGGGACCGCCCAAGAAACTAACACCAAAGAAGAAACAACAACCTGTTAACCCTTATTTGAATGATTTACTAAATGAAATAACTGATGACAACAATTTGGCTAATGTACATAAACTATATAATACATTTAATGACTCTGATAGGGAAAGCATTGAGAACACTATTATTTTACACTTAGACATGTATAAGAAGATTCTAATTGAAGTTGTGGATGATTTACCAAATGAATTGTATAGAAGATTGGAAGCAAAAAGGATAGCAGTGATGGAATTAGACAAGAAACTGAAAGTTGAAAAACTTCTAGTTGTACATCCTGTTAATTCAAAAGCATAAATTGATGAATTGGTTTCTGAGGCTAACCGATCCATTTTTGCCAGTGGGCACCGACAAGTAAGCTTAATGGCAGGAAGAGTAAAAGAGATTGCAGATGAGACTGTAGATAATTGGGATATATTTTTTGTGGAGAAGGATTTAAACAAGAGGAAATGAACCGACCGAAAAAGACATTTAAAGTGTATCAGGAGGACAAGGACAAGGGCAAAGGAAAAATTGGTGGAATTCCAAACATCAAGATTACTGACAATCTATCGCCACCACCTTTGGATATTGCACCAGTACACACAGATGATCCACTAGTTATTGACACTGAAGGTATTACACATGATGATACAAATCCTGAATCTGAGATACTCTTTACCATGAATGTGGATACTCAGGAAGTAAATATTGTTGTGGATAAGGATAGTTCAGAGGTTAAGGTAGACAATGTTGACAGTGGCAACATGACAGAAAAAACGGTAGAAACTGTTGAAGTTGAGATCCCAACCCAAACAGAGCAACCATCAGAAACTGAAAAAGCTACTGAAGGTATAGATGCTGGCACAGGGCCACCGAAGATAGAGATACCAACAGTTGAACTTTCAGAAAAACAATCTGTGGCAGAGGTACACACTGAGTCAAAAAAACCGGCAATCACTAAGACATTAAAACAATCTGAGAAACCTTTGCAGGTTGAGATGCAAACCTGGACTGATCCACCAGAGGTAAATGCAAGCAAAGTGGTTATACCTGTTGAAAGAACAAAGGTAATAAAGGTAATTGGCCAGACACCCGACACATCTACAAGTGAATTCAAACCTACAAATGTTACAGAGGTACTTTTGGATTCAATAAAAAAGATAACTGATTGCAATGCATTGGCATACAAGGCAAATGATAACACTGTACCTATTCTTAAATTGATTGCACCAAATTGTAACATAGATCATATTAAGGATTCTTTAGGTAAATTGGACACATTGTCCAAATTTATTGCTGACAATGTAATAAACATTGATAAAGTGAATGACATAATAAAGGAGAGATTTAAAAAATAGAAGGACAAATTCTTTGAAGACACCATAAAGAAGTGTACAAAACACTTGAATACATTATTACTGACACTTAACTCTACAATTTTGGAGTACAAAGAGCTTTATAGGGAAACATGCAAACCTCACCTTCTGACAGAGGACATAGATAATTAGATCGGTAGAACACAGAAAGAAATTGATGACATACCTGATAACATAATTGGTTCATCCGGACATATATCAGTTTTTGAGCAGGAAATGACAGGTTTTGAGGAGAAAATAGAGATACTTGAGAAAGAGAAGGCAAGGATAAGGTCAAATGCCCGAGAACTTAAAAATAAACTTGGTCCCAAGTTGGACAATCTTTTCTCTCAGAGAATTGAAATATCTAAGGCATTACTTCAGGGAGAGTGATCACTGGAAGAACACATGCACTATCTCACCGGCACGATCCAACAAACTGAGGTAACCTTGAATGACAACAAAAGGTTTATGTAAAGTCTAAATCTAGTGTTGGCACTCGTTACAGACTTTGAGGTGAAATTTTTGCACTCATTTGACTATTTTTGACAACCTTTGTCATTGATGTCAAAGGGGGAGTAGTGGAGAGAAAAATGCTTATTTAGAGGAGATCATTTGCTCAAGGGGAGCACATCTTTTTGGAAACTTTTTTAGACCAGTTTTTGGAAATAGTGTTTGGATTTTTCTCATGAGTGTTGCCATCAATGCCAAAGGGGGAGATTGTTGGCATTCTACACTCTTATGAGAATAGTTGATGTTGTAATTAATGGCAACCAATTGGCAATCATCTGGAAACCCATCAGTAGTTACCGACACCGGCAATAGACTTCTACATACACCGACAGACACTTCACTGGCAACAACAACAATGCATACCGACACTCAGGCCAACAAGGAATAAACTTTTGTTTATTGTTTTATAATGTAATTATCTCTTGTAAAAGCCAACATGGCATATTGTAAAAGAGTCATACATGTATGAGATCTTATAGGTCATTTAGATATGAGAGAGAGAGAGAGGGGAATATAGATGATAAGTATAAGGCAATTTTGTATAAGGTGATATAGTTGACAACGAAGGTTTTGGTTATAGACTGAGCTTAAATTGGTACTGAACCTGGCATAGTTGATGTTGATCTGAAGCAGTATATTGTATTGGATTTTGATAATCCATTTGTAAGTCAGTGAGACTTCTATTTTGTAGTTGAGCAGTGAGCTCTAGGCTACTAGCCTTCATGCATGTGCAGGCCCCTCATTGTAAGTAATATTTATTCATTCACCAGTGAGTAAATATTGTGGGTCACAAATCCCACCAAGGTTTTTCCCACACTAGGTTTCCTTGTTAAATATCTTGTGTTATGGTGTGTTCTCTATGATGTCTCTGTTATTCTTAATTGCTGCATTAATTCTTATTTACCGGTACACTGTTTTGGGATACAAAGTTCTTAATAAGTTTAAATATTCTGCTAACTGGTTAGACACTAATTCACCCCCCCCCCCCTCTCAGTGTCTTTGGGACTGTCATTGATTCTAACATAGAATAGATATAAACAATAAGAGTAGGAGACAAAATTCAATCCATAATTTGGGGGAGAAAGAGAGAAATAGAAATATATGTTTTCAATGTGAAGCTTTTGGCGCATGTCAAATACAAAATATGTATTTTTTAACTTTGGTGCACACCAAATGTCTCTCTTTAGAAAACACCAAGCCTTTCATTTGTATTTTCTTTGGGCATCCAACCCAAAGCCTTGGACAACCATTTCAAGCCTGAAATGTGTCTTTTTGAAAAAAATATTTCTCACACTTTCATTCGTACTCTCTATCAGGTTTACATGTGTTTCAATAGAAATATGAAAATACCACAATAACGTTAAGATCTCTCTTATCTATTGAACTGTATAATTCTTTTCGAATTTTGATTATGTTAAGGTTTTCATCTCTATTTTCTTTTATTAGTGTGTCATTTTTTTGTCAAAAATTGACATCTACTATTTTGGGCATAGTTTTTTACTTGTTGATAAGGTTTTGAAACAAATTACATTTTTAGAAACTAGACTTCATTCTTACATGGATTGAAAAAAAAATTGATTTTTGATTAGTTTTCAAATAATTTAGGGGGAAGCATGCTTAAATTTCCATTTTTTAGGATGTGTCCACTTTGGAAATTCGTAAAAAAACATATATTCATCAAAAAATTAGCTAAAAATTTTGGCACAAACTATATGGTGTTAGCTAGTTTCTCAGCACAATGATTTTCAAAATTCTAAAGAAAAGTTAACATTTTAGGGTCACCACATTTGGTGCTATGTTATGTTTTTCTAGTGAAAATAGGACCAATAAATGTGGGACCCCTTTTTGAAACCCTTAATCTCCATCATTTTCATAGAATGTAGATTCAAAGCACTTCAACTTTTGTTCTTGTTGCATCTTCAAATTTTGAGTGTACCTATCTTCAATTTCTTGTTGAAGTTCACACTTTACTGATTTTAGAAAAGAAGTGGCAATTTAAGACCCCCATTTGGTCTCACATCTTGGTGCACTTACCCAATTGTACTTGACGTTCATCTTATAATAGTGTTCTATTTGTGTAAGTTTCCAACCCTCATACCTATCCAATTCACAAATTTTTTTCAATTAACCCATAGAATTAGATAAAATACATATTCCAAAGCTTAAAAGTATTGATTTATTTAACTTATCACAGTGACTATAAAAATAACATTCACTTATTTCAATTATTTTTTTATTCAAATCAAAACATACAACTTTCATAAAATCAATCACTTTAAGCCCCAACTCGTCCTAAGATGTGCATTTTTTTGTCTAAAGAATTGACATTTTTTAATTTATTTTGATGAATTGGAACATACCATAGTGCATGAACTATACACTATAGCTTTCCATCTCTATCCATGTTGCTATTTTAATGATGCAACTTTTGAACGAAAGTTCTGTTTTTTATTAGTTTTGATTCTTTTGACCATTAATTTTTTTTATTAAAAAATACCATTTTCTCTCACCTTACATATAAAATACATCATCATAAAATAACTGTATAATTTCACTTTTCTAAATAATTTCATGCCCATTGAACACTTTTAAAAATGACATGAACTTCCTTTCAAAACATTTGACTAAAAAATTTGCATAGACACCCCTAAATCACATCAAGTGAACCAGATTTTGTCCCTATTGAAACTCTTGAACCTCATAATGAAGTGACTTACCACAAAAATCAAAAACCCCCTTCAAGTGACAATCACTAAAAATGAAATATAAAATCAATCACTTCTTCACTCGAGCATGCCCTAAAACTTGTCCATCACTTCAGTACTTGGGACTTGCCAAATCAGATTCTCTTCTTTTTTTGCCGAGCCCTACACGGCAATGAATACCTAGCGTAATATAAGGAGGCCATTTGTTCTTGACTGACTTTCTGCTTTCCTCAAACAAAAGACACGTGGGCCGCCTTGTGGAAATAATGGATTCCACTCAGACATACGACACTCCCCAAAATCGTTCGAAGTGAAGAAAAAGCTTTACAGATATTTTTTATTCATTGTGAATTTCTTTTCAATTATCAGCTCACTTTGTTTCTACATCTAAATCATTGAGAATCTACGGTAAATACGTCGTCATCATCATCATTAACATGCAGCTCAAATCTTTGTCTCCTCCATTGACTTGATAGCCCATCCGTCGTTCTCCAGTTTAGCTATGATAAGGTTAAAACAAAAATACCACTGTATCAAGAATTTTGTATTATATATAGGTTGTTAATGTGGAACATGTGATCTTACTGGTTTGTAGCTCGAGATAAAAGCGATTCGGCTTCAGTTCTTTAATGAGCAAAAAAAAAAAAAAAAGAATTTTGTATTATATGTATAGTCAGTTATGGGTTGTCTAGAACAGTTACTTCTATTCCTTGGGGAATTCAAGGCCGTCAAATTTGAGATTACGAGCTCCCCTTTATCGTCTTTGATTTAGGGAGGATAAAATGTTGTATATATTGATTGAGTTGGTGTGAGATTAATTTGACAGTTGTTTAAGTTGTTTCATTTTAGGCCATCTCTAGTGCCATGTGCTATGGAAGGGAATCTTTTTTTTGTGCCTTTCAAAATCATATGTGACAATTGTACATCACTCTTATTTTTTTAAATAGTTTATTTAGTACTGAACTTATCAATAGTTAAGGTTTAGGTCTATATCATCAATATGATGTCACATAGAATCTTTTTTTGATGTGTTCAAAATGACCCCCCTAAGAGGTAGACTTACTAAGGGAGAAGTTTTAGCACTTGAGGATATTTTTCAATTCCTTGGGGAATTCAAGGCTGTCAAATTCGAGCTTACGAGCTCCCCTTTACCATCTTTGATTTAGGTAGGATAAAATGTTGTATATATTGATTGAGTTGGTGTGAGATTAATTTGACAGTTGTTTAAGTTGTTTCATTTTAGGCCATCTCTAGTGCCATGTGCTATGGAAGGGAATCTTTTTTTTGTGCCTTTCAAAATCATATGTGACAATTGTACATCACTTTTATTTTTTTAAATAGTTTATTTAGTACTGAACTTATCAATAGTTAAGGTTTAGGTCTATATCATCAATATGATGTCACATAGAATCTTATTTTGATGTGTTCAAAATGACCCCCCTAAGAGGTAGACTTACTAAGGGAGAAGTTTTAGCACTTGAGGATATTTTTCAATTCCTTGGGGAATTCAAGGCCGTCAAATTCGAGATTACGAGCTCCCCTTTATCGTCTTTGATTTAGGGAGGATAAAATGTTGTAGATATTGATTGAGTTGGTGTGAGATTAATTTGACAGTTGTTTAAGTTGTTTCATTTTAGGCCATCTCTAGTGCCATGTGCTATGGAAGGGAATCTTTTTTTTGTGCTTTTCAAAATCATATGTGACAATTGTACATCACTTTTATTTTTTTAAATAGTTTATTTAGTATTGAACTTATCAATAGTTAAGGTTTAGGTCTATATCATCAATATGATGTCACATAGAATCTTATTTTGATGTGTTCAAAATGACCCCCTAAGAGGTAGACTTACTAAGGGAGAAGTTTTAGCACTTGAGGATATTTTTCAATGCATTTCAAAATCATACATGACAATTGCAAATCACTTTTTTTCTTTAAATGGTTTATTTAGTATGGAACTTATGTATAATTAGGGTTTAGGTCTATACTCGTAACATAATGTCACATATAATCCTTTTTGTTGAGGTGTTCAAAATGATCCCCCTTTAAAGGAGGAGTTACAAGGGGAGAAGTTCTAGCACTTGAGGACATTTTTTCATGCTTTATAAAATCATGCATGACAGTTGCAAATCACTTTTATTTTTAAATGGTTTATATAGTACCAAACTTATCAATAATTAAGGTTTAGGTCTATATCATCAATGCGATGTCACATAGAATCTTTTTTTGAGGTGTTGAAAGGTAGAATTAATAGGAGATAAGTTCTATCACTTGAGGATCTATTTTCATGTGTTTCAAAATCATACGTGACAATTGCAAATCAATTTTATTTTGTAAATGGTTTATTTAGAACATAACTTATCTATAATTAAGTTTTAGGTCTATATCATCAATATGATGTCACATAACATCATTTTTGTTCAGGTGTAAAAATCAACCCCCTTAGAAAGATAGATGACTAATTGTGCATTGAGTCATGTATTATTGGTGTGCCAATCCAGCATCACAAATTGTTTCTTTCTAAATTTATAAAGTATATTTCATTCATTTATGAGCATTTGTGATGAATAATAGCAACTTTCATGTCACAACTATTCATGCTATACTATTATAAATGTTGGATATTAAATCAACAAATGCTATCACAACTATTAGAACATGCTCAACTACTAAGTCTTATCCCCTATGAAATATGTATATGTTTTGCAGAAAAAGAAGGATCATAATTTATAACATGTGTTCTCAATTTGTTGTTTAGGCCATAGTCTTGTGGTAGGTCACTCAATTCTAGTGGGGAATTCAAGGCTATCAGATTCAATATTACAAGCTTTGCAATACTTCCTTTGATTTAGGGAGGATAAAATGTTGTATAGTTATATTGAATGAGTAGGTGTGAGATAAATGTGCCAATTGTTTAAGTTGCTTCATTTTAAGCCTTCTCTAGTGCCATGTACTAGTGGGAGAGGAACTTTTTCGTGCATTTCACATGCAGGACAATTGTAAACCACTTTTAGTTTTTTAAATAGTTTATTTAGTATTGAACTTATTAATAATTAAGGTTAAGGTCTATATCATCAATTTGATGTCACATAAAATCTGTTTTTGAGTTCTTCAAAATGACCCCCCTAGAGAGGTAGACTTACTAGTGGAGAAGTTTTAATGCTCAAGGATCTTTTCCAATGCCTTTCAAAATCATACATGACAATTACAAATCACATGTTTTCTTTGAATGGTTTATTTAGTATGGAACACATACATAATTAAGATTTAGGTCTACATCAGTAACATAATGTCACATAGAATCCTTTTTGTTGAGGTGTTCAAAATGATCCCCCTTGAAAGGTAGAGTTATTAGAGGAGAAGTTCTAGCACTTGAGGATATTTTTCATGCTTTTCAAAATCACACATAGAAATTGAAAATCACTTATATTTTTCAATGGTTTATTTAGTACCAAACTTATCAATAATTAAGGTTTAGGTCTATATCATCAATACAATGTCACATATAATGGTTTTTTAGGTGATTGAATTAGTCGAGCCCTAGAAAGGAAGAATTACTAGGAGATAAGTTCTATTACTTGAGGATACTTCTTCATTTCTTTCAAAATCATATGTGACAATTGAAAACCACTTATAATTTAAATGGTTTTGTAGTGTCATAAATTATAACTGGTCCAATTTACACCTCATGTTTGTGCTCCTACTTTAGCATGTCCTATCTCCATTGCCTCTTTAGGTCCGTTTTGGTCCCTTTTCCAACCCTAATATCATGAAGACCATTGAGTGGGGCCCATCCTAGAGGTCTCTTCCCCATTTCCCTTTGTGATGGTCCTATTTGTTGGAGGACTTGTGTGTGGAGCACCTTGGTCTAGACCAAGGCACCCCAAAATGCCTTGGTCCCCCTTAAATAGGCCCTAATTTAAAATGGAATAGGCCCTTTATTTCCCCAATGGATTTCGGTCCCCATGGCTACACTTGATCATTGAGGACCATCCTAATTATTAATTTACCTAGGGAACCCTATATATAGATATTCTATCAAGTCATTTTAGATTTGTCTCTATACCTAATATTCAGGCATTTATGAAGAATTCATCATCAAGCATCTTCAGATATTCAAGGTTGTATTTCATGCTTCAAGCATTGTGGAGATAAGTTACTTCAATCTTCATGCAAGCATGTGTGTGTGTGTGTGTGTGTGATTAGGTTTTTGATGTTCACATGTTTTTCATGCCATTACATTCAACATTTGTGATTACATTCAAAGAGAATTGCATCATAATCAACAATTATAGATTTGAGGTATATCTCCTTTTCATTATTTCATTATTTACATTATTTCAGTCAAGGTTAATTCCAAAACTAGGATTTGACCTAAGGAAAACTCCTATCCACAACCCTATTCCCTTTATTTCTATGTGTAGGAACAGGCTCATGAGCTATACTTGGGAATTTCGACAAAGTTGACAGTGACAAATAGGTTCAACTTTTGATAGAGAAAAAATTGGAGGACTAGGTTGAATCTATACTACCTGGTCCCAAAAAATCAAGTTGAACTTCTGGGAACAAATTATAAATATCTTATTTTGCCCAAATCTTAGTTTATGGTTCTGTGGGATATCTGTAGCAGTCTATTTTAGACAATTGACTTCAATCATTCACCGTTTTACCCTAATTTGATAATTACATTCCAAATTTAACTATGAAAGAGGATAAAGCTTAACTTCCTAATGAATCTGATCAAAATTTTAGCCCTTTCCTTATTTGTATTGTGGCTAGATCCATTAGGTTCACTTATATTTCAATGTAATGGAAAATCTAGCTTGTAGTGATTTTATTAATTGAAACCATGATTCCTATTATTTTCCCACCAATACATTTTGGTGAACCCGACTCCTTGCATGCATATTTCTAATTTATGATCTCAAATCTAATTGGTAGACATTTAAATAATAAAATTTTGCACTCATAGATCATATTTGCAATTAAATTACATAAATTTAGTGGTTGATTTCATAAAAAACCTAATTTTTTTAATAGAAAATTGACTTATGGATTGCATAATTTTTCAATTGTGTTTTTAGATTTGATTTAGGGTTTTTCATAATGTAATTTACTAAATATGATTTGCTTACCATTTCACATATGATTAAATTTATTTTTAGTTACATCTATCAAAACCATGTGTTGGATAATGGTTTCTTTCACTTCACATTACTTCTTTTTATTAATAATACTCTTACGTATTGCATCTTTAGAGTTTCAAAGATATTTCCTACTTGAAAATCATATCTCAAAGCTTTTATCCATGTTATATGTTGTTTCATGATGACATTTTTAACAACATGCATTACATGTGTAGATCACATAAAATCTTTTGTAGACTCATTATTGACAAAGCTAACACTTGTACCTTTGGGTATATGCCCCAAGTTGTGGTACCAAAAGGGGGTCTTAAGATGCCACTTTTTTTTTCTGAAATCAGCAAAGTCGGAACTTCAACGACAAATTGAAGATAGTTACACTCCAAATTTGAAGGTGCAACAAGAACAAGAGTCAAAGTGCTTCGAGTCTACTTTCTAAACTACTAATTTTTTTTGAAAATGGTGGAGATTAAGGGCTTCAAAAAGGGGGGCCACAAAAAGTGGTCCTGTTTTTATGCAAAAAACATAACATAGCGTCTAGTGGCCCCCCTAAAATGTTAACTTTTTTTTTGAATTTTTAAAATTGCTTCTATGAGAAATTAGCTAACACCTTGTAGTTTATGCCAATTTTTTCAGCTAATTTTTTAATGAGTACATGATTTTTTACTAATTTTCGAAGTGGACACATCCTGAAAAACAAAAATTTGAGAGTGCTCCCTAAAATCATTGAAAACAAATCAAAAATCAAAACTTTTTTTTTTTAAACGGTGTAGAATGGAGTCTAGTTTCTAAACATGTAAGTTTTTTCAAAATCTGACGAATGTGTAAAAATCTATACCCAAAATAGTGCACGTTGGTTTTTGACAAAAAACAGACACACTGACAAAAGAAATTATAGATGAAAGACTTAACGAAATCAAAATTTGAAATAAATTACATTGTCGGATAGCTAAGAGGGAGCTCAACTTTACCACGATATTTTTTTTTAACTTCATTGAAACACGTGCAAACCTGACGGAGAGCACGACCAAAAATATGTCAAAATTTTCAATGTTCTGATAAAAACACATCTCTAGCCTAAAATGGTTGTCCAAACCTTTGGGTTGGATGCCCAAGGAAAATCTAAACCATAGGTTTGGTGTTTCCCAAAGCAGGCCATTTGGCGCACGCCAAATATGGCACTTGCCCTATTTGGCGCATGCCAAATATGGTGCTCGCCCTATTTGGCATGCACCAAATAAGGATGAAGAGGGAGATAGCTCGAGGGATAGGATAATAAGGGAATTGTGAGAGCTAGAGAGGGGAGGGACAAAGAAGAGTATGTATCTATAAGAATGAAGAGAGAATATGAGATCTAGTTCATAGAGAGAGATGGAACTATGAGGGAAGGGAGATAAAGAAGGGAGAGGTGAGATGGGGGTTTCTATGTACACATTTGGTGCTCTCCCTATTTGGCGTGCACCAAATAGGGAGAGTGCCAAATGTGTACATAGAAACCCCCATCTCACCTCTCCCTTCTTTATCGCCAAATAGGGAGAGCACCAAATGTGTACATAGAAACCCCCATCTCACCTCTCCCTTCTTTATCTCCCTTCACGCCAAATAGGGAGAGTGCCAAATGTGTACATAGAAACCCCCATCTCACCTCTCCCTTCTTTATCGCCAAATAGGGAGAGCGCCAAATGTGTACATAGAAACCCCCATCTCACCTCTCCCTTCTTTATCTCCCTTCCCTCGTAGTTCCATCTCTCTCTATGAACTAGATCTCATATTCTCTCTCTCCCCTTACCTCTTATCGAGCTCTTCATTCTTATAGATGCATACTCTTCATTGTCCCTCCCCTCTCTATCTCTCACAATTCCCTTATTCTTCTATCCCTCAAGCTATCTCCCTCTTCATCCTTACACCTATCTAATGCCCTCTCTCACCTCTTTCCCTCAGTTTCTTCCTCACTCCCTCCTCTCTCTAGGTCCTAAGGGGTCATAGGACACCATATGACCCCTTAGGATACAATATGACCCCTAATGACACCTAAGGGGTCATATGGTTCCTAAGGGGTCATAAGACACCATATGACCTCTTAGGTTACCATAGGACCCATAACGATACCATATTCTGTCCTAAGTGGTCATAGGACACCATACAACCCATAATGACACCATATGGTGTCTTAATGTGTCATAGGACACCATATGACCCCTTAGGTGTCGTTAGGGGTCATATTGTGTCCTAAGGGGTTATATGGTGTCCTATGACTCCTTAGAACACCATATAACCCCATAGTACACCATATGCTGTCAGTATGGTTCGTATGGTGTCCTATGACCTCTTAGGACACCATATGAGCCCCTAGTACACCATATGGGGTTAGTATGGTCTTATGGTGTGAAATGATCCCTTGGGACACCATATGACCCCTTAGGACACCATACAACCCATAATGACAACATAAGGTGTCCTAAGGGGTCATATGGTGTCTTAAGGGGTCATAACACACCATATGACCTATTAAGACACAATATGATCCCTAACAACACCTAAGGGGTCATATGGTGTCCTATGACCTCATAGGACACCATATGACCCCTTAGGACACCATACGACCCATAACGACACCATATTGTGTCTTAAGGGGTCATAGGACACCATATTACCCCTTACGACACCATGTGACCCCTTAGAACACCATATAGTGTCGTTATGGGTCATATGGTGTCCTAAGGGGTCATATGGTGTCCTAAGGGGTCATATGGTGTCCTAATGGGTCATATAGTGTCCTATGACCCCTTAGGATACCATATAAACCCTTACATGTTGTTAGGGTTCACATTGGGTCCTAAGGGGTCATATGGTGTCCTATGACCCCTTAGAACACTATATGACCCCTTAGGACACCATATGGTGTCATTATGGGTTGTATGGTGTCCTAAGGGGTTATATGGTGTCTTAAGGGGTCATAACACACCATATGACCTGTTAAGACACAATATGATCCCTAATAACACCTAAGGGGTCATATGGTGTCCTATGGGCCCATAGGACACCATATGACCCCTTAGGACACCATACGACCCATAAAGACACCATATTGTGTCCTAAGGGGTCATAGGACACCATATGACCCCTTACGACACCATGTGACCCCTTAGAACACAATATAGTGTTGTTATGGGTCATATGGTGTCCTAAGGGGTCATATGGTGTCCTAATGGGTCATATAGTGTCCTATGACCACTTAGGATACCATATAACCCCTTACACATCGTTATGGGTTGCACAACGTCCTAAGGGGTCATATGTTGTCTTAAGGGGTCATAACACACTATATGACCTGTTAAGACACAATATGATCCTTGATGACACCTAAGGGGTATTATGGTGTCCTATGGCCCCATAAGACACCATATGACCCCTTAGGTGTCCATACGACCCATAACGACACCATATTGTTTCCTAAGGGGTCATAGGACACCATATGACCCTTTAGGACAACATACAACCCATAACGACACCATATTGTGTTCTAAGGGGTCATATGGTGTCCTAAGGGGTCATAGGACACCATATGACCCCTTATGACACCATAAACCCATAACGACACCGTATTGTGTCCTAAGGGGTCATATGGTGTCCTAAGGGGTTATAGGATACCATATGACCCCTTAGGACACAATACAACCCATAACAACACCATACTGTGTCCTAAAGGGTCATATGGTGTCCTAAGGAGTCACAAGATACCATATGACCCTTTATGACACCATACGACCCATAACGATACGATATTGTGTCCTAAGGGGTCATAACACACCATATGACCCTTTAAGACACAATATGATCCCTAACGACACCTAAGGGGTCATATGGTGCCCTATGGCCCCATAGGACACCATATGACCCCTTAGGTGTCCATACGACCCATAACGACAACATATTATGTCCTAAGGGGCCATATGGTGTCCTAAGGGGTCAAATGGTGTCCTAAGGGGTCATAGGACACCATATGACCCCTTACGATAGCATACGACCCATAATGACACCATATTGTGTCCTAAGGAGTCATATGGTGTTCTAAGGGGTCTTAGGACACCATATGACCCCTTATGACACCATACAGCCCATAACGACACCATATTGCATCCTAAGGGTTGATATGGTGTCCTAAGAGGTCATAGGACACCATATGACCCCTTACGACACTATACGACCCCTAACGACACCTAAGGGGTCATATGGTGTCCTATGGCTCCATAGGACACCATATGACCCCTTAGGTGTTCATACAACCCATAACGACACTATATTGTGTCCTAAGGAGTCATATGGTGTCTTAAGGGGTCATAGGACACCATTTGACCCCTTAGGACACCATACGACCCAAAACAACACCTTTATTGTGTCCTAAGTGGTCATATGGTGTCCTAAGGGGTCATAGGACACCAGATGACCCCTTATGACAACATACAACCCCTAATGACACCTAAGGGGTCATATGGTGTCCTATGGCCCCATAGGACACCATATAACCCTTTAGGTGTCCATACGACCCATAACGACACCATATTGTGTCCTAAGGGGTCATATAGTGTCCTAAGGGGTCATAGGACACCATATGACCCCTTAGGACACCATATTGTGTCATAAAGGGTCATATGGTGTCCTAAGGGGTCATAGGACACCATATGACCCCTTAGGACACCATACGACCCATAACGACACCATATTGTATCCTATGTTGGCATATGCACACTCTAATGAGACATTGTAGGTGATTGAAGGTTTTGTCATTGATGGCAACCTTACAATCCTATGGCACTGACAAGGCATTATATCGGCAAGGCATTACACTGGCAAGATTGTTCACTGGCATCAACAGATCACACTCTACACTAGCACCAACACAAAGAAAAGAAGTATACCGGCACATAGGCCGACAAGATTTTGTTAGATTATATTTTTGTTTATTATTGTAAAAACTTTGTAAGCCAACTTGGCATGTTGTAAAATGACTCTTATATATAAAAGAGATCATTGTAGACATTTTGTAAGCAAGTAAGAAAAGTGATGTATGCGAAATATTGAGGTAGACCTATTATGCGAAATATAGGTTAAAGGGTTTATGTAAGGAGAAGAGAAACCGGTACTAGATCAAGCATTATAGATGCTATTGTAAGGAAGTACAAGATATTGGATTTGTATAATCCACATTGTAAGTCAATGAGACTTCCCATTGAGCAGTGAGCTCTAGGCAATTGGCCTTCCTGCATGTGCAAGCCCCTCTTGTAAGTAATATTCTCTTATTGGCCAGTAAGTGTATATTGTTGGTCACAAATCCCACCGAGGTTTTTCCCACACCGGGTTTCCTTGTTAAATCCTTGTGTCATGGTGTGCTTTTCATGTGGATGTTTTTGATTTTGTTCATTGCATTATTTCTTGCATATCGGTACACTGTTATAATATGTTCTGTATGTTTTAAGATAAGAAATTCTATACACCGGTTAGATACTGATTCACTCGCCCCCTCTCAGTATCTGTGGGAATCCTAACAATTGGTATCAGAGCTTGATCCTCTATTTTCAGAAGCCTAACAGCTTGAGGAAGATCTTGACACAGGTAAAGATGGAAAATCTGATGAAGCAACTTGAAGGAGCTCTCTCAGACTATGATGCAGAAAAATTGAAAAACATCAAACTAGAAGATGATCTAAAGGCAGCTCAGGATATCATTCGGGCACTTCAAGAGAATCTTACTGTTGCAAGAAACAAGAGAAGAGAACTTTGTGAAAAAATGCAAAATGAGAATGATGAAATGGAATCACTTAATTATCAGATAAGCAAGATGAAACAGGAGAACATGACAACAAATAATGAGATGCAGGATATGACTATGAGTTTTTGTAAAGAAATTGAGGATAGGAAGAAGAATGAAGAAGAATTGACCAGAAGACTAAGTGATGCAGCAAATGAAAGCACAAGACTTAGCTATGAAAATGACATGTTGAAGACAAATCTGATGCACACTCAGAATGACTCCAATGAACCAATGAGATAGAAAGAGGTCTTAGAAAGAGAACTAGAAACTGCAAATCAACATAAAGAAAAATTCAAGAAAAGCTCAGAGGAACTTGGCACCTTGCTGAAGAATCAAAAACCTAAAGGTGACACTTCTGGAATTGGCTTTGAAGTTGGTGAAAGCTCTGGTACTGCAAATACTTAGGATCACAACAAACTGGTAAGACAACCTAATGCTTATAAATTCAATGGAAAATGCTTTAACTGTAATAAGTATGGTCATAGAGAAAATGAATGTAGATCTAGAAATTATCATAATATCAACACACCCACTGGTCAATGTTCAAAATGCAACAAAGTTGGTCAGAACTCTGAAAATTGCAGAATGAATGTGAGATGTTATGTTTGTGGAAGATTTGGACATTTATCTAATCAATGCAGAACACAAACCGGCATAGGTTATGGGAAAGCTATTCAGAAGAATAATGTAACTTGTAATGCATGTAACAAGATTGGGCATATTGCAAAATTCTGTAGAAGTAAAGGATCACCGGTAGACAACAAAAGTTCTAGCTTGAAAGGTAAAGAAAAAGTTGAAGAGGTTAAGCAAGAATTCTCAAAACAATGGATTAGAAAAGCTGATCTAAATATTGGGAATATTCCTCCACCAGTAGAACTAGTCAATGCTTCACCGACAGGATAGAGTGATGCTTCACCGACAGGATAGAGCAGTGCTCCACCGACAGGAAGTTCTTCATCTAATTGAAGAAAGTTTCCTTGAGGGTTTGGCAATCTAATGACACATGTGCTATTATTCCCTCGGTTAGAGATGAGAAGTTCAAAATTACTTTTTACCCGCAGACAATGTTAAGTGAATACTTAACCAGCATGCATTTAATGTGGTAGATTGCAAAAAGACACTATAAATTTGAGGTTTTGGCTCCATTTCATTTTACCGAGATTTCAAACCTACGAAGAGCGCGAAGATTCCAAGCTAAGGCATTTTGAGCAAGAGGTAAGAACACTTCAAGCAATCATCCATCCTAAAGGTAGTAAAAGGTATTTTATCATGGCATCCACCTCTGCAATTGAATATATAGCAAACCCTATTGTTGTCAAAGTTATAAAAAGACCTAGGCTCGTATTTCAATTAGTTCCCGAGGTAGCAAAGAAAGATGATACCTTAGGTGCTTTTTCTCATATTCCTAAGGGAGTTGTTTATGCTGAAGACCCCAGAATTTACATTCATTGTAACATTGAGGAACTAGGAGATGAAGAGATTAAAACCATGTTTAAAACTGTCATATGTGATGAATCCGACAATGTAAAAGATGAACACAAGATCATTGAAACCCTAGGATTTACAGAGATCCTTAGCATTCCTGAATTCTCCAAGGATGTGATTAGGATAGTCTTAAGTAGGGTACATGGTGAATTTTTTTGGTTAGATGCAATTCACAAAATTACCAAGGAAGCTGTGAAAGTTGTCACAGAGTTACTGACCACCGGTAAAAGGCTAGACAAAACTAAGAAGGTATCCAATGACCTAGTTATAAACCTAACTAGTGCCACATCCAACAGAAGGTCCTTAAGAGTAAATGATGTAACAGATATTAATGTGAGATTTATCAGCATGATATTAGGATATAAAGCTACTCATGCAAATAGACTCAATTCAGTTTCAAGTTTATGCATTAAGAGTGCTTATGATATGGTCACATATAATGCAAAGATTGATGTATGTGAGTGGTTGAAGGATGAATTAATTGACAACTTAGGCAAGATTAAGAAGGACAAGAAATGAACTTTTAAATTTGGAAATCTGTTAGTATGTCTGATGCTACATATAACCAAACAAGTTCCCGGTATAGGCTACAAAGAACTTGGATATGATATACTAGTAGGTAAACAGTTAACAAAACTATTCAATAATATGGGAGAAGATAAGGAAAACAATATCCATGATTTCTTTCAAGCACTTAAGGCCAAAATGAAGAAAATAATCAAATTATCACAAAAGATTGTTGACAAATATAAGGATGAAATATGCTTTGTAATCAAGAAGGATGAGATCTGGATGGAAGCAGTCATCCCTAGGACAGTTTGGGTAACAAAGATGGGCTACGAAATAGATGATCATATAATTGAAACATAGGCTAAAGCACTTCTGGAAGCCCCTAAAGAACCTAAGGAAGAAATATTTGGTAGTGCAGAAACTATTGAAATCCAAATACAATCTAAGAAAAGAGTGAAAAAGGTTGAGGCAGTTGTAAGAAAAGGTTCTAGGCAAGCAAAGGAGATTAGGGATAAAGTAATGGAACAAACTGGTATATCAGAGGATGAGTTAGTAGCTCCACAACCTGAAACTCACCTATCACTGGTAGGTACTTCTTCGGAGAATGACATGCCTGCAACTTTCAAGAGAGTTGTAAGGAAAAGAGATCCCTCACCGGCAACCACACCCTCACCGGCAACCACACCCTCACCTAGGAGGACAAGACAAAAACAACAAGTAGTGAGATCTCTGGTAAGAAAGGCTACACCAAAGAAGAAGAAACTGACACCCAAGAAGAAGAAGAGGACAAACAAGGAATTGGCCCCTCTTGACATACTGTTGAATGAAATTACAGAGGAAGGGAAATTGAAGAATATAGAGAAACTATATGACACTCTAACAGCTGATGAAAAAGAACAAGTAGAAAACAGTGTTATATATATTGCATATGGATATGTATAAGAAATTTTTGATGGAAGTAGTAGATGAATTACCAAATGAACTATTTAAGAGATTGGAAGCAAGGAGACAAGTAGTAGTAGAACTTGACAAGAAAATAAAGATAGAAAAGCTACTTGCTATATATCCAGTGAACTCACCCAAAGAAATTGATGACTTAATTGCTCAAGCCAACCGGTCAGTATTTTCTACTGCACACCGACACATTACTTTAATGGTTGGAAGAGTTAATGAGGTGACTGAGGAGACAGAAAATGCATGGGACATTTTCCTAGTGGAAAAAGAAAAATAAGAAGAATACATGAGTCACAAACCTATAAAGGTATATCAGAAAGAAAGAGTCAAGGGTAAAGGTAAAGTTGGTGGACCACCCAGTATCAAGGTTAAAGACAACTTACCCCCACCTCCTTTTATTACTCCACCGGTAACAACAACAGCTACAAAAGATCAACTGGTAGTTGAAAGTATGGATGTAGATGATGTCAATCCTAATCCTGAAGTCTTATATACAGTGGATGTTGATACTCAAAAGATCAACATTGTGGTAGACAAAGATATAACTGATAAGACTGAAATGGCTAGTGAGCCACCGGTAGCTGAGCAAACTGATAACACACAAAAGAAACCAACAAATGACAAAGAGCAATAGGTAGAAACTCAGACTCAAACTGAGACAATGCAACAAACAGAGAAACAAACAGGGCAAAAGGCTCCTGAATAGGAACAACAACAGAAACAGGAACAGGTTCATAAGGAAATAGTGCCACCGGCAACTGGAGAAGTGGAAAAACCATTGCTTAAGGAAATGCAAACACAAACATACCTACCAGAGGTTAATACAAGCTTGGTTACTTCCACTGGCGATACTCAGAATGTAGGTTCATCATCAGGATACAAATCAATTAATGTGACTGAGGTACTATTGGATTCAATTAAAAAGATAACAGATTGCAGCTAACAAGCTTATAAGGCAATAGATGACACCATACCAATTTTGAAGGTAATTGCTCCTAACTGTAATATAGACAATAAAGATTATTTAGGACAACTTGATACCTTGTGTAAATATTGTAGTCACATAAATCTGTCCACTTAATTAAATGAATATTTAATATTTATTTGATTATTTAACCATCAATTAATAATTAATTAAATTAATATTTAATTAATTCATCTTAACCCTATTCTCCTATTAATTAAATAAATTATTCAATTTATTTGATTTAATTCACTTAACCAAATTCAGACCATTAATTAAATAAATAAATCATATTTATTTAATTAAATCTTCTCTCACATTTAAATAAATTAATATTTATTTAAAACCCCCAAAATCCCACCTCTCACATTTAAATAAATAAATCATTTATTTAAAATCACCTTTATCCTCCACCCACTTGCATTTTCCTACAAATACAAGTTGCACAATTATTTTAAATAAATAATTTATTTAAATCACCTTTATCCTCCACCCACTTGTATTTTTCTACAAAAGCAAGTTGCACAACTATTTTAAATAAATTATTTATTTAAAATCCTATTTATCCTCACCCACTTAAAACCTTTATGGTTTCCCTTAAAGTATTCAAACTTGATGGCTTTAAAGTCTTCAAACTTGATGGCTTCCTTCTATAGTCTTCTTAAGACTTTAATGGTTTTCCTTAAAGTCTTCAAGCCTTTAATGGTTTCCCTCAAAGTCTTCAAGCATTTTAAATGCTTTATCTTCTTTTTCTCATTTAAATAAATTAATATTTATTTAAATATTTATCCAAATTCAACTTACACCATTTAATTGAAATAAATGATTTTATTTTAATTGAAAATACCAAAATTTCTCCCACTTGCATTTTCCTACAAAATCCACTTGTATGCCTAAACCCCTTCTAGATTCTTCTAAACCCTTCCTAATTAGCCTAATCCATCCCCTAAATATTGTCACATTCCTAAGCAAATTGGAGTCACTTCTCAAAGACTCCAAAGTCTTTGAAAAGCAATTAATGCTTTGTGTGTTCAACAAATTAACCCTCAAAGTCTTGGATAACCTTTGAAAGCTTTCAATCTTCAACCACTTAATCCCCAAAGTCTCCAATAACCATTAATGGTTAATTCAACCCTCCCACATGGTTAAAACATTTGTTTTGACTCAACCTCTACCCAACCCAAGGGTCTCATCAGGCCATTAATGCTTTGACCATGATTATCTCTTAAACATTTGCACAAAGGTTTATCCTTGGATTAACTCTTAATCCAGTGGGTAATCTTAATTTAGACTTGACCCTTACCTTCTAGATAACCATGAGGTCTTCTCAGGCCTTTAATGCCTCCAACCTCTTCTCTCAACCCAATCCTATGTTGACACTTGTCACCATTTTATTGGTGCCAATCGTGCACATGGATCCCCAACTTTCAAACTTGGCCCTCGATTAAACCATTCAATCTTAACCCTTCATTTCCCCATTTCTTCTATAAATAGAACCCTTCTCCTCAAGCAAAGAGAAGCATTTTAGAGTATTGTTGTTATACTGGCATTAGCATAGAGCTTTTTCATAGCATCACTATCTACTCTTGCATAGTATTTGCTTATCATATTCAACCATCTTGAATCTCCATATGGCATCCATGGCTAGTGCTAAAAGCTGAGAGCTACACTCATTTGGGACTTGGAGAGGAGAGGAACAAGGGAGGAGCAACTATGAGCATCTTGATTAGCTATTTCATTCTATGTTTATATGCTTTCTATTTCATGCTTAATATCTCTCTTGATATGCCTGTTTAGGATAATCTTTTGTTGCTAACACTAACGTTTGTTTCTTGTGCTCTTGTGTGTGTTGCCATCAAACAGATTTTCTAATCCTTTTTGCAGAGCATCATTTGGTGAACCCGACGTGAATCCAACACCAAAAAGATCAACTTTTTTTTAACCAATAACATGTTTGAATGTTGAAAATGTCACACAGGTTGCGCTTTTGACACTGTTTTGGTGCGTTTGACATTATTTTGGCACTATTCACTCTGTTTCAGTGCTTTTCCCTTCTCTGTCTTTCCCTTTCTTTTAGTGCATTTGTGTTAAATAGTGCCTTTGTTCAAACGCAGAGTAGCGCTATTGTAACAAAACATTGTACAAATCACCTTGTAACCAAAAAAAAAAAAAAAAACCAAAAAAAAAAAAAATTAGGCTTGTAGAAGCCCACCAAATAGGCGGATTTTACTAACTATTTTTCTCTTTTGTGCAGATTTAAATTAGATTAAAAAGTAGATTTATATTTTTTACTAACTTGTTTTTTGAAGTTGGTTTTAAAAATGAATTCACTTTTTATTTTGGTTTAAAATTAACTTCGCATTTCAAATTTGGGCTTTTAAAAAAAGAATCACACATTTGTTTGGGGCTCTTAAAAAGAATTTCATTGTTCCAAGGTAAAAAGAACCACAAACTTATACAAAAACAACTTTTTTTTTTTTTTGCAAGTTAGGAAACAAACTTCGTTTTGGTGCTTAAAATCAACAAGGCAAATTTTATTTCTTGCATCAAGATAAAACTCACAATCCACACTTCCATTTTTGGTGCAAATAAAATTCACAATCAACTTGTCTCATTTTTAAAGCAATTTTACTTCAGGCAAACGTGTTTTTCATTAAGTTGACCAGGATTTTCAAATTCTAGTTTACTCAAACAATTGCCTTTGAAAATTAAAAAGAACACCATGATTGTTGGAGCAACATCTCCAAATAGTTAGATCACATTGCAATGATAGATTAAAAAGAACAAGTGTTTTTCGTGCTTGGCACACTTGCGCAAAGAGTTAGTCGAGTGGTCCTACTTCTAACACACACTATCCTCTCCCTTGGCTTTCGTGGTCCTACGTGCAAGAGAAAAGTGTTAGTAACACTCAAATTTTATCTTTTTAAGAGAGGCCTGCCAAGGGATCGATACTCTTGGGAACGACCTCGAGCGGTAAATCCTTCGAGTCGCTATAGAAATCAGGTGAGAGCGAAAGCTGTAGCCTTGGGTATAGCTGTTCCTACAGTGTAACTGGCCGAAAGGACAAATGGGCCCCACCACCAGTTACAAGGCTCTTAAGTGAGTCACTGCAGAATGAACTTATGTCCAAAAACATCGAACATGACTAAACATCTTTAAGTAGTAGCCCACCTGTTCTATTGATTGAGGATATTTGAGGTATAATTTAGTGCAAGAGCATAGAAGGTTTTGCTCCCAAGATACTCACCATACATATTTCCTTGAGTAGAAACATAGCTTTTTGAAAAGTCACTTGTGGCTTGATAAAAGTGGTGACTCCCCCATCATAGGGATCATCTATTTGTTATGCTCGTGCAAGACTTAGTATATCACATCCTTACCTGCCACGGCGGGATTCATAAGGTATGTAGTACCAAAGTCGAAGAAATATCAAGATGTGGGCTAAATTTATCACAACTGGCCATTTGACCTTAGGGATAAAAAGTGTTTGAAGTGTGTTCATTTTACAGACCTAGTGCAAATTGAGCCGACTTCAGGCTTTGGAAATACACCTTAAAATACATCTAAAGGAAGGGTCAAAAACAAGTCCAAGGATTGGGTTGATCTAGACCCATACTCATTTGTGCCTTTGAGGCTACAATTTTGTGTTTGTGTGCTTGCTTTGTTTTCTTGTCAAAGAAAAATCAAAAAATCAATCCCAAAAACAAAGTATTCATCCAACATCTGTCAACACAACCAAAAATACCAAAAACAAAGTGCAAACAAACAAAGAGTCAAAAATTTATGACCATTCTTCACATCTTGCGAAAGAAGAAGTGTCATCAGAGTATCACCTTGAAAAGGAGACCACTAAGCTCAAAGGCTTTAATCAAAAGGAGGAAATTCTTCTATATCAATCGACAAATCTTTGTCTCCCATAGAGTCTTTCTACATCGCATGCGTCTATACCTTCAAGGTAAAACAAATGAGTTTGATTCAGAATCATTGAACCGCAGAGCTTTTATGCAATATAGAGCTCTGAGTTATCACAAAAATCAAGGAGGAAAGATTAATCCCAATTTCTTCCCAAACATCTGTATCACCTACAACACAGCTCGAGAAGTGCCACCAACGTCTGAAAGGGAAGAAGAAGAGTTTGTCCCATTTGTGACACAAAGTTTTTATTGAAAGTTGAAAACATTTTCATCCATCATCCCACTCATACATCATCACTTCATCATCAATCCATCCCAACTCTCAAAACATTAAGAGGTTCTTGTCCCACGATTCCTTTTTAGATATTGCTTGAAATCAAACACATCACATCACTTTTAGATTGTTTCTACATCTAGGATAAGCTCATCCTAAGAGACACATCTACGCAGGTTAAAACTAGTTCATGAGTGAATCCTCTCATTACTAGGTAGTCAAAATCTGTAACACATCTTAGATTTCTCTACACCTTATCACATCCAAAATCATCAAAACAAACAAGCAATTCAAAGAAAGAATTCTGGTTACATTTACCTTTAGAGTGCTAGAGATCTATAATCCACCAACCATCAATCTTTCATTTCATCACCAACTCATCATCATCTTCAATCAACTTCAAAACAAACTTGCAAACAAAATGGCTCAAACCCGATCACGATCAAGGCAACGAGAAATAGAAATTGAGGAAGAAGAGGACAACCTCAATGAATTTCAAGAAGCACTTGGAGGAAATGTGAATGATGAAAACCCAAGTACTCCCACTCCTTCTACAATCGAAAGGGTTCAGCATAACCCTCATTTTAACAGATTATTTGATGAAATATTAAGGAGCAATGCGGATGCTCACTTTTTAAGACTCGCTCAAGAAGGAGCCAAACTCCCCTCAGACTTTGATCTTGCCCAATTAAGACAAGCATCAGAAAGACAAAGTTGCCATGAGGAGGAAAGAGGTAGAAATCACATCAGATATAACATCCCTCGAGGTAACCCACCACCTCCTCCTCCAAATGAAATGGAGATGTTGCGGCAACAAGTCGAGAATCTCGCCCAACAACTTCATAGTGGTGTTAAGACCAATCAATTCTCACTTAACGACATCTGTCCCTATCCGTTTGATAGGAATCTTTATATGCCACCCTTTCCACGCGGGTTCGAAACACCAAAATTCGAAAAATATAGAGGAAAGGGAGATCCCCGCGATCATGTCCGAGAATTTCATTCCGCTTGTCTTGAAGTCGCTTATGAGGACACATACCTAATGTGCCTTTTTCCCCAAAGCTTGGGAGGAACCACCACATCATGGTTTTCCCGACTACCAGGTGGCATTAGAACATTTGAGGAACTCATCCAGAAGTTCCTATCTCATTACTCTCATAACATTGAACGCGACATCACCATGGCTGATCTATGCAACACCAAACAAAAACCAGGTGAATTATTCTCAGTATTCCTGCAACGATGGCACCAAATGTCTAGCAGACGTTCTCTTCAGTTACCTGAACAAGAACTAGTGGAAATTTTCATTTCCAACTTAAACGAAGAAATAGAATTTCACTTGGATGTCAAAGACACAGACTCCTTTAACGATATGATCACCAAGGGTATAAAATGTGAAAGGGCACTCATCAAGAAAGGACTCATCAAAATCTTTAATGAACCAAAAGATGGTCCTCGCCCGCAATTCAATAGCGATAAACCAAACTTCTGGAACAAGAATAAGAATATCGTCAACGATGGAGTTGTGGATGCTCGAACTGTCCAAAATGCACAACCTGTGGTTCGATTTGCAGGACAAAATCCTCCACCTCAAAATAACACAAATGTTCTTCCTAATCAAGGTCGCATCACATCTCATGATGAACCAAGACCTCGTCCACAAAAACAAAAACGCGCATATACTCCCTTAGGGGAACCCATTGAAACAGTGTTGCGACAACTCATTTCTCAGAATTTGATCACTCTACCTAAGTTATCGAATTATGAGCCTCAAGTCAAACCAGCATGGTGGAGAGATACTGAACACTGTGAGTTCCATCAAGGAAGAGGACACAAGACAAGTAATTGTCACCGATTGAAAGATCTCATTCAAGATCTTATTGATCGAGGAGAAATTGAGATTGAAGGACATGATCCGAAAATGACAAATAATGATCATCAGATGTTTAAAAATCCACTTCCATCGTAAGATCAAAGGGGTCCTTCCACTTCCAGACGAGGTCCTGATACCACTGATTATACGCAAGCTGCGTATAATTACATTGTCAATCACCTGTATGATGCCAGTGAACAAATTGCAACTATCACCTTCAAAAATCCCACCTCAAATTGCAATGTTGTTACACGTCGTGGCAAGGTCACCATAAAGGCAGCTCCACAAGGCACCACCTCCATCCCAAAGCAGTCCAATCTTGTGGAACAATTAGACAAAACCCCTGCGCTTATATCCATTTTGGAGCTTTTGCGTCTGTCACCCTCTCATAAAACTATCTTGGATCACGCACTCCAAGAAGCGTCAGTCCCCACAAATCTAAATACGGACCAATTTCAAGCTATGGTTGGAAATCTAAAGTCATCACCTTGTCTCACTTTTTCTGAAAGTGACAACTCTTCTTTCCAACAACCTCATAATGCTTCGCTACACATTGAAGGCTTTGTCAACCAACACAGGATCAAGCGAGTCTTGATTGATAATGGAGCAGGCCTAAACATTTGTACACTGCAATTGGTCACAGCATTGGGATATGCAATAGAATCAGTGGATCCTCGCAAGAAGATCACCATCAAAGCCTATGATGATGCAGAGCGTTCATCTAAAGGAGCTGTGGTCCTACCAATCCGAGTGGGCCCTGTGGTAAAACACATAATTTGTCAGGTTCTGGACCTTCCTCTGCCATATAATCTATTATTAGGGAGACCTTGGATACATGCCATGCAAGCTGTGCCATCTACCTACCATCAATGTATCAAGTTCCCACATAACGGTGTAGAGATCACAATCCTGGGCGATGCAAATCCCTTTGCATTTTGCCATAATATCAACCATCAACCAGAGATTACTGTTCCTAATAATAGGGAAGCCATTTCCTCCACATCATATGTAAATCCCACCTCTCTTGCCAGTTCGAACACTCCTATACCCAAGCAAGAAAAGCTTAAGATGAAAGTCGCAGAGGAAGGTCCTGGGGAATATAAATTAAGTCAACTCTTTTGTGTGGGACAAATGCCCACTTCTCCTAGAACACATGGTAAACCACAGCAGTTACTCCAGCAACGACTAATCACACCAGCATGTGCTTGGATGCCTTTCATCCTTGGAAAGAGTCAAGAGGAAGAAACACAAGATGAGGACCTAGCGGACTGGATCTATAAAGATCCCATCACCACTGACAAACCGCAAGTTACACTTCCTACGGAATAGTATGGTAAAGGCCTCCTCATTATGCAGAGAATGGGGTATGATGGTCAGAGTGCTTTGGGATCCTGCCAACAAGGACGACACGAACCTCTACTACCAGAATTCAAGCCCAAAGGTAATACAGGCCTAGGCTTTGAAAAAGAGATCCTTCCTAAACTCAGATTTAAAGGAAAACCTAGCAAACCATTTTGCCCACCTACTGTAAAGAGGACACCTTTCATAATCAAAGCACCATCAAGCACTATCCCCACTGCCCCATCGAGGCTCACAACCCCACCGCAACCATCATCAATATCATTCATCCCACCAAACGAACCAGTAATCCCATCAACAACACCATTTGTAGCAACAACTGTATGGAAACCTACAGCAACATGTATGGCACCAGCCATTCCAACAAAAGCCACTAAATCAACATTGCCGATACTTCCAGTAACAAATCCTTTAATCCCCATCATAGTTCCTGCAACACCGATCACTACAAAGATACATAAACCAATCACACCTGCCGTGTTTAACTCCAAAGACATCCCAGTATGGTATAGCAATCGGATGCTGGAGAGTGATTCAGAGACCGACTCACGTGAGTGGGAATTTGATTCTGTACAACTTAACACTTCAGATGAGGAAGACACGTCACCACCTCCGCCACGCAAAGACATTCCTGTTTTCGGAGAAGCACAGATAAAGACCACTTGGGTACCTGAGCTGGAAACATCTTCCACAGACCCTACGTCTCATCCTACGCCGGATTCTGATAGGGAGAGTACCATCAACGACCTTCACCACACTGTCTTAACCCTCACTGATACATCTCCCGCACTTAACTTAATCGATGAAGTAATGCCCATTATCCACCCTGAACTCATCGAATGGAACCAACCAAATCCCCCATGTCTTGACCTCTTCCAAAACGATGAGGCTATCATTGACTTTTTGGAATTAAGGGATAATCTACCAAGCGGGGATCACAAAGCTGGATTCGCCATTGAACTTAATAGCGCAGCATACTTCGGGGCGGATGCCAAACCCTTCAGCTGCAAAAATATAACATTAAAACATGGATCTTCCAGTGAAAACCACACTGTGGCACTGTTTGATCCAACAAAAGTAAAAAGAAAGAGCGTATCCAACGGTGAAAACCTCTCTGAGGCGCCTGAGGATGAAGGGTTTGACATTCTCCCTGCTAATACACAACAGGAACGATCAACGATTCTCATTGAGGAGACTAAAGAATACAATGTGGGGACTCCTGAAAACCCTCATATCATACATCTGGCATCTCTTCTCACTCTAGAGGAACAGCCTCAATTTATAGAGTTCTTCCAACAGCGTCAGATCAACTTTGCATGGTCATATGCAGACATGCCTGGGCTTGATCCGGATTTAGTCATGCATCATCTCACAGTAGCAAAAGGAGCCAAACCTGTCAAGCAGAAGCTTCGTAAGATGCATCCTCAGATTGCCGTGCTAGTCAAAACAGAACTCAAGAAACTCCTGGATGTTGGTTTCATTAGACCAATTGATTATGCAGAATGGATCTCCAAGATTGTACCAGTTGGAAAACCAAAAGGGGGCATCCGCATTTGTACAGACTTCAGAGATCTGAATAAGGCATGTCCTAAGGATGACTTCCCTCTACCAAATATCGACATCATAGTAGATTTGACAGCAGGACATGCCATGCTTTCACTCATGGATGGCTTTTCAGGATACAATCAAATAAAGATCGCACCAGAGGACCAACATAAGACAGCCTTCACATGTCCATGGGGCACATACTGCTGGAATGTAATGCCTTTTGGTCTAAAGAATGCAGGAGCGACCTATCAAAGAGCAATGACCACCATCTTCCATGACATGATGCATACTAGGATGGAAGATTATGTGGATGATTTACTAGCAAAATCACTTACTAGAGAAGGACATATTCACATCTTAGATAAAATCTTTGATAGACTGGAACAATACCATGTTCGACTCAACCCAAAGAAATGTGTCTTCGGAGTGACCTCCGGGAAGCTTCTAGGATACATTGTCTCAAGCAAAGGCATTGAGGTCGATCCAGCAAAGGTTAAAGCAATCATGGACATGCCACCTCCAAAGAATATCAGTCAGCTAAGAACACTACAAGGACGGCTTCAATCCATCCGCAGATTCATTGCACAATTGGCTGATAAGTGTCACCCATTCACACACCTGCTACACAAGAACATCCGCTTTCAGTGGGATGACAAATGCCAGCAAGCATTTCAGGCACTTAAAAACTATCTCATGAATCCACCATTGCTGATGCCACCAGATCCAAGTAGACCATTGTTACTTTATATCTCAGCGACAAGTACAGCACTGGGTGTGCTACTGGCACAACATAATGCAGAAGGAAAAGAGTGTGCTATTTACTATATCTCTCGCACACTGGTGGGCTATGAACTCAATTACACACCTATTGAGCGAGCTTGCCTAGCAGTAATCTTAGCAGCCACTAAACTGAGGCACTATCTGTTGACACACAAGGTGCAACTCATTGCAAAGATTGATCCACTCAAGTACTTACTCAGCAAAGCAGCATTGACAGGTCGCTTCGCCAAATGGGTAATGATTCTAAGTGAATTTGACATTGAGTATGTGGACCGTAAAGCTATCAAAGGTCAAGTTATTGCAGATCAGTTGGCTGATGCACCTCTCATAGGCGATCATCCTCTCATTTCCAATTTTCCAGATGAAGAGGTATTCATGATCATAGAAGCACAGTCATGGAAATTATACTTTGATGGTTCATACACTAGGCACGGCTCGGGGGCAGGCATTCTGTTTATCACACCTCAAGGTGATAGCATCCTGAAGTCTTACAGGCTCACATTTCCATGCACAAACAACATAGCAGAGTATGAGGCCTTGATCACAGGACTCAGGTTAGCCGTACAATGGAAATTACAAGAACTACAAGTATATGGCGACTCACAACTGGTCATTCGACAAGCAACAGATGAGTATCAGACCAAAGATGATAAACTCATGCCATACAAGCAAATGGTGGACAATCTAAAGACATAATTTACTACTATCACTTTTGAGCAGATACCAAGAGATCAGAATCGAGTTGCTGACGCTATGGCTACCATCGCATCTCTACTAGATCTTCCACAGAATTCAACACGCTACGAGTTCTTGGTAGAACAACTTTGGATCCCTGCTTATGATATCCCTGAATCCGAGATGATATGTCACCTTGTCGGTTCTGAATCCCCATGGTACGGTGAGTTCTACACCTATCTCCGTGATCACACCCTTCCTCCCAACCAATCGAATAACCAACGAAAAACCTTCATTCGCCAAACTGCTCGATATACCATTATTGCCGAAACCCTATACCGACGCAGTCTTGATGGTACTCTCCTTCGGTGTCTGGAACAAGATGAGATAACAAAGGCTTTGGAAGAGGTACATGAAGGAATTTGCGGGACTCACTCAAGTGGTCCATCACTAGCTAAGAAGATCATGCGAGCTGGATACTATTGGCCATCTATGGAAAAGGATTCCTACTACTTTGTCAGGAAATGCAAGAAATGTCAAGTTCACGGTGACCTGATACATGCACCAGCTCAAGAACTACAACCAATCACAACACCATGGCCTTTTTGTCAATGGGGTCTTGATCTTGTGGGTAAAATCCATCCATCTTCATCCAATGGCCATAAATTCATTATTACCGCCACCGAATATTTCACCAAGTGGATCGAAGCTGTTCCACTTACCCAAGTCACCGGCAAGCAGATCACCTCATTCATCCTCAATTACATCATCTGCCGGTATGGTGTGCCCATGTCCATTGTCACAGATAACGGTCTTCCTTTCAAAAATCAGGATGTTCGTGAGCTTTGTGAGAAATTTCATATCCAACACCGCTTTTCCACTCCCTATTACCCACAAGGCAATGGTCAGGCCGAAGCATCCAATAAAAACATATTGAGGATCCTAAAGAAGATAGTCAATGATGTCGGCCATGATTGGCATGTTCAATTGAATCCAGCGCTATGGGCATATCGAACTAGCATTCGGACCCCTACAGGTGCAACTCCTTATTCATTGGTCTATGGTACTGAAGCTATCTTACCTATTGAGGTCGAGATACCATCCTTACGAGTTTCATTGCACAATCTCATCGATGATGAAGCATACAGAGTATCTCGTCTTC
This sequence comes from Cryptomeria japonica, assembly GCF_030272615.1. NCBI lineage: Eukaryota > Viridiplantae > Streptophyta > Pinopsida > Cupressales > Cupressaceae > Cryptomeria > Cryptomeria japonica. The sequence goes on from NC_081414.1 coordinate 141,769,415, forward strand.
AGGACTTAGAGTTACTAGATGAGAAGCGACAATCTGCATACAATCACCTCAAAGCCTATCAGCAGCGCATGCGTAGAAGCTACAATCACCGAGTTAGATCTCGTACATTTGAGGTAGGTGATCTTGTTCTTCGAGAAAATCCTCGCAACCAACCAAACAGAGAACATCAAGGCAAGTTTGAATCAAACTGGTTGGGCCCATATGTTGTCACTGCTGTATTCGGGTCCGGGGCATATCAGTTGGCTACATCAGACGGAGAACCGCTTGCAGATCCAATCAATAGCATGCACCTCAAACGGTTTTATACCTAAGGTATACAGAGCATCAGGCTCCCCTACATATTAGAAAATATCAAAAACATTCAGAAAATGTCCTAAAGAAAATACAAAACCATTCAAAACAAAAAAAAGTAAAGAAAAATCATGCATCCAAACGGTGAACAACCACTCCAGTGGCACCTTGGGTAAGTGCGATGGTGAAAACCTGGCAAACAGGCGCCACTCGTAAAGGCAATGGCTCCAGTATCTTTCAGGCTCGTTGCGATCACATTCATGCACACATACATCCATCCATCCGAAAACCATGGCTTGTTATTTCTCTGCAATTATGATAAGTACTCCATGCGTCTAGCATCCCACCTTTTCATAGTCAGGTCTACAAACTGGGAGCAATACCCTTATCCTAGTAATGGAAGTGGATTCTACATTGTCTTATGTGTCATTACACTCTTCATTCAGGCGATCATCAGAAAATACAAAAACATTCAAAAATGTCCCAGAAAATATCAAAAACATTCACAAACAATACAAAATCCAAAAACATTCAAAAATAACTTTCAAAATACCAAAAACATTCAAAAACAAATACAAAAATCCAAAAAACATTGAAAAACCATTGAAAAATCACACAAAAACATGGCAACACATTGTACATACTCATCCATGCCGATACCAAAACAAGCATTGATAAAATACTCACAAAATGACCACTTACCAAACGACCAACACAATCAACATCAACAATCCAAACTGTCTTAAACAAGGATGCATCCTTCCTTATCAAAACAAAGACAAGATGACATTTTCTTTGACAAGAAAATTATGTTAAGCTATCAAATACTTGGTTGATTTATGAGTACAATCATTTGTTTATCTGTATCGGGATCTTTCAACATTGTTTTGTATCGTTTGTGCATTACTTCCGATGAAGTATTGGGGCATGTACTAATGGTGTCTACGTGGGAAGTTCACCAAGCTACATGATCTTATGCAAAATGCAGTCATAGATCATTACGGCTTGCTGACTACAACGTATACCTCGACCATATGAGCATGAACCATTACCAAGGATCCATATTCTTTATTCTTTATGTATATATTGTTTGTTTGCAGGTACAATTCTCTTTCTTTGGTTCCTCCTACCTCATCCAAACTGGATAAAGGTTTTATCTCTTATTACAGTATGCACTTGTCTCAGGATATGATCAACCTAAGATCAAGGAGGACGTTCCAAGTCATGCATGAAAGGAGATAATCCTTATCTGTTCCGCAAGCAATACTCAGGTCAACTTGATCCATTATATCAAGTTGCTTGTATTAACTTGCTATATCAAAATCCATGTAAGAAAGACTCTGGTCATCTTGAATCTTTATGTCAAGTTGCTTGTATTTTCTTACAACATTTTAAAGCTCAATGATGAAAAATAATGCACCATGGATCATCATTCCATCTCATTTGTATATATTGCATTCCGTTGCATTCCATCCATCCATACATTCATAAATAGCTGCATATCATTCATACATAGTAATGACAATGGATACTCTATTTTTCCTCTTCTTCCATAGGAATGTAATAGGTCCTCCATTTCTTCTATTTAACATTGAACCCCCCCCCCCCACCCTCCCCATCTCAACAATCAGCATCACATACCCTACATCGTGTCCCAATCAACCTAATCAAGCCACGTTCATCACCATCCATCTCTAAATAGGAGGGATTGTGTTTCCTATCCTAAGTCATCCAATAAGTCAAGCTAGTTACTCTGTCTACATAGATACATCGACTCCCACACACCTAGACTATCAACAGATACTCTGATCAAGTATCTTCGGGTCTCAACAGGTAATCGATTATGGAAAACTTAGACTACAACAGGCATTTATCATAATGACCTAGTCTCAACAGGGTTGCCATGATTCCCCACAACCATCCATCACACGTACACACTATCAATTGATCAACCAATCAAACACAATCCAACGGACAATTACATCAATTGTCTACGTCTCAACGAGTATTTTGCTTCATATACCTTGACTTCATCGGACAATTACATCAATTGTCTAAGTCACCATCAGGTCACTTTGATTCACTTACTCAGACTTTATCATGTTCAAGCGACCAACTGACATCAACTGTCACGCTTTGACTTGACCGGGGCAATTCAACCGATTGCACCAGATTGTCCAACCAATTTTGATCAATTGTATAGCATCAATCAAAACCCCACACTACATCTGCTATGTATCTCTTGCATGACCTCAGGGTACTCGCTGGCTTGTTGTTTCTTCATATTCACTCCATTTTCTCCCATTCTTTCATCATTAGTTCTAATTTCTTCTATTCTACCTCCCCTCCACTTTGCATTCTTTTTCGAGAGATCGCCCGATTTTTCAAAAAAAAAAAAAAACATTCGGCCCATCTCTCGAGGGGGCATACCACCCATTAAATTTACATTTTATGGGGCATTTCTTCACACCTATTTTTATTTCTTTGAAACGACGTGATAAACTGCACCGTCTCAAAGAGGGGCAAATGTAGTCACATAAATCTGTCCACTTAATTAAATGAATATTTAATATTTATTTGATTATTTAACCATCAATTAATAATTAATTAAATTAATATTTAATTAATTCATCTTAACCCTATTCTCCTATTAATTAAATAAATTATTCAATTTATTTGATTTAATTCACTTAACCAAATTCAGACCATTAATTAAATAAATAAATCATATTTATTTAATTAAATCTTCTCTCACATTTAAATAAATTAATATTTATTTAAAACCCCCAAAATCCCACCTCTCACATTTAAATAAATAAATCATTTATTTAAAATCACCTTTATCCTCCACCCACTTGCATTTTCCTACAAATACAAGTTGCACAATTATTTTAAATAAATAATTTATTTAAATCACCTTTATCCTCCACCCACTTGTATTTTCCTACAAAAGCAAGTTGCACAACTATTTTAAATAAATTATTTATTTAAAATCCTATTTATCCTCACCCACTTGAAACCTTTAATGGTTTCCCTTAAAGTATTCAAACTTGATGGCTTTAAAGTCTTCAAACTTGATGGCTTCCTTCTATAGTCTTCTTAAGACTTTAATGGTTTTCCTTAAAGTCTTCAAGCCTTTAATGGTTTCCCTCAAAGTCTTCAAGCATTTTAAATTCTTTATCTTCTTTTTCTCATTTAAATAAATTAATATTTATTTAAATATTTATCCAAATTCAACTTACACCATTTAATTGAAATAAATGATTTTATTTTAATTGAAAATACCAAAATTTCTCCCACTTGCATTTTCCTACAAAATCCACTTGTATGCCTAAACCCCTTCTAGATTCTTCTAAACCCTTCCTAATTAGCCTAATCCATCCCCTAAATATTGTCACATTCCTAAGCAAATTGGAGTCACTTCTCAAAGACTCCAAAGTCTTTGAAAAGCAATTAATGCTTTGTGTGTTCAACAAATTAACCCTCAAAGTCTTGGATAACCTTTGAAAGCTTTCAATCTTCAACCACTTAATCCCCAAAGTCTCCAATAACCATTAATGGTTAATTCAACCCTCCCACATGGTTAAAACATTTGTTTTGACTCAACCTCTACCCAACCCAAGGGTCTCATCAGGCCATTAATGCTTTGACCATGATTATCTCTTAAACATTTGCACAAAGGTTTATCCTTGGATTAACTCTTAATCCAGTGGGTAATCTTAATTTAGACTTGACCCTTACCTTCTAGATAACCATGAGGTCTTCTCAGGCCTTTAATGCCTCCAACCTCTTCTCTCAACCCAATCCTATGTTGACACTTGTCACCATTTTATTGGTGCCAATTGTGCACATGGATCCCCAACTTTCAAACTTGACCCTTGATTAAACCATTCAATCTTAACCCTTCATTTCCCCATTTCTTCTATAAATAGAACCCTTCTCCTCAAGCAAAGAGAAGCATTTTAGAGTATTGTTGTTATACTGGCATTAGCATAGAGCTTTTTCATAGCATCACTATCTACTCTTGCATAGTATTTGCTTATCATATTCAACCATCTTGAATCTCCATATGGCATCCATGGCTAGTGCTAAAAGCTGAGAGCTACACTCATTTGGGACTTGGAGAGGAGAGAAACAAGGGAGAAGCATCAAAAGGCATCATGGAAGCATCTTAGGGAGGCTCTTCTCCTTTCTTTTATTTTGTTAAACTTCTTTCATACTTTTTGAAATCTCTCTTGATATGTTTGGAATGGTTTTTAGTTCTTTGTTTTGTTTTTATGGTTGAAACTAACTTATTAACATTGAACTTTGTTGTTGCCTTGTCCCCATTTCCATGACATCAAATATATCACAGAAAACATTGAGAAAATAAAGGAAGAGACATTGAAGGACAAAGTGGAAATTGAAAAGCAAAAGTTCTTTGATGAGCAGATAAAGAAGTGCATCGGAGATTTTGACACACTTCTACCGAAACTGTCTAATTTATTGAAAGAGTTCAAAACTCTGTACAAAGACACCTGTAAGACAAAATTTTTGACTGTAGATATAGATAAGAAGATGAGAAAGGTACAGGATGAAATCAATAAACTTGCAGATAATTTTGTTAACTCACCTGATACATTATCAGTTTTTGAACAGAAGATAACAAATTTTGAGGAAGAAATACTTAAATTAGAAAGAGAAAAAGAGAGAATAGTGATTAAGGCAAAGCATCTAAGATTAAAACTGAGTCCAAGATTGGACTATCTAGCATCATTGAGGAAGGAAGGATCTGAGGCACTAATACAAGGATAGAAAACATTGACAGAGCATTTGCAACATCTCATCGGTACAACTAAAAGAACAGAGACAACAATAAGAGATAGTAAAAAGTTTATGGAGAGTATAAATTTGATTTTCGTGGATCTATTTCAAATTGTAACTACTCAGTTACAAGGTTGAAACTACAAACTCTATTGACATCTTGACAACCTTTGTCATTGATGCCAAAGGGGGAGTAGTGGGATGAGAAAATTCAAATATCACGGGAATCATATACTCAGGGGGAGCACACATTTTTGGTAACATTTTTTGGACTTCACATTTTTGGATGCACTTTTGAAATTTCTCATGAGTGTTGCCATCAATGCCAAAGGGGGAGATTGTTGGCATATGCACACTCCAATGAGACATTGTAGGTGATTGAAGGTTTTGTAATTGATGACAACCTTACAATCCTATGGCACTGGCAAGGCATTATACCGACAAGGCATTACACCGGCAAGATTGTTCACCGACATCAACAGATCACACTCTACACCGGCACCGACACAAAGAAAAGAAGTATACCAACATAGAGGCCGACAAGATTTTGTTAGATTATATTTTTTATTATTATTGTAAAAAATTTGTAAGCCAACTTGGCATGTTGTAAAATGACTCTTATATATAAAAGAGATCATTGTAGACATTTTTTAAGCAAGTAAGAAAAGTGATGTATGTGAAATATTAAGGCAGACCTATTATGCAAAATATAGGTTAAAGGGTTTATGTAAGGAGTAGAGCAATCGGTACTGGATCAGGCATTATATATGCTATTGTAAAGTAGTACAAGATATTCAATTTGTATAATCCACATTGTAAGTCAGTGAGACTTCCCATTGAGTAGTGAGCTCTAGGCAGTTGGCCTTCCTGCATGTGCAGGCCCCTCTTGTACGTAATATTCTCTTATTGGCCAGTAAGTGGATATTGTGGGTCACAAATCCCACCAAGGTTTTTCCCACACCGGTTTTCCTCATTAAATCCTTATGTCATGGTGTGCTTTTCATGTGGATGTTTTTGATTATGTTCATTGCATTATTTCTTGCATACCGGTACACTGTTAAAATATGTTTTGCATGTTTTAAGATAAGAAATTTTGTACACCGGTTAGATACTAATTTACCCTCCCCTCTCAGTATCTATGGGAATCCTAACATCCTAAGGGGTCATATGGTGTCCAAAGGGTTCATAAGACACCATATGACGTCTTACAAAATCATACAACCGATAACAACACCATATTGTGTCCTAAGGGGTCATAGGACAGCATATGACCCCTTACGACACCATACAACCCATAATGACTCCATATTGTGTCCTAAGGTGTCATATGGTGTTCTAAGGGGTCATAGGACACCATATGACCCCTTAGGACACCATACGACCCATAAAGACACCATATGGTGTCCAAAGGGGTCATAGGACACCATATGACCCCTTATGACACCATACGACCCATAATGACACTATATGGTGTCCTAAGGGGTCATATGGTGTCCTAAGGGGTCATATGGTGTCCTAAGGTGTCATAGGACACCATATGACCCCTTAGGACATCGTACAACCCATAACGACACCATATTGTTTCCTAAGGGGTCATATGGTGTCCTAAGGGGTCATAGGACACCATATGACCCCTTAGGACACCATACAACCCATAACGACACCATATTGTGTCCTAAGGGGTCATATGGTGTCCTAAGGGGTCATAGCATACCATATGACCCCTTACGACACCATAGGACCCATAACGACACCATATTGTGTCCTAAGGGGTCATAGGATGCCATATGACCCCTTATGACACCATGTGACCCCTTAGAACACCATATAGTCTAGCATATTGGGTTATAGGGTCTATGGTTATTGTATAGGGTTGAAGATTTAGCATATTTGGTCATACAATCTAGGGTATTTGTTATAGGTTTGAAATGGTTTAGTTTGTATGGTTGTGGCTATCAAACTATAGGGTATAGAGTATAGATTATAGGGTATAGAGTAGAAATTGATCAAAGGTTAAAAAATTTCAATGGAAGTCATTTCCAAATGAGCTGCACTAAAAAATGGTTATAGGGTATAGAGTAGAAATTTATCAAAGGTTAAAAAATTTCAATGGAAGTCATTTGGTGCTAGCCAAATGAGCTGCACTAAAAAACGGTTATATGGGACCCTTGACCCATGATCCAAGCCCACATTCTCTCATTTTGTCTTCTTTTTGCGCATGATCAGACAAAAAAATGCTTTTTGCATGGTGTTGACATTTTATGCAAGGTTATTTTATACATTCCATTAGCTCTCCACCACCTTTTTTTTCATTTGGCAACGTCAAAGAGGAAGAACATAGTTTTTTTTATCAAATTTGAATAATTGAGGTAATATTTTCTTGTTTTTAGAATTCAAATATTTATTAAGTGTTATTTTGTTTAAATGTTAGAATAAAAGTGTGATTCAAAATTTATTATAATCCTATTAGATTTACATTAGATTTAACAATGCATTTGAAGGAAGTTGCATAAGAAAATTATTTGTTTAGTGGTTTAAAACAAAATTGGCAATTTCATACATCCTTTTTAAGATCTTATGGAATAATTTAAAAAAGGAATACATGAAATAATTTCAATTTCATATATCCATTTTAACATATGCATAATTAGGACAATCATAGATGCATTAGGAATGTCCTAACATAATTAGGACAGCCATAGATCCATTAGGACTTCCCCTTATGCCTCTTGAAATCTCTTTATGAATTCACTTTATTCTCTTTTATGTGCATGTACATGTAGAAATCATCATCATGCCGAGGAAATGACCAAAAAATGTAACACCGGAAGAGCGTGAATCTAAGAATGCAAAAAAAGAGAAGGAATGAAGCAACTTCATGAATAAAGGAAATTGAATACCATAGAAGAAGAGGAACAGGAAATATCCATCCAATCTAAGAGAGAGACAAAATTGGCCACACAAAGGCAACAGATGCAAAACCTTTGTGCAATGAGACAATTGAATCTTGAGGTTGAGAGCATGTCTACCACAATTCAAGTTGAAGGCACCCCATCTCTTACATCTCAAGTTGAAGGCTCACCATCTCTTATTGGCACACCGTTGGTGTCTACAACGTCTCATATTGAATGCACTCCCTCTATGATATTTGACATTGCAAGTACTTCATGACTGACATCAAGTATTGGAGCTACACCATCTTGTACACCTCAATTTCAAGGTATGTCATCATTTTCATCTCCGGTTGAAGGTATGCCACCTATCCCTAATGTTGTTGACATTCCTAATCTTGAGGTAACTCAAAGTTTGAGAACACCTCCTAGAGTTTTGCATAGAAAGGCTAAGAATTTGATTGATATTGATGCTAATGTTTTGAAACCAATGGTTGACAAGATTCTAAAGCGTACTTGTCAAAGACATGCTAACCGGATATGGCAAATATTTTTTGAGCCTTTAAATGAGACAGGAAGATGTCAAGTATTTGTTGAAATGATGAGAAATCTGAAATTTAGGCACATAATGAAGATTCTTGGGCTAAGAACATCAATTGAATCAAGCGACAAATCTATTGTGAAGAATCTGATGAATGCATATGATACTTTTGGTTCTAACTCACGCACAAAAGATAGTAATGCCACATGACATGTCATTACATCAACAATTGTAAGCACTCAAACTAAGAAAGCTCGCCTCCTTAGAAAGACAAGTAAACAATTGAAGATAAGTAGATAAACTCTAATGAGAGCTATGGGAAGGTGACAAAGAGTGGAGGATCCATATAACAATGAGTTATGGACATTTTCCAGTAGATTACCACTTAAAGATAAAGCAATTGTTGAAGCCTTGAGATCCCTAATAGAAGATTTTTGGAAGAATAACACAAGGGTCTCTCCAAATCAAAGAGATGTTGTAAGAAGGAGGATTTGTAGTAAAATCTGTGATCTACATCCGAAACATTTTTTGGATATGACTCAAACATAATTTTTTGCCAAGTTTCAACATATGTATCCTCAAATAAAAATTAGTCAAAGATTCTTTGAAATGGTAAAGCCTTTATATGTCAAAATAAATCACACATGCACAACTTGTTGTTGTAGAGTACATGTTGAATTTTCTAACCATTATGATGTTTATATACACATATGTAGAAATTTGCATGCTAACAATGTTTTGAAGGAATGCAACATAAATGGTCCACTGACATCTTCAAGGGAATTCATATCTAGCGTCTTATGTGAAAGAGTAGATGGTCAAGTATATTACAATAAGTGTTGCTTGGATGGCACATGTGTCGATTGTGGTGGATTGCGACATTTACATATTTTTCAACATATGGATATTGGACAAGAAATTGGTAATGAATTAGTTGAATTTGGAAAATATAAAGCAATGGCCTACATGCTAAAAGATGGAAAAGAAGCAAAAAGGTGTGAATTGGTTAGTGAGAAGATTCTAGTGTATCAGTTTATGGGCATCTTTCATGAGAATATATTGTATGAGTATTCAAGGCATAACCATCAAGCTCGTTGGTTGGACTCACAATTTAAGTTATGCAAGGACACATTTCCACTTCATACAATCGTTTCAATTGTTGACTTTGCAGAGAACTACACACTACAACCGCAGAATGAGGTGCAATAACAATATTACAACTCCACACAAGTTGCTATATTTGTGCATATAGCATTCATTCATGCACATGATTGTATGGAAGAGGATAGGAAGATATTGAGGGAGTATCATTTTTACATCAGTGATGATCGCTCACACTCTATAGAGTTTGTGCAAGGTTGTTTTTAGATATTCTACGATGATTTGGCTAGCCGAGGCATATCATTCTATCAACATATCATATGGTCAGATAATTGTGCATCGCAATTTAAGAACTCTCGGATATTTTATTGTTTGAGTAGGATGCATAAGTTGACTGCTATTCAACATATGTGGAATTTTTCTGAGGTTGGGCATGGAAAATGGGAGCATGATGGTGCAGGAGCATGTATTAAAAGAGCTTTAGCATGAGAAGAGTTAAAGTACAAAGGGAATGCAAACTTGAAAGATGTAAAATCAATTGTTTAGTGGTGCAATGGTACAATTGGTCCAGGTAATCAAGGTAAGTCTTTAGTTCGTAGATTTTTTTGGCTGGTATATGATACTAACATTGCAAAATTAGAAGATTGTTGTACATTGACAGGATCGAGTGAGCTACACTCTTTCAAAAGCTCTAATGCAGGTTCATGGACTATCCATACGTAGTGGATGGCATGTTATTGTTATTCATGTAGAGATGGTACCTATAATGAGTGTGAGTCAAAGGAGTGGGTGGAAAAATGGTGTATGAGGCCTCTAATCCCACTTGAGACATACTGATCTCCGAGTGCACTACAACTCACATAGATGGAAGCATCAATTGACTTTGACCATGTGTCAGATTTAGTCCAACCAGGTAAATTATCCACATGCAATTTTTTGTACTTTAATATTTTACCTCAGTTGCTTGCTAAATTCTTCTCACTTTATCATTGTAGGGCATGTTTATGTAGTAATTGCAGCTGAAGACAATGAAGAAGGAACATATTATTACCTGTGTCATTGTGTGGATGCAAAACAGAAATTGGATGGCCCTGTGGTAGATGGAGAAAATATTGAGTACCCCATAGGATCAGTAGTTGTTACTGGTACATGGCTTAGAAGGTACCCAGTGAAGAAGTCTAACTTGTGGTTGTTCGAGGACTTCGAGACACATAGGAAGATTCTTCATTATTCTAACCTTGTTGTAGCTTCAAATGTTTATTTGATCAGATATGGGGGTAGACCACTAAACAAGAACCTATGAAAGGTTCGTGAGTTTGACCATGAGGGCATACTATACATGATAAAGAGTAGAGAAGATCCAGATGGCTCATTGGATTAAATGTAAATGTAAAAAATTGTAATATAAATCTTATTTTGATATATGTACATGACTTCTATTTTTGACTACTCAAGGCATTGTAATATAAAAAAATGTGTTTTTGTCTTGTTTTGTGTGATTTTATGTAAATAATGTCATTTCAGACCATTAGAGATCACAGGGGATCATTTCATGAAGTATACCCTGCTAATATGGTAAAAGATGTAAAAATTGCTCATTTGTTGTCAATCACTCAAAGTGTGAAAAATTGTCAAAATTTGGCATGGTTTTTCTCGATGTTAGTGACATGTAAGAATGATTCATCTAATCCTACGGGATCGTGTTATGACACTCTAAAAAAGCCTCTCTCAGTTTTGGTAGACTCAGATCCAGTTGCTCATGGCGACACTTTCTCGGTTGCGACAAAAAGCATCAGATGAGTTCAATGAAAAGTTGCACAATGCCCCATCTTTCAACCCCCTCGCCGCGGCACCAAACTGTCAGCTTGTATGCATTGGGGTGGATGATTTTACGCTAGGAGTGCCTTCTTTTTTCTCTCCAACTCGCCCGATTGTTGCGGGCCACACCCTGGTAGTGAAATTGCCTAAGTGCTCAAATTGCTCAAAGTTGCCAATATTCAGCATCCTGTTTCTCGGTGCGTGTTAATCATAAGAAATTTACAAGGTCATGTTATGGCACTCTATAAAAACCTCTCTCAGTTTCGGTAGACTCAGATCTAGTTGCTCGTGGCGACACTTTCTCAGTTGCGACAAAAAGCATCAGATGAGTTCAATGAAAAGTTGCACAATGCCCCATCTTTCAATCCGCTCGTCGCGGCGCCAAACTATCAGCTTGTATGCATTAGGGTGGCTAGGTTTACACTAGGAATGCCTTCTTTTTCCTCTCCAACTCACCCGATCATTGTGGGCCACACCCTGGCAGCGAATTCACCTAAGTGCTCAAGTTTCTCAAAGATGTCAATATTCGGCATCATTTTTCTCGGTGTCCATTAATCATAAGAATAAGCCATTTGATCCTGTGGGGTTGTGTTATGGCACTCTATAAAAGCCTCTTTCAATTTTGGTAGAATCAGATCCAGTTGCTCATGGCGACTCTTTCTTGATTTTGACAAAAAACGTTAGATGAGTTCAATGAAAAGTTACACAATGCCCCATCTTTCAATCCATTTGTTCTGGCACCAAAATGTCAGCTCATACACATCAGGGTTGTTGTGTTTATGCTAGGAATGCCTTCTTTTTTCTCTCCAACTTGCCCGATCATTGTGGGCCACACCTTGGCAGTGAAATTGCCTAAGTGCTCAAGTTGCTCAAAGTTGTCAATATTCTGCATCGCGTTTCTCAGCGCTTGTTAATCATAAGAACAAGCTATCTAATCCTATAGGGTTATGTTATGGCACTCTAAAAAAGCCTCTCTTGGTTTCGGTAGAATCAGATCTAGTTGCTTGTGGCGACACTTTCTTGGTTGCGACAAAAAGTGTCACATGAGTTCAATGAAAAGTTGCACAATGCCCCATCTTTCAATCCGCTCGTCATGACACCAAACCATCATCCTATATGCGTCAGGGTGGCTAGGTTTACGCTATGAATGCCTTCTTTTTTCTCTCCATCTCGCCCAATCGTTGCGGGCCACACCCTGACAATGAAATCACCTAAGTGCTCAAGTTGCTCAAAGTTGTCAATATTCTGCATTGCGTTTCTTGGCACTCATTAATCATAAGAACAAGCCATCTGACCTTGTAGGGTCATGTTATGGCACTCTAAAAAAACCTCTCTCAGTTTTGGTAGACTCAGATCCAGTTGCTCGTGGTGACACTTTCTCGGTTGGGATAAAAAGTGTCAGATGAGTTCAATGAAAAGTTGCACAATGCCCCATCTTTCAATAATCGTCAGCTTGTACGCATTAGGGTGGTTAGGTTTACTCTAGGAATGCCTTATTTTTTCTCTCCAACTCGCCTGATCATTGTGGGCCACACCCTGGCAGCGAAATCGCCTAAGTGCTCAAGTTGCTCAAAGTTGTCAATATTCGGCATCGTGTTTCTCGGTGCCCATTAATCATAAGAATAAGCTATCTGATCCTATGGGGTCATGTTATTAGTCTCTAAAAAATATTCTCTCGATTTTGGTAGACTCAGATCTAGTTGCTCGTGGCGACACTTTCTCAGTTGCGATAAAAAGCGTCAGATGAGTTCAATGAAAAGTTCCACAATGCCCCATCTTTTAATCCGCTCATCATGGTACTGAACTGTCAGCTCATACACATCAAGGTGGCCAGTTTTACACTAGGAATGCCTTCTTTTTTCTCTCCAACTCACTTGATCATTGCGGGCCACACTTTGGTAGCAAAATTGCCTAAGTGCTCAAGTTGCTCAAAGTTGTCAATATTCGGCATCTCGTTTCTTGGCACTCGTTAATCATAAGAATGATCCATTTGATCTTGTGGGGTCATGTTATGGCACTCTAAAAAACCTCTCTCGGTTTCGGTAGACTCAGATCCAATTGCTCGTTACGACACTTTCTCCGTTGCGAAAAAAGCGTCTTATGATTTCAATGAAAAGTTGCACAATGCCCCATCTTTCAGACTGCTCGTCGCGGCACTGAACTGTCAACTCGTACATGTTGGGGTGGTTGGGTTTGTGCTAGGAATGCCTTCTTTTTTCTCTCCAACTCACCCGATTGTTGTGGGCCACACCCTGGCAGCGAAATCGCCAAAGTGCTCAAGTTGCTCAAAGTTGTCAATATTTGGCATCGCATTTCTCAGCGCACATTAATCATAAGAATGAGCCATCTGATCTTGCGGGGTTGTGTTATGGCACTCTAAAAAATCCTATCTCAGTTTTGGTAGACTTGGATCCAATTGCTCGTGGTGATACTTTCTCGGTTGCAACAAAAAGCGTTAGATGAGTTCAATGAAAAGTTGCACAATGCCCCATCTTTCAATCCGCTCGTTGCGGCACCAAACCGTCATCTCATATGCGTCGGGGTGGCCCAATTTAAGCTAGGAATGCCTTCTTTTTTCTCTCCAACTCGCCCGATCGTTGCAGGCCCACCCTGGCAGTGAAATCACCTAAGTGCTCAAGTTTCTCAAAGTTGTCAATATTTGGCATCGCATTTCTCGGTGCCCGTTAATCATAAGAACATGCCGTCTAATCCTGTGGGGTCATGTTATGGCACTCTAAAAAGGCCTCTCTCATCTTCGGTAGACTCGGATCCGGTTGCTCGTGGTGACACTTTCTTGGTTACGACAAAAAGCGTAAGATGACTTTAATGAAAAGTTGCACAATACCCCATCTTTCAATCCGCTCATCGCGGCACCAAACCATCAGCTAGGAATGCCTTCTTTTTTCTCTCCAACTCACCTAATCATTGCGGGCCACACCCTGGCAGCGAAATCACCTAAGTGCTTAAGTTGCTCAAAGTTGTCAATATTCAGCATCGCATTTCTCAATGCCCATTAATCATAAGAACAAGTCATCTAATCCTGCGGGGTCGTGTTATGGCACTCTAAAAAATCCTCTCTCGATTTCGGTGGTGACACTTTCTCGGTTGCGACAAAAAGCGTCATGTAAGTTCAATGAAAAGTTGCACAATGCCCCATCTTTCAATCCGCTCATCGTAGCACTAAACCATCACCTCCTACACGTCAGGGTGGTCAGGTTTACACTAGAAATGCCTTCTTTTTGCTCTCCAACTCACCTGATCGTTGTGGGCCACACCCTGGCATCGAAATAGCCTAAGTGCTCAAGTTTCTTAAAGTTGTCAATATTTGGCATCGCATTTCTTGGCACCCATTAATCATAAGAATGAGCCGTCTAATCCTACGGGGTCATGTTATGGCACTCTAAAGAAGCCTCTCTCAATTTCGGTAGACTCGGATCCAGTTGCTCGTGGTGACACTTTCTCGGTTGCGACAAAAAGCGTCAATGATGTCAATGAAAAGTTGCATATTGCCCCATCTTTCAATTCGCTCATCGCAACACCAAACCGTCAGCTTATATGTGTCGGGGTGGTCGGGTTTATGCTACGAATGCCTTCTTTTTTCTCTCCAATTCACCTGATCATTGCGGGCCACACCTTGGCAACGAAATCGCCTAAGTGCTCAAGTTGCTCAAAGTTGTTAATATTTGGCATCGCGTTTCTTGGCACCCATTAATCATAAGAACAAGCCATCTGATCCTTTGAGGTCGTGTTATGGCACTTTAAAAAAGCCTCTCTCGATTTCAGTAGACTCGGATCCAGTTTCTCGTGGTGACACTTTCTCGGTTGTGACAAAAAGTGTTAGATGATTTCAATGAAAAGTTGTGCAATGCCCCATCTTTCAATCCGCTCATCACGGCACCAAACCATCAGCTCGTACGCGTTGGGGTGGTCAGGTTTATGCTAGGAATGCCTTCTTTTTTCTCTCCAACTCGCCTGATTGTTCTAGGCCACACCCTGGTAGCGAAATTGCCTAAGTGCTCAAGTTGCTCAAAGTTGTCAATATTTGACATCGCGTTTCTTGGCGCCCATTAATCATAAGACCGAGTCGTCTGATCTTGTGGGGTCGTGTTATGGCACTCTAAAAAACCCTCTGTTGGTTTCGGTAGACTCGGATCCAGTTGCTCGTGGCGACACTTTCTCTGTTGTAACAAAAAGCATTAGATGAGTTCAATGAAAAGTTGCACAATGCCCCATCTTTCAATCCACTCATTGTAGCACTGAACCGTCAGCTCCTACGTGTCGGGGTGGTCGAGTTTACGCTAGGAATGCCTTTGTTTTACTCTCCAACTCACCCGATCATTGCGGGCCACACCCTAGCAGCAAAATCGCCTAAGTGCATGCATTAGATGAATATAAGTTTATGGGCTATGCAATTTTGTAGAATGGGTATTGGTACAATGGTGTCTTACATTGTCTAATTTTGGTTCTTTCCATGTTTCCTTTATATAGTCTTATTTCGGCTATAACTATTGAATTTGTGTTGATCTCCATAAGCTTATATCTTGGATTACAAACACATATTTAGGTTCAAAGCTTAAGTAACAATAAACTTTGTGCAATTATTCATTTAATCATTTTTACTGCAATTATGGATAACCATGATAAATTATTTGCATTAACCAAAAAGCTACAAATCCATGCAACATTGTATACTGTTAAAACTATCAAATATATCCAATAAAAACAAATAGGCTTGCCAAAAGCCATATGAACATAGAATTTCACATATTCATAAAACAAAATATATGTTCAAAATTGCTATAAAGGCATACAACATGATATCCAATAAAGTCAAATAAGGGCTTGCCAAAAGCCATATGGACATAGAATGTCACATATTTGTAATACAAAACATATGTTCAAATTTGCCATATAGGCATACAACATGGTATCCAATAAAGTCAAATAGGAGCTTGCCAAAAGCCATATGGAGATAGAATGTCATATATTTGTAATACAAAACATATTTTCAAAATTTCCATATAGGCATACAACATAGGACCCTATTCTATTCATTTCCCTCTAGGGGAAGCAAACAGATCATGAGATATCTTTTCCTATCGAGGGAATGGAGATGTATATGATGCAGGTGTCTTTCGAGTACATCCACTCGACCTCCTCTCCAGACTTTTTAAAACTCCACTTGATACAATGAAAAGAATGATGTTAGCATATACAAAAATTGAATTTTAGAATGTCATATAATAGAATAGTCATTTACCACATACAAATAATCATGATTTTCATCCACAACAGGTGCACATTCATGATCTGGAGTGACAAGCCCCTCCTGTAAGCATCACAATATAAATTAAACTAAATACAAGTGTCGTTAAAATTTTCAATAACATATTATTAAGATAACAAATGTAATGTTAAATTTACTAAATTTACAAATATGTCTCATACTTCTGTTAAAGCAGTTAAACTTGCTATTGCTGCAGCAACACCGTGCTCCATTGACATGCGGACAGTAGGAGGAGTCTCTAATGTCAACATCTAAAAATTAAACAAAGTATATTGATTAATCGCCAAAACTATCTATATTATTTAATAACAACATTAAAGATAAATTGTTTACCTGGGTGAAAGATTGTCGATGAAATACACTACGAGGTGTTGATGTTGAAGCTCTAGCATCAAACTATTTGACATCCAAAATGAGCAATTAGAAAATCATTCACATAAGGTTCAACTATCTACATATAATAATTATATTTCTTCACTCGTTGTATACCCGTGGATTTGACAAAGTCATGAAAAAGGGTGTTGTAGGAATCTTGCTAGTATTGTGAACACTTTGACCCTGATTTTTTATCATAATAATTTACTAATTTAGATATATTCTCAAATTTACATATAAGATTTAATAAAAAGAATTAAATGAACTTGTAATGAAATTCACCTGGGTATCAATGCCAAATTTTTCGTTCAGCAAGGATTCTGTCATGACAATGTTCTCTGTAGCAAACTTCATTCGTGCACGTGCATTCTTAGAACTATTAGGATCATAAGTGCAAAGAGAACCACAAGATCGACAAAAATGAGCTAGAAATAGATGCCTAGAAGAATCAACATCATCACTCGCATCACCGTCTACTAGAGGCCTAACATACTGTATAAGGGTCTGAGTGAGTGAGCTAATCGAGTCTAGAGTTTTGACCTCAATACTCTCCTTCACAATGGAAGGAATAATAACATGCTACACCATAGGTCTCACCAAGGGTCTTGGTGGGAGATTTAGGTCACGGTGTGCACCCTCTCTATCATGCGAGGAACCCCCACCTCTACCTTGGAAATCTAGAAAATCAAAATAGTTCAGGATCTCATTAAGGACAAACTCACAATACAGTTTTCTCAAAAAGTATTGGGGTACCTCATGATTATTGCATGGGGGCTGATCAAATACCATCCACCACCTATCCCAAAAATTGTTCTTAATCCCTTCATGATGAGACCAATGAATAGGGAATCTCCTACATCTAGGGTGTAAAGGTTGATTCATTCGGGGGTTTGTAAAAAGAGCACACAAGTCAAATTTATTAATTTTCTTTTTCTGCACTGCCACATATGATAATTTGTCAGCATAAAATTGCTTTTGTTCTTCCTTCTTACTGGACCAAAAATTTATTTGCCCACTTACAGATTGTATGTGAGATACAATAGATTGCAAAGAACTAGCAAGGTTTGTCCTATGGGAGTTTGTTCCAATGGGATCTTTTAGCCTTGTGATTAAACCTTCAAGCTCTTTTTGACTATTTTCTATTTGACCTAATAGGTTTTCTTGTGTACCTATGGGAAGTCTAGGGATTGTAGGAGGTTCTTGATGTGCTTCTTCTTCAATATGATCTTCATGCGGAGGTGATTGATGTGCTTATTCTTCAATATGGTCTTCATGAGGAGGTGATTGAGTGTTTTCAACATTTTCTTATCTAATCTCATTTCCTAATAATGAAAATAAATTTAAATCAATAAGCCTAGTTTAATCTTCAAATTAATAAAAAAATGACAATAAGAAAATAAATATACATACCTCTTCAAGATCTTCGATGGCGTGGCGGAATTTTGATGAGAGATGGACAACTTAGTGCCCAATATCAAGCTTTTACAAAGGGCGAGCACAAGAAAATGATACCCAAAATCGCCAAAATGCGGGTTTGGGAATGCAGAATGCATCCAAAATGTAGACCAAGGCTTTTTTAAAGTTTTAAATGCACATAAGGCACACACCTTATAAGGTGCATGCACTATAGGGCATGCACCCTATAGTGTGCGTGCCTTATAAGGCATGTGCTTTATGAGAATTTTTCATTTTTTTTGAAGTGTGGCACCTTTTTGGTACCACAACTTCGTGCATATACCCCTCTCCTAGGGTATCTCATGAGAATGAGGAAAGACTCAATACTCCTATCAATGATCTCTCCAATGGAGAGGAACCAATGTAGAGAAACATGACACCATCTTCTTCTCATACTCTAGTGAAAGAGGGGAAAGATCAAAATATTGGTTTATCAATCTCCTTAGATCCTACTTATTCTCCTAGTACTTATTTTAATCATCAATATATTTTTAGAGAAGATGATTTTATGCATTTTATTCATGATCTATCTCCTCACATAGGATTAAAAGATTAAGTCTTAGATGATAAGGACCATCCTTCCCAACCAATCAAAGAGGGTATGAATAATGGTGATAGAAAATAGAATTTCCCTATCAAGGATATTCCTTCTTCATCTCATTCTCCCTTTGACCCTTCTGTGTGTCCTTACACTAAATTTTTTAAAGAAATTCATGATCATAGTCCCTCTTCACAATTGAAAAGTTCTTATAGGAGTGGTTATAATATTAATCTCAAAACAAGGTTACATTGGACAAGGACTTGGAAAATATGAACAAGGAATCAAAGTCCCTATAAAACCTTCTTCACAAGCTATTATAGATGGTTTAGGACATCTTCATCATTCACCTATGCATGATGTCCTTAAAGTTTAAAATCTTAACAAGTATTTTGCAAGACATAAACTCTATCATCCATCTAAAGGTGCTTCTTCATCAAATAATTCTTTTTGCTCATATCATAAAACTAATGATCATCATGTGAATGAATATCCCGATTTTCAAAAGGGACTAAAATAATTTCTCGTTGAGAATGGAACTATCAAAATCATATAAAACAACCCTTCTTCTTCTAGCAAGCCTTGTCCTACATCTCAAGAGAAAAAACCTACCCCTATTGATAATCAAGGGAAATTGGCTACAAGAATATTTTGGAGGTTGAAGTATGATAAGAATGTTGTTTTTCCCTTCATTAGATTTACAATTATAAGAATAAAGAAGGTGACAACCATTACCTTTTTCATTGTAGTTATTCTCATTCTCTTAGAAATTGTAAATCTTTTAAAGAATTTGTTCAAGACCAATATGATTGAGCTCACATGGTTCTGACAACTGATCTTACACTTTTCATTAGTGAAGAGGTAGTACCTTGGCACTCCATAACCTTATCATGTTGCTCCTCACCCTATGGAAATAATAGTAAACTTCATTGGGGGCTCTTTGTCATGAGTGGTGATTCTTTTTCAATACCAATCATACTTGGACAATAACATAATTCTTCCTTGTGTCCTCAGTTGGGGGGAAAGGAAAATATATTTAACTCTCTCTCCTTTTGGAAGATTACCTTTTGTTTAGAGTTGCATTTTGTATATCTTGATGTCTTTTCTCGCATTGAATATTGCTTCATGTGAGTACATGTGTGTTCCCTGTTAGGACCTTTTCTTTTCTTGAAGTTCTTCATGTTCTCATGAATAATCTCTCATTGAAACTTGTGTAATCCTTCTCATTGTCTCCATGATTGGGGAGCATTGATCTCTCCTATCCTTTCTAAGGATCCACTTTTCCTTTGTTGAAGTGGTTTTTTCTTACAATACGATGTTATTCCTTGTGTGATGTGGCTTTTTTTCTCAAGGATTCTCTCTTATGCAAGAGGTGTGTATCCTTGTGTACAACCTCTTCTTCACTTGGAAATGTATATCTATTATAAACAAACCTATCACTTTGTGTCAAAAGTGTTTTATCTTTCATCAAGAAACTCTTTTACTTACCAATAGGGGGAATGTATATTTTTGTTAAAAATCTCCTCTTGGAGGTAGATGTCTTTTGAGCAAAGATCTCTTCCTCCTTCTCCTCCTAAGGATTCCCTTTACACTTGTTGCAAGATATCTCTTTTTCAACTATATTTTCCTTGCTTCTAAGAGTCCTATCACTTTAGCTTGGAATTATGTACATTATTGCCTAAAAGAATATCTCCTTGGTGTTGAAGGTGTGTATCCTTGTTTGTAGCTTTCTCAAGACATCAACATAGGACTATGTGGACATCTTAAGGTGGGGCATTGCATAACGCTCACTTTGTACTATATTTTTGTACTATATATTGCATGTCTTATACAGGGTGTTCATTCTCAAAACTAGACCAGCAAGTCTTATATGAGATGTTTCATGCCTGAAACCAGACATAGCATTTTATATTTCTTATACATGATAATCATTCTCAAAACCAAACCAACAAGTCTTATATGAGATGCTTCATTCTTGAAAATATACATTTTTTTTTTATTACATGTATTATATAGGTTGTTGCATGCTCAAAACTAGACCACCAATTCTTATGTGAGATGCTTAACTCCTAAAACTAGACAATAACAAATGTAGTAGGGCGAGTTGACTAGCATAAAAAAACTTGATAGAATATTCTGACTCTCCCTCTTTACATGAATCACACAAAATAACACAACTTTTTGTCTCATGAGTATTCAGGTTCTCCCGTGGGTTACCTAGCATAACACAACTTGCTAGCTTGTTGATTCCATGGTTTCTCTCTTCTTGTCATGGATCACCTAGCATAACACAACTTACCAACCCATGGTGTCAATGTTTTTTCCCTTCTCTTTCCCATGAACTCATATCTTTTCTATTTATGGATCATGGTTCCATTTGATGCATGCTATTTCTCTTTTTATGTGACTAGTTGTGTTCTTGTGATAGCATTCCTAGAAGGATATTAGTGGTTAAGACATCTGATTATCTAGGTCTCTACAACTAGTTTACATGGAACCTTTTTGTTCTTAGTACTAACTCCTTGTGTTGTGTGTCTTTTGTCTTTTTCTTTCTTTTTGTTCCCTTGCATGAGACTGTGTGAGTTAAATGTTGGAATACAATTATTCCAAGAAAACTGAGAGGGGAGGGGGTTGAATCAATGTTCTACTGGTAAAACAAGATTTTAACTTTTTATAACATACACATATAAACCGGTAAATGAAGAAATATATAACATGAAGTAAATAAACCAACCACATGAATGAACACCATAACACAAAGAATTTTATATGTGGAAAACCTCAAAGAGGAAAAACCACGGTGGGATTTGTGACCCACAATATCAATTCACTGGCCATATGAAATATATTATATAGCATGGGGGCCTGCACATGCAAGAAGGCACACTCCCTAGAGCACACTACTCAACACAAAAGAGTCTCATTGACTACAAGCTTCTGCTAAGATAAAGTAGTAATGGTGAACTCACAAAATGCATCTGCAATGCCAAAAATAGTTCCAGTTATAGCTCTAGTCTATACTGGTTCAGAAACCCTGAACCCTTTTACTGGTATCTCCTTTCCTCCAAGAATGCTTTACAACCATCTACTAATCATTGCATGATATTAATTTTGCATACAAATGATCTACATACATATCCTTCACATCACTTTATTCTACTACCTTGTCATTTATCAAAATGACCTGACAAACTGACTTATATACCCTTTACAAACAATATGCCTTATGTTGGCTTACAATACATTACAAAAGATATTCAGTGTTAGCCCTATACAATAATTAAAAAATGATTTTTCAAATAAATTTTTTTGGATCCTAGACTGATGTCGGCTTCACTAAAGTGTTGGATGTTGGTGCCGGTGCTGGTGATGACCCTGATTACTCCAATGTCAGTATCTGCCAGTGTATGCCTCCAATGCGGGTATCTGTTGGTATATGCCTTCTATAGAATCTTGTTTCCATCAATGACAATATATGAATCCAATGAGTGTCAATTTCCAACAATCTCCCCCTTTGGCATTGATGGCAACACTCATGTGAAAAGTGGATTCCCTACTGGTTCAACTGAAACATGCTCCCCCTGAGCTGATTGACTATGTTTGCAATATAATCTCTGTCTGATATCCTCCCCCTAGGATTATATACACATACATATTTTTCACATACATATACTCCCCCTTTGTCATCAATGTAAAATACTGGTGAAAGAATTGAAAGAACAATTACAGATTACTTTATCGGAGCTTGACCAATTTCAAGATTTTTGGATAAGATTTCTCTAGTAACTGTATATAGGTATCCCAACCGGTTTTGAGTTTTCCAGATATGGATACAAGTCCACTCAGTAAATGTGCAAGTATTTCTTTCGCAATGACTTTTGCCGGTGTGGGCTTTGCAAGCATCTCCATGCATTCCTTCTTATGTACACCAAGTGAATCCAATCTTGGACTCACCAAACCTCTGAGACTTCTTTCTCTCTGAATAATCTTCTCTTTCCTTTTCAAAAGAAAAAATTTGGCTCTCCAAAGTCAAAATTTGTCCAGTAAGTGAAGTTAGTCCATCAAAAGAATTTGCAATATTAGCAATCTTTTCTTGTAACTCCTTTATCCTCTTATCTACATTTGCTGTAAGAATCTCTATATTACAACAGACCCTATAGATGTTAGTAAATTGTTTCAAATAATTTTCAATAAGTATAAGTTTCTCTTCAACCTTCCTCTTTTTTGTCTCAATAATCTAGTCAAAAGGGGCTTTCTTAGCCAAAGTAAATATTTCAAGTGCTTTCCGGTCGGAAATCTACTGTAATGATTGAAAGTTTTTAGATATGTGCTCTGTCAATACCTTAATCTTATCAGAAGGGATTGCTTCATTTTCAATCATACAATCAAGAGTCAATCTATGCAAAACTGTTATTTACTGATCTATTATTCCTTTGTCTACATATCTCTCCTTCATTAGCTTTTGAGTAGCCATCATCATTAGCTCCGCGGGACTCATCTCTATGATTGATTTGTTCTCAACTTGAGAAGTATCAATTTCCAAAAGTTTTGTTGGGGAATCAACTACCGGTATGGTACTGGGTGTCTTATCAGTCTCCTTTTCCTTATCCTCTCCTGGTCTATCTCTTTTCTCATCCTCTTTTTCACTGGTGGCTTCACCACTTTGTGCAATATTTGTTACTACTAGTGGAGTATTATCCACAATATTATCAGTATCCTGTACATTGAATATATTACCTTGCTCAGGTTGTACAAATGTTGTATCTGTTTGCTTAGTCTGTACACTATCATCAATTTAAGTATTAACTACAAGTTCATTCAAAATTTGATCTAAACTTCCCAAAATTACTTTCCCTTTAGATTTGTTCGGAATGGTGGGAGTTGTTGCCTTAGCAAATTCTTCTTTAGAAGTAAGGAAATTAGGATTCTTTTGGAAGAATTTAACCCAACCATCTCTGGTCTTATATATTATTTCATTGACTCTACCCATCATTATGTTGGCTTGATGATGATTGTAATGAATTCATCATATGTTGTCATTGATGAAACACATACACACACATATGTTCATATTGTCTACTAGTGTAACTTTAAAGTTGTTTATACTACAACCAGTATACTAGAGGTTTATTTCTAGTGAGTACATGGTGACAACTGGTATCTATATGCATGGAGACAACCAATGGATATACATAACTCGGCAACAACATGAAGATCCAACGGAGATTATCACATGAGCATCAAGGATAATGGTTTATATGTTTAACTCCAACCGGTATTCATTGATTGTGTGATGAGTTATCACAAGTCATGATGAGTTATCCTTACCGACAAGATTTGGTGGTATTTTTGTGATGAGTTATGATCACTTGACCAGATACACTCCATCTAGGTAATTGTGTTATGATTTCTAGAGGCCGACATGGAATCTAAAATGTCTATATATTGACATCACAATGAATTATTTTGTATGAGAAAAAGTGATATGCTATGTGTAAAGGAAGAAGTGTTAAGTCACAAAGTATGTTGGTAAATAAGTGTTAAGTGCATAGAAGAGGATCTATACAAGCAATTTGTGCTACTACTAGATCACATCACCTATTGTTTTCTAATCACCACAACAGTGAAATTCCCTAACTGGGTAAGCTCTAACAAGCTTCATTGTTCAAATCCTCTAACCATGTGGTCCATTAGTTTGGATTTAGAAATCCTCCACCAAGGTTACTCCTTACAGTGTACTACCTTTTACAGGGTATAGCTTTTAACTAGGCTTTGGGATTTTTAACAAGATTCGCTCCTAGTAGAGCATTTTGTATATCCTAACAGGTCAATTATCTATTGCTGCAGATAGTTAACTTGTGAGTCCCATCTCACCATGGTTTTTACCTATTTGGGCTTTCCACGTATAAATACTTGTGTTATGGTGGATGTTTTACTTATTGTGGATATTGTTATATCATTTTTGATTGCATGCATATTGTTTAACAAACTTGTTAAGTTGATCTACCAATCAGTGTTTACAATAGTACTATTTTTAGTGTCACTGATTCAGCCCCCCGCTCTTAGTGCTTTACAAGTCCATCAATTGGTATTAGAGCCTAACTTCCTTAAAGCCTAATCGCTTGGAAGAAAATCATAAAGCTATCATGGGGGATATGAGCTACTTTGAGATGGCTAGAGAGCTTGAGGCTAGTAGGAATGAGCTTGAAACTCTAAGGGTCAAACTAAAAGCTTCTCAAGTCAAAAGAAGAGAGATGACTGAACAACTATTAAAAATATCTGATAATCATTGTTCAGATGAGGCCAATATTGATGCTTTAGCTGAGGAAGTTGAAAAACTAAACAGTGAAAAGATAAATCTGAGGAGAGAGCTAGAAGGTCTTACTATCTGCATGAGTCAGGAAATGGAAGCTAGGAGAACTGCTCAAGATCTCACCAAAGAAAGAGATCATGAGATTGCAAAGATCAAGCAAGAGAATGCTACCTTGCATGAGCATTTGAATACTGAAAGAGAAGAAAAAGAGAACCTACAACTAGATCTTGAATTAGCCTCATCTCTGAGAGAGAACCTGTCAAAACATAATGAAGATCTCTTCAGATAGCTCACTGAAGCGAATGGCAAATTGGAGAAGTTCAACATAAGTTCTATCTTGCTGGAAGAACAAATTCAATTACAAAGGATGAATGGTGATACCTCTGGACTTGGTTTTCACACATCTAAAAAACATGAATCCTCTGGTACCAAGAGCAACACTCTTAAGAATAAATCTGCTCCTAAGGTCAAAAGCCTATTGGTAAGAAGGTCTTTAAACCTATTTGTTTTTTTTTGTCATAAACCTGGTCACACTACAAATGTTTATAGAAACAAACCTAGTGGAAATGCAAGCTACAATACTAATGCTAGGTATGTATCCAAGAAATTTGAAGGTCATTGCTTCACATGTAAAATGTATGGACATAGATCAGTTGAATGCAGATATGGAGCGAATAATCCTGTACCACATATGCATTCAAGACCAAATGGCAACTAGATGAGAAATTTTGACAATAGGGTCAAAATGAACTGGAAAAGATCCTACGGCAACCGGTTTAGTCCATTTGAGATGGAAAAGGTAACAAATATCATTTGCACCATCTGTAACAACTTTGGTCATGTGGCTATGAATTGTAGAAGAAGAACTAGGAGAGGCAATGCAATACCTTGGAAATCATCTGGTATGGCCTGCTATCATTATCACAAATTGGGACACTTGACAAAATTCTGTAGATCTAGAAAGAGGAAACTAGTCAATCATTCTAAAGACTAGAAAGGAAAGCAAAAAGTTAATATTGAAGAAACCAAAGAAGAAATGAATCGAATATGGAAGAAGAAGAGTGATGACTCACCTAGAGAAGAAATTGTTCCTTCACCGCCAAATATGGAGAATCCTACACCGGTGAATTAAGCCTTTTGAATATGGCTAAGGGGAGCTTAATGATAAATACATTTGTGGTAAGAGAATTTAAATGCATGAAATTTTGATCACTTTTTGTCAATCGGTTATCAACCGGTTTTACATCTATGTATCATTAAGCGGTGTAATTAGGGTTTGTAACCCTAATGAGTGAGCATTTAATGCAGTAGGTAAAAAGGATAAAAGCAAGTTTTCACTTTGTTATTTTTACCCTAACACATACGAGAAAGAATCTTTGAGCACTTACAGAGCTAAGAAAGGATTGTTGGCTGATATTTGTCGAAGTTGCATTGTGATTGAGTAATCAAGTAGATTTGAAGGTTGGTGAAGACTAAACTTGTGTGCACTTGAGCATTCAGCTGGTAAATGAGGCAGCATGCGTAAAATAAGGTATTTCTTTGAAAAATCCTACTTTGAATCTAGTTTATTAGGAATGACATCATCTTCTAAACCAATAGAGAGATCAATGATTATATCTGAACCTATGGAAGTTGTTGAAGTGAAACAAATTGTGTCTTATAATGCTTTATCACAAGTTCCTAGTGGTGTTATAGTGAAAGGAGATTTGTCAGGCTACATTGATTGCAAGATTAAGGATTTAGGATCATTGTCGATATATTCTTAGTTAAAATCCCTTTGCGATGAAAATGGAAAGATTCAATCAGAATATATTAGGGTTTATGAAAAAGGTTTTCATAATCCAGCCTACTTTCTTGAAGATTTTGAAGAAGAACATATCCGAATCATTTTGAGTCGAGTTCATGGAGAAAACATGTATTTAGAAAGGACTCATACTATAACCAAGGAAGATATTCAAGCTGTAACTGGGTTTTACTCAATCAGTGAAGTACCTGTGTTGAGGCGTATTTCAAAAGAGACAGTATACACTTTAACCAGATCAACATTTGATAAGCATGCATTTTCTGTCAATAACATTAGGGACCCAGTGGTAAAATCGACAGCTGTGGTTATAGGCCATAGGGTATTTTATTCTAGCAGATTAAATGGTGTTCCATCAGCAGCGGTGCATACTGCTTACAAGATGATAGCTGAAAATGCTAATTATGACCTATGTGAGGCCATAAGGAGCCAATTATAATTGAATCTTCACTCTATCAAGAAGGACAACAGTCTAAAGTTTAAATTTGGACAGTTATTGATTGGTCTATTCTTTTATTTCCATAATTTCCTATTGGGAATAGGTGATCTTGAATAATCTAAGGATCTACCAATATCTACCCATATTAAGAATAGTATCATAGCTGTGAAGAACACCTTTTTTTTCTGCAATGAACAAATACTTCAATGAATTTCAAAAGAAAATGAGCATGAGAGTAAGATTGCCTAAGGATGTGGTAAAACACTTTGCTAAGGACATTGTTTTCATAGTTACCACTAATTTCTATTTGATGGAGGCAATTGAGCCTAGAGAAGAGGAAATAGAAGATATGAATTATGAGGTCAACTATGACTTACTGATTGGTTATGCTAATAACCTGTTAGCATCTCCAAAGGATAAAAGGAAGGAAAAATTGAATATTGTTGAAGATCAAAATGCACAAGCTGGAACCAATATTGTTCCTACCACGAGCTGTAAAGGCAAGAAAAAGAAGGTTGAGCAAGCACCTCCGGTGATGAAAAATACAAGAGTGACACGAAGTGTCCAAACCAAAAAGGAACCAACACCCAAAGTTTATGCAAAGAAGGAGAATACATCTAAGAAAAGAGGTCGGAAACTAATTCTACAAGAATAATCTAAAGGTACTAACACTGAAGAAGAACCCAAGAAAATGAAAACAACCGGTAGAGCAACAAAGCAAGTGAAGGACGTGCTAAAGGCAACTGTGCCTTTTGATATTTCTACTTACAAGCCTGAGACTACCTTTGAGAGGATAGTGAAGACATTAGGGAGAAACAGATTTGACAATGTCAAAGAACATTTTGATTCTTTCACTAAAGATGAAAAGGAGAAAAGCATTCAACAGGAAGCAATAAAGAAAGAAAAAGGAATCATAGATGATGTATTTGTACAAAATTTTCCTAAGTTGTCAAAGGATGAGTTGAATGAATTGGTTGATAAGTATAAAGTTTATTTTGCTTACAAAATGAGAAGATTGAAGCTAATCAATGGAAAAGTGCAATTTGTTGAGACTGAGACTCATCAGATTGCTTGTAATATCAAACACATGGAAGATCTTATACATTCTTCTAAGAATAAGAAAGATACTATTGATCGACCTGAAATGGATGAAGAAGAAATTGTGCAAGTTGATGTTGTATATCCTATCAAAAAGAAGGATGGTACTATCATCCAAGTTGTTGATGATATTCAGGATACAGTTGATCTATCTGGAGACATCATTGTACCAGATATACAACTGATGAATACTAAGAGGGGGGGTGAATTAGTATGCCAAAAATCAATGTACTTAAACACTTTACTAGACTACCAGTAAATCAGTAAAATAGTTTAGCAAACAAACCGGTTATCACACATGCAAACCAAATAGAAAATAATGCATTCACCCACAGAAGCACAAACACCATAACACAAGAGATTTTGACGTGGAAACCCAAATGGGAAAAACCACGGTGAGATGAAACTCACAAGTAACTATCTGCAGAATAGGAACTAGACCGGTTAAGGTCAGACTGGTTAAGGTCATACAATGTTCTTTACCAGAATAGATCCTGTTAGGAATCTCAATCTCTATTAGGAGATAAGTCTAATTAAAGACTACCTTTCTAGAGGATTTTAGATCCACAGATGTGAACCACCTTGTTAGAGGATTTACAAAAGGCTTTTGGGCCTACCCGGCTAAGGGCTATAGACTTGTCGAAGATGTGAGTAATCAACAAGTGAGTGATCTAGCAAATAGCACAAATTGCTTGGTTAGATCCTTGATAGCTCATTCCTAATGCATTCCAGCATTACTTCAGTCTTCAACACATTCACTCTCTGCCTCTTCTCACAGACCTAAACTTCTCTTCTATGTTCACACTTACAAAAACTCATCAACCACCTTAAACCCTTGCAACACCATAAAACCCTAGACATTATGTCCTTCTTATAAAGGAATCTGATTTCATGTCGGTCCAATAGGATTACAATACAATTTCCTAGGTTCAATGCATCTAGACATATTTGGTAACATGACATAAAAATCACCGCCAGAGTGTCGGCACCACCAAACAATCGGTGGATGGTAACTCATCACAAAATGTCGGTTGGTAACTCATCACAAGTATTACCGATTCATATAGAATACTGGTTGAAGCAAAATACCAGTTGCTAGTTTGACAAAATGAAGACTGGAAAATATGTGTTCTACCGCTTTGATCCTTTGTACCGCTTGAGATCCTCGAACCACTTGGGGTCAACATACCGTTTCATATCAGTAAACACTTTCTGCAAAACACCGATAGTCTAAAGACTATAATACATCATACCGGTTGGAACAAATGCCATTTGAGCTTTAACTTATACATAAAAAAGGTGATCTCATAGCAAGTGTGTGTCCATCAATGACAATCACAACATAATCATCAAAAATGACAACAATCTCCCCCTTTGGCATTGATGGCAACACTTAGGAAAATTTTGACATCTAAGTGTTTTACAACAAAAATATGCCATAATCAAAATTACTCCCCCTAAGCATATACACTATCCCTTTTGCAGAAAATACATGTATACTACTCTTTATCAGAGATAGACATGAAAAAACATCAAAATTTATATATTTCTCCCCCATTGCCAACAATGACCAAAAAAAATTGCAGACTAACTCCTGTTTCAGTTGTATTAAAATAATAAGTGTTTATGACAATAAGGAATAAAACTTGTCGAAAACTGATTTAAAGTCCTACAAAAATTTCTTCATAGATAAGGACCATGACTCAAGTAGGGAGATAGCCACTTCTTTCTTTGTCTGCATCTGGGAGACCTATTATTCAATGGCATCTATCATGCTCATCTCTTGAGTCACTGTTAAGGCATCCAGATTGAGATAACATTTTTGGAGAATTTGCAGCCTGGGCAGTAGGACCAGTTGGAGTTCCTGCAAGTTCCTTGTCCAGTTGCTTATTTCTTCCTCAATTCTTGCAGACTAGAGTTGAAGCCTGTGAACAGTTTGCCCATATGTGGAGAAGGAATCATATGGCATCTTGAAGGTGCTGATAAATGACTACATATCTGATTGCAGTTTGTCCTTCTGGGTTAGCACATCATCACAAAATAGATGAGGTTGACATATCTTGCTAAGAAGTAGATTGCCCTCATCTATAGCACCCCTTATATCTTTTTGAGCTTTTTGCAGATTGGACCGGAGCTCATTTAGCTTCTTCACTAGGGCAATGTTCAGAGCCTTTTGATGCTCTTTCTTGGCAATTGCCTCTGCTACCTCTTCTAGGCTCTACACCTGATCATCCACTATTGTGCATAGGAGCTTCAATTGTGCCAGGGATGAATCAGTATTGGGGAGGTTTCTACCTTGTATCAAACCGGTAAGAGTGTCCACCGCAGCTTGGATCACATCTTCCTCCTTCTTCCTCCTTATTACTTCAAGGAAATCTTGAGCAATCTTAATGCTCTGTAGCAGCTCCATTTCTCTTACAGGCTGGAGGTCAATAGGATTGGTGAGGTCAGCCGGGTTGGCTTGACTACTGGTTGCCTTTAGAGTTTCCATCTCAGTGCTTTTTGCTGCTTGTTCTTTTTCTTTTTCCTTCTTTTTCTTCTCCGCTTCTTTTTGCTTCTCCTCTTCCTTTTCCTTCTCTACTTTCTGCTTCTCTACTTCTTTCAGCTTCTTCTCTTCCTTTTCTTTCTCTGCTTTCTTCTTCTCCGCTTCTTTTCTCTTTTCCTCTTCCTTATCCTCTTTTTCTTTCTTCTTCTTCTCATCTTCTTGTTTCTTTTTCTCTTCTTCCTCTTTTCTCTTTTCCTCCTCTTTCCTTTTCTTCTCCTCTTCATCCTTCTTCTTCTTCTCCTCTTCATCCTTCTTCTTCTTCTTCTCTTCATTTTTCCTCTTCTCTTCTTCTTTCCGCCTCTCTTCATCTTCATCCTCCTTCTTTTTCTTCTCCGCTTCTTTCTTTTTCTTCTCTTCCTCTTGTTTTTCTACCTGTTCTACCTGCTTCTCCTATCCTGTTGCTTCTAATGGTGCATCCTGAGTAACATTTTCACCATCTAAGGCGTCTAAATAAATGGGGTCCATTTGTTCTGTGACCGGTTCTTCTTCACTGTCATACACTACATCCAGTTTGCCAATTTCTGGTTCTCGCTCAGCTTCTCTGTTGGCTTCAACCACTTGATGCATCTTAAGAGCTTCTTGAGCAGAGTATGTGTATCCTTGATCACTTCATGACCCTTTCCTTCTAGTAACAGGAGTCTTCTTCTTCTCATGAAGAAGAGGCCTTTGTATTTATTCATAACTTTGAAAAGTTCTGAATCTAATACATCGGGAAAATGTTGAGAAAATATTTTCTCCCTCATTTCCTGTTCCTTTTCTATGGCAATGCACCATTTATTGTCTAAAGAATTATACAAAGAATCCGATGTCTCAGATCTAATTTCTGAAGGCGACTGGTCATTAACATACAAATACTTAATGATTTCCTGTTCAACTACTTCCTTTTCATCCTCATTGAAATCATCAAAAGAATCAATTAAATCATTTAGCACTTTTCTCCTAATATTATTTGTAGTTCTTTGACAATGTGTCAAAGGTTTGTAAGAAGAAATGTCAATATTGACTGGTGCAGATGATGCCGATTCATTCTTTGTCTTTTTCTTTGATTGCCTAGTCTTCTTCTTAGGCGGTTCTTTTGACACCGTTTCTTCTGAGTCAGGTGTATTTTTTTTTGTCTTCCACTTCCTCTTGAAGAGTTTTGTAGGTACCGCTTCTGGTTTCTTCTTAACTGGTGACTACTTGGTCACTTTGGAACTAGCTATAGTAACCGGTGCTGATGCTGAAGGCACTACCTTTTCTTTCTTTGCTAAGGGTTCTTCAACAGGTGTAACCCTTTCTAAATAAGTTTCGGTTCTCTTTGCCTTAGGATCAAGGGACGAGGCAAGTAGGGTAGAAGCATACCCGTCTAGCATATCATACATTACCTCATAGCCCATAGGCTCTACTTCTTCCTGTCTAGGCTCAACAGCCTCCATTATGCATTCATCCACTTTGATGATAAAGCAGATGTCCTCTTCATATTTCTTCACAATGTCATTAGATATCCTCATTCTTAGGCTCATCTTGCTTCTGAACTCATCAAAGTACTTGTTCAGAAATTTAGGGTAACCGGTTCCAACTGCTTGCAGGCTCTCTTTGATTTGTTTTGTTACCGGTTGGTCGATAGACCACTAAATATCACCTACTCTTGGAAAGTAGCCTTGGAAGTAAAAGAACAACCCAACCAGTAGTTGTCCAAACTTGAATCACAATGCATTGTCTTGTTTGATTGACTTAAGATTCAACATAAATTATCTTTGCATACAGGTGTACAGATCAAATGATGCATCCTCCTTGATCATCTTGTATGCGGCATTTACCACTGCAACAGAGACAGAGTTAATTCTACTAGCAGAGAATGTCTAGTAGCCTATCACCATGCAAGCATACTTGACCAGATCATCCTTGATTGAGTTGACACTCATGCCATGTGAGTTGCTCATTGAACCAGTGAGCTTTGACATTTCAGTTTTGCTAACCTTCCTTAGGGCTAGCACTTCCCTTATATTACAAAAATAGGTGATGACATGAAGAGCTTGCGATGTGATATCATGTGTTCTCTCAAGATACATCTTGTCACCATGAACTCTGCTCAGAATGATTCAAATGTGGTCATCTATGAAATCCTCTATGAAGTAAACTGCATTGTGAAGCTTCTTCTTCTCCAAGATGCTATACTCTGGTTTGATCTTTTTATCCTTCCCATAGAATAGACCTAGCTAAGAATGGATTGCGAGAGACCCTAGGTCCTCGATTTTGTAGTCTATGTAATCAAAAATCCCTTCTTCTACTATAACACCATCCGGTACTTGAGATAGGGCATTGTATTTTGAATTTCACTTAATGAAGTCCATAGAATCAACAGTTGCACTAGAACTATCATGAGATGCGGAAGCCATGATAAAACAGAAAACTTCAGAAATACCTTTTGGAAATCGAGAATTTAGGGCTTGCTAACTCCACTTCGCCTCAGACTTTGTCGGTTGTAGAATCACCACTTTGAGTTCTTCTCTTGACCATTTGATATTTGCTTTTGAATCTTCTTCAGGGTTTTGGAATTTCTTTGAATCGCAACACAAATCACTTTTTCTTCACTCTGCACTTGAAAAACTTCTTCGCTCAAAAAATGATAGTGAGAAATGATTTGAAAATTCCTTTTGAACATATTCCTCACCTACCATAATAAATGCTCCACCATTAGGAACCCTAATTGGCTTGTTACCATTTCTGGTCTTCTGCCAAGTGACAGGTATCACATACCGGTTAAGGTCTTTTATCAGTGTAAATCGGGGGTTCAAAACATTTCACCGTTTGCTCCCCCTAAGCTTTTTTGATGCTTAGTTTGCTGTTGGCATTTTTGATGTTTATGTTCATGATTGTCATTGATGGACACACACTTGCATTGAGATCCTCTTTCTATGTATAAGTTAGAGCACAACCGGTATTTGTTCCAACCGGTATGTTGTATCATAGTTTTTAGACTATTGATGTTTTGCAGAATATGTTTCCTGGTCTGAAGCGGCGTGTTGACCCCAAGCGGTTCGTGGATCCCAAGTGGTACGAGGGATTAAAGTGGCATAACACATTTTTACCAGTCTTCATTTTTGTCAAACTAGCAATTGACATTTTGTATGAACTGGTAATACTCTATGATGAGTTACCATCCATCGATTGTTTGACGGTGTCGACACATTAACGGTGCTTTTTGTGTCATGGTACCAAGTATGTCTAGGTTCATTGAACCTAGGAAATTGTAATGTAATCCTATTGGACCGACATGATATCAGATTCCTTTATAAGGACATCATGTCTAGGGTTTTAGGTTGTTGATGAGGTCACAACAAAAAGTTTATGTTGTTGCTAGGGCTTAAGGCGGTTGAGGAGATGGAAAGAATATGAATGTGTAGAAGACTGAAGTAATGCAGGAGTGCATTAAGAATGAGCTATCAAGGATCTAACCAAGAAGTCTATGCTATTAGATAGATCAAACACTTGTTAATTACTCACATCTTTGACAAGTCTGTAGCCCTTAATCGAGTAGGCCCAAAAGCCTTTTTGTAAATCCTCTAACAAGGTGGTTCACATCTGTGGATCTAAAATCCTCTAGCAAGGTAGTCTTTAATCGGACTTATCTCCTAACAGAGATTGAGATTCCTAATAGGATCTGTTCTAGTAAAGAACATTGTAAGACCTTAACCGGTCTGACCTTAACTGGTCTGGTTCCTATTCTGTAGATAGTGACTTGTGAGTTCCATCTCACCGTGGTTTTTCCCATTTAGGTTTCCACGTCAAAATCTATTGTGTTATAGTGTTTGTTCTTATGTGGGTGAATGCATTATTAGCTGTTTGGTTTGCATGTTTGTTAACCGGTTTGTCTATTAAACCATTTTACTGGTTTACTATTAGTCTTGCAAAGTGTTTAAGTGCAAAGATTTTTTGCATACTAATTCACCTCCCCTCTTAGTATTCATCAATTGGTATCAGAGCCAACCTTTCTATAAGTTTAACCACTTGGAAAGAGATATGGGGGAATACACTTTGAGGGAACTTACCCACTGGCTCACTTAGTCTGAGCAAGACTATGATGATCTTATAGTCAAATACAAGTCATCTCAAGCAAAAAGAAGAGAATAGGTAGAAAGTTGATGGAAGTATATGAAAATAGTTCTTCAGATGAAGCAGACATGGAAGCCCTAATTGCTGAAGTAAATAAGTTGAATGAATCAAACTCCAACCTAAGAAAGGAGTTGGAAGGACTGACTATCCAGATGTGTCAAGAGCTTGAGAACTGGAGGAAAGCTGAAGATCTAAGGAAAGTAAGAGATCATAAGATATCCAAGCTGAAACAAGAGATCAGTGCCCTAAATGCTCAACTCCATGTAACCAAAGTGGAAAAGGATGACATGCAAGGAGAACTGAACACTGCCATCTCTGAAAATGAAAACCTATTGGTAACAAATGCTGCTATTTCCAAAGAACTCTCTGAGTCAAAGAAAATACTTGCTAAGTTCAACAAGACCACTATCAAGGTAGAGCAAAAGCTTGAATCTGCCAAACCGGTCAAGAATACCAATGGACTTGGTTATTCCGGTCATGAGGAAGGTGAGACCTCTGGTACAAATGCTGGAACATCAAAGAAACAACCAACATCAAAGGATAAAGGTAAGCAAAAGTTTAAACCTGTTTGTTTCAACTGTCTTAAAGAAGGACATACTGCAAATGTGTGTAGGAGTAAGGCTTACAATAATTTTCCTTATTCTCTAAATGATAAGCCTAGATCCTATATTGATGGTAACTATTATGCATGCAACAAGTATGGGCATAGAGCATTGGAATGCAGGTCTGTTGTGAATAACACTGGAAGATATCCTTAGAGGACCCAAGGAGTTGGTCTTGAACCTTTTGTGAACCGGAATCACAACTGGTTTAATGCCTTCAATCATCAGCCAAGAAGTGGTGGTTATCAAGCGGCAACCAGATGGAGAGAAAATTGTATGATCTATCATGGTCATGGTCACACAACTACAACATGCAGAAGAAAGAATGGAAACATGAACAATGGACCTTGGAGAGCCCTTGGATTGGTCTGCTATCACTGCAACAAACCAGGTCACATTGCTAGATTCTGTAGATCAAGAAAGAACATATCTGATGATATACCGGTCACTCCAGAAGGAAACATTGATGTTGACACTGTTCAAGTGGACATGAACAAAACTTGGAAGAAGAAACTAGCGGTGTTACAAGAGGAACCTATTTCTGCACCTAGTGTGGAAATCATGGAACCGGCAAACTAAGCTTCAAAAAGATTAGGGGGAGCAAACGGCAAAATGTTTCAAACCCCCAGTTTACACCAGTAAAAGACCTTAACTGGTATGTGATACCTGTCGTTTGGCAGAAGACTGGAAATGGTAAAAAGGCAAATTAGGGTTTACGCCCTAATGGAGGAGCATTAATGACGGTAGGTGAGGAATATGTTTAAAAGCATTTTTCAAATCATTTCTCACTATCAGTTTTCGAGTAAAGAAAAGTTTTTCAAAGAGCAGAGCGATGATAAAGCAATTTGAGCAGAGATTTTGAGAAATTTAGAAACTGCAAAGGAGATTCAAATTCAAACTACAAATGGTCAAGTGGAGAACACAAAGCAGTGATTCAGCAACTGATGGAGTGTGAAGTGAAGGAGAATCAGCAAGCCCTAATTTCATGTGTTTCAAAAGATATTTCTCGAGTTCTTAAGATTTCTATCATGGCTTCTGCATCTCATACTAGTTCTAGTGCATCTATCGAGTCTGTAAGTTTTATTCAAAGAAAGTCCAAGTATAATGCCCTATCACAAGTTCTGGCTGGTGTGATAGTAGAAGAGAGAATTTATGAATACATAGATTGCAAGATTTAAGACCTAGGGTCTCTAGCTATCCACTCCCAATTAGGTTTATTTTGCTGAAAGGATAAGAAGATCAAATCGGAGTACAATATTTTGGAGAAGAAAAAGCTCCACAATGCTGTTTACTTCCTGGAAGATTTCATAGAGGATCATATAAGGATCATTCTAAGTAGAGTCCATGGTGATAAGATGTACATGGAGAGAACACATGACATCACGCCGCAGGAAATTCATGTAGTCACCAGACTCTACAACACAGGGGAAGTGCCAGCCCTTAGGACAATAAGGAAAACTGAAATGACTAAGCTCACCAGTTCAGTGAGCGACTCATGAGGCATGACAATCAATTCTATCAAGGATGATCTGGTGAAGTATGCATGTATGGTGACTAGATACCGGACATTCTCAGCCAGCAGAATTAACTCTGTATCTGCTGCAGCGGTAAATGCTGTTTACCAGATGATAAAGGAGGATGCATCATTTGATCTGTGCACCGGTATGCAGAGACAACTCCTGTTGAATCTGAAGTCGATCAAATAGGATAATGCACTAAGGTTCAAGTTTGGAAAACTACTGGTTGGGTTGTTCTTCTATTTCCAAGGCTACTTTCCAGGAGTAGGAGATGTCCAGTGGTCTGCTAACCAACTGGTGACCAAGCAAATCAAGGAAAGCATTCAAGCAATTGGAACTGGTTACCCTGATGTTTTGAACAAGTATTTTGATGAGTTCAGATGGAAAATGAGCCAAAGAATGAGGATATCAGGTGACATCGTCAAGAAATATGAAGATGATATCTGTTTCATCATCCAAGTGGATAAATGCATAATGGAGGCTGTTGAGCCTAGACAGGAAGAAGTGGAGCCAATGGGCTATGAGGTGATGTACGATATGCTAGAAGGGTATGCCTCTACCCTTATTGCCTCACCACTTGATCCTAAGGCAAAGAGAACCGACACCTACCTAGAGAGGATAGCATTGGTTGAGGAACCACCAGCAATGAAAGAAAAAGTACCAGTAGTAAAGAAGGCAGACGCAGTGCCTGCAGCATCAGCACTGGTTACTACTGCAACTCCAAAAGTGACCAAGCGGTCACCAACCAAGAAGAAACCAGAAGCAGCACCGGCTAAAGTGTTCGAGAGAAAGAGGAAGACAAGGAATACCTCTCTAGACTCAAAAGAAACTATGTCTGAGGAAAAGCCAAAGAAAACATGTCAAGCAAAAAGGAAGGCAAAGAATGAACCGACATCATCGGCACTGGTAAATATTGATATCTCCTCCTACAAACCTTTGACACATTATCAAAGAACCATCAAAAACATTAGGAGAAAAGTATTGAATGATTTAATTGATTATTTTGATGATTTTAATGATGATGAAAAGGAGGCAGTGGAAAAATAAACAATTCAATATTTATGTGTTAATGACCGGTCCCCTTCAGAAATTAGATCTGAAACACCAGATTCTTTGTATAAGTCCTTAGACAATAAATGGCACATTGCCATAGAGAAAGAATAGGAAATGAGAGAAAAAGTTTTTCCTGAACATTTTCCTAATGTATCAAATTCGGAACTGTTCGATGTAATGAACAAATACAAAGGTCTTTTCTTCATGAGAAGAAGAAGACTCCTGTTACTGGAAGGAAAGGGTAAGGAAGTGGTCAAGGATACACACACTCATGCTCTAGATGCTCTGAAGATGCATCGAGTGGCTGAAGCCAACTGAACCGGTTATATCCAAACCGGGTGAAGTACTTGATGATGAAGGAAATCCGGTTGATGAACCGGTCGACACTATTGATGTCGATGCCTTGGATGAAGAAGATGTTACACAGGAAACACTATCTAAGGCAATAGGATGGGAGCAACAGGTTGAACAGGTTAATAAGCAAGCCGAGGATAGATAGGAAGTGGCAAAGGAACAGACAGAGCAGAGAAAAAAGGATGAAGAGGAGAAGAAGAAAAAGGATGAAGAAGAGAAGAGGAAAAAGGATGAAGAGGAGAAGAAGAAAAAGGATGAATAAGAGAAGAAGAAAAAGGATGAAGAAGAGAAAAAGAAGAAGAATGAAGAAGAGAAGAAGAAGAAAGATGAAGAGGAGAAGAAGAAAAAGGAGGAAGAAGAGAAAAGAAAAGAAGATGAAGATAAAAAGAAGCATGAAGATGAAAGGAAAAAGAAGGAAGAGGAAGATAAGGAACATGAGAAGAAGAAGGAAGCAGAGAGGAACAAGAAGGAAGAGGAAGATAAGGAAGAAGAGAAGAGGAGAGAAGCATAGAAAAAGAAAAAGGTAGAGGAAGACAAAGTAGAGGAAAAGAGAAGAGAAGTGGCAAGGAAGAAAGTAGAAGAGGATAAGGAAAGAGAAGTGGTAAAGAGAACCCAGATGGAGACTCTGAAGGCAACTAGTAGTCAAGCCAAACCGACTGACCTCACCAGTCCTATCAATCTCCAGTCTGCAAGTGAAATGGAGCTACTGTAGAGCATCAAGGTTGCTCAAGAGCGCCTTGAAATTATTTGAAGGAAGAAGGAACAGGACGTAATTCAAGCAGTTGTGGACACTCTTACTGGTTTGATACCCGATACAAATCTTCCAAACACCGATTCATCACTAGCTAAACTTAAGCTCCTATGTACAGTAGTGGATGATCAGTTGTAGAGCCTAGAAGAGGCAGTAGAGGAAAATGTCAAGAAGGAGCATCAAAAAGCTCTTAATATAGATTTGGTGAAGAAGTTGAATGAGCTCTGGTCTGAATTGCAAAAAGACCAAAAGGACATAAGGAATGCTCTAGATGAGGGGAATCTGCTACTCAGCAAGATCTGCCAGCACCATCTATTCTATGATGATGTGCTAGCTCAAAAGCAAAAACTTGAAATGGACTTGCAGTCCTACTTGAGCACATTCAAGCCGCCTTATGATTCCTTTACAACTTATGGGCAAACCGTTCACCGGTTTCACATCCAGTCAGCAAAAATGGAGCAAGAGATCAACACTCAGTCTAGAGATTTGCAGGAGCTACAACTGGTTCTACTCCCACGATTGCAAATTCTTCAGAAGTGCTATCTGAACTTGGATGCCTTAATAGTTACATAGGAGATGAGCACAATTGATGCCATGGAAGAACAGGTCTCCCAGATGCAGATAGAGCAAGAAGTAGCCACCTCCCTACTTGAGTCCTAGTCTTTATCGATGAAACAATTCTTATAGGACTTTAAATCAGTTTTTGACAAGTATTCATCCTTATTGTCATAAACTTTTATTATTTTAATATCAAATGAAAATAGGGTTGTTCATCTATACTTTGTCATTGTTGGCAAAGGGGGAGAAGAATTCTATTTGGAGAAGTATCTGGTAATCAAAATTTTGATATATGCTCTAAGTATCTCAATGTTTATGCTCTATATGAAAAAGTGTTATACATTGTATTGTTAAAGGGATAATGTATATGCTTAGGGGGAGCAATTTTGTTAATGGCATGATTTTGTTGTAAAACACTTAGATGTCAAAATTTTATTTTCCTAAGTGTTGCCATCAATGCCAAAGGGGGAGATTGTTGGCATTTTTGATGTTTATGTTGTGATTGTCATTGATGGACACACACTTGCTGTCATGCCCAAAATTTAGGGAAAAAACGGTACAAATTTTTTTTTAAAGATTCTAATTTAATTAATAAACACACTCTTGCGACAAGCGTTAAAGAAAATTTCATTATTAAATTCTGACTAATTTCGAACGAACTAAGCTTCGTTGAAAATGTTATATCTTAATTGCGGAAAAGCCTAATAGTTTAGATTCTATTTCCAAAAGATATTTAGTTAATAGCTCTATTATATTAAACAAACTAAAAGTATTAGGAGAGATATTTTAATTTATTTCCCACTATGACTATATAGTCTTAGCAATTTAATTAATTTCTCCTTTACAATTTTTTTTTTTCAAATCAATATTGTGTACATATAAAATGCACATATATACATATAGATTATGCATATATTTTGAATATCAATAATTTAATTTATTAAATCAATAAAGCTCAAAAAAAACATACATATATATACATATATATATTCCCATATATATATATATGAAAACATATATATTTATATATATATATTCTACATATATACCAATATTTTAATCCTAACCTCCTAAATCCATTGCAACTTTCTAAATATCATCTCTTAATTCCTCAACCCTAATTAGGGTTCTAAATTCTTATTTAACCATTACCTAAACCCAAAATACATATTATTTTTTTTTTATATATTTTAAAAACTAAACTTCCCTAGCCCCTATCGGGCTAGGGTTTAACCCATTTCCTTTTTAACAGATGAAGATTCATGCTGGGCCGAAGAGCTAACAAGCGGCCATGAATACCAAGCTTGCCGGTCGCTGGGGTTTCAAGTGGTGGCTGGCCGCGCGCACCACTGTGTGAGCTCACAGTGGTGCCGCGGCACCACTGTGTGCCCACACAGTGGGCGCCGCTAGCGGCTCCCCACTGTGTGGCCACACAGTGGCGGCCGTGGCCGTCCACTGTGTGCCCACACAATGGGTGCCGCAAGCGGCTCCACTGTGTGTGCACACAGTGGGCGCCGCGCGGTCGTCCACTGTGCGTACACACAGTGGAGTCCGCGGGGGGCCCCAAACATTTTTTTTTTTATAAATTTTTTTTTAAAATTAAAATACATAATAATATTTATATGTATATATATATATATATATAAATATATATATTTATATTTATATATATATAAATATATATATTTATATAAATATATATATATATATATAAATATAAATATATATATATATATATATATATATATATATATATATATATATATATATATATATATATATATATATATATATAACTTAAATAAGCATAGTAAAAATAAAAATGAAGTTTATTTCAATATAAATTTATATAAGGTTTTTTTTTTAAGAGAATTTTACATACAAAATTCTAAACTAATATAATAAAGAAAAAGATAACATTAAGTTTAATCAAAAATAGAAATATATATATATATATATATATATATATATATATATATATATATATATATATATATATATATATATATATATATATATATATATATATATATATATATATAAATTCATTTATAAAACTAGCTTTTAAATCAATGTTAACCAAAATACAATTCAAAGTATTTTATAAAGATACATTATACTTTTTCTGGAAATAAAGAAAGCCATTTATATATATTTTTTTTAAAATAGAATATTCACTTAAAACAACTTTTTTTTATAAAAAAATACATAGAAATCTTTCAACAACAATAATCTTTTATTTGCCACAAGTGAAA
Source organism: Cryptomeria japonica (assembly GCF_030272615.1). Classification (NCBI taxonomy): domain Eukaryota; kingdom Viridiplantae; phylum Streptophyta; class Pinopsida; order Cupressales; family Cupressaceae; genus Cryptomeria; species Cryptomeria japonica. The sequence goes on from NC_081414.1 coordinate 141,811,896, forward strand.
TATAATTAAAGTCAAAATGAAAAAAACAAATCTTTTATTTCTTTCCATAATACAAGAAGCTTTTTGCATGCAACACAATTTAACCCTTTTTTTTTATAAACCAGAAGTAGAAATAACAAGCTTTTCTTTCTTTAAAACATCTCTAAATTATTCTACCAAATTTACAGAATGATTTCTCTGAACAGTCACAACATTAAGACTTCAAGTCTACTATTACAAATTTCAACTTGCTTCTCCTTTCTCTTGAATTTGAGGCATTTATTTACAACAACTTTAAACATACATCTGCAACTGAATTCAAATATCTTCAAATACAATCTTCTGAATATCTTTCATGAATCCTATCCTCTTTCTTCTGAATTTCCTGCATAAAAGAAAACACAAAACTGACCACGGAGTGCTCACCTCCCAGCCTAGGCTAACTGGTAGCCACCCCCGAGCTCGGAGAACCAATTCCTAGACGGGTAACAAACAGGCAACACAAAGAAACACAAAACATACAAATATTACAGACACATTCCCAACCTGGCTTTCACAGCACCACACTCTGGTGGTGAATAATTTCAAAGGGTGGTAGTGGACCAAATACCCTGAGGAGAATCTGCAAGTATGTAATAACAAGAAGCCACCTCATGGCACAAATAACATATCAAAATCTCAACCCCATAAATTCCTTATGCCCCCCAAAGGCATTCTAGCCTTATAACCCTCCTTATGACCCCCATTGCACAAACAGGCCATGCAGCAAGGGTCACACAAAGATCCCTTGTGATCGCTCTCTAAAGAGAGTCTCTCACTCGAGGGCTGTCACTGCTACCACCCTCAAGATCCTCTTCTCTCCCAAGAGAAAGAGAAATCTTGAGAAAACTCCCAAAACACATTCATTCATTAAACAAAACCAAAAGATTTTCAAACATTCGTTTTCAAGAATACAGATTTTCTTATTCAACAACTTTCAGAAATAAACAAAAAACAAGTCATTAAAAGTAAAAATGAAACCAACCTTAATCTGCCCAAAGGTTATAATGATATCTGAAGAAGAGCTGCCCAATCCACAATTCTTTATTTTCCTTAATCAATTTCTTTATCCCATAACATTATTTTTCTTCCAAATTTTCTTCTGTCTCCAAAAATGGAGAGTGGGTGATTAACCAGCTATTCCCAAAAATCTTCCTTAAGAAGCTCACTCTCTGAGTTCTCACAGGATTCTAAAAAAAATCAACAAAAAGAAGGAAGAAAGCAAAAATGCACAAAAGACTTTCCTTCCAAGAGGGAAAAATCTTGATTTGATTTCACTTCCATTTTCCATTTTCGCTCAACTCAAAAAAAACCAATTTTTAAAGCGTTAAAAAGATCATAATAAGGTAGAAACTTGCCTAAAATTACCCCTAACCCCTAGGTATACCTTATGGGCTTCAGGAAACCCTAATAAACTACCCCTAGGTGTTCATTTAACCCATTTTAAACCCCTCTGAAGTTTATTTTCGGGTCAAACATAAGTTGACCACTCCAAATATTATATTCTCAAAATATCTTTTTGACAACACATTATTTTATTTAAAATTAATAATAATTAACACTTTCCCATCAAGAGACAAGATAAAATATTTAAATTTAAATCCACACATGTGTCAAGTGACACTAATAAAATACTTTTACAAAAATAAACATGAAATTGTCTCTTGAGGTTTTTACACAATAAATTTAAATAACACATAGCACACATGCAGCATATACTGATACGAATAAAATACAACACAAACGGGGTGTTGTCTCTCCAAATAGACAAACCCTGGCTTTACGAACATACATAAGTCTAGGTTTGATTCTCCGTAATTTTCCATGGTCACATGGTAAATTTCCTGCGCATCTCAATTTACACATTAGTACTCCCAAATATTCATATAAAATATAATTCAATAATACAACAATGCACATCATTACTTGCATACAATTTTCATCTGCACAGATTGAATACATCTTTTGTCAAGCAAATTCACATAAACAATTTTCATCCCAATTCACATAAACTAAACATACATCATAGTTCTATATTCAAAGTAAAGTCCTGCAAATTCAATAACGACATCTATCATTGCAATATCATTCTTTCTAATAATCATGTAGTGTTCTATCTCATAAAGCATGTAAGTAAAACATCAATTCATAGCAATGTTATCCAATATCCTGAAATCATAAAAGTTCTAAATCTCAAAATGCATCAAAACAAAGTATCCATAGTAGTCTAAAATATAAAATCCACTGAATGTCAAACTGAGTCGAGGTGAGGCCTCACACTTGCATTAAGATCCTCTTTATATGTATAAGTTAGAGCACAACCGTTATTTGTTCCAACCAGTATGTTGTATTATAGTTTTTAGACTATTGATGTTTTGTAAAATATGTTTCCCAATCTAAAGCGACATGTTGACCCCAAGCGGTTCATGGATCCCAAGTGGTATGAGGGATTAAAGTGGCATAACACATTTTTTCTAGTCTTCAATTTTGTCAAACCGACAACCAACATTTTGTATGAACCGGTAATACTCTGTGATGAGTTACCAACTGACATTTTGTGATGAGTTACCATCCACCGATTGTTTGACGGTGCTGACACATTAATGGTGCTTTTTGTGTTGTGGTACAAAGTATGTCCAGGTTCATTGAACCTAGGAAATTGTAATGTAATCCTATTGGACCGACATGAAATCAGATTCCTTTATAAGGACTTCATGTCTAGGGTTTTAGGTTGTTGATGAGGTCGTAGCAAAAAGTTTATGTTGTTGCTAGGGCTTAAGGTGGTTGAGGAGTTGGAAAGAATATGAATGTGTAGAAGACTGAAGTAATGCAGGAGTGCATTAAGAATGAGCTATCAAGGATCTAACCGAGTAGTCTGTGCTATTAGATAGATCAAACACTTGTTGATTACTCACATCTTTGACAAGTCTGTATCCCTTAATCGGGTAGGCCCAAAAGCCTTTTTGTAAATCCTCTAACAAGGTGGTTCACATCTGTGGATCTAAAATCCTCTAGCAAGTAGTCTTTAATCAGACTTATCTCCTAACAGAGATTGAGATTCCTAACAGGATCTATTCTGGTAAAGAACATTATAAGACCTTAACCGGTCTGGTTCCTATTCTGTAGATAGTGACTTGTGAGTTCCATCTCACCGTGGTTTTTCCCATTTGGGTTTCCACGTCAAAATCTATTGTGTTATGTTGTTTGTGCTTCTATGGGTGAATGCATTATTAGCTATTTGGTTTGCATGTTTGATAACCGGTTTGTTTGTTAAATTGTATTACCAGTTTACTGTTAGTCTTGCAAAGTGTTTAAGTGCAAAGATTTTTGGCATACTAATTCACCCCCCCTCTTAGTATTCATCATTTGCCGGTTTCGTGATTTCCACACTAGGTGCAGAAATCGGTTCTTCTTGCAACACAGCTAGTGTCTTCTTCCAGGTTTTGTTCATATCCGCTTTAACGGTTTCAACATCAATCTTTGCTTTTGGAGTGACTGGTATATCATCTGATATACTCTTTCTATGTCTGCACAATCTCGCTGAATGACCCGGTTTTTCACAATGATAAGAAACCATTCCAGGTGCTCTCCAAGGTCCATTATTCATGTTTCCATTCTTCCTCCTACATGTTGGAGCAGTGTGACCATGACCATGGCAAATCCAATCGTTTGCTCTCCATCCAGTTGCTGCTTGATAGCCACTGCTATATGACTGATGATTATAGGTATTAAACTGGTTGTGATTTCGGTTCACAAAAGGTTCTGGACCAACTCCTTGATTCCTCTAAGGATATCTTCCAGTGTTGTTCATAACAAACCTGCATTTAGATGCTCTATGCCCAAACTTGTTGCATGCATAACAATTACCATTGAACTTATTGGATCTAGGTACATTGTTTATAAAGTAAGGAAAATTATTGTAGGCTTTTCTCCTACATACATTGGTAGTATGTCCTTCTTTAAGATAGTTAAAACAAACAGGTTTGAACTTTTTCTTACCTTTACCTTTGAATGTCGGTTGCTTCTTTGATGCTTCAACATTTTCTCCTGAGGTCTCACCTTGCTCATGATTAGAGAAACCAAGTCCATTGGTATTCTTTATCGGTTTAGCTGATTCAAGCTTTTTCTCTAGCTTAACAATACTCTTGTTGAACTTAGCAAGTATTTCTTTTGACTTAGAGAGTTCTTTGGAAATAGCAGCATTTGTCTCCATCAAGTTTGTATTCTTAGAGATGGCTATGTTCAGTTCACCTTGTACTTCTTCTTTTTCCATTCTGCTCTCATGAAGGTGAGTAGTAAGTGCACTGATCTCTTGCTTCAACTTGAAGATTTCATGATCTTTGTCCTTGATCAGATCTTTAGTCTTCCTCCAGTTCTCAAGCTCTTGACACATTCGAATAGTCAGTCCTTCCAACTCCTTTCTTAGGTTGGAATTGGATTTATTCATATTTTCTACTTCTTGAATCAGGGCTTCCATGTTCGCTTCATCAGAAGAACTATTTTCAGATAGCTCCATTAGATTTTAAGCATGTTCTCTCCTTTTTACTTGAGAGGCCTTATATTTGACCATAAGATCATCATAGGCTTGCTCAGACTGAGTGAGCTGATGAGTAAGCTCCCTCAATGTGTATTCCCCCATATCTCTTTCCAAGTGGTTAGACTTATAGAAAGTTTGGCTCTGATACCAATTGATGAATACTAAGAGGGGGGGGTGAATTAGTATGCCAAAAATCAATGTACTTAAACACTTTACTAGACTACCAATAGATCGGTAAAATAGTTTAGCAAAAAAACCGATTATCACACATGCAAACCAAATAGAAAATAATGCATTCACCCACAGAAGCACAAATGCCATAACACAAGAGATTTTGATGTAGAAACCCAAATGGGAAAAACCACGGTGAGATGAAACTCACAAGTAACTATCTGCAAAATAGGAACCAGACCGGTTAAGGTCATACAATGTTCTTTACCAGAACAAATCCTATTAGGAATCTCAATCTCTATTAGGAGATAAGTCTGATTAAAGACTACCTTGCTAGAGGATTTTAGATCCACAAATGTGAACCACCTTGTTAGAGGATTTACAAAAGGCTTTTCGGCCTACCCGGTTAAGGGCTACAGACTTGTCAAAGATGTGAGTAATCAACAAGTGAGTGATCTAGCAAATAACACATATTGCTTGGCTAGATCCTTGATAGCTCATTCCTAATGCATTCCAGCATTACTTCAGTCTTCAACACATTCACTCTCTGCCTCTTCTCGCAGACCTGAACTTCTCTTCTATGTTCACACTTACAAAAACTCATCAACCACCTTAAACCCTTGCAACACCATAAAACCCTAGACATGATGTCCTTATAAAGGAATCTGATTTCATGTCGGTCCAATAGGATTACAATATAATTTCCTAGGTTCAATGCATCTAGAAATATTTGGTAACATGACACAAAAAGCACTGCCAGATTGTCGGCACTACCAAACAATCGGTGGATGGTAACTCATCACAAAATGCCGGTTGGTAACTCATCACAGAGTATTACCGGTTCATACAGAATACCGGTTGAAGAAAAATACTGGTTGCCGGTTTGACAAAATGAAGACTAGAAAATATGTGTTCTGTCGCTTTGATCCTTCATAACGCTTGAGATCCTTGAACCACTTGGGGTCAACGTACCGCTTCAGATCGATAAACACTTTCTATAAAACATCGATAGTCTAAAGAATATAATACATCATACCAGTTGGAACAAATGCCAGTTGAGCTTTAACTTATACATACAAAAGGTGATCACATAGCAAGTGTGTGTCCATCAATGACAATCATAGCATAATCATAAAAAATTCCAACAACAACCACCTGAAATCACTGAATTACAGCTTACTTCAGTTGAGAAATGGGCAACTCAACCAAGAGTGGATATTCCACAAGCAAAGGAACAACTTGAGAAACCCCAATCCCCACTAGTTTCATAGAACATTCAGAACGTATCTAATGAAAAAATTGATACACAGATTTCTAAACAGGAAATGGAGAAAGGGAAAGAGAAAGCAACTGTTAAGGTAACATCTTTTGAACTGGCAAAAACATTAGTCATTCAACATACTGATGAAGCTGATGATGACTCATTAGGCATATCAGAGCCTTTAATTGTTGATAATATGAGTGCATCTGAAATGATGAAGATTGCAACTGCCATGCAATCTAGAGCACACAAGAAGAGACTTAAAGAGAAAAGAATGGAAGTTGAAACAATTCAAAATGTAGTAGATATTTTATCAAGTCTACTACCATAAAATTATATAGGACATCTGACAACCCCTATTAGCAAACTTTGTCAATTGGTTGCTGATGCATCTGACCAAATTAAGTCACTTGAAGAAGCATCACAAACTTATGCTGAAAAAAGTTACATGAAGAAGTATGGAGAGCAACTTATGAAAGAGATTGATTCAGGGAAACTTTCTCTATCTTTCGATAAAGATTTGTTAAGAAAAGCTATTGAAACAAGAGGCAAATATCTTGCTTCTACTTCTAATGTTTCATTCTTTTATTTTGATATCAATAAAAGGTGAACTGAAATAGAGCAAGAGCTAGAAAATATATGCAATTAATATATACCACTTCAAGACTCTATTTTTTATTTTAGCAAATCTGTGGATGATTTGCACAACAGGTTGGATACCTATGATCTTGAGAAAGCAAAAATACTCTAGTCATTGAAGGAATTGAAGAGTCTACTCACATCCCAAGTGGACATACTAGAGAGAGCCTACACGAATGCAGAAGCTATTTTATCTACTCTAGAAACCTATACACTTGATTCCATGGAAGAGTTCCATACACAGATTATGTCTACACTGAGAACATGCTGGAAACATGGAAACATACCTTATCATAGTTCAAGAGGAACTTTAATGTTATTTTTATGAGACTTGCAAATGCATGAATCTTGATTCAGTTTTTCAAATTTTTTGTATATGTAAAAAATTTTGATACAAACTTTTCTATATATATATATTTCTTTTTAATTTGGCATTGTTGTCAAAGGGGGAGTAGAAATATGTAAGTGTGTTTTTGAAAATTTTGTATGATGTATGTAGTAAGGGGGAGTATGCGTATATGTGTATAAATTTTTTTGGTAAGCACACTTAGCAGTATTATTGTAAAATTTTCTAAGTGTAGCCATCAATACCAAAGGGGGAGATTGTTGGCTTGATGATGATTGTAATGAATTCATCATATGTTGTCATTGATGAAACACATACACACACATATGTTCATATTGTCTATTGGTGTAACTTCAAAGTTGTTTATAGTACAACCTATATACTAGAGGTTTATTTCTAACAGGTACATGGTGACAACCGGTATCTATATGCATGGAGACAACTAGTGGATATACATAAGTCGGCATCAACATGAAGATCCAATGGAGATTATCACATGAGCATCAAGGATAATGGTTTATATGTTTAACTCCAACCAGTATTGATTGTTCCAACCGGTATTCATTGATTATGTGATGAGTTATCCTTACTGACAAGATTTGGCGATATTTTTGTGATGAGTTATGATCACTTGACTAGATACACTGCACCCAGGTAATTGTGTTATGATTTATAGAGGCCGACATGAAATCTTAAATGTTTATATATTGACATCACATTGAATTATTTTGTATGAGAAAAAGTGATATGCTATGTGTAAAGGCAGAAGTGTTAAGTGCATAGAAGAGGATCTATACAAGCAATTTGTGCTACTACTAGATCACATCACCTATTGTTTTCTATTCACTGCAACAGTCAAATCACCTAACTATAGAAGCTCTAACAAGCTTCATTGTTCAAATCCTCTAACCGAGTGGTCCATTAGTTTGGATTTAGAAATCCTCCATCGAGGTTACTCCTTCCAGGGTATATCTTTTAACTACGCTTTGGGATCTTTAACAAGATTCGCTCCTAGAAGAGCATTTTGTAGACCCTATCTAGCCAGTTATCTATTAGTGTAGATAGTTAACTTGTGAGTCCCATCTCACTGTGGTTTTTACCTATTTGGGTTTTCCACATATAAACACATGTTATGGTGGATGTTTTACTTATTGTGGATGTTGTTATATCATTTTTTATTGCATGCATATTGTTTAACAAACTTGTTAAGTTTATCTACCGGTCAGTGTTTAAAGTAGTACTATTTTTGGTGTCATTGATTCAACCCCCCCCCTCGCTCAGTTATTTACAAGTCCACATTAAGTTTATTTGTTGGGGTTTGCTGCTAAAGATTGTTCTATTTGCAACTTCTATACATATTGTCATTTCCTCTTTATATATAGAACCACACATACTCAAAAGTTCAACTTCTTTAATCTCTCTATCCCTCTTGATTGCATCTAATCTCCTTGCATCTAACCTATTATACAATGATAAAGGAATTTCTTTCAAAATCTCTACCAAAGCCTTCTTATATATGTCTAAATGTAACAAAATTGCTTCTTCTATTTCATTTTGTTCATTGTCATCTAAACGGTCATATAAATTTGACACATTCTTCAAAATTCCATCTTTTGTTACCTCATCAATTAACTCTGCACAAGTCATATTACCAAATTTATTTGCTTCATCACTCTTACTCTTCTTGTTGGGGGTTGTAGGAGTGGATGGAGCAGGTTTCCTCTTCTGAGTAGGTTTCCTTGCCGAAGGTGTGGATGTTGTTGTCACCTTTGTTACTACTAGCTTCCTCCTTGGTTCGAGCTTCTTCTCTTTCACCGGAGGCTTGTCAACTTTCTCCCTCTATACCCTTCTAAATGTAAGAGGTTGATTATCCTCTGGATCAAAGTTAGAAGTGATAGGAGATATTAAATTTGCTGGCCTCTTTACCTCAGGAGCACTTTTCACCACAGTTGCTACAACTGCCATTGTCGGTTGATCTACTGGTTTAGATCCAAAACCTAGTTCTTTATCTATCTTGTGAATTACATTTTGAATGAAGGTAGACATTTTTTCTATTCTCTTTTCCCTTCTTTTATTGTTGAAACCAATTTTAACTTCAAGAGCCTTCTCCTCTACAGTACCAAAGTGTTCAGCCTTATCATCCAAAGGAGCATCAATCAGTATTTTGGTATATAGTTCCAGAATGTTGTCATCAACTTTATATCCCAGTTCAGTGACCCATGTTGTTCTAGGTGATAGTTTTGATACTTAATGTAAGTACAGATGCCAATAGCTAACAAGCTGAGAGGGGGCGGGTGAATCATACAAATTTAAACTTCCATAAAAACAACAGATTCAACCTCGGTAACTTATATTTCAGTAATATAACCAAAAATACCAAACATGGAAACTCATATGCATAAAATCATCATAACACACATAACACTAGATTTAACGTGGAAACCCAAATAGGGAAAAACCACTATGGGATTTCGGACCCACTAAGAAATATACTCTTCTATAGTATGCTCGGTTAAAAGAAAATCCTGTTAAAGATTACAACGACATTGCTAGATGTGACCCGGTTAAGGGATTTCCCTTAGATCTGTTAGGATCTTCACTTTGTTAGAAGTGACCTAGTTAAAGGATTTCAAACACTCAATCAGAATGTCACCTTGCTAGAGGGTTTACATACAGGACTGTTAAGTCCACTCGGTTAAGAGATTTTCTGTCACTTACAAAATAATAGTAATACAAATCTATCTGCAACTTCACATCTAAAATGCTAAAGCAAATTCTTATATGCTCAAAACAATCTAGTCATAGGACTTATCGTGTCCCTCTGCTGGGCTTCATACTCTGTTATTCAAACAGGTCTTCAAGCTTTTGTGCTTGGTAATCACTATGTAGCATCCCTATGCATACACTTGCCCGCATATATTGTTTATCAATAAATTCTTACTTATAAACAATTGCTAACCACTTAATCTCCTTGATCACATTTCCCATGATCAATCTTAGCCATCAGATCTTCAAACTTGACCAGGTTCAATGTATCCTTTGATCTAAAAACATTTTACCTCACCTCGGGACTTGCAGTCCTTTCTTGGAACTTGCACAAGGTTATTGTAGTTCAATTTGCACTATATATATTCCTGCCGATTTTCCTTTGCCATAGATCCTTAACAAACTTCATGCACGACATTCTAATCATTTATACATCTCAAGCTAATCATTGTCCTTCATTAAATAATGCTTTTATCCATCCCATGCGCACTGTCGTAACTTGGTTACAACTCGTTAAATACTAAACTTTACTCGGTAGACATTTCGCCTTCATTAACTGATATCGATAACCTTAGGGTTTACTGACTAGGTTCCTTAGGGTTTACCGATTAGGTTCTTTGCTCGATAACATAGTATAGTATAAACCTTACAATTGACAACATATGTAGAATATCAAAACAATCTAAACATCACAATCTCATCATTGTCTAACTCAGTAATAGTCGCCCATTGAATAACTTATTCCTCCCTTTATTCATCACATTCTTTATGTGTCTTTTACCAACATCTTAATTCTCTTCTAATCAATCTCTTGACATCAATGACAAAATAATGTTATAAAGATAGTTATCATCCTTCTTCAGTTATATCAATAATCTTTAACAACCTTCTCAATATCCTTACTGAATATCAACAATCTCCCCTTGTCTGTTATAATGCCAACAATCTCCCCCTTTGGCATTGATGGCAAAACTAACAATTAAATGGTAATACCAACAAGATTTTCAAATTGATTCGGATTCAGATTGCTATAAGACTTCTCCTGTTATCTTTGAGTTGTTAAAATCTTCTGAAGTCTTCTTCCTTTTCATTAGGCGTTTGAGCTATTGACTTGCATTTAATTTTCTCCATTTCTTTGCAATCTTCTCCCCCTGTCATTAGTCTTTTGTTATTTCCATCATTCAGGGATTTCATTCAGTCAACAATTTAGCCTTTCAACCATTTAGTCTTCTCCCCCTTTGACAACAATGCCAAAAAGTAAAAGAACTAAATCATGATAACTTCCTCTATGAAGTGATTTACCTTGCTGTGTAACATCTCAGTCTTGGTTAGAGTAACTGGTTCTATTCACTTTTTTCCTGCACAACTTTAGGTGACCTCCTAAAGTGCATAAATTAGCATCAATCCACACATAATATTCTATAGACTCATCAAACTGATGCTTTCACCAAACTCGGTTAGTGAGTAGAAGATAATGGTTGGACCCCTAACTTGCTTCTGAGATACTCAAAAGTGTCCCTTGGCAGTGGCTTGGTGAAGATATTTGCTATTTGTTCCTTTGTGCTAACATACACCAACACCACTTTCTTCTCTTGAACTTCTTCTCTAAGATAATGATACTTTATAGATATGTGCTTTGTCTTAGAGTGCATCACTGGATTCCTTGAAATGTTAATGGCACTAGTATTATCACAAAATATAGTTACTGGCTCAGTGACTTTCTCATTTATACCTTCCAACAATTGTTTGATCCATGCTATATTGGTACAATTCAATGCTACAACAATGTATTCAACTTCTACTATTGATTGTGAGATACATCCTTGTTTCTTGCTAAACCAGCTCACTAGTCTTTCTCCTAAGAAGAAAGCTCCACCACTTGTGCTTTTCCTATCATCAATGTTGCCTGCCCAATCAACATCAGTATAAAATTTTAAATAAAAAATTATTTTTCTTTTCATATACTAAGCCATAATCTTCAGTGCCTCTCAAGTATCTGAAAATTCTCTTGATTGCTGTCATATGTGTTTCCTTGGGATCTATAGAGAATCTTGCTACAATACCTACTGCATGTGCTATATCCAGTCTACTATGCACAACATATTGCAATTTTCCAATCATAGATCGGTAAAGTGTCTCATCAACAGATGCAGATTCATCATTCTTTGATAATTTACAGTTAGTAGTCATAGGAGTACTTACTGGTTTAGAATCCTCCATTCCAAATTTCTTCAAGATTTCCTTTCTGTACTTTGATTGAGTAATGAAAATCTCATCTTTCATTTGCAATATCTGTAAACCTATAAAATAATTTATCTCACCAATTAGTGACATCTCAAATTCTTTGCACATTTCATTTCCAAAGTTCCTGCATAAGGAGTCATTTCCACAAAATATAATGTCATCAACAAATATGGCTGAGATCAGTATTCCATTGTCCTCATCTTTCTTCATGTACATATTGTTGTTTTCACTTGTTCTTATAAAACCAATCTTGATCAAATAAGAGTGCAATCTTTCATACCATGCTCTAGGTGCTTGTTTCAGACCATATAAAGCTTTGTTTAGTTTGCATACCTGATCTTTACTCTTGTCTTCAACAAATCCTTTAGGTTGTTCAATGTAAACTTCTTCTAATATACCATTTAGAAATGCAGATTTAACATCCATTTGATATACTTTGAAAATTTTGAAAGTAGTATATGCCAATAATGTTCTTAGTCCCTCAAGTCTAGCCACAGGTGCAAAAGTCTCACCATAATCAATTCCTTCTTCTTGAGCATAACCTTTGCAAACTAGTCTTGCTTTGTTGCGAATAACTTCACCTTTCTCATTTAGCTTGTTTCTAAAAATACACTTAGTACCAATTACATTTTTGTCCTTTGGTCTTGGGATTAGTGTCCATGTGTCATTCTTCCTGATTTGATCAATCTCTTCTGTCATAGCATTTACCCAATCTTCACTGTTAAATGCCTCTTTCAATATTCTCGGTTCAAATTTAGATATTAAACATGTGTTCTATCTCAGTTTGTTCCTTGTCATCACTGGATCATCTTTATCTCCTATCATTTGACTTTCTGCATGATTTCTTCTGACATATTTGGCTAATATAGGCTCGGTAGGTTCTGTATGATCTTCTTCATCACTCGGTAACTAGACATTATCTTCATTTTCTTCAGCAGCTTTCTCGGTAGGACTTGTCGGTTGAACATATACAAATTCTTCATAATCTTCTGGTTCTTTAGAATTTCCTTCATCATTTCTTTTTGCAAATTCATCAATTTTCACATTTGCACTTTCTACTATTTTGTTAGATGATTTGATCAGACATTTAAATGCTTTACATCTAGAAGAATAACCAAGAAATGTTCCTTCTTCACTTTTATGATCAAACTTTCCTTTTCTATCATCTTTGTGAACATAGCATCTACTTCCAAATATTTTAAAATAACTTACATTAGGTTTATTGTCATACCAGATCTCATACTTTGTCTTCATAGTTCCTTTCTTCAATTGAACTCGGTTCAGGGTATAGACTGCAGTGTTGATTGCTTCTCTCCAAAATGTTTGAGGTACCCTCTTTTCAATCATCAAGGTTCTTGCACAATCCACAATTGATTTGTTTCTTCTCTAAGCTATTCCATTTTGTTGAGGTGTTCTCGGTGTAGATACCTGCCTCTTTATACCATGATCATTGCAGAATAAGTTAAATTCATCAAAAGTGAATTCTCCTCCTCTATCAGATCTAAGACATTTCAGTTGTCTTCCTGTTTCATTTTCAACTGTTGCCTTGTACCATTTAAACATTTGAAAAGCTTCTGATTTTTCTTTTAAAAACATGATTGACATCATCCTTGAGTAATCATCCACAAATAATATGAAGTATTTATCACCATAATAACTTTGAACTTTCATAGGACCACAAAGATCAGTATGTACTAGATCTAAAATTCCTTTTGAAGTGTAGGAATTACTTGTAAATCTTGATCTTGTCATCTTACCCATCTGGCATCCTTGGCACATAGCATTCTTAGGTTTTTCAAGACCTGGTAGACCTTTTACTTAGTTCTTCTTACTTATTTTGATCGGATTATCAAAATTTACATGACAAAACCTTTTATGTCATAACCAGGTATCATCTATCTTTGCATAAAGACACTTGTTCTGAGTTGAGTCAAGATGAAATGTATTACCTTTTGTTTGTGTCCTAGTAGCAGCTAACTTTCCATGCTTGTCATGAACTTTGACAATTCCTTTCTGAAATTCTATTCGGTATCCTGTATTGTTTAGCTGTGCTATACTTAACAAATTGTATTTCAATCCTTCAAACCAGTATACATCATCACATTTAGCATTGTCAAGAAGTGTTATAGATCCTTTACCTTTCACTAGACATGGTGCATCATTACCAAATCTTACATAGCCTCCATCATAGTCTTCTAATTTAACAAACTTGTGTTTATCACCTGTCATATGATGTGAGCATCCACTATCTATGATCCAAGAATCATTATTATTTATGTGAGATATTAAGGCTTTTTCTTCATACCTTTCTTTATCAGATCCATCCTTAATAGCCACATTAACAACTTCCTCAGTATCAGTTTCATCAGATTCATCATCATTGGATTCCTCATCAGCTATTAGACATGTCTTTCTATCTCTCCTTCTGAAGTCTCGGTGTCCTCTGTATTGGCTGTCTTTCTACCTGTTATCTCTGTATTCTTTCTTTTCACTAGATTCTTTGTCAAGGTAGTTAGAAGCCATATGTCCTATCTTATCACAATTGAAACATTTTAAAGGTAGCTTCCCTTTATACTTACCTTTGCCTCTCGGTAACCTTCTGGCTAATAATGCTTCAAACTCTTCTTGCTTCTTGATTTCCTCATATAGTTTGTGCACTTTTTCCATGTTCTTGCGAAATCTTTCACTTGCTCCACTGTGATCTCCTTTAGAGTACTTACTCATTCAATCATTGTAATCATTAGATTCACTAATATGAAAAGAACTGAATGTAGATTCAACTTTATTTACCGAAGACCCACTATTATCAAAATTACTTAACTCAAATGCATGTAGCTTACCAATAGTAGCATCTAAAGAAACTAGCATGTAAGGTACAAACCTCAATTCATTGATTGTAGAGACTCGAATAGCATAGGCTGGTAGAAGGGTTCTTAACAACTTACTTGTTATATCCTTTTCTTCAATAGTTCCACCTGGTCCTTTAATTTGATTGACAATCTCCTTTAGTCTTGTACTGTATTGGGTTATGTTCTCACCTTCATTCATTCTCATGGATTCAAGTTGTCCTCTTAGACTATCTACTTTTTCTCTTTGAACATGTTCATCACCTCCATACATAGATATGAGCTTGTCCCACATTGCCTTTGCATCATTATAGCCCTCTAGATCATTAAACTTTGAATCAGTCAATGCAGATGTTATTTCAATCATAGCTTGAAAATGTTCTTGCTTTTCCTTAATCTCTTCCAAGGTCATAGGGTTGGTGCTCAGTGCAATGTAATCATTCTCTAGATAATATGTTGCATATTCTCCAATTCTTGATAAATGCAGCTTCATCCTTTTCTGCCATGTGGAGAAACTCGACTTGTTTAGCTTCAGTGCATCCCTTTTATACATCTTCAGATCTTTTCCTCAAGTACCTTAAAACTTTTCTTCTGGAGTCCAAAGCTCTGATATCAATTGATAGTTCTGATACTTAATGTAAGTATAGATGCCAATAGCTAACAAGATGAGAGGGGGGGGTGAATCATACAAACTTAAACTTCCATAAAAACAACAGATTCAACCTCGGTAACTTATATTTCAGTAATATAACCAAAACTGCCAAACATGCAAACTCATAAGCATAAAATCATCATAACACACATAACACTAGATTTAACGTGGAAACCCAAATAGGGAAAAACCACTGTGGGATTTCGGACCCACTAAGAAATGTACTCTTCTAGAGTATGCTTGGTTAAAAGCAAATCCTGTTAAAGATTACAAACGCATTGCTAGATCTGACCCGGTTAAGGGATTTCCCTTAGATCAGTTAGGATCTTCACTTTTTTTTGAAGTGACCAAGTTAAAGGATTTCAAACACTCAATCAGAATGTCACCTTGCTAGAGGGTTTACATATAAGACTGTTAAGTCCACTCGGTTAAGAGATTTTCTGTCACTTACAAAATAACCGTAATACAAATCTATCTGCAACTTCACATCGAAAATGCTAAAGTAGATTCTTATATGCTCAAAACAATCTAGTCATAGGACTTATCTTGTCCCTTTGTTGGGCTTCATACTCTATTATTCAAACAGGTCTTCAAGCTTTTGTGCTCGGTAATCACTATGTAGCATCCTTGTGCATACACTTGCCCGCATACATTGTTTATCAATAAATTCTTACTTATAAATAATTGCTATCCGCTTAATCTCCTTGATCACATTTCCCATGATCAATCTTAGCCATCAGATCTTCAAACTTGACTAGGTTCAATGTATCCTTCGATCTAAAAATGTTTTACATCACCTCGGGACTTGCAGTCCTTTCTTGGAACTTGCACAAGGTTATTACGGTTCAATCTACGTTGTAGATCTTCCTGCCGATTTTCCTTTGCCATAGATCATTAACAAACTTCATGCACGACATTCTAATCATTTATACATCTCGAGCTAATCATTGTCCTTCATTAAATAATGCTTTTATCCATCCCATGCGCATTGTCATAACTCAGTTGCAACTTGGTAAATACTAAACTTTACTTGGTAGACATGTCACCTTCATTAACCGATATCGATAACCTTAGGGTTTACTGACTAGGTTCCTTAGGGTTTACCGACTAGGTTCTTTGCTCGGTAACATAGTATAGTATAAACCTTACAATTAACAACATATGTAGAATATCAAAACAATATAAACATCATAATCTCATCATTGTCTAACTCGGTAATAGTTGCCCATTGAATAACTTATTCCTCCCTTTATTCATCACATTCTTTCTGTGTCTTTTACCAACATCTTAATTCTCTTCTAATGAATCTTCTCAAGATATGGCAACATCATACTGAATCAGATAATCAATCTCTTGACATCAATGACAAAATAATGTTATAAAGATAGTTATCATCCTTCTTTAGTTATATCAATAATCTTTAACAACCTTCTTAATATCCTTACTGAATATCAACAATCTCCCCTTGTCTGTTATAATGCCAACACTAGGTTCTACCACTTCCATGAGTGTCTCATCTTTTTTTACCATGAAGCAGATTTTAGTGGAGTATTTCTCCACAATGTGTTTGGAGATTTTGTCCCTCAGTCTCATGTTCTCTTGAAAAGTTTTAAAGAATCCCCATAACTTCTCATCCGTGTTGCTGCCAAGACTGGTGATTGCATCTTTAATCTGCATACCTACTAGTATGTCATGAACCCAACGTTTCTTTCCCAAACCTAGTAGCTCATTCATGAAATATAACATCAAGCAGACAATAAGATTGCCAAACCATAAATTTCCTTTCTTAACACCTTTGATTTTTGCCAAGATTTAACATTAATTCACTTCTCAACCATTCACACAAATCATACTTTCCATTATTCTTTATCATTTGATATGAAATATGGATATAGGAACTGGAAATAGAGTTTAATCAACTTGATTGTGTTACCTTGTAGCCGATGATCATGCTGGAAAATTTTACATATGTATCTTTGATGGTGCTGACCCTCATCGACCTCCCATCATGGGTTGCATCGATGAGCTTTTCAACCTCAGTGTTGGAGATCTTCTTCCCTAGTTCCTGTCCAACTTTGGGTAAGCCGGTGACCACCTAAATTGCTTCTTTGGTGATCATGTGAGGTCGGTCCAGCCAAATGAATTCATTATGGACCTTGCTCAGAACATATATAATCATTTCATCCTTGAATTTTGGTATATACAGGATTCTGGTTAACCCTAGGTCTTCAATATTTTGATATTTCGGCTTGATTATTCTGGAGCTGCCTAGTATCACTGATAGATACAGTCCCTTGATTTCCTTAGTGCCTAAATCCTCCAAGGTGAAGTGAATATAAACGCTGACATCTTCCACATAAACTATGCCATCGGGAACCCTTTAAAATGCGCCCATAGAGTCTTCCTCCATTGCAATTTGAGGAACTTCCTTGAAAATAGGTCTAAGCCTATCCTTAACCTCAAGAATAGTGGGATTCACAATGAAAGTAGGATCAGATGATGATCCAGATGCCATTTCAAAGAAATGCTTGGATAACGATCGTCGGTTGAAAGCTTTTGATTACTTCTCAGATAACTGTTGGAAATCCTTTAGAATGCCTTTGCTCACTCTTGATCACCTGTGATTCTCCTTTGCTTCGCTCTGGTTTTCTCTAGTGTTGGGTGAGTGAAAATGAGTCCATTTTCCCTTTTTATCAGTGCATAAACCCTAATCCTTCACTATCATAAATGCTTAGCGGTGCGCCCTATCGGATGTCGGTTTCTTAGTTTTATGTTGGGTAAACCTCCATCAATGATCAATACAACTCTCTAGATCTCCTTCCAGATCTCTTTTATTGAATATACAATATTTTCTATGAATTTTCCAACCCCTAAGGCATATGCTTCAGTTACCAGTTGAATTTCCTGTCGATGTTGGAATGCTATGTTCTACCGGTGTAGTTGCATATCCACTAGGTTCTTCAGAATTTCTAACCCATCTCTTGGTGTGATCTTGGTGTGATCTTGTTGTATTTCATCTACCTTCTGCTTTCCTTTGTCATTTGCTTTGTCATTGCTAACCGGTTTAGTCTTTCTTATGTAGTACTTAGCAATATGACCTATTTTATTGCATGCATAACATGTAACATTGTTCTTTTGAATTTATTTCACATATCCGGTGTCATTCCTTGACCTACATTGATTAACCAAATGTCCAAACTTTCCACATGCATGACATTTAACATTCATTCTGCAATCTTCTGACTTGTGACCATATTTCTTGCAATTTGTGCATTGATCGGGAACTGAATTGTAGTTTTGATTTTCTCTATTTCTACATTGTTTAGCCATATGCCCAATTTAATTAAAAACAAAGCATATACCATTGAATTTGTAAGCATTAGATTGCCTTACCAGTTTCCTCTGGTCTAATGAGTTTTTCATACCAGTTGTTTGATCATCATTTGCAGTACAAGAGCTTTCGCCTTGTACAAATCCAAGTCCTCTAGAATCTTCAATCTGCCTTTGTCATTTCAGTAAATCATCCAACTGTTAGAATAACCAGTGGACAACTGAGAGGGGGGGATAAATTAGTTGTCAATAGATTATATTAATCAAACCACTTTATAACCTTTAACTGGAGCACATAAACATTGAATATTGGAATAGCAAAAATAGATATCGGTAAGCAATTAAACTTAAGAATGAAACAAAGAATTAACACTATGTAACCATACCATATAACACTGTGATTTGTACGTGGAAAACCCAGTAAAGGGAAAAACCACGGTGGGAAGCCTACCCACAGTTAGATAATACTTCTATAGAAAGTATGTGATACAATAAGGGGCCTACACATGCAAGAAGGCACACTGCCTAGAGTGAACTGCTCATTACAAAAGTCTCATTGACTACATAGAGGTTATAACCACCTCAATATAATTGGACAACAATCTAGAAGAATGAACTGCTAGAGATAACATCTACCATGCCTGATTACAATCCCAGTTAATCTCAATACCAGAGGCCTTTGACCTCTTACTTAAACCCAATTCGATCACCTCTAATCAACCAAATCTCCTTCGCATATGATATTTCATTCCACGACCATGACCATTTCCACCATGATCTACAATGAGATCTTACATCAATTTATACAAACCCTAAGGCCTAAACCAATTAGGTCGGCCACCTATAAGATATTACAATAAGATCATTACATACATCCATATTACAATGATATGCCATGTCGGCTTTAGACCAAAACAACATTAAGCAATCCATAAAACATCTCGGTAATGTGTAGAGAACACGTTAACATGATACCGGTCCATAACCTAGACCCAAATAGATTCACCACACCAAAGTGATGTCTCCAATTAGTCAAGGCATGAACAAAGATCACCTTCTACATCCTGAATTCCATCTAGAAGCCGCACCAACACCACTTATGCATCCTCTCAAATATTCTTAGTAAAAGCTCTGCTGGTAAAACCTTAAACCCTTACCGGTAACCAAAACCTATCTATCAGTAACCAATCATAACAGCTAGTCTTGAAAACAATGGCAAAACATCAATGCAATGTTAGGATTCCCAGATATACTAAGAGGGGGGGTGAATCAATATCTGACTGGTGTAAGAGTTTTCTTGACTTATAACATGAAAAGCATATTAAAACTATGTACTGGTAAACCAAAACTAATGCAGCAAATAAGAATAACATACACAACATGAAAAGCACACCATAACACAATATTTTAATGAGGAAACCCGGTGTGGGAAAAACATCGGTGGGATTTGTGAGCCACAATATTCACTTACTGGCCAATAAGAGAATATTACTTCTTTACAATAGGGTCCTGCACATGCAGGAAGGCCAAGTGCCTAGAGCTCACTGCTCATTTACAAAAGAAGTCACACTAACTTACAAAAATGGATTATACTAATCCAATGTCTTGTATTGCTTTAGATCAGCATCTGTTATGCTAGATTCAGTACCAGTTTAAGCTCTGCAATATACATAAACCCTTAACCTAATAATTCGCACATTAGGTCTACTATATTCCTTACATCTATCACTTATTAAATGATCTACAATGATCTCATACATATATGAGTCATATTACAATCCACCATGTCAGCTTACAAAAGATTTTACAATTAATTACAAAATACATTTATACAAAATTGTTGTCGGCCAAGGTGTCGGTAATCTTCCTTTTCAGTGCCAGTGATCTATATACCCATGTAGAGTCTGCTGGTGCCGGTCCCTGTGTCTACCTGCTAGTATCACATGATTGTAAGGTTACCATCAATGACAATACCTTCAATCACCTACAATTACTCATTGGAGTGTGTATTTGCCAACAATCTCCCCCTTTGGCATTAATGACAACACTCGTGAGAAAAATAAAAAAGAATATATCCAACAATGGTTTGCCAAAATTGTCTTACCAAAACTTTGTGCCCAAAAATGTATTCTCCCCCTAAGCTAATGATGTCCTGTTCTGATCATTTTTCTCATCACACTACTCCCCCTTTGACATCAATGGCAAAGGTTGTCATTCGTTGTCAGTGGAGTGTGGTTCCTGCCTAGATTTTTGTAACCGATGGGTTACAATCTGGAATATATTTGCCAAAACCAGATTTAAATTGTTGCTGAATCTTTTGTTTTCCTATAATGCCTCTTGTGTTCTCTGAACTGTATTAGTGAGTATGTGCATTTTCTCTTCCGGTGTCTTAAGTCCGGGAACCAGAGCCGCATAAATTTCTTTTCTCAAAGAAATGAGGTAGTCTAGTTTTGGACCAAGTTTACAATTTAAACTCTTTGCCTTATCTTTAACTTTCTCTTTGTCCTTCTCTAACTTCTCAATTTTCTCTTCTAGATCTGCAATTTTCTTTTCTATCTCCGAAAATGAATCGGATGTACCTATCAGATTGTTAGCAACATTGTTTATTTCAGTTTGAGTTATGCTGATCTCTGAATCTATATCCTGTGTCAAGATGTCTGTTTTGCAAGTATCCCTATACATTTTCTTAAAATCCAAAGTTGTTTTTCCTAGATCCGGTAATAAGGTGTCCATTTTCTTCTTATTCTTCTTCACAATTTCCTCAAAGAATTTATCCTTTTCTTTAATCATTCTCTCCTTAAATGTATCCTCATTTATTTGATCAACTATCAAAATGTTTTCAGTGATGAACTTAGACAATGTGTCTAATTGACCTAAAGAATCCTTATTATTCACAATGCATTTAGGTGCTATCAATTTAAGAATAGGGATTGTATCATCTATAGCCTTATAGGCTTGTGCATTGCACTCTGTGATCTTCTTTATTGAATCCAATAAGACCTCTATTACATTTGTAGGTCAGAATTCTTCTATTGAAGTACTGGATGCCTGTCCAACTGTTTTCACAATATCCATGCTGTCGGTTGTAGTAATTACCTTTCTTGATTCAACCTTTGGTAGGTCAATCTGTGTTTGCATTTCTACTATCAAATGTTTAGGCCTTTCACTTTTATCCAGTGGCATTGTCTCTGTCTGAACTTGTGTCTCAATCTATTTATGTTCCAGTTTCTCCATCTATGTCTCAGAGGGTTTCTCTGAGCTCTCAACAACCAGTTTCTCAATCTATGTCTCTATATGCAATTCCGGTTTCTTAGTTTGTACCTATGGACTATCCATTTCTAGTTCTCCTGATTGTTTTTTAGTTTTATCTACCTGTTCTTCTAATGTTTTATCAGTGGTGTCCTCTACTAGTTGCTCTGTTAGAGTAGGTTTTTCTATGCTCATGTTTACAGTGTTATTAACCTCAACCTCAACATCCGCAATCGGTGACTCAGTAGTCACTTCTTCCTTCTTATCCTTGGTGGTTTCTCTGTCAACCACAACATTTACTTCCTGTGTGTCTATATTTACAATGTATAAAATTTTGGACTTAGGATTAGTATCCTCTAGTGGAGTCTCCATAGTCTCAGTGGCCGGTTGACTGTCTATAGTATGTGTCGGTGGAGTATCAATAAGAGGTGGGAGCACATTATCAGTTATTTTAAGGCTTGGAGGTCCACCTACCTTACCTTTTCCCTTATCCCTATCCTTTTGGTATACTCTTATACTCTTGGGTCTTAGTAACTCTTCATGTTTCTCTTTTTCTACAGAGAATATGTCCCATGCATCTACTATTTCCTCAGAGACTTCATTTACTCTACCTGCCATTAGTGCTACATGCCGATGAGCAGTTGAAAATACTGTCCAGTTAGCTTCACTGATTAATTTGTCTGTTTCATCAGGTGAGTTAACTGGATGCACTGCAAGTAATTTTTCAATTTTTATTTTCTCATCCAGCTCAACAATGGCTACCCTTCTAGCTTCTAATCTTCTATACGAATCATTTGATATTTCATCAATAATTTCCATCAAGAATTTCTTGTAGATGTCCAAGTGTAAAATTACACTATTCTCTATGCTTTCTTTTTCATCAACAGATAGTGTGCTGTATAGTTTGCTAATGTTTTTCAACTTTCCATCTTCAGTTATTTCACTTAAGAGTTTATCCAGTGGAGCAATATCTTGTTTTACCTTCTTCTTCTTCTTAGGAGTCAACTTCTTCACTGGAGGCCTCACTGCCTGTTGCTTTTGTCTTATTTTTCTAAGAGTGGGTGAGGGTACCGGTGAGGGTTTTCTTTTCCTTTCTACCCTTTTGAATACTGCTAGCATATCACTCTCAGAGGAAGTTCCAACCAGTGAAAGATGACCTTCCGGTTGAAGTCCTTCCAACTCATTTTCTTTTATACCAGTTTGTTTCAAACATCTTCCTTAATTGCCTTTGCCTGTTGGGTTCCTTTCCTTACTTTTTCTTCAACCTTCTTAACCCTTTTTCTTGACTGAATTCCACTTTCAATTGTTTATGCATTTGCAAAGACTTTCTCAGTGGGTTCCTTTGGTGCTTCAAGGAGGACTTTTGCATAAGTTTCTATGATATTATCATCTATTTCATAGCCCATTCTAGTTACCCAGATAGCTTTAGGGACAACTACCTTCATCTAGATTTCATCTTTCTTGATTACAAAACATATTTCCTTCTAATATTTATCCACAATTGCCTGTGACAGTCTTACTCTTGTTTTCATTCGAGCCTTTAATGCTTGAAAATGTTCATTTATGTTTTTTCTCTCTATTTTCTCCCACATTGTTTAATAGATCCAATAGTTGCTTTCCTACTAGTATATCAAAGACAAAATCTCTTCTACCAATACTGGGTACTTGTTTAGTAATATACAACATTAAAAAAACAAGAAAATTTCCAAATCTAAAGGTTCCTTTCTTATCTCCTTTAAACTTCTTTAGATTGTCTATCAATTCATCTTTGAGCCATTCACACACATCTATTCTAGCATTATCATTTACCATGTCATATGCACTTTTAATACATAGGCTAGAAATTGCGTTCAACCTATTTGCATGTGTATCTTTGTAGCCTAAGATCATACTAATAAATCTGACATTGATTTCCTTTACATCATTTACCCTTAGAGACCTTTTGTTAGATGTTGCACCGGTTAGATCTATCACTATGTCATTTGAGACCCTTTTAGTTCTATCAGGTCGGCTACCGGTGGAAGGTAACCCTGTTACTGCTTTAACGACTTCTTTTGTGATTTTATGAATCAAATCTAACTAGAAGAAGTAACCATGGACTCTTCTTAAAACTATTCTTATCACATCTTTAGGAAAATCAGGAATGTTATGAATATCTAGAAAACCTAGGGTTTCTACTACCTTGTGTTCCGACTTGACATTGTCGTTTTCATCACAAATCACAGTGCTATAGATTTTCTTGATTTCATCACCTCCTAATTCCTCTATATGACAGTGTATGTATATTCTAGGATCTTCAACATATACTACTCCTTTAGGAATTTGAGAGAATGCACCTATGTTATCATCTCTCTTAGCTATTTTGGGAACAAGCTTGAAAATGGGTCTAGGGTACTTGATAACCTCAATTACAGTAGGGTTTGCTATAAATTCTGGAAAAGAGGAGGATGCCATGTTTATAAATACCTCAATCTGCCTTAGGTATGATTGCTTGGATGAACTACTTTTCTTCTTTGCTAAGAATTCCTTTGCTCGAGAATTTTCACGCTCTCAAAGATTTGACTGCTCGGTGAATAAAAAGGAGCCAAAACACTTGCTTTATAATGTTCTTTTCTCCAACTACTGCATTTAATGCTTGTCGGTTAAGTCATAAATTAACTTATCGGCTTGTAAAGAAGTAATTCAACTTCTCACCATCAACCAAGGGTATGATAGCATATTTTTCAGTTTGTTGCTAAACGCCCAAAGGAGTTTTCTTCAATTAGATGAAGAGTCTCTTGCTGGTGGAGTGATACTCTATTCTACCGGTGGAGGAGTATTCCCATCAACATTCATATCTAACTTTCTGATCCATTGTTTTGAGAATTCGTTCTTTACCTCTTCAACCTTATCTTTACCCTTCAAACTAGGACCTTTGTTATTTGTCGGTGGGGTCTTGCTTCTACAAAATTTTGCAATATGTCCAATTTTGTTACAAGCATAACAAGTCACATTGTTTTTCTGAATAGCTTTCCCATATCCTATGCCAGTATGTATTCTGCATTGATTAGATAGGTGTCCAAATATTACACAAACATAACATCTTACATTCATTCTGCAATTTTCTGAAATATGACCAACTTTGTTGCATTTAGAACATTGACCGGTGGGTGTATTAGTGTTCTGATAATTTCTAGATCTACACTGATTTTCTCTATGACCATACTTGTTACAGTTAAAGCATTTCCCATTGAATTTGTAAGCATTAGGTTGTCTTACTAGTTTGCTATGATCATGATTGTTTGCAGTACTGGAGCTTTCACCAGTTTCAAAGCCAAGGCCATTTGTATCACCATTAGGTTTTTGATTCTTCAGCATGTCAACAAGTTCTTTTGAACTTTTCTTGAATTTATCCTTGTGTTGATTTGCAGTAGTTAGTTCATTTTCCAAGATTCCATTTTGTCTTATGAGTTCTGTTATGTCATTATGTGTGTGCATCAAATCTATCTTTAACATATCATTTTCATGACCGAGTCTTGTGTTTTCATTTCTAGCATCATTTAGTCTTCTAGCCAAGTCATCTTCATTCTTCTTTCTATCTTTAATTTCTTTACAAAATCTCATAGTCATATCTTGCATCTCATTCTTCATTGTATAGTTATCTTGTCTCAGTTGGTTCACCAGATCATTAAGAGTTTTGTTTTCATCTTCCTCATTCTGCATCTTCTCACAAAGTTCTCTTCTTTTATTCCTTGCTATAGTGAAATTTTCTTGAAGTCCTTGAATAATATCTTGAGCAGCCTTCAGATCATCCTCAAGTTTGATATTCTTTACTTTTTCTGCATCATAGTCAGAAAGAGATGTTTCCAATTGCTTTCTCAAGTTTTCCATCTCTACTGGTGACAAGATCTTCCTCAAGCTGTTAGGCTTTTGAAAATAGAAGACCAGGCTCTTATACCAATTGTTAGGATTCCCAGAGATACTGAGAGAGGGGGGGCTGAATCAGTATCTAACTGATGTAAGAGTTTTCTTGACTTATAACATGAAAAGCATATTAAAACTGTGTACCGGTAAACCATAAATAATGCAGCAAATAAGAATAACAACCACAACATGAAAAGCACACCATAACAAAATATTTTAACGAGGAAACCTGGTGTGGGAAAAACCTCGGTGGGATTTGTGACCCATAATATTCACTTACTGGCCAATAAGAGAATATTATTGCTTTACAATAGGGGCCTGCACATGTAGGAAGGCCAAGTGCCTAGACCTCACTGCTCAATTACAAAAGAAGTCACACTGACTTACAAAAATAGATTATACTAATCCAGTGTCTTGTACTACTTTAGATCAGCATCTGCTATGCCAGATTCAATACCGGTTTAAGCTCTGCAATATACATAAACCCTTAACCTAATAATTCACACATTAGGTCTGCTATATTCCTTACATCTATGAGTCATATTACAATCCGCCATGTCAACTTACAAAATATTTTACAATTAATTACAAAATACATTTATACAAAATTGCTATTGGCCAAGGTGTCAGTAATCTTCCTTTTCAATGCTGGTGATCTGTATGCCAATGTAGAGTCTGTCGGTGCCGGTGCCTATGTCTGCCTTCCGATATGACATGATTGTATGGTTGCCATCAATGACAATACCTTCAATCACCTACAATGTCTCATTGGAGTGTGCATTTGCCAACATGCAATACATAATCAATTCTGTCATATTGCCATCAATCTCCCCCTTTGGCATTGATGGAAACACTAGATGTGAAACAAAAAACATCTAAGTGCCAAGAAATGCTAAACATTTCTCATAGAAGATATAACAATGAGAAATTGAAAAATCCCAGCAACTCCCCTTGACGAGTGTATTCGAATCTGAAACTGATCTGAATCTGTCTCCCATATAACATTATTTTTCACATATAACTCTCCCCCTTTGACATTAATGCCAAAGATATGACATAGATATCAAAATTTTGTGAATCTCAAAGCTAACCACTCCCCCTGAGTTGTAGCACAACTACATCAACCCAGAGCAAAGGATATAGTTGATGATGCATACCGGACTGATGGTCTACTCCATCAATTAAGTATCTTCTAGAGGGGTACATACCCCAAACCTGTCTCTCAAATACTCAAATGATTCCTTAGACAGTGTTTTACTGAATATATATGCAATCTGTTCTTTAGTTTTCACATAAACAAATTTGACTTTATTTTCTTCCACTATGTCCTTCAGAAAGTTATATTTTATTGAAATGTGCTTAGTCTTAGAGTGAAATACTAGATTCTTAGACATGTCAATAGCTGTAGAGTTATCACAATAGATAACTAACAGTTCACTACAATTTACCTTGGCATCCTTCAACATTTGCTTCATCCACAAGACTTGAGTGCAATTATTTGTTGCTGCAACATATTAAACTTCTATAGTAGATAAAGAAATGCATGACTATTTTTTGTTGATCCATGAAACCAATTTCTTTTCAAGAAAGAAAGTTGCACTAGAAGTGCTCTTCCTATCATCAGTATCTCTTGCCCAATCTGAATCTGTATATGTATATAAAGTGAAGTTATCATCTCTAGAATACCATAAGCCATATTTTGTTATTCCTTGCAAGTATCGTAATATCCTCTTTACTGCACATTCATGATTTTCTTTAGGATTACTTTGATATCTTGAAACAATACTTACTACATTGATAATATCCAATCTAGTCTGAGTTAGATATAACAAGCCAACAATCATAGACTTATACCTTGTCAAACTTACCAGTGCAGATGTGTCTTTGATAGATAATTTATCACTTGTCACCATAGGAGTACTTACCAGTTTGGAATTATCCATACCAAAATTCTTCAACAATTCCCTTAGATACTTTGTTTGACAGATAAAAATGCCTTTGTCAATTTGAGTAATCTACAAACCTAAGAAAAATCTCATCTCACTATTGGGACCTATAAAATCTTGAGGGTTTAGGGTTTTTTCTTTTTCATGAAAACATTTAGGAAAAATTATACCTTTGTAGCACATTATTGTAATTCATATTGAACTTGAACCCTTGAACCTTTTCAGTTCAAGGTTCAAGGTTCAACTGTTTCTCTTTTTTGAGTCGTGGCTTTGTCATGTATTTTAATAAGCAAGTGAGAATGTGTTATGTTAGTTTTGAACCATTTGCAAATTGGTTCAAGGTTAAAGCTATTGGGACTCATAAAAATTTGAGTATTTTGGGAGGCCCATTTCAAAATTTTGCATGTGCACTTCCTCCTGGCGTGTTTTTGGCAGTTTTGAAATTTTGCCTTATCAACAAGACCTACCTTGATCGACAGAACTCACCCTAATGAGGTTGTAGGTAGTGTGTGTAGTGTTATTGGGTATTGGGTGGAGTGGTTTCATGCTATCCCAACCACCTGATGACATGGTGCAAGTAGGGGAGATATACATTGGTGACATCGGCCATCGGAATAACGCAATATAATGTTATCCTGATGACCCGATGGAACATCATCCAGTGCGTGGTAAGTCATCGGCCATTGGAGGTGAAGTTATGAAGTTATCCCAATGACCCGATGGATAGTGCAAATAGGTACGAAGCATGAAGATGCCATCAGCCATTGGGTTAGTATGTTTGGAGGGGTCTCGATGACCCAATGGAAAGGCCCAGGCATGGTCCATTTATCCCACATTAGTTGTAGGGAGGAGCATTTTAGTATTTAAAGGCAAAGCCCCATACATATTAAGTGTCAAAGCTTACAAGCTTTTGGCAAGTAGCAGCTTAGAAGTGATGGACCCCTCGCGTGCATCTCAAAGTGCCCAAATTTTGCAGCGAAAAGGAAAAATAATCATCAAGCAAGTCAGGCAGATCAATGGTGATCACAAAAGATCCAACAACTATCGCTAGATATCATTGCAACTTGGAAAAAAAGCACATGTCGAAAAGGGGTAGACAGTTCAGGTTAAGGATCGAGCAGGTTTGAGTCGATCGAACGACTATCACTATACGGCCATGTGAAAGTTATCAAATGTTAATAACCGCGACTTGGTGACTGATGAGGTGGTAGACAAGTGGTGGACATGTGGTGATGCCGTGGCACAAGAGAGAGCCACTCAAGAGAGGCTAATGATTGAGCAAATCACTGATATCCAACGATAGATCAATGGTGGGGTGAAATTCCAGGGCTAACCATGATTGTCGCTGTACTATGGTTGTGAAGTGCCTAGAGTGAATACCCTCACAACAGGTGGTGCCGAGGTGGACTCTGAGAAAATAATGAGGTGCCACATGGTGACATGCAACTAATTAGGTGGAAGGTCCAGTGGTAATAGGAGGAAGACAAGTGGCGTGTCATCAAAATGAACATTGATGAGACCTTGGCTTCGATGGATCACTATAGGGACTCACCGAAGGCATCAGTTTCATCAACATAAAAGGTGTCGATGAAACTAGGGTTTTGATAAAACATGAAAGCAGCTTGCTGAAGGGGAGGTTTGGCCGAAAGACTGAGGCCTAACAAACTAGGAAGTGACACATGGCGGGCCTGCCAGAGGAGAGAGTAGCCTAGGTGAATTAACCGATGGGCATGTCAAGAGGGATCTGACAGTGGTCACCATGTCATGATGGAAAGATGCTCAATGGCTAAGAGGCATGACTTGGTGACTAAGCAGTGGGACCTGTAGGAAGAATAGTATAGAGGAAATAAAGAATAAGCAAGTTCAAGGAAGATCTACGGTTGTTGCCATACCGCAAGATGGAGGTGGTCGAATGTTAATGGTCGTGACTTGGCGACTAGTGAGGTGGAAAGATAGGTGGAGTCCAGAGGGACTCACGAGCGAACTAGGAGTTGACATGTGGATGAAACCTGTGTGGGAAAGTCATGTTAAAATATAGTTTCAGACTATGGTGAAAAGGAAAAAGCTTAAATGACTGACTTGCAGAGGGATTGATGGTTGAGGGTTGAATTTTTGCCCAAATATGGATTTATCGTTGGAAAGCTCTCGATCTGAGGAATCTGATTCTATATTCAAGTGTAGCCCACGTAAAGTATTTTTGATGCAGTGACCTTGGGATCTCAGAAGTTATTTCTTAGACAAAAGGTGATGATTTTCTGTAGACCAAGTGTGACAGTGGTTAATGCCAATAGTTAAGGTAAGCGGTTATGGCGGCAAACTAGGGGTAGCGGTTAAGTTTTTAACAACTAGAGACCAAGTGGTAGGGCTCATTTCTAAAAAAATTACTCAAGAAAGTTAAGGGGCGTGTTAGTTTCCCATTATCAGATGACTATCTCTATACTGCAATGGAAACACGTCCAAACTTTAAAGGCCGCAACATGGCAACTAAAGGAAAGGTGCTTAGAAAGGAGACCTCTTGATCCGTTGGCACCAAAAATTTTAAATATTCAAAAGAAATAGCAACAAAGGTGTGCAAGTTACATTTGACATTGCTTCAAGGTGAAAAGGGGTTGGTGAGAGGTATCTAGGGAGATCTATAGGGAGATCTGCAGAGGACATAATGGTGCACGACTCTATTTTTTCTTAGGTAGAACCATCAATGCTCTAGCTCAAGATAATACACTGACATTATGAGGTTGGCGGTTGTTGTAACCAATTTTGGGTAATAGGGGCCTACCCTTTCGACCATTTTCCAAATGAATGGCCCATGAATTAATGAAGCACGTATCCTAGAAAGAATGTTAGGTTTCTCCCTCAACTGCAATGGCACATAAATATGACTGTTAGGGTAAGATTTTTCTTCTAGGTAGTCTGAAGCTTGTTGCATCCTGATTTCTATAAAAGGATACCAAGGCTACCTAGAAAAGGGGGACACAAATTTTGTAGCTAAACTCTGACAAAATTAATACAGGCCTTTGTCTTAGCAATTTCTGAGTCAAATATGAAGTACTTGTAACCTTCTGATAGAGGAATAAAATATACAGTCTTGAGAATTTTAATTCAGATTTGTATTGTCTCTATGTCATTGTACTGGTGTTCATTCCATTTAAGTAATCAAGGATTGCTTATTTGAATGATTTGCTAGGCATCTAATGAAGTTGTTTTGAGTCTTTTTCTTAAGGAGAAAAATATAAATATACTTTGAACAAAGTCATTGATATCAGCATTTCTGGTGTGGATTTGATAATGAAATCTGGTGCGAATTAGGACTCTGTGTATGTTAGGCATATTCAGAGTTGATAGATTAGGAACTTGTGACTTGTGTACTAGTTTCTCTTGTTAGGTTGCAGTCTATTATAGATGACTCTATTGCCCAGATAAGGAACTGGTTTATCTATTGGTTTTTGTTACATTTTGTGATCCTTTAAAAAAAAAGTCAAATCTATTTTCCATTTAGGCTAGTTGTACTGGTCAGTAAGGAATGTTTGCAGGAATTTACACTGGTTTTCTGCAAACCATTTACTATTTTTGTGAGAAAATAGTCTTTAAAAGGGTTCACCTACCCAATCTTTTATAAGCTTAAAGTGTAGGAGGTTTTCTAATTCTATAACCTCATATTGTTGTCTTTATTTCAAACTTTTTTTGTTCTTTTCCATTGCAGCACAGAGGCAGTAATTTTCACTTTTAAAGAGAAGGAACAAAAATTTTCAAAATGGAGAACAACACTCACCAATCATAGACATTTCAAATTCATTCTTCATATTATTAGAGAATTCCATGGATAATTATCTTCAACTCCAAAAATGATATCATTAATAAATACTTCAATAACCAGAATAACATCATTAGTGATCATGTAATATAAATTATAGTCAGTACTGCCTTTAGTAAAACCAAGCTTCAAAAGATATTTTTCCAATCTTGCATACCAAGCTCTAGGAGATTCTTTCAATCCATATAATGCTTTCCTTAACCTGAAAACCATATCTTTATCATCTGTCAGTGAAAATCCATCAAGTTGCTCATTGTATACCTCTTCTTCAAGTTCACCATTCAAAAATCCACATTTAACATGCATTTGATAGACCTTATAGTTATTATATGCTACATATGTTGGAAATTGACACTCATTGGATTCATTTTTTTGTCATTGATGGAAAAAAGATCTAATGGAAGTCCTAAACCGACACTAGGAAGTATATACCAGCAGATATTGAATTTGGAGCATTCAGGGCTATGCCGACACCAACACCGATACCGACACCGACATCAATACTTCTTTGGAAGCTGACATCAAGGAGGATTTACTTAATAAATCATTTTGTAAATATTGTCAAGGCTGACATTGAATATCTTTTGTAAATGTATTTTAAGATGACATAAGGCATATCATTTGTAATGGGTATATAGGTCAATCTGCTAGGTTATTTTGAGATATAATATAAGTAATGTGATACATGATATGTGTGGATATAGGAGAACATAGAAGAACTGTATAATGCAAAATATATGTATGAAGATCATTTTGTATGCAATGATCTGTAGATAGTCTGGAAAGAATTCTTCGAGGTGAAGAGATATCGCTAGCAGTTCATAGTTTATGAAGCGGTATAGAGTAGAACCAGAACCAGAACTCTATTTGGCATAGAAGATGCATTCTTGAGTTTATTTTCAGTAATTTACTTTAGCAAAAAGCTTGTAGTCAGTGAGGCTCTTTAGTGATGAGTAGTATGCTCTAGGCAGTGTGCCTTCCTGTAAGTGCAGGCCCCTATTATATGTAATATATTTTGATATGGCCAGTGAAGTGATATTGTGGGTCACAAATCCCACCATGGTTTTTCCTGATTGAGGTTTTCCATGTATAAATCCTATGTTTTATGGTGTTCATTTATGTAGATGGTTTATTTGCTCCTTGTTATATGTTTTCTTGTTTATCGGTTTATATATGCATGGTATAAAAAGATAAAAATTGTTCATTCTGGCAGAACACTGATTCACCCCCCCCTCTCAGTGTTCTTGGATCCCAACAATTGGTATCAGAGCCTAGTACCTTGGAAGAAGTTTAACAGCTTGAGGAAGATCTTGAAACCAAAATCTTTGAACATGGCTATGGAGAAGCAATTTGAGATGGCTCTTGAGAATTATGATGCTGAAAGGATGAAGAACTTGAAATTGCAAGAAGAATTGAATTCTGCAAATGAATTCATTCTTATCCTGTAAGAAAGGTTATCATCTTCTCAAGACAAGAGAAAAAAACATTTGCAAAAACCGGATGATGAGGAGAAGAATGCTCTTAAGGAACAATGTCAGAAACTAAGTCAAGCATACATGCTAATGAAGAATGAAATGGAAGATCTAACTATGAGGTTATCTAAAGATATTGAGGATAGAAAGAAGAAGGAAGATAATCTTGTTATATCTCTAAAGAACAAATTTGATGAATGTGGTAGATTGACTCATGAGAATAATTTGTTGAGAACTAATTTGGCACACTCCTGGAACAATGAACAAGAACTTGAAAGACAAGTAACTACTCTAAGAGATGATTTGACTACTGCAAGTGAGTATAAAGAAAATTTTAGGATCAGTGCTACACAGTTGGATGACTTATTGAAAAGACAAAGATAGATTGATGATTTTAGAGGACTCGGATTTGTACAAGGTGAAAGCTCCGGTACTGCAAATGAAGATCAGACAACTGATATGCAAAACTCATCAGAACAGAGGAAACCGATAAGGCAATCTAATGCTTATAAATTCAATGGTAGATTTTTTGTTTGCAATAAGTTTGGGCATATGGCTAAACAATGTAGAAATAAAGGAAAATCAAAACTATAATTATGTTCCCGGTCAATGCACAAATTCCAAGAAATATGGTCATAGATCAGAAGATTGCAGAATGAATGTTAAATGTCATGCATGTGGAAAGTTTGGACATTTTGCTAATCGTTGTAGAAATGATATTGGATATGTCAAAGCAATTCAGAAGAATAATGTTACATGTTATGCATGCAACAAAATAGGTCATATTGCTAAGTATTGTAGAAGCAAGACTCAACCGGTTAATAATGATAAAGATAAGGATAAAGGAAAGAAGAAGGTAGATGAAATAGAACAAGATCACACCAAGAGATGGGTTAGAAAATTTGAAGAACCAAGTGGAGATGGATCTACACTGGTAACTCCACTGGTAGAACAAAGTATTCCTGCTCCGATAGGAAATTCCATCGATAAATGAGGCATAAGCCTAAGGGGTTGGGAAATTCATTGCTAAATATTTCATATTACCCTGGAAGAGACATAAGGAGATCTGAAAGAGATCTGGAGAATTGTGCTCATCATCGATGAAGGTTCACCCAACACATGACTGTGAAACTGACATTCATAGGGTTGTTGGTGAAGAATTTGTCATAGATAATTAGGGTTTTATTCCCTAATAAAAAGGGTTAAGTGAATTCATTTTCACTCACTGAGCATTCAAGCATTCAAAGCGAAGTAAAGACGAGTTAAGAATGAGCAAAAGCATTATGAAAAGATTTTTGAGTAGTTATCTGAAGCACTTCATCTTCCACTGACATTCACTTTTAGGTATTTTTCGAAATGGCATATGGATTTTCAACTCCTACTTTTATTGCAAATCCCACCATTGTCTAATTCAAGGATAGGTTAAGGACAATATTTAAGGAGGTTCCCAAAATTGCTAAAAAGGAAGACTCAGTGAGAGAATTTTCTAGGGTTCCTGACGACGTAATGTATGTTGAAGATGTGAGGGCATACATTCACTGGACCCTTGAGGATTTGGGAACAAAGGACATCAAAAGAATGTATCAATCTATGATACTAGGAGACTCTGGAACCATCAAATTGAAATACAAATCAATTGAGGATCTAAGGTTAACCTTTATTTTGTACATACTGGAATTCAAAGATGAAGTTATCAGATATGTTTTGAGAAGGGTTCACAACAAATTTATTTGGATAGATAGGCCTTACATGATCACGAAGGAGGATATTCAAGCTGCCACTGGCTTACCCAAGGGTCTGGAAAGAAAATTTCCAACACAGAGGTTGAGAAATAGTATATCCTACAGTCATGACTCTCCTACTTAATGCATCAGGTACCTTGTTTGTTGCGCCCTTTTTGTACTTAATAGTGAAGGTATTGGATTGTAGGTATTCAAACCACTTTAGGTGTCTCTGGTTCAACTTATCTTGCCCATTCAGGAAAATAAGGGCATGATTGTCAGTGAAACTACAAACTCTTTAGGCAGCAGGTAATGACACCACTTATTCAATGTTTGTACCATTGCATACAAATCCAAGTCATATGTGGAGTATCTTTTCTTAGCTAAATTTAACTTCTTTGAGAAGAAGGCTATAGAATGACCTTCTTGGCTTAAAACTGCCCCTATTGCCCTTTGGCTGGCATCACATTCTACTGTAAATTACTGACTAAAATCAGACAATCTAAGGGTTGTTAACTCTAATATCTTAGCTTTCAAAAATTCAAATCCCTTATTGGCTTCCTCTATCCACTTAAAGTGACATTTAATCCCTCCTTTAATGGTCTTGAGTATAGGAGCACAAACTTGGCTAAAGTTTCTCACAAACTTCCTATAAAAAGATACCACTCCATGAAAACTCCTAACATCACTTACACCCCTAGGTGTAGGCCAATTAAGTATTTCTTCTACTTTACTTGGATCCATCTTTAAACAACCTTGTGAAATAACAAAACCAAGGTAAACTAACTCTATTTTCAAAAAATCACATTTTTCAAGATTGATTTTGAGCTGAGCCTCCTTCAACTTATTCAAGAGCATCTCCACATTCTTAAGGTGTTCCTCCTTGGACCTGTTGAAGATCAAAATGTCATCAAGATACACAATAAAAAATCTACCAATAAACTCAACTAAGACCTCATTCATGAGCCTTTGGGAGGTACTATGTGCATTGGTGAGGCCAAAAGGCATCACCAACCACTCATATAGGCCTGGATTGGTTCTAAAGGCTCTCTTGCATTCATCACTAGGTCTAATTCTTATCTGATGATAACCAGACTTCAAGTCCACCTTTGTGAAGTATCTCGCTCCACCTAAATCGTCCAATAGATCCTCAATCCTTGGCATGGGAAACAGGTACATTATAGTTATCTTATTGATTGCTCTTGAGTCAGTGCACATCCTCCATTTTCCTCCTTTTTTAGGCACTAGTAAAGTAGGATCAGCACATGGACTCAAACTCTTTTTAATAAACCCTTTGTCTAAGATTTCTTGCACTTGTTTTGTGATCTCTTCATTTTGACTAGGTGTCAATTTATAAGCATCTTTGTAAGGCAGATTTGCCCCTAGTATCAGGTCTATTTGATGATTTACATCTCTCATTGTAGACAAAGAATAATGCATATCATCTCCTATAACTTTTTCATATTGGTTTAATAAATCTTGCACCTCTTGGGGCACTTCACTCATTGGATCTACCTTAGCTTCATCTTTAGGCTTTAACACTGTAGCATAGCCCCAATTACCCTTTTGTTTCAATACTTTGAGAAACTCTTTACCACTCAACAACATGACACTTGACCCTACTTCCTTTTCCTCTTTTGGATTATGTAATAGATACATTTGATACTTCTTGCAATTCTTGGTGATGAGATAGTTGTTCTTTACTCTATCATGACTAGCTTTCACATCATATTGCCATGGATGGCCCAAAAGCAGATGACAAGCATCCACATGCAATATGTCACATAGTAGTTTCTCCTTATACTCACCAATTTCAAAGTCCACCCATGCTTGTTCATCAACTAAGACATGTTGACCCTGGTTGAGCCATGACACCTTATAGGGAGTGAGATGAGGTAACCTTTTCAGTTTAAGCTTATCCACCATTTCAACTGACACAATATTCTCTGTGGAACCTGAATCCACAATCACCTTACAATTTTTCCCATGTGACTTACAAGTGGTCCTAAATAATCTTTTACTCTATGATGGCTCTTGAGCTTCGAGTATCTTGAGCATTGATCTTCTCATCATCAGATTTTCTCCATCTATCACTGGCCTTGCCTTGCTGATTAGAGAAGCCACACTTTGAGTATCCTCCTCCTGCACTAACTGAGTCCTCCTTTCACCCATGTATGATTTTATTGAACTTGAGGCTTTTCCCGGGCACCTACCCATGGCATGTTCAACTTGATTGCAGTGATAATACCTGTCGGTGAAGTCTATATTTCCTCTTCTTGAGTTTCCAAACCTGCCCCTAAAATTGGTTCTTCCTCTAAAGGATCCTCTAAATGTTCCTCTTTATATGTCCCCACTTCCTTCTTGGTTTGTTTACTCTTCATTTCTTGGAGCACTCTGCCCTCTACCAAACGTTCCTCTACCTCTAAAATGCTTGCCACCTCTATGTTTATGATTGTGCTCACTTGTCCTCTTGGTCTTTTCCTCTGCCCTTAATGCCAATTGAAAAAACTTATGGATAGAGTCTGGTGTGAGGATGCTTGTTTCATCTTGTATGTTTTGCCTAAGTCCATTCATGTACCTTGCCAATTTCTCCACTTCATTCTCATGCTTCTTAGCCCTCAAACTAAGTTTGTGGAATTCCTCAGTGTATGCATTGACATCTATTTCCCTCTATTTCAAATTTTGTAGTCTCTTGTGGAATTGAAATTCATAATACCTTGGTAGGAATTGAGCCTTAAGCCTTATCTTCATATTCTCCCATGAATTTATCTTCTTCTTACCTTCTTGTACCCTTTCTTCTTGCATCATGTTCCACCAAGCTAGGGATGATCCCCTCAATCTTGATTTGGCCATAT
Organism: Cryptomeria japonica; assembly: GCF_030272615.1. NCBI lineage: Eukaryota > Viridiplantae > Streptophyta > Pinopsida > Cupressales > Cupressaceae > Cryptomeria > Cryptomeria japonica. The sequence goes on from NC_081414.1 coordinate 141,849,663, forward strand.
TTAATCTTTTCCTCTGCTACATGTTAGGACCCAGAGGCAACTACGAGCGAGGGCCGGGTGAATCAGTTGTCTATTAATTTCATCCCAAATATAACTTAATCAAACTTGATACTTAATACCAATAAACCAAACTTAATGTCAATAAACAGATTAGCAGTTAATATTAATACCGGTGAAAATTAATGCATAGAACAAAAGGAGAAACAATATCCCCAACACATAACACAAAGCTTTGTACGTGGAAACCTTGTAAGGGGAAAAACCATAGTGGGAAACTTTACCCACAATTAGATGATACTACTGCAAATAGTATGTGTATACAAATGGGGTCTGCACATACAGAAAGGCCAACCGCCTAGAGCTCACTACTCAATCACAAAATAAGAGTCATACTGACTACAATTGGATGGTTAAATCCAATGATAATGTATTTCTCAAAGTAGCATCTTCAATGTTGGATTCAGTATCAGTTAAGCTCTGCTAATCACCTTCAAACCTTCCTTAAACCTTCTTTATGGTCTTCTCATAAGATCTTCAATATTCGCATATGCCATGTTACAATATCATAACAATATACCTTCTATTTATTCTCTTGCATTATCTGACAAATGAGATCTTACATATATACCAAAACCTAAGACAAAATGTGTAGGTCGGCTCACTAAGATTATTACAATTAAATCAAGATGTGATGCATCATGTCGTCTCAATACATTTACAACAATATCTAGTTAATTAAATCATCTCCATAATGTGTCGTGCTGATCTGGAATAGATAATGCATGCCGGTCATAACCTAGACAAATTTGCCAGTAACAACAAATATGTCAACCCGATTAGGCCAATAACCAAAATAAAAAAACAAAGTGTCCAAACCATGTCTTCAACATAGCCAAGTGATCTCCAAATGATAACAAGTTATCTTCAGTGTTGGTGAACAATATAACCTGTTGGTGAGTGATATACTAGTGACTATGCATAAGCCACTGAACTTGCCGATGAACATAATGTGTCGGTTCAACATAACCAAAGATCTCCAGAAGGATAAGTGTTGACATCAATGACAAAACCAATGCAACACATCCATAATACCAACAATCTCCCCCTTTGGCATTGATGGCAACACAAGATGGAAAAACATCTAAGTGCTAAAAAAAAAAGCCAAAAACCAACAACCAACAATCTCTAGAATAGATCAATACCAGAAATCAGAATACAAAAGTAGAGAGTATATATCACTGCCCCAATGAATAATCTCTCCCCAAAGAATAATGTTTTTCCATAAATATCTCTCCCCCTTTGACATCAAATTCTAAAGCAATATAAATACCAGATAAAATCAATTCATAGAACCAATTACAATAACCAGTTGTTAGAACCAACTACTCCCCCTGAGAAGTAGCTTCCCTCCATGAAAGCCAGAAAAAGGTTTTCTTTGTTAATTCTGTCAGTTTGATGCCAATCATCAACTGTCTAAGTCTCTATTGGTGAGGGTATTACCCTAAGCTACTCTCTAAGATATTCAAAATTTTCCTTAGGAAAATGCTTACTAAAGATAGCTGCAATCTGCTCTTTAGTATTCACATAAACAAATCTCACTTCTTTTGCTTCAACATTCTCTTTTAGAAAATTATATTTGATATAAACATGTTTAGTTTTAGAGTGAAATACTAGATTCTTAGATATATCAATTGCTACTGAATTATCACAATAAATGATTATAGGTTCTTTGCATTTTACCTTTATGTCCTTCAACATTTTCTTAATCCATAATAACTAAGTACAATTAGTTGTTGTTGCAACATATTCTGATTCTATTATTGATAATGATGTACAAATTTGTTTCTTTCTCAACCATGAAATCAATCTACTACCAATAAAGAATGCCCTGCCGATGGTGCTCTTTGTGTCATCTACATCTCCTGCCCAATTTTCATCTTTAGGATACCATAAACCAAGATTTGTTGTGCCTTGTAGATATTGGAAAATCCTTTTCACTGCTGATTCATGATTTTCTCTAGGATTACTCTGAAATCTTGAAACAATATATACTGCATTCATTATATCAGGTCTTGTTTGTGTCAAATATAGTAAACCTCCAATCATATATTTGTATCTTCTCAGATTAACAGGAGTTGAATCATCCTTCATTGTCAATTTATCAGTTGTAGTCATAGGATTACTTACCGGTTTAGAGTTTTCCATACCAAATTTCTTCAATAGTTCCTTCAAGTACTTTGTTTGACATATGAATATACCTTTATCAGTCTGTGAAATCTGCAATCCTAAAATGAATTTTATCTCCCCAATCATAGACATTTGAAATTCTTCCTGCATCTTATTAGCAAAGTCTTTACACAATCCATCTTCTCCTCCAAAAATGATATCATCAACAAAAACTTCAATAACCAAGATGTCTTCATTAGTCACTTTGAAATATAAGTTTCTATTAGCAATAGCTTTAGTGTAACCAAGCTTCAAAAGATATTTGTCCAATCTAGCATACCAAGCTCTAGGAGCTTGCTTCAATCCATACAAAGCTTTCCTTAATCTGAAAACCATATCTTTATCATTTGCCAATGAAAATCCATCAGACTATTCAATGTAAACTTCCTCTTCAAGATCACCATTAGAAATGCATGTTTTACATCCATTTGATATACTTTATAGTTCTTGTGTGCTGCAAATGCAAGAAATAATCCGACTACCTCAATTCTAGCTACCGGTGCAAAGGTTTCATTGTAATCAATTCCCTCTTTCTATGAATATCCTATACATAATAATCTTGCTTTGTTTCTGATTACCTTACCATCTTCATTAAGTTTATTTCTGAATACCCATTTAGTTCCAATTACATTTTTATCTTTATGCCAGGGAACCGATGTTCATGTATTGTTCTTTTCAATTTGTTCTAATTCATCTTCCATAGCTTTAATCCAATGTTTATCTTCACATACCTTAATAACAGATGCTGGTTCAATTTGAGAAATTAAACATACCTCTTCATTTGCTAGTCTTCCTCTTGTCATAACACCTTGATAATTATTCCCAACTATCTGGCTTTCAAAGTGATTCAGTCTTACATACCTGGGTGTGTTCACTTGCTGTTGTTCTTCAGTCACTGTGGAATTCTTCGATGATGTTGGTGTGAGTGGATCCACATTTTGTACCAGTGCACTTTGTATAGGTTCATTTATGATCATCTCAACTGCCAGTTCAGAGTCCATAGACCTTGAATTTCCTCTAAAGTGTTCATCTATCTTCACATTTGCACTCTCAATGATTTTCTGCAATCTTTTATTAAAACATCTATATGCTTTGCTATTAGATGAATAACCAAGAAATATTCCTTCATCACTTCTAGGATCAAATTTACCAATATACTCATTTCTCCTAATGTAGCATTTTCTTCCAAATATTCTGAAGTATTTAAGAGTGGGAGTATTACCAAACCATAGTTCATAAGGTGTCTTACCGGTTTCACCTTTGATGTGAACTCTATTAAAAGTGTAAACTGTTGTATTCACTGCTTCTCTCCAATACACATGAGATAGATTTGCTTCTAATATCATGCTTTTGGCTACATCCAGAATAGTTATATTCTTCCTTTCCACAACTCCATTTTGCTAAGGTGTCTGGGGTGCTGATAGTTGTCTTCTAATTCCATTCACTTCACAAAATGCATTAAACTCCTTAGATGTAAATTCACCTCCTTGATCTGATCTTAACAATTTGATTTTCTTACCGGTTTCATTCTCTACCATTGCCTTGAATAGTTTGAATTTCCCAAAAGCTTCTGATTTCTCACTAAGAAAAGTAACCCAACACATTCTAGAATAATCATCAATCATTAGAATAAAGTATCTATCTCCCTGTAGACTTCTTATTCTTTCTGAATGACACAAGTTAGTATGGATTAAATCAAGAACATTATTGGATTTCTTAGAAATACTCTTAAAATTTGTTCTAACTTGCTTTCCCATTTGACATTCCTTACATACCAGATTATGATGTTTTACAATCTTAGGTAAATCCCTTACTGTCTTAGTTGAACTAATCTTTATAATGCAATCAAAATTCACATGACAAATTTTTTTATGCCATAACCAACTTTCATCAATATGTGCAATCAAGCATGTCTTTTCACTGTTATTCAAATGAAAGATATTACCTCTAGTCTGATTACCGGTTGCAATCTCCAAACCAGTTCTATTCATGATTTTGCATTTGCCATTCTTGAACTGTAACTAAAATCCTTTTTCAACCAATTGACCAACACTCAAAATATTATGCTTCACACCTTCAACATAATAAACATTGTTAGTATTGTGCTTACCATCAAAAGATATAGTCCCTTTTCCTCTGATCAAACAAGCTTTATCGTCCCTAAATCTTACTAGACCTCCATTGTATTCCTGAAAAGATAAGAATTTACTTTTATGACCAGTCATATGATGTGAAAATCTGGAATCTATAATCCATTCATCCTTTTCTTCAATTTTAACTGTCAGGGTCTGCTGTACCGGTGGAACTATAGGTGTCAATTTCTCTTCTTTTATTGCAACGAAAGCCCATCCAATGTTTGTTGGTTCTTCATCAAAATCATCAGTAACTCCTTCATCAACATAGTAACATGATTTGTCTCTATTCTTCTTAAATTTGTATCTCTGATATTCAGGGTTAGGTTTATATGTTCTTTTAGCTTCTTCTCTCAATCTTGCATGTCTATTAGGACATCTAGATGCCATATGACCAACTTTAATGTAGTTAAAACATTTAAATGGTGCTTTACCTTCATACTTACTACCAATAGGACCTTTAGGCATTTTCCTTGCAAATAGTGCTTCAAGTTCTTCCAGTTCTTCATTTTCCTTTCTAATATCTTCAAGTTCTCTTGCATAAAGTGCTTTCCAAACAGATTTTCCAGATGATGATGCTTTGAAGGCTAAATCTATCTTAATTGTAGCAACAAGACCAAATTCCTCAAGCTCAAATGTTGAAAGTTTTCCAACCAAGGTATCTCTAGATACTGATGTATTAGGCATAGTTCTCAACTCATTAATAGAAGTTACTTTCATTTTGTATGTCGGTGGCAATGCTCTTAAAACTTTAGAAACAATTTCATCTTCACTTAAGGAACCTCCACAACATTGTATTCCCAAAAAAATTTCATTAACCCTTTCCATAAAAGAAAAAATTCTTTCATCTTCTTCGATTTAAAAATTTTCATACCTAACCTGGAAGCATTCCAGTTTTGCAATTTTGATAGTGGTATCTCCTTCATTTAATGTCTCCAATTTATCCCAAATAGCTTTAGCAGTAGATTGGTTTGATAATCACATGATTTGTTGATCTGACAATGCACTCAAAAGTGCTTCTCTTGCTTTGCAATCATTCTTTAGATCCTTAGCCAATGTTGGTGGATGAGGTTGATTCAGTAAAGGAGCAACATAGCCATTCTTTGGAACATCCCATATGTCTCTTCCAATACAATTCAAATGTGTCTCCATTCTAATGTTCCATATACCATAGCTAGTTCCATCAACTTTCAGACTATCCTTCTTGAAAAAGTTAGTTGCCATAGAATCTCCTCAAGTTGTTCAACTTCTGCAAAAGGAGGACTTAGCTCTGATACCAATTGTTAGGACCCAAAGGCAATTGAGAGGGGGGCCTGAATCAGTTGTCTATTAATTTCATCCCAAATATAACTTAATCAAACTTGATACTTAATACCGGTAAACCAAACTTAATGTCGGTAGATAGATTAGTAGTTAATATTAATACCGATGAAACTTAATGCATAGAATAGAAGGAGAAACAATATCCACAACACATAACACAAAGATTTGTACATGGAAACCCTGTAAGGGGAGAAACCACGTTGGGAAACCTTACCCACATTCAGATGATACTACTGCAGATAGTATGTGTATACAAATGGGGTCTGCACATGCAAAAAGGGGAACTGCCTAGAGCTCACTACTCAATCACAAAATAAGAGTCACACTGACTAGAATTGGATGGTTAAATCCAATGATAATGTACTGCTCAAAGTAGCGTCTTTAATGCTAGATTTAGTACTGGTTAAGCTTTTCTAATCACCTTCAAACCTTCCTTGAACCTTCTCTATGGTTTGCTCATAAGATCTTCAATATTCGCACATACCATGTTACAATACAATAACCATATACCTTCTCTCTATTCTCTTGCATTATCTCACAAATGAGATCTTACATATATACCAAAACCTAAGACCAAATGTGTAGGTTGGCTCACTAAGAATATTACAATTAAATCAAGATGTGATGCATCATGTCGGCTCAATACATTTACAACAATATCCAATTAATTAAATCATCTCCATAATGTGTTGTGCTGATCTAGAATAGATAATGTGTGCCAATCATAACCTAGACCAATTTACCGACAATAACAAATATGTCAACCCGATTAGGCCAATAACCAAAATTCCAAAACCAAGTGTCCAAACCATGTCTTCGACATAACCAAGTGATCTTTAGATGATAAGAAATCATCTTCATTGTTGGTGAACAGTATAACCTGTCGGTGAGTGATATACCAGTGATTGGGCATAAGTCACTAAGCTTACTGGTGAACATAATGTGCTAGTTCAACATAACCAAAGATCTCCAGAAGGATAAGTGTTGACATCAATGACAAAACCAATGAAACACATCCATAATACCAAAACTACCTCCTTATAATCAAAGTGATTATTTAGGGCCTGTATCCAATCTAGCAACTCTTCTCCATTGAGATTTCCTCCATAGTTGGGTAATCCATCCAAATTATCCTTGGAGATGGCTTTGACTACATCCAAGAATATGTTTTGGTCTTGAGGCATTTCTACTATAGCTTTTTCCTCTCCATCTTCCACTTCTTCATCTGTCTCATCTCCCCATTCTATCTTAACCTTCTCCTTCCCCTTCTTAACATCTCTGGTTCCCTTACTTCCTTCATCCTTCAATCCTTCTATCATCTCTGCCACCATCTATTGGACGGCTTCTGGAGTCATAGCTTTTAGAGGCATTGAACTTTCTTATGATTCTTCACAATCTAACATACACCAAATCTTTCAAAGGGTGGCTTTGATACCACTTTGATGCAGAGAGTCTTGGAGCTTGTTCTATTCACCTTCTTGGTTTCTTGTCTTACTCAACCCTCTAACTCCTCAAGCCCATCCAAAGGCACTTGGTAGGGGTTTTTTATCTAGACATCCAAGGTTTGATCCACTTTGGCTTTCCTCCAAGGTATAACCATTGATCTTAGACAACCAACACCTCTTGTTGAGGCTTCCACCTCAATCCCCAACACCACTACTAAGGCTCTAACAACCTCTACAAAGGATCACAACACACCAACTTGTTATAGGTGGGAAAAATACATTTACATAGTGTGTTTGAAGTTTTTTAGGGGTTTGTGCACCTTCAAACCCATCACTAAGGTTTCCTAACCTCTCTTTGTCTCCACCAGGCTCAAATAGGCCTAATTCAATTAGCCCTCCATTGGCGGTTTTTAGGGCTTAGATTGAAATTTCCCTAAACAAGGCCACAAATAATTTGTAGATTCGAGTACCCTTTTCATGGTTGCATACAATATTGAAGAATTGCAACTAGGTTTCCTGTACATAGGTGGGCACCAAAACTATCCTATTTTGAAGGGTTTAAGCCTACCTGCGTGACTCACAAATTTGTGCTTGAAAAGGTTCACCAGTAAAATCATCTGCCAAAGCTAATTGGGGAGTATTCAAGGGAACTCAAAGGGCTTTCCAACCATGTGTCATTTTTTCTTCTACCAACCCACTTGTGCTTTGAAACCACACATCTCCTGTCATCCTAACTCACCAACCCCTAGTTGTGAGTCTAAGGCTTCATTGCACCAACACCACAAAGGCCTGCAAAACAAAAAAACCTACTCTACTCATATGTACAGATCATAACGTATAATTCCACTTGATTTCAATAGGTGCCATCAATGTATGCCCAGGTTAGAGCCATTTTTTTTCTTAAACCCTACTTGCAAGGGTTTTAGACCTAGTTACAAAGAATGAATGAGATCTCTGCAACCAAATAAACTTAGAACTGCTAATCTACCTTACTGGAAAGATGTTTCAAAAAACTCTAATTTCATACAATAGATTCTATTGAAAAGTTTGTACTAGACCGTACAATGCAACAAAAACCAAGAAAACTATTAAACGGTGAAGAAAACAAGATTTTCTTACAACTCAAAAACTTGTTCTTGCATTCCAAATTCTCCAACCCATACAATGAAGTTAATTTTGGCTTATATGATCATGATTTTGTTGGTATTATGGGTATGTTGCATTGGTTTTGTCATTGATGTCAACACTTATCAACACTTATCCTTCTAAAGATCTTTGGCTATGTTCACCGGCAAGTTTAGTGACTTATGCACAGTCACCGATATTTGGTTCACCGGTAGGTTATATTGTTCACCAACACTGAAGATGACTTGTTATCATCTTGAGAACACTTGGTTATGTTGAAGACATGGTTTAGACACTTGGTTTTGGTGAATTGGTTATTGGTCTAATCGGGTTGACATATTTGTTGTTACCGGCAAATTGGGCTAGGTTATGAACCGACATGCATTATCTATTCCAGATCAGCATGACATGTTATGGAAATGATTCAATCAATTGATATTATTGTTGATCTGACATGATGCATCGCATCTTGACTTGTAAATGATTTTATTGTAATATTCTTAGTGAGCCGACCTACACATTTGGTTTAGGTTTTGGTATATATGTAAGATCTCAATTGTGAGATGTATGAACATGGTATGTAAGGTTATGGTATTGTAACATGGTATGTGCAAATATTGAAGATCATATGAGTAGACCATAGAGAAGGAGATAATAAAAGCTTAACCGGTACTAAATCCATCATTGGAGATGCTACTTTGAGCAATACATTATCATTGGATTTAATAATCGAATTTTAGTCAGTGTGACTCCTATTTTGTGATTGAGTAGTGAGCTCTAGGCAGCTTGCCTTTCTGCATGTGCAAACCCCATTTGTATACACATACTATCTATAGTAGTATCATCTGATTGTCGGTAATATTTCCTACTATGGTTTTTCTGCTTATAGGGTTTCCATGTACAAATCTCTATCATGTGTTGTGGATGTTGTTTCTCTTTCTGTTTCATGCATTAAGTTTCACCGGTATTGATTTTAACTATTAACCGACATTAAGTTTGGTTTACTGGTATTATGTATCAAGTTTGATTAAGTTATATTTGGGTTGAAATTAATAGACAACTGATTTACCCTTCCCCCCCTCTCAGTTTCCTCTGGATCCTAACAATTGGTATCAAAGCCATGTACTCTTTTTGCAAAAGTTTAACAACTTGAGGAGATTCTATGGCAACTAACTTTTTCAGGAAGGACAATCCAAAACTTGTTGGAACTAACTACGGTATATGGAAGATCAGAATGGAGACACATCTGAATTGCATTGGAAAAGACATATGGGATGTTACACAGAATGGCTATGTTGGCCCTACACTGGGTGAATCTAATCCACCTACATTGGGTAAGGATCAAGAGAATGATTGCAAAGCAAGAGAATCAGTTTTGAGTGCCTTGTCAGATCAGAAAATCATGGGATTATTAGACCAATCTACTGCTAAAGATATTTGGGATAAATTGGAGACATTGAATGAAGGAGATACCACTATCAAAATTGCAAAACTGGAATGCTTCCGGGTCAGGTATGAAAATTTGAAAATGGAAGAAGATGAAAGAATTTTTGCTTTTATGGAAAGGGTTAATGAAATTGTTTTGGGAATACAATGCTATGGAGGTTCCTTAAGTGAAGATGAAATTGTTTCTAAAGTTTTAAGAGCATTGCCACCGGCATACAAAATGAAAGTAACTGCGTTGAGAACAATGCCTAATACATCAGTATCTAGAGATACCCTGGATGGAAAAATTTCAGCATTTGAGCTTGAATAATTTGGTCTTGTTGCTACAATTAAAATAGATTTAGCCTTCAAAGAATCATCATATACATCATCATCATCTAATAAATCTGATTGGAAAGCACTATATGTAAGAGAACTTGAAGACATCATGAGGGAAAATGAAGAACTTGAAGATCTTGTAACACTGTTTGCAAGGAAAATGCCTAAAGGTCCTATTAGAAGTAAGTATGAAGGTAAAGAACCCTTTAAATGTTTTAGCTGCAATAAAGTTGGTCATATGGCTTCTAGATGCCCTGACAGACATGCAAGATTGAGAGAAGAAGCTAAAAGAACATACAAGCCTAACCCTTAATATCAAAGATACAAATTTAAGATGAATAGAGACAAATCATGTTACTATGTTGATGAAGGAGTTACTGATGATTTTGATGAAGAAGTGGAAGACAATGGATGGGATTTTGTTGCAATAACAGAAGTTCAACCGACACCTATTGTTCCACCGGTAGAGCAGGCCCTGGCAGCTAAAATTGAAGAAAAGGATGAATGGATTATAGATTCCGGATGTTCACATCATATGAATGGTGATAAAATTAAATTCTTATCTTTTTAGGAATACAATGGAGGTCTAGTAAGATTTGAACATGACAAAGCTTGTTTGATCAGAGGAAAAGGCACTATATCTTTTGATGGTAAGCACAATATTGACAATGTTATTTATGTTTAAGGTTTGAAGCATAATCTTTTGAGTGTTGGTCAATTAGTTAAAAAGGGATTTCAGTTACAATTCAAGAATGGTAAATGCAAAATCATGAACAGAACTGGTTTGGAAATTGCAACCGGTAATCAAACTAGAGGTAATATCTTTCATTTGAATAACAATCAAAAGACATGCTTGATTGAACATATTGATGAAAGTTGGTTATGGCATAAAAGACTTTGTCATGTGAATTTTGATTTCATTGTGAAGATTAGTTCATCTAAGGCAGTAAGGGATTTACCTAAGATTGTAAAACCTCATAATCTGGTATGTAAGGAATGTCAAATGGGAAAGCAAGTTAGAACAACTTTCAAGAGTATTTCTGAGAAAACAAATGATGTTCTTGATTTAATTCATACTGACTTATGTGGTCCGGCAAGAACAAGAAGTCTACAGGGAGATAGATACTTTATGCTAATTATTGATGATTATTGTAGAATGTGTTGGGTTACCTTTCTGAGGGAAAAATCAGAAACTTTTGGGAAATTCAAATTATTCAAGGCACTTGTGGAGAATGAAACTGGTAAGAAAATCAAATGTTTGAGATCAAATCAAGGACGTGAATTTACATCTAAGGAGTTCAATATATTTTTTGAAGTGAATGGAATTAGAAGACAACTATTAGTACCCTAGACACCTCAACAAAATGGAGTTGTGGAAAGGAAGACTAAAACTATTCTAGATGTAGCTAGAAGCATGATATCAGAAGCAAATGTACCTCATGTGTATTGGAGAGAAGCACTGAATACAGTGGTTTACACTTTCAATAGAGTTCACATCAAAGGTGAAACCGGTAAGACACCCTATGAATTATGGTTTGGTAATATTCCTACTCTTAAGTACTTCAGAATATTTGGAAGCAAATGTTACATTAGGAGAGATGAGTATATTGGTAAATTTGATCCTAGAAGTGATGAAGGAATATTTCTTGGTTATTCATCTAAGAGAAAAGCATATAGATGTTTTAATAAAAGATTACAGAAAATCATTGAGAGTGCAAATGTGAAGATAGATGAACACTTTAGAAGAAATTCAAGGTCTATGGATTCTAAAGTGGTAGTTGAGATAATCACAAATGAACCTATACAGAATGCATCAACACAAAATGTTGATCCAGTCACACCGGCATCATCAGAGAATTCCATAGTGACTCAAGAACAACCGCAAGTGAACACACCCAGGTATGTAAGACTGAATTGCTTTGAAAGTTAGATAATTGGTAATAAGTATCAAGGAGTTATTACAAGAGGAGGATTGGAAAATGAAGAGGTATGTTTAATTTCTCAAATTGAACCAACATCTATTATTGAGGCATGTGAAGATAAACATTCGATTAAAGCTATGGAAGATTAATTGGAACAAATTGAAAAGAACAATACATGGACATTGGTTCCCCGACATAAAGATAAAAATGTAATTGGAACTAAATGGGTATTCAGAAATAAACTTAATGAAGATGGTAAGGTAATAAGAAACAAAGAAAGGTTAGTGTGTAAAGGATATTCACAGAAAGAGGGAATTGATTACAATGAAACCTTTGCACCAGTAGCTAGAATTGAGGCAATCGGATTATTTCTTGCATTTGCAGCACACAAGAACTATAAAGTATATCAAATGGATGTAAAATGTGCATTTTTGAATGGTGATCTTGAAGAGGAAGTTTACATTGAACAACCTAATGGATTTTCATTGATAAATGATAAAGATATTGTTTGCAGATTAAGGAAAACCTTTTATGGATTGAAGCAAGCTCCTAGAGCTTGGTATGCTAGATTGGAAAAATATCTTATGAATCTTGGTTATAGTAAAGGTAATGCTGACAACAACTTATATTTCAAAGTGACTAATGAAGACATCTTGGTTATTGAAGTTTTTTGTTGATGACATCATTTTTAGAGGAGAAGATGGGTTATGTAAATACTTTTCTAATAAGATACAGGAAGGATTTGAAATGTCTATGATTGGGGAGATAAAATTATTTTTAGGATTGCAGATTTCATAGACTGATAAAGGTATATTCATATGTCAAACAAAGTACTTGAAGGAACTACTGAAGAAATTTTGTATGGAAAACTCTAAACTAGTAAGTACTCCTATGACTACAACTAATAAACTATCATTGAAGGATGATTCAGCTCCTGTTAATCCGACAAGATACAAATATATGATTGGAGGTTTACTATATTTGACACAAACAAGACCTGATATAATGAATGCAATGTGTATTGTTTCAATATTTCAGAGTAATCCTAGAGAAAATCACGAATCAATAGTAAAAAGGAATTTTTGGTATTTACAAGGCACAACAAATCTCTGTCTATGGTATCCTAAAGATGAATTTGTTTATTTATGTGCATACAACAGTGCAAATTGGGTAGGAGATGTAGATGACAAAAAGAGCACCATTGGCAAGGCATTCTTTCTTGGTAGCAGATTGATTTCATGGTTGAGAAAGAAACAGAGTTGTACATCATTATCAACAACAAAATTAGAATATGTTGCAACAACAAATAATTGTACTTAGGTATTATGGATTAAGAAAATATTGAAGGACATAAAGGTAAATTGAAAAGAACCTATAATCATCTATTGTGATCATTCAGTAACCATTGATATATCTAAGAATCTGGTATTTCACTCTAAAACTGAACATGTTTCTATCAAATACAATTTTCTGAAAGAGAATGTTGAAGCAAAAGAAGTGAGATTGGTTTATGTGAATACTAAAGAACAGATTACAGATATCTTTACTAAGCCTTTGCCTAAGGAAACTTTTGAATATCTTAGAGAGCAACTTGGGGTTATACCCTCACTAGTAGAGACTTAGACAGTTGATGCTTGGCATCAAACCAACAAAATTTATAGAGAAACCTTTTTCTAGCTTTGATGGAGGAGATCTTCTTCTCAAGGGGATTAGTTGGAGTAGTTGGTTATAACAGTTGGTATTTGTAATTGGTTATATGAACTGGTTGTATTTGTTATTTATATTGTTTTGGTATTTGATTTCAAAGGGGGAGAGATATCTATGGAAAAACATTATCCTTTGGGGAGAGATTATTCATTAGGGGAGAGTTTTTTTTACTCTCTGCTTTTGTATTTTGATTTATGGTATTGATCTATTCGGGAGATTGTTGGTTTTTGGTTTTTGGCATTTCTGCTTTGACACTTAGATGGTTTTTCCATCTTTGTGTTGCCATAAATTTCAAAGGGGGAGATTGTTGGTATTATGGATATGTTGCATTGGTTTTGTCATTGATGTCAACACTTATCAACACTTATCCTTCTGGAGATCTTTGGTTATGTTCACTGCCAAGTTCAGTGACTTATGCACAGTCACCGGTATTTGGTTCATCGACAGATTATATTTGGTTCATCTGGAGAACACTTGGTTATGTTGAAGACATGGTTTGGACACTTGGTTTTGGTGATTTGGTTTTTGGTCTAATCAGGTTGACATATTTGCTATTACTAGCAAATTGGTCTAGGTTATGGACCAACATGCATTATCTATTCCAGATTAGCACGACACATTATGGAGATGATTTAATCAATTGATATTATTGTTGAGCTGACTTGATGCATCACATCTTGACTTACTTGTAAATGATTTTATTGTAATATTCTTAGTGAGCCGACCTACACATTTGGTCTTAGGTTTTGGTATATATGTAAGATGTCAATTATGAGATGTATGAACATGGTATGTAAGGTTATGGTATTGTAACATGGTATGTGTGAATATTGAAGATCATATGAGAAGACCATAGAGAAGGAGATAATAAGAGCTTAACTAGTATTGAATCCAACATTGGAGATGCTACTTTGACTAGTACATTATTATTGGATTTAATCATCCAATTGTAGTCAATGTGACTCATATTTTGTGATTGAGAAGTGAGCTCTAGGCAACTGGCCTTTTTGCATGTGCAGGCCCCATTTGTATACACATACTATCTACAGTAGTATCATCTGATTGTGGGTAAGATTTCCCACCATGGTTTTTTCTCTTATAGGGTTTCCACATACAAATCTCTATTTCATGTGTTGTGGATGTTGTTTCTCTTTCTGTTTCATGCATTAAATTTCACCAGTATTGATATTAACTGTTAATCTATTAACCGACATTAAGTTTGGTTTACCAGTATTATGTATCAAGTTTGATTAAGTTATATTTGGTTTGAAATTAATAAACAACTGATTCACCTCCCCCCCTCTTAGTTGCCTTCGGGTCCTAACAAATTTAGTTGGTTGAACCAACTTTGCAACGCGAATAATAAAAATGCAACTTTTGCAAAATGTTGCAAAATGTTTCTCAACAACTTTTACATCTTTTGACACCTTGGTTGCAACTTTGCACTCAAGTGCATTCCATGGCTCCTAAAGGCCCTCAAGCATCCTAAAAGACCTAAACATAATAAAATAGATCCCTATTACATGATTAAAATGATCTAGAGTACTATGCCTGTGATCAACATTAGCATTACAACCTCCTAGGCTAATAGCATCCTGAACACAAATGACACAACCAAAAACTTGGACAACTCAACCATGGCTCTACTAAGTCCCAAATGGTTGGTCCATTACTACATCATGAAAGAAAACACAAAAAATTAGAAGAAAACAAAATTGCATGCTTGGAGTGTTAGGTGCCCTGCACCAAGAGTTTAAGTGCAAAAGAGGATCATTTTGCCTTAGAATTTATTCTAAGAAAGTTGCAAAGTAAGTGAGAAAGAAAACTAGTGAAAGGGTTTAACTGGTATAACTGTAGTACAACAGTTAAGAAAACTGGTGAGGTGTGGTAGAGAAAGACAACATCTAAGTGTGACACAATGTGTTGTGAGACTGTGAGAGAGAGATAATAGATGCCAAGCATCAGAGAAAGTGATCTCACAACCAATAGTGTGAAATTTAGTGGAGGAGAAAAGACAGTCAACCGAAAGTAAGATATTTGATCAAGAGTTGCAGAATTCATTTGCAACAAGAAGCCTTAACTGTATCTAAATTTTATTTCAATATACATCACCAAGTTGGAGCTTGGTGCAGGGGTTTGTTATGCTTGGGTTGGTGCCCTAAATCTTTGCAATCTAGTGTTTTACTTGTGAGGCTGGATTAGAGAAGTAGTCTCCAGCAACATTTCTCACCAAGGTTCTTCCCATATTGGGTTTTCCTCATATATTTGGTGTTGTGGGTTTCATTTGTGTGATTGATCTCTTTGGTCTTCCTTTTTACTTCACCGGTTTGATTGTTTAGTGCTTAAGTTAATAATCGGTATTCAGAAGTTTCTTTGAAAAGTCAAAAACTTTAGGAACCACTGATTCGCCCCCCTCTCAGTGGTACTCTATGTTCAACAATTGGTATCAGAGCCTAGGTTCTTGGTTATATCTAAAACCTTGGGTAGATTCAAGACTTAGAACACAATGGCAATAAATGAGTCTGCTTCCTCGAAAGCCCCCATGTTTGATGGATCCAACTATGCCTTCTGGAGCAGAAGAATTGAGACATATATTTCCTCTCTTAGTTTTGATGTGTGGATGTTTGTCAAGAATGGGTATGTTGTTCCTAGTGCTCCTCCCATTGATTTGGATTCCAAAAAGGTGTATGAGAAAAATGCAAAGGCCAAACATGCTATCTTGAGCAGGTCGTCTGATAATGAGTTTGTCAAAGTCATGCACGGTGTATCAGCCAAGGAGACTTGGGATAAACTATAGAGGTTATTTGAAGCAGATGAAAAAGTCAAAGAGGCCAAGCTGCAAGCACTAAGGGGAAAACTTGAAGGAATCAAGATGAAAGATGAAGAAAACATTGCAGACTACCTTCACAGACTTGATGAAATTGTGAACACCATCAAAGGATTTGGAGAAGAAATTGCAGATGAAATTCTTATCAAGAAGGTACTTAGATCTCTCACACCCAACTATGATACTAAGGTGTCTACCATAGAAGAAGCCAAGGATCTGAAGAATTTTACAATGGATGAGTTATTTGGCTCACTAACAGCCTATGAGATGAGAACAATCGGTGATAATTCCTTAAGGAAGGAAGCAACATTCAACATCACTAAAAAGGGCAAAGAAGCAACTACTCATAAAGAATCTAGTGAAGACTCTGATGTAGAAATGGCAAACTTTGTCAGGAAGGTCAAAAGAGGATCCGACCAGTATAAAGGAAAGCTACCATTTAAATTTTTCAACTATGGTAAGGTCAGACACTTTGCTGCAAATTGTCCCCACAAAGAAACTGGTGGAGATGAGTTAAGAGAGTTCAGTAAATATGCTGGCAAAGATAGAGAAATAAACATCTACCAGCAAGGAAGGAGAAGCTACCAGAATTAGAACAACCTATATACTATTGAGGATGATACAACAGACGAAGAAAATGCATCAAAAGATGATTACCATGAGAATGACAGAAAAATCAATCCCTTCATGGCACTTGATGAACCAGTTGATGAAGATGAGGAAGAAGAGGATATTGAAGCTGAAGTGGATTTGGAAGGTGAGCTTATCCGTGCTCTTGAGGAATTGAGTAAAATAAGAAGAGAAATAAAAAATGTCAAGTTTGTTGCAGTAGATGAACAAGATCTCTTGAAGCAATCCTTGGATGAGTCCGGTCAAGTTATATTTGACTTAAAATTGCAGTTGGAAGAAACTAAGAGGATATGTGAAGCTACATCCTCTAATCTGACAAAGAAGGAAAAGGAGCATCAAGAGTTGGAAACATAAATAGTGAAGCTCATAAAGGAGCTTGAAGAAAGTAAGGAAGAAATAAAAGCAAGGATCAAATATGAAGGCAACACCAAGGCCTTAGACAAGATATTGAGAAAACAAAAGCAATCCAAAGACACCGGTGGCGTAGGCTTTGAAGAAGGTCAAAGTTCAACCAACAAAGATATATCCGACAAAGAAATAAAGTTCACCTCTTCAAATCAAGGTGAAGAAAAGAAGACATTCACTATAGGCAAGGATACCGGTAAAAAGACATATGTAGATGTTTTGGAAATCACCACACAAACTGGTATACACAAGCAATGAACCAGAGGCCACACTCTTTGTACCGACATGTAGATCCAAGGAGAAATGCAAGAGTTGACCATGAAGGATTCACCAAAATGAACAAAATGAAGGGAAGACCCCTGATGAGGCAATCCTTTGTAGGACCAAGGCAACCTAACTGGTATGTTTCAAACTTTCATGGTTATTGTTACTGGTGTAACAAATTTGGGCATAGAATAGCCAATTGTAGATTAATCAATAAGCCCTCTATGAGAAATGAAAGTAGAAATCCATTTAACTCACTCTGGGATATGAATGTTGTCTATTATCAGTGCAATGGATATGGTCATAAGAGTTTTGAATGTAGGAAGAATAAACCAGTATCCTACAATAATTTTAAGGATTTTCCTTTAAATGAAGATGTAAAATGCTATAACTATCAAGAGTTTGGACACATAGAAAGGTTTTGTTAAAACAAAAAGATCAAGAAAAAGAAGATAAATCTTGATCAAGAACTGGTAATTGAACTTGAGCACAATATAGTAGCTAACAAGAAAGAAACCAAACCGGTATGGGTTGAGAAAGAAAAGGAAAAGGCAGAATCAAGTCTCATAGTGGAGACTGCCTTACATGCTAAAAGGAAAAATCTATGGGTTGTAGATAGTGGTTGCTCCAATCACATGACTGGTGACAAAAAGAAATTCATCAAACTTGAAGAGTGGAATGGTGGTTCAGTAAGGTTTGGAGACAACTCATCCATCAAAATAAAGGGAAAAGGCACTCTAAGTATTGATGGAAAATTGAAGGCACATGATGTATATTATGTGGAAGGCCTAAAGCACAATCTGCTGAGTGTGAGTTAGAAGTGTGACAAAGGTTACAAATTCACCTTTGACTCAACCAGTTGCCAGATAAAGAAAGACAGTACCGGTCAAATTGTGGCAGAATGAAAGAGAATGGATGACAATGTTTATAATATGAAGGAATGCTATGAGTCCCAATGCATCCTAGGATAGGTTGATGAAAGTTGGTTGTGGCACCAAAGATTAGGTCACATTAACTTTGATAACCTCATTGTAGTAAGGAGAAAGGGGTGTGTGAGGAATATTCCACCCATCATCAAATTGGTAAGAACATTTTGTGATGAATGTGTGAAAGGTAAGAAAACTAAAGTGAGATTCAAGACAAAAGAGCACAACACCTCAAGACCACTTGAAATTGTGCATACAGATCTATTTGGTCCAACTAGGACAAGAGCACTTGCAGGTGAAAGATACTTTATCCTCTTTATTGATAATTACTCAAGAATGACATGGGTCACCTTCCTGCAAGATAAGTCACAATAATTTGAAGGATTCTAGATCTTTAGGAAGATGGTGGAGAAAGAAAGTGGGTGCAAGTTAAAATGCCTAAGATCAGACCGGGGTGGAGAGTTTACATCAAATGAATTTGAAGATTTTTGTGAAAAACATGGAATTAGAAGGCAATACTCAGCTTCGAGGACACCACAAAATAATGGTGTGGTAGAAAGGAAGAACAAGATAGCTAAGGAGATGGCCAAAACCATGTTAAATGAGGCTAGTCTACCAAACACATATTGGAAGGAAGTTGTTCATACTACTGCATATACTTTGAACTCGGTTCAATTAAGAACAAAAAATAGTATGACACCTTATGAGTTGTGGTATTACCAGAAGTCATCAGTCAAATAATTCAAAGTATTTGGAAGCAAGTGCTTTATCAAGAAATATATGGATGGTCTAGGAAGTTTTGACTCTAGGAGTGATGAAAGAATGTTCCTTGGTTACTCATCTAACAGCAAGGCCGACAAATACTACAACAAAAGACTAAGAAGAGTCGATGAGAGTGTGCATGTAAAAGTTGATGAGGATATGCACAAAGGATGTCAACCACAGGTTAATCGAAATGATGATTCTAGTGATGAAGATGATGAATCTTAGTCATATAATGAACCAGAAGAAGCATCCAAGAAGGCTTCCAACCGATATGTACAATTGAATCACCCAGAAGAGAAAATTATGGGAAATAAGAGTGATGGTGTGCTGATTAGAAGAAGTGTTGAACACAAATACCACTGAGAGGGGGATGAATCAGTAGTTCCTAAGTTTTTCCTCTTCTGATCTAACTTGAGAATATCAGTTATTTAATTAACCACTTAAACAATCACACTATAATACAAGAAAGAAAGCCAAAGAGACAATTCACAAACAAGTAACTCACAACACCAAATTTATGAGGAAAACCCAATATGGGAAAAACCTCAGTGAGAAAAGTTGTTGGAGACTACTGCTCCAATCCAGCCTCACAGGTAAAACACAAAATTACAAAGATTTTGGGCACCAACCCAAGGAGCAAAAACCCCTACACGAAGCTTTAACTTGGCAATGTATATTGAAATAGTATTTGAATACAATTAAGGCTTCTTGTTGCAAATGAATTTTGCAACTCTGGAATCAAATAACTCTTTGTCGGTTGACAATCTTTTCTCCTACACTGAAATTCACACTGCTAGTTGTGAGATTGTTGTCTCTGTTTCTTGACCTCTGTTATCTTTCTCTCCCTCTCATACACACTGTGTAACTCTAGGATGGTGCCTGCTCTACCACACCTTACCGGTTGGGCTCAACTGCAAGACTATGGTATTACTGCTAGAATCCTCTCACTGGTTTGCTGGCTCACTCACAATGCAAATTTCTCAAAACTCCTTCTAAATATTTCTCCTTGCTCTTCTCACTTCTCTCGTCTACTCAATCTTCATAGCATCAACAACATTTTCCATCTAGAGCTCTCATTTCTTATACAGTGAATTCTCGCCAGAATGCAATTCAAATACCTAAGCAGTAAGGGTTTCCTCTTTCCAACACAATCTTCATGAGATCCAATCCCACCAATCTTGGATCAATCACCTATCGTAGAAGGATGAACCTGCACACGGTTTCCATTATCCAATGCACATTTTCTGGAAATGGAAATCTCGAATTAGATCTTCTATCCCGAAATCAGTTGACACATAAGGTACTTTAGAAGTTTTCTTTTTGAGGACTTTCTGAATCATATTTCCCTTGCATAGATTCAAGTGCCAACTACTCTCTGATCTTCCTCTATCATTCTGTCTTCCTCGAGTAGCAATCAGTCAGATACAATCCCTCAATTTGTGGCTCCTCCATTAATGGTGATTATCTATTTTATCAATCCTTTCGATGAGGCTTCACCAACCATAACATGTTTGCCACCTCTTCTTCACATGGCATCACAACAATCAAGGCATGGCCCACCAACACACAATCAGTCCGACAAACACATGCAGGTATATCCCTTTGCCGATAGATTTTTCTTCTTCTGTTAATCAGTAGAGCATCCTGTACCAGTTGCACATCTTCATCTCCATTGTTGTGAGACAACTTTAACATTCTGCCTCTTCATCATAAACAAGCGACCATCCTGTACTAGTTTCTTTTTTGATAGACCTTCATTCTTTATGCTCCCCTTATGTGGATCGCCATCATGTCGATTGATATCAATGACAACATAGTTCCAAAATGCCAACAATCTCCCCCTTTGATACAATGACAAAGGGTACTTGTGCACTCCCCCTTTGATCCATACCAAGCTCCCCCTTTGATCACTCTCATCTCCCCCTGAGCCACATAATGCCTTCCTAGGCAGATAACACAACTCCCAACTTGTGTCGGAGGTACTCAAAAGTGCTTACCGGTAACGGTTTGGTAAAAATGTCTGCTACTTGTTCACCAGTGGGGACATAATCCATCCTTACCTCCTATCCTTCAACCTTCTCTTGAAGAAAGTGATATTTGATAGCAATGTGTTTTGTTCTGGAATGCATGACTAGATTCTTTTCTATGTTGATTGCACTCGAATTGTCATACCGGATGAGAATAGGTTCAGTGATGTCCACCTGTATATCTTTGAGAGTCTGCTTCATCTAAAGCACCTAAGAGAATCATGTAGTAGCAACAATGTACTCAACTTCAATAGTAGATAAGGAGACTGAGTCCTACTTCTTGCTATGCCAAGAGACCAACCGGTCACCTAGAAAGAATGCATCACCGCTTGTGCTCTTTCTATCATCAATGCATCCTACCCAATCAACATCAATGTATGATTCCAAGATAAAATCTCCCTATTTAGGATACCATAAACATTAGCTGAGCATTCCTTGTAGGTACCTAAAAATTTTGCCAACAACATTCATGTGTGACTTCTTTGGTGCAGCTTGGAATCTATCTACAATGCACACTACCTGAACTATATTCGGTCTTGAAGCAGTTAGATACAGTAGACTACCTATCATAGATCTTTTTAGAGTCTGATCCACCACCGGTGATTCATCATTCTTGCTCAATTTGTTGTCGGTCACTATAGGGGTACTTACTGGTTTGCAATCTTCCAGTTGGAATTTCTTCAGCATCTCCTTTGCATAATTTACTTGTGAGATAAATATTCCTTTATCTTTCTATAATATCTACAAGCCATGGAAGTAAGTCAATTAAGCAAGCATTGACATCTCAAATTCTGACCTCATCTAATCAGCAAACTCTTTGCAGAGAGTATCCTTGTTACCTCCAAAGATGATGTCATCTACATACACAACCACAATAATCATGTGATTCCCATCTTTCCTTATGTACAAATTGTTGTTAGCACTTCCCTTTTTGAATCCCTACTCCTTCAAATACTAATCTAGTCTTGAGTACCATGCTCTAGGAGCTTGCTTTAAACCTTATAGAGCCTTCTTTAAACGACACCCAAATGTCTCATCATCACGTAGCAAAAATTCTTCCGGTTGTTCCATGTATACTTCTTCTTCTAAATTTCCATTTAGAAAAGCAGATTTTACATCCATTTGGTATACTTTATAGCCCTTGTAGGTAGAGTAAGATAGAAACATCCTAATTTCTTCTAATCTAGCCATCGGTGCAAATGTTTCTTCAAAGTCAATCCCCTCTACTTGAGAGTATCCTTTGCACACTAGTCTAGATTTATGCCTTACAATCTTACCTTCTTCATTCATCTTGTTCCGGTAGACCCACTTTGTGCCAATGATGTTCTTGTCTTCTAGTTTAGGGACTAATTCCCATGTCTTGTTCTTCTCAATCTGGTGCAGTTCTTCTTCCATGACATCCATCCATTCTTGTCTCTTTCTAGCCTCATTGAAATTTTTGGGTTCAACTTCAGTCATGAGGCATAGGTTAACTTTTTCATCATTCCAGGCAAGTCTTCTTCTACTTTGCACACCATCACTCTTATTTCTCAAAATTTTCTCTTTTGGGTGATTTATCTATACATACCGGTTGGGGGCCTTCTTGGATGCTACCTCTGGTTTAGTATCTATCTGAACTTCACAATATTCATCACCGTAGTCATCATACCAGTTAACCTGTGGTTGACATCCTCTATGCATATCTTCATCAAATTTTACATGCACACTCTCAATGACCCTTATTAGCCTTTTATTGTAGCGTTTGTAGGCTTTGTTGTTAGATGAGTAACCAAGAAAGATTCCTTCATCACTCCTAGAGTCAAAACTTCCTAAACCATCCACATCTTTCTTGATGAAGTACTTGCTTCCAAATACTTTGAAGCTTTTCACAGACGGCTTCCGGGCATAACATAACTCATAAGGTGTCAATTTGTTATTTGTTCTTAATTGAACCCAATTCAAAGTATATGCAGAAGTGTGAACAACTTCTTTCCAATATGTATTTGGTAGACTAGCCTCATTTAACATGGTTCTAGCCATCTCCTTGACTATCCTATTCTTCCTTTCTACCACACCATTTTGCTACGGTGTTCTAGGAGTAGAGTATTGCCTTCTAATTCCATTTTTTTCACAATAATCTTCAAATTCATTTGATGTGAACTCTCCACCCCTGTTCGATCTTAGACATTTTAATCTGTTCCCACTTTCCTTTTCCACCATTTTCCGAAAGATCTTGGATCTTTCAAATGCTTTTGATTTATCTTGTAGAAAGGTGACCCATGTCATCCTTGAGTAGTCATCAATGAAGAGAATAAAGTATCTTTCACCAACAAGTACTCTTGTTTGAGTTGGACCACACAGATCTGTATGCACAATTTCAAGTGGTCTTGAGGCGTTGTGCTCCTTTTTCCTAAAACTCACTTTTGTTTGCTTACCTTTTAAACATTCATCACAAAATGTGTTTACCGGTCTGATGATGGGTGGAATATTCCTCACACACCCCTTTTTTCTTACTGCAACTAAGCTATCAAAATTGATGTGACCTAATCTTCTGTGCCATAGACAACTTTCATCTACTTGTCCTAACATGCATTGGGACTCATAGCATTCCTTGAGATTATAAACATTTCCATCAGTCCTCTTTCCTTCTAGCACAACTTTACTGGTACTGTCTTTCTTTATCTGGCAATTGGTTGAGTCAAAGGTGAGTTTGTAACCTTTGTCACACATCTGACTCACACTTAGCAGATTATGTTTGAGGACTTCAACATAATATACATCATGTGCCTTCAGTTTTCCATCAATTCTTAGAGTTGTCTCCAAACCTTACTGATCCACCATTGTAGTCTTCAAGTTTGATGAATTTCTTTTTGTCACCAATCATATGTTTTGAACAACCACTATCTACCACCCATATATTTTTCCTTTCAGCATGCAAGGTCATCTGTACTAAGAGACTTGATTCGGCCTATTCCTTTTCTTTCTCAACCCAAACTGGTTTGATTTCCTTCTTCTCATTTGCTGCTATATTTAGCTCGGGTTCAGTTACCGACCCTTGATCTGGATTTTCCTTCATTTGCTTGATCTTCTTGTTTTTGCATAACTTCGCTATGTGTCCAGATTCTTGATAGTTATAGCATTTTACATTTTCATTAAAGGGAATGTCCTTAAAATTATTTTAGGGTGTAGGTTTATTCTTCCTACAATCAAAACTCTTATGACCATATCCATTGCACTGATAGTAGAGAACATTCATATCCTGGGGTGTATTAAATGGGTTTCTACTTTCATAATTCATAGAAGGCTTATTCTTTAATCTACAATCATCTATTCTGTCTCCAAATTTATTGCACCGGTAATAGTAACCATGAAAGTTTGAAACATACCAATTAAGCTATCTTGGTCCTAAATGGAACTACCTCATGGAGGGTCTTCCCTTCATGTTGTTAAATCTAGTGAATCCTTTGTGATAAATTCTAGCAATTTTCCTTGGATCTGCATTTTGGTGTAAGAAGTGTGGCCTTCAATTCATTTTTGCATACCAGTTTGAGTGATGATTTCCAACAGCTTCTACATATGTCTTTTTGCTGGTATCCTTGCCTACAATGAATGTCTTCTGTCCTTCACCTTCAATTGAAGAGGTGAACATTGTTTCTTTGTTGGATTTATCTTTGTGGGTTGAACTTTGACCTTCTTCAAAACCTAATCCATCGGTGTCTTTGGATTTCTT
Organism: Cryptomeria japonica; assembly: GCF_030272615.1. Lineage (NCBI taxonomy): Eukaryota > Viridiplantae > Streptophyta > Pinopsida > Cupressales > Cupressaceae > Cryptomeria > Cryptomeria japonica. Next base: position 141,874,860 of record NC_081414.1, read on the forward strand.
TTGTTTTCTCAACATCTTATCTAAGGCCTCATTGTTGGCTTCATACTTACTCCTTATTTTTATTTCTTCCTTGCTTTCTTCAAGCTCCTTTTCCGAGCCTTATTATTTCAGCTTCTAGCTCTTGATGATCCTTTTCTTTCTTTGTCAGATCAAAGGTTGTAGCTTCACTAATCCTCTTAGTTTCTTCTAGTTGTAGCTTCAATTCAGATATGACTTGATCGAAGTCTTCTAGAGATTGTTTCAAAAGATCTTGTTCATCTACTGCAACAAGCTTAACCCTCTTGAGTTCTCTTCTTGTTTTACTCAATTCTTCAAGAGAACTTATAAGTTTTCTCTCCAAATCCACTTCAGCTTCAACATCCACTTCCTCCTCATCTTCATCAGCTGGTCTGTCAAGTGCCATGAAGAGATTGACTTTTATGTTGTTCTCATGCTCATCATCTTCTGATGCATTTTCATCATCTATTGTGTCCTCCTCAAAGTTATATAAGTTGTTCTGGTTCCGGTAGCCTCTTCTTCCCTATCGGTAGTCATTCCTTTCACTATCTTTGTTGTCAGATCTTCTGAACTCTCTTGACTCAACTCCACCAATTTCTTTGTGGGGACAATTTGCAATGAATTGTCCTACCTTTCCACAGTTGAAGCACTTAAGTGGTAGCTTTCCTTTGTACCGGTCGGATCCTCTTTTGAGCTTCCTGACAAATTTTGCTACTTCTGCATCAGAATCTTCACTAGATTCTTTGTGAGTAACAACTTATTTTCCCTTTTTGGTGAAGTTGAATGTTGCTTCTTTCCTTGAGGAAGTATCACTGATTGTTCTCCTCATAGATTGTCAGGGAGTCAAATTGCTCATCCATTGTAAAAGTCTTCAGATCCTTGGCTTCTTCAATGGATGACACCTTAGTATCATATTTGGGAGTGAGAGATCTAAGTATGTTTTTGACAAGAATCTCATCTGCAATATCTTCTCCAAGTCCTCTAATGGTATTCATAGTTTCATCAAATATGTGAAGATAGTCTACAATATTTTCATCATCTTTCATTTTGATGTTTTCAAGCTAATACCTTAGTGTTTGCAACTTGGCTTCCTTGACTTTTGCATCTCCCTCAAACAACCTCTGTAATTTGTCCCATGTATCCTTTGCTAAAATACAGTGCATGACTTTGACAAATTCATTATCGGACAGTCCACTCAAGATAGCATGTCTTTCCTTTGCATTATTCTCATACTCCTTTTTTGCATCCGGATCAGAGGGAGGAGTATTAGGAACAAAATACCCATTCTTGACCGACATCTACACATCAAAACCAAGAGATGAAATATAGGTCTCCATTCTTCTGCTCTAGATGGCATAGTTGGATCCATCAAACATGGGGGCTTTTGAGGAAGCAAACTCACTTCTTGCCATTGTGCTCAAAATCTAGAATCTACCCAATGTTTAAAGATAACTGGGAACCTAAGCTTTGATACCAATTGTTGAACACAAAATACCACTAAGGAGGGAGTGAATCAGTGGTTCCTAAGTTTTTCCTCTTCTGAACTAACTTGAGAATATCAGTTATTTACTTAACCACTTAAATAGTCACACTGGTAATACAAGAAAGAAAGCCAAAGAGACTATTCACACACAAGTAACTCACAACACCAAATTTATGAGGAAAACCCAATATGGGAAAAACCTTAGTGAGAAAAGCTGCTGGAGACTACTGCTCCAATCCAACCTCACAGGTACAACATAGATTTACAAATATTTTGGGCACCAACCCATGCACTTTTAGGGAAGCGACCCAAGGAGCATCAACCCATGCACCAAGCTTCAACTTGGTTATGTATATTGAAATACTATTTAAATACAATTAAGACTTCTTGTTACAAATGAATTCTACAACTCTTGAATCAAATAACTCTCTGTTGGTTGATAGTCTTTTCTCCTCCACTAAAACTCAAATTGCTAGTTGTGAGATTGTTGTCTCTATTTCTCATCCTCTGTTATCTTTCTCTCCCTCTCACACACAATCTCTCAACACTCTGTGTCACACTAGGATGCTTCCTTCTCTGGCACACCTAACCATTTGGGCTCAACTGCAAGACTATGCTATTACTGCTAGAATCCTCTCACTGGTTTGCTTGCTCACTCACACTGTAACTTTCTCAGAACTCCTTCTAAATTTTTCTCCTTCCTCCCTCTCACTTCTCTTCTCTACTCAATCTTCACAACATCAACAACATTTTCTGTTTGGAGCTCTCATTTCTTATACGGTGAATTCACGCCAGAATGCAATTCACAAATGTGAGCAGTAAGGGTTTCCTCTTTCCAACACAATATTCATGAGATCCCATCCCAGCTATCTTGGATCAATCACCTATCCTAGAAGGATGCACATTTACTGGAAATGGCAATCTCAAATCAGATCTTCTATCCTGAAATCAGTCGACACATAAGGCACTTTAGAAGTTTTCTTTTTGAGGACTTCCTGAATCAAATTTCCCTTGCATAGATTCAAGCGCTAACTAATCTCTGATCTTCCTCTATTATTCCTTCTTCCTCAGGCCGCAATCAGTCAGATATAATCCTATGATTTGTGGCTCCTCCATTAATGGTGATTATCTGTTTCATCATCCCTGTCGATGAGGCTTCACCAACCACAACTAGTTTTCCACCTCTACTTCACATGGCGTCATAACAATCAAGACATGGCCCACCAACACACAGTCAGTCCAAAAAACACATATAGGTATATCCCTTTGCTGATAGAGTTTTCTTCTTTTGTTAATCTGTAGAGCATCTTGTATCAGTTGCATATCTTCACCTCTGGTGGTGTGAGACAACTTTAACATTTTGTCTCTTCGTCATAAACAAGCAACCATCCTTCAGATCGGTTTCTGTATCCTGCAGACCAGTTTCTTTACCAGTAGAACTTCAATCTTTATGCTCACCTTATGTGGATTGTCATCATGCCGGTTGACATCAATGACAACATAGTGCCAAAATCCCAACAAGAAGACTTGCCCGGATTGATGAACAAGTCAACCTCTTCCTCATGAATGAAGTTGAACCCAAAACATTCAATGAGGCCAACAAAAGACAAGAATGGATGGATTCCATGGAAGAAGAACTGCAATAGATTGTGAAGAACAAGACTTGGGAATTAGTCCCTAGAATGGAAGACAAGAACATCATTGGCACAAAATGAGTCTATTGGAATAAGATTAATGAAGAAGGTAAGATTGTTAGGCATAAAGATAGACTAGTGTGCAAAGGATACTCTTAGGTAGAGGGGATTGACTTTGAAGAAATATTTGTACTGGTAGCTAGATTAGAAGCAATTAGAATGTTTCTATCCTTCTCTGCCTACAAGGGTTATAAAGTATATCAAATGGATGTAAAATTTGCCTTCCTAAATGGAAATTTGGAAGAAGTGTACATGGAGCAACCGGAAGGATTTTTGTTGCATGATGATGAAACATTTGTGTGTCAATTGAAGAAGGCCCTGTATGGTCTAAAGAAAGCTCCCAAAGCATGGTATTCAAGATTAGATCAGTACTTGAAGGAGTAGGGATTCAAAAAGGGGAGTGCTGACAACAATTTGTACATAAATAAATATGGGAACCACATGATCATTGTGGTTGTGTATGTAGATGACATTATCTTTCGAGGCAACAAGGACACCCTCTACAAAGAATTTTCTGATCAAATGTAGTCAAAAATTGAGATGTCAATGCTTGGTGAATTGAAATACTTCCTTGGTTTGTAGATACTATAGTAAGATAAGGGAATCTTTATCTCATAAATCAAGTATGCAAAGGAAATGTTGAGGAAATTCCAACTCAAGGATTGTAAAAAAGTAAGTAGCCCCATGGTGACCGACAGTAAATTGAGCAAGAATGATGAATCACCAGTGGTGGATCAGACTCTATATAGATCCATGATAGGAAGTCTATTGTATCTAACTGCATCTAGATAGGATATAGTACATGAAGTATGCATGGTGGCCAGATTCCAAGTTGCACCTAAGCAGTCACATATGAATGTTGTAAGAAGAATCTTTAGGTACCTACAAGGGACACTCAGTTATGGATTGTGGTATCCAAAACAAGGAGATTTTATCTTGGAAGTATACACTGATGCTGATTGGGAGGGTTGCATTGATGATCAGAAGAGCACAAGTGGTGGTGCATTATTTCTATGTGACCGATGATGGTAGGATGAAAGAATAAGTGTCAGGTAGAATAGTGAGAGGGGAGGGGTGAATCAGTATACTAAAAAACTAATACAAACTCCCAACCTCAAATTCATAATCACAAAGTAAACTTTCACTTATCAAGATCAATACTCAACATCAACCAACATCAACCGGTTTGGCTATTACAACAACTTAACAGTAAACAACTTCAATCTTGTAAACATAAAAAATGCTTAATCATATGTTAACATATTCATCTCTCAATGCTTCCAATTATCATGCCTTATCAGAGTAGCTAAGTAGTTAAACAAATTAACAAATAAGATCATAACCACAAAAGCATTCACCACTTGACACAAATATTTATATGTGGAAAACCCAAATAGGTAAAAACCACAGTGAGATGAGACTCACAAGGATAGCTAACTAAACTCTTTTGAACTTCACCCTATTAGGAGCCAAGCCTGTTAAATCTTTTACAATAAGTCCTATTAAGAACTAATTCTAGTTAGGAATCACCCGGTTAAGGGATTTACAAATATGCCTTGATGAAAAGCACAATACCCTGTTAGGAGTAACCTCACTAGAGGATTTGAGAATCCAAACTAATGGACCACCTTGTTAGAGGATTTAGAAAGTAACCAAGCTTGTTAGATCTTACTCGGTTAGGGGATTTCAATTTCTGTTGTAATTGTTAGAAAACAATAGGTTTTCTTGTTCTATTTGAATTGCACTACATCTGCTTGATCAGATCCTTCTTAAGCTTCAATCTACCTTTACTCAAACTACAGATCCATCCATTGGTTAGGAAACCACGCACTCAATTGGTTTCTACCAATCTTGTCAAATTTGCCAACACTTAGAAAAACAATATCATCAACCTTAAATACAAATCAACTAGGTCGATAACACAAAAAAAACCTCATTCTCATCATCGAGATTACAAACAAGTCACAATCTTGACCATTAGAAATCATAACAATCTCTTCACATTCTTTAAGAAAATTCCAACTGCTCCATGATCATCACTTCATCAGACTTTGTAACTCATCAAGCGCTACGCATTAGATGCAATCCACTTTTCTCCTTTCCAAGATAACAAATGCACCAAATCAATCTGAACTAATCCTCATTCAATGATCACATGTGTCTCCTTCATTACCACTCAACATTAGATCTTAAAGCAACAAACTTGATCGGTTAGGGTTTAATAGAAAACAACTAGTAGGGTTTACCGGTTACATAACATAGAAAGGTTTAACCCTTTACACTGGTTCAACTTACAAACTACCATATACCAGTTTACAACATCTTCCTTAAAGTTTATCATATCAGTTACAAGATAATAGAAATAACAACAATAACATCAACAATATCATGAATATCATTCACTGGTTAAATTGACATAAATTCCAACATATCATTAATGCAATCTATATGCAAAATGCCAACAATCCAAAAATAACAGCAATCTCCCCCTTTGGCATTGATGGCAATACAAATATCAATGCCTCTGATTGCTACTATGGATTGGTGAATAGGAATCCTAGTTTACATTACCAAGTTTTCACCATGGTCTATATGTCTTCAGTCTGTCACTGGTTCACCTAATCAGACACATAATTCTTCTCCTCAATCACATAATTCTTCTCCCCCTTTGACAGTAATGCCAAATTGAAAGTAAAACATGTAATTCCAAATTCTCACTATGCATCAAAATACTCCAACTTGATGCTCCCCCTATGGAATACATCCACTTCTAAAAACAATCAATCTATGTAAGATTTTCCAAGTAATTTAGGGATTGAAGCAATTAACATCAGGCTCAACTGACTTCATGAAGAGGGACAACCCCCAACTAACTTCTAAGATACTCAAAAGTTGTCTTAGGCAGAGGTTTGGTAAAGATATATGCAAGCTTCTCCTAGGTAGAAACATGCTCTAAGATAACATCTTTACTTTGAACTTTTTCCCTCAAAAAGTGATACTTCAATTCAATGTGCTTAGTCCTTGCATGCAAAACAAGATTCTTAGAAACATTTATTGTACTTGTATTATCACACAAAATCTTTATAGGTTCTGATATCTTCATCTTAAAACCTTCAAAAATGTGCCTCATCCAAATAGGTTGTGTGAAATTCATGTAGGCTACTACATACTCAGCTTTCGTAGTAGATTGTGAAGTACAACTCTGCTTCTTACTACTCCATGAAACTATCCTTCTTCCTAGAAAGAATGCTCCACCAGTAGTACTCTTCCAGTCATCAATATTTCCTACCCAATTAGCATCAGTGTATGCCTTCAAATCAAAGTTTCCTCCTGTACCTAGGAATTGAGAATTCATCACAAGCAATAGCAAATTAGCCTAGCTCAATCACGAAAACTAAAATGTAGTGATAACAATCCTAAAAACATTCAATGAAAACATGAAAGCAAGACATTCAATATGAAATCTAAGCAAACCAAATGTAGATGTCTCCTTCATGTGGCTCCATTGTCCTTCTTTCTCCTTCAAATAGCTTTGTTTTGTGGATCTCACCTTCAAGTGCATAAACCTAATGTGAAAGCAAGATTTGTCAAGACAAGATGATAGCATAAGGGTACTAGAAGCGTGATTGATTTGACCAGGGGCTTTGATTGAAGAAATTCATCCAATTTATAGACAATTTGGAGAAAAGACAAGATTAGCATGAAGAGATTTGAAAGGAAATTTCAAATCAAGAATGACAATTATGACAAATTATGACAAATTGACACTTTCTATGCAAGATTGATTGATTGATAATTATGACAAATTGCTATGTCAAAATTGATTGATTGTCAATTATGACAAAATATGACAAATTTGCTATGTCATTCCCATGAAATTAGGAGAAATATAGGAGAAAATTGAAAATTAGATGAATTAGAAATTAGGAAATTAGAAAATTGATGGAAATTAGAAAATTAGGAATTAGGAGAAATTAGTAAATTGGAAAATTAGGTAAATTAATTAACAATTTTTCATTCATTAATTAATTCACAAAGAGAGGAAAAATTAGTTAGCCAATTAAATAAACATTTAATTGTGACAAGAAGACTTAGGATAAATAAATAAATTATTAATCCTAGAGGGAAAGATGACAAACGAGGTTAAATGAATAAATCATGAAACCCTAGAAGATGAATTAGAAATGCAAGGATGACAATTAGGTCTTGATGTAAGATAATTGATGTCGATTTGATTATGATTTTGAATTGATAAATGATTTGATCGATAAATGTGCCAATTAATGAGGAACAATGACTAATTGATCCAAATTGACATGATTGAGAAGGACAATGATCGATGACAAATTGATCGCAAGACGACAAGATTGAAAATGACAATGATCGATGACAAATCGATCGCAAAACAACAAGATTGAAAATGACAACAATCGATGACAAATCGATCGCAAGATGACAAGATTGATGACAATTTGATCAAAGGACAAGGATTGATGATGAATCAATCACAAGATGACAAGATTGAAAAGAGGACAAAACCCTAATTAGTATTGACGATGTCAAAAATGATGACAAATTAACATGCACATTGATTCGACAGGATAAGATCAATCAAAATCATGACTGAAGATTGTTATCGACAAGACCAAATTCAAAAGCAAGGCAGATGAAGAATGCAGAAGAAGGACTCGATGCTCACAAATGATAAAGACCAAGTATGTAACATAGAAGAAATGTTAATGCGATGCAAAAACCTAAAATAAGGCAATGCATCAATGTTAAAATATGACTCCGCAAGTGTTGACCAGGTTTAGACATCTACATTTTGCCCCTCTTTGAGACAATGCGATTCTTAGCGTTGTTTCAAAGAACAATAATGAAAATGCCCTAGACAATGACAATGACATATGCATGCCCAATTGAGGAATTGGTCGGAAACATCCAGAAAAGAGGCCAATTAATCGATAAGAATGACAAAAGACGATAGGTTTGAATGGATCAAATGGACTGCCAAGACTGATGGAAGAAATGTTAGTAAGCAGAAATTAGACAGAGGATAGTTAGAGATGAAGGAAAACTTGCTTTCACAAATGCACATAAGTAGGTGAGATCCTTTATTTAATGTAGCAAAGCGGATGCACAACATCATGTCATTGAAGGCTAGAGCTGAAATGCAACCCCTTTTGCAAAAGACAGACACATCGCACACAAGGAATGAGTGAAGCATCCTAGGGTGCATACATCAAGGGTTGAGGTATGTACAACATTCACAAAGCGAACATACTTATCACAGAAACCCAATGATATAGTTGCCCCAGTTTGTGACAAACATTCCACAAACAACAAACACAACAAAAAAAGGAAAGGGACCATGAACCATCCCAGTCACTCTATATCACTCAGTGACATCATCGAGCAACATAGGAACATGATCAAAGCCAAAGATAAATCAGTAAAAAGATAAGACGCACAAATTCAACCAAGTCAAACAAACAGTCTGATCGTCATTGTTAAAAGTTGAAAGTGTGGATAGGACGATCATGCTGTCTGGTTTCAAGGAATGCGGTACCTCGTCCAAGATAGGACACAGTCTGGTTTCGAGTATACCACACCCTGTATAAGACCCATGATAGTAGTGACAAGGTCAAATGACATTGATGTCGATGTTCGATTGAGAAGACAATTATGATCAGTTTGAATGTCTGGTTTGATTGAAAAATTTCATCTGTGAATGCGTGATTTTTATTAAAGCGCAGTGTGTGATTGATTGTCGTTGGATGTATGCTCAGCGATCGGTCTATGCACAAAGGGGATATTTTTGTTTTGTTTTTCGAGTTTTTACTATTTTTTTTTTGTGTTCATTTTTTCAGGACTTTATTTGATTTTTTTATGATTTTTTCAGGACATTATTTGATTTTTTTGGATTTTTTTAAGGACATTTTTCAATTTTTTAAAATTATTTTAGGACATTTTTCAATTTTTATGATTTTTTCAGGATATTATTTGATTTTTATAATTTTTTCAGGACATTTTTCAATTTTTAAGTTCCAATGATTGATCATGACAAGGGGAACACACCCAATGCATATCAGAGAGACATATATAGAGACCAGGACCAAAACATATGCACAAGAAACTGGAGTATGCAAGACAATGATGTTGACCAATCACAGGCCTGGAATAGAACATTAGGTCAGGACAAAGATAGATTTGATAAACCTGCAGAGAGACAACATAGCTAGAGGTCATGACAGATGACGGAGCAATGATCTCGTTACACATGGCGCCTAATTGCTAGGTTTTCACCATGGTACTTGCCCAAAGTGCCTGTTTGCCAAGTTTTCACTAGAGGGCGAATCATTTTTCTTTACTTTTTTGTTCTTTCTCTTTGTTTCTCTTTTTTCACTTTTTTTGTATTTTTTTTGAGCTTTTTGATTTTTTGTATTTTTTTAGGATCATATTTGAAAAAGTGCAGATAAAAAATTATGCCTAGTACTTGCGAAGGTGCATGCTATTTATAGGATCTGATAAAGGTTCACCTTCTAGAGTGGCAAGCTGATATGCCCCCGAGCCATAGGCTATAGTTACTATGAAAGGCCCAACCCAATTAGGTTCAAACTTTCCTTTGATGACGTCAGTAGATTTTGCATTCTTGGGGTTTTCCTTTAAAACCAGATCTCCCACTTCGAAGTGTTGCCCTTTGACCTTCTTGTTATAAGAGCGACGGAGACGGTTTTGATATGCTTGCAAATGTGTCAGAGTTGTCTGATGCTTCTCATCTAACATCTCAAGCTGATGCAATCGAGAGACTCTATGCATTTCATCATCAATTAGATGTTGCAAAGAAACACGCAAAGAAGGAATCTCCACTTCCAAGGGTAAAATGGCTTCTGCACCATACACCAAAGAATAAGGTGTTGCTCCAGTAGGTGTGTGGATAGAAGTGCGATAAGCCCATAGTGCTGGATTCAATTGTACATGCCAATCTCGACCAACATCATTGACAACCTTTTTCAGGATCTTGATAATGGTTTTATTTGATGCTTCGACTTGACCATTACCCTGTGGATAGTATGGACTGGAGAAACAATGTTGGATATGAAACTTTTCACAGAGTTCCTTGACATCTTTATTCTTGAAGGGACGACCATTATCAGTGACTATGGCAAGGGGAACCCCATATCGGCATATGATATAATTCTGTAGGAATTTTGAAATTTGCACACCAGTGATATAGGTCATGGGGATAGCCTCGATCCATTTTGTAAAATACTCTGTGGCTATAATGATGAACTTGTGTCCATTTGTAGATGTCGGGTGAATCTTGCCAATAAGATCCAATCCCCATTGAGAAAAGGGCCATGGAGATATGACAGAATGAAGCTCTTGGGCTAGCACATGAATATAATTTCCATGGATTTGGCATTTGTAGCACTTCTTAACAAAATCATGAACATCCTTTTCCAGAGTGGGCCAATAATACCCAGCACGAATCAACTTTTTGGCTAAGCTAAGACCATTGAAATGGCCCCCACATATACCATCGTGAACCTCATGTAAAGTCATTTGTGCTTCGTCAGAATCCAAACACCTAAGGAGGGTATGGTCAATGGAACGACGGTAAAGGGTGTCGGCAATGATGACATATTTGGTTGTCTGTCAGATGAAGGCTCGACATTGGTTAGTGGAAAGATTAGGTGGTAAGGTTTGGGATTTCAAATATTGATAGACGTCATTGTACCATGGGGAGTTAGGGCCAACAAGAACACACATCACATCTGTTGTCAGAATTTCAAAAGAAGGGACAAGCAACTATTTGACCAAAAATTCACATTTGTCCATATTGTGGGGCATATTCAACATGGAAGCAATCGTAGCCATCGCATCTGCTGACTTGTTTTGAATTCTTGGAACTTGACTGAAATGGATAGCCATGAATTTTGTCTTGAAGATATCTACCATGTGCTTGTAGGGAATAAGCTTTTCATCTTTTGTTTCGTAGTCATCATTCACCTGACGGATGACTAACTGAGAATCTCCATAGACTTGCAAATGTGTGATATTCCAGTGGACCACTACTCAGAGTCCTGTGACCAGAGCTTCATATTTGGCAATGTTATTGGTACAATGGAAAGTTATTTTGTAGGATTTTGGAATAGCATCACCTTGAGGGGTGACAAACAATATGCCTACTCTGGACCCGAACTTGGTATGGGATCCATCAAAGTATAACTTCCATTCATTAGAAGATGTAAGAGCAAAGACTGATTCATCTGGAAAATCGGTCAACATGGGATGATCATCATAAATAGGAACCTCTACAAGTTGATCTTCTATGACTTGTCCTTTTATTGCCTTTCGCTCCATGTACTCAATATCAAACTCACTGAGGATCATCACCCACTTTGCGAGGTGACCTGTCACAGCTGCCCTACTAAGCAAGTATTTCAAGGGATCAATTTTTGCAACTAGCAATGTCTGATGACTTAATATATAGTGTTGAAGCTTCTATGTTGTAAAGACTACTGCTAAACATGCCCATTCAATAGTTGAATAATTCAACTCATAGCCTACTAGTGTCTGACTAATATAATAAATAGCTCGCTCTTTACCGTTCTCATCTTGTTGGGCCAAGAGAACTCCTAGTGACATCTCAGTGGTAGAAATATACAATATAAATGGCTTTCCTTCTATAGGAGGCATTAGAATAGGTGGCGACAACAGATAATCCTTGAGAGCTTGAAATGCTGATTGACATTGCTCAGTCCATTTAAAAGTGACTCATTTATGCAATAAATGCTATAATGGATGACATTTGTCTACCAATTGAGCTATAAAGCAGCAGATTGACTGTAGCTTTCCTTGTAGACTTCTTAGTTGCCAGAGATTGGAAGGAGGAGGCATATTCATTATTGCTTTAACCTTGGCAGGGTCGACTTCAATGCCTCTATGAGAAACAATGTACCCTAGTAATTTGCCAGCTGTTACACCAAAGACACACTTCTTTGGATTGAGTCTGAGCTTGTAGGTCTCCATTCGGTCAAAGACTAGGCCCAGGATGGCTAGATGACTATCTCTTGTGACAGATTTGCATAATAAGTCATCAACATAGTCTTCCATCAAAGTATGCATGAAATCATGGAAAATTGTCGTGATCACTCTTTGATATGTTGCGCCAGCATTTTTAAGACCAAAGGGCATCACATTCCAACAATAGGTACCCCAAGCATAGGTGAATGTAGTCTTATGTTGGTCTTCAAGAGCAATGCGAATTTGGTTATAGCCAGAGAAACCATCCATCAATGAGAGCATCTCATATCCAGCAGTCATGTCAACTATGATGTCTATATTTGGCAGTGGAAAATCATCTTTAGGGCATGCTTTATTCAGATCCCTAAAATCCATACAGATTTTGATGCCCCCAGCTACCTTGCTAACTGGTACTAAATTTGAAATCCAGTTTGCATAATCAATGGGTCTAATAAAGCCCACATCTAGTAATTTTTTCAGTTCTACCTTGACCAAAAGAGCCACCTAGGGACGCATCTTTCTGAGTTTCTGTTTGATAGGCTTAGCATCTGCTTTTAATGGCAAGTGATGAAGGACTAATTCTGGATCAAGGCCAGGCATATCTGTATAGGACCACACAAAATTGATCTTTTTCTCAAGGAAGAAATTGACAAAATCTATCTTTTCCTATTTTGATAAAGAAGCAGTGAAATGAATGACCTTAGGGTTGTTAGGTGTACCCAGATTGATTTCCACGGTCATTTCCACAAGCAATGTTGATTTATCCTAACTTGATAGGGGTATGTCCACTCTTCTACCTTTGGGTGCCTCAGAGAGGTTTTCATCCGCAGGTACGTCTTTTATTTTTACTTTTGTATGATCAGAGAGTGCCTTACGGTTTTCACTCAAAGACCTATCTTTTTGATTTTGTACTTTTTCTTTTCTTTTTTCCTTTTGATGACTGGAAGATGGAGTTGACTCCCCAAAATACACTATGGAATCTAGATCAATAGCAAATCCTGCCTTATGATCTCCTTGTGGTATGCCTTCTCGTAGTCCCAAGAATTCTGCAATTGCTTCATCATTTTGAAAATAGTCCAATGTGAGTGGTTCTTGTTGGTCATGTTGGATAAGCTGGGGATAAACGAGGGGCATGTCATCATTAGTTTGAAGGAGAGAGAGGGCTGAGATGGTAAAAATGTAAATGTCTATGGTATCACTGTCTGAACTGCTTGCATCTGATTCAGAGCTTGGGTCCCAGAATGACTTTATCCAAGCATTAGGACATGTTTTTGGAGGGGGAGTTATTTCATGTTTGTCTTCCATGGGTAAATCATCAGGGTCAAGGAAAACATTGTCAAGGGCATAGGAACTAGAGGAAAAAGAACTCCACTCCCATTCATTGGAATCAGTTTCGGGTCGGGTATCCTCAGGTGTTGTTTCATCATTAGAGTCATGCCCCTTTCTACACATGGTCATTTTGGTAGACAAGGGTCCAATTCGCAATGGTACAAAAACTAACCCTAAAGTTGGAGGTCGCATCTTGGGTATAATAGGTTCTAGCCATCCTTTTTTGTCAGGGCCTAAGCCACTGCAGCCATCATATCCTTTCTTCTGTAGCATAGTAAATCCTTTGCCGTATCGTTCCACTGGAAACCTGATAGGTGGGGTCTCAGTCGGATCCTTATAAAGCCAATCTATGACATCGTCATCCAAGGTTTCTTTGTCAAGTTCAACCCATCTTGTAAATGTAGTGGGGGGCTGATATTGAATGACTATCTTAGGTTCCTTTTGCAACAAATGTGGTTTGCCATGTGATTTTGGAGATATTGGTAAATTCCCAATGAGGAATGTTTGAGCCATTGAATACTCTTTGCATCCTTGGTCCTGTATCTTCAGTTTACCTTTGACAGCTTCTAACAATTCATTAGGATCCACATAACTATGTGATTTGGCCTCCCTATTGACTGGGACTTGCTACTGTGGGGAATCCTTTAGAGTAGCACAAAATTGAAATGGATTAGGATCTCCTGAAATTGTTATCTCAGTTCCATTGTAAGGATATTTTAAACATTGATGATAAGTGGATGGAATTGCTTTCATTGTGTGCATCCACGGACGACCAAGAATCATATTGTAAGGGAGATCGAGGTCTAGGACCTACAGGAAAGTGTTTTCTATTACTAGACCAGCTCTGATAGGCAATGTAATTATCCCTTTAGATGGGCACTCAACATCATCATATGCTTTGATTGTTATTCTTCTAGAAGAATGAATATCATTTTCTGTATAACCAAGACCAATGACCACTCTCAAGGTGCCGATGTTAAGACCTGCTCCGCCATCTATCAAGACTCGTCGGATTTTGCAATTATGGACAAAGACTTCAAGATGTAAAGGATCATTATGAGGGAGCTTATTAGGTGAAATATCGTTATCAGAAAATGCAATGTGTTGGGAAACAACTAGATGTCCTATTTGGGCTTGAAACTGGTCAACATCAATGTCTATCGGGATAGTGGACTCAATTAAAGCTTTATCTAAGACTGGATGATGCATAGGGGACATTTTCAACAACTCAAGGATAGATATTTGTGCAGGTGTCTCTCCCAAATGATCTAAAAGATTATATTGATTTGCAGGAGTTGGTTTGGGAGGAACTATAAGAGCTCCTTTTAGGACTATTTTGGATCGACGAGTGGTGACTGCACAAGAAGGATCTTGTCCCTTTATTCTTAGGGTGGAAACATACTCATTTGACACTCGAAAACAATTGATGACATTGTTATAACCAGTATTTGCATAATTTGCTGTTTGGGTAGAGTTTGAAGAAGATGCTTTACCCTTGTCATGATCAAGCAAAGGAGTTTTGAAAATTGTGTGATCAGTGTTAGAGGTCATGTTGGGTGGATCTACCTCAATTACTCCTTGCTCTAACAAGTCTTGAATCATATGTTTCAATTGAAAACATGATGCAGTTTTATGTCCTTTTGACCGATGGTATTCACAATATGCATTATCATTCCACCAATGCGGCTTTACTAATGGTTCTGCCTTGATATCTGGTAACTTGATAAATTTTGCTTGTATTAATTGTTTCATTACAAATTCAATAGGCTCTCCCAATGGCGTAAATTTTTGAGGAGGCCCATCCCTTGATCGGAAAGGTCTTCGTTGCTGGTTTTGTTGCTGACCTTGTTGTTGATTATATTGTTGAGTGTATTGTTGATATGGCGGTTGTTGAGTAGCATTGCTCACTAGTGTTTGATTTTGTTCCATAGTTGACATATTAGGAGCACTCAATTTCTTTATTGTGAATGGGGGTTGATTTGTATTCACCGCTCTTGTGTCAACAACTCCATCATTAGTGACATTCTTGTTTTTGTACCAAAATCTATTTTGGTCCCCCAAATTGTTTGTGTTGTCACTATCTTTATTGAGCTTAATGATTCCCTTCTCTACAAGGGCAGTTTCAATGTTCATCCCTTTCTTAATGAGTTTCTCAATAGTACTGGGACTTTTCAATTTGAGTTCATACATCATTTCTGGGACCAAATTTTGGATAAACAAGTTCACTTGTTGTTCTTCAGGTATATCTAGGGAAGAATGACTATACAAGCTTCGCCATCGTTGCAAGAAAGTCACTAATGGTTCACCTTGCTTTTGCTTGGTATTACATAAATCTAACATGGTCATGTCACTGTCGATGTTGAATGCGAAGTGAGATATAAACTTTTGAGCCAGTTCTGACCAAGTCGTTATATTTCCTGGCGGATGCAAATACTAATCCATGGCTTGTCCCATGAGACTTCGTGCAAATAAGTGCATTAAATATGTTTCCTCATAACTCACTTCAGTACATGCCGTGAAAAATGCTCGAATGTGGTCTTTTGGATTGCCATTCCCTTTATATTTCTCAAAATTAGGTGCCTCAAAATGCTTAGGTAAGGGAGGCATATATAAGCTCTTGTCAAATAGATTAGGACATAAATCTTGATCTGTGTACAACTTCTTTGTTCCTTTGGTTTCTAATGCGTCGACTTGTCATTGCAACTTCTCAAGCTATTGTGCAATTGTGTCAGATTTTGGAGGTCCATCATTAATCCTGGTGGGTACTCTTTGTCGATACATCATGTTTGCGATTGGTTGTTGATGCTCTGAAATTGCCATCTTTGGTGTCTCCAGCATATAATGTTCTTGGTACACCTCTTGTTGTTGTGGTTGTGCCATGCCTTGATATTGACCTTGTTGTTGTGCTTCTTGTGGTGGAATCATCATTTGTAGCCTAGGTTGATATTGCAATTGAGGGTGTTGTTGATATTACACAAACGTCAATTGTGGTTGTGAAGTATGATAGCTTGTTTGTCTTGGCACATATTGAGGCACATGTTGTTGTTGATGCTGATGAATCAAAATTTGTTAACTTTGTGCCAATTGTTGTCACGGTGTAAATCCCATCATTTGCAAAAAACTTTGTTTGGGTGGTTTTTGTTGTTTCTCCTTAAGATGGGGTGTGGCACTTGCATTGACTTGCTGTGTTGTTTGTCCAATCCATTGTGGTGGTTGCAAGTTTGCATTAACTTGTAATGGTGTACAGGGCACTACAACTTGTTCTCGAATGCGGCATTGTTGTTGTTGTGCATTGTTTGTTTGCACATTCGATTGTACCTTTTGTGTATTACTCAATTGTTGCAACATTTGTTGTGGGTGTAAACCATTATCTGTAGCTCTTTGTGTTGCCATTATCGACGGATCTGTCACAATAGTTTGCATAATAGGTACTTGAGTGTTTGGCAAATATATTGAACTTGGTGGGGCATAGGAACTTTGTTGCATTGTGGAATTATTTTGGATATTGGTGAGATCAGGCATTCCAGTCGTGAAGCTTTCTTGCATCTTAGATTTTGATCCAATTTTATGCATGTGAGGAACCACTTCTTGTTGAGGGACAACTGTCAATATTTGTGTGGTCCTCATTTGATCTTGTGTTACAGGTGTTGTGTTAAATAATGGATTATTTATTGTCTCAAATGGTGACTTTTGAGGAATAGTCACTGTCAATGCCTTTGAAGCACATTTACTCATCAAGGTAGGTTGAGTTTCTTGTTGCACATGTTCTTCATTTGGATGCGGGGAGAAACTTAACAGCTCACTGCCTTGTTGTTTTTGCACATTGATTTGCTCACTTGAGGAGGTCACATTACTCATCATGTCAAGATATTTTTGTGGGAACATCTTAAAGACCTTGTTCAAGAATTTATCCATCTTTTTCATCAACTTTGGATCTTGAAGGAACATATCAACATCATTAGAGGCATCGGAATCTGATGAAGAATCTGGTAAAATATTTGGATTTGTTTCTTGTTGAATGCCTTGATCTAAACCAAATCCTTGTGAAAGAGATTGTTCCTCATATAATGTTTGAGTTTGAATGTCATTTTGCAGGTTCAGTTGATTCCAATCAAAAGGTGCATTTCCCCTTGGTGTTGGTGGAACACTCCCATGTCCTGGTTTCATGGGTACAAACACTAGTTTATATAATGGAGGTGGTCCAAGTTGAACCATTCCATATGGTGGTAATGATGTGCTTGATGAACCTTAAATCTGTACTGTTTGACTAGTTTGAAACTGTGAACTTGATATGTTGTCAATGGATTGATACGTTGGTTTGCCCATCTTTTTAGATTTTGACCTTGTTTCAACAGGCATGTCACTATGCAAAATGCAATATTTTTGGAATTTTTCAAGGATAATATATGATATGCAACTAAATGCAAACTAAAATAGATGAGAATGCAATCTATGGCAAGAATGCAACCTATGTTTTTGTTTCTTTTCGAGATTTTGACAAACTTTTAGGGATGCAAATCTAAAAAGAGACCCTTAGGAAATTGAAATGATGTCTAGACCTCAAAGGACAAAAGGACCGAGTGACAAAAGGACAAAATGACAATGTCTCCCCTATATGCTTGGATACTAAGCTAGGTTTGACCAAATGACAATAATGACAAAAAGAGAAAAGGTTTGATAAGGTCTAGACTTCCTAAAAATGACTTAGGGTTTATCAAAGATTTGGATTACTCAAGTATGACAAAACCTAGTTTTGACACTATATGCATAGGGACAATTACTATGCAAATGATCCTAATATGATATGATAATGACCTAAACTTAATGAAGAGACCTAGGGTATGCAAATGCAAATGTATGACAATGTCAACCTAAGGCAAAACCTAAGGTTGAATTATGAAATGGTATTACTCTAATGCAAGAGGACACATGCAAATGGATGACTTTTATTGATATGCAAAGGAGTATGACCTAGGTGAAACCTAACCTTGGTAGTTGACAATGAATTTGTAAAATGCAAACCTAGGATGAACCTAAAGCTAAGTGACATGAATGTTGAGACAAGATTTTGAAAAATGTTTGACAACCATGTTTGAAGGTGTTTTTGAACTTTGTTGAATGAAATAATCTTGTGTTTAACCTTGTTTTGAATCAATTTGTCTTGTTTTTGGAAATGAGACACAACTCAACTTTTGACAAGCAAAGAAGAAAAGATATTTTAACTTAGACTCAAGACAATCATGCTCATTCACACATTTCTTATGGATGGCAAGGGCAATAGGTACTTGAGAGGTAGACTCGTTATGAGATTCAAGGAGAATACATAGATGCCTGACCCCACAGGCTCCCCTCCACGACACTCACTTCTCAGGGCAGACAAGCATCAATCCCCATGGCGAACTTAGTATCTCTTCCAAGTATTCAAACTTGTCCTTCTCAAGCAACTAGAAGGAATTTTGGCCTCTAAAAACAAGGTGTTTAGTAAGGATTTTTGTTAAGCGTTACTCCTTGGTGTCATGCAAGCATGATTGAGACATTAAGCCTACCAAGATACCAAACAAATGTAGTCACACAAGCACAATTTAGACCATGAGGTCCTACTTAGATGTTGATATGAGAAAGAGTTCAAGGGTCATCACTTCCCAAGTAACTACAATTCCCACGTAACCCTTCCTTCAAATCTTTCACCCATCAGGTATTTATTTATAGTGAGTTAGAATGCCAGGGTACTCTAGCTATGCTCACTTTGGGTTGTTCCCTTCTCACGATTGTCACTTGCTTGCAAAAGTAAGCAAATGGTCGGGAAGGCAGGCCCTCTAAAGGTAACAAACAATATGAGCCATGAGAATGGTATCAAAGATCTGGATTTCTGATCACCCTAAGAAGGATGAGAGCATACTCTCCTACTCCAATGTCAAACTCAACAATCAAAGAAAACACACGTTCATTCCATCCTACTTAGCAATCATACTAGGTGCCTAATTATGAATCACAAACACAAAAGTTCGGTTGAAATACAAGGCAACCTACAAAATCATCAAGTTAAAAGTTTGATTGGTTTGGTCTTTGACTAGCGAACCTGCATAAACTTTGTTAGTAGTTTCATTTTTGTCTTTGCCATGCGTAATGCCAAGATGCTGCACAGAGAATCAGTACCAAAGAAAACCAGAATACAAGAACAAAATGCAAAACAAAGTAAATTTGCAAGTAAAAACACTACTTTTAACCTCTGTTTCTGTCCTTACACAGGTGCAGAATGTCTTACATAGGCACAAAATGCAATAACATAGGCGCAGAATACACTGACACAGGCGCAGATCCGTCCTACATAGGCGCAGAAGTGCCCAGAAAGCCCTGAATTACCCTGTTTCTTGGGTTTTTCACCTACAAATCAACATAAAGCACTCAAAAGCATGGTTAGGGGGTTAGTTCACGTCGGTTTCACCAATTAATGTAGCTAGGAATTGAGAATTCATCACAAGCAATAGCAAATTAGCCTAGCTCAATCACGAAAACTAAAATGCAGTGATAACAATCGTAAAAACATTCAATGAAAACATGAAAGCAAGACATTCAATATGAAATCTAAGCAAACCAAATGTAGATGTCTCCTTCATGTGGCTCCATTGTCCTTCTTTCTCCTTCAAATAGCTTTGTTTTGTGGATCTCACCTTCAAGTGCATAAACCTAATGTGAAAGCAAGATTTGTCAAGACAAGATGACAACATAAGGGTACTAGAAGCGTGATTGATTCGACCAGGGGCTTTGATTGAAGAAATTCATCCAATTTATAGACAAATTGGAGAAAAGACAAGATTAGCATGAAGAGATTTGAAAGGAAATTTCAAATCAAGAATGACAATTATGACAAATTATGACAAATTGACACTTTCTATGCAAGATTGATTGATTGATAATTATGACAAATTGCTATGTCAAAATTGATTGATTGTCAATTATGACAAATTATGACAAATTTACTATGTCATTCCCATGAAATTAGGAGAAATATAGGAGAAAATTGAAAATTAGATGAATTAGAAATTAGGAAATTAGAAAATTGATGGAAATTAGAAAATTAGGAATTAGGAGAAATTAGTAAATTGGAAAATTAGGTAAATTAATTAACAATTTTTCATTCATTAATTAATTCACAAAGAGAGGAGAAATTAGTTAGCCAATTAAATAAACATTTAATTGTGACAAGAAGACTTAGGATAAATAAATAAATTATTAATCCTAGAGGGAAAGATGACAAACAAGGTTAAATGAATAAATCATGAAGCCCTAGAAGATGAATTAGAAATGCAAGGATGACAATTAGGTCTTGATGTAAGATAATTAATGTCGATTCGATTATGATTTTGAATTGATAAATGATTTGATCGATAAATGCACCAATTAGCGAGGAACAATGACTAATTGATCCAAATTGACATGATTGAGAAGGACGAGGATCGATGACAAATTGATCGCAAGATGACAAGATTGAAAATGACAACGATCGATGACAAATTGATCGCAAAACGACAAGATTGAAAATGACAACAATCGATGACAAATCGATCGCAAGACAACAAGATTGATGACAATTTGATCGAAGGACAAGGATTGATGATGAATTGATCGCAAGATGAAAAGATTGAAAAGAGGACAAACCCCTAATTAGGATTGACGATGTCCAAAATGATGACAAATTAACACGCACATTGATGCGACAGGATAAGATCGATCAAAATCATGACTGAAGATTATTATCAACAAGACCAAATTCGAAAGCAAGGCAAATGAAGAATTCAGAAGAAGGACTCGATGCTCGCAAATGATAAAGACCAAGTATGCAATATAGAAGAAATGTTAATGCGATACAAAAACCTAAAATAAGGCAATGCATCAATGTTAAAATATGACTCCACAAGCATTGACCAGTTTTAGACGTCTACACCTCCATATGGATACCATAACAGATAGTCAACTACACCTTTCAGATATCTAAAAATTCTCTTGGTTGCTATCAGATGTGCTTCCTTTGTATTTTTCTAAAATCTAGCAACTATACCAACTGCATGGGCAATATCTGGTTGATTGTGAACAACATAGTGTAATTTACCAATCATTGAATTTTGTTCCTTTTCATCTACAAACTTAGATGCATCTTCCTTGGACAATTTACAACCTATAATCATTGGAGTTCCAACTAGTTTATAGGCACTCATGCCAAAATTCTTCATAACTTCTTTCACATACTTAGATTGAGTAATGAAAATACCATTCTTCATCTGCTACATCTGCAAGCCTATGATTTTTTTTATTTCCCCTACTAATGACATCTCAAAATAATTCTTCATTTCATCTGTAAAACTGTTTCTCATGACATCATTACCTCCAAATATAATGTCATCAACAAATACATCACTAACCAGTATTTCATCTCCTTTAGACTTGAGATAAATGTTGATGTGATCATTGGTTCTTGCAAAGCCTATCTTCATTAGATGTGTATGAATCCATTCATACCATGGTCTGGGTGCCTTCTTTAATCCATACAAAGCTTTATGCAATCTCCATACCATGTCTTCCTTAACTGTCAATGCATAACCATCAGGTTGCTCTATATAAACCTCTTCTTCCAATATCGCATTCAAAAATGCAGACTTAACATCCATCTGGTATACCTAAACTTCTTATGGGCTGGAAATGCAAGTAATGTTCTAACTCCTTCTAGTCTTGCTATTGGTGCAAAATTTTCACCATAGTCTTCTCCTTCTTCTTGCACATAACCTTTGCAAACTAATCTTGCCTTATTCTGAACTAGAACACTATGTTCATTTAACTTGTTTCTAAACACCCATTTAGTACCTATAACATTCTTGTTTACCGGTCGAGCTACCAGGGTCCAAGTGTTGTTCTTCTCAATTTGATCCAATTCCTCCTCCATTGCTTTCACCCAATGATCATCACTAAATGCCTCCTTAGCACTTCTAGGTTCAATGATGGAGATCATGCAAGAGTTCTCTCTAATTTTCCTACTAGTTAGTACTCCAACATCCTTATCCCCAATAATCTACTCAGGACTGTGATTTAGTCTCACATACCTAGGAATAACATAATCATTCTCATCAGGTTCAACTTCTTCATTGTCTTCTTCCTCTGAATTTATTTATTCCGGTTAAACAAGTACATCAAGATTTGCTTTATCGATTTCTGATTTAATAGTTTTAGGTTCCAAAAGAAAAATGCAAGGATCTTCATCCTTTCTCTTTGAACTGGTTCCTTCTGAAATTTTAGGACATTCATCTACATGAACATCAACACTCTCAACAATTATTTGTGTCCAGTTGTTGAAGTATTTGTAGGCCTTACTCTTGGTGGAATAGCCAAGAAATATGCCTTCATCACTCTTAGCTTCAAACTTTTTTATGTAATCACCTCTTTTAATAAAACATTTGCTACCAAATATTTTAAAACAACTAACATCAGGTGATCTTCCATACCAGTACTCATAAGGTGTCTTGTCCTTACCTCTTTTCACTAGAACTTGGTTCATTGTGTAGACCGATGTACTTACAACTTCTCTCCAAAATGTTTTTGCTACATTTCCTTGTATCAACATAGTTCTAGCTGCTTCAACTACTGACTGGTTGTTCCTTTCTACTATACCATTTTGTTGTGGTGTCCTTGGTGCAGACAGCTATCGCTTAATACCATTCTCATCACAATACTTAGTGAATTCCTCAGAAGTAAATTCACCACCTTGATCTATTCTCAGACATTTTATCTTTTTGCCACTCTCTTTCTCAGCTAAGTCTCTGAATGCCTTGAATTTACCAAAAGCTTCATTCTTATCCTTCAAGAATGTGACCCACATCATCCTTGAACAATCATCAGTGAAGATCATAAAATATCTATCACCTGAAATGCTTCTAGTTCTTATTGGTCCACATAGATTTGTATGAACCAAATCTAACAAGTGTTTTGCTGAGAAGGACTTGGTCTTGAAAGTTGAAGAAGTCATCTTTCCTAACTGACTTTCTTTACAAAGAGCATTAACCAGTTTGCCTAGCTGAGGTAGACCTCTTACTGTCTTAGACTTGCTCACTTTAACAATGTTATCAAAGTTTATATGACAAAATCTCCTATGCCAAAGCCAACTATCATCTATTTTTTCAGTCAAATAGTTGCTAACTTTAGGATTAAGATGAAATAGATTACGTTTGGTTTGTTTCCCAGTTGCAATCAATTCACCTTTATTTTCAAAGATTTTGCACATACCATTTCTAAACTTTAGTGGGTATCCTCTATCATTAAGTTGTTCCACACTCAGAAGATTGTGCTTTAGGCCTTCAACCCAATAGACATCATTAGCACTACTCTTCCCATTGAGAGAAATAAATCCCTTACCTTTAACCATATAGGGTGAGTCATTTCCAAATCTTACAACACCGACATCAAATTCGTTCAAGGAAAGAAATTTGCTTCGATCATCGGTCATGTGATGTGAACAGCCACTATCAATGACCAAATCATCAGAGTTATCCATCCTGGACACTAGTGCTTCTGATCTGATATCTCTTCCTTAATAGCTACAAACACAATATCTTCACTAGCATCATCATCAAATTCTTCATTAGTAATACCACTATCAATAGCTACAAGACAATCTCTCTTACCTTTACCCTTATACTTCTTAAATTTGCCTCTATTATATTCATTTTAACCATTAGGGTAATTAGCTTCTATATGACCAATCTTGTTGCAATCAAAACATTTCAATGGTAGCTTACCTTTGTATTTACCAATGCCTCTAGGCAGTCATTTTGCCAATAATGCTTCAAGCTCCACTAAACTGTCTTCATCATCAGCATCTCTGCTAGATCTAGATTCATAGCTATGGCTGGTATCTCTACTTCTTCTCACAAATGGGTTAGAGATAGAAGCTCTGAATGCAAATTCTGATTTTTTTACACTACCATCATAGCCATTTAGTACAAAAGTAGTAAGTTTGCCAATGATAGAGTCAAGAGTTACCTTTGTTTTGTCAATGGATTTTAGCTCTTGAATAGCTACAACTCGGATAGCATACACTAGTAGCAAGGTTCTCAGTATATTATTGATCACTGTGGCATCATCCACTTTCCCTCCTGTACTTTTTATTTCACCATCTATCTCTTTTATCCTTTGACCATACTACTGGATATTCTCACCTTCAGACAGTCTCATGTCATCAAATTTTCCTCTTAAACTATCCTCTGTAGCAATATTAACATGTTCATCACCGCTATTAATATCTTCAAGTTTTTTTCATACTTCATATGCAGTTTCAAGATCATGAACATCTACATATTCAACATCAGACAGGGAACTGATAATAGCCTCTAATGCTTGATCATTCTCTAGTTGTTCTTTCTTCTAATCATCAGTCAGAGTTCCAGTAGGTGCAATATACTTAGTTTCTATATGATCCCAATACTAACTACCAAGACTCTTAATGTAAATATTCATTCTATCACTCCATATCCTATAGTTATCTTTGTTGACCTTCAGACCTTTTTTCTTCATCATGATCTACAAGATCTTTTCCTCAAGCTATTAGGATTTAGCTTAAAGAGGACCTGAGATGCTCTGATACCAATTGATGGTATGTGTAGATCAGGAAATTGAAAATCATCAAAACAATAGCAATTAGGACAACCACAAAACCTAAAGCTGCTATGAAAGCAATACCAATCCAATCAATGAAGACATAAAGACAAGATATTCAAATCAAATGAAATTGAAACAAACCGATGCATATATCTCCTTCATGTGGCTCCATTGTTCTTCTTTCACCTTCAAATTTGATGTGGATCTCACCTACAAGTGCAAAATGCAAGTGGAAAGCAAGTTGTTGAGAGATGAAATTTGCAATATAAGGTTACTCAAAAATATGATTGATATCCTTTTCATTGAGGAAAATCATCCAATTTATAGACAAATTGGAGAGAGGACAAGATTAGCATGAAGAGATTTGAAAGGAAATTCAAATCAAGAATGGCAAAATTATGACAAATGTATGACAATTTCTATGCAAGGTGTATGACAAATTATGACAAATTATGACAAGATTGAAATGCCATTCCCATGACAAAAGGGAAGAGAGAAAATAGCCTCCATGATTGCAACAAATGGAAGCATAAACATAGGAGAAAATGAGGGAATGAAATTAGGGGAAATATTAGAAAAAATTAAAGAAAATAGGAGAAATAGAAATTAGGTGAATTAATTAATAGGTTTTCATCCATTAATTAATTCATGAAAGAGACCTAGGACTAAATAAATAGATTTAGTTAACCCACAAAGAATAAGAAAAGGATTAAATGATCAAATCATAAAACCCTAGAAATAAGAGGACAAGGAATTAGGTCAAGACAATAAGAAATTAATGTAGGTTCGATCATGATTCTGATTGACAAAGGACCAATGTTGATAAATGATTGAGATTGGTTGACAAAAATCAATGACAAATTGACCAAGATTGACAAGGAGATCAAATTGATAGGCTCCAATTGACGAGGAACAATGACTGATCAATCCAAATTGACATGATTGAAACGGACAAGGATCAATGACAAATCGATCCCAAGATGACAAGATTGACAAGGACAAGGATTGATGATGAATCGATCACAAAATGACGAGATTGACAAGGACAAGGATCGATGATGAATCGATCGCAAAATGATGAGATTGACAAGTTGATAATCGCAAATGATTACTAACAAGCTAAAGATGATTGAAAGATTGACAAGAGGACAAAACCCTAATTCGATCATCGATTAGGATTGATGATGTCCAAAATGATGATAAATGAGCATGCACCATGATGCGACAGGATAAGATCGACCAAAATCATGACTAAAGATTGCTATCAACAAGAACTAATTCGAAAGCGATAAAAATGAGGAATGCAAAAGAAGGACTCGATGCTCACAAATGATAAAGACCAAGTGTGCAACATAGAAGAAATGTTAATGCGACACAAGAACCCTAAAATAAGGCAATGCACAAATGTTAAAGTATGACTCCACAAGCGTTGACCAGTTTTAGACGTCTACATTTTGCCCCTCTTTGAGACAATACGATTCTAAGTGTTGTTTCAAAGAACAATAATGAAAATTCCCTAGACCATAACAATAACATATGCATGCCCCCTGGAGGAATTGGCTGGAAAAATCTAGAAAAGAGGCCAAGTGATTGATAAGAATGACAGAAGACAATAGGTTCGAACGGACTGCCAAGACTGATAGAAGAAATGTTAGTAAGAAGAAATTAGATAGAGGATAGTTAGAGATGAAGGAAAACTTGCTTTCACAAATGCACATAAGTGAGAACCTTTATTTATTGTAGCAAAGTGGATGGAGAGCATCATGGCATTGAAGGCTAGAGCTAGAACGCAACCCCTTTTGCAAAAGATAGACACATCGCACACAAGGAATGAGTGAAGCATCCTAGGGTGCATACATCAAGGGTCAAGGTATGTGCGGCGTTCACTAAGTGAATGTACTTATCATAGACACCCAATGATATAGTTGCCCCAGTTTGTGACAAACATTCCACAAACAGCAAACACAACAAAAAAAGGAAAGGGACCATGAACCATCCCTGTCACTCTAAATCACTCAGTGACATCATCGAGCAACATAGGAGCATGATCTAAGCCAAAGATAAATCAGTAAAAAGATAAGACGCACAAATTCAACCAAGTGAAACAAACAGTCTGATCATCATTGTCAAAAGTGGAAAACAAGAATGATCATGTTGTTTGGTTTCAGGGAATGTGGTACCCCATCGAAGATAGGACAGAGTCTGGTTTTGAGTATACCACACCTTGTATAAGACCCATGATAATGTTGACAAGGACTAATGGTAATGTTGATGCTATTTTGATTGATATGATAGCTATGATTAGGTTGAATGCTTGCTTGGTCGAACAGTTCATCTGTTAATGTGTGATTTCATTAAAGCACAATGTTTGATTGATTGTCATTGGATGTATGCTCAGTGATCTGTCTATGCACAAAGGGGACCATTTATTGACAAAATGCACAATGCCAAAGAAATTGTTTTTGGATTTTGATGTTTTTCACTTTGTAGGAATTTCGAGTTTTTTACAATTTTTTTGTTCATTTTTCAGGACTTTATTTGACTTTTTAGGGATTTTTTCAGGACATTATTTGATTTATAGGGATTTTTTCAGGACATTATATGATTTTTTTGTATTTTGACATTTTAGCTTAAAATGAACACATGATTTTTTTGATGTTTTTGAATGTTTTTCAAGATTTTTTTCAATTTTTTTGATTATTTCAGGACATTTTTAAATTTTTATGATTTTGCCCCCAGTGTTTAGCAAGGCAAGGAATATGACAGGTGAATAAATAGGCTTGTTGAAATGATGGTGGATAGAGGGAAGACAAAGGCCTTTTATCATGGAAATACAGATGCAATTTTCAAGGGCTATTGTGTGATGGGACAAGAGACTGGATATGACAATGTAAAGTAGTGACATGGCATGAGGGACATGTCAAGAGGTTTTTGAAACTATGTTTAAATTTTGCGTCCTTATGTCAAATCAAGATCAAGGAATGAAAAAGAGTGTATGGATAGTGATAAGATATGGATAGGATAAGAAAGACCAAGAATGGATAAGGGACATGGACTGAAGGTCAGGGTAGGCTAAGGGATAGTAGCAGAAAGTTGCAATAAGCTAGGGAATATGGATGAAAGGTTATAATAAGCAAATGGATAAAGACCAAAAGCTATGATGGACTAAAAGCTACAAAAAAGATGCATGATGCTCATGAAGATCCTCAGCCTTGTCAAGATCAAAGGTGGAAAGGGAAACTGGACATGAGGGACAATAGGATATGAAGGGTAATGATAGGGGTTCAATAGGATAATGGAACAATGAAAGACAAAAGGATATGATAGGATAAAACTTGTCCCCAAGTACGCTATGGAAGAAGTTCATAGATTACGCATGATGCCTATTTTCTAGGTTTTCATCATGGTACTTTCCCAAGCCACCTATTTGCCAGGTTTTCACCAGTGGACGAATTGTTTTTGCTTTACTTTTTTTTTTTCTTTTCCTTTTTTCTCACTTTTTTTTTTTTTTTTTTGTATTTTGACATTTTAGTCGAAAATGGACACATGATAGGGGATGGAAGAAGGACTCAAACATCTTTTTGTTTGGATAGTAGCCTTGAAAAAAATGGACCATGACCTTTAAAAGTATGCTCAAAGATGTTGGTAGGATAAGGACATGGAAAAAGAGATGAAATTAAGGCAAGGATTTATGCAAAGGATGGGATCAAAGGGATCGAAGGATGGAAAATATGCATTGGATAATGGATAGGGTATTGGAAGAATTGGGCTTCACTGGATGGAAATGAAGGCAAGATCAACATTGGAACACACCTTGATGGGTGGTGGATTGATGGAGGAAAAATGGATCTTAGATTGTGAGATTTGGATGGAGGAATAGCTTGGGATTTTGGGACATAAGGGCCCAAAATGGATGAAGAAGGTGATGGATTAACAAATTTGAGAGGGTTGGATGGAGGAATAGCAACTTTGGATGCCAAGTTGGATGTTTCTTTAGGCTTTTGTGCTTCAAGGATCCGCTTAGGGATCCACGTGGTTTTTGATTTTTCATGCTTTTGTGGTTCCTTGGAGTGCATTGCCAACACAAGGGATTTAGGAACCCCTATAGATTTTACCTTTTGTTTTTGAGCAATGGGCCTTTGTGACCTTTTAGATTTTTCCTTTTCTTTTTGGATCATATTTTTCTTTTCTTTAACATGTTGATCCTTGAATACATGTGGACTTTAAGACTTATGACTTTTATGCTTGGCATCCAAATTTCTTGGAGGGGGAAACGAATGCATGGATGGATAGGAATGAAGTGGAGGTCTTTTGCATGGATGAAAGTTACTCAAATATGTGTTCCTTTGTTGACCTTGCATACAAGATGCAGGGATATTATAAGGACCTAAGATGGATGGAAGGGATAAAGGGGAAGGGATATGTTTGGATTTTGAAGGGATGTTGGATTTAGTAGGGGTGCCCACGTCTTGAGGAATTCACTGAGGCCATGACCCTTAATATTTTCTTTAACATGGAGGGATTATTGCTTATGGAGATCTACTCCTTTACCTTTATGAATATCTTGACTTGTAGGATACTCTTTTCTTTGGGAAGAAGACGCGAGTCCATTGTGAGGTGGATATGATATGATAGAAATAATGAGATCTTGAAGTGGATCGGATTGCACCAAAGTGGAAGAACCCATTATGCATGTTGAGGGTTCATGAACATCTTGCACTGATACGTTAGAATCATGAAGGGGATTAGGATCATGAGGGGGACTAGGATTGTGTAGTGGATATGGTTCAATGATAGGCTCTTCAAGAGATGGAATGAGAGAAATAATGGGATCATCAAAAGAAATGAGATCTTGGAGTGTATATGGAGCATTAAGACAAGGAGATGGAGGAACAAAAGGATCTTGTGGAGGCTTTAAAGGAATAATTTGATCTTGACAAGGAGGAAGATCATTGGATTCCTCTTTAAAGGTGCTTTTCTCTTGACTTTTAATGGGATCATTGGAAAGGGTGGAAGGGATATCTTGATCTTTCTTAGGAAGTGGAATGTCAATGGGATTTGAAAGGACATTGTGTTCTTGGATAGAATTGATAGGAATAAGTGAATCATTGCGAGTGTCTGGGGAAATGGGATCTTGGTCAATAATTGGATGGGATGATAAGGTTTCAAGATCTTGATCTTCATCTATTTCAAGACACATTTCTTCATGCTCTAAATTATCTTGTTGACATGGGGTTGGACTTTGGATATGCATGGGGGATTTTGGCAAGGGATTGATGCTTTGGCACAAAGGGGATGGAATTTGAATGGGACTCTCTAAAAGAGAAGCAGTTGATGGCATTAAATCTTGCATTTGCAAATAGTACAAGGGATTTGTATAAATGAATTGATTAGCATGTATTTCTGTGGCAAACAATCCTTGGGAGGATGAATTATTTGATACATCATTTGGAGGCGATGGTGTAAATTGCTCTTGTGAAACTTTAAAATATGATGGAATGGGAGGGGAAGTGGAGGCAAATTGAGGGTCAAATTCTTGATGGATAGATGAGCCATTGCTAGACATTGGTGTATGATTTTGATCATCCTCAGGAAAATCACTTAGGACTCTCTTTAAGATTTGTCTAATAATGCCACCTTTCTTTGGAGATGCATTTGAATCCTTGCGAGGTTTTGACATGATTGGATTTATATTTTTAACTTTCTTGGCAAGAATTTGGTCTTGGTTTGATGTCATGTTTTGATATTGGACTTGGTTCAATTGTTCTGACATTTTTGAAACTTGGGTTGGTGTGTGTTGCAACCTTTGTTTTTGAACTTTTGGTTGTAGTTGTTGACATTGAGTTTGTTGTCGATAATTAATAGTTGGTTGGACATATTGTTGAAATTGGACCATTGGTTGTGTTGGTTGTATATGTTGGACCATTGGTTGTGTCTATTGGAAATGTTGGAACTGTTGAACAATTGGTTGTGATGGTTGAAAATGTGATTGATAGTAAACACCTTCTTGTTCTTGTTGTGTAGGTACATAATTTTGTTGTCTCATTTCTTGAATTGTTTCATCATCTCTATTTGTGAGAGGAGAGCTGGTATGTTTGATTGTTCAATAAGAGATCTTACATCAATTGGCTCAAAGTTTGGGTTTGGACCTTGAAATTTTTTAAATGTTTTGGACATTTGGGATCTAATCTTCTCACTGTTTTTCACCTTTTGTTCAATGATCTTTGTTTCTCGAGCTAGTTTCTCCTCTAGTTTTTGTATTTGGAGACTTATTTCATCATAAAAAGGTTGACCAATATTGCCTTGTTGTTGGGTTGGATATAGTTGTGAAAGAGTTTGTTCCTCATGTAATGTTTAAGTTTGAATTTCATGTTGCAGGTTTAGTTGATTCCAGTCAAAAGGTGCATTTTCCCTTGGCATTGGTGGAACACTCCCATATCTCAGTTTCATGGGTACAAACACTGGCTCATATAATGGAGGTGGTCCAAGTTGAACCATTCCATATTGTGGTAATGATGTGTTTGATGAACCTTCAATTTGTAATGTTTGACTAGGTTGAAACTATGAGTTTGATACGTTGTCAATGGGTTGATATGTTGGTTCATAGATCTTCTTAGATTTTTACCTTGTTTCAACAGGCATGTCACTATGCAAATGCAATATCTTTGGGATTTTTTTGATTTTAAAAGGATGATGTATGATATGCAACTAAATGCAACCTAAAACTGACAATAGGACAAATTGACAATGTCTCACCTATATGCTTGGATACTAAGCTAGGTTTGACAAAAAATGATATTAATGAAAGGACAAATTTTAGACAAGGTCAAGACTCCTTAACAACAACTTAGGGTATCATCCAAAGTTTTGATTTTTCAAGTTTGACAAACCAAATTTTTGAGACTAAATGCAAGAAGGCAATGATTATGACAATGACTTAGGATATGACATGAAAATGATCTAAGGATATGATATGACAGGATGAAGCCAAGACAAGATGACAATATAATGATAAGGATATGCAAAGACCAATGACTTGGATTATGCAAAATGCAACCTAGGCAAGACCTAATTTTAGCATGACAAGGATAATGCACGAATGTCACCTAAATGGAAATCTAGCTTGGATATGACAATGAAATGCAAACTTAGGGAAATGATTTTGAACCTAAGTACAAAATGAGGATGCTTGCAATGAAAAGGACTAAAATGAAGGGAGATGACAATATGTCCTAGGACCTAAGCTGGACTATGCAAAACCTAGCCTAAAGTGACATGAATTTTGAAACAAAGATATTCAATGTCTTGACAAGCCATGTTTAAAGGTTGGATGAATACTTGGACAAATTTGGAATTTTGTTTGGATTTTGTTTTGAATTGAAGGTTGTTGATTTTGAAAACCCAAGTTGATTATGAGCACTTTTGAAAGTTTGTTTTTGATTTAACTTTTGACAATCACGGAAGACAAAATGTTTGTTTGACTTTGACTCAAGACAATCAAGCACATTCACAACAAATCCTATGGCTGGCAAGGGCAATATCTGTTGATTCCTCTAAATATAAAATACAACACTCAGCTGGATAGCTAGACGCTTGGTAGCACTAGCTCCCTCTTACAGTGCACTCACTTCTCGAGCATACCAAGCTTCGAGTTCAAGGGGCATCACTTCCCAAGAACTTGTTATCTCTAACTAAGGAGTACATGAGAGGTGCCTTCGGCATGCGCATATCACAATGCTTGAGCCAACAGATAGAAGGATTTTGGCATCTAAAAACAAGAGATTCTAGTAAGGGCATCCGTTCAAGTGGGTATTGATCCGGTGAATAAATCGTCGCAATACCATTCCAGCACCCATTGTCTACAACTTTCATTGCATCCACAGTTATTTAGAGTGGTTCGGAAGAGCTTGGCTTTAGCCCATCAGCACTTTGGGTCATTCCCTCTCACCAATGCTTGTGCGAAGTGCCAGGCAAATCGGGAGGCATGCCCAGTTCTAAGGGTTAAAACATGCAATCAAATTAAAAATAGACAAAGCATGCATGGTGTTCATTAACCTTTAAGAAATGAAATGTGCAACTACTTTAAAAATTGCAAGCAAGATGTTTTAATGAGAGTCTTTGACTGCATCCTGCATAAGATTCGTTAGTAGTTGCATTTTTAGTCTTCGTCACATGTAACGCCAAGATGCTGCACAGAGAATTAGCACCAAAGAAAAACCAGAATGCAAGAAACAAAATGAAAACAAACAAATTTGCAAGTAAAAACAACTAATTTCACCTCTGTTTCTGGCCTTGGTGCAGAATGCCTCAACATAGGCGCATAACCAATCAACATAGGTGCATAAAACTTCAACACAAGCGCAAAAAACTCAAACACAGGTGCAGAAAACTCAAACACAGGCACATAAAATGTCAACACAGGCGCAGAAGTGTCCAGAAAGCTCCAAGTCACCTAGTTTCTTGAGTTTTTCACCTGCAAACAGCTGAAAAGCACTCAAAACATGGTTAAGGGTTAGTTCACATCAGGTTCACTAGAAATGTAGATCAGGAAATTGAAAATCATCAAAATAATAGCAATTAGGACAACCACAAAACCTAAAGCTGCTATGAAAGCAATCCCAATCCAATCAATGAAGACATAAAGACAAGATATTCAAATCAAATGAAATCGAAACAAACCGATGCAGATATCTCCTTCATGTGGCTCCATTGTTCTTCTTTCACCTTCAAATTTTATGTGGATCTCACCTACAAGTGTAAAATGCAAGTGGAAAGAAAGTTGTTGAGAGATGAAATTCGCAGTATAAGGTTACTCAAAAATGTGATTGATCTCCTTTTCTTTGAAGAAAATCATCCAATTTATAGACAAATTGGAGAGAGGACAAGATTAGCATGAAGAGATTTGAAAGGAAATTCAAATCAAGAATGGCAAAATTATGACAAATGTATGACAATTTCTATGCAAGGTGTATGACAAATTATGACAAATTATGACAAGATTGAAATTCCATTCCCATGACAAAAGGGAAGAGAGAAAATAGCCTCCATGATTGCAACAAATGGAAGCATAAACATAGGAGAAAATGAGGGAATGAAATTAGGGGAAATATTAGAAAAAATTAAAGAAAATAGGAGAAATAGAAATTAGGTGAATTAATTAATAGGTTTTCATCCATTAATTAATTCATGAAAGAGACCTAGGACTAAATAAATAGATTTATTTAACCCACAAAGAAGAAGAAAAGGATTAAATGAACAAATCATAAAACCCTAGAAATAAGAGGACAAGGAATTAGGTCAAGACAATAAGAAATTAATGTAGGTTCGATCATGACTCTGATTGACAAAGGACCAATGTTGATAAATGATTGAGATTGGTTGACAAAAATCAATGACAAATTGACCAAGATTAACAAGGAGATCAAATTGATAGGTGCCAATTGACGAGGAACAATGACTAATCGATCCAAATTGACATCATTGAAAAGGACAAGGATCGATGACAAATCGATCGCAAAATGACAAGATTGACAAGGATAAGGATTGATGACGAATCGATCGCAAAATGATGAGATTGACAATGACAAGGATCGATGATGAATCGATCGCAAAATGACAAGATTGACAAGTTGATAATCGCAAATTATTACTAACAAGATAAAGATGATTGAAAGATTGACAAGAGAACAAAACCCTAATTCTATCATTGATTAGGATTGACGATGTCCAAAATGATGATAAATGAGCATACACCATGATGTGATAGGATAAGATCGACCAAAATCATGATTGAATATTGCTATCGACAAGACCTAATTTGAAAGTGATAAAAATGAGGAATGCAGAAGAAGGAATTGATGCTCGCAAATGATAAAGACCAAGTGCGCAACATAGAAGAAATGTTAATGCGATGCAAGAACCCTAAAATAAGGCAATTCGCAAATGTTAAAGTATGACTCCACAAGCAATGACCATTTTTAGATGTCTACCGTATGATGAAAGAATAAGTATCTGGTAGAATAATGAGAGGGGGGGTGAATCAGTATACTGAAAAACTAATACAAACTCCCAAACTTAAATTCAAACTCACAAAGTAAACTTTCACTTATCAAGATCAATACTCAACATCAACCAATATCAACCGGTTTGACTGTTATGACAGCTTAATAATAAACAACTTCAATCTTGTAAAAATAAAAATTTCTTAATCATATGTCAACATATTCATCTCTCAATTCTTCCAATTATCATGCCTTATCAAAGTAGTTAAGTAGTTAACCAAATCAACAAAGAAGATCATAACCACAAAAGTATTCACCACTTGACACAAATATTTATATGTGGAAAACCCAAATAGGTAAAAACCACGGTGAGATGAGACTCAAAATGATAGCTATCTGAACTCTTCAAAAGTTTGCCCTGGTAGGAGCCAAGCCTCTTAAGGCTTTTACAATAAGTCCTGTTAAGAACTAATTCTTGTTAGGAATCACCTGGTTAAGGGATTTACAAATATGCCTTGATGAAAAGCACAATACCCTGTTAGGAGTAAGCTCACTGGAGGATTTGAGAATCCAAACTAATGGACCACCTTGTTAGAGGATTTAGAAAGTAACCAAGCTTTTTAGAGCTTACTCGGTTAGGGGATTTCAATTTCTGCTATAATTGTTAGAAAACAATAGGTTTTCTTGATCTATCTGAATAGCACTACATCTACTTGATCAGATCCTTCTTAAGCTTCAATCTACCTTTACTCATACTACAGATCCATCCGTCAGTTAGACAACCACACACTCAATTGGTTTCTGCCAATCTTGTCAACTTTTCCAACACTTAACAAAATAATATCATCACCCTTAAATACAAATCAACTAGGTCAGTAACACAAAAAAAACCTAATTCTCATCATCGAGATTACAAACAAGTTGATACAATCTTGACCATTAGAAATCATAACAATCTCTTCACATTCTTCAAGAAAATTATAACCACTCCATGATCATTGCTTCATCAGACTTTGTAACTCATCATGCACTATGCATTAGATGCAATCCACTTTGCTCCTTTCCAAGATAACAAACACAAAAAATCAATCTAAACTAATCCTCATTCAAAGATCACACATGTCTCCATCATTACCACTGAACATAAGATCTTAAACCAACAAACTTGATCGGTTAGGGTTTAACATAAAACAACTGGTAGGGTTTACCAGTTACATAACATAGAAAGGTTTAACCCTTCACACTGGTTCAACTTACAAACTACCATATAACGGTTTACAACATCTTCCTAAAAGTTAATCATACTGATTTCAAGACAATAGCAATAACAACAATAACATCAACAATATCATGAACATCATTTACTGGTTCAATTGACATCAATGACAACATATCATTAGTGCAATCTATATGCAAAATGCCAACAATTTGAAAATGCCAACAACTAGTTCGTCTCATGGCATACCAAGAAGCAGGACTTAGTCTCTCTATCCACTGCCAAAGTTGAATACATTGCTACTGCTAAATGTTGCTCTTGGGTGTTTTGGATGAAGCAGACCCTCAAAGACATATAGTTGGACATCACTGCTCCTATTCTCATCTGATGTGACAATTTGAGTGCAATCAATATAGAAAAGAATCTAGTGATGCATTCTAGAACAAAGCGCATTTCTATTAAGTATCATTTTTTTAGAGAGAAGGTTAAAGGCCAGGAGGTGAGGATGGATTATGTCCCTACTGGAGAACAAGTAGTAGACATTTTCACCAAACCATTATCGGTAAGCACTTTTGAGTACCTCCAACACAAGTTGGGAGTTGTGTCATCTACCTAGGAACAATTGGTGTGGCTCAGGGGGAGTTCATAGCTGTCATAGGGAGAGCTCGATATGGATAAAAGGG
Organism: Cryptomeria japonica; assembly: GCF_030272615.1. Lineage (NCBI taxonomy): Eukaryota > Viridiplantae > Streptophyta > Pinopsida > Cupressales > Cupressaceae > Cryptomeria > Cryptomeria japonica. Next base: position 141,911,936 of record NC_081414.1, read on the forward strand.
GGAGTGTACCATACCCTTTTTCATTGTGTCAAAGGGGGAGAAAAGTGCCGGTATGAAGTGTCTTGCGATAAGTTGACATCAATTCCAAAGGGGGAGATTGTTGGCATTTTGGCATGAAGTTGTCATTGATGTCAACTGGCTTGGCAAGGTCACCGATAAGTAAGAAGGGGTGACCAATATGATGGAAATACACATGAGAGTGAGTAGACAAAAGGAAGGCTTACTGGTAAGGCAAAAATCGGGATTAAGGCTGTGTGTGTTAGCATGTTGAGTGATAACTGGTAGAGAAATAAACTAGTATGGAGGTTGGCTTCCTATTTATGATGAAGAGGCAGAATGTTAAAGTAATCACAATCTACTAGAGGTGAAGATGTGCTACTGGTGTAGTGTGCACTACTGGTTAGCAGAAGGAGTAGGTCTCACCGATAAAGGCATGTACCGATATGAGTTTGCTGAATGTTCAAGTATGAACCTACTATGTGTCGGTTAGCTAAGTTATTGACCGTTGTGATGCCATGTGGAGCCGAAGCGGCAAACATGCAGAGGTCAGTGAAGCCTTCATCGACATGGTCGTTGAAACAACTAGTTGACATTAATGAAACAACCACAAATCACAAGATTGTAACTAACTGATGCGGCTTGAGGAATAAAGAATAACAGAGGAAGATCAGGGAGTAGTTGGTGCCTAGATCAATGCAAAGGAAATCAGACTGCAAGAAGACTTCAAAAAGGAAACAATTGAGTGTTTTATGAGTTGACAGATTTCAAGGTAGAAAATCATTTACGAGATTGCTATCTTTAGCAAGTATGCATTGGATAATGGAAAATATATACAAAGGCATTCCTAGAGTATAGGTGATCGATCCAAGACAAACTGGATCAGATCTCATGAATATTGTGTTGGGTAAAGGAAACCCTAACCGCTCAGTATTTGGATGCATTCTTGGTGGGAAACCATGGTGATAAATAGATGAGCTTGAAACAGAGCAAGGTGATGTTGTAGAGAAGAAAAAGAGAGAAGAGAGATTAAGTGCAAAATAGGATCATTTTTCCTTAGAATTTATTCTAAGAAAGTTGTAGAGTAAGTGAGCAAGCAAACTGGTGAAAGGGTTTAATTGGCAGTGATTGAGTACCGGTATAACTATAGTACAACAGTTAGGGAAACTAGTGAGGTGTGGTAGAGAAAGACAACATCCAAGTGTGACATAGTGTGTTGTGAGACAATGTGTATGTGTGTGTGTGTGTGTGTGTGTGTGTGTGTGTGTGTGTGTGAGAGAGAGAGAGAGAGAGAGAGAGAGATAATAGAGGCCAAGAATCAGAGAAAGTGATCTCACAACTGGTAGTGTGAGATTCAGTGGAGGAGAAAAGACAGTCAATCAACAGTAAGATATTTAATCAAGAGTTGTAGAATTTATTTGCAACAAGAAGCCTTAACTATATCTGAATTGTATTTCAATATACATCACCAAGTTGGAGATTGGTGCAGGGGTTGATGCTCCTTGGGTTGGTGCCCTAAATCTTTGTAATCCAGTATTTTACTTGTGAGGCTGGATTGGAGTAGTAGTCTCCAACAAAATTTCTCATCGAGGTTTTTCTCATATTGGGTTTTCCTCATATATCTGGTGTTGTGGGTTGCATTTGTGTGATTGATCTCTTTGGTCTTCCTTTTTACTTCACCGGTTTGATTGCTTAGTGCTTAAGTTAATAATCAATATTCTAAAGTTGCTTTGAAAAGTCAAAAAGTTTAGGAACCACTAATTCACCCCCCTCTTAGTGGTACTCTATGTTCAACAATATTACCTCCAGTCTGAGTACCGGTTGCAATCTCCAAGCTAGTTTTGTTAATGATTTTTTATTTTCTATCTTTGAATTGAAGGTGGAATCCCTTGTCCACCAATTGACCAACACTTAAAAGATTATGCTTTAAACCTTCTACATAATAGAAATTATTAGTATTATGCTTGCCATCCAAAGAAATGATACCTCTACCTTTCATCATACATTCTTTGTCATCCCCAAATTTGACTTGACCGGAATTTTATTCTTGCAGGGACAAATATTTTCTTTTCTCTCCAGTCATATGATGTGAGCATCCACTATCAATTACCCATTCATGTCTATCTTCAACTTTTGCTGCCAAGGCATTTTCTTCATTCTTGATAGTTGGTTCTGGTTCATCTTCCTTTAAAGCATAGAACACCCATTCCTTTCCATTGTCGGATCCACTAGTAGAGTCTACTGCCAATTCATCCTCTAAATCATCACTTACTCCTTCCTCATCCACAATGTAGCAATGTTTGTCTTTCTTGAATCTATATCTGTTCTGATTAGGCTGAAATGATTTGTTCTCTTTCTTCAAATATTGCATTCCTTTTAGACATCTAGATGTAAAATGATCAATCTTATTACATGAAAAACATTTAAAAGGTGTTTTTCCTTCATACTTACTTCCTGTCGGTCTTTTAGGCACTCTTCTAGAAAATAAGGCTTCAAGTTGCTCAAATTCTTCATCCTGTTTCCTCATATCTTCCAATTCTTTTGCATATAGGGCTTTCCAGTCACTTTTGCCAGTAGATGACGATGCATGAAAAGGAGGTTCAGATTTTGCAGCTCCAGAGGGTCCAAATTCTTCAAGCTCAAAAGCAAATAATTTCCCAATCAGAATGTCTCTATTAACTAACGTGTTTGCCATTGTTCTTAATTCATTAATTGCAGTAGCCTTCATCTTGTAAGCAGGTGGAAGGGTTCTCAAGGCTTTAGAAAATATTTCATCTTCACTTAGAGATCCTCCACAACATTGAATTCCCATGACAATCTCATTTACTCTTTCCATAAATGTAGCAATTCTTTCATTATCTTCCATCTTCAAGTTCTCATATCGTACCTGGTAACCATCAAGTTTAGCAATTTTGATAGTAGCATCACCTTCATTCAAAGTTTGCAATTTATCCCACATAACCTTTGGAGATGATTTATCAGTCAATCCCATGATTTGTTGATCAGAAAGTGCACACAAGAGGGATTCTCTTGCTCTGCAATCAGTTTCAATATTCTTGTCCAAGTCTACAGGAGCAGGATTGCCAGATGTCGGATCATAAGGTGTATATCCTTTCTTAGTGATCTCCCAAATATCCTTGCCAAGACATCTAAGATGAGTCTCCATTCGGATTTTCCATATCCCATAATTTGTTCCATCAAGCTTAGGGATTTCTCTTCTGAAAATAGTTGTCGGTGGATTTGAAGTATTAGTTTCCATGGGATCTACCTCAAGCGGTTAAGCTTCTGCAAGAGAGGACCAAAGCTCTGATACCAATTTTTAGAATAACCAGTGGACAACTGAGAGGGGGAGGTGAATTAGTTGTCAATAGATTATATTAATCAAAACACTTTATAACCTTTAGCCGGAGCACATAAACATTGAATACCAGAATAGTAGAAACAAATACCGGTAAGCAATAAAACTTAAGAATGAAATAGAGAGTTAACACAATGCAACCATACCAAATAACACCATGATTTGTACATGGAAAACCTGGTAAAGGGACAAACCATGGTGGGAATCCTACCCACAATCAGATAATACTTCTGTAGAAAGTATGTGATACAATAAGGGGCCTGTACATGTAGAAAGGCACACTACCTAGAGCCTACTGCTCATTACAAAGCAATCTCACTAACTACAGAGAGGTTATAACCACCTCAATATAATTGGACAACAATCTAGAAGAATGAACTACCAGAGATAGCATCTACCATGCCTGCTACAGTCTCGGTTAAGATCAATAGCAGAGGCCTTTGACCTCTTACTTAAACCCAATTCGATCACCTCTGATTGACCAAATCTCCTTCGCATATGATATTTCATTACATGATCACAACCATTGCCACCATGATCTACAATGAGATCTTACATCAATTTATACAAACCCTAAGGCCTAAACCAATTAGATTGGCCACCTAAAATATATTACAATAAGATCATTACATACAAACATATTACAATGATATGCCATGTCGTCTTTAGACCAAAAAAACATTAACCAATCAATAAAACATCTCAGTAACGTGTAGAGAACACATTAACATGATACTAGTCAATAACCTGGACCCAAATAGATTCACCATGCCAAAGCAATGTCTCCAATCAGTCAAGGCATGAACAAAGATCACCTTCTGCATCCTAAATTCCATATAGAAGTCACACCAACACCACTTATGCATCCTGTCAAAGATTCTCAGTAAAAGCTCTATTGGTAAAACCTTAAACCCTTACTGGTAACACTAGTTCTTCTACCGGTAACCAAAACCTGTCTACTAGTAACCAGTCATAATAGCTAGTACTGACATCAATGACAAAACATCAATGCAACACATAATCAATTCCGTCATATTGCCAACACCAACTGTGCAACACTAATCCTGAATTTTTCTTTATACTCACTTGCAGTAGTCAAATCATCTCTCAGATTCATTGTTTGTCTCTCTAACTCTTGTTCATTATTCTGGGATTGTACCAAATCAATTCTCAATAGATCATTCTCATGAGCCAATCTGCCACATTCTTCAAATTTGTTCTTCAGAGATACAACAAGATTTTCTTCCTTCTTCTTTTTGTCCTCAATATCTTTTGACATCCTCATAGTTAGGTCTTGCATTTCATTCTTCGTGAGAATGTTTTCTTGACTTAGTTTTTGATATTTTTCCTTAAGTGCATTTTTCTATTCATCATCCTGGTTTTGCAAAAGATCCTTCCTCCTAGCTTGAGTTGATGATAACCTTTCTTGCAGAACAAGAATGAATTCATTAGCAGAATTCAATTCATCTTGAATCTTTAAGTTCTTCATCCTTTCAACATCATAATCCTCAAGGGCCATCTCAAGTTGCTTCTCCAAAGCCATGTTCAATGATTCCGGCTTCAGGATCTTCCTCAAGATGTTAAACTTCCTCCGATGTACCAAGCTCTAATACCAATTGTTGCAATACAATGAATCCAAGAACACTGAGAGGGGGGAGGTGAATCAGTGTTCTTCTGGTAAAACAAGATTTTAACTTTTTATAACATACACATATAAACTAGTAAATGAAGAAACATATAACATGAAGTAAATAAACCAGCCACATGAATGAACACCATAATACACAAAATTTTATACATGGAAAACCTCAAAGAGGAAAAACCATGGTGGGATTTGTGACCCACAATATCAATTCACTAGCCATATGAAAGATATTACATAGCATGGGGGTTTGCACATGTAGGAAGGAACACTTCATAGAGCACACTACTCAACACAAAAGAGTCTCATTGACTACAAGCTTCTGCTGAGATAAAATAGTAATGGTGAACTCACAAAATGCATCTGCAATGCCAAAAAGAGTTTCGGTTATAACTCTGCTCTGTACCGGTTCATAAATGTTGAACCCTTTTACCGGTATCTCCTTTCCTCCAAGAATGCTTTACAAACCATCTACTGATCATTGCATGATATTACTTTCACATGCAAATAATCTACATACATATCCTTCACATCACTTTATTCTACTACCTTTTCATCAAAATGACCTGACAGACTGACTTATATACCCTTTACAAATAATATGCCTTATGTCAGCTTACAATACATTACAAAAGATATTCAATGTCGGCCCTATACAATAATTACAAAATTATTTTACAAATAAAACTTTTTGGATCCTAGATTGATGTCGGCTTCACTGAAGTGTTGGATGTCGGTGTCAGTGTCGATGATGATCCTAATTACTCCAATTTTGATATCTCCCAGTGTATGCCTCCAATGTCGATATCTGTCGGTACATGCCTTCTATAGAATCTTGTTTCCATCAATGACAACATATGAATCCAATGAGTTTCAATTTCCAACATTAAGATCTTAAGATTAGGGGCTTGGTTCCTCAAAACTACCGATGTCTTATCTCCTTATGATCTCATTCTTAATCTCTCTTCTCTCTTTTTTCTATTTTACCATGAGTATATACACAAGTTCATACTCTCATTAAATTGGGGGCTAAATTTAGATTCATTTGGATTGTAAATGGTCTAATTTACATCTCATGTTTGTGCTCCTACTTTAGCATGTCCTATCACCATCCCCTCTCTAGGTCCATTTTGGTCTATTTTTCCAACCCTAATGTCATGAACACCATTGAGTGGGCCCCTTCCTAGAGGTCTCTTCTCCATTTTCCTTTATGTTTGTGGTTTTTGTTGGACAACTGAGGCATGGAGCACCTTGGTCTAGATAAGGGCACCCCAAAATACCCTGGTCCCCCATAAACAATCCCTAATTTGAAATGAGGTAGGGCCTTATCTCCCAAATGGATTTCGGTACCCATCGCTACACTTGACCATTAGAGGTCAGCTTAATCAGAAATTTACATAGGGAACCTCATATTAAAACATTTTATCAATTCAATTTAGATTTAAGCCTCTATACCCAATATTCGAGCATTTGTGAAATATTCCTTATCAAGCATTTTCAGAGATTCAAGGTTGCATTTCATCCTTCAAGCATTGTGGATAAAAGTTACTTCAATCTTCATGCAACCATATGTGTTTGTGATTAGGTTTTTCATGTTTATGTGTTTTTCATTCCATTAAATTCAACATTTGTGATTTAATTCAAAGAGAACTGCATCATCATCAACAATTTCCAATTTGAGGTATATCTTTGTAGTAGCTATTTTAGTGTTTGCATTATTCCGTTCAAGTTTAATTCCTAAACTAGGGTTTGACCTAAGGAAAACCCCTATTAAGAGCCCTCTTTTATTTCTTTCTATGTGCAGGAATAGGTTCAAGAGTTGACTTGAGAATTCTAGTAGAGTCAATAGTGATGAATAGGTTCAACTTTCAATAGAGGAAATTTAGAGGACCAGGGTGAATCCGTACTACCTGGTCCCAAAAAATCAAGACAAACTTCTAGGAATAGGTCTAAATATCTTAAATTGCCTAGATCTTAGTTTGTGTCTTTGTGGGATATCTGTAGCAATATATTTTCGATAGTTGAATTCAATCATTTCTTGTTTTACCCTAATTTCACAATTACATTCCAAATTCAACAACAATTAACCATCTAGTGAATCAAGTCAAAATTCAACCCTTTCCTTATTTGGATTGTGGCTAGATCTATTAGGTTCACTCATGTTTCAATGTAATGGTAAAATTTGCTTCTTAGTGGTTTTATTAATTGAAACCCTAATTCCTAATTGTCCAACGATTACAGATTTATTTAAAATAGAACTTATCTATAATTAAGTTTTAGGTCTATATCATCAATATGATGTCACATAGTATCTTTTTTGTCCAGGTGTAAAAATTGATCCCCTTACAAAGGTAGACTAATAGTTGTGCATTGATTCATGTTTTATTGATGTGCCAATGCAGCATCACATACTTTATTTTTTTCTAGATCTATGAAGTATATTTCAGATTTATGAGTATTCATGATGAAAACTAACAATTTTTCATTTCACAACTATTCATGCTATACTATTATAAAATGTTAAATATTAAATCAAAAAATGCTATCACAACTATTAGAACATGCTCAAATACTAAGTCTTATTCCTATAAAATATGTATATGTTTTGTATAAAATTAAGAATCGCACTTTATAACATGTGCTTTCAATATTTTTAGGCCATAGTCTTGTGGTAGGTCACTTAAATTCTTAATTATTTTATCCATTGCATGTGTGCTTTTTGACAAGATTCAAAGGACAAGAATTAAAAGAAAAGAAAAATAAAACATAACTGATTTATCCAAGGAAAAAAATTATTAGATTTAATGGTATTTTGGTAAGTCTGCGTATGATGTAGTACAATGAGGGATCACTTCCACTTGCACCTTAACTCGACAAGGTCTACTCAAGTTTCATATCACCAAATGGCTCCAACTCTCCAATCCATTAAAAAAACTCATGCAACACTGAAAAATATGTGTAAATGACATGACTAAACTGATTGGGATTCCAATAATTTAGGAGGTACGTATTTCACATTCTTACCCCTCCAATAGACCTATAGGCTAGTAGTATTTCCAAACTGCAAATTAGGGCATAACTTTCAGCCCAAGTGTGATCTTCACAAAAAAAACCTATTTTGAGTAACCTTTTAAAATTAATTAAACATATTTAATAATGAGAATAGGTTTTTTTTGGAACATCAGGATTAAATATTGATTGGTAATTCTAATCCTAGGCTTAATTGGTACAACAAATTGAGTTTTTTGGTCATAACTTTTGATCAAAACCTGACCTAGAGGATTTAAGACTTTTTTTTTTATACCCATTTGGGATTTATATAGCATATATAAAATTTAGGGTAGATTGTTTTGCAACACAAGGGCCTAAAATTGACTGGTAATCTGCATTACGCTCATCCACCAAGGTTTTTAAGACCCTGTCTCAGTAAAACATCTGTAAAATACTAAAAAATAAACAAAAACGGATGAGAATAGTCAAAATGGAAATTTTATTCAATAATATATCCAACCATTCCAATTTAATATCATATAAAATCCATACAAATTCATACTATTCACTGCAACATGACTGTTACTCGAAAATCTAGAAGTTGCAGTCACTAAAATGATCATAACTTTTAAAATACTTAGTGAAAATAAATGAAACAAAAATTAAATGAAAGAGGATCAGATCTTCATAAATCCCAATGCATGAAAAATAACCCATAGGCCTTACAAGGCCATACAATGGTTTGGAGAAGAGAAGAATGTTGGAAAATGCAAAAAACACAATGTATTTTATTCAATAAGTTCTCAAAACTTTACATTCCACTTCTACCCTTCTCCTCTAGACCTTATATGAAGTATTTTAACATATTTAAATTAATTCTTAACTATTGGTAACTTTCCAACCAACTCCCACATGACTTTTCAAATGACGACCTTTCATATTCCCAATTTTTTCATTTTTACAACAAGACAATTTTTCCAAGAATTGACATTTTTTGACAAAATGAAATCATAATCATCTAATAACCTATTGAATGACTCAAACATGTTATATATGGTATAAATAACCTTATTACATTACCCAAAAACTATTTAAATAAAATATTTACAAAATGGCCTCATGCAGGCATCAAGTCTACTAGGTGCTCCTACACCAAACTCCCAGAGAAAAGAAAATTCAAGTCCTCTTGAATGCTAGTCTTCTCATTCTTCCCATTATTCCTGTAGACACCTAAAAATGGTCAACATTTGTGCATTGCCTCTTTTTAGGTTTTTGCATTGCATTAACATTTCTCCTATGTCACGCACTTGGTTTTTATCATTTGCGAACATCGAGTCCTTCTTCTGCGTTCTTCATTTATCGCTTTCAAATTAGGTCTTGTCGATAGCAATTTTCAGTCATGATTTTGGTCGATCCTTATCAACTTGTCAATATTGTCATTTTGTGATCGATTTGTCATCGATCGTCATCCTTCTCAATCATGTCAATTTGGGTCAATTTGTCATTGTTCCTCATCAATTGGTGCATTTATCAATCAAATCGTTTGTCAGCATTGGTCCTTTGTCAGTCAGAATCATGATCAAATCGAATCGATGTCAATTATCCTTTGTCAAGACCTAATTGTCGTATTTGCATTTCTAATTCATCTTCCAAGGTTTTATGATTTATTCATTTAATCTTGTTTGGCATTTTCCCTCTAGGTTAAATAATTTATTTATTTATCCTAGGTCTTCTTGTCACAATTAAATGTTTATTTAATTGGCTAATTATTCCTCTTTTTGTGAATTAATTGATAAATGAAAAATTATTAATTGATTCACCTAATTTCCTAATCTTTCATTAATTTTCCCTCTTTGTGAATTATTAATAAATGAGAAATTATTAATTAATTTACTAAATTCCTAATTTCATCATTTCTAATTCTTAATTTCCTAATTTCTAATTTTCTAAATTTCCTAATTCCTAATTTCCACCTATTTTCTAATTTGTCAAATTAAATTTCCACCTAATTAACTTGTCTCTAGTTCTCCCTATTTTTGTGCTTCGGTGGAAGCATGAATTTCTCATGCATCATACTCTTGACATAGCAAGATGTCATAAGGTTCTAGTTTTCTAAGCTTTGCATTGGCAATATGTCATAATTCATGACATAGAAGGTGTCATAACCTTCTTCTTTTGACTCAATTGTGCCATTTTTGAAATTAATTGCTTCTAATATCCATTTCATGCTAATTTGATCCTATCTCCAATTTATCTATAAATTGGATGATCTTCATCAATCAAAGCTAATTTGGTAATCACTTTTGCAATCACATAATCATAGAATCAGATAATGAGAAATAATCACTTCTTCTAGTACTCTTGTGCCAATATCAATCTTGCTTTCACATTAGGTTTGTGCACTTGAAGGTGAGATCCACAAACAAAGGCTATTTGGAGAAGAAAGAAGGACAATGGAGCCGCATGAAGAAGCATTCAAGTCTACCATTGGTTTGCATATGTCTTTAATTGTGAATGTTTTTATTTCATGTCTCTATTGAGTGTGTTTAGGATAGATCATTGCATTTTAGTTTTCGTGATTGAGCTAGGCTAATGTTTATATTTGCTTTGATGATTTCTAGATTCCTATCTACATTAATTGGTGAACCCGACGTGAACATGCTTGGATCTAATATTTTTTTGAATGTTTTGTGAAGTTGCAGATTTTTTTGTGGAGAAATTGCAGATTTTTCTTCAAAAAAAAAAATAGTCATAATCAATTGATCACGTAAAAAATTTCGTACAGAATTAAAATAAACTATTTCTGGGTTTATTATATCACGTTATTACCTTTCCAGATAATTTTACGGTTTGTGATTTGGATAAATATTGAGGAAGTTATGACATTTTTAATTAGGCTGCTGTAAATGGTCAAAAGTTTCAAAAAAACAAAATCATGCAACCTTCATCTAGATTAATTTAGCTTGGCAAATTAATCATGCATTCATGCAAATTTTATCTAGATTAATCTAGGGTGGTAAATTTGATAAATTTTACATAGATTAATCTAAAAGGATAAAGAATCACAACTTTTATGGATTAATTTTTATGGTGATTCATTTCTCTTGATTCTCTAACATTGTTGGTAGCTTTGTTGTGAAACGCTTGACAAATAATTATTTCACAAACTACTAATGAATTGTTTGCAGGTTTGCTAGTCAAAGACCAAACGAATCAAACTCCTAACTTAGTGATTTTGTAGGTTGCCTTATATTCCAACCAAACTTTGTGTTTGTTATTTTTAATTAGGCACCTAGTATGATTTCTAAATAGGTTGGAATGAATGTATTTTTGCTTTGATTGTTGAGTTTGACATTGGAGTAGGAAAGTATGCTCTCATCCTTCTTAGGGTGATCAGAAATCCAGATCTTTGATACCATGGTTATTGTCTTGATTGTGTGTCACCTTTAGAGGGCCTGCCTTCCCGACCATTTGTTTTTGCAAGCAAGTGATAATTGTGAGAAGGGAACGACCCAAAGTGAGTATGGCTAGAATACCTTGGCATTCTAACTCACTATAAAAAAATGTTGGATGAGTGAAAGCTTTGAAGGAAGGGTTACGTGGGAATTGTAGTTACTTGGGAAGTGATGACCCTTGGACTCTTTCTCATATCAACATCTAAGTAGGGCCTCTTGGTCTAAATCGTGCTTGCGCGACTACATTTGTTTGGTATCTTGATGGGCTTAATGTCTCAATCACGCTTGCGTGAAATCAAGGAGTAACGCTTAACAGAAATCCTTACTAAACACCTTGTTTTTAGAGGCCAAAAACCCTTCTAGTTTCTTGAGAAGGACAAGTTCGGATACTTGGAAGAGATACTAAGTTCGCCATGGGGAGATTTCCATGGGGACTGATGCTTGGCTATCCTAAGAAGTGAGTGTCATGGAGAGGAGCCCGTGGGGTCAAGCATCTATGTATTCTCCTTGAATCCCATAATGATTCTACCTCTCAAGTACCTAATGTCCTTGCCTACCATAAGAAATGTGGAAATGAGCATGATTGTCTTGAGTCTAAGTTGCAATATCTTGTATTCTTTGCTTGTCAAAAGTTGAATTGCATCCCATTTCAAAGAGCAAAACAAATTGATCCAACATAAGATTAAACACAAGAGACATTCATCCAACAAAGGTTCAACAAAGTTTAAAACTCATCTTCAAACATGGTTGTCAAATATTGTCCAAGATCTTGTCTCAAGAAGCATGTCACTTACATTTAGGTTCATCCTAGGTTGCATTTTGCAAAAGTCATTGTCAAGTACCAAGGTTATGTTTCACCTAAGTCATACTCCTTTGCATATCAATAAGGGTCACCCATTTGCATATGTCCTCTTGCATTAAAGTCATACCATTGTCATACATTTCATACCCTAGGTCTCTTCATTAAGCTTAGGTCATTATCATATCATATTACGGTCACTTGCATATTAATTGTCCCTTAGCATATAGTGTCAAAAATAGGTTTTGTCATACTTGGGTAATCCAAATCTTTGATGCAACCCTAAGTCATTGTTAAGAAGTCTAGACCTTGTCAACCTTTTGTCCTTTTGTCATCAATATCATTTGGTCAAACCTAGCTTAGTATCCAAGCATATAGGGGAGACTTTGTCATTTGTCCTTTTGTCACTTAAGTCCTTTTGTCCTTTGAGGTCTAGACATCATTCCAATTTCCTAAGGGTCTCTTTTCAGATTTGCATTTCAAAAGTTTGTCAAAATCTTCAAAACAACCAAAAACATAGATTGCATGCTCGTCTATCTAGTTTGCATTTAGTTGCATATCATACATTATCCTTGAAAAATTCCAAAAATATTGCATTTGCATAGTGACATGTCTATTGAAACAAGGTTCCAAGCACCAATGATGCAACAAAGTTTGACATATCAACCGATAATGCAATCACAATTCTATCCAACCCAACAACAAGGCAATATTGATCAAACTTTTTATGATGAAACAAGTCTCCAAATACAAAAACTAGAGGAGAAACTAGCTCAAGAAAATGAGATTTTGGAACAAAGAGTGAAAAACATTGTGAAGAATAGATCACAAATGTCCAAAATGTTTCGAAAACTTCCAGGTCAAAATCCAAATATTGAGCCAATTGATCTAAGGTCTCTTATCGAACGATCAGACATACTAGCTCTCCTCTCACAAATAGAGATGATGAAACAATTTCAAGAAAGGAGACAACATCAATTTCAACATTATGTGCCTCCACAACAAGAACAAGAAGGTGTTTACTATCAATCTGATTTTCAACCAATACAACCAATGGTTCAACCAATTGTCCAACATATTCAACCAACGCAATCAATGGTCCAATTTCAACAATATGTCCAACCAACTATACAATGTCAACAAATGGTTCAACCAATGGTGGAATATCAATGTCAACAACAATCACCAAACATTCAAAAACAAAGGTTGCAACACACACCAAGCCAAGTTTCAAACATGTCAGAACAATTGAACCAAGTCCAATATCAAAACATGACATCAAACCAAGACCAACTCCTTGCCAAACAAGTTCAAATTCCAGATACAACTATGTCAAAACCTCGAAAGAAAGGTGGCTTTATTGCAATGCTCTTAAGGAAATTACCAAGTGAGTTATTTGAGGAAGATCAAGATAATACAATTATGTCTAGCAATGCCTCATCTCCCCACAAGTAAATTGACTCTCCAGTGGCATCTATCCCTACACCTCTAGAAGTTTCACAAGAACCTTCCATGTTGTCCTCATCAAACAATACACCCAAGGATGCAATTATCCAAGAGCTATCCATAATTGATTGCCAAGATAATCCAATTCATGATGCACATCCTTGTCATGTTTCAGAAATACAATACCCAATGCCACCATGCACTTTATTGCCATTACCTATTTTAGAGGACCCCATTCGAAGTCCTTCTTCCTCATGTTCAAGCATTGATTCCTTGCCAGAATCCATCATAAATGTTCAAAGTGCATCTCCTTCATGCCAAAACATTGATTCCTTGTCCGAATCCCCCATGCATATCCAAAGTCCAATCCCATGTCAAGAGGATAATTTAGAGCATGAAGAAATGTGTCTTAAAATAGATCAAGATCAAGATCCCAAAATCTTATCATCCCATCCAATTGTTGACTAGGACCCCATGTTCCCAGACACTCACGATGATTCCCCTATTCTTGTCCATCCTATCCAAATTCCTATTGACACTCCATTCCCCGAGCAAGATCAAGATATCCTAGTCCATCCAATCCCAAATGATCCCCTTCCATTTCATGAAAAAAATGTCCTTTCAAATCCCATTGACATTCCAGATATCCCTTCCATCCTTTCCGATGATCCCATTGAAAGTCAAGAGCAAAGCACCTTTAAAGAGGATTCCAATGAGCGTCCTCCTTGTCAAGATCAAATTATTCCTTCAAATCCTCCACAAGATCCTTTTGTTCCTCCATCTCCTTGTCTTAATACTCCATATACACTCCAAGATCCCATTTCTTTGGATGATCCCATTATTCCTCCCATTCTATCTCTTGAAGAGCCTGTCATTGAACCATGTCCACTACAAAATCCTAGTCCCCCTCATGATCCTGATACCCCTCATGATTCTAATGTGTCAGTGCAAGATGTTCATGAACCCTCGACATGCATAATGGGTTCTTCCACTTTGGTGCAATCCGATCCACTTCAAGATCTCATTATTTCTCTCATATCATATCCACCTCTTGATGGACTCGCATCTTCTTTCCAAAGAAAAGAGTATCCTACAAGTCAAGATATTCATAAAGGCAAAGGAGTAGACCTTCATAAGCAAGAATCCCTCCATATCAAAGAAGATCTTAAGGGTCATGTCTACACAACTCACTCTCAAGACGTTGGTATCCCTCCTTCAAAATCCAAACATATCCCTTCCCCATCACACCTTCCATCCATCTTAAGTCCTTATATCCCTTTGTCCTCTATGCAAGGTCAGAAAAGACACACATCCTTGAGTAAATTTAATCAATCCAAAAGAACTCCATTTCATTCATATCCATCCATGCATTCCTTTCCCCCTCCAAGCAATTTGGATGCCAAGTATAAAAGTCATAAGTCTAGCAATCCACATGTATTCAAGGATCAACATGTCCAATATAATCGACATGTCAAAACAAAGAACAATATGATCGATAAAGAAAAAGAAATATCCAAAAGGCCACAGAGGCCCACTGAGAAAAATAAAGAAAAGTCAAAATATATATGGGTTCCTAAATCCCTTGTGCAAGCAATGCTCTCCAAGGAACCACAAAAGCATGAAAAATCAAAAACCATGTGGATCCCTAAGAAGCTCCTTGAAGCACAAAAAGAACAACCCAGATTGGCATCCAAAATTGCTATTCCTCCATCTAAACCTTCCAAGTCTATTTCTCCACCACCTTCTTCATCCGTTTTGGGCCCTTATGTCCCAAAATCCATAGCCTTTCCTCCGTCACAATCTCAATATCCAAAATACATCTTTCCTCCATCAGTCCATCACCCCTCAAGGTGTGTGCCAATGTTGATCTTGCCTTCATTTCCATCCACTAAAGCCCAGTTCTTCCGATACCCTATCCATTATCCAATGCATATTTTCCATCCTTTGATCCCTTTGATCCGATCCTTTGCATAAATCCTTGCCTTAGTTTCATCTCTTTTTCCATGTCCTTATCCTACCAACGTCTTTGAGCATACTTTTAAAGGTCATGGTCCATTTTTTTCAAGGCTACTATCCAAACAAAAAGATGTTTGAGTCCTTCTTCCATCCCCTATCATGTGTCCATCTTCTATTGAAAAAGTCAAAATTCAAAAAAAAAGAAAAAAAAAAGAAAAAAGAAAAAAAGTAAAGCAAAAATAATTCGTCCACTGGTAAAAACCTGGCAAACAGGTGCCTTGGGCAAGTACCGTGATGAAAACCTGGCAAACAGGCATCATGCGTAATTTATGAACTTCTTGCACACCACACTTGGGGGCAGGTTTCCTCCTTCATATCCTATTGCCCTTCATTATCCTATCATACCATGTCATTACCCTTCATATCCTATGGTCCCTCAGGTCCATTTCCTCTTTCCACCTTTGATCTTGACAAGGCTGACGATCATCATGAGCATCATGTATCTTGTTTGCAGCTTTCAGTCTATCATAGCTTTTGGTCATTTATCCATTTGCTTATTATAATTTTTCATCCATATTCCCTGTCTTATTGCAACTTTCTGCCACTATCCCGTATCCTATCCCGACCTTCAGTCCATGTCCCTTATCCATTCTTGGTCTTGCTTATCCTATCCATATCTTATCATTATCCATACACTCTTTCTGTCCCTTGATCTTGATCTGACATAAGGACACAAAATTTAAACATATTTTTCAAAAACCTCTTGACATGTCCCTCATGCCATGTCACTACTTTACATTGTCATATCCAGTCTCTTGTCCCATCATGCCATAGCCCTTGCAAATTGCATCCGCATTGTCTCCATAATAAAAGGCCTTTGTCTTCCCTCTATCCACCAATATTTCAGCAAGCCTATTTATTCACCTGTCATATTCCTTTCCTTGCTAGACACTAGGGGCAAAATAATTCAAAAAAAATTGAAAAATGTCCTGAAATAATTCAAAAAAATCAAATAATGTACTGAAAAAATCTCATAAAAATTGAAAAATGTCTTGAAAAAACCTCAAAAAAATTGAAAAATGTCCTGAAATAATTCAAAAAACTTGAAAAATTTCCTGAAATAAATCATAAAAATTGAAAAATGTCCTGAAATAATCCAAAAAAATCAAATAATGTCCTGAAAAAATTCAATAAAAAATTGAAAAATGTCCTGAAAAAAATCCCTAAAAAGTCATAAAAAGTCCTGAAAAAAATGAACAAAAACATTTCAAAACATTAAAATCCAAAAAAAAACAAGCATTTTGTCAATAAAGGATCTCTTTTTGTGCATAGACAAATCACTAAGCATACATCCAACGACACGCAATCATACATTGGGCTTTAATGAAATCACGCTTAAACAGATGAACTTTTTACTCAAACCAGACATTCGAACTGATCGCACTTGTCATGTCAATCAACCGCAAATCAATTCATCCTTGGCACACTATCATGGGTCTTATACAGGGCATGGTATACTCGAAACCAGACTATGTCCTATCTTAGATGGGGTACCACAATTCCTGAAACCAGATAGCATGATCATCCTATCAACACTTTCAACTTTTGACAACAAAGATCAAGGTGTTTGTTTGATTTGTTGGAATTTGTGCATCTTATCTTTTTACTGATTTTATCTTTGGTTTCGATCATGTTCCTATGTTGCTCGATGATGTCACTGAGTGATTTAGAGTGACCGGGATGGTTCATGGTCCCTTTCTTTTTTTGTTGTGATTGTTATTTGTCTGCAATGTGTCTGTCTTTTGCAAAAAGGGTTGCATTTCAGCTCTGGCCTTCAATGCCATGTTGCTATGCATCCATTTTGCTACATTAAAATAAAGGTTCTCACCTACAAAGTGCATTAGTGAAAGCAAGTTTTTCTTCGTCATTAACTGTCCTCTGTCTAATTTCTTCTTACTAAAATTTCTTCCATCAGTCTTGGCAGTCCGTTTGATCCATTCGAACCTATCATTTTCTATCATTCTTATCGATCAATTGGCCTCTTTTCTGGATGCTTCCGGCCAATTCCTCGAGGGGGCATGCATATGTCATTGTCATTGTCTAGGGCATTTTCATTACTATTCTTTTAAACAACGCTTAAAATCGCATTGTCTCAAAGAGGGGCAAAATGTAGACACCTAAAAATGGTCAACACTTGCAGTATCATACTTTAACATTTGCGCATTGCCTCATTTTAGGTTTTTGCATTGCATTAACATTTCTCCTATGTCACGCACTTGGTTTTTATCATTTGCGAACATCAAGTCCTTCTTCTGTGTTCTTCATTTATCGCTTTCAAATTAGGTCTTGTCGATAGCAATTTTCAGTCATGATTTTGGTCGATCCTTATCAACTTGTCAATTTTGTCATTTTGTGATCGATTTGTCATCGATCGTCGTCCTTCTCAATCATGTCAATTTGGATCAATTTGTCATTGTTCCTCATCAATTGGTGCATTTATCAATCAAATCGTTTGTCAGCATTGGTCCTTTGTCAGTCAGAATCATGATCAAATCGAATCGATGTCAATTATCCTTTGTCAAGACCTAATTGTCGTATTTGCATTTCTAATTCATCTTCCAAGGTTTTATGATTTATTCATTTAATCTTGTTTGGCATTTTCCCTCTAGGTTAAATAATTTATTTATTTATCCTAGGTCTTCTTGTCACAATTAAATGTTTATTTAATTGGCTAATTATTCCTCTTTTTGTGAATTAATTGATAAATGAAAAATTATTAATTGATTCACCAAATTTCCTAATCTTTCATCAATTTTCCCTCTTTGTGAATTATTAATAAATGAGAAATTATTAATTAATTTACTAAATTCCTAATTTCATCATTTCTAATTCTTAATTTCCTAATTTCTAATTTTCTAAATTTCCTAATTCCTAATTTCCACCTAATTAACTTGTCTCTAGTTCTCCCTATTTTTGTGCTTCGGTGGAAGCATGAATTTCTCATGCATCATACTCTTGACATAGCAAGATGTCATAAGGTTCTAGTTTTCTAAGCTTTGCATTGGCAATATGTCATAATTCATGACATAGAAGGTGTCATAACCTTCTTCTTTTGACTCAATTGTGCCATTTTTGAAATTAATTGCTTCTAATATCCATTTCATGCTAATTTGATCCTATCTCCAATTTATCTATAAATTGGATGATCTTCATCAATCAAAGCTAATTTGGTAATCACTTTTGCATTCACATAATCATAGAATCAGATAATGAGAAATAATCACTTCTTCTAGTACTCTTGTGCCAATATCAATCTTGCTTTCACATTAGGTTTGTGCACTTGAAGGTGAGATCCACAAACAAAGGCTATTTGGAGAAGAAAGAAGGACAATGGAGCCGCATGAAGAAGCATTCAAGTCTACCATTGGTTTGCATATGTCTTTAATTGTGAATGTTTTTATTTCATGTCTCTATTGAGTGTGTTTAGGATAGATCATTGCAATGAGTGCTTTTGTGATTGAGCTAAATGATTAGTATTTTTATCTTGTCTTGTGATGATTTCCTATTTCCTAACGTACAATTCCAATTCTTCTGCAACTTGTCCTTTATCCATGCAACTCTTTGTAGGTCCTTCTTTCTCTTTGATATAGGAGCACCGGTGTAGTTCTTACCGGTTGAGGCAGTTAGCAATAGAATTGCTCGGAGATCATGGCATTTCTTCTTGTTTGAGAGTTTAGCATTGTGGATTTGGGTTTATTTCCTTGAGTTCATTTTCTTTTTTCTATTCGAGTTTCATGGCATTTGGATCTGATCCTGGTGAGATATCAATTCTAGTATTGGTCTAGTTAATATGTTCTTACCGGTTAGTCTGGCAGAGTGTTGGGCAAAGTTGGATCGGGTTGCTATTGATTCCCATGACTTGTGGATCATTGATTTATGTTTCTTGTTCCTTCTATGATGTTCTCAGAGAACCATGTGATATTTTATGCATTTTGGAAGATGTTCTTAGTGATTTGAGCTGACTTGTTATTGTTTACACATTTCATGAACCGGTTGGTCTTTGGGCCGACTTGATAAAGCTAATTATTTGTAGATAGTATAAATAGAAGTTTGTGAATCATTTGAGAAGATAGAAGATAGAAGATAGAGGATATAAGACTAAAGTTCAAGATCAAGCAAGATGTAGTTTCTGAAGAGATTTTGGTCTGGAGATATTGAAGTTGGGATGACTGGAGTCCGGATTAGTGCAGAACAGTGTCGAATGTTACCAGAGACCTATTCGTCAAGCAAAAAATCTATGGATCTTAGATTTGTATATTGATTCCGGCAAGATTTTGGTCTGGGGAGACTGAAGTATGGATGGCTGAGGTTTGGATTAATGCAGAACAATGGAAGATGTTACCGAATGATGATTTGTTGAGAGAATTATCTGTGGATCATAGATCCAAGTTGTAAGAGTTGTTTTGTAATCCTGGGCTGTGGTCCAGCATGTGGCATATGTAATTCTTCAGACTATAATAATATTTGTTCATACTATTTACTAGTTATGTATTTTGAGATGTTACTGATTGTTCTTTCTGTTATTTCTTGCATTGTGTTACCAGTTACTGGTATATATTGTTGGCCATTTGGTGGAATTGATTATGTGTTGCATTGATGTTTTGTTATTGATGCCAACACTAGATGTTTTCATGCTTTATGGACACCCTTCTAGTCCTAGTAGGATGAGTGGTTTCTGGTTGATCTGGATCCGGCATGATCCGGTAGGCTCCGATATAGTTTGGTGTTGGAATTGGCTTGTTCATGATACTCATGCTCATATTTGGTTAGTTGGTTTTGGTCTAGTGATTGGATGCTATCCTGCTTGCTTGGAGGCTTGGTTTCTGGTTCTGGCGAGGGTTTCATCGGCAAAGCTTTTGGTGGAGATCTTTGATGAATTGCATAAGTGGTTTTGGTGTAGCTTCTGGTGGAGTTTCAGGATGTTGTTGGTGATCATGTTCGAGACTTGGTGGATGGAGATCATTTATGAAGCATGTGGACCTATATTGGGTCTCAGTTGATCTAGGTTATGGACCGACTTTAATGTAACATGTGGATTGGACCTATCAATGTATTTTCGGGATGTCTTATGTGTTGGATATTATTTGTTTGGTCTAAAGCTGACAAGGTTTGTAATGATGTAATTGGTTTATTATCTGGTGCCCAACCTGATTGTTTATGGTCGAGGGTTTGTATATATAGATGTAAGATCTTATTGTAGATCATCATGGTTATGTTAGAGGTCATGGTCAGGGAATGTAATGTGCGAATAATGTAATATCATTCAGGCAGAGTAGTTCATTGATCATTGGAGATCAAACTAGTTTTGTGTAAGATGATTTAGTCCTCCGGTATTGAGCTTAACTAGAACTATTCTCAGGTATTTATAGTCTGGATTTAATCCTCCGGTATTGAGCTTAACACTTCTCCAGATTGTAGTCTAGATTTATATGTAGTCAGTGAGGCTCCTCTTGTGATGAGCAGTACGCTCTAGGCTGTTGGCCTTCTTGCAAGTGTACGCCCCTCAATTGTAATTCACATACTTACTACAGAAGTATTATTTGACTGTGGGAAGACTTCCCACCATGGTTTTTCCCTTTGCCAGGTTTTCCAAGTACAAATCTTGGTGTTATATGGATGGATTTTATTTTATGATTATTGTTTATGCTTAATTGGTTTAACTACTATTCTGGTATTAATGTTTTGGGTTTCGGTATTAAAGTTTAAATTTCTAATGGTTCCGATAATCTATGACAACTGATTCACCCCCCCCCACCCCCTAACAATTATCTTCCAGCTATTTGAACTATCTAACAATTGGTATTAGAGCTTTGGTCCTCTCTACAGAAAGCTTAACTACTTGAGGAATATCCTATGGTGAATAACAATTCAAGTTCATCCAGTTCTTCTGGAGATATATTTCAAAGGGATATTCTGAGGCTTGATGGAACAAATTACACAGTATGTAAGATTCAGATGGAAACTCATCTAAGATGTCTTGGCAAGGAGATTTGGGAGATCACATAGAATGGTGTCACACCCTATAATTCAGGATCTAGCAATCCTCCCCCAACAAACCTAGACAAGGAGCTTGAGAATGATTGTAGAGAAAGAGAAGCCCTCTTGTGTACACGTTCTAATGAGAAAATAATGGGATCAACTGATAAATCATCTAGAAATTCTATATGGGATAAGTTGGAGACTCTTAATGAAGGTGAACCTACAGTGAATATTGCTAAAATTTATGGTTATCGGGTGAGATATGAAAACCTGAAGATGGAACAAGATGAAAGGATTACTGCATTCATGGAAAGGTTAAATGAGATTGTTATGGGAATTCAATGTTGTGGTGGAACTCTGAGCGAAGATGAAATTGTTTCTAAAGTCCTGAGAGCCCTAACACTGGCTTACAAAATGAAGGCTACTACTATTAATGAGTTGAGAACAATGACTAATACATCTATCAATATAGATACTTTGGTTGGGAAACTGTCTACTTTTGATCTTGAAGAATTTGGAGCTTCTGGAGTTGTGAAGACTAAACCTGCTTTTCATGCATCTACATCTACAACCGGTAAGAAAGGCTAGAAAGCTTTGTATGCAAAGGAATTAGAATATATGAAGAAACAAGATGATGAGTTTGAGAAACTTGAAGCACTATTTTCTAGAAGAGTATCTAACGGACTGGTAGGAAGTAAGTATGAAGGAAAATAACCTTTTAAATGTTTTGCATGTAATAAGATTGGTCATTTTACATCTAGATGTCTTGAAAGGAATTCAAGATTTGAAGAAAGAGTTATAAGATCATTTAAGCCTAACCCTAGATATCAGATGAGGAAGACATTATAGATTTTAATGATGAACCAATAGAAGACTTTGCTACAAGGACGTCAATTCTGAAATCCTCCATTTTACCCCAAAGAGTTACGCTCTTTTCAATATCATCTACCTCTTGAGATAAGGAAGTTTTGACACCTTGCCTTTGAATTTGAACAACTTCAAAGTCAGTAAACAATTTAATTGTTGAATCCAGAAGATGAGAACCTTCTGATTTCAAATGAGCAATCCATTCATCCACTACTCGGCCCTTTATGCCCACTTGTTCCACTTTCTTGAGAGCCTCAGTATCAATTGAGAAAAGAATTGGCTCAACTTCTTGATAAGATTGTGTGACCTTAAGAAGCACACTGGTCAACTACTCACATTTCTGGTTCAATTCATTCTTTTCATCTCTTTTTTGATCAAACCTTCACATAACATAATTGAAAGCAGTTTGAGAGTCTAACTTGACATTCTCATGTGTCTCTACTCGAAGTTCTATAGTTTGCATAGTATAATCTTCAGGTTGAATATTATCCTTGTTCTTATCTGAAGATGGCACCATAACCTCAACATATTTTCTTTTTGTAGCAGGATCCACCAGCACCCGAGAAATGGTCTTTGGCTTTTTAGTGCTTTTGGATTTGGGAGTAGCCAACTATTCAAAATCAAATTCATCTGGTGAAATTACATGTTTCTTCCTTTTAGGTGCTACTATATCCATCCATGGTGGTAAATCTGCTTTAGTAGATGGAGTTGTGGTGTCCTTCTAAATGGCAACCGATATATGAGGAAAATTCTGACTTGAAGTTGTAGTAGTAGAAGATGGAATTATAGGTACTAGGGTTGTGAATACAGATGGTGTTTCTGTTAATGAAGCAGTTGTAGCTATTATTCATGCCTCCTTGGAAACAACTGTGGTTGCAATTGTGGATGGTGCATTAGTGGAAACAATGGTGCTCATGCTAGGTGGAGCTTCAGTGATGATTGTTGTGGAAGGTAGGGTCATCAACTGTTTCTCTACAATTACCAGTTCCATCGATTCTATAAAGTCCAAAATTGAAGACTCAATAATGGATGTGGGAACATCATCAAAACTTGACAGACTAGACAATGTAACATATTGTTGATCACCCTCTTGGTGTGGTATTTTTGTATTCAACCCTTCATTATCATATTCTTCTTCCTCTTGATCTGAATTTGATTCAATAGAATGAATGATTCCTTGTGTAGGAGTTGATACCTATGAAGTGGCAGGGGTATCACTGTCACCTTGATAAGTTGGTTCTTCATCCTGCATTTCCTCTTCATGAGGAATTTCTCCTTCTTTTTGTTATTTTTCTTTCTCAGCCTCTTCAACATCTTTCTCAGAATCTTCAACAGCTTTCTCAAGCTCTTCTACTTGTGTCACTTGTGCAGCTGATGAAGATTCTCCTTTCTTTGACCCTTTGATAGTGAATTTGATTTTATGTTCTTTTCCCTTAGATCGTGTTGAATAGATTGATGGAGGTTCTTAAACATCCGATTTGCTTTTGGTTCTCAATTCAATCATTTTACCAACTGGACCATCACTATTATCATCATCCCAGAACTAGTAGGAAGTTGCTTCATTTTGATCTTCTTTTTCAATAACCATGCATTAGCATTGGCTAGAATAGGGGCAATTCTTTGAGTAATAGACTTTTTTCCTTTTTATACCATTGGATGGGTGGAAATTGATAATCAAAAATCTTCCATTCAAAATAGATCGGATCTATTATATCATAAGTATCCTCCATTGTCATTGGGATTTTAACAAAATCTAGATTCTCAATATGTTCCAGAGTGAGATGACTAAAATCCATTCTCCTCGCATCTTCCTCATTTTCACAGTCTGCCCAAACATCCTTGAGCTGATATACATGTGTATAGATCCTTTTAATTTTCTTCTTCATTCCATGAAAATCAAAATTATTTTGAGCCTTAAACCTCCTCATGGTGTTCCATTGCATCTCCTCTTCCATATTTTTTGCCTTTGGGTTCGTCATAACTGAATATCGACCAATGGCTTATGGAAATTTTAGGCCAATCTTATGAGCTTGTGACTACTTCTCATGCACATTGATCAATTGTTGACATAATTCCATGCGAACAATTTTATCCGAAGGATACCTTGGTAGCATGAATGGTTCACCTATATAACATCCTATATGGATATATGTGAAAGTGGGAAATTGGAGAAACATACAGCCAAAGAAAGAAATTCTAGTATAAGCCGCTTCTGGAAGTCTTCTTTTATCTAAATATTTATCAAACATACATTTCCAGACAACAAATAAGGCATCATTGACCCTTGTGAAATGAATTTTCTGATTATTCATTGTGAGATAATCATAATAGTTCCAAATAGGTACTAACCTTCTATCTCCCTTTGTAGACAAACATGGATATTTCCTCATAAAGGTGGCTGCATACACAAGGTATGAGGTCATATAGAAATTCAACATTGTTTTGAACTCTTTCAAATGTGCACAAAGTGTTGTTGGACACAATGGAGCATTGAGAGGGGGATGAATCAGTGATCTAAAAACTTTTTCTTCAATAGGGAGATATCGGTAATATATAAAATAAACTAAGTGCTAACCGGTAGCTCAAACAGTGCAAACTTGGTGTGTGAAAGTATTTTCTAAAACATTAACATAACAAATGCACAAGAATGCATCACACAACACCAGATATACAAGGAAAACCCAATGTGGGAAAAACCTCGGTGAGAATAGCAGCTAGAGATCTTCTGCTCCAATCCAACCTCACAATGTAAAAGATTTGATTATAATTTTAGGGCACCAACCCAAAGAGCATGAACCCCTGATTTATGAGCACCAACTCAAACGAGCACCAACCCCTGCACAATTTATAGGTTACAACTTAAAGGAGCTACAACCCCTGCACTAAGCTGCAACTTAGTGAAAAACAATATAAAGATTCTAAATACAAAATGAGATCTCTATTGCAAAATAAGTTTTGCAACCTTACAATATTTAGCTATGCTAGTTTCAACCTTACCGGTCTATGTTCTCTCCACCCACTCTGCAAATTTTCTTTATTGATAACTATACTAAGTCCCCTCTCACAATGTTCACTCTTCAACTCACATTTGATCTCTCTTTATCAGGTACAACTTTTGTTGGTTTGTCACCTCTAAGTTCTATTCTCACTCTACCAATTTGTTCCTTACACATGCTTAACCTACTTCTCCTTAACAGTATTGTCTTCACTCATAAACACTTCAAGTGTTTTTCTCTTCGGCTCTCAGACAACAATTTCACACTTGCCTTCTCTCTACAGCAGTAGCAATCATAGTCTCAAGACATTATTTTTAAACTTGATCTTTCCCACCAAGAATCAATTCCAACTAAGGGCGGTTAGGGTTTCCTTCACCCGACCAAATCTGCATTAGATTTGATCCAATCTGCCTTGGATCGATCACCTACATTGGATAAATGCATCTGTACGCATTTTCCATTATCCAATGCATATTTGCTAAAGATAGCAATCCCGACCATGATTTTTGGCCTTGAAATATGTCGACTCATTTATGACCCAGCTATTTCCTTCTCGACATCCTCTTCTAGTCTAATTTCTTTTCTTAGATCTAGGTGCCAACAACTCCCTAATCTTTCTTTGTCACTCTTTCTTCCTCGAGCCACATCAATCTGTTATTATCCTATGATTTTTGGTTATTTCATTAATATCGACTAGTTGTTTCAACTACCATGTTGATGGAAACTTCACTGACCTCTGCATGGTTGCCACCTCAGCTCCACTTTGCATCACATTGATCATACACTCATCTCACCGACACAAGGTCAATTTACACTTGAACATTCAACAAACTCATACTGACACAAGCCCTTACTAGTGAGACCTTCTCTTTCTGCTAACCACTAGTGCACACAACACTAGTAGCACATCTTCACCTCCGGTGGTTTGTGATCATTTTAACATTTAGCCTCTTCATCATAAACAGGAATCCAACCTCCAAACCAGTTTATGCTCTACTGGTTATCACTCAACATACTAACATACACATGCATTTCACCTCATACCTGTGAAGTTACTCATAGTCTCAATACCTACGTGTCTTCCACCATACTGGTTGACAAGCCTTCATGTTAATCTTCCTTATACCAGTTCAATCTTCTTTATATCGGGGGTGACATACCTTTACTGGTAGCCTATGATACTGGTTAACATCAATGACAACTCAATGCCAACAATCTCCCCCTTTGGCATTGATGTCAACATTGTCTTTTCTAGTTTCTCTCCCCTTTTGATAGCAATGGCAAAGGGAACCTTAGTCTAACACCAATTATCTCTCCCTTGACTACATCTGGTTAAGACACACTCTCCCCCTGTGTCCATGCTTCATGATTCAAGAGTCATAAGATAGTAACTATGGTTGACTCCCCTTGAATCATGCATCCTCTTATGCATTTAAGTGCTACCAGATGTTGGGACAACTCCCATCTTTTGTCTTAAGTACTCAAATGGGCCCAAAGGAAGTGGCTTGGTAAATATGTTAGCAATTTGCTCACCAGTTGGAATATATTCTACAATGACCTCCTTGTCTGCTACCCTCTCCCTCAAGAAGTTTATTACTGGATTCATTACTGGATTCTTGGAGATGTTTATTGCACTTGATTTATCACACCAGATTGGAATAGGATCCAGTATCTCCACCTATATGTCTTTCAGTGTCTACTTCATCCATAAAACCTATGAGCAACATGTAGTAGTTGCCATATACTCTACCTCAGCAGTAGATAATGACACTGAATCTTGCTTCTTGTTGTGCCATGATACTAACTAGTCTCCTAAGTATAAAGCACCTCCACTTGTACTTTTCCGGTCATCTATACTTCCTACCCAATTTGCATCAGTATAAGCCTGCAAAGAAAAGTTTCCTTTCTTTGGATACCACAAACCATAGCTAATAGTTCCTTGTAGATACCTGAAGATCCTTCTAACTGCATTTAGGTGAGATTTTTAAGGAGCAACTTGGAATCTTGCTACCATGTAAACAACTTATACTATATCTGGTCTAGAGGCTGTTAAATATAACAGACTACAAATCATAGACCTATACAGTGTTTTCTCAACTTCCTGTGACTCATCTAGTTTTCTCATCTTACAACAGGTAACCATGGAAGTACTTACTAGTTTGTTGTCCTCCATTTGAAATTTCTTTAGCATGTCTTTTGCATACTTGGTTTGGGAGATGAAAATTCTTTTCTCCTGTTGTGAGATCTGCAAACCAAGAAAATAGGACAACTCACCCAGCATGAACATCTCAAATTCTATTTTCATTTGATCTGCAAATTATTTGCACATGATATTCTTGTCTCCACCAAAGATAATATTAGCCACATATACAACAACTGTAATCATATGATCTCCATTTATCTTGAAATACAAGTTGTTGTCTGCAATCCCTTTCCGGAATCCTTGCTCCTTCGAGTATTTGTCTAACCAGGATTACCATGCTCTGGGAGCCTACTTCAAATAATACAAGGCTTTCTTTAACTGGCATACAAAACTCTCATCTTCATGCAACAAGTACCCTTCCAGGTGTTCTATATACACCTCTTCTTCAAGATTACCATTGAGAAAGGCATGTTTTATATCCACCCGATTTACTTTATATCCCTTATAGGCTAAGAAGGATAAAAAAATTCTTATTGCGTCTAACCTAGCTATTGGTGCAAAGGTTTCTTCAAGATCAATACCTTCCACTTTAGCATACCCTTTGCAAACTAACCTTTCTTTATGCCAGACTATCTTACCTTCTTCATTCATCTTGTTCCGATAGATCCATTTGGTACCTATGACATTCTTGTCTGCTGGTCTAGGAACAAGTTCCCAAGTTTGATTTTTCTCAATTTGTCTCAATTCTTCATCCATGGCATCTACCCACTTCTCACTTTTGCTAGCATCATCAAAAATTTTGGGCTCTACTTCTATCATGAGGCAGAAATTTACCTGTTCACTTTCCTGGGCTAATCTCCTTCTGGTCTGCACACCTTCATTCCTATCTCCTATGATTTATTCTTCCGAATGATTCTTTTGCACATACCGGTTGGGGATCTTGTTTGGTGCATCTTCTACCAGTCCATTGTCAAATTGTTCTTCATATTCAACATCTGAATCATCAATGTAAGGTGTCGGTGCAGATTTTCCTCTATGTGAGTCTTCATCTATTCTGACATTTACACTTTCAACCACCCTTCTCAATCTCTTGTTGTAGCATTTTTAGGCTTTACTATTCATTGAGTATCCCAAGAAGATTCCTTCATCACTCTAGTAATCAAAACTTCCTAATCCATCAACATCTCTCTTGATGAAACACTTACTTCCAAACACTCTAAAGTGCTTGAGTGATGGTTTTCTCTCATTCCATAACTCATAAGGAGTCATTCTACTGTTCACTCTTAATTGTACTCAGTTTAATGTGTAGACTATAGTATGAACTACATCCTCCCAGTATATATCCGATTGTTGGCCTCATTCAACATTGTCCTAGCCATCTCCTTCATTGTCCTTGAAGAGGATAAAAACGTAGCAAGGTAAGATTAGATGGTTAGTTTTCAAATGAAGCATTCAAACACACAAAACACAAAGAATAACCATTTATACCATGCTATTTTTTACCTCTCCCTTAGATAGAGCTTGATGAAGTGGATGGATGAGGATGCACCCTTGATGCTCCACCTTATGTGCTTCTTGCTTGATCTCCTTTTCTCAACAATAATCATGAAGGGTTGAGATTGATTTGAGATAAAAGGCATGGATCAAGGGTGTCTTGGGAAAATAAACAAGAATATAAAATCCCTTGGGAAAAAGGGGGGAGAAATTTGAATTTCAAATATGAAGAATTAAAAATTCCAAAATAAGGATGCATTGAGGGATTCAAAGAAATTTGAATTTCTTTGAGAGACTCAATGTTGATGTGACATGAGTGGGAATTAAAAATTCAGGGATAATGATAAACATTATTATGGGAGATTCTAGAAGGATTACTTAGGTTGAGTGGGACTACAAAAAGTGATTTGTAGGAATCACATGACTAGGTTAATTAATTAAAATTAATTAACTGAGTGGGTTCAGAGGAAATAATTATTGGAGTGGACTTTAGAAGAATAGGGGAATAATTAATTTATTTGATAAATTAATTATTGGACAATAGTGATAGAATTAATTAAATTAGATTTAATTGATTCTGAGAGGAATGCGGACAACACAGTTAAATTAATTAATTATGTTGATAGGCTTAAATTAATTAAATATTAATTTAATTAATTTTAGGTGTCTACAGTCCTATTTTTTCCTTTCTACCACCCCATTCTGTTGAGGTGTCTTTGTAGCTGAATACTGTCTTCGTATTCCATGTCTCTCACAATATTCAACAAACTCATTGGAAGAAAATTCTCCACCCTGGTCTGATCTTAAGCATTTTATCCAATATCCACTTTCATTTTCTACCATCTACCCAAAAATATTGAATCTCTCAAATGCTTATGACTTATCATTTAGGTGTTGGCATTTGTGTAGAGTATGATGATATTATGTTGTCATTGATGTCAATATGTTGAAGAGTGAACCGGTTAAGCAACTACCAGTTAAGCAACTGACAAAGTGAACCGGTATAATGATGTGAACCGGTATATGTGCAAAAGAAGAAACGACATGCTTGCTCAGGTGAACTGGTATGATGTAATGTGAACTGACATATGGAATGTTTTCTATTAAGGTTTAATATAGTATGATTACCAGTTGGTAGTCTTAGCCTCAGGGTTTCCGGCTGGAGTGACTTGAGCCTGTGTGACTCAACTGATGACATTATGCAATGAGTTAGCATTGTGATAGTGATCAGATCATGTTGCCACCTTAGCCTCATGTGCATGAAGGATCTTCCATGAAGGTGATTGATCCTATCTACCTTGGGAATGTGTGAAGTCTCTGCAAATAGTGGAGAACGTGTGATGGGTTATCGCCTCCATGAAGTAGTGAAGAATGAATGATGGAGATTGTCTTGAGATCTGTTCAAGACCGTTGTATTCAAATGCAAAGTTTTCAATGGTTAGGATTGAACTGACTGAATTGCTCAACCTAAATGTTTAGGGTTTAAGGTTTTTTCTACCAACCTATCTATTTCCTATAAGGTTGATGTTGTGTTTCTTGTTGAGGTTGTTGGCAAACATTGTGTGTGTATCTAAGTGCAAAGATACGTGATTCTTGCTAGACTAAAGAAGAGAATTGATACCTGCAAAGTGTGTGTGCAGAAGGAAGGAACTAACTCGGATCTACATTGGCATTGTGTGCTATTACTAGATCATTGTAATACCTATTGATCTTTAACCACTTCAACAGTTGGAAAATCCCTTAATAGGGTAGCTTTAACCAGCTTGTTGTAAATCCTTTAAAAAGTTGACTCAAATCCATTGAGTTCAAAAAATCCTCTAATAAGGTAACCTCAAATAGGGTTTAACCCTTAACTAGGTATTATAGCCATCCCTTAACCGGGTGATCCCTAATAGGATCGGTTCCTAACAGAACCTGTTGTAACAAACTTTAACCGGATTAGGCTCCTAACATAGCAGACTTCTAAAGAGTTCAAAAATAGATTGTGGGTATTCATCCCCACCATGGCTTTTCCTAGTTGGGTTTCTACGTTAAAAATATGTGTGTTATGGGTGATGCCTCTTTCCTATGATGTTTTGTTATTTCCTGATTAGTGGTGAATCATGTTGATCTAGCAAGTTTTTATATATTTCTAATGGTAGATTACCTGTTTATGCATAAGAATAAAGTGGAAATAAAGGTGTAAGTTGTGTGGAAAGACAAGTGTTTCCGGTTTATGACTTTCATAGTCGCATTGTGCTTAACTGGCAATAATCTAGTTCAAACCGGTGTTAGTGATTGTATGTTAGGTTCATTGTCTGTAGTCAAACCGGTTGAGGAAAATTTTTTGTGTCTGTACTGATTCAACCCCCCCTCTTAGTTCCGGTTTGGTACTCACTGCTCATCATTGAGTTATCAATTGGTATCAAAGCATCGTCCAAGTCCTCTATGTTGTAAGCTTAACTGCTTGAGGGAAAGATCCTACTGTAATGATGAAGAGGGAAGGTCCAAAATTCAATAGAGATAATTTAAAAATATGGAAGGATAGAATGAAGATATACATCAGAAGCATGGGTGCTCAACACTAGAGCTATGTTGAGAATGCTTTTGTTATTCCTACCAGTACTCTTACCGATGATCAAAAGAGAGAGACACGGGAGAATGGGCAAGTCATGGAAGCCCTAATTAGCAACTTATCTGACATTGAGTTTATTGATGTCTAGGATAAAGATAATCCCTAAGAAGTATGGGATACTCTTGAGGATATCTATGGTGGTCATGAGCATGTAAAAAAAGCTAAGGAAGAAAGCCTTAGGGGAAAGTTTGAAGACATGCGAATGGTTGAAGGAGACACCATTCAACAATATGGAATAAGAATCAAAATTGTTATTGGAGATATCAAGAGTGCAGGTGGTAAAATGGAAGATTCTACTATTATTACAAAAGTCTTGAGGTCCTTATTACCGGTCGATGCAATAAGGGTTTCTACTATTCAGGAGTTGTGGTCACTAGACAAGACTAAGGTATCCCTAGACTCCATCATTGCAAAATTGACAGCCTATGAGCTAAATAGTTTTGATGGCAGTGTTCAAAAGACTGAATCAGCTTTTAGAGCTTTTGCTACACCATCCAGAAAAGGAAAAGAAGCAAGCACCAGTGGTGAACCAAGACAGAGAAGAGAAATGAATGATGAGGAGATTCTGATGGAATTTGAAGCTCTACTTACCAAGAGACTTCCTAAGGGAATAGACAAATACAAAGGTAAGCTCCCTTTCAAATGCTTTTCTTGTAACTAGACAGGACATATCGCTGTAAACTGTCCTAATGGTGGCAACAAGGACAAACCAGAAAGGTTCAAGAAATTCAAAGGAGGAAACCGGAGAAACTGTTTTGTAGCAGTTGATGAAGGTGTCACAGATGAGGACTCAGAAGATAAAGAAAATGAAGATATTGTGTTTGTTGCAGTAAAGGAATATGTGTCAGACAAGAACGCTCTTGTCTCACACTTTGATAATTCCAATGAGTAGATTATTAATAGTGGTTGTTCTCACCATATGACTGGTGACAGGAGAAAGTTTCTATCTTTGGAAGATAATAATGGTGGTGTGGTTCATTTTGGTAATAATGCACCATGTATGGTCAAAGGAAGAGGGTCCATCTCTCTGAATGGAAAGAGCAGTGCTGACAATGTGTATTGGGTGGAAGGTTTCAGACACAACTTATTGAGTGTTGCCCAACTAAATGGTAGTGGACTCACTCTGGAATTCAAAAATGGAGTGTGCAAAATCAAAGGAAAGAATGGTGAAATGATGGCCATTGGTATGCAAACCAAAGGTAACCTATTTCAGCTAAATGCAAATGTCAGCACATGTCTTATGGCTAAGTTTGATGATAGCTGGATATGGCATACGAGACTCTACCATGTTAACTTTGATAACATTGCGAAGGCCAGTAAGATCAAGGTAGTTAGAGGTTTGTTGGTGCTGAGCAAACTGAAAAATCATTTGTACAGAGAATGTCAACTAGGGAAAATGTCTTGCTCAACTTTCAAAGGTAAATCTTTCACAACACACAATTTACTTGATCTTGTGCATACTGATTTGTGTGGTCCTATGAAAACTAGGAGTGTGCAGGGAGATAGGTATTTTATGATTCTTACAGATGATTGCTCAAGAATGATGTGGGTCACATTTTTGAAGGACAAGTCTGAAGCCTTTGGAAAGTTCAAAGCCTTCAGAGCACTGGTAGAAAAAAAAAGCGGTAGAAGAATCAAATGCCTTAGAACTGATCAAGGAGGGGAATTCACTTCCAGTGAATTCAA
The DNA here is from genome assembly GCF_030272615.1 of Cryptomeria japonica. NCBI lineage: Eukaryota > Viridiplantae > Streptophyta > Pinopsida > Cupressales > Cupressaceae > Cryptomeria > Cryptomeria japonica. Next base: position 141,945,419 of record NC_081414.1, read on the forward strand.
CAAATATTGTGAAGTGAATGGCATCAAGAGGCAACTGTCTGTCCCCTAGACTCCACAGCAGAATGGGTTAGCAGAGAGGAACAATCGGACTATGGTTGAAGTGGCTAGAATTATGTTGATCCAAGGAAAGGTTTCTCACACCTTTTGGAGAGAAGCAGTGAGTACTACAGTCTACACAATAAACTGGGTACTCATCAAGAAAGGAAAGGATAAGACTCCTTATGAGTACTAGACCGGTAAGACACCAGTGGTAAGCTACTTTAGAGTATTTGGTAGCAAATGTTATATCAAGAGGAGTGAACATCAGAGCAATTTTGATGCAAAATGTGATGAGGGAATGTTCCTAGGATATTCCACCAAAAGCAAAGCTCTCAAATGCTTCAACAATAGGACTCAGAGAATTGTTGAAAGAATCAATGTTAGAGTTGATGAAACCTTTGAGAAATCTGAGGAAACTGACAATGAGCAAGTAGTAGATGAACCGATAGTAACCTTCTAGGAACCGGTTGCAAAACAACAAAGCACCAGTAACAGTTCTCCTACACCAGTGGTTGCTAATGCTGATGAGGTTGAGGATGAAGAAGAGAAGCAAGAGGAATCTGTTAAGAATATACATAGGTATGTAAAACTCAATCATGATCCAAAGAAGATCATAGGGGACAAAGATGTAGGAATTCTTACAAGAAGAAAGGTCAACGAAAACTCATGCCTGATCTTTGAATTTGAGCCTAAATCATTAAAAGAGGCACATAAAGATGAAGACTGGATCAAGGCTATGGAAGAAGAACTTGATCAGATATAGAAGAATGGTACATGGTCTTTGGTACCCAGACTAGAGCATAAAAATGTCATTGGAACCAAATGGGTTTTTAGAAACAAGTTGAATGATGATGGCATAGTAATAAGGAACAAAGCCAGACTAGTATGTAAAGGATATGCCCAACAAGAAGCTGAAGACTATGGAGAAGCCTTTGCTCCAGTAGCAAGATTGGAAGGAATGCGTATGCTTCTTGCATATACAACTTTTAAAGGATTCAAGGTATACCAAATGGATGTAAAATCTGCATTCCTAAATGGAATACTTGAAGAGGAGGTATATATAGAGCAACCAGATGGGGTTGCCCTATCTGGTTATAGTTACATGGTGTGCAGGCTAAATAAAGCCTTGTATGGACTGAAGTAGGCACCTAGAGCATGGTATGAACGCTTGCACTCCCATCTTGTGAAGATTGGATTTGAAAGAACAAGTGAACATAGTAATATCTACTTGAAATGAGAAGGAGATCAGATCCTGATCTATGAAGCATTTGTTGATGACAAGATGAGTCATGAATTTGCTGATGAGATTAAAAAGGAGTTTGAAATGTCACTCATAGGGGAGATTAAATTCTTCATTGGACTGCAAATTCAACAAATGAAAGATGGAATCTTTATTACTCAGTCGATGTATGTCAAAGAGGTATTGAAGACCTTTGGCATGGAAGACAATAAACCAGTTGGTACACCAATGATAACTGGTTGTAAACTATCAAAGCAGAATAACTCAACATTGGTAAATGAGAAGGAATACTGATCAATGATTGGTAAGTTGCATTAAGTAGTGCATAGCAGACCATACATTGCACATGGAGTGGGTATTACCACTCGGTTTCAGAAAAGCCCAAGAGAATCCCACTTGGAAGCAGTCAAGAGGATTCTTAGATATCTAAAGGGAAGTATTGACTATGGACTATGGTATCCATATAGTGATGATTTCAACCTGAAAGTGTTCATAGATGCTGATTGGGATAGTAATGTGGATGACTGGAAGAGCACAACCAGTGGTGCATTCTTTCTCGGTGGTAGACTGGTCTCATGGATGAGTTAAAAGAAGAGTTCTATCTCTTCGTCTACAGTAGAAGTGGAGTATGTTGCAGCTTTTATGAACTGCACCCAGACTATTTGGATGAAGCATGTATTGAATGGCTTCAAAGTTCCTGTATCTGAACTGGTAAGTATATTTTTTGACAATAAAAGTGCAATTAACATTTCCAAGAATCCAGTTTTACATGCTAGAACCAAGCACTTTGAACTCAAGTATCATTTCTTAAGGGAAAAGGTTCAGAACAAAGAGTTGGTATTGGAACATGTTTCCAGTAAGGAGCAATTAGTAGACATATTCACCAAGCCTCTACCAAAGTCTACATATACCTATTTGAGAGGTGAATTAGGGGTGGTGCCCCTTCAAGAGGTAAACTAAATCTTTGTGCTCCACATCAATCAGATTATACTTTGCTATATCTTTTCAGGATTGATGTGTTGAAGGATGCTACTTCTCAAGGGGAGCAACATAGTGGAAGAGGGAAGCTCATGCCTTCACTTTTGCATTGTTGTGAAAGGGGGAGAAGATGTGATGTAGAAAGAGAGATATCTTTGTATATTTCCATCAATGCCAAATGGGGAGATTGTTGGCATTTGTGCAGAGTATGTTGACATGGTGATATTATGTTGTCGTTAATGTCAATATGTTGAAGAGTGAACCGATATAATGCTGTGAACCGGTATATGTGCAAAAGGAGAAGCGGTATGCTTGTTTAGGTGAACCGGTATGATGTAATGTGAACCAGCATAGGGAATGTTTTCTATTAAGGTTTAATATAGTATGACTACCGGTTGGTAGTCTTAGCGTTAGGGTTTTTGGTTGGAGTGACTTGAGCCTGTGTGACTCAACCGATGACATTATGCGATGAGTTAGCATTGTGATAGTGATCAGATCATGTTGCCATGTCAGCCTCGTGTGCGTGAAGGATCTTGCATGAAGGGGATTGATCCTATCTACCTCGGGAATGTGCGAAGTCTTTGCAAACAGTGGAGAACCCGTGACGGGTTATCACCTCCATGAAGTGGTGAAGAATGAACAATGGAGATTGTCTTGAGATCTATTCAAGACCATTGTATTCAAATGCAAAGTGTTCAATGGTAAGGATTGAACCGACTGAATTGCTCATCCTAAATGTTTACGGTTTAAGGTTTTTGCTACCGACCTATCTGTTTCCTATAAGGTTGATGTTGTGTTTCTTGTTGAGGTTGTTGGAAAATGTTGTGTGTGTATCTAAGTGCTGAGATATGTGATTCTTGCCAAACCAAATAAGAGATTTGATTCCTGCAAAGTGTGTTTGCAAAAGGAAGGAACTAAACCGGATCTGCATTGGCATTGTGTGTTGTTACCAGATCATTGTAATACCTGTTGATCTTTAACCACTTCAATAGTTGGAAAATCCTTTAACCATCTTCCTATAAATCCTTTAACAGGGTGACTCAAAGCCATTGAGTTTAGAAAATCCTCTAATAAGGTAACCTCTAACAGGGTTTAACCCTTAACTGAGTATTCTAGCCATCCCTTAACTGGTTGATCCCTAACAGGATCGGTTCCTAACAGAACCTATTGTAACAGTCTTTAACTAGACTAGGCTCCTAATAGACTATACTTCTAAAGAGTTCAAAAACAACTTGTGGGTATTCATCCCCACCGTGGTTTTTCCTAGTTGGGTTTCCACGTGAAAAATATGTGTGTTATGGGTGATGCCTCTTTCCTGTGATGTTTTGTTATTTCCTGATTAGTGGTGAATCATGTTGATCTAGCAAGTTTTTATATATTTCTGATGGTAGATTACCTAATTATGGACAAGGATAAAGTGCTAATAAAGGTGTAAATTGTGTGAAAAGACAAGTGTTTCTAGTTTATGTCTTTCACAGTCGCATTGTGTTTAACCAATAGTAATCTGGTTCATATCGGTATTAGTTATTGTCAGTCAGGCTCACTGTCTGCAGTCAAACTGGTTGAGGAAAAGTTTTTTGTGTTTGTACTATTTCACCCCCCCCTCTCAGTACTGGTTGGGTACTCACTGTTCATCATTGAGTTATCAATTGGTATCAGAGCATCCTCTAGGTCCTCTGTGTTGTAAGATTAACCACTTGAGGTAAAGATCCTACTGTAATGATCAAGAGGGAAGGTCCAAAGTTCAATAGAGACAATTTCAAAATATGGAAGGATAGAATGAAGATATACATCAAAAGCATGGGTGCTCAACACTGGAGCTATGTTGAGAATGATTTTGTTATTCCTACTAGTACTCTTACCGATGATCAAAAGGGAGAGACACAGGAGAATGGGCAAGTCATGGAAGCCCTAATCAGCAGCTTATCTGACATTGAGTTTATCGATGTCCAGGATAAAGATAATCTAAAAGAAGTATGGGATACTCTTGAGGATATCTATGGCAGTGATGAGCATGTCAAAAAAGCTAAGGAAGAAATCCTTAGGGGAAAGTTTGAAGACATGCAGATGGTTGAAGGAGAGACCATTCAACAATATGGAATAAGAATCAAAACTATTGTTGGAGATATCAAGAGTGCAGGTGGTAAAATGGAAGATTCTACCATTATTAGTAAAGTCTTGAGTTCCTTGTTACCGGTCTATGCAATAAGGGTTGCTGCTATTCAGGAGTTTTGGTCAATAGACAAGACTAAGGTATCCCTAGACTCCATCATTGAAAAATTGACAGCCTATGAGCTAAATAGTTTTGATGGCAGTGTTCAAAAGACTGAATCATCTTTTAGAGCTTTTGTTGCACCATCCAGAAAATAAAAAGTAGCAAGCACTAGCGGTGACCCAAGACAGAGCAGAGAAATGGATGATGAGGAGATTCTGATGGAATTTGAAGCTCTACTTGCCAAGAGACTTAGTAAGGGAACCGACAAATAAAAAGGTAAGCTCCTTTTGAAATGCTTTTCTTGTAACTAGATAGGACATATCGCTGTAAACTGTCCTAATCGTGACAACAAGGACAAACTGGAAAGGTTTAAGAAATTTAAAGGAGGAATCAAAAGATGAAGAAAATAAAGATATTGTGTTTGTTGCAGTAAATGAATATGTGTCAGACAAGAAGGCTCTTGTCTCCCACTTTGATAATTCAAATGAGTGGATTATTTATAGTGGTTGTTCTCACCATATGATTGGTGACCAGAGCAAGTTTCTATCTTTGGAAGAATATGATGGTGGTGTGGTTCATTTTGGTAATAATGCACCATGTATGGTCAAAGGAAGAGGGTCCATCTCTCTGAATGGAAAGAGCAGTGCTGACAATGTGTATTGGGTGGAAGGTTTCAGACACAACTTATTGAGTGTTGCCCAACTGAATGGTAGTGGACTCACTCTAGAATTCAAAAATGGAGTGTGCAAAATCAAAGGAAAGAATGGTGAAATGATGGCCCCTGGTATGCAAACCAAAGGTAACCTATTTCAGCTAAATGCAAATGTCAGCACATGTCTTATGGCTAAGTTTGATGATAGCTGGATATGGCATATGAGACTCTGCCATGTTAACTTTGATAACATTGCGAAGGCCAGTAAGATCAAGGTAGTTAGAGGTTTGTCGGTGCTGAGAAAACTGAGCATGTAAAAAAAGCTAAGGAACAAAGCCTTAGGGGAAAGTTTGAAGACATGCGGATGGTTGAAGGAGAGACCATTCAACAATATGGAATAAGAATAAAAATTGTTATTGGAGATATCAAGAGTGCAGGTGGTAAAATGGAAGATTCTACTATTCTTACAAAAGTCTTGAGGTCCTTATTACCGATCTATGCAATAAGGGTTGTTGCTATTTAGGAGTTGTGGTCAATAGACAAGACTAAGGTATCCCTAGACTCCATCATTGCAAAATTGACAGTGTATGAGCTAAATAGTTTTGATGGCAGTGTTCAAAAGACTGAATCAGCTTTTAGGGCTTTTGCTGCACCATCCAGAAAAGGAAAAGAAGCGAGCACCAGTGGTGAACCAAGATAGAGAAGAGAAATGAATGATGAGGAGATTCTGATGGAATTTGAAGCTCTACTTACCAAGAGACTTCCTAAGGGAATAGACAAATACAAAGGTAAGCTCCCTTTGAAATGCTTTTCTTGTAACTAGATAGGACATGTCGCTGTAAACTGTCCTAATGGTGGCAACAAGGACAAACCAGAAAGGTTCAAGAAATTCAAAGGAGGAAACCAGAGAAACTGTTTTGTAGTAGTTGATGAAGGTGTCACAGATGAGGAATCAGAAGATGAAGAAAATGAAGATATTGTGTTTGTTGCAGTAAAGGAATATGTGTCAGACAAGAAGGCTCTTGTCTCGCACTTTGATAATTCCAATGAGTAGATTATTGACAGTGGTTGTTCTCACCATATGACTGGTGACAGGAGAAAGTTTCTATCTTTGGAAGATAATAATGGTGGTGTGGTTCATTTCGGTAATAATGCACCATGTATGGTCAAAGGAAGAGCGTCCATCTCTCTGAGTGGAAAGAGTAGTGTTGACAATGTGTATTGGGTGGAAGGTTTCGGACATAACTTATTGACTGTTGCCCAGCTTAATGGTAGTGGACTCACTCTGGAACTCAAAAATGGATTGTGCAAAGTCAAAGGAAAGAATGGTGAACTGATGGCGACTGGTATGTAGACCAAAGGTAGCCTATTTCAGTTGAATACAAATGTCAACATGTGTCTTATGGCTAAGTTTGATGATAGCTAGATATGGCATAGGAGACTCTGCCATGTTAACTTTGATAACATTGTGAAGGCTAGTAAGATCAAGGCAGTTAGAGGATTGCTGGAGCTGAGCAAACCAGAAAATCCTTTGTGCAGAGAATGTGAACTGGGGAAAATGTCTTCCTCAACTTTCAAAGTTAAATCTTTCACAACACACAATTTACTTGATCTTGTGCATATTGATTTGTGTGGTCCTATAAAAAATAGGAGTGTGCAAGAAGATAGGTATTTTATGATTCTTACAGATGATTGCTCAAGAATGATGTGGGTCACATTTTGTAAGGACAAGTCTGAAGCCTTTGGAAAGTTCAAAGCTTTTAGAGCACTGGTAGAAAAAGAAAGTGGTAGAAGAATCAAATGCCTCAGAACTGATCAAGGAGGGGAATTCACTTCCGGTGAATTCAACAAATATTATGAAGAGAATGGCATCAAGAGGCAATTGTCTACCCCCCAGACTCCATAGTAGAATGGGTTAGCAGAGAGGAACAACCAGACTATTGTTGAAGCGGCTAGAACTATGTTGATCCAAGGAAAGGTTGTTCACACCTTTTGGAGAGAAGCGGTGAGCACTGCAGTCTACACAACAAACCGAGTACTCATCAAGAAAGGAAAGGATAAGACTCCTTATGAGTACTCGCTACTTTAGAGTATTTGGTAGCAAATGTTATATCAAGAGGAGTGAACATCAAAGAAAATTTGATGCAAAATGTGATGAGGGAATGTTCCTAGGATATTCCACCAAAAGCAAAGCTCTCAAATGCTTCAACAATAAGACTCAGAGAATTGTTGAAAGCATCAATGTTAGAGTTGATGAAACCTCTAAGAAATATGAGGAAACTGACAATGAGAAAGCAGGAGATGAACCGGTAGTAACCTTCTGGGAACCGGTTGCAAAATAACCAAGCACCAGTAACAGTGCTCTTACATTGGTGGATGCTGATGCTGATGAAGATGAGGATGAAGAAGAGAAGCAAGAGGAATCTGTTAAGAATATACCTAAGTATGTAAAACTCAATCATGATCCAAAGCAGATCATAGGAGACAAAGATGCAGGAATTCTTACAAGAAGAAAGGTTAGAGAAAACTCATTCATGATCTCTGAATTTGAGCCTAAATCATTAAGAGAGGCACATAAAGATGAAAACTGGATCAAGGCAATGGAAGAAGAACTTGATCAGATAGAGAAGAATGGTACATGGTCTTTGGTACCCAGACTAGAGCATAAAAATATCATTGAAACCAAATGGGTTTTTAGAAATAAGATGAATGAGGATGGCACAGTGGTAAGGAACAAAGCCAGACTAGTATGTAATGGATATGCACAAGAAGAAGGAGAAGACTATGGAGAAACCTTTGCTCCAGTTGCAAGATTGGAAGGAGTGTGTATGCTTCTTGCATATGCAGCTTTTAAAGGATTCAAGGTATACCAAATGGATGTAAAATCTGCATTTCTAAATGTAATACTTGAAGAGGAGGTATATATAGAGCAACTAGATGGGTTTGCCCTATCTAAGGATAGTGACATGGTGTGTAGGCTACATAATGCCTTGTATGGACTTAAGCAGGTACCTAGAGCATGGTATGAATGCTTGCACTCCCATCTTGAGGAGATTGGATTTGAAAGAACAAGTGAACATAGCAATATCTACTTGAAATCATAAGGAGATCAGATTCTAATATGTGAAGTATTTGTTGATGACATAATCTTTGGTGGTGATGACAAGATGAGTCGTGAATTTGCTACAAATTCAGTAAATGAAAGATGGAATCTTTATTACTGAGTCCAAGTATGTCACAGAGGTACTAAAGACCTTTGGCATGGAAGAAAACAAATCGGTTGGTGCACCAATGATAACCAGTTGTAAACTATGAAAGGAGAATGACTCAGCATTGGTAAATGACAAGGAATTGCACATGCAGTGGGTATTACTGCTCGGTTTCAGAAAATCCCAAGAGAATCCCACTTGGTAGCAGTCAAGCAGATTCTTAGATATCTAAAGGGAACTATTGACTATGGATTATGGTATCCATATAGTGATGATTTCAATCTAAAAGTGTTCACAGATGTTGATTGGGCTGGTAATGTGAATGACCAGAAGAGCACAACTGGTGATGCATTATTTCTCAGTGGTAGACTGGTCTCATGGATGAGTAAAAAGCAGAGTTGTATCTCTCAGTCTACAACATAAGGGGGGTATGTTGTAGCTTTTATGAACTGCACCCAAACTTTTTGGATGAAGCATGTATTGAATGGCTTCAAAGTTCCTATATCTGAACCGGTAAGTACATTTTGTGACAATACAAGTGCAATTAACATTTCCAAGAATTCAGTTTTACATGCTAGAACCAAGCACTTTGAACTCAAGTATCATTTCTTAAGGGAAAAGGTTCAGAACAAAGAGGTGGTATTGGAACATTTTTCCAGTAAGGAGCAGTTAGCAGACATATTCACCAAGCCTCTACCGAAGGCTACATTTACCTATTTGAGAGGTGAATTAGGGGTGGTGCCCCTTCAAGAGGTAAAGTAAAAGTTTGTGCTCGACATCAGTTAGATTCTACTTTACTATATCTTTCCAGGATTGATGTGTTGAAGGATGCTACTTCTCAGGGGGAGCAACATAGTGGAAGAGGGAAGCTCGTGCCTTCACTTTCGCATTGTTGTCAAAGGGGGAGAAAATGTGATGCAAAAAGACCGATATCTTTGTATATTGCCATCAATGCCAAAGGGGGAGATTGTTGGCATTTGTGTATAGTATGTTGACATGATGATATTATGTTGTCATTGATGTCAATATGTTGAAGAGTGAACTGGTTAAGCAACTACTAGTTAAGCAACTAGCAAAGTGAACTAGTATAATGTTGTGAACCGGTATATGTGCAAAAGGAGAAGCGATATGCTTGTTCAGGTGAACCGGTATGATGTAATGTGAATTGACATATGGAATGTTTTCTATTAAGGTTTAATATAGTATGACTATCGGTTGGTAGTCTTAGCCTTAGGGTTTCCGGTTGGAGTGACTTGAGCTTGTGTGACTCAAACGATGACATTATGCGATGAGTTAGCATTGTGATAGTGATCAGATCATGTTGCCATGTTAGCCTCATGCGTGTGAAGGATCTTGCATGAAGGGGATTGATCCTATCTACCTCAGGAATGTGTGAAGTTTCTCCAAACAGTGGAGAATATGTGATGGGTTATCGCCTCCATGAAGCGGTAAAGAATGAACAATGGAGATTGTCTTGAGATCTATTCAAGACCATTGTATTCAAATGCAAAGTGTTCAATGGTCAGGATTGAACCAACTGATTTGTTCAACCTAAATGTTTACGGTTTAAGGTTTTTGCTACTAACCTATCTGTTTCCTATAAGGTCGATGTTGTGTTTCTTGTTGAGGTTGTTGGCAAATGTTGTGTGTGTATCTAAGTGTAGAGATACGTGATTCTTGCATGACCAAATAAGAGATTTGATACCTGCAAAGTGTGTGTGCAGAAGGAAGGAACTAAACCAGATCTGCATTGGCATGGTGTGTTGTTACCAGATCATTGTAATACCTATTGATATTTAACCACTTCAACAATTGGAAAATCCCTTAACAAGTTAGCGTTAACCAACTTGCTATAAATCCTTTAATAGGGTGACTCAAAGCCATTGAGTTTAGAAAATCCTCTAATAAGGTAACCTCTAATAGAGTTTAACCCTTAACCGGGTATTCTAGCCATCCCTGAATAGGGTGATCCCTAACAGAATCAGTTCCTAACAGAACCTATTGTAACAGTCTTTAAACTGATTAGGCTCCTAATAGAGAAGACTTCTAAAGAGTTCAAATATAGCTTGTGGGTATTCATCCCTACGGTGGTTTTTCCCAGTTGGGTTTCAATGTGAAAAATATGTGTGTTATGGGTGATGCCTCTTTGTTGTGATGTTTTGTTATTTCCTGATTAGTGGTTTATCATGTTTTTGATTAAGTAAAAATAGGTTTTAAGGGACCCGAAACCCATTTACATTCAAAAGATATTCAGGAAAGAAATAAAACACAACAGCTGCAAAAGACCAGCAAAAAAAATAGCAACAGAGAAAAGGACAACAAGAGGCCAGGAAGAAATTGACCCCAAGCCCAACATAGCAAGAAATTTAAAAACTCTTCATGGTTTCTTCTGCATCCTACACCAAGAGCATCATTGCCTTGGCCACTTCCTTCAAGTTGGTGTTTTCCTGAGCAATCTGACTCTCTTTCATTTTCGTGTCCTTCTCAGTCGTAGTCTGCCTGGTTCTGTGCCTAGGGGTCTGATGGGTTAGGCTGGAGGTAGGAGCATCTTCAATAATTACCAGGTTCTTCTCCTGGTTTTTCTTTTCTAGATGATTCACCAGCGCATTCATATTCTGGGAGGAGACTTTAAGAACCTGGAGGCTGTGATTCATAAGGCTTTCTCATTTCAAGCAATTCGGGCATTGACATTGTCCTTTTCCTCCTCTACCTGTTCCTTCATGATTTTAATGACGTCCTCCAAATGTTTCAAGTCGCCTTTTATCAGATCTTTCTCCAGCCAGTCTTCCATTTCCATTTCCTCCTCTGCTTCACTGTTTTCCATCTCCTCATTCTGTTTCCCAGAGTCAGACATCTTCATCAGCTTGTTGAACTTAACTTCCAACTCCCTTTGTTTACCCTACATGTTGGTGATGTTTTGAACCACCCACTTCTAAAAATTGAAGAATTCAAGGGTGCAGTTGTGGGCGGTGTCCAAAATGGTATCCGCAAAGTCCTTGCTCTGTTCAGTCTCCTTTGCATTAGGGTTTTCATCTTCCTTAGGCTTCAGAACCTCTTTCTCACTTTCTAATCCCTTAAGGTTGGGGTGATGATTCTCAGAATTTCCCCCTTCCTCTCCTTCCCCATAGTTCTCCTCCTTGTTAAGCTCCATTTCAGAATCAGTTTCCTTATCCTTTCCCTCTTCTTCATCAAAATGCACATCCTTTTCATCCTCCTCGGTTTCAACCTTCCTTTTTTTATGGGTAGGGGTGTTGGGCTCCCCAATCGAATCAGAGTCAATGCATTTTTCAGATATCTGAGCATTGATGATCAAAGGATCATCCTTGGTAGCCCTACTCTTATCCTTAATATGTTCATAAATCAACAGAAAGAGTCCCTGGTGCGCTAGAGGATAGGAGCTGGGCTTTTTTGCATGGTTAGCCAGGCTCTCATTTAGAGAGGAGGCTAAATAGAAGGGCAAAGATATTTTAGCCCCATGGCGGAAGTGGTTCAGGATAGCGAAATGATAGTTGTAAATTTTCATAAATCTGCCATCCACAGTCAAATATTCCATTAAAGCCCTAAGAACTATTTGCTAGAAAGCTTTTACTTGTTGGGAGGTGTAGTATGATATGTTGTCCTTCTTCGCCAGGTTTCCCTTCTCATCCTCCATCTTTGGGAAAATTTTGAAGGCCTCAGCAGCATACTTTCTATCCTTGTAGAATTTTGTCCCCTCCATCTTGAGTCCTGTGACCTCCGAGATCAAATTTTCATTGATTTGCCAAATTTCCCCAAACAGGGTAGCCCTGTTATTGCTCTAGCTTTTAGCAAAACCATGAGACACAGAGTTTCTACTACCATGGAGCTTCTCCATATAATCAGTGAAACCGTGTCTGTGGAGCCTTCTCCACACCTTTCTTTCGCTCTTCCAGTTCTCACAACCTGAAGGCTCATTCCTGTTTGGGTTGCCTCCCATTTTGCTTTCGAAGTAATGATATCCTCTACTGCAGGTCTCAATCCATGGATAAAGCTCTGATTTTTTGGTTTCCCCTTGTAAAGACTCTTTCACAGTTTTGAGATTGCTACTCATGTTCATACAAACCCAGCTATTATTACTATTATCTTTTGCACACATATGATCTTGGTTATGATGCCAAGAAACACTCATCATCCGACAGTTCATTCGCCCCCAAAATCTGTCATTGGTACTCATTCCCCATAAATTAATCATAATATTAGCTTGATCCATTGAGGCGATCAAAGTATAATTGCTCCTTAATCTCCCATTTGATGTGATTTTCCCCTATGTATTTGACGTCCTTCTCCAATTTGACCCCTTCATTGGCAAGGATATCCGCTACCTTATTGCCCTCTCTAAGGGTGTGGGTTATAATAATGCTAACATAGTTACTTAGAATATCTTTAGCATCTTTAATAATATTGGAAATATTCCAAGAAACAGAATTAATACCTTTAAGGGCTTGTATTATATTTAAAGAGTCCCCTTCGAGCCAAATTTTTTTGAATTTGAATTCCTGAGCTAACTGGAGGCTCTTTAGCATGGCCATAGCTTCAACCACATGGTTATTTTGGGTTCCAAAAGGGGAAGCAAAAGAAGCAATGCAAATTCCTTGATCATTTCTAATAACTCCACCTCCACCAGCCTTTCCAGGGTTCCCTTTAGTTGCCCCATCAAAATTAACCTTTATCCAGTCATAATCAGAAAATCTCCATACAATGTTATCTCTATTCTTCTTATTGTCTGATTTGTAGACCTTATGTATTAGGTTCCATTTAGTAAGGATGTCTTTTTCCATATCATTCATATCAATAATAGCCCATTGTTGATTATTCTTGTGAGGAATGTTGATGTTCTTCTTTATAGCCCTGCATATTTTTTCAAAAACTACCTAAGTATTACACTTATCTTCCCTAAATATCATGTTATTCCTTTCTTTCCAAATGCCCTAGCATATCATGGGGAGGATCAAAGACCATAGGTTCTTGATGATTTGACATTTGGTAGGAAAATTCCATTGCCAGATGATATCCTTAATGTTCTTGTTCATGACCTAGTTAATTTTCCATTTTTCCCACATTTTACACCAAATTTCCCATGTGAAGGAGCAATGAAAAAATCGGTGATCAACTAATTCCCCCTCCTTCTGATAGAGCTCACATCTGTTAGGGAATTTGAAGCCCCTTCGGATTAAATTATCAAGAGTAAGGGTGCTATTATGATAAGCAAGCCAAAAGAAAATGTTGACTTTAGGGATTAGGATGTTGTTCCAAACTTTGCTCCAAATGGGATTGCTAGTTTGAGAGAAAGTGTTTTTATAGGCAGAAGCAACTATGAATTCACCTTTAGGATCACTTTTCCAAAGGAAAACATCATCGTGGCTTTTATTAGGGGAAAAGGACAGCAACTCTTTCTGGAGAGAGGAAAATCCAGAGTGGATGTCCTCAAGTCTAACCCACTTATTCTCCTTCCAATAGTCACATACCATAATCCCAAACGTCCTTTTACACTCTTCAATAATTTGACTATTGTTTTGATCATAAAGGGCTTCATTTTTCATCTAGGGGTCTTCCCAAAACCTTATTCTGTCACCTTTTCCAAGGACTCATCCAACCCCAGCTTTTGCAACTTTTGTGGATTTGGTTATACTATTCTAGATGAAGGATCCGACCGGGATATCTTCAAAGTTAAGGATTCCTTGGATAGTCTGACTCTTAATGTATTTGTCAAACCAAATTTGATTCCAGTCTTTCTTAGTATCATAGGCTCTCCATAACTGCTTGGCAAGAAGAGCTTTGTTAAAGGTTTTTATAATTTTTATCCCCAACCCTCCTTTGCTCTTTGGTCTACACACTTTGTCCCAGGCAATCAAAGGTATTCTCTTTTTTTCTTCCACTCTTGACCATAAGAATCTCTTCTAGATTCTTTCCATAGCTTCAACAAATTTAGCCAGAATACCAAACAGACTAAGGGCATAAACAGGGAGATTTTGAAGGGTAGCTTGGAGGAGCTGCATTTTCCCAGTCTGAGAGAACATTGAGCCTTTCCATCCTGCAAGTCTCTTATTAATTTTATCAATGATCATATTCCAGAAGGAATTTGGGGGTGCCAACCCTAAAGGAAGACCCAGATAGGTGGAAGGGAGCATTTCCACTTTGCACCCAATAATGTTAGCAATTTTCTGTTGTCTTATGACCGAAGTATTGAGGAAGTATATAGCCGATTTGTCCCACTTTACTTGCTAAACAGTTGCCAAGGCATAGGAGTTGAGAGCTATTTGGAAGGCATGAGCCTCCTTGACTGAAGAATATCCCATGAGGATAGTGTCATCAACAAACTGTTGATGAGTGCAAAAGACATTGGCAGAGGAAGGTTGAAGACCTTTGATAGTTTTGCTTTGTTTCAACTTATAAACAATCTACTCATACTTTTAGCCAAAATGGTAAAAAGGATAGGAGATATGGGATCTCCTTGTCTTACCCCTCTAGAAGTTTTAAAAAAGTTTGTTGGAGATCCATTAACCAAAATAGAGAACATAAGAGTAGTGATTAGTTTTCTGATTATTTTGATAATCTTATCATCAAAACCAAAAGCCCCCATGATCTTAAATAGAACATCCCACTCAACTCTATCATAAGTCTTTGCTAGATCCAGCTTTATCAAGAAACCTTCTTTCTTTGCAACACTGAGGGAATGAATGTTCTCATGAACAAGAATGATTGAGTCCAGAATCTTCCTACCAGGAACAAAGCCTTTTTGCTCTTCAGATATGATGAAGGGAAGCACCGCCAAAATTCTAGTAGTCAAAACTTTGGATATAATTTTGTAGAAAGAGTTGCATAAGCTAATTGGCCTAAATTTTCCCATAGAATCTGCCCCAGCAACTTTGGGGATTAAGGCTATAAAAGTGGAATTCAATTCCTTAAGGATTCTTCTAGATCCAAAAAATTCTTTAACCGCATTAACCGTATCCTCCCCCACAATATGCCAGAATTCTTGGAAGAAGAACATAGGGAAGCCATTAGGGCCTGGAGCTTTATCCCCTTAAAAAGAGAAGACAGCTTTTTTTATTTCTTCAGCAGACGGGATGACAGAAAGGGCCTTATTCTGCATAGGGTTTATGATCTTAGGAATATTATTAACCAAATTGAGTTGATGGGTCTGATCAAGGTCCTTGTTACTAGAAAGGAGCTACTTGAAGAATATAATAGCTTCATCCCTAATATCATCCTTATTAAGCAGAGTGTTGTTCTCAACAGTTAGTCTTGTAATTCTATTTGCTGCCTTATGTTTTAGAGAAGTCGTGAAAAAATTTAGTGTTTTTGTCCCCTACCTTCAACCATATAGCCCTAGAACTTTGTCTCCAATATATTTCTTCCCTAGAAATAATGTTGTCGATGTTGCCTAGGACCTTATCTTCCATGACTTTGGAATACTTTCTATAGCCTTCTTTCTGGATGAACTTTTGTATCTGGTCCAATTCCTCCTTTAATTTTTTCTTTGAATAAAAAATATCACCAAAGACCTTCTTGTTCCAGGTCTTAATATTGGTTTTGACATATTTAAGTTTTTTGGCAACTTTATACATGGTAGTTCCATTAACATCAAGATTCCACCATTCAGCAATGGAGTTTTCAAGATTAGGGTGGGAGATCCACATCTTTTCGAAATGAAAAGGGAATCTCTGATTATTCTTAGAGTTCTCAACAACAAAGGAAATGGGATAATGATCTGACCCAATTCTATTAATAACAGAAAGGGAATAGCTATGAGAAAGAATCCAATCATTAGAGATAAGGGATCTATCAAGTCTTACCTAGATGAGATCATCACCATCTCCTCGGTTAGACCAAGTGTAGGAAGCCCCATTGAGATCCAAATCAATGAGAGCATTGTCATTAATAAAGTCCATCAGGTCAGATCTTCTATCTGGTTGAGCTTGACTACCTCCAAATTTTTCTATGTCTTGCAGAGGAGTATTGAAATTTCCCATCACAACCCAACTATGCATAGAGAAATTTTTCCTTTTATGCTGAACTCTATTCCAGAATTTACTTCTAGCAGATTTGGAGTTAGGGGCATAGATATTAGTGATAACAAAATCCCTACCATCAAAGATGCTTCTAGCTTTTAGGGATAAAATATTGCCATCCACATCTATCATATCTCTAGGGGTTGTGCTTTTATTCCAGAATATAGCAACCCCTCATGAGGTTCCATTTGAGCTACTGCCACAAACCCCTCCATTTTTAAAAAACTTTAGTTTCTCCACTTTCTCTTTACTCATTTTGGTTTCCTGAACCAGGATAATATCCAGATTTTGATCTCGAATGGTAGTGGACTCACTTTGGAACTCAAAAATGGACAACCAGTTGAATGGTAGTGGACTCACTCTAGAACTCAAAAATGGACTGTACAAAATCAAAGGAAAGAATGGTGAACTGATGGCCACTGATATGCAGACCAAAGGTAACCTATTTCAGCTAAATGCAAATGTCAGTACATGTCTTATGGCCAAGTTAGATGATAGCTGGATATGGCATAGGAGACTCTGCCATGTTAACTTTGATAACATTGTGAAGGCCCATAAGATCAATGCAGTTAGAGGATTATCGATGCTGAGCAATCCGGAAAATCCTTTGTGTAGAGAATGGCAATTGGGGAAAATGTCTTTCTCAACTTTCAGACGTAAATCTTTCATAGCACACAATTTACTTGATCTTGTGCATACTGATTTGTGTGGTCCTATGAAAACTAGGAGTGTGTAGGGAGATAGGTATTTTATGATTCTTACAAATGATTGCTCAAGAATGATGTGGGTCACATTTTTGAAGGACAAGTCTAAGGCCTTTGAAAATTTTAAAGATTTCAGAGCACTGGTAGAAAAAGAAAGTGGCAGAAGAATCAAATGCCTTAGAACTGATCAAGGAGGAGAATTCACTTCTGATGAATTCAACAAATATTGTGAAGAGAATGGCATCAAGAGACCATTTTCTGGCCCTTGGACTCCACAACAGAATGGGTTAGCAGAGAGGAACAGCCGAACTGTGGTTGAAGTGGCTAGAACTATGTTGATCCAAGGAAAGGTTGCTCACACCTTTTGGAGAGAAGCGGTGAGCACTGTAGTCTACACAATGAACAGGGTACTCATCAAGAAAGGAAAGGATAAGACTCCTTATGAGTACTGGACTAGTAAGACACCAATGGTAACATACTTCAGAGTATTTGGTAGCAAATGTTATATCAAGAGGAGTGAACATCAGAGAAATTTTGATGCAAAATGTGATGAGGGAATGTTCCTAGGATATTCCACCAAAAGCAAAGCTCTCAAATCCTTCAATAATAGGACTCAAAGAATTGTTGAAAGCATCAATGTTAGAGTTGATGAAACCTGTAAGAAATCTGAGGAAACTGGCAATGAGCAAGTAGGAGATGAACCGGTAGTAACCTTCTGGGAATTGGTTGCAAATCAACCAAGCACCAGTAATAGTGTTCCTACACTGGTGGATGCTGATGTTGATGAAGATGAGGATGAAGAAGAGAAGAAAGAGGAATCTATTAATAATATACCTAGGTATGTAAAACTCAATCATGATCCAAAGTAGATCATAGGAGACAAAGATGCAGGAATTCTTATAAGAAGAAAGGTCAGAGAAAACCCATGCATGATCTCTGAATTTGAGTCTAAATCATTAAAAGAGGCACATAAAGATGAAGACTAGATCAAGGCTACGAAAGAGGAACTTGATCAAATAGAGAAGAATCGTACATGGTCTTTGGTACCCAGACCAGAGCATAAAAATGTAATTGGAACCAAATGGGTTTTCAGAACCAAACTGAATGAGGATGGCACAATGGTAAGGAATAAAGCCAGACTAGTATGTAAAGGATATTCCCAAGAAGAAGTAGAAGACTATGGAGAAACCTTTGCTCCCATAGCAATATTGGAAGGAGTGCATATGCTTCTTGCATATGCAGCTTTTAAAGGATTCAAGGTATACCAAATAGATGTAAAATTTGCATTTCTAAATGGAATACTTGAAGAGGAGGTATATATAGAGCAACCAGATGGGTTTTCCATATCTGAGGACTATGACATGGTCTAGAGGCTACATAAATCCTTTTATGGACTGAAGCAGGCATTTAGAGTATGGTATGAATGCTTGCACTTTCATCTTGTGAAGATTGGATTTGAAAGAACAAGTGAACATAGCAATATCTACTTGAAATTAGAAGGAGATCAAATTATGATCTGTGAAGTATTTTTTGATGACACAATCTTTGGTGGTGATGACAAGAGGAGTCATGAATTTGCTGATGAGATGAAAAAGGAGTTTGAAATGTCACTCATAGGGGAGATTATGTTCTTCATTGGACTGCAGATTCAACAAATGAAAGATGGAATCTTTATTACTCAGTCCAAGTATGTCAAAGAGGTATTGAAGACCTTTGTCATGGAAGACAACAAACCAACTGGTACACCAATGATAACCAGTTGTAAACTATGAAAGGAGAATGACTCATCATTGGTAAATGAGAAGGAATACTGATCAATGATTGGTAAGTTACATTATGTAGTGCATAGCAGACCCGACATTGCACATGCAGTGGGTATTACTGCTCAGTTTTAGAAAAGCCCAAGAGAATCCCACTTGGTAGCAGTCAAGCAAATTCTTAGATATCTAAAGGGAAGTATTGACTATGGATTATGGTATCCATACGGTGATGATTTCAACTTGAAAGTGTTCACAGATCCTGATTGGGCTAGTAATGTGGATGACCAAAAGAGAACAACCAGTGGTGCATTCTTTCCTGGTGGTAGACTGGTCTCATGGATGAGTAAAAAACAAAGTTGTATCTCTCATTCTATAGCAGAAATGGAGTATGTTGCAGCTTTTATGAACTACACCCAGACTATTTGGATGAAGCATGTATTGAATGGCTTCAAAGTTCCTATATCTGAACCAATGTAATGCCCCTACCCTAGTCAGACTTGTAAAATCCGTTTGACCTTGATTGACTTCCTATGTGCTATTCTTGAATGGTAGGTTAACCATGATGCAATGTGTAGTTTAGATAATATAAATAATTGTGCATACTTATTATTATGCTCTTGCGTCGATTCTTGTGTAAATGTAATTGTTTCCTAACTCTTGTGATAAATCTTGAGCTAACGCCCTCATTGAATATGTATATGTATATGTATGCTTGCATGAATTCATGGGTGGAGGAGATTGTAGGTACAACACCGCCTAGGGTGAGGTTCATCTCCTTTGCGATTTGCAAGGTTGAGTATACCTCCTTCATCCTTAGAATTCAGATTTGGTGGTCATAAAACTCTCGTCTTGCCGTAGCCATGGTTAGGTGAGCATCGTGTGTGGTTCGTGGGACCTTCTTTTCATTGGGTTGCGTGTCATGTGATTTGGTGGACTTCCTCGATTTGCATGCCTTGCGTAGGGTAAGTGGAGCTTGTTATCCTAAGTATTTAATCCAATTTAATGTGGGGATGTACGCATTTGTAATTTAGAAATTTAAAATAGGTAGTTTTCTCTTATATGATTAATCATTAAGTTAAAGAGATCGCTTTAATTATAATTGTAGCAAGCTTAAAGTATTTAACTTGAATTAATGTGTTCATTTATGCATTAGTAGTTGAGAAAATTAGAATAAATAGATTTCTTTCATGAGATTAGTCATTTAATAAAAAGGTCGCTTTATTATGTTACAGTGAGTTAATTTAATAGTTAATTTTAAAATAACGAATTCAATGAGTTATGCATTTTATAAAGGAAGGATTTAAAGTCATTTGGGAAATAGAAATAAATTAATCATTTTTGCATTTTGGAAAAGAAAAGGGTAAATTTTATTATTTAAAGGAAATTATTCTTTTTACTTGTTAGGTTGATATAGTATAAAGGATTGATTTTTGGAAATTTAAATTAATTTAAATACCTTACCCTTGTTAATAGTTCAAAATATAAATGTTGGCTAAAGTAATATGGAGAAATTAAAATTTGAATTAAATAAGAAATAGAAGCATTTTAATTTTAATAAGAAAAGCGAATAAGATGTATTGAATAATGGAAAGGAATGATTTCCATTTTCATTTTCTTTTATTTTAAAAATAAATGCCTAAATTCGAAATTGAAAATTAGGTCAAGAAAAGGGGGTTTCTCATTTAACCTAGTTTTTGAAATATTTTTGGGGGTTCTTTCCTTGGGTTTTTTTTTTTTGGAAAAAAAAAAATGGAGATGGGGAAATTTTGGAAAAGATGGAGTTTTGCTTTGAGTTGCAGGTGGAGGTCTCCTTCAAAGGCTTGCCTGGAATGCGATATGAGGTAGGATTTCGTTTACCCTTTTAGTTATCGTTGAATCAAAAAAAATGGTGTTTGAATGTTCTCCATGAAATGCTAGAGAAGAAAAAGAAATAAAAATACCCATGAATGTTTCTAAGATTTAGTTCTAGTTTTGAATTTTGTGTTGTTCTTGGATTCAAGATTTGTTATGGATTTCTTGAACATATTGAAAGGAGAAAATCTTCCCCATTTTATTGCTTAAACATTCTGAAAAAAAAAAGGGGAAACAAAAAAAAAAATGTATAAAACAAACGACTATGGTTGTGACTATGTTTTGGTTTTTTTTTGTATCCATATTTAAAAAAAAAAATTGGACTTAGCTATACACTGTGAATCTTCCAAAAAAATAAAGAAGAAACACAAAAAAAAATAAATATAAAAAAAAGAAACAAAAAAAAAATTATATATTTTGGGTTAGGGTTTGGTGGGCGGAGGAGCCGAAGCTCGGCTCGCGCCGCTGCCCCCTCCCCCATTTCCTCCCTACCCTCATGGCTTCGTAGGGAATCCCTGCGTCCACTGTGGTCACAGGGTAAAACCTGCGACCGTAGGGAAACCCTGCATCCATGGCTGCCTGTAGGGGGAGTCCCTTTGCCTATAGCAAGGCAACGAGGGAGCTGTGTGGTTTCCGTACCTTCCGGGTTGGAAGGTGGGCCCCGCAGTGCCCCCATTTTTATTTTAGTTTTTTTTTATATTTAGTTTTTTTTTATTATTTAAAAAAAAATAATATAATAAATTAAATTAATTAATTTTAATGATAGCCCTTTTAAATATAGTTTTTCTTTGTTGATAAATATTTTTTTTATTAATATATATATTTTAGGTGAGGATTAATATATATATTAATAAATAATTAATATCAAATTCATATGTTATTAAATGATATTTTTATATATATTTTTTTAAGGAAATTTATATAATATATCGAATAGTAATTAATAACTAGTGATCTTTAATTAATACAGTATTCATAAAACACATAGTGATTCTATCTAAGCATTCTGAGAACTTAGAAATAGGAATCGAAAATGTTAAAGTATTTAAAGTTCGTCATGGAAATTTTGAAAACTCAACTGATATGCTAACAAGATCATCAGAAACTTAATAATGTGTCGATTGGAAGTTTAGAAGAAAATGATACCTTCTTTTAGTAAAATAAATAGTTTAGTTATTTCTTCCCCGGTGATGTGAAATAGATAGTGGAAAAGATGGCAAGTTTATTTTATGATTTTCGCTTGTGTTAAGTACTGGCAAGGCTTTGCTAGGTTTGTTTTGGACTCTGTCATCTGTTTACTTGTGTTGGTCATGGCCGGTTACGTCCCTAGATAGAGTAGCCTCTGTCATTTGATCCTGTAATTGCTTGAAGTGTTCAGTTGGATCCACTTCAAAAGGGATCATTATGTAAATTCCGACCCAGGTGTCTATTGTATATTGGTTGTGTTTGCTTAAGTGGCAAAGATGTAAAAGACATGTGATTATGTAAATTCCTAACTATATTGAATGTCAGAGGGGTCTTGCAGTTGAGCAGACCCGGAGATGTAGCCCTTTAGGGGTGAACTCCGAGATCATATCCGTGTTATGCGATGCCTTGTCTCTTTTATTTCATACTTTAAGTTATCATGTATGGTTGCTTTTCATAAGTGTATAATGGGAATTTAATGAAGCTAAATCAAGTGCATAAAATTATTCATCTTGATAAATGTAGTAATCAGGTTCATAAAACATTGTAAATTATGATTATGGAAAAGTATTTGGTTTATGTTAAATAAAGAAGTAATAGGGGAATGAATATCGCTAGGTTACCATTATTGTTTTAGCTTGATATAATTTGGTAAATCGAACGAATGTGAATGGGTAACAAAGTTAGAATTAATGTTGTAATTTCTAAGTTGAAAATCTAAAGGATGAACATCATATAGGTATTTACTTTTTATCTTCTTAAATGAGTATCGCCATGTTAATCATACTTCACTATATTGGATGAATTTGTTTAGTTATTTATGTTTTAATCCTAACAAATAATCCCTACCAAATTAACTTGATAATTGGGTGAACTCAACTATTTATCCATAATTATAACCCTTATAAAAGAATCTCTTTATGTTTGCTAAAATTGAACTGAAAAGGGAAGTATTCGTATAGTTGTTTATATCTTAATCTTAGTAAATGTATCTTTTCATATTAACTTCATTTAACTAAAAGGAGTGGCATGCAATAAGATAGTTATATTCTAATCGTAATGGAAGAACGTCACTATGTACTTATGTTTTAATCCTATAATAATGAATATCAACTTGCTAACTATATTTTAATTTAAAGGATGAATTCATGTGTTCCTAATACCTTTTCACCTTAATGAAATTAGTCCATTTATTAACATTATTAAAACTTCAATGAATGAATTCTATGGCTTCTCACATTTTATCCTCCATAAAACAACTATGACTCTTTAGTTTGGTTATGCTTAAACTTTAATGAGGGAACCTCGGTTCTATTAATTGTAGTTTAACCCTTAATGAATGAATCTCACCTTATTAGCCATACTTTTAATTATAAAGGATGATAACAATTGTGGGTGGTTTCCTTAAACCCAAATGAATGAACTTCATTATATTAAATGCTTTGAACCTTTTGGGAGGCCTCTTAATGTAATTATGAATTAAAGTGCAATGAGTAAATAACCACACGATGGCCTCCTATCCACCCAAAATAAATGAACACTTCCTAAAAATTCTAAGATGTCAAATCATTGAACATATATATAACCATGTCCTATGCGTTATCTCGTAATTAAGATATTCGCCTTATTGGATCAATTGACGTGAGTTGAGTTGGGGGTAAGGTTATGTAATCGCGTTGGGAAACTCCTTAGGTTCGTTTAGCCTTCTGCTGTGGTATCTAAGTTTTAGATGGCTCCTAATTATCTTAATGTTGTAACTTATTATTAATGCTCTTAATTATTATTAAAAAAAAAAATATTTACACTCTATTTGAGTGTTTTTAACTTAAACCCTTAGGGGTTTCCTGGTGGGGCATTACACTTGGTATTAGAGCCAAGTTGCAACACTGGGATCTCTGGTTTCGCTTGTGCCCTTAGTCGGTGTGTGTGTGTCTACCTTATGTTGTGTGCTTGTCCAGCTTGATGTGAGGGTGTGATTTAACAAACCCTACTTGTGTGTAACGTGAGTGTTCACACCTTGTTTTCACCTTATTGATGTGGGTGTTTTGGGAATAGTTATAGGGGTTTTGTTTACTTATTGAGGTTTTGGTCTACGAGTTATCTTACTCTGAAAGGGAGTCATATGTACCTTCGTTCTTGATTTTTTTTACTCTTTCGACTAATCCATCTGGGTTGGTTGGTAGTATCTTGAATCTAAAAGTACGAAATGTGTTTGTTAATGGTTTTGATCTTTCTTAATGATTGTCCACCTGAAAGACTAGTATGGCAAATATTAATGCTTATTATGTGGTAAATTGAGTGATTATGACTCTTCCTCTTCTCACTCTAGTAAATTAAAAGGAATTGATATGTGTAATTATCTCTTATTGCAAGAGAAAGGATGATATATCTTGAGCCCTTGTGTGAGCCTTATAACGTTTTTGTGTTTTAGATTGTAAAAGGGAATTGGTTTGGGATTTAATTTTTGGTTAATGATAGAAAATTATATGTTTGCTTTAAGGATTCTCCATGCGCTTGGTAGGAGTAATATAATTTAGTAACGCACCTTTTAACTTGCTTTGGATATGGGTAATTGTCTTATTACGTTTAGAAAAGAGTAAATGAAAGACTTGTTAATTTGTATGCATTAAATGTGTAATATCTAGTAGATAGCTCTTCATTTACCTTCTTGTCGTATTACAAATTTTCAATGTTAGATTTGATGTGTTATTGTATTGTATTGTGTTACGAATAGTGATTGTTCTCAAGAAGACTTGTATTACAAAAGAAAATTTGGTTGTCTTGAATTCTTGTTCGGAAAACTAGAACATTATAGTGCAACAATAATGATTAGAAATGTCATGTTAGGATGCTTTGACACCTTCCTAAAAGATAGTGAAATGAAAACCATGCAACTAAAATGATAGACATATGTCCGAGCATATGGTGTGATCTTGAAATTCTTGTGTATTCGTAGGAAATAGTTGATTTTCCAACTCTTTTCCTCCTCTTGCCTAAAATATAGGATTCGTTGTTTTTAAAATACTATTTAGAATGCAGTGACTTAAAGGAAATTCTTATAACGCATGTGAAATTGTATGTTGCTTTGGGCTTCTAATTGAAAGGGGAAAGTTTTTCGTCTTGGAAAGGGAATTGCATAGTTAGTAATGTGAATGAAAATGCCTAGGGGAAATTGAGAAAGATATCAGGATGATGTTATTTCTTTGTGTAAATTTGAATTGTTAAGAATTTCAGTACGTGTATCTAGAGTAAACCTTATTTAGTGATTCTTGTGTAAAGCATAATTAAAACTTCCCTTAAGTATATGTTAGCATAATGTAAAGTACTCCCCGTAAATGTGACTAAACTAGTAATGGTGCTATTTTGTGTGTGTTGTAAGAAACCCGTACTTGCTATGTGTGCCCATGGGATGGTGAAGTAATCAACCCTAGGGAATATGTTTTCTTATGAGTATGGGAAACCATACCTATCTATGTGATGTTTCTTATTTTTTTCCTTACTGAGTGCCAACCCACGGGTTGTTGATAAGTCAGTATGTGAAGGGGTAGTAGTAGAAGTCACCATTCCTTGAATAGTATGAACAGCGTATGAGTAATATCGACGCGAAGTGACTTTAGCTTCCCTATTTTGAGGAAAAATATAGTTTTGTAATGAAACTATAACATAGGTGTACTCAATACTTCCCCTTGTGATGAACCAATTTACGAGTGTGCTAGCCTAATTCCTATCCTTTATTTTGAGTATATAGACGACAGTTCTTGAGCATATGGATGGATTTTATTTGAGCATCTTTTGCCTTGTTTTCATGAGAGGCGTGGTATTTTTCTTACATGAGTTGCCAACAGACTAGTGTTGGTAGACTTGTGGGTAGACCTTAGCCATGTATACCTCTGGATTATGGCGAGTATCCTGAGAGGAACATCGCTATGCGGAGTGTGACCGATGCATGCCTTATCTGTGGGGTACACTGCCATGTGGGATACGTCCATTGCGTGCCCTGTCTACTTGGAGTTTTTCCATGTCGTGCTGAGACATGATGCGAGATGTAGTAGACATTTCCATGCGGCCTACCGATAGGTATAGGGTAGAGCCATGCCGCGTGATGACGTGATGCGGGGTGATGTCAAGGTGCACACTGCCATGCCATGCGGATGTGTGACTTGGCCACACCGCATGATGAGCTGCTATGATAGCTAGATGATTGTCCCTTCCTTCCTTGTTGGTGGCTAGCTGCTAGTCACGTAGTGATGTAATGTGCACTTATGATTTTCTTTTATTTATTTATTTATTTCCTTGTGGGCCAGCAATTTATTTTACTTTGACCTTGACAGTTTAGCCATGATCTTGCAATCTTGATTTTACTTGATTTGATGTTGCAAATCTGGAAATTATTTTCTTGTCTTATTGTTGGAATTGACAATTATTATCCTTATTCTTTTGTACTTTGGTGGCTAAACTAGTTTATCCTTGTTGTTTTCATATGCTGGTCTTGTGTTGCAATGTGAATTCCTCTCCAAGAATGTAGGAGACGGTCTTGGATGAGTGTATACGAGGAAGTAGACGTAGGGAACCTTGAGGATGGAGGTGTGTGAGGTTGTGAGATAGCTAGGATCCACTACCTACCTATGAGTGGTGACTATCTCTTGGAGGCTAAACACCTTACGCAACAAGGGATATTCATGAGGGACTTGTATGGAAGGTAGCACCGCTATGGTGTACCTTAGCACCATCAAGACCTTGAGTGAGATGTTGGATATTTGTTGATTATGTACTTGTTCTGAGAGCAGGCATAGAGATGTGGATTGTATATGTTACCTTTGACCGAGCATTAGACATGCTCACATGTGGCCTTTTGTGTTGTGCAAACCAGTCTTGTGAATGGATATTTTGTGTTATCATGGATTAAATGGTATTAACTTGTCACTATGTTATGGGGCATAGTCATTGGAAAGGATTCTTGTATGTCTGAAAAGTGTAAACAATTGAGTTCTTATGTTGCTCATATTTGTCGAAAGTTAACTTGGTTGTAGAAATTGATATTTGAAGCTAGTTCTATGCAATAAAGTTTTGTGAAAGAGATGAATTGGTGAAAGAAATTGACCTTGAGAGCATATTTTCTTGTCATGTTTGATAAATGAGTATGATAACGGTGTCTATATATTTAAATTGCTCAAATTTGGTGTAATAAAAAGGGAAAAAGTCTCATTTCTCTACTATGATTGTGTGTAAATTCTAGAATATTCTAAGATGTGAATGATGTTAGATGCATTTTGTTAATGGATAATGACACTCGTAGAGGATTTATGAATAATGTTCTAAGATGATGACAAAATAGTTGGTTGTGCAAATTGATAATTGTTAATTGAGTTTAAGGGCTAATACATGTTGTATGACTTCTGTTTAGCCTTGTGACTTCCACGAGTAAGTCGGAGCCTAGGGGGGGAGAATGTAATGGCCCTCCCCTAGTCAGACTTGTAAAACCCGTTTGACCTTGATTGACTTCCTATGTGGCATTCTTGAATGGTAGGTTATCTATGATGCAATGTGTAGTTTAGATAATATAAATAATTGTGCATACTTATTATTGTGCTCTTGCGTCGATTCTTGTGTAAATGTAATTGTTTCCTAACTCTTGTGATAAATCTCAAGCTAACGCCCTCATTCAATATGTATATGTATATGTATGCTTGCATTAATTCATGGGTGCAGGAGATTGCAGGTACAACACCGCCTAGGGTGAGGTTCATCTCCTTTGGGATTTGCAGGGTTGAGTATACCTCCATCCTTAGAATTCGGATTTGGTGGTCATAAAACTCTCGTCTTGCCGTAGCCATGGTCAGGTGAGCGTCATCTGTGGTTCATGGGGCCTTCTTTTCGTTGGGTTGCATGTCGTGTGATTTGGTGGACTTCCTCGGTTTGCATGCCTTGCGCAGGGTAAGTGGAGTTTGTTATCCTAAGTATTTAATCCAATTTAATATGAGGATGTACGCATTTGTAATTTAGAAATTTAAAAGAGGTAGTTTTCTTTTATATGATTAATTGTTAAGTTAAAGAGATCGCTTTAATTATAATTGTAGCAAGCTTAAAGTATTTAACTTGAATTAATGTGTTCATTTACGCATTAGTAGTTGAGAAAATTAGAATAAATAGATTTCTTTCATGAGATTAGTCATTTAATAAAAAGGTCGCTTTATTATGTTACAGTGAGTTAATTTAATAGTTAATTTTAAAATAACGAATTCAATGAGTTATGCGTTTTAGAAAGGAAGGATTTAAAGTCATTTGGGAAATAGAAATAAATTAATCATTTTCGCATTTTGGAAAAGAAAAGGGTAAATTTTATTATTTAAAGGAAATTATTCTTTTTACTTGTTAGGTTGATATAGTATAAAGGATTGATTTTTGGAAATTTAAATTAATTTAAATACCTTACCCTTGTTAATAGTTCAAAATATAAATGTTGGCTAAAGTAATATGGAGAAATTAAAATTTGAATTAAATAAGAAATAGAAGCATTTTAATTTTAATAAGAAAAGCGAATAAGATGTATTGAATAATGGAAAGGAATGATTTCCATTTTCATTTTCTTTTATTTTAAAAATAAATGCCTAAATTCGAAATTGAAAATTAGGTCAAAAAAGGGGGTTTCACATTTAACCTAGTTTTTGAAATATTTTTGGGGGTTCTTTCCTTGGGTTTTTTTTTTGGAAAAAAAAAAAATGGAGATGCGGAAATTTTGGAAAAGATGGAGTTTTGCTTTGAGTTGCAGGTGGAGCTCTCCTTCAAAGGCTTGCTCGAAATGCGATATGAGGTAGGATTTCATTTACCCTTTTAGTTATTGTTGAATAAGAAAAAATGGTGTTTGAATGTTCTCCATGAAATGCTGGAGAAGAAAAGGAAAGAAAAATACCCATGAATGTTTCTAAGATTTAGTTCCAGTTTTGAATTTTGGGTTGTTCTTGGATTCAGAATTTGTTATGGATTTCTTGAACATATTGAAAGGAGAAAATCTTCCCCATTTTATTGCTTAAACATTCTGAAAAAAAAAAAAGGGGAAACAAAAAAAAAATGTATAAAACAAATGACTATGGCTGTGACTGTGTTTTGGTTTTTTTTTGTATCCATATTTAAAAAAAAAAATTGGACTTAGCTATACACTGTGAATCTTCCAAAAAAATAAAGAAGAAACACAAAAAAAAAAAAATATAAAAAAAAGAAACAAAAAAGAAATTATATATTTTGGGTTAGGGTTTGGTGGGCGGAAGAGCCAAAGCTCAGCTCGCGCTGCCGCCCCCTCCCCCATTTCCTCCCTACCCCCGTGGCTTCGCAGGGAATCCCTGTGTCCACTGTGGCCGCAGGGTAAAACCTGCGACCACAATGTCTGTAGGGAAACCCTGCGTCCACGGTGGCCCGCAGGGGGAGTCCCTGTGCCTGTAGCAAGGCAGCGAGGGAGCTGTGGGGTTTCCGCACCTTCCGGGTTGGAAGGTGGGCCCGCAGTGCCCCCATTTTTATTTTTTATTTTTATTTTTTAGGTTTTTTTTTTATTATTTAAAAAATATATATATAATAAATTAAATTAATTAATTTTAATGACAGCCCTTTTAAATATAGTTTTTCTTTGTTGATAATTATTTTTTTTATTAATATATATATTTTAGGTGAGGATTAATATATATATTAATAAATAATTAATATGAAATTTGTAAGTTATTAAATTATATTTTTATATATATATTTTTAAGGAAATTTATATAATATATCGAATAGTAATTAATAACTGGTGATCTTTAATTAATACAATATTCAGAAAACACATAGTGATTCTATCTGAGCATTCTGAGAACTTAGAAATAGGAATCAAAAATGTTAAAGTATTTAAAGTTCGTCATGGAAATTTTGAAAACTCAACTGATATGCTAACAAGATCATCAGAAACTTAATAATGTGTCGATTGGAAGTTTGGAAGAAAATGATACCTTCTTTTAGTAAAATAAATAGTTTAGTTATTTCTTCCCTGGTGATGTGAAATAGATAATGGAAAAGATGGCAAGTTTATTTTATGTTTTTTGCTTGTGTTAAGTACTAGCAAGGCTTTGCTAGGTTTGTTTTGGACTCTGTCATCTGTTTACTTGTGTAGGTCATGGTTGGTTACGTCCCTAGATAGAGTAGCGTCCGTCATTTGAACTTATAATTGCTTGAAGTGTTCAGTTGGATCCGCTTCAAAAGGGATCATTATGTAAATTCTGACCCAGGTGTCTATTGTATATTGGTTGTGTTTGCCTAAGTGGAAAAGATGTAAAAGACATGTGATTATGTAAATTCCTAACTATATTGAATGTCAGAGGGGTCTTGCAGTTGAGCAGACCCGGAGATGTAGCCCTTTAGGGGTGAACTCTGAGATCATATCCATGTTATGCGATGCCTTGTCTCTTTTATTTCATACTTTAAGTTATCATGTATGGTTGCTTTTCATAAGTGTATAATGGGAATTTAATGAAGCTAAATCAAGTGCATAAAATTATTCATCTTGATAAATCTAGTAATCAGGTTCATAAAACATTGTAAATTATGATTATGGAAAAGTATTTGGTTTATGTTAAATAAAGAAGTAATAGGGGAATGAATATCGCTAGGTTACCATTATTGTTTTAGCTTGATATAAGTTGGTAAATTGAATGAATGTGAATGGGTAACAAAGTTAGAATTAATGTTGTAATTTCTAAGTTGAAAATCTAAAGGATGAACATCATATAGGTATTTACTTTTTATCTTCTTAAATGAGTATCGCCATGTTAATCATACTTCACTATATTGGATGAATTTGTTTAGTTATTTATGTTTTAATCCTAACAAATAATCCCTACCAAATTAACTTGATAATTGGGTGAACTCAACTATTTATCCATAATTATAACCCTTATAAAAGAATCTCTTTATGTTTGCTAAAATTGAACTGAAAAGGGAAGTATTCGTATAGTTGTTTATATCTTAATCTTAGTAAATTTATCTTTTCATATTAACTTCATTTAACTAAAAGGAGTGGCATGCAATAAGATAGTTATATTCTAATCCTAATGGAAGAACGTCACTATGTACTTATGTTTTAATCCTATAATAATGAATATCACCTTGCTAACTATATTTCAATTTAAAGGATGAATTCATGTGTTCCTAATACTTTTTCACCTTAATGAAATTAGTCCATTTATTAGCATTATTAAAACTTCAATGAATGAATTCTATGGCTTCTTACATTTTATCCTCCATAAAAGAACTACGACTCTTTAGTTTGGTTATGCTTAAACTTTAATGAGGGAACCTCATTGTATTAATTGTAGTTTAATCCTTAATGAATGAATCTCACCTTATTAGCCATACTTTTAATTATAAAGGATGATAACAATTGTGGGTGGTTGCCTTAAACCCAAATGAATGAACTTCATTATATTAAACGCTTTGAACCTTTTGGGAGGCCTCTTAATGTAATTATGAATTAAAGTGCAATGAGTAAATAACCACGTGATGGCCTCCTATCCACCCAAAATAAATGAATGCTTCCTAAAAATTCTAAGATGTCAAATCATTGAACATATATATAACCATGTCTTATGTGTTATCTTGTAATTAAGATATCCGGCTTATTGGATCAATTCACATGAGTTGAGTTGGGAGTAAGGTTACGTAATCACGTTGGGAAACTCCTTAGGTTCGTTTAGCCTTGCGCTGTGGTATCTAAGTTTTAGATGGCTCCTAATTATCTTAATGTTGTAACTTATTATTAATGCTCTTAATTATTATTAAAAAAAAAATATTTACACTCTATTTGAGTGTTTTTAACTTAAACCCTTAGGGGTTTTCTGGCGGGGCATTACAACTGGTAAGTACATTTTGTGACAATACAAGTGCAATTAACATTTCCAAGAATCCAATTTTACATGCTAGAACCAAGCACTTTGAACTCAAGTATCATTTCTTAAGGGAAAAGTTTCAGAACAAAGAGGTGGTATTGGAACATGTTTCCAGTAAGGAGAAGCTAGCAGACATATTCACCAAGCCTCTACCAAAGGTTACATTTACCTATTTGAGAGGTGAATTAGGGTGGTGCCCCTTCAAGAGGTAAACTAAATGTTTGTGCTCCACATCAGTCAGATTCTACTTTGCTATATCTTTTAAGGATTGATCTGTTGAAGGATGCTACTTCTTAGGGGGAGCAACATAGTGCAATAGGGAAGCTCGTGCCTTCACTTTGGTATTGTTGTCAAAGGGGGAGAAGATGTGATGCAGAAAGAGAGATATCTTTGTATATTGGCATCAATTCCAACGGGGGAGATTGTTAGCATTTGTGTAGAGTATGTTGACATGATGATATTATGTTGTCATTGATGTCAATATGTTGAAGGGTGAACCGGTTAAGCAACTACCATTTAAGCAACTGGCAAAGTGAGCCGGTATAATGCTGTGAACCGGTATATGTGCAAAAGGAGAAGCGGTATGCTTGTTCAGGTGAACCGGTATGATGTAATGTGAACCAACATATGGAATGTTTTCTATTAAGGTTTAATATAGTATGACAGTGGTTGGTAGTCTTAGCCTTAGGGCTTCCGGTTGGAGTGAATTGAGCCTGTTTGACTCAATCAATGACATTATGTGATGAGTTAGCATTGTGATAGTGATCAGATTGTGTTGCCACATCAGCCTTGTGCGCGTGAAGGATCTTGCATGAAGGGGATTTATCCTATCTACCTCGGGAATGTGTGAAGTCTCTGCAAATGGTGGAGAACACGTGATGGGTTTTCACCTCCATGAAGCGGTGAAGAATGAACAATGGAGATTGTCATGAGATCTGTTCAAGACCATTGTATTCAAATGCAAAGTGTTCAATGGTCAGGATTGAACTAACTGAATTGCTCAACCTAAATGTTTACTGTTTAAGGTTTTTGCTACCCCCCTATCTGTTTCCTATAAGGTCAATGTTGTGTTTCTTGTTGAGGTTGTTGGCAAATGTTGTGTGTGTATCTAAGTGCAGAGATACATGATTCTTGCTAGACCAAATAAAAAATTTGATACCTGCAAAGTGTGTGTACGGAAGGAAGGAACTAAACCACATCTGCATTGGCATTGTGTGCTATTACCAGATCATCATAATACCTGTTGATCTTTAACCACTTCAATAATTGGAAAATCCTTTAATAGGTCAGCTTTAACCAACTTCTTGTAAATCCTTTAACAGGGTGACTCAAAGCCATAGAGTTTAGAAAATCCTCTAATAAGGTAACCTCTGAGAGGGTTTAACCCTTAATTGAGTGATCCCTAATAGGATCAGTTCCTAACATAACCTGTTGTAATAGTCTTTAACCGAAATAGGCTCCTAATAGAGTGGACTTCTAAAGAGTTCAAAAACAGCTTGTGGGTATTCATCCCTACCGTGGTTTTTTCCAGTTGGGTTTCCACATGAAAAATATGTGTGTTATGGGTGATGCCTCTTTCCTGTGATGTTTTGTTATTTCCTGATTAGTGGTGAATCATGTTGATCTAGCATGTTTTTATATATTTCTAATGGTAGATTACCTATTTATGCACAAGAATAAAGTGGAAATAAAGGTGTAAGTTGTGTGGAAAGACAAGTGTTTCCAGTTTATGTCTTTCACAGTCGCATTGTGTTTAACTACCAGTAATTTGGTACAAACCAGTGTTAGTGATTGTCACTCAGGTTCACTGTCTGCAGTCAAACCGGTTGAGGAAATGTAGACATCTAAAAATGGTCAACGCTTGCGGAGTCATACTTTAACATTGGCGCATTGCCATATTTTAGGGTTCTTGCGTCGCATTAACATTTCTTCTATGTTGTGCACTTGGTCTTTATCATTTGTGAGCATTGAGTCCTTCTTCTGCATTCTTCATTTTTCTCGCTTTCAAATTTGGTCTTGTCGATAACAACCTTCAGTCATGATTTTGGTCGATCTTATCCTGTCGCATCAATGTGCGTGCTCATTTATCATCATTTTGGACATCGTCAATCCTAATCGATGATAGAATTAGGGTTTTGTCCTCTTGTCAATCTTGTCATCTTGCGATTGATTTGTCGTCGATCCTTCCTCTTGTCAATCTTATCACCTTGCGATCGATTTGTCATCGATCCTTGTCCTTGTCAATCTTGTCATTTTGCAATCGATTTGTCATCGATCCTTGTCCTCATCAATCTTGTCATTTTGTGATCGATTTGTCATCGATTCGTCATCGATCTTTGTCCTTTTCAATCATGTTAATTTGGATCAATTAGTCATTGTTCCTCATCAATTGGCGCTTATCAATTGGTCTCCTTGTCAATCTAGGTCAATTTTTCATTGATTTTTGTCAACCAATTTTAATCATTTATCAACATTGGTCCTTTGTTAGTTAGAATCATGATCGACCCTACATCAATTATCTTTTGTCAAGACCTAATTGTCATCCTTGCATTTCTAATTCATCTTCTAGGGTGTTATGATTTATTCATTTAATCTTGTTTGTCATTTTCCCTCTAGGTTAAATAATTTATTTATTTATCGCAAGTCTTCTTGTCACAATTAAATATTTATTTAATTGGATAATTAATTCCCTCTCTTTTTGTGAATTAATTAATGAATAAAAAATTATTAATTAATTCACCTAATTTTCTAATTTCATCAATTTCTAATTTCCTAATTTCCAATTCATCATTTCTAAACTAATTTTCTAATTTCTCCTAATTTCTATTTCTATTTCAATTTTTTGTCATAACATCTTGCATAGCAATTTGTCATAATTTGTCATAACACCTTGCATAGCAATTTGTCATACACTTGTCATAATTTTGCCATTCTTGATTTGAATTTCCTTTCAAATCTCTTCATGCTAATCTTGTCCTCTCTCCAATTTGTCTATAAATTGGATGATTTTCTTCAATGAAAAAATCAATTAATCACATTTTTGAATCGAATCAATCAATAAACCATGCTTCTAGTATCCTTATGCTACCATTTTTCTAGTCATCTTGCTTTCATACTACTCTTTTGCACTTGTAGGTGAGATCCACAAACACACTAATTTGAAGGAGAAAGAAGGACAATGGAGGAACAATGAAGGAGATACATGCTTTGGTTTGCATTTCATTTTAGTATTTCATCTTCATCCCTTTATTGATTGTAATTAGGATTTGTCATTGCAATCTAGTTTTTGTGGTTGAGCTAGTTTAAAGTTGATTTTGATGCATTCCATTTTCCTATCTACATTTTTGGTGAACCCAACATGAACTAACCCCTTAACCATGTTTTGAGTGCTTTTGAGCTGTTTGCAGGTGAAAAACTCAAGAAACAAGGTGACTCGGAGCTTTTTGGGCACTTCTGTGCCTGTGTAGAAGGGTATTGTGCTTGTGTTGAGGCATTTTGCGTGTGTGTTAATACTTCTACACCTATGTTAAAAAAAAAAAAAAAAAAAATGTTTTTACTTGCAAATTTGTTTGTTTTCATTCTGGTTTTTCTTTGGTGCTAATTCTCTGTGCAGCATCTTGGCATTATGTGTGACGAAGACTAAAAATATAACTACTAACGAATCTTATGCAGGACGCGGTCAAAGACTTTCACTTAAACATCTTGCTTGCGATTTTTTTAAGTAGTTGCACATTTCATTTCTTAAAGGTTAAGAAACACCATGCATGCTTTGTTTGTTTTTTATTTGATTGCATGTTTTAACCCTTAGAATTGGGCCTGCCTCCCGATCTGCCTAGCACTTCGCACAGGCATTGGTGAGAGGGAACGACCCAAAGTGGTGACGGGCTAAAGCCAAGCTCTTCCGAACCACTCTAAATAACTGTGGATGCAACAAAAGTTGTAGACAATGGGTGCTGGAATGGTATTGCGATGATTTAATCACCAGATCAATACCCACCCGAACAGATGCCCTTACTAGAATCTCTTGTTTAGATGCCAAAATCCTTCTATCTATTGGCTCAAGCGTTGTGATACGTGCATGCTCCTCTGTTAGAGATAGCAAGTTCTTGGGAAGTGATGCCCCTTGAACTCGAAGCTTGGTATGCCCGAGAAGTGAGTGCATTGTAAGGGGGAGCCAGTGCTACCAAGTGTCTAGCTATCCGGCTAAGTGTTGTATTTTATGGTTAGAGGATTCAACAGATATTGCCCTTGCCAACCATAGTATTTGTTGTGAATGTGCTTGATTGTCTTGAGTCAAAGTCAAACAAACATTTTTTCTTCCATGATTGTCAAAGGTTAAATCAAAAACAAACTTTCAAAAGTGCTCATAATCAACTTGGGTTTTCAAAATTAACAACCTTCAATTCAAATAAAATCCAAACAAAAGTCCAAATTTGTCCAAGTATTCATCCAACATTTGAACATCGCTTGTCAAAACATTGAATATCTTTGTTTCAAAATTCATGTCACTTTAGGCTAGGTTTTGCATAGTCCAACTTAGGTCCTAGGGCATATTGTCATCTCCCTTCATTTTAGTCCTTTTCATTGCAAGCGTCCTCATTTTGCACTTAGGTTCAAAATCATTTCCCTAATTTTGCATTTCATTGTCATATCCAAGCTAGATTTCCATTTAGGTGACATTTGTGCATTATCCTTGTCATGCTAAAATTAGGTCTTGCCTAGGTTGCATTTTGCATATTCCAAGTCATTGGTCTTTGCATATCCTTATCATTGTATTGTCATCTTGTCTTGGCTTCATCCTGTCATATCATATCCTTTGATCATTTTCATGTCATATCCTAAGTCGTTGTCATAATCATTGCCTTCTTGCATTTAGTCTCAAAAATTTGGTTTGTCAAACTTGAAAAATCAAAACTTTGGATGATACCCTAAGTTGTTGTTAGGGAGTCTTGACCTTGTCTAAAATTTGTCCTTTCATTGATATCATTTTTGTCAAACCTAGCTTAGTATCCAAGCATATAGGTGAGACATTGTCAATTTCTCCTATTGTCATTTTGTCCTTTGTCCTTTAAGGTCTTGACTTCATTTCAATTTCCCAAGGTTGTGTCTTTAGCTTTGCATTTCAAAAGTTTGTCTCCAAAAATTCAAAATGTACAAAAACATTAAGTTGCATTGTCATCCTTTTAGGTTGCATTTGTCAATCCCATTAGTTGCATTGCATAGTGATATGTTTGTTGAAATGAGGTCTCAACCTTCTTACGAAGCCATGTCATCACAATTGAGAAATCAATCATGTCAATCCAATCTCTACATGTCTCGGAGCTTGGATCAAACTTATCATGATGATGTAAAAGTCCAAATACAAAAACTAGAGGAGAAACTAGTTCAAGAAAAGGAGATTTTGGAACAAAAAGTGAAAAACATTGAGAAGAATAGATCACAAATGTACAAAACATTTAAAAAATTTCAAGGTCCAAACCCAAAATTTGAGCCAATTGATGTAAAATCTCTTATCGAACGATCAGACATACCAGCTCTCATCTCTCAAATAGAGATGATGAAACAATTTCAAAAAACAAGCACAAATTTCAATCAAGTCCCAAATCAAAATTCATTTGGTCAAATTTCATTCAATCAAATCTCGAATCAACAACATATCCAACAGACACAACCAATGGTCCAACATATACAACCAACACAACCAATGGTGGAATATCAACAAGTTCAACCAACATATCAATGTCAACAACCACAACCAAACATTCAAAAACAAAGGTTGCAGCCCACACCAAGCCAAGTTTCAAACATGTTGGAACAATTGAACTAAGTCCAATATCAAAACATGACATCAAACCAAGACCAAATTCTTTCCAAACAAGTTCAAATTCCAGATTCAACTATGTCAAAACCTCGAAAGAAAGGTGGCCTTATTGCAAGGATCTAAAGGAGCCTACCAAGTGAATTCTTTGAGGAAGATCAAGATAATACACTTATGTCTAGCAATGCCTCATCCCCCCACAAACAAATTGACTCTCCAGTGGCATCTATCCCTACACCTTTAGAAGTTTCACAAGAACCTTCCATATTGTCCTCATCAAATAATACACCCAAGGATACAATTATCCAAGGGCTATCCATAATTGATTGCCAAGATAATCCAATTCATGATTCACATCCTTGTCATGTTTCAGAAATACAAGACCCAATGCCACCATGCACTTTATTGCCATTACCTATTTTAGAGGACCCCATTCGAAGTCCCTCTTCCTCATGTTCAAGCATTGATTCCTTGCCAGAACCCATCACAAATGTTCAAAGTGCATTTCCTTCATGCCAAAACATTGATTTCTTGTCAGAATCCCCCATGCATATCCAAAGTCCAACCTCATGTCAAGAGGATAATTTAGAGCATGAAGAAACGTGTCTCGAAATAGATGAAGATCAAGATCTTGAATTCTTATCATCCCATCCAATTTTTGACCAAGATCCCATTTCCCCAGACACTCACGATGATTCCCTTATTCTTGTCCATCCTATCCAAAGTCCCATTGACACTCCATTCCCTGAGAAAGATCAAGATATCCCTTCCATCCTTTCCGATGATCTCATTAAAAGTTTAGAGAAAAGAACCTTTAAAGAGGATTCCAATGATCTTCCTCCTTTTCAAGATCAAATTATTCCTTTAAATCCTCCACAAGATCCTTTTGTTCCTCCATCTCCTTGTCTTAATGCTCCATATACACTCCAAGATCGCATTTCTTTTGATGATCCCATTATTTCTCCCATTCCATCTTTTGAAGAGCATGTCATTGAACCATGTCCACTACACAATCCTAGTCCCCCTAATGATCCTAATCCCCCTCATGATTCTAATGTGTTAGTGCAAGATGTTCATGAACCCTCGACATGCATAATGGGTTCTTCCACTTTGGTGCAATCCGATCCACTCCAAGATCTCATTATTTCTCTCATATCATATCCACCTCATAATGGACTCGCGTCTTCTTCCCAAAGAAAAGAGTATGCTACAAGTCAAGATATTCATAAAGGAAAAGGAGTAGACCTTCATGAGAAAGAACCCCTCCATATCAAAGAAGATCTTAAGGGTCATGTCTACACAACTCTTTCTCAAGACGTTGGTATCCCTCCATCAAAATCCAAACATATCCCTTCCCCATCATACTTTCCATCCATCTTAGGTCCTTATATTCCTTCGTTCTCTATGCAAGGTCAGAAAAGGCACACATCCTTGAGTAAATTTCATCAATCCAAAAGAACTCCATTGCATTCATATCCATCCATGCATTCATTTCCCCCTCCAAGCAATTTGGATGCCAAGTATAAAAGTCATAAGTCTAGCAATCCACATGTATTCAAGGATCAACATGTCCAATATAATCAACATGTCAAAAGAAAGAAAAATATGATCTCTAAAGAAAAATAAAAATCCAAAAGCTTACAATGGCCCATTGCTCAAAAACAAAATTTAAAATATATATGTGTTCCTAAATCCCTTGTGCAAGCAATGCACTCCAAGGAACCACAAAAGCATGAAAAATAAAAAACCATGTGGATCCCTAAGTGGCTCCTTGAAGCAAAAAAGCCTAAAGAAACATCCAACTTGGCATCCAAAGTTGCTATTCCTCCATCCAAACCTTCCAAGTCTATTTCTCCACCACCTTCTTCATCCATTTTTGGCCCTTATGTCCCAAAATCCCAAGTTATTCCTCCATCCAAATCTCACAATCTGAGATCCATTTTTCCTCCATCAATTCACCACCCGTCAAGGTGTGTGCCAATGTTGATCTTGCCTTCATTTCCATTCACTGAAGCCCAATTCTTCCAATACCCTATCTATTATCCAATGCATATTTTCCATCCTTCCATTCCTTTGGTCCAATCCTTTGCATAAATCCTTTCCTTAGTTTCATCTTATTTTCCATGACCTTATCCTACCAACGTCTTTGAGCATACTTTTAACGGTCATGGTCCATTTTTTTCAAGGCTACTATCCAAAACAAAAAAAAAAAAGATGCTTGAGTCCTTCTTCCATCCCCTATCATGTGTCCATCTTCTATTGAAAAAGTCAAAATACAAAAAAAAAAGGGGTGAAAAAAAGAAAAAAAGTAAAGCAAAAATAATCCGTCCACTGGTGAAAACCTGGTAAACAAGCACCTTGGGAAAGTACCATGATGAAAACCTGGCAAATAGGCATCATGCGTAATTTATGAAATTCTTACACATCATACTTGGGGGCAAGTTTCCTCCTTCATATCCTATTGCCCTTCATTATCCTATCATACCATGTCATACTCCTCCATTATCCTATTGTCCCTCATATCCATTTCCTCTTTCCACCTTTGATCTTGACAAGGCTGAGGATCATCATGAGCATCATGCATCTTGTTTGCAACTTTTAGTCCATTATAGCTTTTGGTCTTTATCCATTTTCTTATTACAACCTTTCATCCATATTCCCTGGCTTATTGCAACTTTCTGCCACTATCCCGTATCCTATCCCGACCTTTAGTCCATGTCCCTTATCCATTCTTGGTCTTTCTTATCCTATCCATATCTTATCACTATCCATACACTTTTTTTCATTCCTTGATCTTGGTCTGACATAAGGACGTGAAATGCAAAACATGTTTTTCAAAAACCTCAACATATCCCTCATGCCATGTTCCTGCTTTACATTGTCATATCCAATCTCTTGTCCCATCACGCAATAGCCCTTGAAAATTGCATCTGTATTGTCTCCATGATAAAAGGCCTTTGTCTTCCCTCTATCCACCAACATTTCAGAAAGCCTACTTAGTCACCTGTCATATTCCTTGCCTTGCTAGACATTGGGGGCAAAATCATAAAAATCATATAATGTCCTGAAAAAATCTCTAAAAATCATATAATGTCCTAAAAAAATCCCTAAAAATCATATAATGTCCTGAAAAAATCCAAAAAAATCAAATAATGTCTTGAAAAAAATCCCTAAAAATCAAATAATGTCCTGAAAAAATCCCTAAAATGTCAAATAAAGTCCTGAAAAATGAGCAAAAAATTTGTAAAAACTCGAAATTCCTACAAAGTGAAAAACATCAAAATCCAAAAACAATTTCTTTGGCATTTTGCATTTT
The DNA here is from genome assembly GCF_030272615.1 of Cryptomeria japonica. Classification (NCBI taxonomy): domain Eukaryota; kingdom Viridiplantae; phylum Streptophyta; class Pinopsida; order Cupressales; family Cupressaceae; genus Cryptomeria; species Cryptomeria japonica. The sequence continues at coordinate 141,986,324 of NC_081414.1, forward strand.
GTCAATAAATGGTTCCCTTTGTGCATAGACAGATCGCTGAGCATACATCCAATGACAATCAATCAAACATTGTGCTTTAATGAAATCATGTATTAACAAATGAACTTTTCAATCAAACCAGGCATTCAACCTGATCACAGGTGTCACATCAATCAAAATAGCATCAACATTACCATTGGTCCTTGTCAACATTATCATGGGTCTTATACAGGGTGTGCTATACTCGAAACCAGACTGTGTCCTGTCTTAGATGGGGTACCGCATTCCCTGGAACCAGACAGCATGACCATTCTTGTTTTCCACTTTTGACAATGACAATCAGACTGTTTGTTTGACTTGGTTGAGTTTGTGCATCTTATCTTTTTAATGATTTATCTTTGGCTTAGATCATGTTCCTATGTTGCTTGATGATGTCACTGAGTGATTTAGAGTGACCGGGATGGTTCATGGTCCCTTTCCTTTTTTGTTGTGTTTGCTGTTTGTGGAATGTTTGTCACAAACTGGGGCAACTATATCATTGGGTGTCTGAGATAAGTACGTTCACTTGGTGAACACTACACATACCTCTACCCTTGATGTAGGCACCCTAGGATGCTTCACTCATTCCTGGTGTGCGATGTGTCTATCTTTTGCAAAAGGGGTTGCGTTCCAGCTCTGGCCTTCAATGCCATGATGCTCTACATCCACTTTGCTACATTAAATAAAGGTTCTCACCTACTTATGTGCATTTGTGAAAGAAAGTTTTCCTTCATCTCTAACTGTCCTCTATCTAATTTCTTCTCACTAACATTTCTTCCGTCAGTCTTGGCCGTCCATTCAAATAAATCCTCTTTTGTCATTCTTATCGATCAATTGGCCTCTTTTCTGGATGTTTCTGGCAAATTCCTCGAGGGGGCATGCATATGTCATTGTTATTGTCTAGGGGCATTTTCATTATTGTTCTTTGAAACAACGCTTACAATCTTATTGTCTCAAAGAGGGGCAAAATGTAGACATCTAAAAATGGTCAACGCTTGCGGAGTCATACTTTAACATTGGTGCATTGCCTTATTTTAGAGTTCTTGCATCGCATTAACATTTCTTCGATGTTGTGCACTTGGTCTTTATCATTTGCAAGCATTGAGTACTTCTTCTGCATTCTTCATTTTTCTTGCTTTCGAATTTGGTCTTGTCGATAACAATCTTCAATCATGATTTTGGTCGATCTTATCCTGTCGCATCAATGTGTGTGCTCATTTATCATCATTTTGGACATTGTCAATCCTAATCGATGATAGAATTAGGGTTTTGTCCTCTTGTCAATCTTGTCATCTTGCGATCAATTTGTCATCGAACCTTCCTCTTGTCAATCTTGTCACCTTGCGATTGATTTGTCATCAATCCTTGTCCTTTTCAATCTTGTCATTTTGCGATCGATTTGTCATCGATCCTTGTCCTTGTCAATCTTGTCATTTTGCGATCGATTTGTCATTGATTCGTCATTGATCTTTGTCCTTTTCAATCATGTCAATTTGGATCAATTAGTCATTGTTCCTCGTCAATTGGCGCTTATCAATTGGTCTCCTTGTCAATCTTGGTCAATTTGTCATTGATTTTTGTCAACCAATTTTAATCATTTATCAACATTGGTCCTTTGTTAGTCAAAATCATGATCGACCCTACATCAATTATCTTTTGTCAATACCTAATTGTCGTCCTTGCATTTCTAATTCATCTTCTAGGGTTTTATGGTTTATTCATTTAATCTTGTTTGTCATTTTCCCTCTAGGTTAAATAATTTATTTATTTATCCTAAGTCTTCTTGTCACAATTAAATATTTATTTAATTGGATAATTAATTCCCTCTCTTTTTGTGAATTAATTAATGAATGGAAAATTATTAATTAATTCACCTAATTTTCTAATTTCATCAATTTCTAATTTCCTAATTTCCAATTCATCATTTCTAACCTAATTTTCTAATTTCTCCTAATTTCTATTTCTATTTCAAATTTTTGTCATAACATCTTGCATAGCAATTTGTCATAATTTTATCATAAATTGTCATAATTTGTCATAACACCTTGCATAGAAATTTGTCATACACTTGTCATAATTTTGCCATTCTTGATTTGAATTTCCTTTCAAATCTCTTCATGCTAATCTTGTCCTCTCTCCAATTTGTCTATAAATTGGATGATTTTCTTCAATGAAAAAATCAATTAATCACATTTTCGAATCAAATCAATCAATAAACCATGCTTCTAGTATCCCTATGCTGCCATTTTTCTAGTCATCTTGCTTTTATACTACGCTTTTGCACTTGTAGGTGAGATCCACAAACACACTAATTTGAAGGAGAAAGAAGGACAATGGAGGAACAATTAAGGAGATACATGCTTTTGTTTGCATTTCGTTTTAGTATTTCATCTTCATCCCTTTATTGATTGTAATTAGGATTTGTCATTGCAATCTATTTTTTGTGGTTGAGCTAGTTTAAAGTTGCTTTTGATGCATTCCATTTTCCTATCTACAGAAAAGTTTTTATGTCTGTACTAATTCAACCCCCCCTCTCAGTACTGGTATGGTACTCACTGTTCATCATTGAGTTATCAAATGGTATCAGAGTGTCCTCCAGGTCTTCTGTGTTGTAAACTTAACCACTTGAGGCAAAGGTCCTACTCTAATGATCAAGAGGGAAGGACCAAAGTTTGATAAAGACAATTTCAAAATATGGATGGATAGAATGAAGATATACATCAGAAGCATGGGTACTCAACACTGGAGCTATGTTGAGAATTCTTTTTTTATTCCTACCGGTAGTCTTACCGATGATCAAAAGAGAGAGACACAGGAGAATGGGCAAGTCATGGATGCCCTAATCAATAGCTTATCTGACATTGAGTTTATTGATGTCCAGGATAAAGATAATCCCAAAGAAGTATAGGATACTCTTGAGGATATCTATGGCAGTGATGAGCATGTAAAAAAAGCTAAGGAAGAAAGCCTTAGGGGAAAGTTTGAAGACATGCGGATGTTTGAAGGAGAGACCATTCAACAATATCGAATAAGAATCAAAATTGTTGTTGGAGATATCAAGAGTGCAGGTGGTAAAATGGAAGATTCTACTGTTATTAGTAAAGTCTTGAGGTCCTTGTTACCAGTTTATGTAATAAGGGTTGCTGCTATTCAGGATTTGTGGTCAATAGACAAGACTAAGGTATCCCTAGACTCCATCACTGCAAAATTGACAGCCTATGAGCTAAATAGTTTTGATGGCAGTGTTCAAAAGACTGAATCAACTTTTAGAGCTTCTACTGCACCATCCAGAAAAGGAAAAGAAGCAAGCACCAGCGGTGAACCAAGAAATAGTAGAGAAATGGATGACGAGGAGATTCTGATGGAATTTGAAACTCTACTTGCCTAGAGACTTCCTAAGGGAACTAACAAATACAAAGGTAAGCTCCCTTTGAAATACTTTTCTTGTAACTAGACAGGACATATAGTTGTAAACTGTGCTAATGGTGACAACAAGGACAAACCGGAAAGGTTTAAGAAATTCAAAGGAGGAAACCAGAGAAACTTATTTGTAGCAGTTGATGAAGGTGTCATAGATGAGGATCAGAAGATGAAGAAAATGAAGATATTGTGTTTGTTGCAGTAAAGGAAGATGTGTCAGACAAGAAGGCTCTTGTCTCCTGCTTTGATAATTCCAATGAGTGGATTATTGATAGTGGTTATTCTCACCATATGACTGCTAACCAGAGAAAGTTTCTATCTTTGGAAGAATATGATGGTGGTGTGGTTTGTTTTGGTAATGATGCACCATGTATGGTCAAAGGAAGTGGGTCCATCTCTCTAAATGGAAAGAGTAGTAATGACAATGTGTATTGGGTGGAAGGTCTTAGACACAACTTATTGAGTGTTTCCCAGCTGAGTGATAGTGGACTCACTCTAGAATACAAAAATGGAGTGTGCAAAATCAAAGGAAAGAATGGTGAACTCATAGCCACTGGTATGCAGACCAAAGGTAACCTATTTCAGCTGAATGCAAATGTCAGCACGTGTCTTATGGCTAAGTTTGATGATAGCTGGATATGGCATAGGAGACTCTACCATGTTAACTTTGATAACATTGTGAAGGCCAATAAGATAAAGGCAGTTAGAGGATTGCTGGTGCTGAGCAAACCAGAAAATCCTTTGTGTAGAGAATGTGAACTAGGGAAAATGTCTTCCTCAACTTTCAAAGGTAAATCTTTCACCGCACACAATTTACTTGATCTTGTGCATACTGATTTGAGTGGTCCTATGAAAACTAGGAGTGTGTAGGGAGATAGGTATTTTATGATTCTTATAGATGATTGCTCAAGAATGATGTGGGTCACATTTTTGAAGGACAAGTTTGAAGCCTTTGGAAAGTTCAAAGCTTTTAGAGCACTTGTAGAAAAAGAAAGCGGCAGAAGAATCAAATGCCTTAGAACTTATCAAGGAGGGGAATTCACTTCCGGTGAATTCAACAAATATTGTGAAGATAATGGCATCAAGAGGCAATTGTCTACCCCCAGACTCCACAATAGAATGGGTTAGTAGAGAGGAACAACCTGACTATGGTTGAAGTGGCTAGAACTATGTTGATCCAAGGAAAGGTTGCTCACACCTTTTGGAGAGTAGCGGTGAGCACTGCGGTGTACACAATGAACTGGGGTACTCATCAAGAAAGGAAAGGATAAGATTCCTTATAAGTACTGGACCGGTAAGACACCAATGGTAAGCTACTTTAGAGTATTTGGTAGCAAATGTTATATCAAGAGGAGTGAACATCAGAGAAACTTTGATGCAAAATGTGATGAGGGAATGTTCCTAGGATATTCCACCAAAAGTAAAGCTCTCAAGTGTTTCAACAATAGGACTCAGAGAATTGTTGAAAGCATCAATGTTAGAGTTGATGAAAGATTTGAGAAATTTGAGGAAACTGGTAGTGAGGAAGTAGGAGATGAATCGGTAGTAACCTTCCGGGAACTGGTTGCAAAATAGCCAAGCACCAGTAAACGTGCTCCTACATCGGTGAAGATAATGGCATCAAGAGGCAATTGTCTACCCCCAAACTCCATAGCAGAATGGGTTAGTAGAGAGGAACAACTTGACTATGGTTGAAGCGGCTAGAACTATGTTGATCCAAGGAAAGGTTGCTCACACCTTTTGGAGAGAAGCGGTGAGCACTGCAGTCTACACAATGAACTGGGTACTCAACAAGAAAGGAAAGGATAAGATTCCTTATGAGTATTGGACCGGTAAGACACTAGTGGTAAGCTACTTTAGAGTATTTGGTAGAAAATGTTATATCAAGAGGACTGAACATCAGAGAAACTTTGATGCAAAATGTGATGAGGGAATCTTCCTAGGATATTCTACCAAAAGAAAAGCTCTCAAGTGTTTCAATAGTAGGAATCAAAGAATTGTTGAATGCATCAATGTTAGAGTTGATGAAACCTTTGAGAAATTTGAGGAAACTGGCAGTGAGGAAGCATGAGATGAATCGGTAGTAACCTTCCGGGAACCAGTTGCAAAATAGCCAAGCACCAGTAAACGTGCTCCTACACCAGTGGATGCTGATGCTGATGAAGATGAGGATGAAGAAGAGAAGAAAAAGGAATCTATTAAGAATATACCTAGGTATGTAAAACTCAATCATGATCCAAAGCAGATCATAGGAGACAAAGTTGCATGAATTCTTACAAGAAGAAAGGTCAGAGAAAACTCATGCATGATCTCTGAATTTGAGCCTAAATAATTAAAAGAGGCACATAAAGATGAACAGTAGAGCAAGGATATGGAAGAAGAACTTGATCAAATAGAGAAGAATGATACATGGTTTTTGGTACCCAGACCAGAGCACAAAAATGTCATTGGAACGAAATGGGTTTTCAAAAACAAGCTGAATGAAGATGGCACAATAGTAAGGAACAAACCCAGACTAGTTTGTAAAGGATATTCCCAAGAAGAAGGAGAAGACTATGGAGAAACCTTTTCTCTAGTAGCAAGATTGGAAGGAGTGCATATGCTTCTTGCATATGCAGCTTTTAAAGGATTCAAGGTATACCAAATGGATGTAAAATCTGCATTTCTAAATGGAATACTTCAAGAGGAGGTATATATATAACAACCAGATGGGTTTGCCCTATCTGAGGATAGTGACATGGTGTGTAGGCTACATAAAGCCTTGCATGGACTGAAGTAGGCACCTAGATCATGGTATGAACATTTGCACTCCCATCTTGTGAAGATTGGATTTGAAAGAACAAGTGAACATAGAAATATGTACTTGAAATCAGAAGGAGATCAAATTCTGATCTGTGAAGTATTTGTTGATGACATAGTCTTTGGTGGTGATGACAAGATGAGTCATGAATTTGCTAATGAGATGAAAAAGGAGTTTGAAATGTCACTCATAGGGGAGATTAAGTTCTTCATTGGACTGCAGATTTAGCAAATGAAAGATGGAATCTTTATTACTTAGTCCAAGTATGTCAAAGAGGTATTGAAGACCTTTGGCATGGAAGACAACAAATCAGTTGGTACACTAATGATAACTGGTTGTAAACTATGAAAGGAGAATGACTCAACTTTGGTAAATGAGATGGAATACCGATCAATGATTGGTAAGTTGCATTATGTAGTGCATAACAGACTAGACATTGCACATGTAGTGGGTATTACCACTCAGTTTCAGAAAAGCCGAAGAGAATCCCATTTGGTAGCAGTCAAGCAGATTCTTAGATATCTAAAGGGAACTATTGACTATGGATTATGGTATCCATACAGTGATGATTTCAACCTGAAATTGTTCACAGATGTTGATTGGGCTGGTAATGTGGATGACCGAAAGAGCACAATTGGTGGTGCATTATTTTTGTGTGGTAGACTAGTCTCATGGATGAGTAAAAAGCAGATTTGTATCTCTCAGTCTACAGCATAAGCGGAGTATGTTGTAGCTTTTATGAACTGCACCCAGACTATTTGGATGAATCATGTATTGAATGGCTTCAAAGTTCCTGTATCTGAACTGGTAAGTATATTTTGTCACAATACAAGTGCAGTTAACATTTCCAAGAATCCGGTTTTACATGCTAGAACCAAGCACTTTGAACTCAAGTATCATTTCTTAAGGGAAAAGGTTCAGAACAAAGAGGTGGTATTGGAACATGTTTCCAGTAAGGAGCAGCTAGCAGACATATTCACCAAGCCTCTACCAAAGGCTACATTTACCTATTTGAGAGGTGAATTAGGGGTGGTGCCCCTTCAAGAGGTAAACTAAACATTTGTTCTCCACATCAGTCAGATTCTACTTTGCTATATCTTTTCAAATTTGATGTGTTGAAGGATGGCACTTGTCAGAGGGAGCAACATAGTGGAAGAGGGAAGCTCGTGCCTTCACTTTGGCATTGTTGTCAAAGGGGGAGAAGATGTGATGCAGAAAGAGAGATATCTTTGTATATTGCCATCAATGCCAAAGGGGGGGATTGTTGGCTTTTGTGCAGAGTATGTTGACATGATGATATTATGTTGTCATTGATGTCAATATGTTGATGGGTGAACCGGTTAAGAAACTACTGATTAAGCAACTAGCAAAGTGAACTGGTATAATACTGTGAACCCGTATATGTGCAAAAGGATATGTTGTATGCTTGTTTAGGTGAGCTGGTATGATGTAATGTGAACCAGTATATGGAATGTTTTCTATTAATTTTTAATATAGTATGACTACTGGTTGGTAGTCTTAGCCTTAGGGTTTCCAGTTGGAGTGACTTGAGCCTGTGCGACTCAACCGATGACATTATGTGATGAGTTATCATTGTGATAGTGATCAGATCATGTTGCCATGTCAGCCTCATGTGCATGAAGGATCTTGAATGAAGGGGATTGATCCTATCTACCTCAGGAATGTGCGAAGTCTCTACAAATGGTGGAGAACGCATGACAGGTTATCGCCTCCATGAAGTGGTGAAGAATGAACAATGGAGATTGTCTTGAGATCTATTTGAGACCATTGTATTCAAATGCAAAGTGTTCAATGGTCAGGATTGAACCGACTGAATTGCTCAACCTAAAAGTTTATGGTTTAAGGGTTTTGCTACCGACCTATCTGTTTCCTATAAGGTTGATGTTGTGTTCCTTGTTGAGGTTGTTGGCAAATATTGTGTGTATATCTAAGTGCCAAGATATGTGGTTCTTGCCAGACTAAATAAGAGATTTGATACCTACAAAGTGTTTGTGAAAAAGGAAGGAACAAAACCAGATCTGCATTGGCATTGTGTGTTGTTACCAGATCATTGTAATACCTGTTGATCTTTAACCACTTCAACAGTTGGAAAATCCCTTAACAGGTTAGCTTTAACCAGCTTTCTATAAATCCTTTAATAGGGTGACTCAAAGCCATTGAGTTCAGAAAATCCTCTAATAAGGTAACCTCTAACAGGGTTTAACCCTTAACTGGGTATTCTAGCCATCCCTTAACCGGGTGAGCCCTAATAGGATCGGTTCCTAACAGAACCTGTTGCAACAGTCTTTAACTGGACTAGGCTACTAACAAAGCGGACTTCTAAAGAGTTCAAAAATAGCTTGTGGGTATTCATCCCCACCATGGTTTTTCCCAGTTGGGTTTCCACGTGAAAAATATGTGTGTTATGGGTGATGCCTATTTCCTATGATGTTTTGTTATTTCCTAATTAGTGGTGAATCATGTTGATCTAGCAAGTTTTTATATATTTCTGATGGTAGATTACCTATTTATGCATAAGGATAAAGTGGAAATAAAGGTGTAAGTTGTGTGGAAAGACAAGTGTTTCCAGTTTATGTCTTTCACAGTCGCATTGTGTTTAACTAGAAGTAATCTAGTTCAGACTAGTGTTAGTGATTGTCAGTCAGGTTCACTCTTTGCAGTCAAACTAGTTGAGGAAATTTTTTTGTGTTTGTACTGATTCAACCCCCCCTCTAAGTACCCATTTTGTACTCACTGTTGATCATTGAGTTATCAATTGGTATCAGAGCATCCTCTAGGTCCTTTGTGTTCTAAGATTAATTGCTTGAGGGAAAGATCCTATAGTAATGATGAAGAGGGAAGGTCCAAAGTTCAATAGAGACAATTTCAAAATATGGAAGGACAAAATGAAAATATAAATCAGAAGCATGTGTGCTCAACACTGGAGCTATGTTGAGAATGCTTTTGTTATTCCTACCGGTACTTCTACCGATGATAAAAAGGGAGAGAGACAAGAGAATGATCAAGTCATGGAAGCCCTAATCAGCAACTTCTCTGACATTGAGTTTATTGATGTCAAGGATAAAGATAATCCCAAAGAAGTATGTGATACTCTTGAGGATATCTATGGTGGTGATGAGCATGTAAAAAAAGATAAGGAAGAAAGCCTTAGGGGAAAGTTTGAAGACATGCAGATGGTTGAAGGAGAGACCATTCAACAATATGGAATAATAATCAAAACTATTGTTGGAGATATCAAGAGTGCAGGTGGTAAAATGGAAGATTCTACTATTATTAGTAAAGTCTTGAGGTCCTTGTTACCGGTCTATGTAATAAGGGTCACTGCTATTCAGAAGTTGAGGTCAATAGACAAGACTAAGGTATCCCTAGACTCCATCATTCCAAAATTGATAACCTATGAGCTAAATAGTTTTGATGGTAGTGTTCAAAAGACTAAATCAACTTTTAGAGCTTCTACTGCACCATCCAGAAATGGAAAAGAAGCAAGTACCAATGGTGAACCAAGATAGAGTAGAGAAATGGATGATGAGGAGATTCTAATTGAATTTGAAGCTCTACTTGCCAAGAGACTTCCTAAGGTAACCAGTAAATACAAATGTAATCTCACTTTGACATGCTTTTTTTGTAACTAGATAGGACATATTGTTGTAAACTGTCCTAATGGTGACAACAAGGACAAACCAGAAAGGTTCAAGAAATTCAAAGGTGGAAACCAGAGAAACTATTTTGTAGCAGTTGATGAAGGTGTAACAGATGAGGAATCAGATCGTGAAGAAAAATGAAGATATTGTGTTTGTTGCAGTAAAGGAAGATATATCAGCCAAGAAGGCTCTTGTCTCCCGCTTTGATAATTCGAATGAGTGGATTATTGACAGTGGTTGTTCTCACCATATGACTAGTGACTAGAGAAATTTTCTATCTTTCGAAGAATATGATGGTGGTGTGGTTCGTTTTGGTAATGATGCACCATGTATGGTCAAAGGAAGAGGGTCCATCTCTGTGAATGGAAAGAGTAGTGCTAACAATGTGTATTGGGTGGAAGGTCTCAGACACAACTTATTGAGTGTTGCCCAGCTAAATGATAGTGGACTCACTCTAGAATTCAAAAATGGAGTGTGCAAAATCAAAGAAAAGAATGGTGAACTGATGGCCACTGGTATGCAGACCAAAGGTAACCTATTTCAGCTTAATGTAAATGTTAGTATATGTCTTATGGCTAAGTTTGATGATAGCTGGATATGGCATAGGGGACTCTGCCATGTTAACTTTGATAACATTGTGAAGGCCAATAAGATCAAGGTAGTTAGAGGATTGCCGGTGTTGAGCAAACTGGAAAATCCTTTGTGTAGAGAATGTCAACTGGGGAAAATGTCTTCCTCAACTTTCAAAGGTAAATCTTTCACAACAAACAATTTCATTGATCTTGTGCATACTGATTTGTGTGGTCCTATGAAAACTAGGAGTGTGCAGGGAGATAGGTATTTTATGATTCTTACAGATAATTGCTCAAGAATGATGTGGGTCACATTCTTGAAGGACAAGTCTGAAGCCTTTGGAAAGTTCAAAGCTTTCAGAGCACTGGTAGAAAAAGAAAGTGGTAGAAGAATTTGTTGTCTTTAAAATTTGACTCACTTCAACATCCTTATAATAAGATGATCAAACTCTATGCAAGAGGGATGTTAAGGGGAAGGAAACTCTTAGGACAACATATGACAAGGTTTGATTCAACCTTCTACACTTTGGACTTATTCAGAGTCCAGGCGGGTATACCTTTGTGAACCGAATTCACACTTTCAAAAGATAAATCCATAGCAAACCAGTCCAGAAAACTAGTGGATCTATTCACCTTGAAACTAACTGAAACAAAGGAATGAAAATTATACTCAAATTTAGTATTTTGATCAACAAAACATGCAATAAACAACTTCAATCAATACCAGTGCCTTATCCAAGGTCACAGAGTCATCTAAAACTCAGATAATACTCATCAAACAAAATATCTTTACGCATCCCATTAGCTTGGTTTCTATTAATCCTTATACATGCCTAACACTTATAAGAATTTATGCATCCCAAATTAAACTATGATCATCAAGATTCAAAGTTTCTTCCAAAGAATTTACTGGTATGAGTGATCCCTACATCTTTAATTTCCCTCCTAAAGAGAAAAGCCAACGAGCACATCTACTAAAAATAGCCTTGCTACCCCATTCAAACAAAATAACCCTGGATTATTTAGAATGAAAATAGTAAACAAATTGTAAACACACTTTGAAGACGACACAAAGATTTACTCAAAACCAATGGTCTGTATATTGATATTATATTCAGAAAAATATTACAAGAAGTTTTTGAATATTCCCCATTAGACTCAGAAAAGCTCAGATGAATTTGTGCAACATTTTCTTACAATTATTTTGCGATCCCTCTTCCTCTAGTCCTGGTATCCATTTATAACAACATGGATGTACAAAGCTTTGGACTTTTTGAGGAGAGTTTGTTACAATCATTTCTTTCAAAACAAAGAAATTCCAAGCCTTTCACAAAAACAATTACAAGTTCTTTTCGGCCTCTGCAGCTTCTTCAACAGGCTATTCGATTGTAACCTCTTCTATCTTTTTAGGGGCGCTTCCCAACTATTTTGGATCATGGGTGGCATATTTTGTTGTCCACTCATCATACAAATCATGTGTTGGCCATGAGAAATTAATCACTTTAGCCTTAGCCTTAGTCAACCTTGTCCAAGAGTTTCTCATTTCGTTGACTTCTAAATTGAGAAAACTATAATGTGCCTTAATTTTCTCTATCTCCTTTATTGTTACAGCAAAGAAAGAAGCATCATCTAGATCAATAATTCCCTTAATTCTTGCCGACAGTTTGGCTTCTATCTCCTTAAGCCACATTTGTTTGTCCTTCAGTTGATCTGGGCTAGCAAAAACTCCTAGGAGCAACTCAAAAACTTGATCAGCATATTCCTTTTTGCACAAATTAACTTTCCTATCAAAATTATCCACCCCTGCTTCTAATTGTACTAAATCTTTAGTGATGTTAGAAGTGGATCTAATGATAGGATTGGTTCTTGCTTCATCACAAGATACACACATAAACTCTAAATCTTGCTCCCTAGGCCTCCATTTGTCAAAAATAAGTGTAAATATGGCCTTGTCTCCCCTGAGCTCATTCCATATAACCAAAATTTTACTTACATTATTTTATAACAATGAGGCATTCATGGTATTCGCAAAACTAGTGACAGTGGCCTTCACTCTATCCTCATACTTCTTTGCATACATAGCTTGGGCCTGTTTTAGATTCTCTAACTCTTGAGGAGTAACCTCAATCATCTAGGAGCCAGAAGGTGCTGGAGACGGTGGGAACTCAATAATAGGGCTGGTAGGTGGAGGTCTAGCAGGAGAAGAGGAAATCATCAGTGTTGAGGATTCACCATGATGATGTTGTCCTGCTAGTTGCTTCTGCAATTTAGCAATGATGCTATCTCTATTCCTTACCTCTTCTTGAGCATTAGTGTAAGCTTTCAAAATTGTCTCCAATTTAACCTAGAGATCTGCCTTTTCCTTAGCTTCCCTTTCTACCACTGCAACACTAGATTTTGCAGTTTCTAGTACAGTGCTAGCAGCTTCCACTACCCTAGTAGTCTGCACCCTCTTTACCATCATCCCCCCAAGGTAACTTGACATTGAGTTGTCCTTTTTCTTCTTATTTTCATCTCTTTTCAGAGACCACATAACTAATGCAACATTGTCTTTACTGAAAGTGACTCCCTCCATAGGTTTAGTCTCCTTTCTTATTGCTTCTAGGACTAGAGCATCTGCTATATCCAATTCAGGGAGAATAAGTACCCCAGCCTTCCCCACCATGTCTCTTCCTTGCTGAGGAGTGATGGTCTTAAATTCTTCAACCATTTCTTGCTTTATTTCTTCCTCAACTGTAGCTGGGTCTTTATGAGGTTGCTCACCCTTCCTTTTCTTGCACCTTGAATTGTATTTATCAATTCTCTGCTTCCACACAAATTGCATGAATGCTTATGATGTGATGAACTTGTCATCAGCTAAGAAATCTTCACTGGCTCGCTCGATCTCAGGGTCCCATTCTCGGCCTTTGAATTCAGTAGTGGTGATATTCATTTCAGCAGCTAAGGGCTCTTTTGGCATTCCTTCCTCTACTTCATCATAGGTGTAGGCAATTTCCCCTAGATTGCCTAACTACAATAATTGCTCAGCTGCTGCCTATTCATCTCCTATATGGATAGGTGATTGAGATGGGGAGTACACAGGTTCTTCAAGTTGTACCTCTTTTCCCACTCTTTGTTTCTTTGGGCTACTAGGGATATCAATGACATCATGTATCTTCCTTTTACCTTTAGGGGTAGAGGGGTCCCCTAAAGCAGGCATAAGTACACTATAATTAGACCTCTTATGTAACATATAATTACCTGGAGGGATCGGCCTAGTAGATACAAACCTATTCAAAATCAATCTTTCTTTCTCAGGGTTATTCTTGATTACAACCTCCCTCTTTTCTTTTAGTGTTTGCATCACCTCCTCAAAACTAAGAATTAAAAACTTCATCTTCTCTACAAAGGGGTGAAAGCTAGACAAAGGGTCATAGCTTATGTCAAGTTGATGCACCAAGTCTAAGGCCTTCTTATAGGCTATCCACTTTTCCTTTCTCAGCTCTTGTTCATCCAAATCAAATTCATTCTTGATGAGGTCCTTAGGGAACTGAAATTGATGGGGTTTGGCCTTACATACAACCCTCTTCCTAAACATACCATTGAATAAATCTTCGGGGTCAACACACCGAGAGACTACAGTTGATAAATGATATGGCTGGAGAAAATCTCCAAAACATTTCCAACCTCCTTTAGTTATTACAAATTGGTGTGCCATGGTAATTGTAGGGAAAATTGTCCCTTTGCCTCTACCTGTCAATTCTGCCTCTTGCACAACACCAATCTGCCTGAGTATCTCTGCAATTCCTACTTTAAGAGGGACCTGATAAGGTAACAAAAATGGGGTACCTATGAAACCATATATTCTAAAAACTATTGAAATTGGGTATAGGTAGATATCACCCCAATTGTGGACAATTTTTATGTCCTCTGCAAACTCTTGTGGCCTAATGAATTCCAAAAGCACCTTAGGGACTCTAGGGTTTTCCAAATAGATAAGGGTCCTGATTTTTGATGCAAAATATTTATCAAACCTTAGGAAGCTTGCATCCTCTCTATCCCATGACAGAACAGTGCTCCATAATTGCACTGGCATCTTTTCCCCATCCTTTTCTTTTACAAGGTCCATCCCACTTGCAAAATAGTCACCACCCTTGAATAAAAACAAATGCATAAGAAGGGAGTACCACCCGAAGGGCCTATCTACTTTCTCGTTCCTGATCCCTATCAATCCATTATGGATAGCATTAGTTATTAAAGAAGCATAATCAAAATTTATTGCCACAGAAAGATTCAAAATCTGAGCAACCATCAACATGTAATGAGTGGGCATACTCACTTCAGCATCTTCCCCTAGGATTTGGTAGAGTGACCAGTATAATCCTTTAGCCCTAAGGGTAAACAAATTTAGAGAGAAGGGCTCTTCAGTATTAGGTCCCACAACAGTCAACCCACCTATCTTCAAAAATAATTCTTTGAGAGGCCCATTTCTTAGGTGATTTCTTTGCACATTATACACCTGAGCTAATGATTTAAAATCAATAGGCTCTAGAAAATTAGTGTATTCATTTAACCCAAAGGCATTCTTGAATTCCTCATTGTTGATTTCAATGAGGGTCTTCCCACTGATATCCTTTACACTTCTTGAAGTTGGGTCATATCTATGTGCAATCTTAGTCAGAAGATCTGCATCAAAGAAAACCCCTAGAACCACCAACTTTCCAACATCCAATTCCCATATACTATTCTGAGGGGCTGGAGAATTTCTCATACTAAACCCAACCTTGAATAATCCTAACCCAGACATCCCTACTTGAGTGTGTCTTAACCAATTCCCTTTATCATATAAACCCTCTCCTATTTTTAGGGGAGAAGCTCTTGGCACCAATTCTTTCATTTTGGAAGCCACATTAGTTGACAACATCAACTATTCAAGGAAATCATCACAAATTGCCCTCTCGTGATAATTGATTTTTCCTGAGAACTCCCTTTTAGGTGCCATCTCTTTTAGAAAGTTAAGCAAGTGATTAAACAATTTCCTTGAATTGTTTTATGACAAATTAAAACCTCAGTCGAACATACACAATTTAAAAAATCATGGCTGAACAAGAGTATAGAGAAACCTGTTTATACTCAGAGGAATTAACTCTGCAATTGAAGACGTCCACTCTAGAACTAGTTCTTTACAAGTGCTCTTCAAAATGATATCTCAATTCAATTGATACGAGATCATATATGGTGGCTGGGCTCTTAACTCCGACATTGATTCCACATGCTTGGCCATCCTTTTAGAATTGAATTCATGAAAGAATTTGAAATTTTTGCTCCAACAAGTCACAAAGCCCATGCAAATTTTCTTTTCGCTGTTTCGTAAGACTTAATTTCTTGGCAACTTTATTTCGTGAAATAACGCCATCCATCCGATCAAACAAGAGTTAATTGGCCTTTACACTAGCTTAATACTTCTACCCTTTTCACTGAGCCTTATTTCGTTTTGCCATTTCGCAAGTGTTATCCAGTGAGCACTTTACCTTCGTGAAACCACATCGGGCATTGTATGGGCATTGTATGGGCCCCGAACTACATGGCCTTTAACCTTTACCTCAGCAGTTAGCTTTTTCACTAACCACGCCTTCACCTGACAGCTAACGGGTTTTTGCTGTTTCACATAGCTTAATTTGCACTCAGCTTTAGGCTGCGAAATAGCGCCAATCGTCAAATCAAACCACACTTGATTGTCCTTTAAGTGAAGACTCTTATACTGATGTACTTACTCCGCTCCTCTTCTGGTTACTGGATACCACATGGCACCTAACCATTTGCCCTAGGAAACTTATTAAGTTTAAATCTGAGTCAGCCACATGTTATACCTCCTTTTAAAACTGCTGGTTCCACCTTCGTACCTTCAATCTTTGTGGAATCCACATGCTCATGTACATGTCACCATTTAGCCTGGCATCAAAATTAATCTCCTTTACTTTCGCCATTTCACTGAGCATATCCTTCAGGCATCTTCCAAGCACGAAATAGCACCAGCCGTTAGATCAGACCACACTTGATCATCTTTTACACTTCAATTTCTCTTTGCCTTTAAGAACGAAAAACCTTTTCGCTAGTTCACAGGAATTAAAATGGGAGCACTTCACCTTCGCAAAATAACATGGACCATCCAATCAAATGAGAGTTGATCGACTGTTACACTAACAACCTTGGCTCTGCACTGGGTCCCGCTTCTTTGTTGACTACATGCTATCACATGGCACTCGACTACTAGCTTTGAAAGACTTTTTGCATTCAACTCAGCATCGGCCGCATGTCTTTCTTTTATACCGCCGGTTCCACCTTGGCTGGCCCACGCCTTCTTCTAAGACCACGTGTCCATGGACACGTTACCATCTATCATGACACATGGATGGTTGTCATTTACTTTTTCTATTTCATAGGGTATAAAACATGAGCATCTTACCCTTGCAAAATAGCGCGAGCCGTCAAATCATTTTCTAGTTGCTTGGTGCTTAACCATCTGAATAGACTCCGGGTGGGGTGGGCCCTCTGACTAAACTTTGAACACCTGGCGTCTAGTCACCTTCAGAGCTGACATGTCATTTTTTCATTTGTTGAGAGAAAGCAATGGGCTCCGATTAATTCTTGACACCTATATCTACTAGGTCATCTCCCATCCTGCAATCCGACTCACCTCTGGGACCTGCCCTTTAACCTTTAATCTTGTCTTGCTGACTATTGTAGCTTATGCCGCGCGTCGCCATTCTACTCGCTTTATTGACCAGCTAGATGGCCCAGTTGGCATGCCATGTCATTTTGGCAACTTCATTGGCTTTAAACTACATGCAACTTTGCCTAGTGAAATAGCGAAAGTCATAGATCCATCTGCGAGATGCACACTACTTACTAGGCCTGACAACTTTAGGAGGGATACACATAAGGCATAAATTTTTGCGATTAATTCACATGACTGCCTAGGCAAAGAAAACAAGGGGGGACACATCCTACGATCCCATGACCCATTACTTAAGTGGATAAAGTAATGAAAGAATAGAAACCAGAAGTTTTTTATCAGACATTAGGCGATTTAAAATCAAAAACCCTAAACCCTTAAGACCTAACATAGAGCTGAAGCAATTGAAAATGCGCCTTACTCAAGATTTCAAAAAATCATAGCCAATTATGGTAAAAGAAAAACCCATTTTTAATCAGTGATAACAACAGCTCTGACTAGGGATGGTTGATTGCAAGGTCAACACAAGAAAACTCAAAAACTCTAGAGAAACAAACCAAAACACAGACCCAAATAGAAAAGTAGGAAAGAAACAACATATGTACAAACAAAGGACCTACTGTGCATGGACACTAAGAGAAATAATGCTTCAGGAATTGTCCATGCACTGGAAATTCCTGTATTTCATCATTCATATTCTTCAAGAAATATGAATCCTTACCATTTAAGTCACAGACCACAAAAGGGCCAATACACAGTGATTCAAATTTCTTGTGCTTTCCCTTATCCTGTCCTTTTGCATTCCACTGAAGAACCATGTCATCAATTTGAAATTTCCTTAGTGATGTCCTTTTATCAAAAAGGTATTTTGACTGCAATTGGATCTTCTGATTTCTCTTATGGGCAGAAGTTCTAAGCTCTTCCATCTCTACAATTTGGATCATTCTATTCTCCATCGGTTCAGATATTTCCATATCCTCATTTTACAAAAACTTATAAACTGGAAGAAGATTGTTTACTGGCAATCTGGCTTGGGCACCATAGACTAGTTCAAAAGGTGACATTTCAATGGATTTCTTAACTGTTATTCTATCTGCCCATAGAGCTAACTTCAATTTTTGATCCCATGATCTTTTATTCTCTTCCAGGATTTTCTTAATGATATTCAAAAGGCTTTTATTGTTGGATTCTGCTTGTCCATTCCCCTGAGGGTGATAAGGTGAAGAGTATGACATGAGTATACCATGACTGGTACAAAAGCCTACAAACTCTTCTGATTCAAAACACATGGCATTATCCATCACCAATTTTGCAGGTGTTCCAAATCTAGTTACAACATTATCCATCAGGAAATCAATGACAACTTTACTAGTAGCTCTTCTAGTAGGGATAGCTTCTATCCATTTTGTGAAATAATTAGTGGCCACTATGATCCATCTGTGACCTCTCCCTAACATCTCAAGAAACTCTCCAATAAAATCAATGCCCCATTGAACAAAAGGAGCTTCTACAAAGACTGGATTTAAGGGTAAGGCTCCTTCATACTTCAGCTTGGATGAGAATTTCTGACATGGGTCACATTTCTGAACATATGCATGAGTATCCTTAAATAGAGTGGGCCAATAGTATCCAACCCGGATTATCTTACTAGCAGTAGTCTTAGCAGAGTAGGGACCTCCACATACTCCGTCATGCATTGCAGTCAACACCCGTTTAGCTTGGAATTCATCCAAACACATTAGTAGCTCTCCATCTCTTTTCCTCCAAAAAAGATCACCCTGAATGAGCACATATTTTTGGGACTTGAGTTTCAGAGTTCTTTTCTGATTATGTGTCATTTCTTCTGGGAATGTAGCACCTCTCAAAAATTGGACTATCTCTATGTACCAAGGTTGCCTCTCAATACTAGTGATTAAAGCATCTCTAACTTCAACATTATGTACTTCTACATTCATGAGATTAGCCTCAGTCATGAGCTTAGCCAAACCTGAACCTCTCACCAATTTGGTGATCTTTATTTCCAAGTCAAATTCTTGAATTCTGTTAATCCATCTGTATCTCTTCCTAGTAACCTCAGATTGAGACAAAATATCCTTAACTGCAGCATGTGGGACATAAGCAATGATATTTGCATTCACTAAGTATGGCCTAAAATCCTTAACAACTTTAACTAGAGCATAAGCTTGTTTCTCCATGGTCTCATATTTCAATTCTGCTGGTTGCAAAGACTTGCTGTAGAAGGCTATAGGATGTTCATATCCTTCCTCATCCTTTTGTTACAATATTGCTGCTACTGTATGATATGAAGTGAAGGAAAATAGAGAAAAAGACTTACTGTAATCAGGAGATTTCAACACTAGTGCCTCCTAGATTGCCTTCTTAATTTCAGCAAAAGCTTTTGAGGCTTCTTGATCCCAATAAAATCTGGTATCCTTCTTGAGGAGCTTGACAATAGGCTTCACTATCTCTGCAAAGTTTGCAATGAATCTTCTAACAAAATTTATTTTGGCTAAAAAAGATTGAATACCTTTCACATTTCTTGGTTCAAACACCTTATTGATTGCTTCAATTATTTCAAGGTCTATCCTTACCCCTTCCTTGGAAACTATGTGTCCCAATAGCTTTCCTTCAGTGACCCCAAAATGACATTTCTTGGGATTTAGTGATACACCAAATTTCAAGGCTTTATTGAACACCTTCTCCAGATGTCCACAATGATCATCAACCTTCTTAGAGAAACAAGTTAGGTCATCTTGATAAACCACCATGATGATGTTAATGAATTCTTTAAAAGCTACATCCATGGCTCTCTAAAATGTAACTCCAACATTTTTTAATCCGAATGGCATTCTCACATAAACATAAGTTCCCCATGGAGTAGTGAAGGCTGTTTTAAACTGTTCAAACTCCTTTACTAACACTTGATTATATCCTGAGAAACCGTCCATCATGGATAAAAGGTCACATCCTGTCACTCTCTATAGCATGGCTTCCATATTTGGGGATGAGTAGTTATCCTTCAAGGAAGCAACATTTAAATTCCTAAAATCTACACACAATCTAATGTCCCCTTTCTTCTTCCTTACTGGGACCAGATTGGAGACCCATGAAGAATGCCTTATAGGTTTGATAATCCCCCCTTCCCTTAATTTAGTCAGCTCCTGCGGCATCTTAGCTTCTAATAAGGGGTTAATAGGTCTCTGTTTTTGCCTAAAAGGCTTAACATCTGGAAGTAAAGGAACCTCATGCTGAAAAAGATCTTGTCTATACGCCTTTAGGTCTTCATAAGACCAAGCAAAAACATGTTTATACCTTTTCAATAAATTAATAAGGTTAGTCCTGACATGAGAAGGTAATTTTTTGCCAATATATACTAACTTAGGGGATGACTCAGTCCCCAAATTTACCTCCTCTAACTCTTCTAATTTGGTGGTAGATTGCTGACGTAAGTGACTATCATTGTAACTGAACATGCTCTCCAGCTCTACCAGCCCTTTAGGTATTTCATTAGTTTCCAACTGGACCAAATCATTTCCAAACACTGTCTCTCTATTATCTACCACTTCCACCAATGCATTACAATCAATATTTTGTCCATCATAATCATCAACACATTGAATAAACCTAAGAATGTCTTCATCATCAGCAAAAACTTGCCAATTGTACACATTGTCAGGAATAGCAGGCCTAGATTTTATTTCCATAGTGGAGATACCAGTTAGTGTTGCATCATCATTTTTCAAAGCAACATTAGCTAGGAAGTCTGCCATAATATTCTTTGCTCACTCTATCCAATTAATAGAAAATGCATCAAAATGTTCAATAACATCCCAAACAACATGCTTATACTACTTTAATCTATCATTCTTGGATGCTTATTTAGATCTGACCTGAGAGACAACCAATTCTGAATCCCCCATCACTTTCAACAGTTGGATTCCATGCCTTTTTGCAACCTCAAGTCCCAGTAACAGGGCTTCATATTTTGCAGTATTATTTGTGCACTAGAAGGCCAGCAAAAATGAATATTTAAAAGCTATACCTGATGGGGACACAAAAAGAACCCCTGCTCCTAATCCTTCCTTGGAGCAAGCTCCATCAAAATACATCTGCCATAGTCCACACTGTTGTTCTTGTAATTCAATCACAATAGGGTTAGTATTCTTTAGTTGAGGTAGAATTGGTTGAAACCTAAAGTTATCTAGATCTATATCCATCATACAGTTGAGCATACTAGGGTCTACATTTTCAATTACCCTAGGAGCTCGTGGCTCTCTATACAATTTGACCTAACTTCCATTGATTGGAATGGTAGCATAGGATAAGTCTAGTTGAACATTTCCACCTACTGCTACTGCCCACTATCTAGAAAGTAACATACCATAATGGGGTTTAGTGTCAGTAACAATAACATCCATTTTGTAAGTGGCAGCAATGAATGCTGCTATTTTTACCTCAACATCTTTCATTGTGCCTATCACAGGAACTTCTCTATTATCCATGGCATAGCACTTCCCATACATAGTGGTTACTAATAATCCTAATTCTTTCATAACACCATAGGGCATTACATTAGCAGCAGCTCCTGAATCTATCATGCAGTTTTTAATCAGTCGGTTATTGACTAATAGGGTAACATAGAAGGGATCTACCTATGAGGGCTCTTGAGTGATAGTGGTTCCAACATAAACCTCTGGGGTTTGGAACTCTTGATCCTTTCCAACTCTAGTTGAACCAGTGGGTAAGACTGTGTCACTGTCAGATATACTAGAGAATAGAGACAAAGCTGCATCCTTATGTTCTTTAATCTTTAGTAATTCTACTAATGGAACAGTGACCTTCATTTGAGTAAGAGCTTGGGCCATGTCAAATGTAGAACTATTTCATGTTTTAGTGTTAGTTCTGACCCTTTCTGTCTTGAACTGGCTTGCCTTTTTCACTGTTGCTATTCCTTGTACATCATCAACATTTTTATCATTTTTTCCTTTGGGTACATCTTTAACTTGTTCCTCTTTCTCTTGACCGGCCTTGGGAACAGTGGTAGCACTACTTGATGCCCCCTTCTTAGTGACCTCCTTTATGAACATAGAACCTGGCTCACCCTGATCAGTATCTCTCTTAGTGCTTCTCAAGTTATAATTGTGTTTTGCTTTGGCAATTGCAGCTTTAGTGAGATTTCTAACTTCTTCCTCACTAGGCCTTCTAAGATGAACCTCTTCATCCTCAATTGTTACCACATTCAATATAGGATGCCAATCTAGGGTTAACTTTCCTTTCACTAACCTTTCATTATCCAACACATCACTATATCCACTTTGCATAGATTCGTCATCACTTTCTATGATGGTTTCAAACATATTAATGTCAGGCTCTGCTTCTGGTCTCATAGATTCTTCAAGAGCCTGAGCCACTACACACTGATAAGGAGAATGTGGTCCATCACAAGCAATACACCAAGGAGTATTTTCTATATTGTGAACAACTTTCCCTTTCCAGGGATCTGGAGTGTCTTGACTTTGGGCAATTTTAGGCTTCTCAATTTGGGGCTTTCCATCTTTCCAATTGGTATTATATGGCATATCATGCAATCTAGGAGGTCTATCTTGCCAGTTATAATGACATTTATCATTTTTGTTAACCTTGGCAGTCAGATCCTTCATAGCAGTAACCAATTTCTCTATCTTATCAGCTTCCTTAGCAACTTTATTAGGTTACTATTTTGTTTCTTGCCACAATCTACCATATGTCCTTCTTCCTAACTTCCCGGATGCTTTTCTATTACTTTCTATGTTAATGGCAATTCTAAAAGCATCTCTCAAGCTATGTGGGTTCTTATCTCTCAAGATATAGGCCATCTTAGAATCAAATGCATTGTAATATGTATTAAGACACATGTTATCATCTAGCCTCATCACTTGATACAATCTGTGCATGGCCTTCTGAAATCTGGCATTGAAATCAGTGACCATTTCATTTTTAGATTTTCTGATATTGTTGAATTCATTTAGCATGAAACTCACATTAGTCTTGTCACCATACTGCTCTTGAAAAAAAATTTTAAACTCTTCCCATGACCCTATGCTATTAACCGGGAGACCTCTGTACCAATCTCTTGCATCATCAACCAGGGATTGAACAAACAGTTTCATAATAACATCTTCATCTACTATCTCATAATCATTTATTAGATCCCCAAAGGATTTCAGATGCTCTTCAGTGCTAATTGCATTGTTCCCAGCAAATTTATGGAGTCTGTCTCTTAACTCAGTAGGAAGATGGTTTGGATATCCCAGGATCCCATCAAAGAACAATTGTCTATATTGTTCTAAATTGATTGGACTTCTTTGAAAAGGGGTAATAGCATTATTATTTCCCATGGTCATTTTAACTTTTGGGATTGGAGATTGTGGTATTTGAGTGTACTGTTTATTCACAGGGATTTGACTTACTGAGGTAATATTAGCTTGCACTGCAGGTTGAGTATTGGCCTGAGGAAGGGAGATGTGTTGAGGATTAGGCTTGCTAAGATCTTCTGATGGAAATGTAATAGGGGGAACCTTTAAGTAGTTGATCTTTCTTTTTACTTCTTGATTAGCTGCTTCTAACTTAGCCTTTTCTAATTCCATTTGGAGATCTTCCTTTTCTTTCCTCATCTTTTCCATTTCTCTCTCATGTGCTAGAAGCTTATGAGAGATCTCTTCTATAGTTTTATATTCTATTCCATCATCTACCCATTTTTGTTTTCCTTTATCCATATTAGCTCTAGGAAGCTAGGAGTCACTAAATACTTCCCTAGTTGGCTGAACTACTGACTTACAAGCTTGTTTAGTTTTGGGAATTAGAATCTCTCTAATCACAGGGCCTTCTTCATCACTCTTTTCTTTCTCCTTAGCAAGTACTTCAAGATCAGCTATCTGTCTAAGAAGCCTATCCCTTTCCATTAATTTGGCTTTGACTTCCTTCTTATTTGTTTCCTTTTAGGCTCTTAGGGAGATTAAGTGGTGGACTCTTCTGGCTCTTAGGGAGATTAAGTGGTGGACTCTTCTATTTAAGTCTTCAATCTCTTGAGACACTTTATCCTCATCAAGGAAGTTTTCTTCAGAGTCTGATGCATTAACTTGATCTATGTCAATGAAACTAATGTTCCCATCTATTGTCCTGGGAACAGAGTGCCTAATTGCATTTGAACTGGTTCTATCTTTTGCAAAAACACTAACATGAGATAAATCTTGATTTAAAATAGGTGCATTATCAATATTTCCAAACAATCCTGAATGGAAACCTAATATATCATGTTCTGAATCTCTAGAAGATGAATTAGACTTTGCATAAATAGGTCGATCATGCATCTTACTAGTATTATTGTTTTTCTGTATCCAAGTAGTGTTCGATGGTTCGTAAAGCACTGACCTCTTCTAGCCTCTTCGTGACTATTCTGGCAGACCTTCTTGCAAGGTTTCACGAGGATGTTTCTTCATGAATGATCTTGTGTTTTTTGCTCCTTACATCTTGCTTGTCTTCCTTTTAGAAATATTTGTATCTCACAAGGTCTGGTTCAAAAGTAACAGAGTCACCACCCACAAAACTATGGGAATTATGAAAACAAGCAGTCTAATCCACAAACACACAACAATTTTCTTTATAAGCCTCAACACAAATCTGCATTTATATCCTTATTCTGACTTTCCCCAGCAGAGTCTCCACTTTTGTTGTCTTCAAAATCTAACTCATTTCAACATCCTTATAATAAGATGATCAAACTCTATGCAAGAAGGATGTTAAGGGGAAGGAAACTCTTAGGACAACATATGACAAGGTTTGATTCAACCTTCTACACTTTGGACTTATTCAGAGTCCAGGCAGGTATACCTTTGTGAACTGAATTCACACTTTCAAAAGATAAATCCACAGCAAACCAGTCCAGAAAACCAGTGGATCTATTCACCTTGAAACTAACTGAAACAAAGGAATGAAAATTATACTCAAATTCAGTATTTTGATCAACAAAACATGCAATAAACAACTTCAATCAATACCAGTGCCTTATCCAAGGTCACAGAGTCATCTAAAACTTAGATAATACTCATCAAACAAAATATCTTTATGCATCCCATTAGCTTAGTTTCTATTAATCCTTATACATGCCTAACACTTATAAGAATTTATGCATCCCAAATTAAACTATGATCATCAAGATTCAAATTTTCTTCCAAAGAATTTACTAGTATGAGTGATCCTCGCATCTTTAATTTCCCTCCTAAAGAGAAAAGCCAGTGAGCACATCTACTGAAAATAGCCTTGCTACCCCATTCAAACAAAATAACCCTGGATTATTTAGAATGAAAATAGTAAACAAATTGTAAACACACTTTGAAGACAACACAAAGCTTTACTCAAAACCGTTGGCCTGTATATTGATATTATATTCAGAAAAATATTACAAGAAGTTTTTGAATATTCCCCATTAGACTTAGAAAAGATCAGATGAATTTGTGCAACATTTACTTACAATTATTTTGTGATCCCTCTTCCTCTAGTCCTGGTATCCATTTATAACAACATGGATGTACAAAGCTTTGGATTTTTTGAGGAGAGTTTGTTACAATCATTTCTTTCAAAACAAAGAAATTCCAAGCCTTTCACAAAAATAGTTACAAGTTCTTTTCGGCCTCTACAGCTTCTTCAACAGGCTATTTGGTTGTAACCTCTTCTACCTTTTTAGGGGCACTTCCCAACTATTCCAAATCATGGGTGGCATATTTTGTTGTCCACTCATCATACACATCATCTGTTGGCCATGATAAATTAATCACTTTAGCCTCAGCCTTAGTCAACCTTGTCCAAGAGTTTCTCATTTTGTTGACTTTTGAATTGAGAAAACTATAATGTGCCTTAATTTTCTCTATCTCTTGTATTGTTACAACAAAGAAAGAAGCATCATCTAGATAAATAATTCCCTTAATTCTTGCTGACAGTTTGGCTTCTATCTCCTTAAGCCACATTTGTTTGTCCTTCAGTTGATCTGGGCTAGCAAAAACTCCTGGGAGCAACTCAAAAACTTGATCAGCATATTCCTTTTTGCACAAATTAACTTTCCTATCAACATTATCCACCCCTGCTTCTAATTGTACTAAATCTTTAGTGATGTTAGAAGTGGATCTAATGATAGGATTGGTTCTTGCTTCATCACAAGATACACACATAAACTCTAAATCTTGCTCCCTAGGCCTCCATTTGTCAAAAATAAGTGTAAATATGGCCTTGTCTCCCCTGAGCTCATTCCATATAACCACAATTTTACTTACATTATTGTATAACAATGAGGCATTCACGGTATCTGCAAAACTAGTGACAGTGGCCTTCACTCTATCCTCATACTTCTTTGCATACATAGCTTTGGCTTGTTTTATATTCTCTAACTCTTGAGGAGTAATCTCAATCATCTAGGAGCCAGAAGGTGTTGGAGACGGTGGGAACTCAATAATAGGGCTGGTAGGTGGAGGTCTAGCAGGAGAAGAGGAAATCATCAGTGTTGAGGATTCACCATGATGATGATGTCCTGCTAGTTGCTTCTGCAATTTAGCAATGATGCTATCTCTATTCCTTACCTCTTCTTGAGCATTAGTGTAAGCTTTCAAAATTGTCTCCAATTTAACCTAGAGATCTGCCTTTTCCTTAGCTTCCCTTTGTACCACTGCAACACTAGATTTTGCAGTTTCTAGTATAGTGCTAGTAGCTTCCACTACCCCAGTAGTCTGCACCCTCTTTACCATCATCCCCCCAAGGTAACTTGACATTGAGGTGTCCTTTTTCTTATTATTTTCATCTCTTTTCAGAGACCACATAACTAATGCAACATTGTCTTTACTGAAAGTGACTCCCTCCATAGGTTTAGTCTCCTTTCTTATTCCTTCCAGGAGTAGAGCATCTGCTATATCCAATTCAGGGAGAATAAGTACCCCAGCCTTCCCCACCATGTCTCTTCCTTGCTGAGGAGTGATGGTCTTAAATTCTTCAGCCATTTCTTGCTTTATTTCTTCCTCAACTGTAGCTAGTTCTTTATGAGGCTGCCCACCCTTCCTTTTCTCGCACCTTGCATTCTATTTATCAATGCTCTGCTTCCACACAAATTGCATGAATGCTTATGATGTGATGAACTTGTCATCATCTAAGAAATCTTCATTGGCTCACTTGATCTTAGGGTCCCATTCTCAGCCTTTGAATTCACTAGTGGTGATATTCATTTCAGCATCTAAGGGCTCTTCTGGCATTCCTTCCTCTACTTCATCATAGGTGTAGGCAATTTCCCCTAGACTGCCTAACTGCAATAATTGCTCAGCTGCTGCCTATTCATCTCCTATATGGATAGGTGATTGAGATGGGGAGTACACAGGTTCTTCAGGTTGTACCTCTTTTCCCAATCTTTGTTTCTTTGGGCTACTAGGGATATCAATGACATCATGTATCTTCCTTTTACCTTTAGAGGTAAAGGGCTCCCCTGAAGCAGGCATAAGTACACTATAATTAGACCTCTAATGTAACATATAATTACCTAGAGGAATCGGCCTAGTAGATACAGACCTATTCAAAATCAATCTTGCTTTCTCAGGGTTATTCTTGATTACAACCTCCCTCTTTTCTTTTAGTGTTTGCATCACCTCCTCAAAACTAAGAATTAAAAACTTCATCTTCTCTACAAAGGGGTGAAAGATAGACAAAGGGTCATAGCTTATGTCAAGTTGATGCACCAAGTCTAAGGCCTTCTTATAGGCTATTTACTTTTCCTTTCTCAGCTCTTGTTCATCCAAATCAAATTCATTCTTGATGAGGTCCTCAAGGAACTAAAATTGATGGGGTTTGGCCTTGCATATAGCCCTCTTCCTAAACATACCATTGAATAAATCTTTGGGGTCAGCACATCGAGAGACTGTAGTTGATAAATGATATGGCTAGAGAAAATCTCCAAAACATTTCCAACCTCCTTTAGTTATTACAAATTGGTGTGCCACGGTAATTGTAGAGAAAATTGTCCCTTTGCCTCTACCTGTCAATTCTGCCTCTTGCACAGCACCAATCTGCGTAAGTATCTCTGCAATTCCCACTTTAAGAGGGACCTGATAAGGTAACAAAAATGGGGTACCTGTGAAACCATATATTCTGAAAACTATTGAAACAGGTATAGGTGGATATCACCCCAATAGTGGACAATTTTTATGTCCTTTGTAAACTCTTGTGGCCTAATGAATTCCAAAAGCACCTTAGGGACTCTTGGGTTCTCCAAACAGATAAGGGTCCTAATTTTTTATGCAAAATATTTATCAAACCTTAGGATGCTTGCATCCTCTCTGTCCCATGATAGAACAGTGCTCCATAATTGCACTGGCATCTTCTCCCCATCCTTTTCTTTTACAATGTCCATCCCACTTGCAAAATAGTAACCACCCTTGAATAAAAAAAAATGCATAAGAAGGGAGTACCACCTGAAGGGCCTATCTACTTTCCCATTCCTGATCCCTATCAATCCATTATGGATAGCATCAGTTATAAAAGAAGTATTATCAAATGTTATTGCCACAAAAGGATTCAAAATCTGAGTAACCATCAACATGTAATGAGTGGGCATACTCACTTCAGCATCTTCCCCTAGGATTTGGCAGAGTGACCATTATAATCCTTTAGCCCTAAGGGTAAACAAATTTAGAGAGAAGGGCTCTTCATTATTAGGTCCCACAACAGTCAACCCGCCTATCTTCAAAAAGAATTCTTTGAGTGGCCCATTTCTTAGGTGATTTCTTCGCACATTATACACCTGAGCTAATGATTTAAAATCAATAGGCTCCAGAAAATTAGTGTATTCATTTAACCCAAAGGAATTCTTGAATTCCTCATTGTTAATTTCAATGAGGGTCTTCCCACTGATATCCTTTACACTTCTTGAAGTTGGGTCATAGCTATGTGCAATCTGAGTCAGAAGATCTGCATCAAAGAAAACCCCTGGAACCACCAACTTTCCAACATCCAATTCCCATATACTGTTCTAAGGGGCTTGAGAATTTCTCATACTAAACCCAACCTTGAATAATCCTAACCTAGACATCCCTACTTGAGGGTCTCTTAACCAATTCCCTTTATCATATAAACCCTCTCCTATTTTCAAGCGAGAAGCTCTTGGCACCAATTCTTTCATTTTGGAAGCT
This sequence comes from Cryptomeria japonica, assembly GCF_030272615.1. NCBI lineage: Eukaryota > Viridiplantae > Streptophyta > Pinopsida > Cupressales > Cupressaceae > Cryptomeria > Cryptomeria japonica. The sequence continues at coordinate 142,015,708 of NC_081414.1, forward strand.
ACATTAGTTGACAATGTCAACTGTTCAAGGAAATCATCACAAATTGCCCTCTCATGATAATTGATTTTTCCTGAGAACTCCCTTTTAGGTGCCATCTCTTTTAGAAAGTTAAGCAAGTGATTCAACAATTTCCTTCAATTGTTCTATGACAAATTAAAACCTCAATCAAACGTACACAATTTAAAAAATGATGGTTGAACAAGAGTATAGAGAAACCTGTTTGTATTCGAAGGAATTAACTTTGCAATTGAAGAAGTCCACTCTGCAACTGCTTCTTTACAAGTGCTCTTCAGAATGATATCTCAATTCAATTGATACAAAATCATATATGGCGGTTGTTCTCTTAACTCCGACATTGATTCCACATGCTTGGCCATCCTTTCAGAATTGAATTCATGAAAGAATTCAAAGTTTTCGCTCCAATGGTTCACAAAGCCCATGCAAATTTTCTTTTTGTTTTTTCACAAGACTTAATTTCTTGGCAACTTTGCTTTGCGAAATAATGCCAATCGTCCGATCAAATGAGAGTTGATTGGCCTTTACACTAGCTTAATACTTCTACCCTTTTCACTGGGCCTTATTTCGTTTCACCATTTTGCAAGTGTTATCTAGTGAGCACTTTACCTTTGCGAAACCACACCAGGTGTTGGATGGGACCTGAACTGCATGACCTTTAACCTTTACCTGGACAGTTAGCTTTTTCACTAACTGTGCCTTCACCTGACAGCTAATGGGTTTTCGCTATTTCGCATAGCTTAATTTGCACTCAACTTTAGGCTGTGAAATAGCGCCAACCGTCAAATGAAACCACACTTGATTGTCCTTTAAGTGAAGACTCTTATACTAATGTACTTACTCCGCTCCTCTTCTAGTTATTGGATACCACATGGCACCTAACCATTTTCCCTAGGAAACTTATTAAGATTAATCTAAGTCAGTCGCATGTTATACCTCCTTTTAAAACTGCTGGTTCCACCTTGGCACCTTCAATCTCTGTGGAAGCCACGTGCTCATGTACACGTCACCGTTTAGCCTGGCATCGAAGTGAATCTCCTTTACTTTTGCCATTTCGCTGAGCATATCCTTCAGGCATCTTACAAGTGCGAAATAGCACCAGCCGTTAGATCAGAGCACACTCGATCGTCTTTTACACTTCATGTTCTCTTTGCCTTTAAGAATGAAAAACCTTTTTGCTATTTCATAGGAATTAAAATGGGAGCACTTCACCTTCGTGAAATAACGCGGACCATCTGGTTAAATGAGAATTGATCAGCCATTACACTAACAACCTTGGCTCCGCACTGGGTCCCGCTTCTTTGTTGACTACATGCTACCACATGGCACTCGACTACTGGCTTTGAAAGACTTTTTGCATTCAACTCAACATCGGCCGCGTGTCTTTCTTTTATACCACCGGTTCCACCTTGGCAGGCCCATGGCTTCTTCTAAGACCATGTGTCCATGGACATGTTACCATCTATCATGACACATGGATGGTCCTCATTTACTTTTGCTATTTCGCAGGGTATAAAGCACGACCATCTTACCCTTGTGAAATAGCGTGAGCCGTCATATCATTTTCTAGTTGCTCGGTGCTTAACCATCTAAACGGACTCCGAGAGGGGTGGGCCATCTAACTCAACTTTGAACGCCTGGTATCCAGTCACCTTTAGAGCTGACATGTCATTTTTTCATTTTCTAATAGAAAGCAATGGGCTCCGATTAATTCTTGACACTTGTATCTACCAGGTCATCTCCCATCTTGCGATCCGACTCACCTCTGGGTCCCGCCCTTTAACCTTTAATCCTGACTTGCTGACTGTTGTAGCTTATGTTGTACGGTGCCATTCTAGTTGATTTATTAACCAGCTAGACCGCCCAGTTGGCATGCCATGTCATTTTCGCAACTTCACTGGCTTTAAACCATGTGCAACTTTGCCTAGTGAAATAGCAAAAGTCATAGATCCACCTGCGAGATGCACACTACTTACTAGGCCCAACAACTTTAGGAGGGATACACATAAGGCATAAATTTTTGCGATTAATTCACATGACCGCTTGGGCAAAGAAAACAAGGGGGGACACTTTCTACGATCTGATGACCCATTACTTAAGTAGGTAAAGTAATGAAAGAATAGAAACCAGAAGGTTTTTTATCAGACATTAGGCAATTTAAAATCAAAAACCTTAAACCTTTAAGACCTAACATAGAGCTGAAGCAATTGAAAATGCACCTTACTCAAAATTTCAAAAAATCATAGCCAATTATGGGAAAAGAAAAACCCATTTTTAATCAGTGATAATAGAATCAAATGCCTTAGAACTGATCAAGGAGGGGAATTCACTTCCGGTGAATTCAACAAATGTTATAAAGAGAATGGCATCAAGAGGCAACTGTCTACTCCACAGACTCCACAACAGAGTGGGTTAGCAGAGAGGAACAACCAGACTATGGTTGACGCGGCTAGAATTTTTTTGATCCAAGGAAAGGTTGCTCACACCTTTTGGAGAGAAGCGGTGAGCACTGCAGTCTACACAACGAACTGGGTACTCATCAACAGAGGAAAGGATAAGAATCCTTATGAGTACTGGACCGGTAAGACACCTGTGGTAGGCTACTTTAGAGTATTTGGTAGAAAATGTTATATCAAGAGGAGTGAACATTAGAGCAAGTTTGATGCAAAATATGATGAAGGAATGTTCCTAGGATATTCCACCAAAAGTAAATCTCTCAAATGTTTCAACAATAGGACTCAAATAATTGTTGAAAGCATCAATGTTAGAGGTTATCAAACCACTGAGAAATCTGAGGAAACTAGCAGTGAGAAACTATGAGATGAACCGGTAGTAACCTTCTCGGAACCGCTTGCAAAAAAGCCAAGCACTAGTAATAGTGCTCCTACACCGGTGGATGTTGATGCTAATGAAGATGAGGATGAAGAAGAGAAGCAAGAGGAATCTATTAAGAATATACCTAGGTATGTAAAACTCAATCATGATCCAAAGCAGATCATAGAAGACAAAGATGCAGGAATTCTTACAAGAAGAAAGGTTAGAGAAAACTCATGCATGATCTCTGAATTTGAGCCTAAATCATTCAAAGAGGCACATAAAGATGAAGACTGGATCAAGGCTATGGAAGAAGAACTTGATCAGATAGAGAAGAATGGTACATGGTCTTTGGTACCCAGACCGGAGCATAAAATTATCATTGGAGCCAAATGGGTTTTCAGAAACAAGCTGAATGAGGATGGCACAGTGGTAAGGAACAAGGCCAGACTAGTATGTAAAGGATATGCCCAAGAAGAAGGAGAATACTATGGAGAAACCTTTGCTCCAGTAGCAAGATTGGAAGGAGTGTGTATGCTTCTTGCATATGCAGCTTTTAAAGGATTCAAGGTATACCAAATGGATGTAAAATCTGCATTTCTAAATGGAATACTTGAAGAGGAGGTATATATGAAGCAACCAGATGGGTTTACCCTATCTGAGGATAGTGACATGGTGTGCAGGCTACATAAAGCCTTGTATGAACTAAACCAGGCACCTAGAGCATGGTATGAACACATGCACTCCCATCTTGTGAAGATTGGATTTGAAAGAACAAGTGAAGATAGCAATATCTACTTGAAAGAAAAAGGAGATCAAATTCTGATCTATGAAGTATTTGTTGATGACATAATCTTTGGTGGTGATGACAAGATGAGTCATGAATTTTCTGATGAGATGAAGAAGGAGTTTGAAATGTCACTCATAGGGGAGATTAAGTTCTCCATTGGACTACAGATTCAGCAAATGAAAGATGGAATCTTTATTACTCAGTCCAAGTATGTCAAAGAGGTATTGAAGACCTTTGGCATGGAAGACAACAAACTGGTTGGTACACCAATGATAACTGGTTGTAAACTATCAAAAGAGAATGACTTAGCATTGGTAAATGAGAAGGAATCCACATCAAGCAAGAAAGAGGAGCACATCAAGTGGAGCATCATCCAAGGGTGCCTTCACTTGATCAAGCTCCATCCGAAGGAGAAGGTATTGGTTTGTGAGGTATATGCATTTCATGCATGTTTTGAGCATTTCAATGCATGTCTTTTGATTTCATGTGATTATATGTTTGATTTGAATATTTGTCATCTAATCCACCTCACAGGTCTTTTCCCTTCTTCATTCTGGCATGCCCAGTGGGACGACATCCCTAAAAACTAATGTTTTTGTGAGTTTTTGTGAGTTGTGAGATGCAGGTTTCTGAATAGTGAGAGAGAGTGCAAACCAGCGTGAGCATCATGAGTTCAACACGAGAGAAAAACCTACTTCATCGTGAGCATAGATGCATCAACGCGAGTGGAGGCACATCAGCGCGGCTATTTGACATATTTTGAATTTTTGTTCTCTTTTTTTTTTTTCACTATGTGCACATGCATTTCGGTGCTAGCGTAGGCATTTTAGCGCATCATATTTAAATCAACGCGAGCGTTTTTATGTCATTCTCACCTTGTTTATTTCAATTTAAATTTTGAAAACTTTACCAACTAACTCCTGCTGATATATGTTCTTGGTTTGTGCGACCATAGGCATTTCAGTGCGATCGAAGGCATTTTGGCATGAGCATAGGCATTTCAATGCGAGCAATTTCAACTAGTGGGATAGACAGGTATAAAATCCTTTCTAGTTTTGTGGGTTCTGTCATTTTTTTTCCTTACTATTTTATTTAGTTCAGCACATACGGAGGCATTTTGGTGCCTGCACAGGCGTTTCGGTGTGACTGACTGTACTTCAACGCATGCACTATCTGTACAGTGCAGTTAGGAATAATTTCTAGTCTTTTAGTTTTGCAGTTTAATACAACCATCCAAGACTCAGAAAATCAGAAAAAACTACTAGTCTCGTTGTTTTGCAGGTTGCCTAGCTGATTCAACCAAATATTATGCATGTATTTAAGATAGGCACCTACATGTTAATTAAAATGGAATGAACCATTGTCTTATGTGTGTTTAAGAAAAGCATAAAGGTAGGAGAAGTGAGTGCCATGGAGGGGAGCTAGTGGGGCAAGCATCTAAGTGTTCGCTCTAGGTAGGCGTAGCTGGGAAACTGATTGGGATCCAATGACTATTGTCCTTGCCAGCCTTAAGAGTGTTGTATATGAGCATGAGTGTCTTTGAATCAAAATGCATTTAATCATTGTGTTTTCTTTGTCTGATACATACTTGCCAAGAGAAGACTAAAAACTTGTCATTGTCCTCAAGCACCTTGCAAAACATTTGTCCAAACACAAACAACTATCCAAATCACTACCCACACAAGGTCCCAAATTGCATCAAAACTCTGTCTGTCCCATGTCTCATAAGCCTAAGTGAGAAACTAAGAGTTCATGCTCTCCATCAAGGTTTAGACTCATCCTTTAAAACACCAATCATCACCAAAATCAGGGTGGTCGTATCCCTTCATACAACTTTTGCCATTCAAGTTAATCCTCTATTGAGTCATGTTCATGCCAAGAACAACCTAGTCATAAAGTTTCCTCTAAGTCACCTCTATCACGCCTCCTCCATCAATCATCCTCAAATTTCCCAAGGACTTAGCACATCAAATCAATCTCCCTCCACTATCAAATCAATTATCAAAATTCAAATCCAATCATCCTTTCATCCAAATTAACCTCACGTTCAGATCACATGCCTTGTGAAGTTTCATTTAGACCTCGTCATTAATCAATTGGCTCTTGTGCTTGAAGAAGAATCCTCTCCAAGTACCTTTTGCCTAATCCTTTTTGATTCAATCAAGACTCTTGACTCACGTCTTCACTTTGCTTAGGGTCGTTAGTCAACCCTTGGTGTAAGAGAGGCTTTTTAATCATCATTCCCAGGTCTAAATTTTAGCCAACTTGGTCATTACCTTTCAGGTGGTTTCATTCACCACCTAAAATCCTCACCCAAGAACTAAGGTGACAAATCCTAATCAAATTTGGGCTCTAATCCAAGAACCCCACCAATCAACAAAATCCCTTGTCATAAAAGACAAAATCCAAAATTCCACAAATATCTTGCTAAGTCCTTCATCACAAATTTCTTCCTCCAAGATTTTCTAAGGTTATTCATGTATGGTCACAACTCAATCCCAAAAGAGAAAGATGGTTGAACAACAATATGGCATGTCGGACATTACTGTCTTATATGAAGATCCCACGCAAGATCCTACACAAAGTGGGCAACCTAGAAATCAAGATCAAAGCCAAAATCCTAACATGGTTAGCCAAGATGAACTCTGTCTGGAAGTGAAAACTTTCCTAGCAGATTCTTATAACCAAGAGATGATGGAAAAGTTTATTCAACACAATCCTACTGCACTTCTAAAATCTCTCCTTGAAAATGGAGCTCAACTTCTGCTCGAATTCAATAGATCCGCTCTCGCCCAGCCACCACAAGGACACCTTGCTCCCACACAAAGTGCTGCACCTATTATCCAAACTCAATCAATTGCAGCCCCATCAATCATCCAGGATCAATCAATGCTACCCGCAGTGCCTCACAGTGGTCTCCATTCCGCCTCCTTCCTCTCTACCATCTATACCATTATCGAATCCAATCTCATCCATTCTCCAACATGCTTCTATACCACCTCCTTCCGTTCAACCACATATTTCTATTCCACAAACTTCCCTTTGTGCCAAAAATGTCGCAATTTTTCTCCAGGCTATACTCAATCCTATCACAACAGTTTGTGGACCGCAACCAACTATCACACAAATCCCTATGACATCGGTCCTCACATCCCAAGTTCTCACCTCCTCATCATATCAATATATCAGTGGTGGTGCACCATCTTTGGCTCATCCAATTCTTGGGGCAAATACGATTCATCATTATCAAAGTCCACAACAAGACCTCATTAAGGAAATTCAAGACATGAAAAATATCATCAAGGACATGAAAAAAAGGACTAACAAAAGGAAAACTTACTCATTTGAGGAGTTTTTCCCTTGTCCTTATGACACGTCTATATCAGTCGCACCCTACCCCCCAGGATTTGAGATCCCCAAATTCACCAAGTATGAAGGCAAAGGAGACCCCCACAACCATGTCCAAGAATTCCACATCTTATGCCAAGAAGTCTCCTATAGTGACCTTTATCTTCGCAGACTCTTTCCCAAGAGTCTCTCAGGAGATGCCCTTGCATGGTTCTCATCTCTACCACGAGGTTCCATTTTCTCCTTTCCAGACTTGGCAGATAAATTTGTGGCCCACTATGCTTACAACATGGTTAATGATGTTTCTATGATGGACCTATGCAATACAAAAAAATGGCTCGGAGAAACCTTTGCCAATTTCCTATAAAGATGGCAACATATTATCAAGAAATTCCAGTGGGACATGCCAGAACAACATCAAATTGAACTATTTCAAAAGAACTTGGTACCTAAACTTTTGAGACCCTTAATATCCCAATGTATCAAATCCTTCCAAAAATTGATCGATAAGGGCCTCACCCTCAAACGTGTCTTGTTGGAGGAAGGAACCTTGAAGCATTACCAGAAGTCGACACAAAGTTCTCCCTCTTATCATAACGACAAGCCAAATTTCTATTCTAAAAACAAAAACATGGTCAATGATGGTGTAACTGAAGCAAAGTAGGTCCAAACCGTGGCCACTCCCCCAAAATCCACCACCAATGATCATCAATTCAATAATCAAAACAATCAAAATAAATCCAAAAAACCTCACAACAATGTCTCAATTGAGGGACGACCACCCCAATTGAATAACTAGACTCCAAGAGACTTCACTCCTCTGGCTAAGCCTTTTGAAATGGTGTTTCAAAAAATTATCCAAGCAGGTGTAGTGGTTTTTCCAATCACTCACCTGTTTGACCCCAATCAACCTAAACCAAGATGGTATAATGAAAATGAGTATTGTGAATACCATCGTATCAAGGGACATGATACACGAAAGTGTATGAAACTAAAGATCTACATACAAGATCTCATTGATAGAGGTGAGATTGAAGTAGCAAATGCAAAACCTGGTAATAACAATGACAAACTCAAAATGTACCAGGAAACCTTCCCAAAGAATGATAAAGGAAAAGGCTCATCATCTAACGCAATGGGTTATGACTATGCTAATCACATAACTGACTTTGTTTTTTTAATAGGTCACATCGAACCTAGAGACAATCATGTCAATGTCATAACCATCCAAGGAGTTAATCCTCCTTCTTCCCAAAGCACACCAAATCCTGCTAGGATAGTCCTCCCATTTCTAGAATGACTACAACGTAACTACACGCCGAGGTAAGGTCACCATCCAAGGAGTCCATCACCCACCAAACCCCCCGCCCATGTCCTCTACCCACCGATATGACCTCCTTGACCAACTTGGGAAGATCCCCGCACAGATCTCCATTTTGGAACTTCTCAAGACTTCCCTGGTCCATAAAGAAATTTTGGAACAAGCCCTTTTTGAATCACGCATTCTTGATAACATCAACACCACCCAATTCCAAGACCTCATTGGAAACCTTGCTGCCCAATAGCACCTTGTCTTTAGTTCCTAAGATGCTTCCACAGATGAAGATCATAACAAACCTTTGCACGTCGAAGCTCTTATCCACAAGAATAAGATCAAATGTATCCTAATAGATGGTGGATCCGGGCTTAATCTGTGTACATACAAATTAATAAAACAATGTGGACTTTCTGAGGATCTGGTAGACACATCAGGAAGGATCACAATAAAGGCATATGATGATGCAGAAAGAGTTTCAAAGGGCATGATCACCTTACCTCTTCAAGTGGGCCCCATTACAATTGAAACCCCTTGCCAAGTGCTAGATCTTGATCTCCCCTACAAAATTCTCCTCGGGTGGCCATGGATTCATTCCTTGTAGGCCGTACCCTCCACTTATCACCAATGCATCAAATTCCCTTATAATGGAAGAGAGATCACTATCAAAGGTGATCCCCAACCTTATCAATATTGCAAACTATTAGAGGGGAAGCATCCGTATCATTGTCCACTAAATAGACCCTCACCAATGCCTCCATCTGACACATCAAATGTTGCCTCCACTTCATCCCTACCAGATAATCAAATCAAGATCTTGGACAATGGCTCTGGAGAATACAAATTGGAGGACATCTTATTAATAGGCAACCTCCCTCTCTCTCCTAAGTCATTTGGCAAACCAAAAGAGGTAAAAAAGGACTGAAACCAGTCATGCGATGCCAAAATACCACCTTCCAATGATGGGGCCCACTTAATGAGGAGAGCCTTGAAGCAGATGTCTCTTCCTGGTTGTACCAGGAAGAGGATGACGATCCAGCAAAGGTATCCAAAAAAATGTACCCAAAAGCATCTGTCATAGTTGGAAAATGGGTTACAAAGGACATGGCCTAGGACCAGAGGAGAAAGGAAGAAAAACACCCATAAATCCTATCTTCTACAAATACAACAGAGGCTTAGGGTACACCCCGGTGCCTAAGATTACTATCACTGGTGCCCCTTCTAGTCCTTCTTTGGATATCGAAAGTGTTGACAAAGAGGAATTCCATGAAATGCCTTATAAATACGAGAAAGATATCTTCTTTGATGCTTACATCAATACCATCACCCCCTTAACCCCTCCCACTTCACATGAGCTACATCTTGTCCATCCTGAACTCATTGATTGGGGCCAACAAGACAAACCCACTTTGGATATCTGCGCCGACGATAATGCTCTCATTGCTCTCCTGACAGTGCAAAATCTGGAAGATTGTAACAGAATCGAAGGTATTCAACTACATGAAAAGGGATACTTTGGTAATCGGGACAATACCCTTAGCCACAAAAAAGATAATAAAAGGAAAAGACATGATTCCCTAGGTGAAAACCTCCCTGAGGCACCTTTGGATGAACAAAAAATAAAAACAAAGGGCATATCCGAAAGTGAAAACTTGGAAAAGGCACTTGACGATGAGGGATTTGACCTCCCTACCATTGGTTACCCTCCACAGGACAAATCAAATTTACTGATAAAAGAAACAGACATCATCAACATGGGCACTGAAGCCATCTCACAAAATGTTCTCATTGCCAAGTCCCTCACAGAAAAAGAGAAACAAGATTTCATCAACTTCCTTATAGAGGTAAAAATAAATTTTGCATGGTCCTATGGCGACATGCCAGGGTTGGATCCTGCCTTGGTGGTTCACAATCTTACTGTCTGCCTAGATGCAAAACCTATTAAACAAAAACTACGCAAAATGCACCCGCATATTGCTCTCCTGGTCAAGGTGGAACTCCAAAAGATGTTAGATGCAAAATTCATCAAACCCATAAACTACGCTGAATGGGTCTCTAACATTGTACCTGTCGGGGGCATCTGCATCTGCATAGATTTTTGAGATCTAAATAGAGCTTGTCCTAAAGATGATTTCCCGCTCCCCAATATAGACATGATTGTGGACCTTAAAATAGGACATGAAATGCTATCACTAATGGATGGGTTTTCTAGATACAACCAAATCAGGATAGCAGATGAGGATCAACATAAAATCGCATTCACAACACCATGGGGTACTTTTTGTTACTGGGTCATGCCTTTTGGCCTTAAAAATGTTGGAGCTACATATCAACATGCAATGACAATAATTTTTCATGACCTCTTTCACAAAATTATGGAGGACTACGTGGATGATCTGCTAGGCAAATCCAAGACAAGACAAGAGCACATTCCTATTCTAAAATAGATCTTTGAAAGATTGGAAAAATACAAGTTACGCCTGAATCCCAAAAAGTGTGTGTTTGGCATCACATCGAGAAAACTACTAGGATTCATTGTTTCCCACAGAGGCATTAAGGTTGATCCTGCAAAGGTAAAAGCTATTATGGAAATGCCTCCACCAAAGACTCTCAGACAACTGCGGAGTCTCCAGGGAAAACTTCAATTAGTCAAATGTTTCATTTCACAGCTAGTAGACAAGTGCCATCCATTTGCACACCTATTGCATAAAGACACAAAATTCAAATGGGATTGCTTATTTCAAAAGGCCTTTGACAAACTAAAAGAATATCTAGCATCACCTCCAGTTTTGATGCCACCTACCCCTGTAAAACCCATCATTTTGTACATATGTGCTACTATAGTGGCATTGGGGGCATTATTGGCTCAAACAGATGATCAAGGGAAGGAACACACCATTTACTACATCGGTCAAACATTGGTAGGATATGAACTCAATTACACCCCCATTGAAAGAGCATGTTTGGCATTAGTGTTTAGCACACAAAAACTTCGACACTATATGCTGAACAACAAAACAAAGCTGATTGCCAAGATAGACCCACTTAAATATCTCTTGTCTAAAGCTACTCTCACTGGCAGAATTGCTAAATGCATCATGCTCTTGAGTGAGTTTGACATTGAATACGTGGACAGAAAGGCAATCAAGGGACAAGTTATTGCAGATTAGCTGGCTGAAGCTCCACTTCCAGGTGACCATCCTCTTCTCACAGAATTACCAGATGAGTTCATTATGGCTGTCACCACATCCCCCACATGGCAATTATACTTTGATGGCTCTTGCACTCAAAACAGTTCGGGGGCAGGAATATTATCGATTACACCTCAAGGAGATGGCATCCCCAAATCATACAAAATAGCCTTTGCATGTACCAATAACATAGCAAAATACGAGGCACTCATCACAGGTTTGCGTCTGGCTATCCACTGGAAAATAAAGGAGTTACAAGTTTATGGTGATTCTCAGCTCGTTATAAAACAAGTCAATGATGAATACTAGAGAAAAGATGATAAACCCCTTCCTTATCGTACCATGGTTGAAGATCTTAAGCAACATTTCATAGCAATCATATTTAATCAAATCCCACGAGCAAACAACAGGGTTGCAGATGCAATGGCCACCATTGGCTCCCTCCTTCAAATGCTAGCACATAGTCAGAAGTGCAAGTTCTTGGTTGAGCAATTATTAATACAAGCATATGACCTACCAGAGTCTGAAATGGTGTGTGTTCTCATTGGTCCTGAGTCCCCTTGGTACCAAGAAACCTTCGCTTTCCTCAAAGACAACACCATTCCCCCACATCTCACAAAAACCCAACAACAAACCTTCATCCGTCGATGTGCTCGTTACACCATCCTCAGAGATACCATATTCAAAAGGCATTTCGATGGTTCCCTCCTAAGGTGTTTACATAAACAAGAGGTGGAATGGGAATTATGCGAAGTACACGAGGGTATCTGTGGGGCACACTCAAGTAGGCTCACATTGGCTAAAAATATTTTTAGAATAGGATACTATTGGCCTAAAATGGAGGTAGATGCATATAATTATGTGAAGAAATGCATCCCTTGCTAGCAACATGGCAACAAAATTCATGCACCGTCACAAGAATTGTAGCCATTTATAACACCATGGCCCTTCTCATAGTGGGGGCTCGATCTCATTGGAAAAATCCATCCTTCATCATCCAATGGACATAAATTCATTATCACCACCACCGAATACTTCACCAAGTGGGTAGAGGCTATCCCTCTTACTTTCACCACTGGCAAGCAAATATCCAAATTCATCCTGAACTACCTAATCTGCCAATATGGCATCCCAAAAGTTATCATCACAGATAATAGAAGATAATTTAAAAACCAAGATGTCAAAGAACTCTACCAAAAATTCAACATCCAACACCGCTTCTCCACTCCATATTACCCCCAAGGCAATGGCCAAGCCGAAGCTTCTAATAAAACCCTAATAAAAATCCTCAAAAAGATAGTCAATGAAGCAGGCCATGATTGGCACCTCCAACTCCATCTTGTGTTGTGGGCCTACTGCACCTCCATCCGCACCCCCACAGGTGCCACTCCTTATTCCCTAGTATTTGGTTCTGAAGCCATCCTTCCCCTTGAGATTAAGAACCCCTCTCTAAGGGTATTGTTACAAAATATCTTACCAGATGAGGAATATAGAATTGTTTGCTTACAAGAGCTAGAATTGTTAGATGAAAGGTGCCTCAAGGCCTTGAATCATCTCCAGGTATATCAAAACCGTCTACGCATGAGTCACCATAAAAAAGTCAGAACCCAAGAATTCCAGATTGGTGATCTTGTCCTCATGGAGAATTAGAAAAATCTACAAGAAAGACAAAAGAAAGGCAAGTTAGAGCCTAATTGGCTTGGACCATATGTAATCACAACAAAGTATGGATTAGGAGTTTATTAGTTGGCTACTCTTGAAGGCGATCTTGTCGATGAACCAATGAATATAATGCACCTCAAAAGATTTTATGCCTAATCCTCAGAAAGTCTTAAATTGTCAAAAAACCAAAAAAAAATTAAATTAAAAAATCAAGAAAAATACAAAATATATATATATAAGAAAAAGATCCTAAAAAAAGCGTCACTTTGGTGAAAACCTCCATACAGGCACCAAGGTAAATAATCGGATCCACTGTCTATCAAGTCAACACTGCAAATCACTCTCTGTCCAATCCTCCCATTCACAGCATTCCTTCCCTCTTGCCTTCTAATAAAACACGTGTATGATGATGAGTCTTCACCTAAGTCATGAATAAGGAATGTACCATCAAGCTAAGATTTTATGCCTCTATGTAAGCTTCAAGAAGTCTTCAGAAACAATCCCAGGTCTGCTAGTCACTCTCCAAAACCATAAAATCACTTGCCTAAAATCTACAAGACCATGTTGCCCTAGGGATGATTCCTTCCCTCACCTGGAAACCTAATCCTCCATTCTAGTCCTACTCTTGGCAAGAGGTATCAGTTGGGTATATTTGACTTGTTAAATTTTGTTGGATCTTTTCATTTAGACTTGCATCTTTTGCCATACGACTACAACTATCTATGAATGCCTAGATTGGTCATATCTATGTATGTCACAATAGCTACATACTAGGACATATTTTCATAGTATGGCATGTTTTGGATCCCTCATATACAAACCGACAACTTGGTACTAGTGTTTATCAACACTTACCTTCTCGTGTACAAGAGGTTTCAGTGTGTTTGAGGGTTTTCTTGCATGAACCCACAACTTTGTATTAGTGTTTCTTAACACTTGCATAGCTGTGTATAAGGAATTCCCGTTTATTTGAGAGTCAGTCCACACCTTGGGTTTCTCAAGGCATCCTGATTTCTATAATCAGTGGTGCAAGTCACCCAGGGCAATATCAAAATAGGTTGGCTCTCCACATTTGTTGTGCACAAAATTCTCATCATCATTAATCCCACGGAGTTCTTAATTTCCCCCATTTCTCATCTATTCCATATTCTTCTATCTAAGATCATTGTATTATTATTGGCATATTCCCTCTTTGTATTATTCACTCACATCATATAGATTACATTACTTATCTCATTTTAGTCAATCATTTTCCCACAAAACATTTATATTGCATCACATAAATAAAAGATACACTCATCCATATAGCATTACATTTAGACTGCATTATAAATCATTCACACATGTGTATTTATACATAAAGCATAAAAATCACTCATCCTGCATCCAAAAAACTATATCAGTAACACATTATAAACATACATATATATACATCCACTCTGCATCACAAAATAGGTTAGCATAGCACATCCATGATTACATCCATATATGACATCATAAGAAAAACAAAAATAATCCATCACAATAAAATGCTACACATCATCTGCCACCAACCAAATCATGTATATATATATATAAAGAGGAAAATGTGTCTATCATCATACAATGATCACCCTGAAGGGTCAAAATATAATACACAAGCAAAATGGGGAGCTAGCTCTCCCCATCTATCTCTCCACCTCCCTCTACTATACCTCCCTTTTTTGTACCCCGCTCTGCAATACACTCTCAGTGTACGAGGTTGCTCGCTTTCCTATAGGCACTACTTTGTGATATAAACCCCTATAATACTATGCCTCTTGAGATGATCTCTCTTCTCTCTCTCGCTGCTACAGACTGCCAGAAAATATCTGCACCAATCTAGCTAGAACCAATGCTTGGCGGGCTGCATCCCTCTCCCCCTGCAGTCGTGTGACATCTTCCTCCGCCCTCTGCACTCTGGCCCATAACCCCTCTAACTCAGCATCCTTCCAACGAAGAGCATCCTGTAATCCTGCTATAGCTATCCCTGACCAGGCCTCCTCAAGCATCCTCTCTAACTCCTCCCCCTCCCCCTCAAAGCATCCACCTTTGTCCTAGCAATATGGAGGCTCTCTGTCAGATCAGATATCTCCTGTGTCAGCTTCCCCACCTCCACCTCCATGCTCTCCCTCTGAGCCCTCTCTACCTAGAACTCATCCTCCACGAAATGAAGCCTCACCCAATAGCTATCCCGCTCTTGCTCCAATTGGTCAAAATCAGCCTGTGACAGTCCTCCCCTCTCCCTTGCCTATGTCTCAGGAATATCCATTGGCACAGCCTCTCCCTCTCCAACTGCAGCCTCCATAGCCTCTCCCACTGGGGCATCCCCTTCGTCTCCCTCCTCTTCCACTAGCCCCCTCCACCATACAACCCGGACTCTCCTCTGCTCTCCGCTTGCGCCACGCCCTGCCCGAACTACAACTCTCTCTCCTAGGCCATCATCCTCCCCACCCACCACCTAATCAACCCTTGGCTCCAACTCCTCGTCATCCAAAACTCCCGGAATGGTAAGCCGCACTGGCAAGTGCCCCTCCCACCAGCTCCTATATCCACCAGTCATACCTAGGTCCTCCCCTGCTCCCATCCTCTCATCCCAAACTATGTGAAAAGCTTTCTGGAAACTCATCCACCCATCCAAGGGACTCGCTGTAGGCCCCCAATACCTCACCTCCCATGTAATCCAGAGATACATTGGAATATCCCCCAAAATATCCTGCACCTGCCCAAGCTGTCAAGCCACCCTGAATGGAGCATAATACTCCATGATATAGACTGACCTCCCAAAAATCCACATCTTGACTCCTGCCTAGTGCAGCTGCCAATCATCTCTCCATTGCTCACATCCCAAAAATGGCCTCCATGTAAATTGTGCCAGCTCATCTAGGATCCACCTCCAAAACCACACGGATGTTGTCTGTGTGTAATGCAACAATCCCCTGTACCTCTCCACAAGTGGCTGTCACGACTGTGTATCCTAAAATTCCAGTGGCCAAGCCACTACAATATGCTCCCACACCCACATGTGAAGCAGTGTAACCCCCGCAGACAAACAGGCATACTCTTTATAGGTCACCAAGTGCATATCATGATAAAGCTGGGCCAGTATCGCAGAGCCCCAGGCATACTACACACCATCATGCACCATGAAGTAAACACATCGGCTCCACCCCAGAGGAAATCCGTGTCCACCCAAATTCGGTAGGATCCGCCCACTCAAAAAGCCGCAAATCACTAAAACCAACCGAGGAATCTGCTGGATACCCATCGATTGGCCCAAGTACATCCTGCTCCTATCTAGCATCGGTGGCATCTCATACTCGCACACCTCCCTCAGATAAAAATTGGTTGCATCCAACCGATACTCAAGGATCACGCAATGAACGAAGATCTTCAAGATCCTCCAAAAATCTAATAGGGTCACTGTCACCTCTCCAGTCGGTAAATGAAAGGTGTTATACCGACTATCCCACCTCTCCACTAATGCAATCATTATAGTAGTATGCGCCCATATCCTAGGCCACTTGCCTATGTAATATAACCCTAGCGCAGTTAGCACCTCCAGCTCATCACGGGCTAACTCATGGTAGAGACTCATTGTGGGAGGCCAATGCTACCTCGAAGACAGTGGTCCCCTCTCCATCTACATCCATTAAAGAAAAACGTTATTTTTCATACCCAAAAAATTCATTCCCTCACCTCCCGAACCACCCATACCCCTTCTCCCATGCCAAAAATTCTAAACAAAAAGTGCATCCCCCCCTTCCCAAGTGCACGCGTTGATTTACCCAGCACTCATGCCAAAACCATGACGTACGCGTCGTTTTGCAGACGCTCGCGCCAACAGAGCCCCCCCTATTTTCTCTATTTTCCCCTTCAAAACCTGTCAGCGCGAGCGCCCATGCTTTAGCGCAAGCACCCACGTAATGCCTTAGGCACCGATGCTGAAACGTGAGTGCCCGCATCAAAATACAAACATCGCGCTGATGTGCGAGCGAACACGCTAATTCCCCCATTCCCACCCAAAATTCATATTTTACACAGACCCCCGGTGAGCACCTGCGCTAATCACTAGCGCTCGTACTGGCCTAGGGGTGCGCACACTAAAACAACGATTAGCGTGTGTGCCTTGCCAAACCTACCACCCCTTTTCCAACCCTAATTTTAGCCAAAATTAAAAATTTCGAAAGGAGAGATAGACCTACTCATCGATGGTCCATAGCTCCTCAGTGAGTCGAATCGTCGGATCCTCTCAGCGCAATGATCACGAACTAGAATATAGTCCATTTCTCCTTCTCTTCTTCTTCGCTCTGAGTGGCTCGAAGGCCTCTGTGTAATAATGACCCCTCATTGGGCCTGTTGTGGCTTATATGGGCCCCCATGAGGATCCATTTTCCCTTGCGATCTTGCATCTCCTATTCTTCTTTCCAAATTCTTCACGACTGCTTCATATTTCTTCCTCATTTATCCCTTCCACCTTGATTCTTCTTCCTCTTTTTTCGAGAATTTTTCGTCCTTTTTCCAAAAAAATTCTCAAGGGGGCATACACCTCCCATGCTTTACGCTGGGACATCCTTTTCTTCTTCTATCTTCTACACACTGCAAAAATGTACACTTAAAAATAATTATTTTAATTTTAATTTTATTTTTTTTAATTCCTCACATAATTAATTTTGATTCTGATAATGTCTTATATAGGATAAATCCTTCTTGAAACCAGATGTTGTGATCAATCATGTCTTACATAGGATGAATCCTTCCTGAAACCAGACACTCCAATCATGTCTTATACAGGATGAATCCTTCCTGAAACCACAAGCTCTGATCATGTCTTATACAAGATGAATCCTTACTGAAACCAGACATTGTGATCAATCATGTCTTATATAGGATGAATCCTTCCTGAAACCAGATGCTTTGATCATGTCTTATACAAGATGAATCCATCCTCAAACCAGACGCTTTGATCATGTCTTATACAGGATGAATCATTCCTGAAATTAGACGTTGTGATCAATCATGTCTTATATAGGATGTATCCTTCCTGAAACCAGACGCTCTGATCATGTCTTATACAGGATGAATCCTTCTTGAAACCAGATGTTGTGATCAATCATGTCTTATACAGGTTGAATCCTTCCTAAAACCAGACGCTTTGATCATCTTTGTCTTATACAGGATGAATCCATCCTAAAACCAAACTGAATCTAGATCTTATCAATCAAATCGAACGAGATTTTTCAATCTTACCTACCTAAGCCATCAAGCTAATCAAAGAACTTGCATTTTCATCAAACCCCAGTTGTAGAAATCAAACCAAATCTATCAGGATGTCAATCTCGTAAAACTCCAAAAAATTAATTATCTCAATTGATCTCCTGAGGGGGCATCATTCATACCAAAACTTAGCAATCAAGAGCTGAGGCATCCTATCAAATGATATATCATCATCAATGAAACGAGATTATTCTTTGAATCAATGCGTCATCACACCTTTCTTCAAACAGGGGCAAAATGTAGACACTTAAAAATAATTATTTTTAATTATATTTAATTCCTCACATAATTAATTAATTAATCATGTTAATTCAAATTCTACTCAATATTAATTAAAATTGTCAGTATAGTATGTGACTGATTTATTTAATAAATCAATCCCTTTCTTTATTCTTCTAAAAAATTAAATCCTCACAAATCTTCCTCTTGGCTAATTAATTTCAATTAATTAGTTAACCTATATGATTCATACAAATCACCTTTCTAATTTATCATAATCCCCCTAAACCCACTTAACATTATTCTTCTAATTTTTAATTCCCCCACTCATTCTCTCTCCTAGTCAAATCCTCCTACAAATCCTATCCCACCTAAATCTTCCTCTAATCCCCTCCTAATGAGTTGCTAGTTGCTAATCATCATGATTAGCCACAAATTCAACCCCTTGTCCCTTCCATCCAACTACTAGCTTTTAATGCTCTTTTGCTAGGTGAATGTGAGATTTTTAAAATCTCACAATCCTCTAGGCATCTCCTCTCCCAAGGAATTTTGAATTCCTTCTTATTCCTCTAATCCCCATGATTATCCCTTTTTGGAGAATTTTAAATTCCTCCTCCCCATTCTTCAAGGAATGTCACATCCCTTGCTCCTCTCAAGGCACATTGGGAAGTCTTCCCAATGTGCTTTTCTCTTCTCAAGGTACCTTGGGAAGTCTTCTTAATGTACCTTGAGGAGTGTGGAGACAAGAAATGCCTTTAAAGCATATCTCTTGGTCCCCACACCC
The DNA here is from genome assembly GCF_030272615.1 of Cryptomeria japonica. NCBI lineage: Eukaryota > Viridiplantae > Streptophyta > Pinopsida > Cupressales > Cupressaceae > Cryptomeria > Cryptomeria japonica. Next base: position 142,035,141 of record NC_081414.1, read on the forward strand.
TCTCTTGGGCCTTGTGGGAGCTCACAAGCATTCTTATCCCTTCATCTTGAATCCATCCTAGCCATCCATTTTTCCTCTCCTCTTCCTATAAATTGAGGATGCCATCCTTTCATTATTCATCTCCAAGTTTAGTAATCTTATGCTACCCTTTTGAGCCTAGGAAAATCATTTTAGCATCCTTATCATATCAAAATCATCCTACATCCACACTTAATCCTCTCATCTCCATCATCCTCCAAGATCCATCTCATTTGTGCACAACATTGGAGAGCCATCCACATCAAGTAAGAAAGAGGAGCACATCAAGTGGAGCATCATCCAAGGGTGCCTTCACCTCATCAAGCTCCATCCGAAGAAGAAGGTATTGGTTTCTGAGGTATATGCATTTCATCCCTGTTTTGAGCATTTCAACTTATGTCTTTTGATTTCATGTGATTATATGTTTGATTTGCATATTTGTCATCTAATCCACCTCACAGGTCTTTTCCCCTCTTCAAGATGAGTCATGAATTTGTTGATGAGATGAAAAAGGAGTTTGAAATGTCACTCATAGGGGAGATTAAGTTCTTCATTGGACTGCAGATTCAGCAAATGAAAGATGGAATCTTTATTATTCAGTCCAAGTATGTCAAAGAGGAATTGAAGACCTTTGGCATGGAAGATAACAAAATGGTTGGTACACCAATGATAACCGGTTGTAAACTATCAAAGAAGAATGACTCAGGATTGGTAAATGAGAAGGAATACCGATCAATTATTGGTAAGTTTCATTATGTAGTGCATAGAAAACCAGACATTGCACATACAGTGGGTATTACTGCTCGGTTTCAAAAAAGCCCAAGAGAATCCCACTTGGTAGCAGTCAAGTGGATTCTTAGATATCTAAAGGGAACTATTGAATATGGATTGTAGTACTCATAGAGTGATGATTTCAACCTGAAAGTGTTCACAGATGCTGATTGGGCTGGTAATGTGGATGACCGGAAGAGCATAAGCGATGGTGCATTCTTTCTCGGTGGTAGACTAGTCTCATGGATGAGTAAAAAGAAGAGTTGTATCTCTCAGTCTACAACAAAAGCAGAGTATGTTGTAGCTTTTATGAACTACACCCAGACTATTTGGATGAAGCATGTATTGAATGGCTTCAAAGTTCCTATATCTGAACCGGTAAGTATATTTTGTGACAATACAAGTGCAATTAACATTTCCAAGAATCAGGTTTTACATGATAGAACCAAGCACTTTGAACTCAAGTATCATTTCTTAAGGGAAAAGGTTCAGAACAAAGAGGTGGTATTGGAACATGTTTCTAGTAAGGAGCAGTTAGCAGACATATTCACCAAGCCTCTACCAAAGGCTACATTTACCTATTTGAGAGGTGATTTAGAGGTGGTGCCCCTTCAAGAGGTAAACTAAAAGTTTGTGCTCCACATTAGTCAGATTCTACTTTGCTATATCTTTTCAGGATTTATGTGTTGAAGGATGCTACTTCTCAGGGGGAGTAGCATAGTGGAAGAGGAAAGCTCGTGCCTTCACTTTGGCATTGTTGTCAAAGGGGGAGAAGATGTGATGCAGAAAGAGAGATATCTTTGTATATTGTCATCAATGCCAAAGGGGGAGATTGTTGGCATTTGTGCAGAGTATGTTGACATGATGATATTATGTTGTCATTGATGTTAATATGTTGAAGAGTGAACTGGTTAAGCAACTAGAAAATTGAATCGGTATAATGCTGTGAGCTGATATATGTACAAAAGGAGAAGAGGTATGTTTGTTCAGGTGAACCGGTATGATGTAATGTGAACCAGCATATGGAATGTTTTCTATTAAGGTTTAATATAGTATGACTACCGGTTGGTAGTCTTAGCCTCAGGGTTTCTGGTTGGAGTGACTTGAGCCTGTGTGACTCAACTGATGACATTATGCGATGAGTTAGCATTGTGATAGTGATCAGATCATGTTGCCACATCAGATTCGTGCACGTGAAGGATCTTGCATGAAGGGGATTGATCCTATCTACCTCGGGAATGTGCGAAGTCTATGCAAACAGTGGAGAATGTGTGATGGGTTATCCCCTCCATGAAGCGGTGAAGAATGAACAATGGAGACTATCTTGAGATCTGTTCAAGACCATTGTATTCAAATGCAAAGTGGTCAATGGTCAGGATTGAACTGACTGAATTGCTCAACCTAAATGTTTATGGTTTAAGGTTTTTGCTACCGACCTATCTGTTTCCTATAAGGTCGATGTTGTGTTTCTTGTTGAGGTTGTTGGCAAATGTTCTATGTGTATCTAAGTGCAAAGATACGTGATTCTTGCTAGACCAAATAAGAGATTTGATACTTGCAAAGTGTGTGTGCAAAAGGAACTAAAGCAAATCTGCATTGGCATTGTGTGCTGTTACCAGATCATTGTAATACCTGTTGAGCTTTAACCACTTCAATAGTTGAAAAATCCCTTAATAGGGTAGCTTTAACCAACTTGCTGTAAATAATTTAATAGGGTGACTCAAAGCCATTGAGTTCAGAAAATCCTCTAATAAGGTAACCTCTAACAGGGTTTAACCCTTAACTGGGTGATCCTTAACAAGATCGGTTCCTAACAGAACCTGTTGTAATAGTCTTTAACCAGACTAGGCTCCTAATAGAGCGGATTTCTAAAGAGTTCAAAAATAGCTTGTGGGTATTCATCCCCACCGTGGTTTTTCCCAGTTGGGTTTCCATGTGAAAAATATGTGTGTTATGGGTGATGCCTATTTCCTGTGATGTTTTGTTATTTCCTGATTAGTGGTGAATCATGTTGATCTAGCAAGTTTTTATATATTTCTGATGGTAGATTACCTGTTTATGCACAAGGATAAAGTGGAAATAAAGGTGTAAGTTGTGTGGAAAGACAAGTGTTTCAGGTTTATGTCTTTCACAGTCGCATTGTGTTTAACTAGCAGTAATCTGGTTTAGACCAGTGTTAGTGATTGTCGGTCAGGTTCATTGTCTGTAGTCAAACCGGTTGAGGAAATTTTTTTGTGGTTGTACTGATTCACTCCCCTCCTCTCAGTATTGGTTTGGTACTCACTGTTCATCATTGAGTTATCAATTGGTATCAAAGTGTCCTCCAGGTCCTCTATGTTGTAAGCTTAACCACTTGAGGGAAAGATCATACTATAATGATGAAGAGGGAAGGTCCAAAGTTCAACAGAGACAATTTCAAAATATGGAAGGATAGAATGAAGATATACATCAGAAGCATGGGTGCTCAACACTAGAGCTATGTTGAGAATGCTTTTGCTATTCCTACCGGTACTCTTATGAATGATGAAAAGAGAGAGAGACAAGAGAATGGGTAAGTCATGGAAGCCCTAATCAGCAGCTTATCTGACACTGAGTTTATTGATGTCTAGGATAAAGATAATCCCAAAGAAGTATGGGATACTCTTGAGGATATCTATGGCAGTGATGAGCATGTAAAACAGGCTAAGGAAGAAAGCCTTAGGGGAAAGTTTGAAGACATGTGGATAGTTGAAGGAGAGACCATTCAACAATATGGAATAAGAATCAAAACTGTTGCTAGAGATATCAAGAGTTGAGGTGGTAAAATGGAAGATTCTACTGTTATTAGTAAAGTCTTGAGGTCCTTGTTACCAGTCTATGTAATAAGGGTTGCTTCTATTCAGGAGTTGAGGTCAATAGACAAGACTAAGGTATCCCTAGACTAAATTTCAAAATTGATAGCCTATGAGCTAAATAGTTTTGATGGCAGTGTTCAAAAGACTCAATCAGCTTTTAAAACTTTTTTTGCACCATCCAAAAAAGGAAAAGAAGCAAGCACTAGTGGTGAACCAAGATAGAGCAGAGAAATGGATGATGAGGAGATTCTGATGGAATTTGAAGCTCTACTTGCCAAGAGACTTCCTAAGGGAACTGACAAATACAAAGGTAGGCTCCCTTTGAAATGCTTTTCTTGTAACCGGATACGACATATTGTTGTAAACTATCCTAATGGTGACAACAAGGACAAACCAGAAAGGTTCAAGAAATTCAAAGGAGGAAACCGAAGAAACTATTTTTTAGCAGTTGATGAAGGTGTCATAGATGAGGAATCAAAAGATGAAGAAAATGAAGATATTGTGTTTGTTCTAGTAAAGGAAAATGTGTTAGACAAGAAGGCTCTTGTCTCCCATTTTGATAATTTCAATGAGTGGATTATTGATAGTGGCTGTTCTCACCATATGACTAGTGACCGGAGCAAGTTTCTATCTTTAGAAGAATATGATGGTGGGGTGGTTCATTTTGGTAATGATGCACCATGTATGGTCAAAGGAAGAGGGTCCATCTCTCTGAATGGACAAAGCACTACTAACAATGTGTATTGGGTGGAAGGTCTCAGACACAAATTATTGAGTGTTGCCCAGCTTAATGATAGTGGACTCACTCTGGAATTCAAAAATGGAGTGTGCAAAATCAAAGGAAAGAATGGTGAACTGATGGCCACCAGTATGCAGACCAAAGGTAACCTATTTCAGTTGAATGCAAATGTCAGTACATGTCTTATGGCTAAGTTTGATGATAGCTAGATATGACATAGGAGACTCTGCCATGTTAACTTTGATAACATTGTGAAGGCCAGTAAGATCAAGGCAGTTAGAGGATTGTTGGTGCTAAGAAAACCCAAAAATCCTTTGTGCAAAGAATGTCAACTGGGGAAAATGTCTTCCTCAACTTTCAAAGGTAAATCTTTCACAACACATAATTTACTTGATCTTGTGCATACTGATTTGTGTGGTCCTATGAAAACTAGGAGTGTGTAGGGAGATAAGTATTTTATGATTCTTACAGATGATTTCTCAAGAATGATGTGGGTCACATTATTGAAGGACAAGTCTGAATCCTTCGGAAAGTTCAAATCTTTTAGAGCACTGGTAGAAAAGAAAGCGGCAAAAGAATCAAATGCCTTAGAACTGATCAAGGAGTGGAATTCACTTTTGATTAATTCAACAAATATTGTGAAGAGAATGGCATCAAGAGGAAACTGTCTGCCCCCAGACTCCATAGTAGAATGGGTTAGCAGAGAGGAACAACCGGACTATGGTTGAAGCAGCTAGAACTATGTTGATCCAAGGAGAGTTTTCTCACACCTTTTGGAGAGAAGTGGTGAGCACTGCAATCTACACAATGAACTAGGTACTCATCAAGAAAGGAAAGGATAAAACTCCTTATGAGTACTAGACCAGTAAGACACCAGTGGTAAGCTACTTTAGAGTATTTGGTAGCAAATGTTATATCAAGAGGAGTGAACATCAGAGCAAGTTTGATGCAATATGTGATGAGGGAATGTTCCTTGGATATTCCACCAAAAGAAAAGCTCTCAAATGCTTCAACAATAGGACTCAAAGAATTGTTGAAAGCATCAATGTTAGAGTTGATGAAACCTCTGAGAAATCTGAGGAAACTGACAGTGAGCAAGTAGGAGATGAACCGGTAGCAGAACCAGTTGCAAAATAGCCAAGCACTAGTAACAGTGCTCCTACACCGGTGGATGCTGATGCTGATGAAGATGAGGATGAAGAAGAGAAGAAAGAGGAATCTATTAAGAATATACCTAGGTATGTAAAACTCAATCATGATCCAAAGTAGATCATAGGAGACAAAGATGCAAGAATTATTATAAGAAGAAAGGTCAGAGAAAACTCATGCGTGATATCTGAATTTGAGCCTAAATCATTCAAAGAGGCACATAAAGATGAAGACTGGATCAAGGCTATGTAAGAAGAACTTGATCAAATAGAGAAGAATGATACATGGTCTTTGGTACCCATACCGAAGCATAAAAATGTCAATGGAACCAAATGGGTTTTTTGAAACAAGCTAAATGAGGATGGCACAGTGGTAAGGAACAAAGCCAGACTAGTATGTAAAGGATATGCCCAAAAAGAAGGAGAAGACTATGGAGAAACCTTTGCTCCAGTAGCAAGATTGGAAGGAGTGCGTATGCTTCTTGCATATGTAGCTTTTAAAGGATTCAAGGTATACCAAATGGATGTAAAATCTGCATTTCTAAATGGAATACTTGAAGAGGAGGTATATATAGAGCAACCAGATGGGTTTTCCCTATCTGAGGATAGTGACATGGTGTGCAGGCTACATAAAGCGTTGTATGGACTGAAGCAGGCACCTAGAGCATGGTATGAATGCTTGCACTCCCATCTTGTGAAGATTGGATTTGAAAGAACAAGTGAACATAGCAATATCTACTTGAAATCAAAAGGAGATCAGATTCTAATATGTGAAGTATTTGTTGGTGACATAATCTTTTGGTGATGATGACAAGATGAGTCATGAATTTGCTGATGAGATGAAAAAGGAGTTTGAAATGTCACTCATAGGGGAGATTAACTTCTTCATTGGACTGTAGATTCAACAAATGAAAGATGGAATCATTATTACTCAGTCCAAGTATGTCAAAGAGGTATTGAAGACCTTCGGCATGGAAGACAACAAAACGGTTGGTACACCAATGATAACCGGTAGTAAACTATCAAAGAAGAATAACTCAGCATTGGTAAATGAGAATGAATATCTATTAATGATTGGTAAGTTGTATTATGTAGTGCATAGCAGATCAGACATTGCACATGTAGTGGGTATTACCACTCAATTTCAGAAAGGCCCAAGAGAATCCCACTTGGTAGCAGTCAAGCGGATTCTTAGATATCTAAAGGGAACTATTGACTATGGATTATGGTATCCATACAGTGATGATTTCAACCCGAAAGTTTTCACAGATGCTGATTGGGCTAGTAATGTGGATGACCGAAATAGGACAACCGGTGGTGCATTCTTTCTCGATGGTAGACTGGTCTCATGGATGAGTAAAAAGAGGAGTTGTATCTCTTAGTCTACAATAGAAGCGGAGTATGTTGCATCTTTTATGAACCACACCCAGACTATTTGGATGAAGCAAGTATTGAAAGGCTTCCAAGTTCCTATATCTGAACCGGTAAGTATATTTTGTGACAATACAAGTTCAATTAACATTTCCAAGAATCTAGTTTTACATGCTAGAACCAAGCACTTTGAACTCAAGTATCATTTCTTAAGGGAAAAGGTTTAGAACAAAGAGGTGGTATTGGAACATGTTTCCAGTAAGTAGCAATTAGTAGACATATTCACCAAGCCTCTACCAAAGGCTACATTTACCTATTTGAGTGGTGAATTAGGGGTGGTGCCCCTTCAAGAGGTAAGCTAAAAGTTTGTGGTCCACATCAGTCAAATTCTAGTTTGCTATATCTTTTCAGGATTTATGTGTTGAAGGATGCTACTTCTCAGGGGGAGTAGCATAGTGGAAGAGGGAAGCTTGTGCCTTCACTTTGGCATTGTTGTTAAAGGGGGAGAAGATGTGATGCACAAAGAGAGATATCTTTGTATATTGCCATCAATGCCAAAGGGGGAGATTGTTGGCATTTGTGCAGAGTATGTTGACATGATGATATTATGTTGTGATTGATGTCAATATGTTGAAGAGTGAACTGGTTAAGCAACTACCAGTTAAGCAACTGGCAAATTGAATCGGTATAATGCTGTGAGCCGGTATATGTGCAAAAGGAGAAAAGATATGCTTGTTCAGGTGAACTAGTATGATGTAATGTGAACCGGCATATGGAATGTTTTCTATTAAGGTTTAATATAGTATGACTACAGGTTGGTAGTCTTAGCCTCAGGGTTTCTAGTTGGAGTGACTTGAGCCTGTGTGACTCAACCAATGACATTATGCAATGAGTTGGCATTGTGATAGTGATCAGATCATGTTGCCATGTCAACCTCATGCACTTTAGGATCTTTCATGAAGGGGATTGATCCTATCTACCTCAAGAATGTGCGAAGTCTTTGCAAATGGTGGAGAACGCATGATGGGTTATCGCCTCCATGAAGCGGTGAAGAATGAACGATGGATATTGTCTTGATATCTGTTCAAGACCATTGTATTCAAATGCAAAGTGTTCAATGGTTAGGATTGAACCGACTGAATTTCTCAACCTAAATGTTTAGGGTTTAAGGTTTTTTCTACCGACCTATCTGTTTCCTATAAGGTCAATGTTGTGTTTCTTGTTGAGGTTGTTGGCAAATGTTGTGTGTGTATCTAAGTGCAGAGACACATGATTCTTGCCAAATCAAATAAGAGATTTGATACCTGCAAAGTGTGTGTGCAGAAGGAAGGAACTAAACCGGATCTGCATTGGCATTGTGTGCTCTTACCAGATTATTTTAATACCTATTGATCTTTAACCACTTCAATAGTTGGAAAATCCCTTAATAGGGTAGCTTTAACCATCTTGTTGTAAATCATTTAACAGGGTGACTCAAAGCTATTAAGTGCAGAAAATCCTCTAATAAGGTAACCTCAAATAGGGTTTAACCCTTAACCAGTTATTCTAGCCATCCTTTAACCGGGTGATCCCTAATAGGATCAGTTCCTAACATAACCTGTTGTAACAGTCTTTAATTGGACTAGGTTCCTAATAGAGCGGACTTCTAAAGAGTTCAAAAACAACTTATGGGTATTCATCCCCACGGTGGTTTTTCCACGTGAAAAATATGTGTGTTATGGGTGATGCCTCTTTCCTATGATGTTTTGTTATTTCTTGATTAGTGGTGAATCATGTTGATCTAGCAAGTTTTTATATATTTCTGATGGTAGATTACCTATTTATGCACAAGGATAAAGTGGAAATAAAGGTGTAAGTTGTGTGGAAAGAAAAGTGTTTCCAGTTTATGTCTTTCACTTCCCATTGTGTTTAACCGACAGTAATCTGTTTCAGACTGGTGTTAGTGATTGTCAGTCAGGTTCACTGTCTATAGTCAAACCAGTTGAGGAAAAGTTTTTGTGTCCGTATTGATTCACCCCTTCCTCTCAGTATCAGTTTGGTACTCATTGTTCATCATTGAGTTATTAGTAGGAAGGTCACCCAATTCATTCTTGAGTAATCATCTACAAACAACATCAAATATCTTTCACCGGCCAATGCTCTTGTCTTTGTTGGCCCACATAATTTTGTATGTGTCAACTCCAACGGTCTTGAGGTGTTATATTCCTTTCTTTTAAAGCTAACCTTTGCTTGCTTACCTCTGATACATTCATCACAGAATGTGCTTGGTGGTTTTATGATCTGAGATATGTTTCTCACACACTGGTTCTTGCTTATCTTAACCAGATTATCAAAATTCACATGGCCTAATCTCCAATTCCACAACCAACTTTCATCAACCTTTCCCATCACACATTGGGACTCATAGCATTCTTTCAGATTGTAGACATTACCCTTTGTTCTCTTTCCTTCTGCTACCACCTAACCGATACTCTGCTTTCTTATCTAACAACTAGTAGAGTCAAATAAAAACTTGTACCCTTTGTCACACATCTGACTTAGACTCAGTAGGTTATGCTTCAGTCCTTCCACATACTACACATCATGAGCCTTGAGCTTGCCATCAATATTCAGTCTACCCCAACCTTTGATCTTGATGGAGGAGTTGTCACCAAACCAGACTGAACCATCATTCAAATCATCAGGCTTGATGAATTTTTTCTTCTCTCCGGTCATGTGATTTGAGAAACCACTATCAACTACCCATATATTCCTCCTTTTAGCATGAAGAGCAATCTACACAATCAAGTTGGACTCAGTCTTGTTTTTCTCCTTCTCTACCCAAACCTATTTTTCTTCTTTCTTTTCCTCTTCTGTCACTTTGTGTTCTAGTTTTTTTTCTAACTTCTCATCTGGTACTATTTTCTTTTTCTTGTTAGTTCTCAGCTGACAATACCTTGCTATGTGACCAAAATTTTGACACTTATAACATTTCACATTAGCACTGTAAGATGTACTCAAAGCATTCTTGTAGGACATTTGCATATTAATCCTGCATTCATAACTCTTGTGACCAAAATCATTGATATTATAACATGTGACCTTTGTACTTTGTAATGCATCAAATGAGTTTCTACTCTCAAAACTAGGGTTGGCATTCATTTTCCTACAATCTTCCATTCTATGACTGAAGTTATTACACCAATGACAATAACCATGAAAATTTGGAACATACCGGTTAGGTTGTCTTGAAACTGCAAATGGTTGCCTCACTAGGGGTCTTCCTTTCATGTGTCTAACTCTTGTGAATTCTTCATGATCAACACTTGCATTTCTCTTTGGATCTGCATGTTGGAATATTGAGTATGGTCTTCAATTCACTGATTGAGGATACTGGTTTGTGTGGCGGTTTCTAGCAGCATTTGCATATGTCTTCTTGATGGTATCCTTTCTTACCATGAATGTCTCCTTCTCTTCACCTTTATTTGAAGAAGTGAATTGTATCTCCTTATTAGATGTGTTTTTTTCTGTTTGAACTTTGACCTTGTTGATAACCTAAGCCACTGGTATCTTTATATTGCTTTTTTTTTCTTAGCATCTTGTCCAGGGCTTCAGTGCTACCTTCATATTTGCTTCTCACTTTTATTTCTTCCTAACTTTTCTCTAGTTCCTTCTTGAGTTTCACTATTTCTTCTTCTAGATTTTGATGCTCCTTCTCCTTATCACTCACACCGATGCTAGTGGTTTCATGGATCCTTTTGGATTCTTCTAGTTGGAGTTTTAGGTCTGCAATAGTTTTCTTGGACTATTCAAGAGATTTCTCCAATAATTCTTGTTCTTCAGCTGCAACCCTTTTTACCTTCTTCAAACCTCTCCTTGTTTTCTTTAGCTCATCTAAGGCACTAATGAGCTCTGCTTCAAGATCCACTTCTCCTTCTTCAGGTATTGGAACCTCTTGAGCCATGAAAAGGTTTTCTCTAAGTTCATCTTCACTGCAACAGTCATCTAAGGAACTTTCCTCATCTATGGTATCATTTTCATGTGTGTAAAGACTTCTCTACTTCTAGTAACCTCTTCTACCATGTCGATAAACATTATTCTTCTTATCCTTACCATATGATCTACTACCACTTGATTTATCATCTTTATTCTTATCACCATAGGGACATTTAGCAGCAAAATGTCCAATCTTTCCATAGTTGAAACATTTCAAAGGCAACTTTCCTTTGTATTTGCCTGAACCCGTTTTGAGTCTTCTAGCAAATTTTTCCATTATATCATCAGAGTCTTCACTGGTTGTATCATGAGAAAACTCTTATTTTCCTTTTCTTGATGTTTTGAATGCAGTTTCTTTCTTCATAGTCTTAGTTTTGATAGTCCTCATCTCATAAGCAGTTAGGGAGCCCTACAACTCATCCATTGTATACTTTAAGATCTTTTGCTTCTTCTATTGCTGATACCTTTGTGTCATACTTAGATGTAAGATATCTAAGTACTTTCTTCACTACCACCTCATCTTTTATTTCTTCTTCAAGCCCTCTAATGGTGTTTGTTGTTTCATCAATCCTTTGGAGATAGTCGGCAATCTTCTCTTCATCTCTCATCTTCAAACCCTCAAGTTGTGCTCTTAATGTTTGTAACTTGGCTTCCTTTACTTTAGCATCACCTCCAAATATCTTTTGTAGCTTAACCCAAGTTTCTTTGGCAAAGGAGAAATACATGACTTTAACAAACTCATTATTAGATAGCCCACTAAGAATGGCATTTTTAGCTTTAACATTGTTATCATATTCCTTCTTAGCATCTGGATCAGTAGGGGGATTATTAGGGACTGTATACCCATTCACAAATGACATCCATACATCACAACCTAGAGAGGATAAATAGGTTTCCATTCTTCTACTCCACAATGCATAGTTGACACCATCAAATATAGGGGCTTTTGAGGAAGCGGATTCATTTCTTATCATTGTGAACACTTGACAAGATCTACCCAAGCTAGAGAATACTTTTGACAAAACAGGGTACCTGGACTCTAATACCAATTGTTGGACACAATGGATCACTAAGAGGGGGGTGAATCAGTGATCTAAACACTTTTTCTTCAACAGGGAGATACCGGTAATAGATAAAACAAACTAGGTGCTAACCGATAACTCAAACAATGAAAACTAGTTGTGTAAAAGGATTTGTTAAAATATTAACATAACACATGCACAAGAATGCATCACACAACACTAGATATCCAACAAAAACCCAATGTGAGAAAAACCTCAGTGAGAATGGTTGTTGGAGATCTTCTTCTCCAATCTAGACTCACAATGGAAAAGATCTGATTACAATTTTAGGGCACCAACCCCTGATTTATGAACATGAACTCAAAGGAGCTACAACCCTTGCACTAAGCTCCAACTTAGTGAAAAACAATATAAATAGTTTAAACACAAAATGAGATCTTTGTTGCAAAATAAGTTTTGCAACCTTACAATATTCTGCTCTGTAGGTTTCAACCTTACCGGTCCATGTTCTATCAACCCACTCTGCAACTTTTCTTTGCTGATAACTTTTCTAAGTCCCCTTTCGCAATGTCTTCACTCTTTAACTCACACTTGATCACTCTTTATTAGGTACAACTTTTGTTGGTTTGTCACTTCTAAGTTCAATGCTCACTCTATCGGTTTGTTCCTTACACTGGTTTACCCTACTTCTCCTTACCGATACTATCTTCACTCAAAAACACTTCAAGTGTTTTTCTCTTGGGCTCTTAGAGAACAATTTTACACTTGCCTTCTATCTGTAGTAGCAACAATTGAATTCTCAAGTCATCATTTTTAAACTTGATCTTTCCCGTCAAGAGTCAATTCAAACTAAGGGTGGTTAGGGTTTCCTTCACCCAACCAAATCTTCATCAGATCCAATCCAATCTACCTTGGATCGATCACCTACATTGGAGAAATGCATTTGTATGTGTTTTCCATTATCCAATGCATATTTTCTAAAGATAGCAATCTCGACCATGATTTTCGGCCTTGAAATCTGTCGACTCATTTATGACCTAGTTGTTTCCTTCTCGAGGTAGCCACATCAATCTATTATTATCCCATTATTTTTGGTTGTTTTAGTAATATTGCCTAGCTATTTCAACTACCATGTCAATGGAAACTTTACCGACCTCTGCATGCTTTCCACACTTAGCTCCACATGGCATCACATTGGTCATACACTCAACTCATTGACACAAGGTTAGTTTACACTTGAACATTCAACAAAATCATACTGGCACAAGCCCTTACCAGTGAGACCTTCTCTTTTTGCTACCCAGTAGTGCATACTACACCAGTAGCACATCTTCACCTCTGGTGGCTTCTGATCATTTTAACATTCTTCCTCTTCATGATAAACAGGTAGCCAATCTCCAAATGGGTTTATTCTCTACCAGTTATCACTCAACATACTAACATACACATGCATTTCACCTCATACAGATGAAGTTACTGATAGTCTCAATACCTACTTGTCTTCCACCATACTAGTTGACAACCCTTAATGTTAATCTTCCTTATACCAGTTCAATCTTCTTTTTAGTGGGTAACATACCTTTACCGGTAGCCTACTATACCGGTCGACATCAATGACAACTCAATGCCAACAAGTGCATCACTAATCTTCTCACCCCAATCTATTTTGGTATTTTGTTTCCTGATTATGCTCATGTAGTAGCACATCCAGTTCTAAAAGTAATGAGAATTTCTCAGACCTTTCACTCATACTAGCATTGTGCCCATGCCATTGTATTCTTCATTAAATTCACTCCTATAGAATTATTTGGGCCATCTTGAAGTGGTAGAACCTATATAACATAAGATATCACTGAGAGGGGGGTGAATCAGTGATTTAAAAAAAAATTCAACTATGTGTGTACAACCTGTAAAGTAATGAAAACACTAATAATCAATCACACACAATGAATGCACCACACAACACTAGATATACGAGGAAAACCCAATGTGGGAAAAACCTCGGTGAGAATTCTACTAGAGACTACTCCTCCAATCCATCCTCACAATGGAATAACAATTTTACAATAGTTTAGGGAACCAACCGAAGGAGCACCAACCCAAAGGAGCACCAACCCCTACACTAATTTGAGCACCAACTCAAGGAGCACCAACCCCTGCACCAAGATGTTGACATTTCATGAAGATTGCATTGATGAACTATTGTGTTGTCATTAATGTCAATTGTAACCGGTAATGGAGTTGTATAGTCCAGTAAGTGAAGGAAACCGGTATTACTATAGAAGCAGTGAGATCAACTGGTAACCCTACCTGTTGATATGCCAAACCCTAACCGATGGAGCTTGGTGAATTGGTTGTGTTGATCTATGATCAAATGGTGATCAGAGATGATTATGCCATGTATGCATGATGCATGTGATGAGTTTCAAGTGGTTTTTGGTGCGTAGAGATAACTGTTTCATCTTGGGAATGAGCGAGTACATTGCATGAAGTGGAAACCGCGTGATGAGTTACAAATTTTGATGAGCGGTGATGAAGGAGTGGTCGAGGTTGTCTTGTACAATGTGCTTATGATTTCTATGTGATCTAATGGTCATGTTTAAACCGATGTGTTTGTAATCTCTATGAGATCTTAGGTTTGTGATATGTTACCAACCTATTGTTTTACTTATAAGATTGATGAGTTTTCTTGTAGTAGTGTTGGGAATTTTGGGTAAGTAGTGTGATTGATTGTTGAACCAGAAGGAGTATCTACAAAATGTTTGAAGGCAGATAGGAGCATGAAAATGATTTGATCAAGCAGAGTAGTGCTATTTACCAGATCAGCAAAACCTTGTTGTTCTCTAACAATTACAATAATTAAATCCCTTAACCGGGTAAGATTTAATAGGATTAGTGCTTTCTAAATCCTCTAACCAGGTGATCCATTATCTTGGATTTCAAATCCTCTATCGAGGTTACTCCTAACATGGTATTACCTTTAACAGGGTATTATAGTCAATCCCTTAATCAAGTGGTCCTTAATCGGATCTGTTCCTAACAGAACAATTATTGTAAAGCTTCTAATAAGGCTTGGCTCCTAATAGGGATCACTTTAGAAGAGTTCAAAATACTTGTGGGAATTCATCCCCACCGTGGTTTTTCCCATTTGGTTTTCCATGTCAAAAATCATTGTGTCAAGTGGTGAATGGTTTTTATGGTTATGTTTTGATATGGTTAATTTGCTTATATGATAAATCCACTTAGATGTGTTAAGATGACCAACAATTATCTGGATAATGCTTTTACTGATGTTAGTAAAGTGGTTTGATGTTTTTGTTAAATGGTTTGAGAGTTTTAGAGTTGTTACACTGTTATTTTGGTATGCTAGTCAATCGGTAAACTTAATAGTGCAATTGCAGTTTATAGTTCAGTGTTTGAACCAATTAGTTTAGTGATTGATTTATGAGTTGGGTTTTGAGTTTGGTGAAAGTTTATTTTATTTTCTATCTACTGATTCACCCCCCCTCTTAGTAGTTGTCTGAATCCTTATTGAGTAATCATATCATCAACTGGTATCAGAGCATTTCAATTCCTCTAGTGTCTAAGCCTAACAGCTTGAGCTAAAGATCTAGAAGAACATGATGAAGAAAGAAGGTTCAAAGTTCAATAGGGAAAAGTACAAAATATGGAGTGATAGGATGAAGATCGATATCAAGAGTCTAGGAAGTCAATATTGGGAACATGTTGTTACCAAATATACCTTACCTATTGGGATTCTGATTGATGATCAAAAGAAGGAGCAACAAGGGAATAATCAAGAATTGGAGGCCATTATCAGTTCCTTGTCTGGTTCAGAGTATGTTGATGTCCATGGTCTAGAGACTGCTTATGATGTGTGGAAGAAAATTGAGGATATATATAGCGGTGATGAGCATGTGAATATTGCCAAAGAAGAGAGTCTGAGAGGTAAATTTGATGACATGCAGATGGCTAAAGATGAGAATATTCAACAGTATGGTCATAGGATCAAGGAGATAGTTGGTGAGATCAAAAGTGTTGGTGGTAAAGTAGAGGATACCACAGTGGTTAACAAGGTGTTGAGAACCCTTTTACCGGTCTATGCTATCCGAGTTTCAGCCATTCAGGAGCTAAAGTCTATTGATAAAACAAAGGTAACTCGTGACTCCATGATTGGTAAACTAATTGCATACCATACATACTGGTTATGTTATACTGGTTGACTACACCAGTTGAGATCAATGACAACACAATGCCAACAATCTCCCCCTTTGGCATTGATGTCAACACATAGTATTTACTATCATACCAGTTCCTTCTCCCCCTTTGACAACAATGACAAAGAGAACAAACAAAAAACTCTCTCCCTTTTTCTGGTAGAGAAGACCACAAGACTCTTCATTTACTCAACTAGTACAATCTCCCCCTTTGTCCATCAAATAGTCCAAGAATCGAAAGATTTGGCAGTAAACTCCCCCTCAACCATAGATCTTCATACACATGTAAGTGCATGAAGCTGGTGAATCCACCCCTAACTTGTGGTTACTCAAATGTGTTTACCAATAGAGATTTTGTGAAGATATCAACCAATTGTTCACCTGTAGGGACATATTCTACCTTAACTTCTTGCTCTGCCACCTTTTCCATGAGAAAATGGTATTTGATGGCAATGTGCTTTGTCCTTGAGTGCATCATCGGATTCTTTGATATGTTGATTGCACTTGAATTATCACACCAGATAGAAATAGGGTCAGATATGACTATCTGAATATCCTTGAGGGTCTGCTTCACCCATAACACCTGATAACAACATGTGGCAGTAGCAATATATTCTACCTCAATAGTAGATAGGGAAATTGAATCATGCTTCTTGTTGTGTCATGAAACCAATCAATTACCTAAGAAGAATGCACCACCACTTTTTCTATTTTGATCATCCATACAGCTTGCCTAATTAGCACTAGTGTATTCTTGTAAGGTGAATTTTCCTTGCTTAGGATACCATAGTCCATATTTAAGTGTTCCTTGTATGTACCTCAATATTTTGTTGACTGCATTTATATGTGACTATTTGGGTGTAGCTTGAAATCTTGCCAACATACATACTGTCTGCACTATATCCGGTATTGAAGTAGTAATATATAACAAACTGGCAAACATGGATCTATATAGTGTCTAATCCACTACTAGTGACTCATCTACCTTTCTCAACTTGCATCCGGTCACCATGGGGGTGTTGGCAATATGGAGGAATTGATTATGTGTTGCATTGATGTTTTTTCATTGATGTCAACACTAGTTGTTATGGTTGGTTACTGGAAGATAGGTTTTGGTTACCCATAGAAGATATTGTGTTACCAGTAAGGGTTTAAGGTTTTATCAGTAGAGCTTTTATTGAAAATATTTGACAGGATGCATAAGTGGTGTTGGTGCAACTTCTAGATGGAATTTAGGATGCAAAAGGTGATCCTTGATCGTGCCTCAATTTATTGGAGACATTGCTTTGGCATGGTGCACCTAGATTAGGTCTAATACCTATCTAGGTTATGGACTGGTATCATGTTAACGTCTTCTCTACATGTTATCGGGATGTTTTATGGATTGGTTAATGTTGTTTTGATCTTAAGCTGACATGGCATATCATTGTAATATGGATATATGTAATGATCTTATTGTAATATATTTTACATGGCTGACCTAATTGGTTTAGCTCTTAGGGTTTGTATAAATTGATGTAAGATCTCATTGTAGATTGTGGTGGTGAAATATGTTCATGGTCATGGAATGAAATATCAGATGCAAAGGAGATCTGGTTGATCATAGGTGATCAAATTGGGTTTAAGTAAGAGATCAAAGGTCTCTAATATTGAGCTTAACTGGGACTGTAATCAGGCATGGTAGATGTTGTCTCTAGTATTTCATTCTTTTGGATTGTTGTTCAATTATCTTGAGGTGGTTATAACCTCTCTGTAGTCAGTGAGACTCCTTTGTAATGAATAGTACACTCTAGGCAGTGTGCCTTCCTTCATGTGCAGGCCCCTTATTATATCACATACTTTTTGCAGAAGTATCATCTGACTATGGGTAGGCTTCCCACTATGGTTTTTCCCTTTACTAGGTTTTTCACATACAAATTTATGGTGTTATGTGGTATGGTTTCATTGTGTTAATTTTCTATTTCATTCTTAATCTTTATTGCTTACTAGTATTTGTTTCTGCTATTTCGTTATTCAATGTTTATGTGCTTCAGTTTAAAGCTTATAATATGGTTTGATTAATATAATCTGTTGACAACTGATTCACCCCCCCCTCTTAGTTGTCCATCAGTTATCCTAACAATTGGTATCAGAGCTTTGGTCCTCTTTTGCAGAATCTTAACTGTGAGGCCCTACCCCGACCTATCCTATCTCTTCAGCTATTTTCATTTTGGAACTATTTTAGATGCTAGTTTTGACACACTATGGATAGAGAACTTTACATGGTCCCATGATTTTGGTAACATTGATATATATGGATGCTTCATTTCTATGCCTTGTGGATTATAGAATATTATATGATTCTAGATTAGGGTAATATTGTGATGATGCAGGTTATTATCTGAATTTCAGAATTTGTTATAATGTTAGAAAAATGTTTGCATATCTTGTAGATGGATCAAATTTTGAGGATTATAATAAATTGCTTTAATTTGTGATAAATCATATTTTATAATGACGAGCCTATGTAGAATGAATGTATTGTATTCTGATTACGTGTTATATATTATATAAGGTTATTTGGGAAGTACTAATGCTTTAATTGAGATGTGCAGGAAATTATCCATGTGACCATGGAAATATTATGGAGAATCAAGCCTAGGCCAATGTGCGTTAGTAAAACCAGGGGTTGTCTATTTGCAGAGACAACACCCCGTATGTAATGTATTTTATTCGTAAATGTAAAATGTTGCATGAGTGTAATTTGTATTTATTGGATTGTTTAAATTGTTTAAGGGACAATTGCCATGTGTGTATTGTGATGTGGAATTATTTTGTAGTGTCACTTGACACCTATGTAGTATGTGGTGTTGGCAATTTGTCATGTCACCTTTCCTTTTAGAGAGTTTTATTTTTTGTTAATTTTTATATCTCCTAATTATCCTTGAAGGAACCAAGAAATCTAGGTTAGTGAGCCACAAGGAAGGTCAACTCAGAGTTGACCCGTAGATTAACTTCAGGTGGACTTTTTGAAGGTCAAATCAACTCCTAGAGTCAATTTTAGAGCTTTTCTATTAGGCCTCATGGGGTACCTATGGGTGAAGGCCAAAATTGGCCATGTGTCTTTCCCTTAGGACTTGTTTAACCACCCAAAAAAGTGGTTTTCCCAAGATGGACGAATTCCATCTATAGGAGTGCCATCCTTGGTAGGATAACCTTCTTGGAGATAGTAATCCCTCTTCCTGATTTCCATTTCCCTTCTCTAGGTACCTAGGTTAGGGAGGATGTAAGACCTAGGGAAGACCAATCCAATGGGGGATCCCTCACTCTATCCAAGAGGTTGGAAGGAGTGAGAGAGGCCTTCTTAGGCTAAGAATGGAAGCTTAGTGAGGTAATCACGCACTCTCCATCCTTGGAGATTTTTGGGAAAAACTTTGGAGGAAAAACCAGTTTTAGGAATAAAGGAAATTGGGAGCCAAGAAATTGTAGAAAGTTGTGTGGATTGGGCAGCTCATCTCCAACTAAGTCTAACATACCTATTGGTAGATTAAGGTTGGTTGTATTCTCTTGTTTATGTTGTTTAAATTGTTCCTTCTTTTGAAAGAAATGCTTGTGAAAAGAGTTGTGTATATGTAGATTGTTGTAGAAAAAAAAAAGAGAAATGTAAGTTTCATTTTTATGTTTTTTTTGTTTATGTGCTCTTGCTTTGGGAGTTTCCAAGATCTCCTACTCTTGGGGAAGTAGGATGATCTTGGGGTGGAAGAAGCATGACAGCCTTGGGTGAGAGGCTCTCCTTAAGGAGAGTGATCTCAAGGGTGTCCTTTGTGACCCTTGCTGCATAGCCTTGTGTATGCATTTGGGGGTCATAAGGGGAGAGAATATGGCTTCGAGCCTTTGGGGGGCATAAGGTGTGTGGGATGAATCTGTTGTGTATTTTGTGTTGCCATGAGGTGGCTTGGGTTGTATTTTGGCTGCAGTCTCCCCAATGGTACTTGGTCCACTTCCACCCGTAGATTGATCATCAC
Source organism: Cryptomeria japonica (assembly GCF_030272615.1). NCBI lineage: Eukaryota > Viridiplantae > Streptophyta > Pinopsida > Cupressales > Cupressaceae > Cryptomeria > Cryptomeria japonica. Next base: position 142,055,240 of record NC_081414.1, read on the forward strand.
AAAATGTGGTGAAAGTGTAGCTTGGGATGGGAAGGTGTATGTTTGAGTATTTGCCCTATTGTTGTGTTGTATGCTTGTTTGTAACCTGTCTAGAACTTGATTCTCCTAGCTCGGGGGTGGCTTCTGGTAAGCCTAGGCTGGGAGGTGAGCATCCCATGGTCACAGTCCTATATCTTACATGCAGGTGGCTTGGGAAAAAGACTAGGAGTTGCAGTTTGTTTGGTTGCAGATATTTCAGACTTAGATTTTTATTTAAATGCAGAAAAAAAAAGAAAGAAAATGTAACTTTATGATTTGTAGCAAAAAAAAAAAAGGAAAATGTATATGTAAATATAGGGCTTAAGTTGATTCTTTTTCTGTTTAAATAAGTGTATTCTTTTATTCTATGTGTAAAGATTAAGAAAGAGAAGAAGGGTTAGATTATTCACCCATTTGTATATATGGGCTATTGAAACTTATTATTCTAGAAAGCAATGTAATTTTTATTTATATTTTGATGTCTATTATGTTGCTGTAGACTACATCTAAATCTGGTCTGTTAACTTGTTTATTTACTGCAATATTAAAGAAAAGAAAAAAAAAATGCATTTGGTTTCATTATTTACTTGTATAGTTTAGATTACTGTTATTTTATGACTGTTAAAAAAGAGAACTAGTATTTTTATATTGCTGTAGAAAGTAGGATGTATGACTGCTAAATAAGAAGATAAATAAGACCTATTCTTAATGCTGTTAGAAGACTAAGAACAGAATGTTTAATGGTTAAAATCTCAAACCAATATAAGGGTTTTCAGCCCTCTTACTTTAACATTTAAATTATATATATCTATAGGTATATAAGTATATATATTGAAAAATATATACCTATATATATATATATAAATATATATATAAATTCCTGTATGTGCATACCCCTACAACAACAAGAAAAGAGACATATTTTGAACTTGTGTATCCCTGTTACAAAATATATAAAAGTATTGCATGCTGCTGTGTTAAAAAAATAAATAATATATTGCAGAATAAACTTCTTAATCCTATATATATATATATATTTCTACATCTGAAAACATACTTTGTGGATGCTTGTAAAAAAAAAATATAGACATATATGTTATGTTCTGATCATAGCAATGTTTATATGTATATATAAATATATATATACAAATATATATATATATATATTTACATATTCATATAAGATATTGTGCACCGTATATATATATATATATATATATATTTGATATTAAAAAAAACACATCATATAATATTTAAAAACCACGAAACATTAAAATGTTTTTTTTTTTTTAAAAAGAGATGTGGAAAAACGCAGGCACGAGCCGCGGGCCACTGTGTGTAACACAATGGACGGCCACGGCCGAGCCATTGTGCTACACACAGTGGGCGGCGCCGAAGGGCACCACACTGTGTGTAACACAGTGGAGCGGTCGCGGCCGCCACTGTGCTACGCATAGTGAGCGGCGCCCGCCACTGTGTGTATACACAGTGGGCGGCGGCTATGCCGTCCGCCACTATGTGTATGCACAGCGGCGCCCAGAAACCCCACCCCACTTCCTCCGCCTCTTCCCACTTTGAAACCCTCTGTCGTGCCCTAACTTTGCCTTCGTACCTGCAATCACACCACTAAACAATAAAAAAAAGGGTATTATAACCCTAACCCATTTCGGGTTAGGGTATAAAATGATAAGAAATTAAAACAAAGTGTAATATATAGAAATGCAACCCTAACCCAATTTCGGGTTAGGGTTAGCATTTTAAGAATTTTATATATATATGGGAAATTAATATTGGAATTTTAAACTTTGATTTTAATATATATTTGGGGTTAATTTAATAATTGAATTATTATATGTTTCCATTCTTTAGAAAATTTAAATTTTAATATAGTTAATTCAAGGGGGTTATTAATAAAGGATTAATATAGTTGGATAAACTATACGTTAAATCCATTAATATATTTAGTTAATCAATAGACTTTTCCCCCATATATTTGGACGTTAGGAAAATTTAAAAAGGAGGGATTTGTAAATTTATGAACCTTAAGCCCTTGAGACCGATTTTTGGTCGGACCGAAATTAAATCATCAAAATTAAGGGGTTAGAAAAATTAGAATTGGCTTTAGCTTATTGTCTGTCTTAGTGGGCAAATGACCTTATAGAAATTCGAACCCTCATCGTTTGGATTTAAATAATAAATTTTGCATGAGCATCAATTAATTATTGGTATTCTCATTATATGAATGGGAATGATTAAACTCACGAAGATAACCAATTAACCTTTGTTTTTAATTAGCGACAACTTGAGTTAGGTAATTGAGTTAGCCAATAATCCGTGATACTAATTTAATCTTCACTAAACTAGTCGCTCATTCGAGTTGGTTAATTAACCCAACCTTAGTAAACAATTTTATTCTCACCCTAGATAAGACAAAACTCTAATAAAGTTAATATTATTATTAGGATATATTGCGAGTTCTTGATGTCAAAAAAAAAATTTGTTGTTTCGTTTTTGTGCCCTAAAGTTTGGGCACAACATTAACTACTTGAGGTATATCCTATGGCAACTAATACTTCAAATCCACTGGCAACTATTTTAAGAAGAGAAATCTCTAAGCTTGATGGAACAAGTTATTGGATATGGAAAATCCAAATGGAGACTCATCTTAGATGTCTTGGCAAGGATATTTGGGAGATCATTGAGAAAGGATATACACGTTATGATCTAGAATCTAGCAATCCTGCTCCTACAGACTTGGACAAGAATATTGAAAATGATTGCAGAGCTAGAGAAGCCCTCTTGTGTGCACTTACTGATCAGTAAATCATGGGATTGACTGAAAAATCATTGACAAATGTTATCTGAGATAAATTAAAAACTCTAAATGAAGGTGATCCTACTGTCAAAATTTTCTAAAGTTGATGGTTACCGTGTAAGGTATGAGAACTTGAAGATGGAAGATAATGAAAGAATTTCTACATTTATGGAAAGAGTAAATGAGATTGTCATGGGAATTCAATGTTGTGGAGGATCTCTGAGTGAAGATGAAATAGTTTCCAAAGTCTTGAGAGACCTTCTACCGACTTAGAAGATGAAGGTGACTGCAATTAATGAATTGAGAACAGTGGAAAACACTTCAGATAACAGAGACATTATGATTGGGAAATTATTCACTTTTGAGCTTGAAGATTTTGGACCCTCTGGAGCTGCAAAGTTTGAACCTTCTTTTCATGCATCATCATCTACTAGAAAAAGTGATTGGAAAGCCCTAAATGCAAAAGAATTAGAAGATATGAGGAAAGAGGATGAAGAATTTGAGCAACTTGAAGCCTTATTTGCTAGAAGAGTACCTAAAGGACTAGCAGGAAGTAAGTATGAAGGAAAAGCACCTTTTAAATGTTTTGCATGTAATAAGATTGGTCATTTTGCATCTAGATATCCTGAAAGTAATGCAAGATTTGAAGAAAGAGAAGAAATCATTTAAGAATAATTAGAACAAATATAGATTCAAGAAAAGTAAATAATTCTACATAGCGGATGAGGAAGGAGTAAGTGATGACTCTGAGGATGAACCGATAGTAGAATCTGCTAGTGGATTCGGCAATGGAAAGGAATGGGTGTTCTATGCTTTATAAGAAGATGAACCAAAACCAGCTATCAATAATGAAGAAAAGGCCCTAGCAACAAAAGTTGAAGACAAGGATGCATGGGCAATTGATAGTGGATGTTTACATCATATGACTGGAGATAAAAGAAAATTTCTATCCCTATAAGAATACAATGGCGGTCAAGTCAGATTTAGGGATGACAAAACATGTATGATCAAAGGTAGAGGTACTATTTCTTTGGATGGAAAGCATAATACTGATAATGTCTATTATGTAGAAGGTTTAAAGCATAATATTTTAAGTGTTGGTCAATTGGTGGACAAGGGATTCCAACTTCAGGTTAGAGATAGAAAATGCAAAATCATTAACAAAACTGGTTTGGAGATTACAACCGATACTCAAACTGGAGGTAATATCTTTCACTTTAACACTGGTGATAAGACATGTTTGATTGCTCCTATTGATGAGAGTTGGTTATGGAATAAGAGGTTGTGTCATGTTAATTTTGATTTTATTGTTAAGATCAGTTCAACAAAGGCAGATATAGATATACCTAAGATTATAAAGCCTCATAATCTGGTATGTAAGGAATGCCAATTGGGAAAGCAAGTTATAAATTATTTTAAGAGAATACATGATAAATCTAATGATGTGCTTGATTTGATTCATACTGAATTATGTGGTCCAGCAAGGACTAGAAGCTTTCAAGGTGATAGATACTTCATGCTGATAATTGATGATTATTATAGAATAATGTGGGTGAATTTTCTAGGGGAGAAGTTTGAAGCTTTTGAGAAATTCAAGATCTTTAAAGCAAAGGTAGTAATAGAACTAGATTGAAAATCAAATGTCTGAGATCAGATCAAGGCGGTGAGTTCACTTCTCATGAATTTAACAGTTATTGGGAGACAGTTATCTACACCCCAGACTCCTCAGCAGAATGGAGTAGTGGAAAGGAAGAATAGAAGCATTTTGGATGCAAAAAGAACCATGATGATGGAAGACAAATTGCCTCACATCTACAGGAGAGAAGCAGTGAGTACAACAATCTACACATTCAATAGACTTCACATCAAAGGTGAAACCTGTAAGACCTCTTATGAATTATGGTTTGGACATACACCTACTATTAAATATTTTAAATTTTTTGGAAGTTAATGTTATATCAAAGGGGATGATTCAATTGGTAAGTTTGATCCTAGATGTGATGAAGGGATATTTATTGGATATTAAATTCAAGAAAAGCATATAGATGTTATAACAAAATATTGCAGAAAATTGTGGAGATCACAAATGTAAAAGTGGATGAGTAATACAAAAATCAATCTATATCATATGATAGGGAACCGATAGTAGAAATGATCATAACTGAACTGGCAATGCCTCAACTGATACAAGACACTAAGACAGTTACACTAGTACAATCAAAAAGATCAGAATAGTGAACTTGAAATTTAGAAGACACCAAGGTATGTAAGGTTAAATCATTTTGAAGATCAAATAATTGGAGATAGGAACAAGGGAGTTATGACAAGAAGAAGACTGGAAAATGAAGAGGTATGTCTTATTTCTCAAATTCAACCGACATCTCTTATTAGATCTTGTAAAGATAAACATTGGTTAAAGGCTATGGAAGATGAATTAGATTAGATAGAGAAGAATAACACTTGGACTTTAGTTCCCCAACCTAAAAATAAGAATGTTATTGGAACTAAATGGATTTTTAGGAATAAACTAAATGAGAATGGTCAAGTTGTAAGAAACAAGGCTAGATTGGTTTGTAAAGGATATTCTCAAATGGAAGGAATTGATTATGGTGAGACATTTGCACCTGTAGCTAAAATTGAAGCTGTTAGACAATTTCTTGCCTATGCAGCATGTAAGAACTATAAGGTATATCAAATGGATCTTAAATGTGCATTTTTGAATGGTGAACTTGAGGAAGAGGTATACATTGAGTAGCCCAATGGATTTTCATTGACAGATGATAAAGATATGGCTTGTAGGTTAAGGAAAGCATTATATGGATTAAAACAAGCTCCTAGAGCTTGGTATGCAAGCTTAGATAAATATCTTTTGAAGCTTGGTTTTACTAAAGGCAGTGTTGATAGTAATTTATATTATAAGATCACTAATGATGATATTCTGATTATTGAATTATTTGTTGATGATATCATTTTTGGAGGTGAAGATAAATTGTGCATGGAATTCTCTAATAATATGAAGAATGAATTTGAAATGTCCATGATTGGTGAGATGAGATTTTTATTAGGTTTACTGATTACTCAAACTGACAAAGGCATCTTTATCTATCGAACTAAGTATCTAAGGAAATTGTTAAAGAAGTTTGGTATGGATAATTACAAACCAGTAAGTACTCCTATGGTGACAAGTGATAAATTATCTATCAAAGACACATATGCACCAGTAAATTCGACAAGGTATAAGTCTATGATTGGTGGCTTGTTTTATCTAACTCAGACTAGACCAGATATTATGAATGCAATAAGTATTGTTTCAAGATATCAAAGTAATCCTAAAGAAAATCATTGATGTGTAGTAAAGAGGATATTATGGTATTTGCAAGGAACAATAGAATATGGCTTATGGTATTCTAGAAATGATAACTTCAGTTTATGTACATATATAGATTCAGATTGGGCAGGAGATACTGATGATAGGAAGAGCACTTCTGGTGGAGCTTTCTTTCTTGGAAATAAATTGGTTTCATGGATCAGCAAAACACAGTCATGCATTTCTTTATCTACTGAAGGAGCTGAATATGTTGCAGCAACAACTAATTGCACTCAAGTCTTATGGATGAAACAAATGTTGAAGGATATAAAGGTAAATTATAGTGAACCGATAGTTATCTACTATCATAACTCTGCAACTATTGACATGTCTAAGAATCTAGTATTTCACTCTAAGACTAAGCACATATATATAAAATATAACTTTCTGAAAGACAAGGTGGAATAAAAGGAAGTCAAATTGGTTTATGTGAACACTAAAGAATAGATTGCAGATATATTCACTAAACTATTGTCTAAGGAATCATTTGAGTATTTAAGAGATAGGTTAGGGGTATCTACCCCTCTGGCCAAAACTTAATTGATAGAGTAGACCATCAGTTGGGTATGCATCATCACTTTATCCTTAGCTTCAGGTTGATGTAGTGGTGATACTACTGAGGGGGAGTAGTCAGCTTTTAGATTCATAGAATTTTGATATCTATGTCATATCTTTGGCATTGATGTCAAAGGGGGAGAGTTATATGTGAAAAATAATGCTTATGGGAGAGAGATTTAGATGAGTTTCAGATTAGACTGCATTCCTCAAGGGGAGTTGCTGGGATTTTTTAGTTTTTCATTGTTATATCTTCTATGAGAAATGTTTGGCACTTCTTGGCACTTAGATGTTTTTTTTTTCACATCTAGTGTTTCCATCAATGCCAAAGGGGGATATTGTTGGAAATATGGAGGAATTTATTATGTGTTGCATTGATGTTTTTTCATTCATGTCAACAATTGTTGTTATGGTTGGTTATCGGTAGAAGATTTTGTGTTACCGGTAAGGGTTTAAGGTTTTACTGGTAGAGCTTTTAATAAGAATCTTTGACAGGATGCATAAGTGGTGTTGGTGTGGCTTCTAGATGGAATTCAGGATGCAAAAGGTGATCCTTGATCATGCCTCAACTGATTGGAGACATCGCTTTGGCATGGTGGACCTAGATTAGGTCCACTACCTATCTAGGTTATGGACCAATATCATGTTTATGTGTTCTCTACATATTACCAGGATGTTTTATGGATTGGTTAATGTTGTTTTGATTTTAAGACAACATGGCATATCATTGTAATATGGATGTATGTAATGATCTTATTGTAACATCTTTTAGGTGGCTGACCTAATTGGTTTAGGCCTTAGGGTTTGTATAATTTGATGTAAGATTTCATTGTAGATTGTGGTAGTGAAATATGTTTGTGGTCCCGCAATGAAATATCATATGCGAAGGAGATCTAGTCGATCATAGGTGATCGAATTGGGTTTAAGTAAGAGGTCAAAGGCCTCTGGTATTGAGCATAACCAGGACCGTAATCAAGCATGGTAGATGCTATCTCTGGCAGTTCATTCTTCTAGATTGTTGTCCAATTATCTTGAGGTGGTTATAACCTCTTTGTAGTCAGTGAGACTCCTTTGTAATGAGTAGTATGCTCTAGGAAGTGTGTCTTCCTGCATGTACAGGCCCCTTATTGTATCACATACTTTCTGTAGAAGTATCATCTAATTGTCGGTAGGCTTCCCACAATGGTTTTTCCCTTTACCGAGTTTTCCACGTACAAATCATGGTGTTATGTGGTATGGTTGCATTGTGTTAATTCTCTATTTCATTCTTAAGTTTTATTTCTTATCACTATCTGTTTCTGCTATTCTGGTATTCAATGTTTATGTGCTCTAGCTAAAGGTTATAATATGGTTTTATTAATATAATTTGTTGACAACTGATTCACCCCCCTCTCTTAGTTGTCCACTGGTTATCCTAACATGGGGTACTTACCGGTTTGTTGTCTTCCATCTTAAACTTTTTCAACATATCTCTGGCATACTTGATTTGAGAGATAAATATCCTTTTATCTTGTTGTGAAATTTGTAAACCAAGAAACTATGATAGCTCCCCAAGCATTGACATCTCAAATTCTAACTGCATTTGATCAGCAAAGTCTTTGCATAGAGTATCCTTGTTGCCTCCAAAAATTATGTCATCCACATATACAACCACAATAATCATGTGGTTTCCATATGCTTTAATGTACAAATTACTGTCTACACTTCCCTTTCTGAAACCCCTCTTTTAGATACTTATCTAAGCTTTAATACCATCCTCTTGGAGCCTGCTCCAAACCATACAAATCTTTCTTCAACTGGCACACAAAATTTTCATCATCATGCAACAAAAAACCTTCTGGTTGTTCTATGTATACTTCTTATTCTAAATTACCATTTAAGAAAGATGATTTAACGTCCATTTGATATACCTTGTATCCTTTGTAGGTAGAGAATTCTAAAAGCATTCCAATGGCTTCAAGTCTTGCAACTGGTGCATATGTTTATTCAAAATCTATTCCTTCTACTTGGGAATACCCTTTGCACACTAACCTTACTTTATGCCTAACAATCTTACCTTTTGTTTGTTCATCAAAAATGATTAACCCAAATACACTTGCAATCCTTCTATGAAATTGCCAATTTAAGTCTACGAAATACATCAAGCTTGGACAACATAACATAGGACCCTAATTGATCCTCCTGCACTTCAGGTTCTGCTAGACCTGGGGGGACACCCTTTTGATGCATTGAATACAACGATTATAGACACATGACTGCATCAACAATAAGCAGATAGATCATTCCACAAACTCGCCAATTTAGAAACACATTACAAACTAGCTAAATCTATATAGACCACAGATGAAAAAGAGCTTGAAATGAAAGAACACAACCCCTAAACACAAAGGGAAAAATATTTGTCTTAAATTTGTAAATCTGAAACTATCCCCAAATCTACAAGACCAATGCCTTGTTCATTGGGCAAAAGAGTCACACACAGAACTGCAAATGTGCATCCATAGCTGCAAGTTTGTTTTCCTTACAAGATATCCCTTCATTAATACCTTATACTAATGCATTACTCAATTTATTCACAAAATTATTAGATCTGGGACACATTCCATTGTTTATGACTGATTATAGAATTTAAACTCTTCACTGAAGAATGCCTACAAAAAATCATGCAATCTCCTTGAGATGACAAATTATAGCCTCCTTCAGGATTCAATTCATAACAATGAAATACATGCACAGAGACAATATTATGGGAAATTTACTCACGCCTGACACAAGTAAGACTTGCAACTAAAAAAACACATCTGCAACACTGCACTGTAACCTCTAGACCCTGAAAAGATCCATAGAATTGTACACATTTGGGTCAAGCAATTCAGAACTGGAAGCCATGAAAATATGGAGCCTTTCTCCAAATTTTTGGAACCATTACAATGAAAAGAAAATGAGAATAAGAAGGAGAGGGAAAAGATTAGGTCTACAACCGAAATTGCCAAGTGTCTCTTTTCCAACTGAATTTCAATTTGTTCCTCCTTCCCATGGAAAATACTCTCAAAATATCCCATATTTGTTAAAACAAACTTCATAACTGCATTTCTCATTTTGAGAGCTTTCCAGTGATATATGATACTTGCTATTTTGGGCAAAAATGAGCCTCTGGGCGAATTAATCCACAATATGTGCACATCATTTAAATTTTTGGATTTTATTATATAGTCTCAACTATATATTAAATTTGATTTTAACTTTGATTTTTCCCTGATTTTGGCCTGATGCCCTACCATGTGGCAGTCTATGATTCACCGATAGGGTCCACTGGGTGCCACCTCGGATGACACCTCATCAATCCACCACCTCACTACCTCATCACTGCCACATGTACACCACCTATCTACTTGCTTGTCGCCCACCTCATCACCACATCAACACCACCCGTGAACTGGACCTCTACCTAGACGGCCACGTCATCTTTCATTGTTTTGCAATGGGTAACGAATGTGCATCTTCGGGCTCTGAAATCATGTGGGCTGTCGGATCTCCTTTAATCTGCATGCCTTTTAACCCTTCACCATACCTTCGTTTTTGGCACATGCTTTTCGCCATTTCATGGGGTTTAACCAATGTGCATCTTTCCTTTGCGAATACACGTGCACCATCAAATCTCCTAAACCTGCATGGTCTTTAACCTCAATTTTTCCACTTGAGATTTTCGCCATTTTTCAAAGGGTATTCTTCGAGCGTCTTCCCTTCATGAATCAACGCGTGTCGTCGATCTTCTGCAACCTACTCACTCATGATGCCTTTCTTAAAAATATCAAACGACCTCTGTAGACCCTCAAATTTTAGGCATAGGTACCTTGAAGTACATATAAAAACTTAGAATACTCAGTTTGACCAAAAGTTTGACTGGGTGTAAATGGTGCACTCATGAAAATGGCTACATTAACTGATGCGGCAATGAAAGTACTAAACACTGAAATAGATGGCTCAAGAAACCCTTTTGAAAACCGATTAAACGGATTGGCAGGAGCTTGAAACTAGAAACATAGCTTGCCAGTCATACCAATAATAGCTTGGAACAAACATTCTGGCTTGACATTCACTGAGACAACTTTTACACTTATGCAAAACAGGGCTCTGACTAGGTGCTGAAATAGGGACTTGTCAAACAACACTAACTGCAAACGGATTGAGCTTTGAAAACTACGCAAATGGATTCATAAGGACTTGAAATTTTGCATGCTAACTCACATTTATGCATATAATTAAATCCATTTTTAATTTCAATATGATGATTAACAGGGTAAAAGATATAAGCACTCAAAGTAGGCTACTTAGTAAAATCTACATTTGCACCTAAAATGCACTTTCAGTTCAACCCTTGAAATGGGTACCTAATAAACTGATCCAAACTAAAACCTGAAAGTTGCAACACACTGCATAGGCCAAATGAAAGGTGTACAACAATTTTCCAAAGCCTTACCCCTTAAAAATCAACTGGCTCCATTTTACCCTCTCTAACTAGGCCATTCAAACTGACTCATTAGGTGCCTTTTTGAAAATGCAATATCAAAATTTTGAAATGGGCCTCACAAATTATTCAAATTTAATGAGTCCCAACAGTGGCTCTGACTGGGGATGGTTGATTGCAAGATGAACACAAGAGTTCATAATCTATGGTTAAGAAGACCACCCAAAAACAGTTCATTCTCTTCTCTTCTCAAAAGCAAAGGGCTCCTTATTCTACTCAAACAAAAGGGCACTTTATTGAAAACCACACAACTGAGGCAAAGCAAATATACAATATCTACAAACATACTTACAACTGATTATAGGCTACCCCACTTTCCTCAGCATTTACCTCTGTCAAAAATTTGATTCTCATCACCTAAAACCATGATCGAAACAAAGGCACCTTTCAACAACAACTAAGCATAATCCTCATAATCAACCTCTTTTATCTCATTACTGTAACAGCTTGTGTGCATACCTTTTGCTTGATTTTGAACTTTGTAATCACACACTATTTCAAAGGTAAAATCATGAGACAAATCATTATAAAGGCTTTCCCACAACCTACCGTACATTTCACTATCCCAATCAATTCTATCATTTGCAAAGGAATCATCATGCTAAACTTAAAAAATAAAGCATTCATTCTCAACATTGTAATTCTCATCAGCACTCACCTTGCTATCATTTACATTCATAGAATCAGGGGCATTACTAACCGAATGATACAAACAAGGAACCTAAATATTACAATCCAGATGTGATACTTCACTATGCTGATCATACTCCATACCATCCTTGTTTATCAAACTCAAAACCTTTGCATTCTTAATATCCCATTCATGGAAAAGAATGCATGCCTCTGGCTGAAGCAAATCCTCAGCTAAGTCTTCTTCATTCAGACTTATATCCACCTGAAAAACTTCCATTTGTGGTCTGAACACACTAGCAAGCAACCCATTACAAAAATCTCCATCTTGACACATGTCACTGCTACATGGAATGGTGTCAGCATCATGGACTGGTTCATCATTTACAACATCTAGCTGATCAATTATTTCTTCATACAAAGGGTTAGAAACCAAATGGAGAATCCCCTTATGAACATTATGACAATGAAGTGGTTGGTCTATATCAATATCAACATTCAATAGAACATTAGAAAAATTGCTAAAGATACCATCCGCCCTATCATCATAATCATCTTCATCAGACAAAGAAGAAATTGAAACTAGTCTGGAACTATCCTTAGTGTTCCATATTTCACAACCACAAAATTTCATCCTATGACCATCATTCTAAAAATTAGGATAATCATACTTATCTTGCCATAACTGATCTTTTTTACCACTAGAACACTCATCATCAACCAAAGAATGAAGATGAATATCAATGCCATTCACTTCCTTTGATGAGTTTTCAGCATGTTCACTTAAATTTTCTGTCATAAAACTATTTGTTAGATCAACATGTTGTTCATCAAGTGTACAAGCATTCAGTTCACAGTCCTTTTCTGAAGAATCCTCTTCACCATATTGCAGAAGGTCTTCATTGATAACTCTAGGGCTCTCCAACATTTGAACTTGCCTAAGTTCTACAATCTTCTGGAGTTGCATTGCACTTTGTTGTTCAATGTGACATTCTTTAACAAAAATTTCATCAATGTGGGTTATATTTTCATCTTCAACACAATTGACATTATCAATATCTAAGTGAGGATCAACCATTGTTTACACCAAACAACTCTGATTTTCATCATATTGCACATTTTCAGTTGCATAATCAGCAACACTTGGTGATCCCTCAGTATTTGGTATTTCAACGTCAAATACATTAGTGGCATGTAAAGACCGATGGTCATCACCATCATTATTTTCATTATCATTATCCTTGAGAGATGCATGATTCACTTGATAATTGGCAGCCACATAATCAACATAACCGGCATACAAATCAAATAGCACATATCCTTTATATATATCTATCTTTGTATTAGCAATATCACAACATTTCCCACTAATCATTCCATCATTACTGTGAGAGACAGTCGGCATTGACAATAGAGATTCTTGACTCTCATTTAACTTTGAATCACATATATCAGCAAAACTACTAGGAACAATAGGGCTTGACATATTTTGATAAGGCATGATTTGTTCAGCTTCACATGGTATTTCACCATTGAAGGTATTTTGGCAAGAAACAACAGCAGACACAAATCTCTTTGAGATCCCAAATTTCAAATTATTTTCAATGTCCCTAGCTATATTAAAAGCTTCATACAAAGTTTTGGGTTCTTTGTTTCTCAATAAGAAACCCATCTTCAGGTCAAAGGCACTCATATAAATTTCCAAACATACTTGTATGCGGGAAAAGCGGGTCGATAGAACTCAATATGCGAAAAACAGAGCTCTAGGGAGCCTTGCTCACACACCCACAAGACTTCTTGGTGCAAGCTATGGAGTAATGAAGTATCACTCAGCTTCCCAAGGTGGGTCCCATGGTTCTCTATCTTACACGGTCCCTCAAACCAGTGTTTTTGCTCTCAGATCACTGAGCAAAATGGTTTAGAGATGGCAAATGCAAGAAAAAGGGATGCTTTTTGTTGGTTTTAATATGAGATGCATCCTAAACTATGAATGACTCTAGAAATGCAATAAACTAACTATAAGATGACAAGGTTAGTAAACAAACTATCCTAGCATACTATATTAGTCTATGATTGAGCTAAATGATAAAGAAAGTATTCTAAACATGCATATTTAGACTAATTCCTAGTTAAAGAGAGGCTAAAATGATGAGCATAAAAATGTTATGAAAGCTTGAATGTATTTGAGCATAAGTATTGTAGACACTTAAAAATGGTCAACGCTTGCAGAGTCATACTTTAACATTTGCGCATTGCCTCATTTTAGGTTTTTGCGTCGCATTAACATTTCTCCTATGATTCGCACTAGGTCTTTATCATTTACGAACATCGAGTCATTCCTCTACATTCTTCATTCGTCTCACTCTCAAATTTGGTCTTGTCGACAACACTATCCAATCATGATTTTGATCGATTTTATCCTATCGCATCAATGTGTGTGCTAATTTGTCATCATTTTGGACATTGTCAATCCTAATTAGGGTTTTGTCCTCTTATCAATCTTGTCTATTTTGTCATCGATTCTTGTCCTCTTGTTTGATCTTGTCATTTTGCGATCAATTTGCCATCGACCGTTGTTTGTCTCAATCATGTCAATTTGGATCAATTAGTCATTGTTCCTCATCAATTGGTGCATTTTATCAATCAAATCATTTATCACATTGGTCCTTTGTTAATCAGAATCAAATCGAATTAATTATCTTTGATCAAGACCTAATTCATCTTATAGGGTTTCGTGATTTAATCATTTAACCTTATTTGTCATTTCTTCCTCTAGGTTAAATTATTTATTTATCCTAAGTCTTCTTGCCACAATTAAATGTTCATTTAATTGGCTAATTATTCCGATTTGTGAATTAATTAATAAATGAAAGATTATTAATTAATTTACCTAATTTCTAATTTTCATCAATTTCTTAATTTTCTAATTTCTTAATTCCTCATTTCTAATTTTCTAATTTCTTAATTCCTAATTTCAATTTCCTCCTATTTCTCTCCTAAATTCATGGAAATGACATAGAAATTTGTCATAATTTGTCATAATTGACAATCAATCAATCCTTGCATAGCAATTTGTCATAAATTGTCATAAATCCTTGGATAGCAATTTGTCATAAATTGTCATAAATCCTTGCATAGCAATTTGTCATACACATATCATAGCTTTTCTATTCTTGATTTGAATTTCTATTCGAATCATTATCATGCTAATTTTATCATTTCTCCAATTTGTCTATAAATTGGATGAATTTCTTCAATCAATCCGCTAATCAGACTATTGAATTTCTAATCACTTTGTCAAATCACGCTTCGAGTATTCTTGTGTCAATGTCAATCTTGCTTTCACAATTAGGTGTATGCACTTGAAGGTGAGATCTACAACAAAACTATTTGGAGAAGAAAGAAGAACAATGGATCCGCATGAAGGGAACATCTAGTTTGCATAATCTTTTTGAATGTTTTATCTTTATGTCTCTATTGAATGTGTTTAGGATAGATCATTACTTATAAGCTTTTGTGATTGAGCTAATGATTAGTATTTTGATTTGTTTGTGATGATTTCCTATTTCCTAACATACATTAATTGGTGAACCTGACATGAACACCAACCATCTAACTGCTTTATGGTGTTTTTGAGTGCTTTCAAGTTGATTTGCAGGCCAAAAACCCAAAAATAGGGTCGTGCAGGGTTTTCTGGAGACTTCTGCGCTTGTGTGAAGTAACTTGCGCCTGTGTGAAGCAACTTGCGCCTATGTTGAAGACATTCTATGCCTATGTCATGCATTCTGCGCCTGTGTCCTGAGTTCTGCGCCTGTGTAAAGTCCAGAACAGAGGTAAAAATGTAGTGTTTTACTTGAAAATTGTCTTGTTTTTGCATTCTGTTTTCTGTTTTTTGGTTTTTGGTACTAATTATTTGTGCAAAATCTTGGCATACACATGGCAAAGACAACAAATCAAACTACTAACATGTGTTATGCAGAATCAATAGTCAAAGATTAAGCACCTCAAACTTCTAACTTGGGTTTTGCAGGTTGCCTTGGAGAAACAACTAAACTTGGTGTTTGTCATTAATGTTTTAGGCACCTAGTGTTTTCTAAATAGGTTGGAATGAACATGTTTTTGCTTTGATTGTTGAGTGTGACATTGGAGTAGGAGAGTATTCTCTCATCCTTTCTAGGGTGATCAGAAATCCAGATCTTCGATACCATGCTCGTGTCTTTGATTGTGTGTCTCCTTTAGAGGGCCTGCCTTCCTGACCACTTTGCTTTTGTAAGCAAGTGATAATCGTGAGAATGGAACGACCCAAAGTGAGTACGGCTAGAATACCTTAGCATTCTAACTCACTATAAACAAATACCTGATGGACGAAAGCCTTCAAGGAAGGGTTACGTGGGAATTGCAGTTACTTGGGAAGTGATGACCCTTGGACTCTTTCTCATATCAACATCTAAGTAGGACCTCATGGTCTAAATCGTGCTTGCGCGACTACATTTGTTTGGTATCTTGATGGGCTTAATGTCTCAATCACACTTGCATGACATCAAGGAGTAACGCTTAACAGAAATCCTTACTAAACACCTTGTTTTTAGAGGCCAAAAACCCTTCTAGTTGCTTGAGAAGGACAAGTTCGGATACTTGGAAGAGATACTAAGTTTGACATGGGGAGATTTCCGGGGGGACTGATGCTTGGCTGCTCTGAGAAGTGAGTGCTGTGGAGGGGAGCCCGTGGGGTCAAGCATCTATGTATTCTCCTTGAATCCCATAATGAGTCTACCTCTCAAGTACCTAATGTCCTTGCCTACCATAAGAAATGTGGGAATGAGCATGATTGTCTTGAGTCTAAGTTGCAATATCTTGTATTCTTTGCTTGTCAAAAGTTGAATTGTATCTCATTTCAAGAACAAAACAAATTGATCCAACATAAGATTAAACACAAGAGACATTCATCCAACAAAAGTTCAACAAGATTCAAAGCTCATCTTCAAACATAGTTAGCAAACATTGTTCAAAATCTTGTCTCAAAATTCATGTCACTTACATTTAGGTTCATACTAGGTTGCATTTTGCAAAATTCATTGTCAAGTACTGAGGTTAGGTTTCACCTAAGTCATACTCCTTTGTGAGGCCCTACCCCAACCCATCCTATCTCTTCAGTTATTTTCATTTTGGAACTATTTTGGATACTAGTTTGGACACACTATGGATATAGAACTTTTCATGATTCCGCGATTTTGGTAACATTGATATATGTGGATGCTTCATTTCTGTGCCTTGTGAATTATAGAATATTATATGATTCTAGATTAAGGTAATGTTGTGATGATGCAGGTTATTATCTGAATTTCAGGATTTGATATAATGTTTGGAAAATGTTTGCATATATTGTAGATGGATCAAATTTTGAGGATTATGAGGAAATTGCTTTGAATTGTGACAAATCATATTTCATAATGTCAAGTCTTTGCAAAATGAATGTATTGTATTCTGATTATGTGATTTTATATATTATATGAGGCTATTTGGGAAGTACTAATGTTTAAATTGAGATGTGCAGGAAAATATCCATGTGACCATGGAAATATTAGGGAGAATCAAGCCTAGGCCAATGTGCGTTAGTAAAACCAGGGGTTGTCTATTTGGAGAGACAACACCCCGTATGTACTGTATTTTATTCGTAAATGTAAAATGTTGCATGAGTGTAATTTGTATTTATTGGATTGATTAAATTGTTTAAGGGACAATTGCCATGTGGTTATTGTGATGTGGAATTATTTTGTAGTGTCACTTGACACCTATGTAGTATGTTGTGTTGGCAATTGTCATGTCACCTTTTTGAAAGTTTTATCTTTTGTTAATTGTTATATCCCCTAATTATCCTTGAAGGAACCAAGAAATCTAGGTTAGAGAGCCACAAGGAAGGTCAACTCAGAGTTGACCCGTAGGTTAACTTCAGGTGGACTTTCTGAAGGTCAAATCAACTCCTAGAGTCAATTTTAGAGCTTTTCTATTAGGCCTCATGGGGTACCTATGGGTGAAGGCCAAAATTGGCCATGTGTCTTCCCCTTAGGACTTGTTTAACCACCCAAAAAAGTGGTTTTCCCAAGATGGACGAATTCCATCTATAGGAGTGCCATCCTTGGAAGGAGAACCTTCTTGGAGATAGTAATCCCCCTTCCCCATTCCATTTCCCTTCTCTAGGCACCTAGGTTAGGGAGTGTGTAAGACCTAGGGAAGACCAACCCAATGGGAGATCACTCACTCTATCCAAGAGGTTGGAAGGAGTGAGAGAGGCCTTCTTAGGCTAAGAATGGAAGCTTAGTGAGCTAATCACCCACTCTCCATTCTTGGAGATTTTTGGAAAAAACTTGGAAAAAAAAAAAAGAAAACCAATTTTAGGAATTAGAGGAATTTGGGGGCCAAGGATTGCAGAAAGTTGGGTGGATTGGGCAGCTCATCTCCAACTAAATTTAGCATACCTATTGGCAGAATAAGGTTGGTGGTTATCTCCTCTTGGTTTTGTTGTTTATGTTAGTTATGTTGTTTTGTTGAAGGAAAGAAATGCTTGTAAAGAAAGTGTGTATGTAAATTGTTGTTGAAGAAAATAATGTGTGGTTTCATTTCTATGTTTTTTTGTTTTGTGTTCTTGTTTTGGGAGTGTCCAAGATCTTCTACTCTTGGGAGAGTAGGATGATCTTGGGGTGGAAGAAGCATGACAGCCTTGGGTGAGAGGCTCTCCTTAAGGAGAGTGATCTCAAGGGTATCCTTTGTGACCCTTGTTGCATAGCCTTGTGTATGCATTTGGGGGTCATAAGGGGAGAGAAATGGCTTTGAGCCTTTGGGGGGGCATAAGGTGTGTGGGATGAATTTGGTTGAGTATTTTATGTTTCCATGAGGTGGCTTGTGTTATATTTTTGGCTGCAGTCTCCCCAATGGTACTTGGTCCACTTCCACCCGTAGATTGATCACCACAAGTGTGGTGATAGTGTAGCTTGGGATGGGAAAGTGAATGTTTGTGTGATTGCCCTATTGTTGTGTTGTATTGCTTGGTTGTAACCCGTCTAGGTCTTGATTCTCCTAGCTCGGGGGTGGCTTCTGGTAAGCCTAGGCTGGGAGGTGAGCATCCCATGGTCACAATCCTAAAACTTTACTTGTAGGTGGCTTGGGGAAAAAGACTAGGAGTTGCAGATTTTGTGTTGCAGACTTCTATTTCAGATTCCTGATTTTTAATTAAATGCAGAAAAGAAGAAAGAAATGTAACCTTATGATTTGTAGCAAAAAGAAAAAGGAAGAGAAAGTGCATATGTAAATATAGGGCTTAAAATGATTCTGTTTCTATTTAAATAAATGTAATTTTTATTTTCTGTGTAAAGATTAGAGAAAGATGACTGTTTAGATTTTCTACCCATTTTCATATTTGGGCTATTGTAACTTATCATTCTGGAAAGTAATGTAAATTTTTATTATATTTTGATGCCTATTGTGTTGTAGAAGACTACATTTAAATCTGGTCTGTAACATATTTATTTACTGCAATATTAAGGAAAAGAAACAGAAAAATGCATTAGGATTCCTTATTTACTATTTACTAGTTTATTTACTGCAAATGTTATAGAAAGAAAAAGAAATGCAGTAGGATTATTATTTACTTGCATAGATTAAATTCTGTAAATTTTATGACTGTTAAAAAAAAAAGAGAGGAGAACCAGAATTGTTTTATTTCTGTAGATAGTTAAATAAAAGGGAGAGGAAAACAGACCTATTCTAAATGTTGAGAGAAGACTAAAAAATAGAATGTAGATAGTTGCAAATCCCAAATCAATATAAGGGTTTTAACCCTATTACTTCAACATCTAGTCATATATATCTCTGTATGTATATAAGTATATATATTGAAAATATATACCTATATAGATATAAAATATATATATATATATATAAGCTTCCTGTAATGTGCATACCCCTGTAACAACAAAATAAAGGATGCATTTTGAACTTGTGCATCTCTATTTCAAACATATAAAATTTAATGCAGAATAAACCCTTTAATCATATATATATATATATATATATATATATATATATATATATATATATATATATATATATATATATATATATATATATATATATATATATATATATACTGCAATCTAAAATCATACTCTGTGGATGCCTGTAGAAGAAAATATCTTCATATTCATAACTGATATTGTGCATATTATATATATATATATATAATATACATTGATATTCAAAAATAAACACATCACATAAACTATGCCCCACGAAATATTTAAATAAAAAAAAAACAAAAAAAAAATATAGTAATAATAATGCTGGCCGAACCACTGTGTGTAAACACAGTGGACGGCTCACGGGCCGCGCCACTGTGTTTACCCACAGTGGACGACACGGCAACCGAGCCACTATGTGTAAACACAGTGGGCGGTGCTCGTGCCGCGCCACTGTGCTTACCCACAGTGGATGGCACGGAGGGTGCCGCCACTGTGTGTAAGCATAGTGGACGGTCCGCGGCCGCCACTGTGCTTATACACAGTGGACGGCAACCGCCGTCACTGTGTATAAACACAGTGGCGACCGGGACAGCCCGCGCCGCCTCCTCCTCTCAGTCACCCCCTCTGCGAAACCCTCCGCCTCTCCCCACGCGAAACCCTCCGCCTCCGTACCTGCGATCTCTCTCTCCCTCAAATAGCACAAGCAATAAAATATAGGGGTTTAATAAACCCTAACCCATTTCGGGTTAGGGTGTGAAAAAAAAAAAAGGGGGTAAAAATAAAATAAGACAAGTGTAATATGTAAGAATGCAACCCTAACCCAATTTCGGGTTAGGGTTAGCATTATGAGAATTTTATATATATATATATATATATATTTATATATATATATATATATATATATATTTATATATATATATATATATATTTATATATATATATATATATATATTTATATATATATATATAGGAGATTTAGATTGGAGCATTTAAATTGGTTTTTTAATTTATAATGAGGGTTAGAATTTAAGAATTTATATTGTGATTTATATATATATATATATATATATATATATATATATGGAATTTAAATTGGAATTTTTGAGTTAGATTTTAGTATATAATTTGGGGTTAAGTTTATAATTGAATTATTATGGAATTTTAGACTTTTGATTTTAATATATACATACATATTAGGGGTTAGATCAATAATTGAATTATTATATGTTCCCATTCTTTAGAAATTTAAATTTTAATTAATTCAGGGGGGGGTTAATAATAGAGGATTATTATAGTTGGATAAACTAGACGTTTAATCCAGCAATATATTTATTAATCAAAGGACTTACCCCTCCCCCATATATTAGGACGATAGGAAAATTTGAAAGGTGGAATTTGTAAAATTAGGAACCTTAAGCCCTTGAGATCGATTTTTGGTCGGATTGAAAATTAATTGACAAAATCAAGGGGTTTAGGGAAAATCAGAATTGGCCTTAGCTTATTGTCAGTTTTAGTGGGCAAATGACATTGTAGTAATTCGAAACCCTCATCGGGTGGATGTGTATAATAAATTTTATATAAGTATCAAATAATCATTAGCAATATCATTATATGACCTGGAATGATTTAATACATCAAGATAGCCAATTTATCCCTTGATTTAATTAGCGGCAATTTGTCTTAGGTAATTGAGCTAGCTAACTAATCGGCAATGCAAATTAATCTACACCAATCAAGTCACTCGCTCAAGTTGGTTATTTAACTTAACCTTAGTAAGTAAGTTTAATTACATCCTAGATAAGACAAAACTTTAAATACAGTCGTTATGTATTAGGAATTATAGCGAGTTCATGACGTCAAAAAATTTTGTTGTTCCATTTTTGTGCCCTAAAGTGTTGGGCACGACATCCTTTGCATATCAATAAGGGTCATCCATTTGCATGTGTCCTCTTGCATTAAAGTCATACCATTGTCATACATTCATATTTGCATACCCTAGGTCTCTTCATCAAGCTTAGGTCATTATCATATCATATTAGGGTCACTTGCATAGTAATTGTCCCTTAGCATATAGTGTCAAAAATAGGTTTTGTCATACTTGAGTAATGCAAATCTTTGATAAACCCTAAGTCATTGTTAAGAAGTCTAAACCTTATCAAACTTTTGTCTTTTTGTCATCAATGTCATTTTGTCAAACCTAGCTTAGTATCCAAGCATATAGGTGAGACATTGTCAATTTGTCCTATTGTCACTTGGTCCTTTTGTCCTTTGAGGTCTAGACATCATTTCAATTTCCTAAGGGTCTCTTTTTAGATTTGCATTCCAAAAAGTTTGTCAAAATCTTGAAAAACAACCAAAAACATAGGTTGCATTCTTGCCATAGATTGCATTTTCATTTATCTAGTTTGCATTTAGTTGCATATCATATATTATCCTTGAAAAATTCCAAAAATATTGCATTTGCATAGTGATATGTCTATTGAAACAAGGTTCCAAGCACCAATGATGCAACAAAGTTTGACGTATCAACCGATAATGCAATCGAATTTTAATCCAAGGCAATCACAATTATATCGAACCCAACAACAAGGCAATATCGATCAAACTCTTTATGATGAAACAAGTCTCCAAATACAAAAACTAGAGGAGAAACTAGCTCAAGAAGAAGAGGTATTGGAACAAAGAGTGAAAAACATTGAGAAGAATAGATCACAAATGTCCAAATTGTTTCAAAAATTTCTAGGTCAAAATCCAAAGATTGAGCCAATTGATGTAAGATCTCTTCTTGAACGATCAAACATACCAGCTCTCCTCTCACAAATAGAGATGATGAAACAATTTCAAGAAAAGAGACAACATCAATTTCAACATTATGTGCCTCCACAACAAGAACAAGAAGGTGTTTACTATCAATTAGATTTTCAACCATCACAACCAATTGTTCAATAGCTCAAACATTTCCAACAGACACAACCAATTGTTCAACATATACAACCAAGACAACCAATGGTCCAATTTCAACAATATGTCCAACCAACTATACAATGTCCACAAATGATTCAACCAATGGTGGAATATCAATGTCAACAACCACAACCAAACATTCAAAAACAAAGGTTGCAGCACACACCAACCCAAGTTTCAAACATGTCAGAACAATTGAACCAAGTCCAATATCAAAACATGACATCAGACCAGAACCAACTCCTTTCCAAACAAGTTCAAATTCTAGATACAACCATGTCAAAACCTCGTAAGAAAGGTGGCTTTATTGCAATGCTCTTAAGGAAATTACCAAGTGAGTTTATTGATGAAGATCAAGATAATACACTTATGTCTAGCAATGCCTCATCCCCTCACAAGCAAATTGACTCTCCAGTGGCATCTACCCCTACACCTCTAGAAGTTTCACCAGAACCTTCTATATTGTCCTCACCAAACAATGCACCCAAGGATGCAATTATCCAAGAGCTATCCATAATTGATTGCCACGATAATCCAATTCATGATGCACATCCTTGTCATGTTTCAGAAATACAAGACCCAATGCCACCATGCACTTTATTGCCATTACCTATTTTAGAGGACCCCATTCGAAGTCCCTCTTCCTCATGTTCAAGCATTGATTCCTTGTCAGAATCCATCACAAATGTTCAAAGTGCATCCCCTTCATGCCAAAGTATTGATACCTCGCCAAAATCCCCCATGTCAAGAGGATAATTTAGAGCACGAAGAAACGTGTCCTAAAGAAAATCAAGATCAAGATCCCGAAACTTTATCATCCCATCCAATTGTTGACCAAGACCCCATGTTCCTAGAAACTTATGATGATTCCCCTATTCTTGTCCATCCTATCCAAAGTCCTATTGACACTCCATTCCTCGGGCAAGATCAAGATATCCTAGTTCATCCAATCCCAAATGATCCCCTTCCATTTCATGAACACAATGTCCTTTCAAATCCCATTGGCATTCCACTTCCTGAGAAAGATCAAGATATCCCTTCCATCCTTTTCAATGATCCCATTGAAAGTCAAAAGCAAAGCACCTTTAAAGAGGATTCCAATAATCTTCCTCCTTGTCAAGATCAAATTATTCCTTCAGATCCTCCACAAGATCCACTTGTTCCTCCATCTCCACGTCCTAATCCAACATATACACTCCAAGATCGCATTTCTTTTGATAATCCCATTATTTCTCCCATTTCATCTCTTGAAGAGCCTGTCATTGAACCATGTCCACTACACAATCCTAGTCCCTCTCATGATCCTAGTCCCCTTCATGATTCTAACGTGTTAGTGCAAGATGTTCATGAACCCTCGACATGCATAATGGGTTCTTCCACTTTGGTGAAATCCAATCCACTTCAAGATCTCATTATTTCTCTCATATCATATCCACCTCATAATGGACTCGCGTCTTCTTCCCAAAGAAAAGAGTCTCCTACAAGTCAAGATATTCATAAAGGCAAAGGAGTATATCTCCATAATCAAGAATCTCTCCATATCAAAGAAGATCTTAAGGGTTATTTCTACACAACTCACCCTCAAGACGTTGGTATCCCTCCTTCAAAATCCAAGCATACACCTTCCCCATCATACTTTCCATCCATCTTAGGTCCTTATATTCCTTCATCCTATATGCAAGGTCAGCAAAGGCACACATCCTTGAGTAAATTTCATCAATTCAAAAGAACTCCATTTCATTCATATCCATCCATGCATTCCTTTTTCCCTCCAAGCAACTTGGATGCCAAGTATAAAAGTCATAAGTCTAAAAATCCACATGTATTCAAGGATCAACATGTCCAATCCAAAAGGCCATAAAGGCCCACTGAGCAAAATAAAGCAAAGTCAAAATATATATGGGTTCCTAAATCCCTTGTGCAAGCAATGCACTCCAAGGAACCACAAAAGCATGAAAAATAAAAAACCATGTGGATCCCCAAGAAGCTTCTTGAAGCACAAAAGCCTAAAGAAACATGCAACTTGGCATCCAAAGTTGCTATTCCTCCATCTAAACCTTCCAAGTCTATTTCTCCACCACCTTCTTCATCCGTTTTGGGTCCTTATGTCCACAAATCCCAAGCTATTCCTTCATCAAAATCTCAATATCCAAAATACGTCTTTCCTCCATCAGTCCATCACCCCTCAAGGTGTGTGCCAATGTCGATCTTGCCTTCATTTCCATCCACTCAAGCCCAATTCTTCCAATACCCTATCCATTATCCAATGCATATTTTCCATCCTTCGATCCCTTTGGTTCAATCCTTTGCATAAATCCTTGCCTTAGTTTCATCTCATTTTCCATGTCCTTATCCTACCAACGTTTTTTAGCATACTTTTAAAGGTCATGGTCCATTTATTTTAAGGCTACTATCCAAACAAAAAATATTCTTGAGTCCTTCTTCCATCCCCTATCATGTGTCCATCTTCTCTTGAAAAAGTCAAAATACAAAAAAAAAAAAGAGAAAAAGAAAAAGAAAAAAAGTAAAGCAAAAATAATTCATCCACTGGTGAAAACCTGGCAAACAGGCACCTTGGGCAAGTACCATGATGAAAACCTGGCAAACAGGTGTCATGCATAATCTATGAACTTCTTGCACACCACACTTGGGGGCAGGTTTCCTCCTTTATATCCTATTGCCCTTCATTATCCTATCATACCCCTGTCATTACCATTCATTATCCTATTGTCCCTCATGTCCATTTTCCCTTTCCACCTTTGATCTTGACAAGGCTAACGATCATCATGAGCATCATGCATCTTGTTTGCAGCTTTCAGTCTATCATAGCTTTTGGTCATTTATCCATTTTCTCATTACAACCTTTCATCCATATTCCCTGTCTTATTGCAACTTTCTGCCACTATCCCTTATCCTATCCCGACCTTCAGTCCATGTCCCTTATCCATTCTTGGTCTTGCTTATCCTATCCATATTTTATCACTATCCATACACTCTTTTTCATTCCTTGATCTTGATCTGACATAAGGATCCAAAATTTAAATATAGTTTCAAAAACCTCTTGACATGTCCCTCATGCCATGTCACTGCTTTACATTGTCATATCTAGTCTCTTGTCCCATCACGTAATAGCCCTTGGAAATTGCATTCGTATTGTCTCCATAATAAAAGGCCTTTGTCTTCCCTCTATCCACCAACGTTTCAGCAAGCCTATTTATTCACCTGTCATATTCCTTGCCTTGCTAGACATTGGGGGCAAAAAATTGAAAAATATCTTGAAAAAATCTCAAAAAAAAAAAAAAAATGAAAAATGTCCTTAAATAATTCAAAAAATCTCAAAAACATTCAAAAATGTCCTGAAAAAATCTAAAAAACATTTAAAAATGTCCTTAAAAAATCTCATAAAAATTGCAAACTGTCTTGAAAAAAAATCCCTAAAAATTGAAAAATGTCCTGAAAAAATCCCTAAAAAATCGAAAAATGTCCTGAAATAAAAACAAAAACATCAAATAAAGTCCTGAAAAAATGAACAAAAACATTTCAAAACATTAAAATCCAAAAAAACAAGCATTTTGTCAATAAAGAATCTCTTTTTGTGCATAAGACAAATCACTGAGCATACATCCAACGACACACAATTAAACACTGTGCTTTAATGAAATCACGCTTAAACAGATGAACTTTTCAATCAAACCAGATATTCAAACTGATCCGAATTGTCATAACAATCGAACATCAGCATCACTATCAGTCGTCCTTGGCTAATATCATGGGTCTTATGCAGGGTGTGGTATACTCGAAACCAGACTGTGTCCTATCTTACATGGGGTACCGCATGTCCTGAAACCAGACAACATGATCGTCCTATCAGCACTTTCAACTTTTGACAATGAAGATCAAGATGTTTGTTTGATTTGTTGGAATTTGTGCATCTTATCTTTCTATTGATTTATCTTCGATCATGCTCCTATGTTGCTCGATGATGTCACTAAGTGATTTAGAGTGACTGGGATGGTTCATGGTCCCTTTCTTTTTTTGTGATTGTTGTTTGTCTGTGATGTGTCTGTCTTTTGCAAAAAGGGTTGCATTTCAGCTCTGGCCTTCAATGCCATGATGCTACGCATCCTCTTTTCTACATAAAAATAAAGGTTCTCACCTACAAAGTGCATTACTGAAAGCAAGTTTTCTTCGCCTCTAACTGTCCTCCGTCTCATTTTCTTCTTACTAACATTTCTTCCGTCAGTTTGGATAGTCAGTTCGGTCTAGTGCTCTGATTTCCTCGCAAACATACATGCTGCATCCTGCATTCATTGGTTAGTACATTTGCATTACATCGAGCATCACATCAAGCATTTTCTCCATTTCATATTATAAATGCATCAAAAACACATAAAAAAATACATCCATACATGTTCCACAATGGTACATAAACAATGCATAAGTCATCCATACATGGAAAATAACATAAGTCATAACACATTGCATCCCATCATATCGATGCATATCATATCATCTATCACAAAAATATCGGAGTACAAAATTGGACTGTCTATCCTAAGTATGGCCCGCAGGCTGACTACATAATAACAAACTACATAATGTCTAATGTCTGTCTAAGGAGCACGTGCCTCTGTCACTGGGTGCTCCCTCTGTCCTCCTCATCCTTGCAATGTCTTGTGGATGATGTCCCTCCTGGTCCTGGCTATGGTGGTCTCATAGGTCCACTCACCCCCATGCTGCTCAATGACCTCCAAGAGCATGCCCTGCTCTTTGTCCTCGATCATGCCCAATATGAAGGTGCTCTCTGCTCTGGTGGCACTGCACTCTCATATAGTGTCCTCCAATGGCGTATCTCCTCTCCAGTCTCTACCAGCATCTGTGCCATCTCCCGTGCACTGGCATCCCGAATCGACCCAATATACTCAGTGACTCTCTGTTCTTCTCGTTGTGCCTGCGCTATAGCTATATCTCGAGCCATTGTGAGTCTAGCTATCTCTGCTCTGAACTGGTCCTGCTGTCTCTCTAATGTTGCAATATGATCCTGCTGACTCGCTATGGTAGCCCTGCACATCTCCATCTCTTCTGTCCTAGTTGTCTCCGGCTCTATGGGTATATCCTGCCATGCCTCTTGCTCATCATCCCCATCCTCCTCTCCATCCTCATCATCCCCACCATCCTCATCTCCATCCTCATCATCCCCATCATCCTCATCCCCACCCTCATCCTCCTCATCCTCATCATCTCCCTCCTCCTGTCACCTCGGTACTGGAATATCTAGATCTGTCAATGGCACTGGTCGTCATTGTGCAAACCATCTCTCATACTCATCTGTCATCCCCGCGTCCTCCACATATGATCTCCAATCCCACTGTCTCTGCTGTAGCTGTGAGAAGTCCGCATATGCTGTGTGTGGCTGAATCATACTCCCCCACTGACTCGCCTCTCTGTGAGATCGGGCAAAGTGTACAATCCTCCTAGGTACATCCTGCCTCTCTCCAAACTGTCGTCTAACTCTCTCTAGCAGGTACAACTCAATCACTCTCTAGCGATTCACTGGTCACCCAATCAGGTACCTCTCTTGTCTACAATACGGTAGCTCCTCACTGTCATCTGACCATCCCGGGCAATCACGATATGGCCTCCATATGAACTCTCTCAGTCGGTCTAGCTCATGTCACCAACATAGTATGTATCCAAAAGGACCTTGTCTCAGTGCTCCCCATATCAGTATACATATGGTCGGTGTGGTACTACCCATCTATCTGTGATCAGTCGACATATGGCTATGTGCTCAAATGCCCATGCCTGTAGCAATGTGACTCCACAGCTCAATGTCTGAACTCCCTGATATGCTATCTAATGCAACTGAAAATATAGCATCGCCAGTACACATGGTCCCCATGCATACACTGTCCCCTCTGTCGCCATCTGCTCTAGCACTCTTCCCCATCCAATAGGGAATCCATGTCCTCGTCTATCTCTTACTAATAGGCATGCTATCACCATGGCTATCACCACGTATCCTCGATCATACTCTGATGCCATGGTCTCCCAGCCAATCTCCCTCTTGACGATATCCAGATCATCTGCGTCACACTCAAATAGTCTGCACAATGCATCTCTCCCTATCACTAGGTCATACTCTATCATCTCTCCATGAATCAGAATGCGAAGGATACGCCATACATCCTCCAGTGTCACCGTCGCCTCTCCGGTCGCCAGATGGAATGAGGAGGTCTCTGAATGCCATCGCTCTGCCAATGCGGTAAGCAGTCCTGTGTTTGCCCTAATCTCAGGCATAAACGTGACATAGTATATCCCAAGTCCTGCTAGTGTATCTTTGTCTGTGCTCCTGAGTCTATGTCGTAGCATGAAGCAGTCAGGTTAGTTCTCTCGTGTGATCAATGGATACTGTCGACTCTGCATCACAATTGGGGCATATTTTGTCAGTTTTAGGGTTTGCTCCTAAGGGTTGTATTTCCTCATTTTCATGTCTAATCAGGGTGTTTTTTCATCTAATCTGACCTATCCTACCCTTATCCCCTTTTTCCAGATCATTTGCATGTCATTTTGACCAAAATTAGGGTTTGCATTGCACAATTGCGCCTGTGTAAGGTAACCTGTGCCTGTTTCAGGTAACCTGCGCTTGTGTCTCCCTACACAAGCATAGAAGACCCTACACAAGCGTAGGATTCGCCCTACACAAGCACAGGAGTCCTTTTCTGCATCCCCTATGGGTCCCGTAATGTCCCGCAAGCAATCAAAATTCATCAAATTGAAAACATGGGTTTTTGAGATACATACCGCTGCTCCCGCATCGTCTAGTCATCTGAATGTGCATATGCATTCCCTGAGGTGATCCACCATTGGAATGTTTGCCATCTATCTACAAGTGTCCTTGTCCAGAGTAACAAATTCTCCTCTTTGGCTAGTGCAAATGAGCAAATTGTCACTCTTTTGGTCCCATTTATAGATCTTTGTCAGTGCATAGATGGACGTGCACCCTCTCCATCTTATGTTGGTCACGGTCTTTTGTGTCTTCAATTGCTTGTCCTTCATGCATCCGATCTCTGATTGTCAGTCCGTTCGATCCTATCATTTTTATCGATCAATTGGCCTCTTTTCTGCATGTTTCCAGCCAATTCCTCGAGGGGGCATGCATATGTCATTATTATCATCTAGGGCATTTTCATCATCGTTCTTTGAAACAATGCTTAAAATCGCATTGTCTCAAAGAGGGGCAAAATGTAGACACCTAAAAATGGTCAACGCTTGCAGAGTCATACTTTAACATTTGCGCATTGCCTCATTTTAGGTTTTTGCATCAGATTAACATTTCTCCTATGATTCGCACTTGGTCTTTATCATTTGCAAACATCGATTCATTCCTCTACATTCTTCATTCATCTCGCTCTCAAATTTGGTCTTGTCGACAACACTATCCAATCATGATTTTGATCGATTTTATCCTGTCACATCAATGTGTGTGCTAATTTGTCATCATTTTGGACATCGTCAATCCTAATTAGGGTTTTGTCCTCTTATCAATCTTGTCTATTTTGTCATCGATTCTTGTCATTTTGCAATCAATTTGCCATCGACCGTTGTTTGTCTCAATCATTTCAATTTGGATCAATTAGTCATTGTTCCTCATCAGTTGGCGCATTTTATCAATCAAATCATTTATCACATTGGTCCTTTGTTAATCAGAATCAAATCGAATTAATTATCTTTCATCAAGACCTAATTCATCTTCTAGGGTTTCGTGATTTAATCATTTAACCTTATTTGTCATTTCTTCCTCTAGGTTAAATTATTTATTTATCCTAAGTCTTCTTGCCACAATTAAATGTTCATTTAATTGGCTAATTATTCCTCTTTGTGAATTAATTAATAAATGAAAGATTATTAATTAATTTACCTAATTTCTAACTTTCATCAATTTCTTAATTTTCTAATTTCTTAATTCCTCATTTCTAATTTTCTAATTTCTTAATTCCTAATTTCAATTTCCTCCTATTTCTCTCCTAAATTCATGGAAATGACATAGAAATTTGTCATAATTTGTCATAATTGACAATCAATCAATCCTTGCATAGCAATTTGTCATAAATTGTCATAAATCCTTGCATAGCAATTTGTCATACACATGTCATAACTTTGATATTCTTGATTTGAATTTCTATTCGAATCATTATCATGCTAATTTGATCATTTCTCCAATTTGTCTATAAATTGAATGAATTTCTTCAACCAATCCGCTAATCAGACTATTGAATTTCTAATCACTTTGTCAAATCACGCTTCGAGTATTCTTGTCTCAATGTCAATCTTGCTTTCACAATTAGGTGTATGCACTTGAAAGTGAGATCTACAACAAAACTATTTGGAGAAGAAAGAAGAACAATGGATCCGCATGAAGGGAACATCTGGTTTGCACAATCTTTTTGAATGTTTTATCTTTATGTCTCTATTGAATGTGTTTAGGATAGATCATTACTTATAAGCTTTTGTGATTGAGATAATGATTAGTATTTTTATTTGTTTGTGATGATTTCCTATTTCCTAACGTACAAGTATGATACTACAAACTTGGATGATCAAAATGGAGGAATGAGAGCTCTATTTATAGCAAAAATACGGCAATGGATGGTCAAGATTGAAAGAGTTAATCAAGGGCTAAGTTTGAAAGTTGGGAATCCATGTTTGCAATTGGCACCAATGAAATGGTGACAATTGTCAATATAAGACTAGTTGAGAAAGGGGTTGGAGACATTAAATGCTTGAGAAGACCTCATGGTTATCTAGAGGGTAAGAGTCAAGCCTAAGTTAGGATTACCCATTGGATTAAGAGTTAATCCAAGGATAAACTTTTGTGCAAATGATTAAGAAATAATCATGGTCAAAGCATTAAAGGCTTGATGAGACCCTTGGGTTGGATGAAGGTTAAGTTAGGCAAAAAGTCTCTAACCATGTAAGAGGGTTGAATTAACCATTAATGGTTTGGTTGACTTTGGAAAATTAAGTGGTTGAAGACTTGAAGCCTTTAATGGTTATCAAAGACTTTAAGGGTTTGAGAAGTGACTTCCCTTTGTTTAGGGATATGACAAAGTTTAGAAGATGGGTTAGGTTAATTTAGAATTGATTAGAGGGGTCTAGAAGAAATTAGGAAGGGGTTTAGGAAGCAAGTGGGAGATGTAGGAAAATGCAAGTGGATGGAGGGATAATAGGATTTAATTGAAATAAAGTTAATTTAATTCAATTTGGTTGCAATTTGGGGAAATTAAATAAATTAGATTTATTTAATTTAGGATAAACTATTTAATTAAAAGTGGATAGGGGGGATTTAATTGAATAAAATGATTTATTCATTAAATGGGTATAGTGAATTTAATTGAGTAATTTACTTAATTAAATAGAGGAATACGGGTAATTTATTTAAATTGGATTTAATTAAATAGAGAAATGAACATATAATATTCATTTAGGAATATGGTCATTTTTATACGTCTACATTTTGCCCCTCTTTGAAGTGACGTGTGTGCACATGTTATTTCAAATAAAATGATGTTTTATCATGATTTATGATCAAATGAAATTTTTGTGTTGCTCTTATGATTTGCAAGTCGTGCCCCAGATTTGATTTGATGCGTGATGCCCCCTCGGGAGATGAATCAATATTTTGAAAATTTGATTGGATTTGATGATTTGTTTGTAGGGTGTATGATTTTGTCTATGTGAAATGTTTGAAATTGATTCATCTCCCGATAATGTACATTGTGTAGGGTATAAGGGAGACCGTGAGCAAATTACATGCCCGGTTTCCTAACCCTAATTTCATTTTCCTCCTATAAAAGGGGAAAAGGGCTTTGATTTGATTCATTTGTGCATTGTTGACTTTGGAGAAAGAGAATTTGGAGAGAAGGCAAAATGCCTATTCCATATTCCAGGCATCATTTTGAGCATGTTTGGAGGTACCGGATACCTGCCGCATATGGACCACCAGTAAGTCAACACTTTTGACCCTTTTTTTATTTTTTATTTTGTTGTTTTTGGTAATTTTTTGATTTTTGAAATTCGGTTTTAGCGTTTTAGTGCGTCAAAGTCGCAAATTAGTGCATACAAAGATTTAGGTAGCGCATGAAGCTTGATTTTAGGGCTACGTTCAAAATAAAATAGCGTAGCGCATAGAAAGTCTAGGTTAGCGCAAGGAGTGAAAATAGCGCATGCAGAATGTAGGGTAGTGCGTCAAGTCAATAGGGTAGCATGTAGGGTAGACCTAGTGCATAGGGGTCACAAGGGTTCGCATGGGTAAGGGGTTTTAGCGCGTAGGGTCAAATAGGTAGCGCCAGCTAGGTATAGGTTAGCGCATGGATAGGTTTTAGCGCATAGGGTAGGTTAGGTGGCGCATGGGGGGAAAAGATTAGCGCGTAGAGTCAGTCTAGCACATAGGGTGAATGGAGTAGCGCGTAGGAAAAACAACTTAGCACATGGGTAGATTTTAGTGCGTAGACAACTTGTTTTAGCGCATCCGGAAAAATTTTGCGAGATGAGGTGATTTGTGAAATTGTTGTGTTTTGTTGTCATGGATTTTATTGATTTGTCCAATATGAGTGTCAATATAACTTGTTTTGATTTGCGATATTTCAAGTTATGCATAGATATCAATGTGTTGTGTTAATCAAAATATGATTTGTTTTTGCACTTTGTTTCAAGTTCAATGTGTGAAGCCTGATTTGTGTTACAAGCTGATATGGGTTGGAAACTTGAGTTGTTTTACAAGCTGATATAGGTGGGAAACTTGAGTTGTTTTACAAGTTTATGTGATTTGGAGACTTGAGTTGTGTTACAAGTTTTGATATGGTTTTTTATAACTTGAGTTGTTTTACAATTTGATATGAAATGATAGGATTTTGAACTTGATGTAGATGAGCAAATTGTTTCATGTTGTTGATGTGAGTTTGATTTTGATATCTTTGTTTTGATGTGGAAACTGATATTGGACTCGTTTTGCTGGTTGATAGGAGCAATTGGACGTGGTGCAGTCGCGTGAGCGATTTCCCAGGCCTTGGACTCTGATACCATAGTTGACACAGGCCGACCTGGATATCATTGAGAGATGCAGTTTGACATCCCTTTTAGATATGCCTTGGTTCACTGTGAACTGGGGGCTATGTACAACGCTCGCAGAGAGGTGGCACAGCGACACAAACACCTTCCATTTTGCCACAGGTGAGATGACAGTCACACCAGAGGACTGTTACAGGATTCTGCGTATACCAGTAGTAGGTGCACTACTACCATATGAGCAATCGGAGGAGGGTGGCACAGAGGCACTTTGCCACATTTTTCATGATGAAACAGTCTGTGGATATGAGATCCCATGGCAGGAGTTCCTAGACCTTGATTATGCACCACTTCCATCAGTACTGGCAGGGTTTATTGGTGGATTCCTTTGTCTTGATCATAGGTCAAAGGGATTCTCTATGGGATGGAGGCTAGTGTTAGAGGATATGGTCACACAGGGTCATAGGTTTGCATGGGGATCAGCTATGCTAGCCCATCTGTACAGGGACCTGCACGAGGTGGTATACCTAGGTTACAGCAGTTTATCAGCTGGCGTGAGGCTCTTATAGGTATGGTGCTAGGAGCACATTCTGGCTGCTAGGCCATTAGCAGACAGAGATAGGCTCATTGGATGCACATATTCTTATGGATACAGGGGTCTAGTTGTCCAGCGGAAGCTGGGCAAACTAGAGCATTGGAGGAGAGTGTTGGATGACATTGATACGGTCACATGGCGACCATATACAGGGTGCGAGGTGTGGGTGGAGGATGGGCTGGAGATGCCCTACGTGTTCATGACGAGATATCTGATTAGGAGGACCCCATTTGTTATTGAGAGGTTTGTGGTGACCAGAGTTTTGAGACAGTTTGGTCGACAGCAGGGTATACCTTAGGGGGCTTGCTTATATGCATAGTGGAGGCAGGACGTATCAGATTAGGGCCTGACCATTGATAGTGCGGTGGTGGTGGAGGAGTTTGTCAGTTTGGCGGGTCAGATATAGGATTATGCCCCAGAGATTTTGGATGCGGGCATGACCGATGAGTTCGCGAGATTGTTTGCCGCATGGGCAGTGGCCAGGATATCGGATCTCGAGGAGATGCGGCCGGCATTTGATGATGATGATGAGGATGATGGAGATGGTGGAGGAGGACGACGAGGGAGAGGAGTTAGAGGGAGGAGGGGAGATAGAGGGAGGAGAGGAGATAGAGGTGTGGAGAGAGTAGTTAGATAGGCAGTGATAGATAGGGGGAGAGGTGGATTGGCTATTGGAGCCGATGGAGAGGGGAGGAGGTTCTAGCTGTAGTTGGGGGTACTGATGAGGTGATTCGGCCAGCACAAAGGAGGAGGACAGATGTGCTCCCACCTCCAGCACCGAGGACAGGCAGATTTAGAGGGGATGCCCTTGCACAGATACCGCTACGGGTTCAGGTCCCTACTCATGTTGAGGATGCACAGATTCAGACCCTACAGGTGACTATATAGCAGCTGCAGGCACAAGTTTTGACATATCAGCAGCAGATTGTGTAGTTGACCACTAAGCGGGACACAAAGATAGAGTAGAGGGGGCGAGCGGAGGAGCTTGCAGCCAGTGTGCAGAGAGCAGTGGCGGGTGGTCCGATGAGAGACACCCTGAGAGAGCTATCTTTGAGAGCTCAGAAGGCGGATTACTACCATCGGCATTATGAGGTTGCGGTACCCAGGGATCGCCGAGTACAGAGCTTCACACAGTCGAGATCCAGTCGATCTTGAGATATTGGGTCACAATTCGAGAGCTGAGGTGTGACAGGGCCATCGAGACAGGATCCCCCTAGAGATCTAGGGGTGGGGACATCTAGAGCCAAACCATCTCCGTCAGGGGATAGCCATACTTGAGAGACGTGGTCTCTGTTGTATTTTTTATCATTGTATTCTTTGTACTGGACACAGAGATGATAGATTTTGTACATTTTGATCTTTTTTGGAGATATATATATACGACATCATTATCTTTGATCATGTGGTGCATTTATATGGATGGATGTGCTTATCTGTTCTTTTCGTTATGTGATGATGATCCAATGGTTAAATATATGATATAATGTATGATGCAGGATGTATGCTTTTAATATGTTTGTGAGATGTATCTTGAAAATGAGATGTACAATTTTATATGCTGTGAAATGTATCTTTGAGATGTATGATAATGATATGTGATGAAATGAAAAAATGATATTTAACTATGTTAAAATGATATGCAATTAATTGTTTTTGGTAGCATCCTCATTCTGTATTTGCCATCCGATATAGCCATATGTTGTTTTCTTTCTTTGTAGGTATCATCATTGAGCATTGATTTGTTTAGGATATGTTGAAAATTTATACAAGCATAATGGTATAATGGAACCATAATGACTTGAGAAAAATTTACATGATGTTTGATTTTGCAAGATAGCACAAGCGTCAAGGTATAATTGAACCAGGATGACCTGAGTGCATATTGCATAAACAGACAAGATTAAATCATTTGTATGCGTGAAGTGGAATCAGGCCTTCAGTGATATTTGACGTATTACATCTCAAGGCAAGTATTCACATAGTACAAGTGATCGCTTCCTAGACAGAAGACTAAGAAAATATTAGAAGTTCCCCATGATCTCTAGATTTGAAGCATTTAGTGAGAAGAGAATCCAATAATTAAAAAAGTTCAAAATGCAAAACTAATCAAGATTTTTATGCAACAATGCAACATTTAGTTATTCAGAAAATCATCCAGCCTTGGTATTTTTGTGAATTTTTTTGTTTTGTTTTGCAATGAAGCGTAGTTTTGGTTGTTGGATGCCATGCTTCTGAATTTTGTAAATAGTTTTGATGTCTTGAATGTGTGCAAATTTTGGATGATTTTAATGCCCCTAGCTGAGTGTGCCTCTTAATGTGAATATGTACAGTGATTTCCAAGCCATGGTGGAATGTGTTAAGAGGATATATATGGATAAACCAGGATAGTGACTATGCTAAGTATGTCCTAAATGGATATGTGCTAAGTGTCGGGTGATGGCCGATAGTGTTTGTATGGATAAAATGGTATGGAGATAGATAGAGGGGCCATTCTTTCACAAGAGCACCTGTTTACCAAGTTTTCACCATTTGTTTTTATTGTACTTTGTTTTTTTTTTTTGGCTTTTTGGCTTTTTGGCTTTTTCTGTGCACTAGGCTACTTAAGTGTAGTACTTCTTCAGATGGATGTTGTTAGTTGGTTCGTTGAGCACATCTCCTTCTGAAGTTGTTAGCTGATAGGCACTTGATCCATAGACTGATATGATGACATAGGGACCCAACCAGTTAGATTCAAATTTCCCTTTCTTTTCTCGATCTTGCTGATTTTTTTGATTTTCTTTGAGGATTAGGTGACTAACTTTGAAGTTGTGAGGGATGACCTTGTGATTGTAGCTCCTGCACATGCGTTGTTGATATGCTTTGAGATGAGTGTAAGCATGCTGACATCTTTCATCTAATAGTTTGAGTTCTTGTAGTCGGTTAACTCGATACTCTTCATCTAGGATTAAACCTTTCAAAGAGACTCTGAGAGATGGGATTTCTACCTCCAGGGGTAAAATGGCTTCTGATCCATATACCAATGAGTATGGTGTTGCTCCTGTAGGTGTGTGGATGCTGGTTTTGTATGCCCAAAGTGCTGGATTGAGTTGTACGTGCCAATCTTTGCCTGGATCATTCACTTTTTTCTTTAGGATTTTCAAGATTGTCTTGTTGGATGCTTCTGCTTGACCATTTCCCTGTGGGTAGTATGGTGTAGAAAACCAATGTTGGATTTTGAATTTTTCACATAGTTCTTGTACATCTTAGTTTTTAAAAGGTCGTCTATTATCTGTGATGATTGAACTTGGAATACCATATCTGTAGATCAGATAATTTAGGATAAAAAAGGCAATTTGTTTCCCAGTCACTGTGGTCATGGGAACTGCTTCTATCCATTTGGTAAAGTATTATGTTGCAGTTATAATGAACTTGTGTCCATTTGAAGATGAAGGATGAATTTTGCCAACTAAGTCTAGTCCCCACTGACAAATGGGCCAAGATGTCGTGAATGGCTGTAGTTCCTATGCTGGTGCATGTATCAGATTACCATGGATCTGGCATTTAGGACATTTCTTGGTGAAGTGATATGAGTCTTTCTCCATTGTAGGCCAGTAGTATTCCATCCTTAGAAGTTTTTTAGCAAGAGTAGTATCACTCGAATATGTGCCACAAATACCTTCATGAAGCTCGTGTAAAGTGGAATCAAAATCATTACGATCAAGGCAACGAAGAAGAGTACCATCTAGACCTCGACGATACAAAGTATCAGTGGTAAGGGTATAATGGGCAGCTTGCTGGATAAAGTTACATTTTTGGTTATGGGATTGGTCAATTGGTAAGATATTGTTCTTGAGGTAGTCATATATTGGTCCATATAACGGAGAATCTGCACCAGTCAAGGCATAGATAACATGGGATTCAGAGTGGTCATAGGCTGGGGAGAACAGTTGCTCTACCAGGAACTCGTAATGACTCTGTTGCTTTGGAATTTGTAGTAATGAAGCGAAAGTAGCCATGGCATCAGCTGCTTTGTTGTTCAACCTTGGTATTTGCTTGAAGGTGATGTGCACAAAATACTATTTGAAGTCATCTACCATTCACTTGTAGGGTAGTAGCTTGTCATCCTTTGTTTGATAGTTGTTGTTGATTTGATTGACGACTAGTTGTGAGTCTCCATAGACTTTTAACTCTATGATTTTCCATTCTACAGCCATTTTGATGCCTATAACCAATGCCTCATATTCAGCCACATTATTTGTGCATGGGAACATAAGCCTATATGATCTTGGTATAGTGTGTCCTTCAGGAGTGATGAATAGAATGCCAGCACCTAAACTATGTTGTGTGTAGAATCCGTCAAAGTATAGGGTCCATTGTTTGGTAGAAAGAGCAAGAACATCTCTGTCTGGAAATTCAATCTCCATGGTTTGTTTTCCTGCTAGCGGTGCTTCAGCCAGCTAATCTGCAATTTCTTGTCCTTTGATGGCTCATCTTTCTATGTATTGGATGTCGAATTCACTGAGAATCATGACCCATTTAGCCAATCGGCCTGTAAGAGCTGCCTTGCTGAGTAGATATTTGAGAGGATCAATTTTTGCGACTAGCTTAATGGTGTGTGCTAGCATATAATGTCGGAACTTCTGAGATGCGAAGACCACTATTAGGCAAGCCTTTTCAATGAATGTATAGTTGAGTTCATAGCCATTCAATGTCCTACTAATATAATATATGGCGCGTTCCTTTCCTTGTTGATCTTCTTGTACCAATAGTGCCCCTAGTGATATATTTGTTGTTGAGATATATAGGATAAGAGGCTTTCCTGCGACTAGTGGTACTAGAATTGGTGGATTCATCAAGTACTGTTTGATTTGGTAAAAAGATTCTGCACACTTGGTCTCCCATCTGAATGGTACATTTTTGTGTAGTAAATGGTTAAATGGTAGACTTTTACCTGCTAGCTGAGCGATGAATCACTTGATTGATTGAAGTCATCCTTGTAGAGATCTGAGTTGATTGATATTCTTTGGTGGTGGCATTTCCATAATGGCTTATACCTTTGTTGGATCTACTTCGATACCTTTAGCTGAGACTATGTAGCCTAGTAACTTGCCTGATGTAACCCCGAAGACACACTTCTTAGGGTTGAGTCTGACTTGGAATTTCTCTAATCGATCAAAGATCTTTGTCAGGATGCTGAGATGTTCTGCTATAGTGAAGGATTTAGCTAGTAAATCATCCACATAATCTTCCATAAATGTGTGCATCATGTCATCAAAGATTGTTGTCATTGCTCTTTGATAAGTGGCCCCTGCATTCTTTAAGCCAAAAGGCATAACATTCCAACAGTACGTTCCCCAAGGATAGGTGAATGCAGTTTTATCTTGATCTTCTAGGGCTATTTTGATTTGATTATAGCTCAAGAAACCATCCATTAGTGAGAGCATTGCATGCCTTGGTTTGAGATCTACAATTATGTCGATACTGGGCAGAGGAAAATCGCCTTTTGGACAAGCTTTGTTGACATCTTTGAAGTCAGTGCATATTCTGATACTACCATCTAGTTTTGATACTGGAACGATGTTGGAAATCCAGTCTGCATAGTCAATAGGTCGGATGAATCCGACATCTAATAGTTTCTTTAGTTCAGTTTTGACCATGAGTGCTACCTATGGATTCATCTTTCATAGCTTTTGCTTGACTGGTTTAACTCCTGAAGAGTTGGACAAGTGATGCATGATTAAGTGTGGATCCACTCCGGGCATATCAGCATATGACCAAGCAAAGTTAATTTGTTGTTCTTTAAAGAAAATGATGAATGTTGATCTTTCTTCCTCTATCAGAGATTCTGCAAGGTGTATGTTTTTGACTGCTTCTGTGGTACCAATGTTGATTGATTGAGTGGGCTCAATCAATATGGGTGATTGCTCATGAAAGTGCTTAGGAAGAGTGTCAATTCACCCATCGTTAGGTGCCTTAAAAAGGTTTTCACCCTCAGATGCGTCCTTTATTTTTACTTTTTTGTGATCTAGAACTGCCATTGACTGGTTTTCAGCATCAGATCTTTCATTTGGTTTATTTTTGTGACTGAGAGACTTGGCACTCCCTGATTGGTAGACATCGTTACTTTGTTCACTAGTAGAGTCTGTTTCCGGATTTACGGTACATAGGTAATGGATAATAGATTCATCATCTAGGAAAATTGGTATATCATGGATTTCAGGTTCATCCCAGTCAATGAGGTCAGGAAAGACAAGCAGTAAGGAATCGTTAGGTGGATCAAGTTCTGCTACTGTAAGTGTTAGGACATAGTTTTTATCATGATTGTTCTTAGTTTTAAAGAAGTCCAGGATTTCGTGGAGGTCTTCGATGGTATTATCTTCCATATAGACTTGTTGATAATGTTTCTATTCACTTTCCTTGGTGTCATAGATATTCTATGGTCCAAATTCAAGAGGTCTATCTTCTGCATTATGTTCTTCTTGAGAAAGGGATATGGAATTAATACCATTAGGGATATCTGTAGTAGCATTGGAGTAGGTACCCCATTCATATTCATTGGAATTAGTCTCTGAGGCATCATCCCAGATTCTATCAGTGCTGTAAATAGGTATGTTGTATGGTGAAAACAAATCTTTGATGATGGATACCATTTTAATAGTTTTTGTTGATTCTGTGTCAGATCTTGCTTCTACTTTCTATATTTGTTCATAGACTATGCTTCCTCAGGGAGGAATAATGGTATCCAGAGATGATATTATTTGTTCTTGAGATATTGGTGTTTGAATATGAGCTACTGCTATAGATATGGCCTTCTTGTGGCTTAGAAGCTTTCCCTGATGTAACTTCTGATCTTGATGTTCCCGTGCCTTGCAGATTGTTTCTGCTGATTCAAAGAGTGTTTCCTACTAGGATTCTTCTTTGTAATTCTTCTTTACTTTCCATTGAGGTTTTGCAGTTATGTGGGGCGGCTTTCTTAATAGGAAAGTGAGCTTACAACCCAATCCTGCTTTGTTTCTATTGGGCTGTGAAGGAAGATCTATGGGATTAGTGACTCCTTCTTTGCGTTTCCCAATAGGTCCTTTACCATCATATCCCATTTGGTGCATGATTAAGTATCATTTTCCATACAGGTGTGTAGGTAGAACAATGTCTAGAGCAGCTGCTCTGTTACCTTCTTCCTCATCTTTTTATAACTAGCTAAGAACATCCTTGTCTTCTGATTCATGTGCTAGAGTGCCCAATTGGATGAAGATACCATCAAATTTGGTGATTGGCTGAGTGGCCAGATGTGTTGATGTAGTAGGTAATCCATGAGATCTAGGTGATGTTGGTAATTTGGCCAAACATAAAGGTTCCAAAGAGTATTCTCCCATACCTTGGTCTTTG
Source organism: Cryptomeria japonica (assembly GCF_030272615.1). Lineage (NCBI taxonomy): Eukaryota > Viridiplantae > Streptophyta > Pinopsida > Cupressales > Cupressaceae > Cryptomeria > Cryptomeria japonica. The sequence continues at coordinate 142,097,159 of NC_081414.1, forward strand.
ATTTGCATTTGCTGCTTGAAATCTCCAAATAAGGAGTTGGGCTTTGTTATTTGTAGATTTGATGTTGAAGATCACTGCTTTTCTCTATTATGAGGAACCAAACTATCTTGGGCTGCCCCCATTGCGTTGCAATGTTGAAATGGATTGTGATCAGCAGATATGGAGATTTCTTGTCCATCATAAGGAAATTTGACGCACTGGTGATACGTAGAAGGTACTGCTTGCATTTCATGTATCTAGGGTTGCCCTAACAAAATATTGTAGGTGAGATCTATGTCTAAGACCTGACACATAGTATCTTTTTGCACTGGTCCCACTTGAATGAGTAACATCACAGTTCCTTTAGAGGACCTTTCCTCATCATCATATGCCTTTATGGTAATCTTCTTGTAGGGATCAATAGAGTCTTCTGAGAAGCCTAATGCACGGATAAGCTTTAAAGTACATATATTAAGTCTGGATCCTCCATCTATTAAGACTCTTTTTACTTGATGTTTGCAAACAATGACTTTGATATGGAGAGGAGTATTATGCAGATGACTCAAGGAAGCATTGTCATGGTCTGAGAAGGTGAGGTTATGAGGTCCAGTCATATGGGTGACCATGGCTTGAAATCTGTCTATATCCAGATTTTGAGGTTCATTGGTTTCTAATAGCGCTTGTTCCAATATGTCTTTGTGCTTCGGTGATATTTTCAACAATTCTAGTATAGATATCTAAGCTAGAGTTTTGCGTAGTTGGTTAACCAAATCATATTGGATTTTTGGTGTAGTAGTTGTAGGTGACGTATGTCCTTTTAAGACATATTTCTGAGTTCGGGTTGTTACATTGACAGATTCATGACCATGCCGATCTTGGATGGTGATGACATTTACTTGATGATCTTCAGCTGATATGTGATTTATGGTGTTGTTGTAGATATGGTTGATACAAGCTCCGCATGTATCATCCGAGGTTGAAGCTCCATCTTTGTTGTAATTTGGGAGAGGATTTTTAAAGGCTCTGTGATCAGCATTTGTTTTGAGACCATCTACCGTTAAGTCACCTCGATCAATCATGTCTTGCACCATGTGTTTCAATCTCATGCAATCATTCGTCTGATGACCCTTGTTACGATGGAAATCACAATAGTGTGAATCATTCCACCAAGGTGGTTTGATTTGGGGTTCATAGTTGCTGATTGGAGGCAAAGAAAGAATCTTGTTTGCCAAAAGTTCTCTGAATGCTGATTCTAGTGATTGCCCCAGTGGTGTGAAGATACGCTTTTGGAAATTGTTCATGTTGTTGCGTGAATTGTTGTTAGGTCCTGGATTCATGTTTTTGCTTTGAGTATCATTGGTGTTGTTTGGGTTGAGTTGTCCTTGATCGGTGTTTGGTGCATATGTGTTAGAATTTGGATTAGCAATTTTAGGATTTTTTCGTATTTTGAGGATTTCCGGATAATGCAAGCACTGGTTGCTTAGATTTGGGATCATGTGATTCATTGTTGCCTTCGTTTTTGTTTCGAGTCCAAAATCGAGATTTGTTGAGGTTGGTGTTGTTTTGGTTATTGTAGTTTGATGAGTTTGTTCCTTCCTTGTAGAATTTGAGTGTTCCCTTTTTGACACATGCTTCCTCTACTTGGATGCCATTTTCAATCAATTTAGCGAAAGATGGAATGCATTGAAGTTTTAGCCTGTAACTCATTTCACCATTGAAATTATCAATGAAGATTTCCATTTTCTCCTTTTCAGGAATATCTCGAGGATATCTAGAGACCATATGTCCCCAGCGTTGAAGGAATATCATGAATGTTTCATTGTTTTTTTGTTTGGTGTTGCAAACATCTAGCATGGTTATGGCATGTTGGATGTTATATGAGTATTGGGTTATGAATTTGTTAACCAATTCATCAAATGATCTGATAGGTGGTGTAATTTTGGATAACCATTCCATTGTTTGCCCTCCTAGGCTTCTTGGGAATAACCTCATCAGATAGGTGTCATCATGAGAAAACTCAAGACTCATGGTACAGAATTCTCTGACATGATCACGGGGATCACTTTTTCCATCATATTTGTCAAATTTAGGCACATCTGAGTTTGGAGGAAAAGGGATCATGTGTAATCTCCTGTCGAAAGGATAAGGACAGATTTCATTTAAAGAGTACCGTACTGCTGTCCCTTGTTGCATATCCTGTATTTGCCTTTATAACATTTGCATTTGTTGAGTAAGGGTAGCCAAAGGTACATTGTCTTGTCAAGGGAAAAGTTCTTCCCTTGTATTAGTTCTTAGCTGAAAAGGTGTGTTAAATGGTATGTTTTTCTCTAGAGTTTCTAGCTCAAGTATATGCATTTTTGGTATACGTTGTTCTGGAATGTGTTGCTCAGGTATGTGTTGTTCAAGGTTACGAGTTTCTTCTTCTCTTTGTTGTTCTTGATATGCATATTGTAAAGATCCAGTTCTAAAGATGTTTGTATCTAAATCTTTGGGAATTTTAACGCCTTTACTTGTGAGCATGAGCAGATACTTTTCTTTGTCATTTTCCATAAGCCTTTCTACAAGTTTTTGGAATGAAGGGTTTTCTTGACATTCCTGAAGAAGTGCTTTAGAAATTTTAGTCTCTTCTAAGTGTGGAACTTCAAAAGGATTGGACAATCTTTGATTCATGCTAGACTCTGCATGTGTCTCGCTTTGTTGGTTTCTTTGAGAGCGAGTAACAAGCATTTTAGTTAAAACTTTTTGTGACAAAGGGAACAAAATCCTCTTCCATGTGTTGCTCAGGGGTGGGTGGTTCTGGTCGAGATGTGTTATAAGCGATACACTCATCGGGCAAGAATGTTGGATTGATCTTTCCTCCGCGATTTATGATTTGATTAAAAGTAGAATTTTGACAGTATGCTCTTGTTTTTAAGGGTTCTTTGTCAAATTCATTGGATTTGTTTTGGATATAACATTTGACGTGATCAAGGAATACCCAATGAGATTTGAAGAGTTGATGATTGACATATAAAAACTTATTTCTCTTGATGAATTTGGAAAAACTAGGTTGTTGTTTCTTCAACGTGATATTACGATAAAGGTTCTTTCTTCTTAGAATATAGGAATTAGTCATGCATGAGTGATCAATGGTTTCCTTTGATTTGTTTGGATTTAGTTGATCTTGTTTGGAAAATTTCAAATCTTACTCTATCAAAGTGAAGGTTTAGATGCCCCTTCATGACAAAGCGTGTCAAATGATATGGATAAAAGCCCCCCGATATGGAGACTTGATTTGACAACTTGAAAATTTTAAACAAGTGTTTTTGAGGTAAGATGGTAAAGGATTTTGTTGATACTGATGATGAGGTTTCCGGATTATGATAAGATAGACATGTTTTATCGTGCGATCAGTTTAGGATTTTTATAACGTTTGTTTTGACACAAATTTAGCTCAAGAAATAGTTTTAACGGTTTGTTTTCACTACTCCGCTTTGATGAAAAATGTTGTTGATAATGAGAGACTTTTGAAAATGGTTTCAAAATTTTTAAAATTCCTCACTATTTTGCCCTCTATTTATATGTTTTTGATCACGCGCTAAAACAGGGATGACATGCGCTACCAAAATTACTCCATGCGCTAGAATAATGACCACATGCGTTAGGCTGCCCCCAAACACGCGCTAAAGTTTTGACTATTCAAAAAATTGTTTTCTACCTTTAAAAAGTCATGCGCTAGCCTGGGCCTATGACACGCTAACTTGTGAACCTGATGCGCTAATATTTAGCTTCCACACGCTAAGCTGATGCTTCCAAGTGCTAGACTATTTTTCTGATGTGTTAAATGTTTTAACCCTGTTTTGATTTTGGGATAAAACGCTACTGTTTGGAACCGACACGCTAACTTGATGGTTGGATGTGCTAACCAAAGTACCTCACGTGCTAAAAAGTTGCTCTTATGCACTAACTGCCCTGATTATTTTCTTTGGTTGGTTTTTTTTGTAAATTTTGGAGTTTTGTTGTGAATTTTTCAGGTTTGATGGATGATTTTCTGAAGTAGTAAATGCAAGCACGGCACAAAAAGTACAACCATTTTGCCTAATCTAACAAAAAGTGTATGTTCTGTGAGGATGTGTTCAAATCCCCAATGTTTTAACAGGTTTGGATACGAATAATACACTTCAGAAAGACTCTTTATTCAAAGGTCATAAATAACATCATAGCCCACTAGTCTTGATACTTCGTTAGCTCAAACAGCCGTGTCACCCCCTAGAGGACACCTGTTTTTTTACTTTTTGTCAGAAATTGACTCAAAGTGAATCTCCTCACAGCTGAGTAGTTATCTTGGGAGATATATGGTGAGTAATCTTGGGGGTGGATTCTTCCCCACCCTTGCACTATGATGTTATAAATGTCTGGCTACTGACTCGGTTCAAAGCTTCTATTTCTATGGTTTGTAATCAGGCTTCTTGTTCGACCGTAATTGATAAACTCCCTAAGGAGGCTTCCCAACCTTTAGAACAAAGGCTTTACGTATCTTGAGGATACTGGGGGAAGGTTAATCGTTGTGCGCAACCGTTGAAAAGGATTTTCGTCACTTTCCACATTTGATTATAGTGGGTTGGAATTCTTGGCATCAAAGTCGTTCCCCACTTAGGTCGTTCCCTTCACACTGGCCATAAACGGCTTTAAGAGTTGATTTCAACTCCTTAGGAAGGCAAGCCTACTAAAGGATGTAAAATGCTTTTGAAGGAAAGAAAGCTTTTTAAGAGAGGTCTAGTTTTTTGAATCACCCAGTTAAGGGGAGAGCATATACCTTCCTCTTTTAATTCAAGGCAATCACAAATTATTTTTAAACCTTTAATTTAGTGATTTTCTAACCTCTACTAGGAGATGTTTCTCCAAGAAAAAGCATGGTGTTAATTTTACTTCCTCAAAGCAATGATTATTTAATCTAAGGAAATAACCGCATCAACAAAGCAAAAGGTTCGATTTGGTCAACAAATAAAAATCGGTAAACAAAAGGGGAATCACTTCCCTCTTTAATTGTAACAAAAATTTTGTGGTGAGGTTCTTTCCTTTGTAAAAATGAAAGTGGATCCTTTTATGCACCAAAGGATGGTGAGGTTCTTTTTAAGTTCTATTTTTGCGAAAAAGAAAATTTTGTGTTATTCTTTTTAGAGCCCAAATTGAGAAATTTTCTTCTAGAAAAGCAAGAAAAGATTTTGATTTGTTGTTCATTTTACTTGCCCAAAATAAAAGTGAGTTCAATTTTATTTAAGCAAGAAAAGAAAGAAATTTGAACTTTTGCCTAACTTAGAAAAGTTAGTAAAAATTTAAACTACTTTAACTCTAGCCTAAATAAAATGGATTCGAAACCTACAGTCAATTGTTAGTAACCTATAAAAACCCAGTCAATTTGTTAGCAAAAAGGCAAATTCTATGGACTTCCACAAGTCTAAATTTTCGTTTTTGTTACAAATTAGTTTTCTCTTTTCTATTTGTGATACGCTACAGAACAAACTGTACGCGCTGCAATATAACAGCGATGTGCTAAAATAAGGTTTCAACGCGCTGCACTATTTTCGGGATGCGCTACTCTGTGTTCCAAAAGCGCTGCTCTATTTTTCTCCCCCGCCAAGACCTACAAGAAAAATTAGTAATCTTATGCACTAATAAATGGACTTTACATGCTAGATGATGGACTCCATGCGCTGAATAGTAAATCGAATGCGCTAAGCTGTTAATCGGATGCACTAAACAATTAACTTAACGTGCTAATTCATTTTTTCCGCGTGCTTGCAAAAGTGGTTAAATTCAAAAACCGATTTGATATATGGGGTTAAGCCCCACGGTGGGTGCCAGAAATGTATGCGGGAAAAGCGGGTCGATAGAACTCAATATGTGAAAAATGGAGCTCTAGGGAGCCTTGCTCACACACCCACAAGACTTCTTGGTGCAAGCTATGGAGTAATGAAGTATCACTCAGCTTCCCAAGGTGGGTCCCATGGTTTTCTATCTTACACGGTCCCTCAAACCAATGTTTTTGCTCACAGATCACTGAGCAAAATGGTTTAGGGATGGCAAATGCAAGAACGAGGGATGTTTTTTGTTAGTTTTAATATGAGATGCATCCTAAACTATGCATGATTTTAGAAATGCAATAAACTAACTATAAGATGACAAGGTTAGTAAACAAACTATCCTAGCATACTATATTAGTCTATGATTGAGCTAAATGATAAAGAAAGTATTCTAAACATGCATATTTAGACTAATTCCTAGTTAAAGAGAGGCTAAAATGATGAGCATAAAAATGTTATGAAAGCTTGAATGTATTTGAGCATAAGTATGATACTACAAACTTGGATGATCAAAATGGAGGAATGAGAGCTCTATTTATAGCAAAAATATGGCAATGGATGGTCAAGATTGAAAGAGTTAATCAAGGGCTAAGTTTGAAAGTTGGGAATCCATGTTTGCAATTGGCACCAATGAAATGGTGACAATTGTCAATATAAGACTAGTTGAGAAAGGGGTTGGAGACATTAAATGCTTGAGAAGACCTCATGGTTATCTAGAGGGTAAGAGTCAAGCCTAAGTTAGGATTACCCATTGGATTAAGAGTTAATCCAAGGATAAACTTTTGTGCAAATGATTAAGAAATAATCATGGTCAAAGCATTAAAGGCTTGATGAGACCCTTGGGTTGGATGAAGGTTAAGTTAGGCAAAAAGTCTCTAACCATGTAAGAGGGTTGAATTAACCATTAATGGTTTGGTTGACTTTGGAAAATTAAGTGGTTGAAGACTTGAAGCCTTTAATGGTTATCAAAGACTTTAAGGGTTTGAGAAGTGACTTCCCTTTGTTTAGGGATGTGACAAAGTTTAGAAGATGGGTTAGGTTAATTTAGAATTGATTAGAGGGGTCTAGAAGAAATTAGGAAGGGGTTTAGGAAGCAAGTGGGAGATGTAGGAAAATGCAAGTGGATGGAGGGATAATAGGATTTAATTGAAATAAAGTTAATTTAATTCAATTTGGTTGCAATTTGGGGAAATTAAATAAATTAGATTTATTTAATTTAGGATAAACTATTTAATTAAATTTGAAATTAATTAAAAGTGGATAGGGGGGATTTAATTGAATAAAATGATTTATTCATTAAATGGGTATAGTGAATTTAATTGAGTAATTTACTTAATTAAATAGAGGAATACGAGTAATTTAATTAAATTGGATTTAATTAAATAGAGAAATAAACATAAAATATTCATTTAGGAATATGGTCATTTTTATACGTCTACAATACTTTATCATCAAACTTATACTTACTGGAAATTTTAGACAATGTTTGTGGAAATCTAATATTAAATATCGGTACCAATTCAACTTCCTTGATTTGTATGTACGTGAATTCTTTCAGCAAATCATAATCACTCACCTTTTCAACAAATTGGTCTATGAAATCTAAAATTAATTCTTCCCATGAGGAAAAACAATCTACTGGCAAAAAAGAGAACCAATCCCTTGCATCCTCTTTCAATGATTGGACAAATAACTTCATGCACACATCTTCTTGACAAATTTCAAACTCGGCCATCAAATCTGAAAATATTTTCACTTGTTGACATGCTAATTCTAATTTCTTCCCACTGAATATTGGCAAATACTTTCTAATTTCTATGGGCATGTGATTTGGGTAACCCGGAATATCTTTGAAATTTAGAGCAGCATAATGGTTCGTACTGAAACTGTTCCTATTACATGGTTTTGACATTTCACTGGACATGGTCATATTGGAAAATACACAAGGCTGAAAAACTTCACTACTCATTTCTTCTTACTCCCACAAATGATTATACAACCTTGCGTTGAATAATAAAACACTTCAAGCACATATCCTTATTCAAATCTATTCATAACATTTCTTGACACAAAGCTTTCTTCAAATTTGTATACTATGGAAGAACATATATGCTAGATATTCCAGCAGAATGGATATGCAAATTAATTTGTGATTCCTCTCTTTCCCTCTTCTCTTTCCCTCTTTACTAGTGTTGTTCACTTAATGGGAAAACTATATTACACATTGAAATTTTTAGAACAAATGGTTTTGCATTGAAACTTCTGAAAATCCCTGGATGTTTGTAGTTGTATGATTTATAAATCTGAGCATTTATTTCAACTTTGAGCACCATCTTTTACCTCAGAGTCACCACCTCTTGCATAGAGGACATTTTGAACAGCAGGATACCATTCAACACAAATTTAATTCTCTGTTTCTCCTTCAATCTTATTGAAACCAATTCACTCCAGGCTATTTAACAAAAATCTGGAAATGCATCAGACCTATGTGTGAGCTGAAATCTTTTACTACACTTTTCTTCTCAAGATTTTATGATAAAAGCACCATGTCTGAGCATACAACTAATTTAATCATCTGCATCAAAATAGTCTACACTATAAAGAAAACAATTGAATTTTGTCTTAACTAAGATGTAAGTGGAAATGTTTACTAACATTGGGTTAGCTAACTCACTCAAAAGGGAGACATTAAAATGAGGGCTAATTATTCCCTAAGAGGGTCCTCACAATCTTATTAGTTAATTTAATCAGCCTAATTAATTTGCCACTAATTAAAGTAGAGGGATATCTAGATATCTCAAATGCATTTAAATTATGCTGGCTAATTGAATAATGTTGCGGATATCTTAAATCTACAATTTAATTAATCGAGCGCACGCAAATTTTGTTATTTATATTTAGCCAATAATGTTCCAAATTTAATAATGTTAATTGCCAAATAATTCTAATTTATACTATAGCCCATTTTAATTTCCCCTGAACCTTCAATTTTCGATGACTAAATCATTTGGCCAAAATTGGCCTTATAGGCTAAAAATTCGTTTAGAATAATTAGTATTTCTCATTTACAAATTTTCCCCAAATTAATTTTATTTTGACATCCCTATTTAATTATGCGATATGAGAACTATATAAAATTTAATAAAATAAAATTAAATAGGTTTTCAGCTTAACTCCAAATATGTATAATTAATTTTATATATACCTATAAGTAAAAATATAGCATATATATATAAATTATATACATATAAACAATTTGGGTGAACAATTTTATATTTATACCTATTTATACATGTATATCCCTTTAATTAAAAGAATCAACTATGCCCATTAAATTTTATAATGCAACTTATAAATAACCCTAAATTATAAGTTGTAATTCAAAAACTTAATTCAAATTCCCTCCCATTATTTTTACATGCAAACCCTAACCCGAATATGAGCTAGGGTTGCATTTATATTATACTTTGTTATTTAAATGCTAACCCTAACCCAAAATTGGGTTAGGGTTGCATTTTTTTTTACATCAAATATTCTCCTCTTTCTTTTCTTTATTAATTTTTTTGCCCTAACCCGAAATGGGTTAGGGTTTATTATATTTTATTTTACTTTGAGTGTGTGTGTGTACTGCATGTTTTTGCAGGGTTCGAGTGGTCGTGAGGCGGCAGCCGGATGGAGGCAAGGTGGTGGAGCCACCCGAAGGAAAGTCGCAGAGGGGGGGGGATTTTGAAACAGGCGGAGGCGGAGGTTGGGAGTTCGCAGTGAGGGGCTCCCATGGACGCCACTGTGCGTACACACAGTGGCGGGTGGTGTCGTCCACTATGTGTAAACACAATGGCAGGCGGTGTCATCCATTGTACGTACACACAGTAGCAGTCGGTGTCATCCACTATGTGTAAACACAATGGTTCGGCCCGTGAGCCGTCCATTGTGTTAACGCACAATGGTTCAGCCTTGGGGAAGGTACTCCCCCCCTTTTTTTTTTGCTTATTATATATATATATATATATATATATATATATATATTTGTTTAACATATTTTAAAATAAAATAAATATATATATATATATATATATATATATATAATAGAGTACAGGCAGCCCATAGCTATATGTAGTTTGTTAAATAGATTAACCTATACCCTCATTGTTTTAAGACTAAATCTGCATATATATTTCTCTTTTTTTTTTTAAAAAGCAATACATTTTATGACAGTGAAGGATAGCAGCAAGCTAAAAAAAAAATTAAATAGTTTTATTATTATTGATTCTGTTTATAGATTAATTTTCAGCAATGTATAAACAGGAATAAGAATGACAGTAATAAATATGACTGCAGGAGCATTTTTTAAACTTCACTTAGATATCTATACGGAAAGTAAAATTTACATGGTTCTACTTTAGCTTTCTGCTTTTTTTGTTCTAAGTAAAATAAAATGATAGTAGTAAATACATTTGCAGCAGCATATAAATAGCACAGAAAATACTAATAACATTAACATAACATTTTCTGCATTTCCCTTCTTCTTTTTTTTCTATATAATTTGTAGAGATAAATAAATAACATATTTTAGTTTAAGGTAGATTTAAATAAGAATAACAGCAACATAATATATTACAAAATTTAAATAAAAATGCTTTTCTTATATGAATGTATGAACTCAAGTTGTCAATCTTTACAAATGGGTAAAATACCCAATTAGTCTCTCATTCCTAATGAATGAGGACTTAACTAAATAACACATTTCTTTCTTTAAAATAATTACAATAAACACATCCTTATTTCTTTCTTTCTATAACTAAGTAAAATCTACAACTCCTAGCTTTCCTTTCCAAGCAACCTGCATTCAAAATTTTAAGGTTGTGACCATGGGGTTCTCACCTCCCAGCCTAGGCTTACTAGAAGCCACCCCTGAGCTTGGAGAACCAAGTCCTAGATGGGTTACACTCAAGCAAACACAAACAAGAAAGGGGAAAAACACAACAAACACATTCACATTCCCAAGTTGAAACTTCATCACATAATGTGATGTTTTACTAGGGTGGAAGTGGACCAAGTACCTTTGAGGAGATCTGCTAGATAGTAACTCACAACCAACTCATGGCATCCAAGAACACAACAAAACTCATCTTAACCCGCATATCCTTATGACCCCCAAAGACATACATGCCATATTTTCTCCCCTTATAACCCTCGAATGCATAAACATAACTATGCAACAAGGGTCACATGGATAAACCCTTGAGATCACTCTCATGATGAGAGCCTCTCACTCTAAGGCTGTCAAACTCCTTCCACCCCAAAGACCATTTTGCCCTCCCAAGGGTAAGATGGCCTTGGATACTCCCAAAGCACAATAAAATGCATAACAAAAGTAAAGGAAGAAAACACATAAAAACTTTCACAATTATAATACAAAGAAAAATTACAATATTTTCATTCAAGCATTCTATAAACAGATTTTAACATATAAGCAAGATAATACACCTACCTTGAATCTGCCAAGGGTATTCTAGGGATAGCTAGGAGAAGAGCAGCCCAATCCACAAAACTTTTCTGCAACACTTAGCCAAAATCCCTATTCCAAACTGGTTTTTTTTCAAATTTTGCAAGATCTCCAAAAATGGACAGTGGGTGATTAGCTCACTAAGCTTCAATCTCTAGCCTAAGAAGGCTTATCTCACTCCTTCCAACCTCTTAGATAGAGTGAGGGACTCCCATTGGTTGGTCTTCCCTAGGTCTTACACACTCCCTAACCAAGGCACCTCAAGAAGAGGAATAAAATGGGGAAGAGGAATGACAAATACCAAGAAGGTTCTCTAACCAAGGATGACACTCCTATAGATGGAATTCGTCCATCTTGGGAAAACCACTTTTTTGGGTGGTTAAGCAAGCCCTAGGGGAAAAACACATGGTGAAATTTGGCCTTCACCCATAGGTACCCCATGAGGCCTAATAAAAATGCTCCAAAACTGACTCTAGAAGTTGATTTAACCCTTAGAAAGTCCACCTAAAGTTAACCTACGGGTCAACTCTGAGTTGACCCTCCTTATGGCTCACTATCCTAGATTTCGTAGAACCTTCAAGGATAATTTGAAAATATATCAATTAAACAAAAAATAAATCTCTCAAAAAGGTGACATGACAATTGCCAACACAACATACAACATAGGTGTCAAGTGACACTACAAAATAATTCCACATCACAAATACACACATGGCAATTGTCCTTTGAATGATTTAAACAATTTAATAAATACAATTTACACTCATGCAAATATTTTACGTTTATGAATAAAATACGATACATATGGGGTGTTGTCTCTCCAAATAGACAACCCTTGGTTTTACGAACATACATAGGCCTAGGCTTGATTCTCCATAATATTTCCATGGTCACATGGATAATTCCCTACGCATCTCAATTTAAACATTAGTACTTTCCAATAGCCTCATATAATACTAAACACGTAATTAAGAATACAATTCAATCACTCTGCATAGAATTGACATTATACAATACAATTGGCCACATATCAAAGCAATTCACATAAGCAATTCATCATAATCCTCATAATTTAATCCATTCATAAGATATGCAACCATATTTCTAGCATCATAATAAAGTTCTGCAAATCAAATAATGACATACAACATCTCAATGTTACCCTATTTAGGGTCATATTAAATTCTATATCTATAATGCATAGAAATGAAGCATCAATATATCAATGTTATCCAATTCTGGGGATCATATAAAGTTCTATATCCATAATGCATAAAAAATAAAGCATCCATAATAGTTCCAACATGAAAAACACTGAAATGCTAGGATGGGTCGAGGTAGGGCCTCACATGAAAATCTTGGAATACAAACTTCCTACAAGCACCAATACAGAGATGAGAGTCGCCGCCCAATTATGACATTGGGAAGAATTTATAAACAGCTATAAGGACTTCTTACAACTTTCAACAATGTATATTTTCTCTAATTCTTCACAAGAAACTTTCTCTGATAGCAAACAACACCATTACAACCACTGAACATAATACTAAATTTATCAACCATAAAAGAAATTTTAAACTCTGTGCAATCTCAATGGACTGACTCGCTGGATATAATCATGCGATTTCTATTCAACTTCCCCAGTAGAGTCGCCATTTTTGTTGTTCATCAAAATTGATTAACCCAAGTACACCTACAATCCTTCTATGAAATGGTCAATTTCAGTCTACAAAACACATCAGGGCTTGGACAACATAATATAGGACCCTAATTGATCCTCCTGCACTTCAGGTTCTGCTAGACCTAGGGGGGACACCTTTTTGATGCATTGAATACAACGATTACAGACACATGACTGCATCAACAATAAGCAGATACATCATTCCACAAACTCACCAAATTGAGAAACACATTATAGATTAGCTAAATCTATATAAACCAAAAATGAAAAAGAGCTTGGAATGAAAGAACACAACCCCTAAACACAAAGGGAAAAATATTTGTCTTAAATTTGTAAATCTAAAACTATCCCCAAATCTGCAAGACCAGTGCCCTGTTCATTAGGCAATAGAGTCACACACAAAACTGCAAATGTCCATCCATAGCTGCAAATTGTTTTCCTTACAAGATATCCTTGCATTAATACCTTATACTAATGCATTACTCAATTTATTAACAAAATTATCAGATCTGGGACACATTCCATTGTTTATGACTGATTAAAGAATTTAAACTCTTCACTGAAGAATACCTACAAACAATCATGCAATCTCCTTGAGATGACAAATTATAGCCTCCTTGAGGATTTAATTCATAATAATGAAATACATGCACAAAGACAATATTATGGTAAATTTACTCATGCCTGACACAAGTAAGACCTACAACTTAAAAAACACATCTACAACACTGCACTGTAACCTCTATACCTTGAAAAGATCCATAGAATTGTACACATTTGGGTCAAGCAATTCAGAACTGGAAGCCATGAAAATATGGAGACTTTCTCCAAATTTCTAGAACCATTACAATGAGAAGAAAATGAGAATAAGAAGGAGAGGGAAAAGATTAGGTCTGCAACTAAAATTGCCAAGTGTCTCTTTTCCAACTGAATTTTAATTCCTTCCTCCTTCCTATGGATAATGCTCTCTAAATATCCCATATTTTATAAAACAAACTTCTTAACTGCATTTCTCATTTCGAGAGCTTTCCGGTGATATATGATACTTGCTATTTTGGGCAAAAATGAGCCTCTGGATGAATTAATCCACAATATGTGCACATCATTTAAATTTTTGGATTTTCTTATATAGTCTTAACTATATATTTAATTTGATTTTAACTTTGATTTTTCCATGATTTTGGCCTGATGCCCTGCCACATGGCAGTCTCTAATTCGTCGATAGGGTCCACTGGGTGCCACCTCGGATGACACCTCATCAATCTGCCACCTCACTACCTCATCACTACCACATGTATGCCACCCGTCTACTTGCTTGTCGGCCACCTCATCACCACCTCAGCGCCACCTGCAAACTAGACCTCCACTTGGATGGCCACGTCATCTTTCGTTGTTTCACAATGGGTAACGAATGTGCATCTTTGGGCTCCAAAATCACGCAGGTCGTCGGATCTCCTTGAATCTGCATGTCTTTTAACCCTTCACCATAGCTTCATTTTTGGCATGTGCTTTTCACCATTTCGTGGGGTTTAACCAATGTGCATCTTTCCTTCACGAATCCACATGCACCGTCAGATCTCCTGAACCTGCATGGTCTTTAACCTCCATTTTTATGCCTGAGCTTTTCGCCATTTCATGAAGGGTATTCTTCGAGCATCTTCCCTTCGCGAATCAACGCATGCCGTCGATCTTCTACAACCTGCTCATTGGTTAAGCCATCTATTCTCTGCAAAAGTCGCCTGCCTTAGGATCCGTGCATGTGTGGGTCCACCTAATTGCCACTTGTCGACCTCCTTAGTCACCTCAAGAAGCGCACCCATGCGCGTGGGGTCTAGCTGGGCGCCCATCAGCACCTTGTGTCAAAAGTGTCAAGATTTCGACACTATACTTGTGTGGAGCCTTGTATTTAAACACTAAAATCTCCCCCTCCACAACCAATGTGGGATAATGCATTTTACCCAGAAATGCATCCTTTTGAAAATTCTAAAACCCAGTCTGCAACAACACGACCCCTGGCAATTGAGTTTGCTTGGAAATTCCATTAATGCCTTTCCTCCACCATCCATGCAACCTGCTGCATTAAATTCAACTTGTTTAGAAGCTTCTGCAGCCTCAAACAGGCCCATGCAAAAGGAACTGAAAGCTTTCTGCATTAACTTCACGCCATCCTCAAGTCCAGGCTTCACATTTTAAAAAACTCACGAATTCCTCATGAATTGCATTATGCTCGAGAGTTTTAGAATGGCATTCAGCCATGCCACTCTGCCATTACTAGTTTCCATGTGGGCGGATGCTGGAGTTCATACTTACCATATCCATTTGCAGAAGTATGTGCATCCTTAACCAAAGCCACGCAGAAGGAAGAGGATGTTGGAGGTTTCATGGCTCACGTGAGGGAGAGGATGCCTGCCAATGCACATTCGCTGGGAGTTCATTGCCTCTTCTAACCACATACCACATTCTGGAAGGAGGATCTACCCAAAGCATTTTCTTGAAAGATTCTAAAACCCCCCTTCAACACCACGTGCCTCAGGGAGGATGGAAAATGGCTGCATTTGCTGTTATTTTCATTTGCTGAAATTTTAATTGGCTTTTCACTTTCACATTTGCTGAAAGTTTCATTGCTTTGGTAGTTTCTAATGCCCTTCCAAAAACTATAGCAAGGAGGAGACTTGGATAAATTCAATTGGCATTATGGCTGCCAATTGCATTTTGAAAGTTTTAAAATCCTCTTCCAAAACTCTACTTGCCAGGCGCTTTTGTTTTAATGTCTCTTCTCTGTCGCTGAAGGAGGATTTAGCATTAAACTCACAAATTTTAAATTGCCTAGAGTTCTATTAGCATCTTGAACCCTATTGACATGTCTCATGATCACAATCCACATTTAAATATTATGAAATTCTCCCAGTGAACCAAAGTCGCCAATAAAATAAATGCAAGAGCATGAGCCAGGTCGGGCCCCAAAGTGGGTCTGACTAAAAAAAATTTCATTTTCATGCAACTGACCTTCGAAATGCTTCAAGAACCTTAAACATACCTCTGGAATCGATCAACACCATTTTCAGATCATCAAACTGAGTTTTGCAACTTTCATGCACTTGCGCCACATTTTCGCATTTAATTGCAAAGATGTAACTTTCAAACCGGTCAAAACACCTTTCTGGACCTTTCCATATGGCAGGCATGTACTTTGATATACAAGCATGAACTCTACCAAACGGTTCCTCTAGATGAATCTCGAGTGAAGAGATATTAATGGTCAAATATGACCAACTGGCTTTGTTGACACTGCGGACCTGATAAAGTCAATGCGCAGGCAACTCATGATGCCTTTCTTAAAAATATCAAATGACCTTCATAGACCCTCAAATTTTAGGCATAGGTACCTTGAAGTACATATCAAAACTTAGAATACTCATTTTGACCAAAAGGTTGACTGGGTACAAATGGTGTGCTCATGAAAATGGCTACTTTAACTGATGCGACAATGAAAGTACGAAACACTAAAACAGATGGCTCAAGAAACCCTTTTGAAAACCGATTAAACGGATTGGCAGGAGCTTGAAACTGGAAACATAGCTTTCCATTCATACCAAAAATATCCTGGAACAAACATTCTGGCATGACATTCACTGAGACAACTTTTACAGTTATGCAAAATAGGGCTCCGACTAGGTGCTGAAACGGGGACTTCTCAAACAACACCAACTGCAAACGGATTGAGCTTTGAAAACTGAGCAAATGGATTCATAAGGACTTGAAATTTGGCATTCTAACTCACATTTATGCATATAATTCAATCCATGTTTAATTTCAATATGATGATCAACAAGGCAAAAGATATAAGCACTCAAGGTAGGCTACTTAGTAAAATCTGTATTTGTACCTAAAATGCACTTTCAACTCACCGCTTGAAATGGGTACCTGATAAACTGATCCAAACTGAAAATTAAAAGTTGCAACACACTGCATAGGCCAAATGAAAGGTGTACAATAATTTTCCAAATCCTTACCCCTTAAAAATCAATTCGCTCCATTTTACCCTCTCTCTAACTAGGCCATTCAAACTGACTCGTTAGGTGCCTTTCTAAAAATGCAATATCAAAATTTTGAAATGGGCCTCACAAATTATTGAAATTTAATGAGTCCCAACACCTTCTTCATTCATCTTTTTCCCATAGAACCATTTAGTGCCATTGACATTCTTATCTACAGGTCTAGGAACTAATTCCCAAGTTTTGTTCTTTTCAATTTGTTGCAGCTCTTCTTCCATTGCATCCATCCATTTCTAACTTCATTGAATGTTTTAGGTTCCAACTCTATCATGAGGCAGAAATTCACTTTTTTATTGTTCTGGGAAAGTCTTCTTCTTGTATGTACACCCATGATTTTTATCACCTATAATTTGCTTTTCCAAGTGATTTTTCTGCACATACTAGTTACAGGACTTTTTAGGTGCTTCTTCCAGTTCACTTTCTGGCCGCATTTCATATTTATCACATGAAACATCATGTCAGTTTACTTTTGCTTGTCTGCCTTTATGCATATCTTCATCTACTCTGATATGCATACTCTCAATGACTCTTCTCAATCTTTTGTTGTAGCATTTGTAGGCCTTGTTGTGAGTTAACCCAAGAAGATACCTTCATCACTCCTAGAATAAAAACTACCTAAGCCATCCTCATCTCTCTTGATGAAGAATTTACTTTCAAATACTTTTAAATATTTGACTGATGGCTTCTAGTCATACCACAGTTCATAAGGTGTCATTCTGTTGTTTTTTCTTAGTTGAACCTGGTTCAAAGTGTATACAATAGTATGAACTGCTTCCTTCTAGTACATATCCGATATGATTGCCTCATTTAACATAGCTCTTGCCATTTCCTTGATTGTCCTATTTTTCTTTTCTACAACAACATCTTGTTGTGGTGTCCTTGGAGCTGAATATTGTCTTTTGATTCCATGTCTCTCATGTTAGGATTAATGAAAGTCCCAAAGATACTGAGAGGGGGGGGTGAATCAGTATCCAACCAGTTACGAGAATATTTAAACTTATTAAGAACTTTGCATTCCAAAATAGTGTACCGGTAAATAAGAATTAATGCAGTAAATAAGAATAATAGAGACAGCATAAAGAACACACCATAACACAAGATATTTAATGAGGAAACCTGGTGTGGAAAAAACCTCAATGGGATTTGTGACCCACAATATTCACTCACTAGCCAATGAATAAATATTACTTACAATGAGGGGCCTGCACATGTAGGAAGGCCAACTGCTTAGAGCTCACTACTCAATAAGAGTCACACTGACTACAAAAGTAGATTATTAAATCCAATACAATGTGCTGCTTCAAATCAGCATCAACTATGCCAGGTTTAGTACCGGTTTAAGCTCATTCTATAACCAAAACCTTCATTGTCAACTATATCTCCTTATACAAAAATATTATCCATATATTCTCTCCATGCATACATACTAAATGACCTATAAGATCTCATACATATATATGAGTCTTTTACAATATGTCATATCGGCTTTACAAAAGATAATTACATTTAAATACAATAAACAAAAGTTTATTCCATGTCAGTTGGGGTGTCGGTATGCATTGTTGCCACTATCAGTGAAGTGTCAGCTGGTGTATGTAGATGTCTATTGCCGGTGTTGGTAACTATCGGTGGCTTACCAGATGAATACCAGTTGGTTGCCAGATGGTGCCATCAATGACAACATCAAATATTCTCATAAGAGTGTAGAATTCCAACAATCTCCCCCTTTGGCATTGATGGCAACACTCATGAGAAAAATCCAAAAACTGTTCCAAAACTGAAGTCCAAAAAAAAGTATCCAAAAAGATGTGCTCCCCCTAAGCAGATGATCTCCTCTAAATAATCATTTTTCTCTCCACTACTCCCCCTTTGACATCAATGACAAAGGTTGTAAAAAATTGTCAAACAAGTGCAAAAATTTCACCTCAAGCTTTGTAACCGGTTGGTTACAATAAAAAATATATCTTCCAAAACCAAATTTAGAATCTACATGAATCTGTTGTTGTCATTTAGGGTTTCCTCAGTCTGTTGGATTGTGTCAGTGAGATGATGCATGTGCTCTTCGATGATCATTCTCCTTGAAGTAATGCCTTAGAGATTTCATTTCTCAGAGAGATTAGATTGTCCAACTTAGGACCAAGTTTGTATTTAAGTTCTCTGGCATTAGACTTAATCCTTGCCTTTTCTTTGTCACATTTCTCCAATTTCTCATCAAAACCTGCTATTTCCTGCTCAATAAATGATATAGGTTTGGATGAACCAATTATGTTATCATCTATGTCATCTATTTCTTTCTATACTCTATTGATCTCCTTTTCTATGTCCTTTGTCAAAAGATGTGGTTTGCATGTTTCTCTATACAACTCTTTGTATTCTAAAATTGTAGTGTTCAGTGCCAGTAATAGTGTATTCGTGTGTTCTGTGCACTTCTTTATTGTGTCCTCAAAGAATTTATCCTTCTCCTTTTCAACTTTCTCTTTGAAGGTGTCCTCATTCACCTTATCAACCATTATTACATTGTCAGTAATAAATTTGGACAATGTGTCTAATTTACCTAAAGAATCCTTTACATGATCTATGTTACATTTTGGTGCAATCAATTTAAGAATTGGTATGGTATCATCAATTTATTTATAGACCAATGCATTACAATCTGTTATCTTCTTGATTGAGTCCAGGAGTACCTCTATTACATTAGTAGGTCTGAATTCACTTGATGAAGTGTTGGATGTCTGACCAATTACCTTAATTACCTTTGTGCTTACAACATTAGTAACCATTTTTCTTATGTTAACCTCCGATGGATCAGTCTAAGTTTGAATTTCAGCTAGCAAAGGTTTGTCTGATTGTTTATGTTTCTTAGTGATTGTCGGTTTCACAACCTCAATATGTACCTCTGCCTTTGTAGGTTTCTCTGTATGCTCAACTGTCAGTGTCTTAGTCTCAGTAGGTTTCTTTGTGCAGCATCTATACCTTCAGTATTCTTCCCAGTATCCAATGGTTTCTCTATTTGTAATGATTGCTCTATTGGGATCTCAACCTCAATAGTCTCTACTTGTTTCACAGCAATGTTGCCACTATCAACATTATCATCCTTAACCTCTATATTGTCCTTGTCCACAACAATATTCACTTCTTGAGTATCCACATTCATGGTGAATAGTATTTCAAAATTAGGATTAGTGTCATCATGTGTGACACCTTCAGTGTCAGTAACCGGTGGATCATCAATATGTACCAGTGTAGTATCCAAAGGTAGTGACAAATTGTCAGCTATCTTGATGTTCGGTATTCCACCAACTTTACCTTTCCCTTTGTCCTTATCCTTCTGATGCACTTTGAATGTTTTCTTTGGTTGGTTCAATTCCTCTTGTTTTTCCTTTTCCACAAAAAATATATCCCATTTATCAGCAATCTCCTCTACAATCTCATTTACTCTACCTGCCATCAAACTTACATGTCGGTGACCACTAGCAAAAACAGATCTATTAACCTCACAAATCAGATCATCAATTTCCTCTTTTGAGTTAACTAGATGTATAGCTAGAATTTCTTAAATTTTTATTTTCTTATCCAATTCCATCACTGCAATCCTTTTTGCATCTAATCTTCTCTATAGTTCATTAGGCAAGTCATCCACAAGTTCAATTAAAACCTTTTTGTATATATCCAGATGTAAAATTATACTGTTCTCAATGCTTTCCTTGTCTGAATCATTGAATGTGTTATACAGTTTACTCACATTAGCCAAATTACCATCATCAGTTATTTCATTCAACAAATTATCCAATGAGGGTGTTATCGGTTTCTGTTTCTTCTTGGGAGTTAGTTTCTTAGCCGGTTGCCTTACTTCCTGTTGTTTCTTCCTTAAAGTCCTTGTTGTTTTGGGTGAAGGAGAGGGTACTGGTGAAGGTTTTCTCTTCCTCTCAACTCTTTTGAATTCAGTTGGTATCTCACTATCAGAAGATGTGCCAACTGGTGAAATGTGTGCCTCCGGTTGCAGTCCTTCCAGCTCACTAGCCGATATCCCAGTAAAGTTCATTACACTTTCTTTAATTTCCTTTACCTTCTTTGATGCATCCCTAATATATTTTTCTCTTTTCTTCCTTTTCTTCATTATTTACACATCACTTTCAATAGTTTATGCACTACCAAAAACTTGTTCTGTTGGTTCTCTTGGTGCATCTAACAAAGCTTTTGCATATGTCTCAATAATGTTGAGATCTACCTCATAACCCATTTTAGTTACCCAGATAGTTCAAGGAAGTACAACTTCCATCCATGTCTCATTCTTCTTGATGACAAAATAGATGTCTTTGTCATATTTGTCCACTACACTCTGCTGGTTTTCATTTTAGATTGAAAAGCTTTAAACTATTCAGTTATATTCTCGTCCTTTGCAGTTCCCATGCCGGTAAAAGCTTCCTGTAATTTTTTTCCTACTGGTATGTCATATCCAAAGTCTTTCTGTCCTATACCGAGGATTTCCTTAGTGAAATACAACTTTAAGCATACTAAAAGATTACCAAAGCAAAATATACCTTTCTTGTCTCCTTTAATCTTTTTCAAATTATCTATGAGTTCATCTTTTAGCCATTCACACATATCAATCATTGCATTGTTGTTGACCATTTCATAAGAACTATTAATGCAAAGAATAGAAACTGAATTAAGTTTGTTCGCATGTGTAGTCTTGTAACCTAACACCATACTTATGAATCTCACATCGATGTCTTTGATGTCATTCACTCTTAGTGATCTACTATCTAGTGTTGCTCCAGTTAGGGTCATTACTTTTTTGTTAGGAACTTTCTTTGTTTTGTTTGGTTTGCTGCCAATTGAGGGTAAACCAGTTATTGCCCTAATTGCTTGCCGGGTAAAATTGCAAACAAAATCCAACCATAAAAATTCTCCATGTGCTCTACTTGGGACAATTCTCACTACTTCTTCCAAAAATTCAGGGATATTCAATATCTCAACAAAACCTAAAGTCTCCACAATCTTGTGTTCAGGTTTAATAGTGCCATTTTCATCACAAATTACCGTTCTAAACATTTTTAATAATTCCTCAGAACCTAATTCTTCAATGTTGCAATGAATATAAATCCTAGGGTTTTCAACATAAGCCACACCTTTATGATTTTTTGAAAATCCTCCTATGGAATCATCTTGTTTAGCTACTTTGGGAATTATTTTAAACTTGGACCTAGGGCGTTTTATGTTTTCCACAATAGTAGGGTTTGCAATAAACTCAGGAGTAGAAGAAGCCATTGAAAAATACCTTTAGTTGCCTGACAATATCTGAATTCTTGAAATAAATCACTTCACACCTTCACCTTGAATGCCTTTTCTTAGTTTTCATGCTCTCTGCTAATTTGAATGCTCAGTGAATCAAAAATGAAGGAAATCCGATGATTTATAATGACTTTTCTCTCAACAACTGCATTAAATGCTCGTTAGTTAAGTGAAAAATTAACACATCTGCCAGTAAAGAAGAAATCTATCTTCTCACCATCAACTGAGGGTAATCTGCATGATATTCAATTTGTTGCAATACCCCCAAAGGGTTACTTCTCAGTTGGATGAAGAATCTCCTATCGGTGGAGTAATACTTTGTTCTACCAGTGCAGTTTCATCAACATTCTGATCTCTCTTCCTAATCCATTGTTTTGAAAATTCTTGCTTTACCTCTTCTACCTTTTCTTTGCCTTTCAAACTAGATCCTTTATTATTTGTTGGTGAAGTCTTTCTTCTATAGAAATTTTGCAATATATCCAATTTTGTTACAAGCATAACAAGTCACATTATTCTTCTGAATAGCTTTTCCATATCCTATGTCGATTTGTGTTCTGCATTGATTAGATAAGTGCCCATATCTTCCACAAACATAACATTTCACATTCATTCTGTAGTTTTTTGAATTATGACCAACTTTGTTGCATTTGGAACATTGACCGGTGGGTGCATTAATGTTCTAATTGTTACTAAATCTACTTTGTTTTTCTCTATGACCATACTTGTTACAGTTAAATCATTTCCCATTAAATTTATAAGCACTAGGTTGTCTTACCGGTTTACTATGATCATGATTGTTTGCAGTACCGAAAATTTCTCCAACTTCAAATCCATGTCCATTTGTATCTCCATTAGGTTTCTGACTTTTCAGCATATCATCAAGTTCCTCTAAAATTTTCTTGAATTTCTCTTTGTGTTGATTTGTAGTAGAATTCCCTTTTGTCTCATAAGCTTAGTTTTATCATGTTGCATGTGAATTAGATCTATCTTCAACATATCATTTTCATGACTCTTAGATTTTCATTTCCAGCATCATTGAGTCTCCTAGTCAAGTCATCTTCATTCTTCTTCCTATTTTCAATGTCTTTATAAAACCTAACATATCCTTTTAGCTTATTCCAACTGGAGTATCAAACCAAATATTGTTTTCTTGGATTCCTCCAGAGATTTCTCTAGTTGTTCTTGTTCCTCTGCAGCAACATGCTTAACCTTTTCGAGTTCTTTTCTTTCCTTACTTAACTCCTCAAGAGCACTTATGAGCTCACCTTCTAGATGCACCTCAGCTTAAATTTCTTCATCTTCATTACCCTCATCAACCGGTTCATCTAGATCCATAAAAATATTAATTTCTCTTTCATCCTCACAATGGTTATCTTCTAAGGCACTTTCTTCATCTGTGGCATCATCTTCAAAAGTATACAAGATGTTCTACTTCTGATAGCTTCTTCTTTCTTGTCGATAGACCTTCTTCTCTTTATTATTTCCCAAGGGTCTACTGGTGCTTTGTAGCTCCTCTCCACCATTTTCACCATAGGTGTTGAACATAATGTACCACTAAGAGGGGGGTGAATCAATGGTTTCCAAAACTCTTTAACCTTTTGATCCTAAGAGTGAGTACCGGTTAGCAATGAATAAACTAAGTAAATGTACCGATGAGATAAAGTAAGACATCACAATGCAACAACACAAAGACACATCACATGCAACCAGTATATACGAAGAAAACCCAATATGGTAAAAACCTTGATGAGAAAAGTTGTTGGAGTCTATTGCTCCAATCCGACCTCACAATGACAACACTGGTTACAACATTTAGGCCACCAACCCAAGGAGCACCAACCAATGCACCGAGCTCCAACTCAGTGACTACAATACATTATATTAAAATAATACAATAGTTGTATCCTAGTTACAAATGGGTGATGTAACCTCTGCAAGTAATCTCTCTCTACCAGTTTCTTTCCTACTTAGCTTTTCCAATAGTAATCTTTGTCTTCCAATCTACCTCCTCTCTGTCGGTTCACACTCCACTACCTCACTGGTTCACTCCTATCTCTTGTCACACTGTCTCCTTATTTGATCTCTACTTACTATCTTCCTCTCTCTTCTTAGCTTGTTTTTGTTGCCTTACCAGTTTAGGCTCTACCGGTTGTTTGTCTTTGCATCTAGTTACTAGCGACTTCCTCAGTACTAGTTCAACCCTTCTCTATCCTTCACCTTGATGGATCTCCTTCAACACTCTCTCTACATGCTTCACCCTTCTCTACTTTCTTCACTCTTCTTTGCCTGCTTCTTACTGGTGCAAACTCTACTAGTTTATACTACTATTAAACTATATAATAGTTTACCGATTGCCTTGGCCTTACATGTTAAACCACTTTCAATCCTCTTATCGGTTGCACCTCCAAATGCTCGGTTGTTTCACTCTCACAGTTAGATCAACTCTTTTCATTCAACTAGCATCACACCTTCTGGCAGCACCATCCAATCTGATCCTCTTCCTACATACTTATAGCTAAGATTTCCCGCCAAAATGCAACTTCAAACTATTGGCACACTAGCATTTCTTCCATTAATCATGAGGAGTATCAGATCCAATCAAATCTTGTTATGCACGAAGATCAACAACCTGCAAGTAGTTAGGCATCACCTACCATATCTTCTTTCCTCCAAGGCACATTTTCTATACTTAGCAAACACAAATAGTTTGTCAGCTTGGCACTTGGTCGATCACCATAAATGGTTTGGCGGTTTGCATCACCAAATTTGATCTACACCTAGACACTCTGCATCGATTGATTCAGACCATCGATCACCTATGTTCAACCTTCCTTGAGCCACACACCTCTGCAACACATCCCTTGATTTACGGGGTCTACATTTAATGTCGACCAACTCTGTAACAACCTCGTCGGTGCATATTCCATCTACCACTTCATGCTTATTTTCCACCTCAAATCTACATGGCACCTTTGATGGCATCAACTTTAGCTCACTTTGTTAGTCCATCTTGGTCACCGACCAATTACACACAACTGGTGTATTCTTCATACTACTAGTCCATCTTTGCCTAGGGACACTCTAACCCTGCCGATATATCTTTCCTTACCAATTAACCTTCTTGCCTTCACGTTCCTTGTGCTGGTGGAAAATGTCAGCCTAGTCATCACACATACCAATTCTCATCTCTATGCTATCATTGTATCATATTGACCAGTCATTGTCCTTGCAAATCAACATGCTCATCTTCAGCTAATGGGAGCCTTTCACTTATTCTCTTTCTTGCATACTGGTAGCCCTGTTTATCGATGAACACTACATCTGCCTTCATGTTGGTAACATGAATGATAACATCATGCAATAGGTCTTCAATTGTCATTGCATCAATCTGCATCTTCATTTTGGTTGCACTCTATGTCTATAGCTGAACCTTTTCTTCTCATTCATCTGACATATTCTCCTCTTAGCTAGTTTGTCAAAGTGACAAACTTATCACTCCTTGTTTGTTCCTATAGCTCATCTGCTTACTCTGCTAATCAGGTGCACATCACTAATCTAACATGCTAGAGGCTCACACATATCATCCGGTCGATGGAGGTAGATACACCATGGTTCACAATCTGCCAAGTACTGGAGGGAGAGGATCTATGCCATTTGTTGGCCAATGGTGTGACTTCCATGTTATTGGGAAGATGTAATTGTAATACCCTAAAAATGGTCATCTAAGCCATGGGCCCCTAATCATGACAACATCACCAAGGTCCTAACCAAAGGCAATTAAATAAATCTTGAGCACACAATTAATTCTTTAATCATAAATGTCACATGGAAAATTAATCACTCAATATTAATTAAATATTTATTTAATTAATTGATCATTCCAAGTAAATCATTTTAAACAATTATCTTATTTATTTTATTAAATATCCTAGCATATTTAATTAAATAAATCAATTTGCCACAAATCTTCAAAAAAAAAGGAAACAAATCAAGAAAGAGGAATTGGAAATTATGAGCACAAATATTCAAAAAAGGAAACAAATCAAAAAAGGAATTAATTGACAAAAAAGAATTAAAATTTGAGAAAAGAAATCAATTGGAGATAATCTTGAAAAACAAATTAAAAATTGATAAATAATCTCAAAGAAAGCAATGAAAACAATTAAATATTAAAATTGAATGAAATAGAGAATAAATCAATTTTTTCTGATTTTATCTTAATTTTAGTTCAATTTCCTTTAAAACTGAGAAAAGCATCCAATCACATCAATTCACCTGGATTGTGCTTCCTCTTGGAAAATCTTGACCACTCATCATCATTTTATCTCAGCCTTTGGTTTCTTTCTGAATTTTCTATAAATTCAGGCTCTCATCTCTCATTAAGGATCCTGGAGAATATATTGTTATTATGTTGTTTTTGCTCTAGGTTCATTGCATACATATTTAGATCATTTATATCATTTATTGCTTAAATCATGTTAGTTTAATCTTGCATTTATCTAGCTTAATCCATGCTCATATAGATTAAAAATCGTTCGTTTAGGTGTTGTCTAATCACTGAATTGCTTATACAAATCTGAGAGCAATCTTAAACTCGCATCTACTAGAAGGCAATGGGTCAATTTGTTATGGTTTTATTATTCATGTTTATATCTGGCTAACCACACATGTAATGACTTAATTGAAGTGTTGTGTATTATAGATACAGGTCCACTTTTCACACACACATTTTTGGCGCCCACCGTGGGGTAGAAAACTACTTTTTCAGCCTCAAAATCATTCTTTTTATACTGCAGGTTTCATCCATACAATCTCTATGAAATATTGTACGAGCAATTTCACTGCATCGTACAACATTATATTGAAGCCTATCATTTATCATATGACATAATATTATATCCTGTCATTTGTCATACGAATCAGAATATAGACTCATAAGACATACTGTTTCTGGTTATTTAATTTTATCCTCTGTCATCTTGTGCTAGTTTCTGACTCGTATGATAAAAGTTTTTTGTCATTCCATTTTATGAGAATTGTTGTACGATTCTATTTTCTGTTAGATTAAAAGAAAGTTTCACTTTTTGGGGTTTTTCTTGAATTAAATTTGGATTACGCTGACGCTAACCCTGAATTGTCTTCTGTCTGCCTGGTATTTTCACAGCCTATCCAGTTTCTTGTAGGACGCTTGTCAAAGAATTTATCAATCAAACATACGCCTGTCAAAGAATAAAAACAACATGACTATTGATGCATTGTTTTTCTAGGTTGCCTAAAGAGAAATCAATCAAACATCATGTATTCTTTAATTTTTTTTAGGCACCTAACTTGGTATCTGGTTAATGAACAAATCTATCTTTTGTGTTTTTTTAGAAAATTCTAAAAGGTACGAGAGTATGCTCTTGTCTTTTTAAGACAATTAGAAATCTAGACCCTTGAGGATTTTTCTTTGTTTGAGATTTGTACATCTTTAGCAGGCCTGCCCTCTCAAGGGGTTGAAAAAATCCTAAAGCCGTTACGAGCGGTGTGAGGGGAACGACCTAAGTGGGAATGGATAAACGCCAAGTACTCCAACCCACTATAAAATAAACGTGATTTAATGAAAATCAAGTCAACTATAGTGCTCAGAAATATCTCTCCTCAGTACCTTAGGGTACATTGAACCTTGGTTTTTAAGGCTGGGAGACCTCTTAATTGAGTTTATACCTCGACACATCGAACGAAACCCTTACTAGATACAATTAAAATTAGAAGCTACCTGATTCACCTCCGAAAGGTTGATAATCTTTGTGCAAGAGAGATAGTAACTCTCCCAAGACACTTGCCATATCGTACCCCCATTAGCGTTTGGAGTCGGCTAATATGGCGTTGAGAATCCATTGCGTGAGACTCAACGGCCGTATTCTGATTAGCTATTGGGTGTGTACCTAAGTCAGCAAGCAAAGGTTTTCTTCTCTAATCCAACTTCTATAGGGTTTGCATGCTGTGATTGGAGTTACTATTTATACTGCGTGTTTTCTGTGTTTTCATCCCTGAAACTAAAACTAGAATACCAAAACTGGAGAAAAAAAATCAAACAAATCAACAACTCAGTGATAAAACTCTATCCGTGTCAAAGCTAGTCTATCCTGGTCAAAAATCAGTCCACCCCAGAATTGGTCATACTCAGTTGTCATACTCAGCAATCGAAAAAAATTAGAATTCTTGTCTCTGTCCTATTAACAGTCGTACGAGCCTGATCATTTGCCATCTTGCACCATATCTGTGTCGTACGAGTATTCTAAATTGTCGTCCAAGCTAAATCCTTTGTCGTACGAGACCTAGAAGTCTGTCGTTTAAGCTAAATCTTATGTCGTATGAAACAAAACTGCATTAAATCTTTTGTCATTCGGGACTTACCCATTTGTCGTACGGTACTAGGCAGCAACTCGTATGAAACAGAATTGTTGTCGTCCTTAAGCTGTTATACTATCGTATGGTCTCAGAAATTTTGTCATACGAGTCTCTGATTTTGCTAGTCTAGAACAGTTAAACCTATCTAAAATAGTTTACAGCAAGGCTAAAATTGGTTATCATCCTCCTGAGCATAAACAACCTTGATAGTGTACCTCTGCCATTGCGTTGCATGATTTTGTCGATCATCTCTAAGCTAGTTCAAACAAACATCTTATCAAAACCTAAGTTAACTTAGATGATGTCTTACACAGGATAGATCATTCTTGAAACCATACTAGATCTTAGTTATTTCTCTCAATCATTACGTTAAATGAACTACTAGCTACAATTTTATCTTGATTTCTACAAAACATTTGGCTCTCGATCCTGTCAGTTACAAAATGCCTGTTCAAACAAGAAATTCTTGCAGCAAAAGAGACAAAGAAAAAGAAACACCCTTTTCATCAAAAGACAATACATTCTTTGTGGAAAACCCCTTTTACAATAAACCATCCTTGTCACAAATACCAGTTTACGATCTACCAATCTTTGGTTAGCCCCTATCTCTCACCATGTCTGGGGAAAGACAAGAAAGAGAAGCTAATAAACAAGACACTCATGATGACTTTAGCAATCATGCCACTGACAGTGATTCCTCATCAACTGAGTCTGAGCAACCTGAACCTCCCGAAGCTGAAGTACATAGATGTCAGAATGATAAAGAGTTCTGAAAAATGATGAAGGTCATCATGGCTAGGGAAAAGAAGACTATTTCCTAGAATTAGCAAAGCAAGGCACCAAAATCCCTACTGGTTATAATGTGGAGGCCCTATTTGCTAAAGAGGAAGAGACACCATGGGGAAAATAAGCAAACAAATGCAAACATTACAAATTGCAGTCACAAAACTACAAAATAAAGATAAAACACCAAAACAATATTCTCTGGACACAATATGCCCATTCCCATTTGACAAAAACCTTTACATGCCTCGATTT
The DNA here is from genome assembly GCF_030272615.1 of Cryptomeria japonica. NCBI lineage: Eukaryota > Viridiplantae > Streptophyta > Pinopsida > Cupressales > Cupressaceae > Cryptomeria > Cryptomeria japonica. Next base: position 142,126,949 of record NC_081414.1, read on the forward strand.
CCTTCACGAGTTGAGATCCCAAAATTTGACAAATATGATGATACCTTAGATCCTCAAGATCATGTCAGAGAGTTTTGTGCTGCCTGTATGGAGTTCATGCACGATCAAACGTACCTCATGCACCTTTTTCCAAGGAGTTTAGAAGGTCAAGCAATGGAATGGTTGTCAAGTCTACCCAAAGGAATAAAAATGTTTGAATAACTAATCCAACTATTTTTACAACAATACTCATACAACATTAGACATCCCGTCACCATGATAGAAATTGGCAATACCAGACAAAAGACAAGAGAACCCTTTCTCACTTTTCTCCAATGATGGAGAAAGATGTTCTCTAGATATTCACGGACTATCCCACATCTTGAGAAAATGGATATCTTTGTCACCAACATAATCCCTAAATTGAAGTATAGTGTCCAAATGCAAGTACATCCTTTATTCAATAAAATGGTAGATAACACTCTTAGAATGGAAGATGTGCTTATAAAAAAGGGAGATATATCGCTTTGGAAAGAAACATCACAAGGTTCTAGCTCTAAAGAAAAGAGTAAATACTGGAAATATGACAAAGATAACAATAGAAACGTTGTTAGTGATGGAGTGGTAGATACTATCCAAGAAAAAACAAAATCCATAATATTTGACTTAGCCAATGGCACACAAGCACTCAAGACAGCTGAAACTGTGGCAAAAAATCCTCCAAAGAAAACAAGAGAATGGTTGAAAGAAAAACCTTGGGTCTCAAAACGTAAGCGTGATTTTACTCCTTTATATGAATCATATGAATCTTCTTTTAAAACCTTATTGGCAAATAATCTGATAACATTGCTAGACAATTCTATACCATATGACCCAAAAATTAGACCCAAATGGTGGAGAGAAAATGAATACTGTGACTACCATCGAAACAAGCGACATAACATAAACAACTGCATGAAACTTTGACATGAAATCCAAGATCTCATTGATGCAAGCAAGATCTTTGTTGGAAATCATGCGAATAATGTTGATCATAAGGCCTTTAAAGATCCCTTACCAACTTATGAACAAGGAGATTCCTCAAAATCCAAGGGAGGAGCTAGAGTCAAATATACCTACACTAACAACGATAATGTGATCAACATGATTGAATATGCTCAACCTAAATATTGTAATGTGATCATAGTCCAAGATCACCAAAGTCAAGCACAAGATGCTAATGCCGTGACCCACGCTCAAAGGAAGATTACTCTCCCGATAGCTAGTTCCTCAACTTTCGATCAAACAACATAAAATCTACCAAATAGACAAATAGACACAATCATGGTCAAATCAAAACAGTTGGCTTCATCATCTTCTCCTACTTATAGTATTGTCAAACAATTGAAGATAACCAATGCTCAAATCTCCATTTTGGAATTGCTTCAGATCTCTTCTGCTCATAGAGAGGTTCTGGACAAGGCTCTACTTACCACCAGTGTCCCTAAAGATTTAGACATAGATTAGTTTCAATCTATGGTAGGTCACCTGACCTCACCTCATTACCTCAATTTCTCTAAAGAAGATGATAACTCACTGAGTCACCCACATAACCAACCATTACACATTAAAGCCATGATCCATAAAGACTGAGTTAAACATGTTTTGATAGATGGAGGCATTGGGTTGAATATCTGTATATACAATCTATTAACACAGTTGGGATTTTCTGTAAATCTTATTGATCCAACAAAGAAAATAACAATCAAGGATTATGATGAAGAGGAAAGAACCTCTAAGGGTCTAGTGCAATTATCAATCAGGGTAGGACCTATCTAAAGAGATGCCATTTTTCAAGTCCTGGATCTTCATCTTTCATACAACATCTTACTGGGCAGGCCATGGATTCATCAAATGAAACCAGTACCATCTACGTATCATCAATACTTGAAGTTTCCTTATAATGGAGTTGAAGTTAGTATTTCTGCCGATACAAGCTATACCTACAATGCATTAACGTAGAGTGCTGATGCTTTTGTTCCTCATAATAAAGTAGCCTCTACAGTGAAAAGTTTGAATCTTTGCTAAAAGACTTAGAAAAGAAATTGAAAATCACAAACACTGGCATAGATGGCTATAAGATAGATCCTATACTCTCACTAATGTCTCTTCCTCCATCACCAAGATAGTCGAGAAAGCCATCAAAGGTTATGAAGCCACAAATTTCAGCTCCAAAAGTCATTTATGATGGTGTCTTTATACAGTCCTCTACTTCTCTTGCAAGAAAAATAGAAGAAGATGATGTCCTCAAATCACTTTTCCAAGAAGATAGTGCAAATAAAGAAATACAACATTGTGAGATTTCCCCAACACAGTATGGTCCAGGCTATAAGATACTTCAACGCATGGGATATTTAGGTACTGGTCCTCTAGGCAAATGTCAAAAAGGTATTGTTGAACCTATTCAGTTACAAACTAAGTCTGCCAATGATAAAGATGGACTGGGATATGATCCAAGAAAGCAATCAGATCAGTAGCACACATCCCACCATCAACGTAAGTGGAAGAAAAAGGTACTACCTTTAACAACACAAGAAGTTAATACTCAACAAACTCAGGAAGAGTGTGAGGATGAACAAAAAGAATTGCCCACCTAGAGAGAGGAAAGAGATGGTAATCAAGTTCCAGTTATATCAGCTATAATACCATAGGAAGTAGAATTCCTAGAGGATATGAGAGATGAAGTATACAGAATCAGAGATTTGTTTGCCCCACTGAACATTCTAGTCACATATACTGGCAGACAACAAGTAGATGATTCAGAAACTGATTCAAATGAGTTTGAATGGGGTCCTGACTATCTCTCAGATACATCTACTACAGAAACCCCTAAAGAATCCAGTGATGTCATAGATGATGCACAAGAGCTGATACACCTAAAAATGCAAAAGGAAATGGAAGAAATTAGACTAAAAAGACAAGAAGACTATGAATGAAAGATGGAGGAAGAAAGGACACAAGCAATTTCTTCACCTACTAACTCTCCTTCTAATGAGATAAGACAAATCAGGTATGGAACTACAAAAGAAGAATTAGAAGCTACAGAAAAAGGACCAGTCATCAGTCCAGAGGAAGCTGAATGGAATAGACGACAAGGATTAACAGAACCATCAAGGGTTATGTCCACAAGTGTGTCAAATACAAGTACTCAATGAACCAAATCACGAATGAACTTGTAGCATCAAAGATGTGGGTGTTGATAATATATATACTTTTACTAAAACACTTGAAGATGAGTCAGAAACTTCATCTTATGACTCTGATAACTCAAATAGGAGCTCTATTTATAACAACGATTATTCAGCAACACATTATGACTACTCTATCATGAATGTTGAGATGTTGTCTGCTGACCCTGTTACTATCACACCGTGGTATGTAGTCCAGTCTGAAGTAGGTGACAACGCTAGAAGTAGGTTGGTTGGGTTAGGTCCACTAAATACTAATATAAATTTTGATAATCATGTCGTGACTCTTCCTGGTCTTGGGACACATACGCAAGGTAGTCTTTTGGAACTCGAGTGGTCGGTCCAAAGCCATGATGATAATACCATGAACTCCCTTGAGCCTGTTCCAACCTTATCCTTAATACATCCGGAACTGATTGATTGTACTCTTTATAACCAACCCTTGAATGTACCTACTTTTTCCAATGACTATACGTTAGCCTATTATCTCAATGTCATCGAACCCATGAATTCTTTCACCAGTGAACAAAGTGAAAACAAGACTGAAACAGATATGAAGTATCTTAGTTGCAAAAATAAGAAAAATAGAAATAAAAGACCTGATGGCGAAAACCACATTGTGGCGGCATTAGAATCTAAAAAAGAGAAAATAAAGGATATACCTAAAGGTGAAAACCTCTCTGAGGGGCCTGAAGGTGAGATACTTGATATACTGCCAAGTCACTTCCAGGAGAGATCTTCCATATTGATCGAGACAACTCAACTAGTGAACATTGGGAGTCAAGAAACACCACACATCATTCATTTAGCTCAATCACTATCAGCAGAAGAATTAAAGGATTTTAGTAACCTTTTTTTAGAAAAGAAGATCAACTTTGCATGGACATACTTAGATATGCCAGGAATAGATCCTGATCTCATCATGCATCATCTCTTTGTTACACTAGGAGTTAAACCAGTCAAGCAAAAACTCCATAAGATGCATCCTCATGTGGCACTGCTAGTCAAAGCTGAACTAGAGAAATTGCTAAAAGCTGGATTTATCAGAGCTATGGACTATGCAGAATAGATATCAAATATAGTACCTGTATCAAAGGCAGACAAATCTATTAGCATTTGTACAGACTTCAGGGATCTCAACAAAGCATGTCTGAAAGACGATTTTCCATTGCCCAACATTGACATGATAGTAGATATGAATACTAGATATGAGATGTATTCATTAATGGATGGATTCTCTAGTTACAATCAAACCAAGATAATACCAGAAGATCAAGAAAAGACAGCTTTCATGTGAGCATGGGGAACCTTCTGTTGGAATGTTATGTCGTTTGGTCTAAAGAACGCGGGAGCTACTTACCAAAGAGCAGTAACCACTATCTTCCATGATATGATGAATAAAAACATGGAAGATTATGTTGATGACACTCTAGTAAAAACCATGAAGAAATCTATGCATATTCAAGAACTAGGCCTCATACTGGATAGAATGGAAAGATTCAAGCTCCGATTAAATCCTAAAAAGTGTGCATTTGGAGTGACATCTAGAAAAATTGCATGGTTACATAGTTTCAAAAAAAGGAATTGAGGTTGATCCTGAAAAGGTCCAAGCTATAATGGGAATGCCTCCTCCCAAGAATATTAGTCAAATGATAAGTTTACAAGGTCGTCTTCAGTCAATATGGTGTTTTATATCTCAGCTAGCAGACAAAGCTCAACCCTTCACAAAGGTATTAAGGAAAGGAGTTCAATACAACTGGGATAAAGATTGTGAACAACATTTACAACAAATCAAAGAATATCTTTCTAATCCACCCATATTAATGCCACCGATTCAAGGTAAGCCACTGATCCTATACATATCAGCTACAGATACTTCACTGGGGGCACTTTTGGCACAACAAGATGATAATAAAAAGGAATGAGCTATCTATTACATCAGCAAAACATTGGTGTCGTATGAAATGAACTACACTATAATAGAGAAAGCATGCTTGGCATTGGTCTTTGCATCACAAAAATTAAGGCACTATATGTTAGCACACTCCATTAAGCTGGTAGCCAAGATTGATCCATTCAAATATCTTCTTACTAAAGCAATGCTTATAGGAAGACTGGCCAAATGGGTCATGGTTCTTACGGAATTTGATATTGAATATGTGGATTGTAAAGCCATCAAAGGATAGGTTATTGCAGAGCAACTTGTTGATATTCCACTTGAAGACAGTCAACCTCTGCATATAGAATTCCCAGATGAGTCAATCATGTACCTTACTGAACAATCATGGAAGATGTTCTTTGATGGGTCTTTCACTCAATATGGTTCTGGTGCCAGAATAATTTTTATTACTCCTAAAAAATATTCAATTTGGAAAGCTTACAAGATTCTCTTCTCTTGTACAAACAACATTGCAGAATATGATGCTTTGGTAAATGGGATCAAGCTGGCCATCGAGTGGAAGATTGTTGAATTACACATCTATGGAGATTCTCAACTCATTATCAACCAAATCAATGACCTATATCAGACAAGAGATGACAAACTGATGCCTTATAAGAGAATGGTGGATGATCTTAAGAAATACTTTACCTTCGTATCATTTCAGCAGATCTCGAGAACAACAAATAGAGTAGCAGATGCAATGGCCACTTTGGCATCTATACCACAGCTACAGGAGTCTAATTTTTGCTTTGAATTCCTGGTGGAAGAGTTACATTATCCTGCCTATGATTCTCCCGAGTCTGAGATGGTCTGTTCTATTATTGGACATGACTCATCTCATTATAGCCACATTTACACTTACCTCCATGACCAAGTTGTCCCTGCCAATCTTTCTCGAAATGGAAAAGGGAACCTAATCTGAAATGCGTCATGGTACGTCATCATTTCTAATGACCTATTCAGGTGAGGTTTAGATAATACTTTTCTTAGATGTCTAGAAACTAAGGAGTCCTGATGCGCATTATCTGAGGTTCATGAAGGTGTTTGTGGATCCTAATCGAATGACCTAACTTTAATATGAAAACTACTAAGGGTTGGCTACTACTGGCCAAACATGGAGAAAGAAGCTATAAAATTTGCTAAATCCTGTGAAAAGTGCCAACTGCATGGGCACCTTATCCATGCTCTAGCAAAGGATCTCATACCCTTTGTGACACACTAGCCCTTCCAATAATGGGCATTTGATCTAATTGGCCAAATATATCCTGCATCATCTAACAGACACAAATTTATTATCACTGCCATTGAGTACTTCACTAAGTGGGTAGAAGAGGTTCCACTCATTAAAGAAAATGAGAAACAAGTAGCTCTATTTATTCTTAATTATATCATTTGCAGGTATGGTATACCTTCATCCATTATAACAAATAATGGAGGATAGTTCAAGAACAAAGATCTAGATGAACTCTATGAGAAATTCAAAATAAAACAACACTGATCATCAGTATATTACCCTCAAGGTAATGGACAAGCAAAGGCATCTAACAAAAACCTACTAACTATCTTGCACAGAATAGTGAACAAATCCAAGAAGGATTGGCATCTACAGCTCAATCCTGCATTATGGGCTTATAGAACAAGTATCAGAACACCTACTGGGGCTACACCTTTTTCTCTAGTGTATGGGTCCGAAGCAACATTACCTGTTGAGGTGGAAATACCATCTCTAAGAGTTTCTTTGTAAGGTCTTGTTACTGATGAAGAATATAGAATATCTAGATTGCAAGAGCTCAAATTGCTAGATGAGCATTAGCAAGTGGCATTTGATCACATCAGAGTGTATCAAAATAGAATGTCTAGAAGATATAACAAGAAGATTCGACACCGAGAATTTCAGGTTGGTGACTAAGTTCTAAGAAAAAATCCTAAGAATCAATAGTTTCAAGATAACAAAGGGAAGTTCAAACCCAACTAGCTCGGTCCATATATTGTTACTACAGCTTTTGGCTCTAGTGCCTATCAACTCTCAACATCAGAAGGAGAACAGCTCCATGAACTGATCAACACTATCTATCTGAAGAGATTCTTCAATTAAATATTCTTTGCTCCAGCAGCCTATAGAGCTAAAAGGTCCTGAAGAAATCATAAAAATCAGAAAAAGTCCTGAAGAAATCCTAAAAATCAGAAAAAGTCTTGAAGAAATCCTAAAAATCAGAAAAGTCCTAAAAAAAATCCTAAAAATCAGAAAAATTTCTGAAAAAAAAAAAGAAGAAAAAGAAAAAAAAAAAAAGAAGGAAAAAGAGAGAAAATGCCTTGGTGAAAACCTGGTAAACAGGCACCTTGGTAAAAAAAATATATATATATATCTCTGCCAAGCAGGTGAAAATCTGGCAAACAGGCGCCTCTTGTACTCAAGCGCTCCATCTATCAACGCAACGTTGACATTCTCACTTTCCTGCATTTTTTGCTTTTGCTTGTACATGTTTCAGTCACTTTTGTGACATCCTAGTTCATTGGAAACCTCATGGCTTGAAACTGATCAATGTCCTAGTCTTCGGTAATCGACAAGAGCACATTACATATCTTAAGCAATGTCAAACAAGTCATCTTTCCATCAGTGAAACCTGGTCGTCCACTCCAAGTTAGTTACCTGTCTCTTGACTAGTGAAGAGTTTTATCACTGAGTTAACAAGCAAAACAACATACCAGAAAACAATCACTAAACAGTTTGAGATATGAATGAAAATTTTCTTGTGTGTTGTCTTTTATATTGGTTTTCAATTATTATCCCTCTGAGTAATTCAAGGAAGTCTCTCTTGACTAAGAGGAGCAAGGATTGGGGGCATAATATCTTCTTTGTTTTCTTCTTGAAGGAATGATCCCAATGATCTGGAAACATCTAAATTAGTTGGGTGTCTATGATAAGAAGCTTCACATCAAGGTGAAATCGCCTCACATACCTTGACTCCGCTTATTTGAATGCTACAAGGAGGTTCCCATCATTTCTTTGTCTATTTTGAGTGAATTTCTTTATCATGCAATCCAGGTCCCTACGAAATTTGTCCAAGGATATGAAGGAAAAAGGTTCATTGCGGACAAGATAATTAATATTGCACATGAAAAGAAATGAACTCTATTCTACCTGCTATAATTGTAAAATGCTCAATGATGAAAATTAAGCTTTTCAAAGTCTAGTGACTAGGTTTAGGATTGCATCTCATTTTGCATATCATTTTGCATTTCATTCTGAATCATGTAAATTTGGTATGGTAACAATGATCTCCTTATCTTCTAAATGAGAGTTGGAAACATCATCATTTCTTAGCTAAGTGGTCTCTTTTCATCATTTCTCCGATTGAGTACTTGTGTTTTGAGATGTTAGTTGCATACATAAGCATTTTATATAAATTCATACATTTCATTTTACACTTATTCACATTCATCTTATTACACAGAAAAATAAATTTTTTTTGCATTACTCATTACTCATTCACATTCATATATTTGCACATGAAAAGAAAGAAAAATAGACATCCATGATCATTTGCATTGCATACATTCCTGCTAAAAAGAAATGCATACATGTAAAATAAAGCATATAGAAAACATCTCATAATCAATCAACACAAGTATGATGAAGTCAAATTGGATCTCGTATATATATCATATCAAGTCTAAGAGTACAAAATGATGTCCAAAGACATGTACAAACTCCCATTGGAGAAAGAATTGTATTGGCTACAAAAAATGGGTGTGTCTACAAAAAAAAATATCCCAAATACAAAAAGAAAAATCTAACTGGCACCCTCTCCCTCATCGCCTGGTGGAGGAGGTGGAGCCCGATGACCAGGATCTTGTTGAGGTGCTCAAGCTCCCTCTGAATGTGCCATATACTATGAATAGGGGATCACCTGCTACGCTATTAGGACTACCATGATGTATGCTGCAACATAGTAGGTTGCCCTATTGTTTTGATGCAAAACCTCCTGCTGGAGGGTGTCTCGCTTTGCTCTCATCGCCACAACTTGTCGATCGCACTCAGCCAGCTGCTGATCGCACTCTGCTCTCAGCTCTGTAAGCTGACAATCTCTCTTAGCCCTCACCTCTCCAAGCTATCGATCTCGCTCCGCTAGCTGAGTTTGAGCCACTGTCAACTGTGACTGCAGTTCTGCTAAATGTGCCCTCATCGACCGTCCAGCATCTGTCCCCTGCTCTTTTGCAGGCTTTCCTCCCCCATCTCCACCTCCAGTACCACCCTACCCATCCCTCCACTATCGGACTTGTCTCAAAGTTGCTTGCTCCTCCTCAGTCTCGCCCAATCTCAATCCTACTCGACCTAGGGATTTGCTCTCAACCTTTTGTTGTCCACCCTCAGCTGGAACCCTGTTGCTGCTAGCAGCAGGATCACCACCTGTCTACATCAGAGCCTCAACTCTTTGTCCCTGTGCTGGTGCGGGGGCATCATCCTCAACATCCTCAATATGAGGAGCTTGCTCTGCTAGATCTGTGAATTGAGGGAATGGATGTTGATAAAACCAATCCCTGAACTGGGGCAATACCCCCGCATCCGCCACATCATCCAAATAGTCCCATCTCAATTGCTTAAGACCAGTCAACTCCTGCATAGCCAAGGCATAGGATAATCATGGAGACCATCCCTATCTCTCCTCATCCGCATAACACACATAACTTGTATACTCCTTGGATATCCCCTGAGGCCGGCCATACTACCTCATCACCTGTGAAGCGATGAATCACTCAACAATAGTCTATGATCTCCTGATGAGAGGGTGTGTAACAAAAAGGTCCCTATGAACCAACCGCCAATCATCCCATGACTCTAAGCCCCTTTATGGTCTTCATACTACAGTTATCAAGTCATCAAGTTGTTGTCTCCAAAAATTGGTCTGGCCCAAATGGGGCTGTGTAATATAACTGGCATACCTATATATAAGCGACTGCCCAAGCTCTCTACTATCATCTTCCATCGACCGACAAATGGGAAGGTGCTCCCAAGCCCAAACTTGTAAGATATATACACCCATAGCCATGCTCCTACCATCTTTGTACACAATCTCATGCATCTCTTGATACATGTGAGCTAGTATATAAGAACCCCAACCAAGTTTCTGAGGGGTCTCAACCAATCTCTCTAGCATCCGACCCCATCCACATTGGAAACCCTGCTACCCTCTATCTGGCATCAGAAAACAGCCAATGAACCCTGCTAGAACACATGCTAGTGGAAAATCCTCGCTATATCTATTCATCAATATGTCCCAACTGATGGAATGGGTCAAAATGTCCGGATCTCTGAATACATGCCTAACCACCTATAAACCAGGTAACAGTGCGGTATCATAATCCACCTTATCCCCAGCAAAAGGGATATGAAGGATCCTGTACACATCCTCAGGAGTGATAGTCAACTCCCCCATTGGCAAATGAAACGTGTTATGCTCTAAGTGAAAATGCTCAACCAATGTTGTGAGCATACCGTGATTAACACAGATATCAGGTAATCTCAAAAAATGACTCAAACCACATAAATCAACCTGAGCCTTCTCAACCTTAGATAAATGTTGTACTAATGTCATGGTGGGAGGATATACACATCTGAAGAGCATAGGAGGTAATCGAACCTGCAAAAACCCAAAAATGAACATCATAAAATAGTCGAAATAAGCCAAGATGAGAAATAAAACATCATGCAAATCCAACTAAGTCAGATGCAAAATCAAATTTTATAGTTTAGACCTTCAAAAATGCTCACTATTTCCCAAACAACAAAACATAGAAGGGCAGCATCTCGTATGAGTCAAAAATGGCTCTCGTACGATAAAACATTCCCAAACGACACATTATAAGACATCACATGACAAAATGGTATTTTTATTAACATGTCGTACGACACAAGGTTAGGGTCCAAATGACAAATCTAATGGTCCCAAACAACAAAAGATAATTTACCAGTTACTTGTATGAGACAGGATCCTATCTCGCATGATAAAATGTAAAACCCGACTCCAAACATGCGAAAAACTTGAAAAATGAACACAAAAATTCAAAATTGGAAACATAAAGAGGCTTAAGATAGATCACTTACCATTGGCTCATAATTTCGGGGTCGGTTATAATGTCTCTGGTGCTCAAATCGATGTTGATGAGTGGGGACCACCATTTTTCTTTGCAAAGGGCTTTTTGAATTTTCAAACTTTGGAGGGTTAAAATGAATTGAAAATGATCCTTTTGTCCCATATATAGCCAAAAACCCAATTTTTGAACTTGCTCCGATGGTCATGAAAATTGTATCCTTAGCTAATTTGCCTGTCTTGATTCCATTTTCAAGATTGAAATCAAAATTTGAGATCATTTTTCTAGTCAATTTCACAAAGTTTGGACCACTTAGCACTTTTCATCAAAAGTTCATTCTCTCTTCTAATTGTGCTCAATTCCTTTTCAATAAACGCAAAATATTTCAACAATTCCTCTGAATCAATTTTTTCTCAAACAACTTATCATTGCTAAAAATTACCTATAATCATTATGTACCCTCACCATCTTTCGATTTCACTCTTGAGGGGGCATACTCGTGACCTTATGACCTCACATCTTCAAATGTTGAGAAAATTTTCAAATTTTCATCGAAAGTCGAGCAAAACTCTTTTTCAACTAAAGAAAATCAAATAAGACCTCATCGCTAGGGGCATCTCAACTTCATCGCTTTATAACAAGTTGAGATTTCTCGATCATCTAAATTGAATCAATCTCTAGGGGCATATCAGTTTCATCACTTCATATCAAGCTAATATTGTCTTTGTCTGAATCAATCTCTTAACGTTAATCAGTTTCATCGCTTTTCATCAAGCTGATTATTCGTTTAAACTCAACCAAGGGTTTAAAGAGTTTCTTGATCACATTCAATCTAGGTAGGTATTTAGTATTTGACGCTTTGGATCAAGCTGGACAATTTATCTTCATCGTATCTTGATCAATCAAGTTCAAGATCGATTTTTATCATCACTCACTATGTCTAGATCAATCAAGTTCTAAATCAGTAAGATCCACTTCTTGATCAATCAAGTTCAAATTCAGTATTTTTTGTTTCCTATTGTTCCTAAGTTCAATCAAGTTTGGGAATGGTATCACGTTAGTTAGACTTCATTCAGCTTTGTCGCTTCGAATCAAGCTAAACACCTTGCTTTCATCTAGTTCGTGATCAATCAAGTTCAGGACTGGTATCTCCTAGACATCAACTATTCTTTGAACCAATGCACTACTCGCACATTAATTCAAAGAGGGGCAAATGTAATACCCTAAAAATGGTCATCTAAACCATGGGCCCCTAATCTCGACAACACCACCAAGGTCCTAGCCAAATGCAATTAAATAAATCTTGAGCATACAATTAATTCTTTAATCTTAAATGTCACATGGCAAATTAATCACTCAATATTAATTAAATATTTATTTAATTAATTGATCATTCCAAGTAAATCATTTTAAACAATTATCTTATTTATTTTATTAAATATCCTAGCATATTTAATTAAATAAATCAATTTGCCACAAATCTTCAAAAAAAAAAAGAAACAAATCAAGAAAGAGGAATTGGAAATTATGAGCACAAATATTCAAAAAAGGAAACAAATCAAAGAAGGAATTAATTGACAAAAAAGAATTAAAAATTGAGAAAAGAAATCAATTGGAGATAGTCTTGAAAAACAAATTAAAAATTGATAAATAATCTCAAAGAAAGCAATTAAAACAATTAAATATTAAAATTCAATGGAATAGAGAATAAATCAGTTTTTTCTAATTTTATCTTAATTTTAGTTCAATTTCCTTTAAAACTGAGAAAAGCATCCAATCACATCAATTCACCTAGATTGTGCTTCCTCTTGGAAAATCTTGACCGCTCATCATCATTTGATCTCAGCCTTTGGTTTATTTTTGAATTTTCTATAAATTCAAGCTCTCATCTCTCATTAAGGATCCTGGAGAATATATTGTTATTATATTGTTTTTGCTCTAGGTTCATTGCATACATATTTAGATCATTTATCTCATTTATTGCTTAAATCATGTTAGATTAATCTTGCATTCATCTAGCTTAATCCATGCTCATACAGATTAAAAATCTTTCATTTAGGTGTTGTCTAGTTATTGAATTGCTTATACAAATCTGAGAGCAATCTTAAACTTGTATCTACTAGAAGGCAATGGGTCGATTTGTTATGGTTTTATTATTCATGTTTATATCTATCTAACCATACATGTAATGAATTAATTGAAGTGTTTTGTATTACAGATATAGGTCCACTTTTCACACACATAGTAATTTCCCTACAATCCTTAGGTAACATTCCTTCTTCAGTCTTCTCTTCTTCCAAGGACAACATTATTTACTCATGGGAGTCCTGCTAGATGGCATCACACTAGCATACCATTGACCTATGCACTCTACAACCTTACCAGTCATCATCTTACCAATTAGTACCAACATGTATACTAACATGTTCATCCACTTGTTCACCCGGTATTGGTTTCTTCATTCCCAACAACAACGTGTATACTGATGACTCTAGCTTGCATATCAGTTGGCCTAAACTACACACACTACTAGTTGTCATCCATGACAATAAAACTAGTTGACATCAATACACCACATCACATACATCTCCCATACCATTTTCCATCCTATACTGGTTGACATCAATGACAACACAATGCCAATAATAGGGATATTTTGAAGCAAAGTGTCCAATTTTACCATAGTTAAAAAAATTGAGAGGAAGTTTTCCTTTATACTTACCAGATCCTATTTTAAGCTTCCTTACAAATTTTGCCACCATTGTATCTAAGTCTTCACTAGATTCTTTATGAGTACTTTCTTCCTTACTCTTTTTGGTAGAGTTGAAATTAGCCTCTTTCTTGAAAGTTCCTTCACCGGTTGTCCTCATCTCATAAGTAGTTCGGGAACCAAATAACTCATCCATTGAATTTTTTTTCAGATCCTTGGCTTCCTCTATAGCAGAGACCTTTGTATCATACCTAGATTTGAGTGATCTAAGCACCTTTTTGACAATAACTTCATCAGATATATCCTCTCCAAGTCCTTTGATGGTGTTCACAGTTTTATCTACTCTCTGAAGATAATCTATAATCTTTTCTTCATCTTTCATCTTCAAGCCTTAAAGACGACCTCTTAGTGTTTGCAGCTTGGCCTCCTTGACCTTGACATATCCTTCAAATAATCTTTGCAATTTATCCCAAGTCTCCTTGGTGAATGAGCAGTGCATAACCTTAACAAACTAATTATCAGATAGCCCACTGAGAACAACATGTTTATCCTTTGCATTTTTTTCATACTCCTTCTTAGCATCTAGATCTATAGGAGGAACACTAGGGACAATATACCCATTCTTAACAGACATCTAAACATCAAAAACCTAGGGAGGACAGATAGGTTTCCATTCTTCTACTCCAAAAGGCATAGTTGGTTCCATCAAACATGGGGGCTTTGGAGGAGGAGGATTCATTCCTTTCCATTGTGTTCTTAAACCAAAATCTACCCAAGCTAGAGAAAGCTTTAACCAATAGGGAGCCTAAGGCTTTGATACCAATTTTAGAACATAAGATATCACTGAGAGGGGGGTGAATTAGTGATTTCAAACAATTTTTAACTGTGTGTGTGCAATCAGTATTAATAATCAATCACACACAATTAATGCATCACACAACACCAGATATACAAGGAAAACCCAATGTGGGAAAAACCTTACTGAGAAATGCTGCTAGAGACTACTACTCCAATCCAGCCTCATAATGGACTAACAATTTTACTATAGTTTAGGGAACCAACCCCTAGTAATTTATGGGCACCAACACAAAGAAGCACCAACTCAAGGAGCACCAACCCCTACATCGAGCACCCACTCAGTGAAATACAATGAGATAAATTTAGATACAATGAAATCTCCTTGTTACAAATAAAATTTTGTAACTCCTGCAATCAATCTTTTTTGCCAGTTTTAACTCTTCTTTGTCTCACAGTTTCTTTTACTATCGGTTATCTATTTCCTCTCTCTAACCCCTCTTCCACTCAGCCTCTATCTTTCCTGACTTCCTTTGATCCTCACTCTGCTACCTTCTTACCGGTTCAGACACTATCAGCTCACTTGACTATTAAACTCTGGGACATCTTACCGGTTACTCTGTCTCTTACTGATTAAAACCCTCTTACTGGTTAAACCTCTCTTATCAATTCTTTCTCCAACACCCTCAGTCTCTTCAAAGTTCAACACTTAACCATTTAGACTGTTTAGCCCTCAGTTTTCACAATCACACACTCTTCACCGGTATCCATCATCTAGCATTACTATTTTAGATCTTCAATTGGCATATGTATACTCACGCTTTCTTACCAACATAGAAATTCAAACTTCATGCCCTAGGTTATTATTCACTGAAGCAATCTATATTAGATCAAATTAGATCTCATCTCTGAGATTGACAACCTACAATAAATCAAACAACACTTCCATATTTTATTCTTCCAATACACATTTACTATCTTTAGCAAGATATTGGCCCTGCTTTTGTCAGTCACAATAAATGATCTAGTTGTTTCCTTCTCCAAATCCAATCTACAATCAGACGTCCTTCATTGATCATTGCATGACAAATCTATGTCTTTTAATATTCTTTGAGCCACAAACCTCAACAATCGATCTATGATTTCCGTAGTCATTATTAACATGGACTTCATCGGCAACTGCCTCATCAATGCACCATTCACAAACCACTACACATCCACCACCTAAAGTCCATGTGTTATCACTATCGACATCCAACTCAGTTGACTATGCCAGTTCAAGATAAGTCATTGACTAAGCATACAATTGGTGATTACCTACTGGTTCACTTTGCCCTGCCGGTTATACAATAACTGGTTAACCTTCAAGCCATGCTCTTCTTTGTTCAGTCAGTTAGGAAATAATACCTTTTCACTACATATGACCCAATACCATGTTCCTCTATGTTTTTCTTGTCCCTTGCATTCTTACCAGTGGACATGTTTACTGGTTGATACAACACCTACCTGCATACCAAACCTACATACCAGTACACCTTCTTGCATACTAGACCTGCATACTAGTAGCATACCATACATATCAATTATGATATACTGGTTGACTACATTGGTTGACATCAATGACAACACAATTCCAACAGAACCTCTAGCTGAAGATAGGAAAACTATATTGATCATTTTCTTACATTTTGCTTCATTCTTTTCGTAATACTCTTGAGCACTTTCTTTGGCTATGTCTGCTACCACCTCCACTGGAAAAACTTTAAACACACTATTGAAGAAAACATTGTCTAATGTCATGACTACATTCTGATTGAAATCCTTCACCTTCCTGGTATGTGGATCAAAATGATCCACCATTGCAAGTACAGAATTGGGATCATGAGCTACTACTAGGAAAGAAGTATACTTGTGCAACTCTAATTTGATTAGGTTTGCCATATGTGAAGGAGCTTTCTCAACTCGATCAATGAACTCCTACATGTCCAAATGACCAATCTCTGTATCCCATATCTCTTTGATGTTAGAGTCAACAGAGCTCTCTGGAAACATGTTCAAGTATTTACCATACTTGTACTTCATCTATTTCACAGATGGCTTGCTTGGTGAGGACTCTAACTGACTTGAAAAAGGCTCTAATTTGTCTTGATTAGGCTTTGACATTTGCAAAGTAGTGCATTCAACACCAAGGATTATTGTTTTTAAAATTATCACCATCAGATGAGAAATTTTGCTAAGCAAAACAAGTTTCATGAGTAAAAAATGACTTAAGTAAAAATTGGATAAAAACCTGCAGGTCGGACTTTAAAGTTTGATCTGCACATTAGAAAACCAAAAGTAACACAACAGATTTTAAAGTCTGATCTACACATTATAAAACCAAAAGTCACACATCGGACTTTAAAGTCCAATGTGTAGGGAAAAAAAAAACTCTGATTGCATATCAGACTTTAAATTCTGATATGCAAATTGGGAAGAACACAAATATGTAGGTCAAGTCCAACCTACAATATTTTCAAAATGCAAGTGACAAGCACATCAGACTTTAAAGTCTAACGTGTAGTCAAAGAGATGAATCGATTGATAGGTCAAACTTTAAAGTCTGACATGCCACCCAAGGGAAACTTAAACCCTACCAAGTTGGACTTTAAAGTCTGACTTGTAGGTAGGGAGGAACAAAAATCCCTTCACATCGGACTTTAAAGTTCGATGTGAAGGTAACAGGGAAAAGTAGAGTCTGTGCATGTAAGACTTTAAGATCCAACATGCATAGAAACAAAAAGTGGGGGAGGAAGAAAATTAGGGCATTCGGATTTTAAAATCCGACATGCTCTAATTCAAAAAATAATTAAAACTAAACTAAACTAAAAACTAAAAACCCTAACAAGAAAAATCACACACATTCAAACCCTAATCTATTGACACATGCAAGAATACAAGAAAAGCACGAAATGAAAGAAACCTACCTCAAGATGAAGACCGAAAGGAGGAAAATGACTCACAAGATTACCTTGACCATGCTTCACGAGTGAGAGGTATAGACTCAAAGCTCAAACAGGCAAAAGAACCAAAAATGAATGAAAAATAAAACATAAAACTACATTAAATAAAGTTAAGAGTGCAATTAATGCACTAAACGCACCATGCAGGTTGGACTTTAAAGTCTGACCTATAGCTAAAAACAACTACAGGTCAGACTTTAAAGTCTGGCCTGCAGTGAAGACTTGACAAGACTACACATCAGACTTTAAAGTCCGATGTGTATCAAATCCAAAGCATGACTCCCTTCAAGGTCAGACTTTAAAGTCTAACCTGTAGCTAAAAAATGCAAATCACTGCACATCAGACTTTAAAGTCCGATGGGTAGTTAAAACCAAAAAAGCACCCTATAGGTTAGACTTTAAAGTTTGACCAAGTAAAACTGCAAAATCAACTAACTTAAAAATGACAAAAAGCAAAAAAGTTACTAACCGACGAAGTTGATTAACCTTTCTCAGAGGACGTGAGGTACAAAATGGACCAATTTCATAGAACCGCCTCATGATTTTGGCCACATTGAAATCGAGGACAACAGTTGGCTCTTACTGGAGAACAAGATTCATCACTTGAAGATTGTAGAATCCAGATCTCTAAGTGCGTGTATCCTTTGGGCCATAGATTTGGGCGAAAAAAAGACATAAAATTAACACTATACAAACATTTACAATTGTTAGACACAATGTACCACTAATAGGGGGGTGAATCAGTGGTTCTCAAACTTTTCCCTTTAACAATCTTATGTGAGTATACCGGTTAGTAGATCTAACTGAATGTAGACTTACCAGTTAGATGGGAGACTAGCACAAATTCACTCACACATAAAGGGGACATCACATAACACTAGCATATACAAGGAAAACCCAAGATGGGAAAAACCTTCGTGAGAAATGTTGCTAGAGTCTACTACTCCAATCCAGCCTCACAATGAATCTCTGATTACAATGTTTAGGGAACCAACCCAAGGAGCACCAACCCCTGATTTAAGGCACCAACCCAAGGAGCTACAACCCCTGATCTAAGGCACCAACCCAAGGAGCTACAACCCCTGCACTGAGCTCCAACTCAATGATTATAAAATCATATTTTGATACAAAAGTTATCTTCTTGTTACAAAATAACTTTGTAACTCTCAAGTATGTCACCCCACCAGTTCTCCTCTCTACATATCTCTGTCGGTTCTCTGTTCACCTTTTCTCGGCAACAACCTTATCTCTTGCTACAACCCACTCTCTACTTCACCTCACTCTCTATTGCACCCTTGCCAGTTCAGCCTCTTCTCCTTATATGTTGGTTCTGCTCTTTGTCGGTTTTGCACTTTGTCGGTTCTCTCTTCTCTTTTCTACACTACTGCTCTCCATCGGTACTATGTTCTATCGGTTCTCGTCTTGCCTTCTCTGCAATCTTCTACAACTCTCCTCTATCAAACTCAATGGCTAACTATCGGTAGCCTCACTGATGTCGATTGAAAACTTCAACCCTATTATTCCTCACACTCAATCTCTTCTTCTTCTTCTTCTTGATGAGAACTTGAGTGATTTCACTCTTTTAGCAGTAATACTCTCTCTTCCAGTGGCATCCCTCTCTGATTTTGTCTTGCATATTTATAAAGTAGTTTTCGTGCTAAAAACCAATTCAAACTTTGGGCAGTTAGGATTTCCTCATCGACCTCAAGGCAAGACAAATCCAATCAAATCTCATCAGATTTGATCGCCTGTGTTGATGAACTATAAGTCATCAATCAATCCCACCATTATTGTGCCTTCCTGATCACGCCTTCTATTTTTAGTAATCTTCTTTTAACCTGTCGGCGAATATCTTGGTCAATCATCGTGAATGGCTTTTTGATTTCCTTCACCTACCTCAATCTCCTCAATCAGTCTGAGTTGGATCACTATTGTCCTCCTGACCTCAACCCACAAACTTCTGCTACACATCCCATGAATCTTGCAATCAACAAAAATTTTGACCTGTCACCATCTACCTTGCCGCCTGATACTTCACCAACTTAAAATGCCAACCTATGCATGCATGCCACTTCACCTCCATATGACCCCTTTGTCAGCATCCAACTTTTCTAGGTTATCTATGTCAGTTTGGATAGGAACACCAACCAAATTCATTACTGGGTTCACCTACCTGCTTACTAACCCTTCGGTTAAACCGTTAACCAGTCTGTCATCAACTTTGCACTCTTCTTCTCTTTCGGTAGAACACTCAACTGGTCAACACTCTTTCTAACCTTCCTTACACACATCCTCATCAGATGGGAGTCTTCTACATCTACACCTTGTCCATATTATTGGTGGACATACATACCGGTAAACATCTTGATGACACCATGTCATCAACCTTCAGCTAACTCCATCTTCAATCTGGCCATTATCCTCTATCAGTAGCTGCTCGATGTTGCCTTCTTCTTCATTAGCTAGGACCATATCTCAACTGGTTTGTCAAAGTGACAAACCCATAACTCTTCATCTGTCCTGGCAACTCATCGTGCCTTCTTTGTCGGTCCAGTGCCTATCCCTGATTTCATGCACTTGAGGCATCTTTATAATTCACCGATAGATCTAGTGTGAGCCTTCAAACACTCGCCTTTAACTCTTTTGTCTTATCTCATAGAAATATGATGCATACTTTGTATAGTAGGAGATAAGCTCCACTTACCAGTGGTAGTGGATCCTTGACATCTGCATCCTGCAATGCACTCATGTGGTTTCCCTTTTTGAGTAGCATATCTTCAAACAAGCACATGTGATCCAATTGGGCACACTCACTGTCAGTCATTTCTTCACATGGTGACTGCATCTCTATTAGTGGGAGTCCTAGTTTTTTGCATCCACACAACATAATGGTGACTTGTACATCCTTCTCCTCTAGTGTTGATGTGGTTTAGGTAACATTCTTCCTCTTCATCACAAACAACAGCTCAACATCCTACTCATCCTGCTTGTACACTAGACATAAACTTGCCAGTTGACACCCACTTAATTAGCTGATTTATCTTCTCCATATCAACACATGTTCCCTAGTTTGAAACCATACACTGTCAACACATCACTTAACAGTTGACATACTCTCCTTACCAGTGACAAATTATGTCGGTAACCTATCCATATCTTCAACATAAGTCAAGCATTAACTTGTGTACCGGTGACTCCAGTGGTCATTGTACCGAATGATATTCTCTCAGGTATGTAGCAATGACAGTGTTGCACATACATCTCTTATACCCATAGCCTTTTTATACCGGTTGACATCAATGACAACAGAATGCCAACAAATCTCCTCCTTTGGCATTGATGTCAACACATGTAGTATCTAGCATGCTACATAATCTCTCTCCCCCTATGTATAATCTAGCTCTCACACATGTAGTACGTAGTATACTATAGAATCTTTCTCCCCCTTTGACAACAATGGAAAAGGGCACTGTCAGGATTTCACTCCTTGTATCTACCAGGCACAAACATAAATCTTTCTTCCCTTTTTCTTTACCAGATGCATCCACTCCTTTAACTATTATACTTTGTTACATTTTCTCAAGTCACATCTCTTGAGATGGATAACTCAACCATCAACTAGCACCAATTGAGCATTTGAATCTGGTACTAGTTGTTAAAGAACTTGATTACAAAAGGGTGTGTCAATGAATACTACTTACCTGCCGGTCAAACTCCATCTTCTCCTATTTGATCCCAAATTTCTTTAGAATCAAGTGTGATTGTACTATGAAAACAACCAACAAAATGAAAAGTAGATACCCTTAGCCATGAAATTCTCCTGGGTATTCCTACAACAATTTTCATCATCTGCAATTTAGGCAGTTAGTACACCCACAAGTTCAAGCATCTCAGTTTAGTATTATGAACCGTTGAACTCCCCTTGAGTCATGCATATCAGGTCCTTGATGTCGGTTAGGTCCAATACCATGGATCTAATCAACTCCATATATCAGTTGAGTTGTGCATATGTGATCATCTGATGATCTTTCAACTCCACTATATCCACCACAACCTATGACATGATCTTGGATGTACATAATGCCATACAATGTCATCATCATGCCATAAATCAAACCAACTAGCACCAAAATATGCATGCCTGCATGATCATCAACTGGGCCAACATATTTCATTCTGGTCTTCATCAACACCACGTAAGACATAAACTCCTCTTTTCATGTTATCAAGTCTAATGAAATTATCTCTAGCCTCATTGTCTTACATAACTTGCAAGTACCTGTTAGCAATCATACTGGTAACATTCTATACATATCAGTTTCCTGTACTGGTCCATCATCACTACCAGAGCACCTTCTTGTAACTCCTAAAAATTTATCTCACTTTGCATCAGATTCCAATTGTTAATCTCCATCTATTGACATATGCAGTAGTGACCCAACTCTGATCTGTAGATGTGTAGGTAAGGCCGCCACTACACACACATATTATCTCATTTCTTCCTTCATACTAGTAGAAGCTTGTTCTTCCATGTCTCCTTCTTCACTAAGGGGGTGAATGATAAAGTCAGTGTACTACTTCCCCTAAGGTACTACATCTTCTTTAGGCCTTACGAGATATCACTTGTGCATTGAATGCACCATGCTAGTCCATGGATGCATCTTCTTGCTTCTCCCTCTATACCTACTTGATCATATTCTTCTTTCCATTTTCAGTCTTGCAAACAGGTCTTACCTTCTTCTGTAGATTGATCCTTACATTTCTAGATTTTGTATCACAATCGGAAGTAGTGCTATAGTAGCACACAACATCCATCCCAACCTCATGATTGGGGAATCTTCTAACATGCCGGTTTGACCATTTTCTCTTGATCTTGTAGGGACCTTTCTCCTTTGGTTCCATGTAGGTGTTAGACTTCCATATTCTCTATAACCATTTCTATGTTGAGCATGGCTGCTATACTGACTTCCATATGACTACAAGTTCTTCTTTCTGCATTCAAACTCTCTATGGCCAAAACCATTGCATTTATAACAAATACTACTTGCATAACCGGGAGAGGAATTATTCATGTTTCTACTCCTTTATACATTTTTATCATATGCTTTATTTCTATGAGATCCTAGATTTTTCCTTCTAAATCCCTTTCTACATTCTCCTGCACTATGACTGATGAAGAGATTCCTAGAGTTGCTCTAAAACACCTAGTTGTCTTCCTTTCTCTCTCCAACCCACTAGCTCCTCAAGCCCATCCAATGGTACTTGGTAAGGGTTCTACTAGTTATACCTCCAAGTCCTAATCCACTTTGGATTTCCTCCAAGGTATAGCCACTGATCTTTATCAATCTAACTTCCTATTGAGGATTCCACCTCAATCTCTAACACCACTCCTAATGGCTCCACCAACCTCTGCAAAGGATCTTACTTCACCAACTTGTTCTATGTGTGTAAAATGAATTTACATAGTGTCTTTGATGTATTTTATGGGTTATATTATCTTCAATCCCATCACCAAGCTTTCCCAACCTCACTTTGTCTCTACCAAGCTCCAAATAGGCCTAATGCAATTAGCCCTCCTATAACAATTTTTAGGGCATAGTTTGAAATCTTCACACACAAGGCCACAAATAAATTACATTTATGGACACCCTTTTCAGAGTTACATACAATATTTCAAAATTCCATCTGATTTCTTCGTACACATGGGGTTTCCAATACTGCCCTATTTTTATGTGTTTTAGGCCTATCCGGGTGACTTGCAAACATGGCTTTGGAAAGATTCACCAGTCAAAACATCTATAGAAACCAATCAAGGATTCTTTAATGATATTCAATCAGTTCTCCAATCATGTATCAACTTCCCTTCTACCAATCCATATGTGCCCTGAAATCGCACATCTCCTGTTGTCCTAGTCTCACCAACTCCTAGCTATGAGCCTAGGGTATCATTGTACATTCACCACAAAGGTCTAAAAAACCACAAAACCCACTCTAAACATATTTACAAACCCTAACCTAGAATTCCACATGATTTCAACTAGTTCCATCAATGGATACTGAGGTTAGAGCCATTTCTTGCTTAAACCCTAGTTGTCAAGGGTTTTGCACCTAGTCATAGAGGATGGATTGAATCTCTACAACCAAACACAATCAAACTTGAAAATATACCTTGTTGAAAAGTAGACTCAACAAAATCTCATGCCCTACAATGAGATTCTTTTGACAAGTTCGTACTGGACCATACAACACAACAAAAACAAGTAAACTGTCAAAATGGTGTCAAAACAAGATTTCCTTACAGCTCAAAAACTTACTTTTGCATTCCCAAACTTCTAACCCATACAATGAATTTTTTTTTGGCTTATATCAACATGGTTCACTTGGTTGGAACCAACTTCTTCACTGCCAATCAACAAGAATGCAACTTTTGCAATAATGCAAAATGTTGCTTAGCAACTTATCATCTTTTTTCATCCTGAGGATGTAACTTTTCCCTCGTGTGTTACAAGGCTCAAAAGGCCCTCAATGCATTCTAGGAGACCTAAAACAATGCCTTGCACCCTGTTTACATCATGAATCTATTTGAGAGTAGTGCACCTATGAACAACATCCACAATACAACTTCCTAGGATATCAACATCCTGAACACAACTAAACTTGGACAAATCAACCATGGCTTCATTGATTCCTATATCATTGGTCCATTTATTACAACTTGAAAGATAACACAAAAGACTTAGATCAAACCAAAAATTGCATGGAGTAGTAGATTCCTTGCACCAATGGCCATAGCCATTACATGCAAAGCAATAACCAGTAAAGGATAACATATGACTTACAAGTTTTTTCTGCCATGCACGCGGAGATCATATTGGTTTAGCATCTTCATTTCTACTTTTCTAGGGATGGATCCTAGGTTGTCCATTCTCTGCAACTCTTCCATCTGATCTCTTCTTTTTCTACACTTTCTTTGTCTTGCAAGCAGTAGCATTTCCTTGTACTCTACCAATAGGAGGTTTTCTTTGTTGTCTCCTTCCGTTCTTGCTTTCGGTTAAGCTATATTCTCCCATCTTCCCTTTTCCTTTGGAATCTGCATTGTTCCTCATTCTTGCAGCATCGGTTGTCATCCTTGTCTATATGTCTTCACCGGTTGTGGTTAGATCTACCTTCTTCCGGGGAGCATTTCTAACTATGAAAGTCTATCCCTTGTTCTCTCTATTTGAAGAGACAGACAAAATGTCATTGTTAGGGACATTCTTACTGGTGGAGAATTCACGGGAACCACTACCTAATCCTTCAGTGTCCTTGGCATGCTTTTTCTTTTTCAATATTTTGTCCAAGGCATCACTATTGCCATCAAACCAGATTCTTACCTTGAGCTCATCCTGATATTTCTCAAGGTCATTTCGGAGAATCTCCATTTCTCCAACCAACTTCTGATATTTTGTATTTTACTTCTAGCTCAGATGCTAGATATTCACACTAGCACCCCTTAATTTCTTTCTTGTTGAGTTTCCAACTTTGAGACACACTTCTCAAAATCTTCAAGGCATCTGATCAACCAGTTCTCCTCCACTATAGCACCATTCTTGAATAACTTGTATTCATTTCTCACTCTACTGAGTTCTTCAAGTACATTTACAAGTTCACCTTTGAGATCAACTTTTGCTTCATCTTCTTCTTCTCCTTCACTATCACTGCCAAACACATCTTGCCAG
The DNA here is from genome assembly GCF_030272615.1 of Cryptomeria japonica. Lineage (NCBI taxonomy): Eukaryota > Viridiplantae > Streptophyta > Pinopsida > Cupressales > Cupressaceae > Cryptomeria > Cryptomeria japonica. The sequence goes on from NC_081414.1 coordinate 142,152,415, forward strand.
TAGGAGTGATTTGCATGATCATTCTCAAATGTGTACCTCTCATCTTTAGATTCTTGAGCCATGAAGAGGTGTCTTCCTTTTTCATCATTGTTGTGGTTGTTGGCAAATCTGCCTTCCTCAGCTATAGATACATGAGATGTATTCCTCATCCTAGCTTCACAACTAGGTTTTGTAGTAGTAGGCACATTTCCATAGAGCTTCTTCAGTCTATCCCATAATCCTTTTGTCAATATACATCTATCCACCTCAAAGGAGATATCATCTGATAACCCACATATTATAGCCTTCATTGCCACTTCATTGCACTGGTTTCTTCTTTCTGCATCTAAATTGGTGGGGGGACTGACTTTACTAGGGCAGCCATTTACAATAGACATCCACACATCAAACCTTAGGGAGGACAAGTAGACTTCCATTCGACAACTCCAAATGGAATAGTTTGAACTATCAAAAACTAGAGTCGAGATTCAAACTAAACAGACCATTGTGTCCTTAAGCCAAAATCTACCCAAGCTAGAGAAAGCTTATCAATCGAGAACCTAGGATTTGATACCAATTGTTAGACACAATGTACCACTGAGAGGGGGGTCAATCAGTGGTTCTCAAACTTTTTCCTTTAACAATCCTATGTGAGTATACCGGTTAATAGATCTAACTAAATGCAGACTTATCGGTTAGATGGGAGACTAACACAAATGCACTCACACATAAAGGGGACATCACATAACATTAGCATATACAAGGAAAACCCAACATGGGAAAAACCTCGGTGAGAAATGCTGCTGGATTCTACTACTCGAATCCAACCTCACAATGAATCTTTGATTACAATTTTTAGGGAACCAATCCAAGGAGCACCAACCCCTAATTTAGGGCACCAACCCAAGGAACATCAACCCCTGATTTAGGGCACCAACCCTTGATTTAGGGAAATAACCCCTGATTTAGGGCACCAACCCAAGGAGCTACATCCTCTGCACTGAGATCCAACTCAGTGATTACAAAATTATATTTTGATACAAAAGTTCTTTTCTTGTTTCAAAAGAATTTTGTAACTCTCAAGTATGTCACTCCACTGGTTCTCCTCTCTACAGATCTCTATTGGTTCTTTGTTCACATTTTCTAAGTAGAAACCTTATCTCCTTCTGCAACCCACTCTCTATTGCACCCTTTTTGGTTCAGCCTCTTTGCCAGTTCGGCACTTTGTTAGTTCTCTCTTCTCTCTGCTACACTGCTACTCTCCGCCGACACTATCTTCTTCTGGTTCTCTTCTTGCCTTCATTTCATTCTTTTGTAACTCTCCTTTGTCAGTATGGTCAATCTCAGTTCTCTCCTCTGTCAAACTCAATGGCTGACTACTAGTAGCCTCACTGATTTCAGTTGAACACTTCAACCCTGTTATTCCTCATACTCAATACCTTCTTCTTCATCTATCCTAGAAACTCATCTTACCTTCTCTGTCAGTCTAGTTCCTATCCCTAATTTTATGCACTTGAGGCATCTTTGAATTCACTGATAGATCGGGTGTGAGCCTTCAAACAACTGCCTTTAACTCTTCTTTCTTATCTGACATAACTATGATGCATACTTTGCATAATAGGAGATAAGCTCCATTTACTGGTGGTAGTGGATCCTTGTCATCTACATACTACAATGCACTCATGTGGCTTCCTTGTTTGTGCATCATATCTTCAAACAGGCACATGTGATCTGGTTGGGGACACTCGCTATCAGTCATTTCTTCAAATGGTGACTACATCTCTATCTGATGGGAGTCTTTCTTTTTGCATCCACACAGCATACCAGTGACCTATACATCCTTCTCCTTTAGTGTTGATGTGATTTAGGTAACATTCTACCTCTTCATCATAAAAAACAACTCAACATCTTGCTCATCCTACTTGTACACTAGACATAAACTTGTCGGTTGACAACCACTTACTTGGTTGATTTATCTTCTCCATGTCAACACATGCTCACCAGTTAGCGACCATACACTATCAACACATCACTTAGCAGTTGACATACTCTCCTTACTAGTGACAAACTATACTGGTAACTTGTCTATATATTCAACACAAGTCAAGCATTAACTTGTTTACTTGTGACTACATTGGTCATTATACTGAATGAAATTCTCTCTGGTATGCAACTGTGTAGGGGGAAAAGTGAGACTAAGTATGGAAACCCTAATCCCACTCTCATACACACTCATGGAACATGAAAAGAGCCTAGGGAGGTAACACACATTTTCTAGTTCTTATGAGAAAGAGAGAGATGTGGATTACCTTTTTTGTTTTCTATTTCTTTTTTGTAAATGAGAGAGAGGATTGATGTAAAATGCAATCTAACCAAAAAGGATAGTAAGAAAGAAAATCCTAATCTAAGAATGCACATCAAAGAACAACTGATAGACTGTTAAAAAGTACAGATCAGAAGGAAAAATAGGAGGTGCACCTATGTCTAAAATCTAAGCAGAAATGTCTAGGACCAAGGTACCACGCCACTGTCCCGATTCTGCAATTCTGGAGCTACAACTGACAGGAGAGATTCTGAGATCTGTAAGGTGGTATTTTTCCAAGTCCTGCTGACAGAGGGTAGGACCATGGATCCACACCACTATCCAAGGTAGGACTAAGGTACCATGCTCCTGTCCTTGACATATTTCTGCACTTCTGACATTTCTAGGTGGTGCAGATGCCAGTTCTAGACCTATAACTACTTCAAGATTTTCGTTTTTGCACTTGCAACTAAAAAGGGAAGGTTTGGGGTGGCTATATAGGGTTTTTCCTTAGTCAAACCACCATGTTGGTGATTTCCACCTCCATGAATAACCGATAATGTACTAAAAATGTGTGTGGAAGAACCTTGTGTATATGCAAGATCCTACGGATGAAAGCAAACAAGCTAGAGCAACCCTAAAGAGTAAACCCTAATTGCTTATAATTGACAGAGTAAATACTCTAAGTCCATAATGCAAAGTGATCTAAAGCATGAATATGAATCAAAATGAATCTTATGTAAAGACATTAAAACATCATGAAACCATACCCAACCCCAAGGGAGAGGTGCAAGCCAATAGTCAGTCGGTGATCTCCTATTGTTCTTCTACATCTTCAAAAGCCCCTAATTGATAAAATGATGCTTGATGAATGTTTGATGGATGAATGTTGAATGGTCTTGAATATTTCAAAGATCTACTCTTTCACTACAAGGAAAGCTCTAATACTCCAAAAACCTGCTCTTAGATTCTTAGAAGAAGACCCCTTCAAATCAAGAAAGAGGGCTCTTAAGTATGAAACCCTATATCTTAATTTCATGTTTAGGCTGACCTAGGATTTGAATTTATCATTGATATTTTGGGGTTAATCATTATCATATCATAGGATTGTGCTCTCGAAATTTTGGGAAAAAAGTCATGGACCATGTACATTCCCACCACGGTCTGACCAACTTTTCACCGAATTTTCAGGGCCATTAGATATGATTATTTTACAGTGAGTCCCAAAGTTACAGCTGATTTCGAAATGTTTTGATATGTGAAACTGGGGCTAAATAGTTGAAATAAGACATAATTAGGGTTTATGATTAAATGATTCATTGGAAGAATAAGATACAAAGGGGCACACTTAGGGTAAAGGGCCCAAATTTGTAATGTGTAAAGTGATGAGACATGACCTTATATTTGAATTAATTTAATTAATTAAATGCTTAAAGGGGAATGAGAAATGCAAGGTGCAAGACACACTAAAGTGGGTGCTAACCTAAGTGTGAAATTGTACCACCCTAGCAAGGGTGTACAATTTATGACACTACATTTAGCCCCCACTTTAGTGGTCATATGACACTACGTGCATATGCAAGCTAAAGTACAAAAAAGTAAACATCATTTGAAAAAGGATATATCCATAAGTTGTCAAATGAAGACCCCAATGGTATCTGCAGTACACAGTTAGGAACTACACCCTACAAAACCACATGTTAGATCACAAAATCACCTAATTTGTACTAAGGAAGGTGATGAAATTTTCAAGTAGCTATAGGCCCCCTATTTTGACTTTCTTATTTGTGAGGTGAAACAAAGTATCATGTTTTCCAAAACGAATTGTTATAAAGATCATGATGAAGAAAGTTCACAACAAGGCTTGATTACCTTTCCAAGAACATTATGTAACTAACACAGAGTGAGAGGGTGAAATCACGAATCCAATTCCACCAACGGTGTGAGAATCGGAGCTTCCTAGCTCAAGATATGATAGATTGAAGAAAAAGTGCAGAAATTGGGGTTTTAACTTAAAAACATAAAGTAAAAAAGTGCATAATACACAAATATGAAAGTGACACCTGTGCTATGCTCAAATTCATCATTGTTAAATAGGAAATAAGGACAATCATGAATTCCTTAACAATCTAAGCAATTCAAACATAAAACCAATGAAATAGATGCAAAATGGAATTAAATTAAACAATATGAAACTCCCTATTGTGCATCATGGCTTCCATTTTTCTTCTCTTCTCTGTGGTATGATGGCTCTAAAATATTGCACTGGCAACCTACAATTGATGCAAAGATTCAAATTTCATGATTCAAAGGAATTGTGAGGATTAAATGCTCAATTTATAGATTTTTGGATGAGATTGAATGAAAGGTGGAACATAATGATCAAGAGGTGGAACTCGGGTGAGCTCACATGTTGATTGATAGTTGAACTATTGACTTGGAGGTGAAACTGAATAGATTGAATAAATTAATTGAGTCAATTGATTGAGAAAAACATGACTGAAGGAAGAAAAAGAATGATTGGAGGAAATAAAGAAGATGACAAAGCTAATTAGAAGATGGAAATATAGATTGGAGAGATAAATGAATTAATTAATTTAGCATGTGCTTGCACTTTAACTTAGATTTTTAATTTAATCTTTGCATGAGATTTTAATTCAAATAATTGAATTTATTTAATTCAATTTAGTATATGAATATATTTAGAAATTGACTTTGATTTTCAATTTGATTTTTGAAATCATGCACATGTATTTGAATTTGGAAGAAATTAGAAGAATTAATTAAATGAAATTAGAAGAACTAAAATAATTAATTAGTTAATTAAATAATTTAAAGAAACTATTTAATTATTTTAGAAATGGACTTCAATTAAATAATAAAGATTATTTAAATTAAATGATTAAAGTACAATTAATTAAATAATAAATATTTAATTAATATTTAGAAAAGGATTGAATGATTAATTGATTAGAGATAGAAATTGAGAATATAATTCATTTAAATAATAAAAATTATTTAAATTATGGAATTAAAAAGAATTAATTAAATAATTAATATTTAATTAACATTTAGAAAATGGTTAAATGATTAAGTGATGATAGAATAGGAATTAGAAAATGGTTAAATGATTGATAGAATAGGAAATAGAATAATTAGTAAGATGATGAGGAAATTGATGAATAATGATGAACAGTAAATACCCAACAGATACTCAGAGGGGGGGGGTGAATCAATATGGACAAAAACTTCTTCAACAACTTAAACTGCAAAGACTGCACTAACTGGTAAACAATATCACCAATCTAAATGAAGGCACTATTGGTAAAACACAGTATGATTGTAAAAGACTTAAACCAGTAACATCTAGATCTTCTCAAAACCTAATATCTCATCTCAACTTCACCCATATGCTTAACCAAGTAATACATCATAAATACAATGACCATTGGATCAGCTTGCATTACTGCTTAGTAGAAAACACTAAAACATCACATGAAAAAGAATCACACATACCACACTGATTTTTCACGTGGAAACCCAACTCAAAAAAACCACGGTGGGGATGAATACCCACAAGCTGTACTTGAACTCTTCTGAAGTTCACTTTTTTAGGAGCCTAGTCCGGTTAAAGACTTTATGGTTCTGCTAGGAACCGATCCTGCTAGGGATCACTCGATTAAGGGATGGCTAAATAGTCGGTTAAAGGTTAAAACCCTGTTAAAGGTTACCTTGTAAGAGTATTTGAAGAACTCAATGATTTTGAGTCACCCTGTTAAAGGATTTAAAAAAATCCTATTAAAGCTACCCAATAAAGGGATTTTCCAACTACTGAAATGGTAAGAAATCAACAAGTAATACACTGATCTGATAACAACACTTAATGCCAAGGCAAATCCGCTTTAGTTCCTTTACATCTGCAATCACACTCTACAGATCTCTGCTTACTCCTTAGGTCTGGCAAGAATCACATCATATAAATTCATTTGCCAACAACTTCAAATAAAAATCATCATCGACCTTATAGACAACAATTAGGTCGGTAGCCAAAACCTAGAACCCTAAGCATCTAGGTTAACAATATAGTCGGTCCAATCCTGGCCGTTTAAACACATTACATAGGGTAGAATGGTCTTGAACAAATCTCAAGACATTCTCCATCATCCGTTCTTTAGCGCTTCTGGAAGCTGATAACCCATCACGTGCTCTCCACCATTTACTAAGATTTTGCACATTCCCGAGGTAGATAGAATCAATCTTCTTCATGCAAGATCCTCAAGGAGATTCTTCATGCGGACAAGGCTAATGTGGTAACGCGATGTAATCTTGATTTCAATGCTATCTCATCATACGATGTCATCGGTCGAATCACATAGACTTGGAATGCATCAACTAGAAATGAAGCTGAGACTACCAACCAGTAGTATTATCAAATGAAACCCCGATACAAGAATTTGCATATACTGGTTCACACTCCAACATACCGGCTCATTACTTGCATATACTGGTTCATACTATCATATCGGTTCACTTGCCGGTTCACTTGCCAGTTTGGTTACTTCAATATACCGACTCATACTTTAGCATATTGACATCAATGACAACATACAATCCCATCATGTCATCAAATTGTGCACATTGTTAGGCCCCAGAGACAACTAAGAGGGGGGGGTGAATCAGTTGTCAAATAAATTCAAACCAAAAACTTATTAACCAACTTAATGCTTAATACCAGTAAACCAATTAAGTATGCTGGTAGATAGTGTTAACAGTAAATTGCTATACCGGTAAGGATTAATGCATGAAACATAAACATAAAATCATCCACAACATATAACACCAATATTTGTACGTGGAAACCCCGTAAGGGGAAAAACCATGGTGGGAAACCTTACCCACAATCAGATGATACTACTATAGATAGTAAGTGTACATAAATGGGGTCTGTACATGCAAAAAGGCCAACAGCCTAGAGCTCACTGCTCAATCACAAAATGGGAGTCACACTGACTACAGTTCGATGGTTAAATCCAATAAGAATGTACTTGACAAAATAGCATCTTCATATGCTGGATTCAGTACTGGTGTAATGCTAATATGCTTATGCAGAAACCTAACTTCACCTTCAAATGATGTCTTCATGTATATCCCTGCTTGATCTCTCATATACCTTCACTCAATTCTTTTTCGCATTCCACACTTGATCTTACAAATAAGATCTTACATTTATACCATACCCTAAGACCAATTTTAGTAGGTCATCTCTACAAGATATTCCAATAAAAACATTTTACAAACAATATAATATCTAATGCAATAACCAATTAAACATGTCGGCTTAATGCATTTACATCAACAATAAATCATCTCCATAGCATGCCATGCTGATCTGGAAAAGATAAACCTACCGGTGTAACCCTAGATAACCTGGACCTATTTGCGGGTAAAAGCAAATATGCAAATATGAATATACCAATGATTAATTCTTCAAAACAAAGTGTCCACACGATGTCTTCGACATTACCAAGTGTCTTCCACATCATTCCAGGTACCGGTGAACATTATATCCTACTGGTGAATGTTGTTGGATCTCCAAAGTGTTGTATTCAGTAGGTGTTGACATCAATGACAAAACCATACCAAAATACCAACACACATATGCCAACAATCTCCCCCTTTGGCATTGATGGCAATACACAAAGATATCTCTACATCTTCTTCCATATAATATGTTTTCAATACTGTAGATATCTTCTCTGCTTCACATCTTATCCCCCTTTGATAACAATGCCAAAGTGGAGGCACAAACATCCATGATCTACTATGCTGCTCCCCCTAAGGAGTAGCATCCTTCAACACATCAATCCTGAAAAGATTTGACAATTCAATACTTGACTGATGTGGAGCACATACCTTTAGTTTACCTCTTGAAGGGGTAACACCCCTAATTCACCTCTTAAGTAGGTAAAGGTAGCCTTTAATAGAGGCTTGGTGAATATATCTGCTAACTGCTCTTTACTAGAAACAGGCTCCAATACAACCTCTTTGTTCTAAACTTTCTCTCTCAAGAAATGATACTTGAGGTCAAAGTGCTTGGTTCTAGGATGCAATACTGGATTCTTGGAAATATTAATTGCACTTGTGTTATCACAAAATATACTCACTGGTTCAGATATAGGGACTTTGAAACCACTTAATATAGGCTTCATCCAAATTTTTTGAGTGCAGTTCATAAATTTTGCTACATATTCTTCTTCTAATGTGGACTGAGAAATACAACTCTGCTTCTTGCTCATCCATGAGACTAGCCTACCACTGAGAAAGAATGCACCATCAGTTGTGCTCTTTCGGTCGTCCACATTACCAGCCCAATTGGCATTACTAAACACTTTAAGATTGAAATCATTAATGTATGGATACCACAATCCATAATCTATAGCTCCCTTCAAATATCTAAGAACCTGCTTGATTGCTACCAAGTGGGATTCTTATGGACTTTTCTAGAAATGTGCAGCAATGCCCACTACATGTGCAATGTCTAGTCTATTGTGTACTATATAGTGCAACTTACCAATCATTGACTAGCATTCCTTCTCATTTACTAATGCTGAGTCATCTTCTTTTGACAATTTACAACTGGTCATCATCAGTGTACCAACCGGTTTGCTATCTTCCATGCCAAAGGTCTTTAACACCTCTTTGACATACTTGGACTGAGTGATAAAGATACCATCTTTCATTTGTTGAATTTGTAGTCCAATGAAGAACTTAATCTCTCTGATTAGTGACTTCTTGAATTCCTTCTTCATTTCATCTGCAAACTCATGGCTCATCTTGTCATCTCCAAAAAAAATTATGTCATCAACAAACACTTCACAAATCAGAATCTGATCTCCTTCTATCTTCAGATAGATATTGTTATCTTCACTTGTTCTTTCAAGTCCAATATTCACAAGATGGGAGTGTAAACATTCATACCATTCTCTAGGTGCTTGCCTCAATCCATACAAGGCTTTATGTAGCCTACACACCATATCACTGTCTTCTGATAGGGAAAACCCATCTGGTTGCTCTATATACACTTCCTCTTCAAGTATTCCATTTAGGAATGCAGATTTCACATCCATCTGATACACTTTGAATCCCTTGAAGGCTGCATATGCAAGTAGCATTTGAACTCCTTCCAATCTAGCTACTGGAGAAAAGTTATCTCCATAGCCTTCTCCTTCTTCTTGAGCATATCCCTTACATACCAATATTTCTTTATTTCTTACCACTGTGTCATCTTCATTCAGCTTGTTTCTAAAAACCCATTTGGTCCCAATAACATTTTTGTGGTCAGGTCTGGGTACCAGAGGCCATGTACCATTCTTTTCCATCTGGTCAAGTTCCTCTTGCATAGCCTTAATCTAGTCTTCATATTTGTGTGCCTGTTTGAATGTTTTGGGCTCAAATTCAGAAATCATGCAAGAATTCTCTCTGACCTTTCTTCTTGTAAGTATTCCTACATCCTTATCCCCTATGATCTGCTTTAGATCATGATGCAACTTTACATACCTAAGAATGATCTTAACTGATCCTCTTTCTTTTCCTCTTCATCCTCATCTTCATCAACATCTACTGGTGTAGGAGCACAATTACCTGTACTTGGTTGTTTTGCAACTGGTTCCTAGAAGGTTACATCCAGTTCATCTACCACTTGCTCACTGCTAGTTTCCTCAGGTTTCTTAGAGGTTTCATCAACTCTAACATTGATACTTTCAACAATTCTCTGAGTCTATTGTTAAAACACTTGAGAGATTTTCTCTTGGTGGAATACCCTAGGAATATTCCCTCATCACATCATGTATCAAACTCGCTCTGGTATTCACTTCTCTTGATATAACACTTGCTACCAAACATTCTAAAGTAGCTTACTACTGGAGTCTTACAGGTCAAATACTCATAAGGAGTTTTATCCTTACCTTTTTTGATGAGTACCTGATTCATAGTGTAGACTGCAATGCTCATGGCTTCTCTCCAAAAAGTGTGAGCAACCTTCCCTTGAATCAGTATCGTTCTGGTAGCTTCAAATATAGTCCGGCTGTTCCTTTCTACTAGGCCATTCTGTTGTGGAGTCTAGGGGGTAGACAGTTGCCTCTTGATGTCATTCTCTTCACAATACTTATTGAATTCACCAAAAGTGAACTCACCTCCTTGGTCGGTTCTAAGGCATTTAATCCTCTTACCACTTTCCTTTTCAACTAGTGCTCTGAAGGCTTTAAACTTTCCAAAAGCTTTAGACTTGTCTTTCAAGAATTTGACCCACATCATTCTTGAGCAATCATCAGTGAGAATCATAAAGTACCTATCTCCCTGAACACTCCTAGTTTTCATAGGACCACACAAATCAGTGTGCACAAGATCAAGTAAGTTATCTACTGTGAAAGATTTACCTTTGAAAGTTGAGGAAGACATTTTCCCCAGTTGACATTCTTTGCACAAAGGGTTCTTCAGTTTGTTCAACACAGGCAATCCTCTAACTACCTTGATCTTACTGGCCTTCACAATATTATCAAAATTTACATGGCAGAGTCTCCTATGCCATATCCAACTATCATCAAACTTAGCCATTAGACATTGACTGATATTTGTATTTAACTAAAATAAGTTACCTTTGGTCTGCATACCGATGGCCATCAGTTCACCACTCTTTCCTTTTATTTTGCACACTCCATCTTTGAATTCCAGAGTGAGTCTTTTATCATTCAGATGGGCAACACTCAAAAGGTTATGCCTGAGACCTTCTACCCAATACACATTATCAACACTGTTTTTTCCATTTAGAGAGATGGACCCTTTTCCTTTTACCATACATGGTGCATCATTACCAAATCAGACTACACCTCAATCGTACTCTTTGAGAGACAAAAACTTCCTTCGGTCACCAGTCATGTGGTGAGAACATCCACTATCAATAATCCACTCATTAGAATTATCAAAGTAGGAGACAAGAGCCTTCTTGCCTGGCACATCATCCTTAATGGATACAAACACTATGTCTTCGCTCTCTTCATCTTCTGATTCATCATCAGTGACACCTTCATCAACTGCAACAAGATAGTTTCTCCTATTTCCTCCTTTGAACTTTTTAAACCTCTCCGGTTTTTCCTTATTATCATTGTTGGGATAGTTGACAACAATGTGTCCTATCCTATTGCAAGAAAAACATTTCAAAGGGAGCTTACCTCTATATTTTCCAGTTCCCTTAGGAAGTCTCTTAGCAAGAAGAGCTTCAAACTCCATCAAGATCTCCTCACCATCCATATCCCTGCTTTGTCTAGGTTCACAGCTAGTACCAACCTCTTTTCCCTTTCTAGATAGTACAACAGATGCTCTAAAGGCTGATTTAGTCTTCTGAACAGTGCCATCATAATTGTTTAGCTCATATGCGGTCAACTTAGCAATGATGGAGTCAAGGGATACCTTTGTCTTGTCAATAGAGCCCAACTCCTGAATAGCGACAACCCTTATTGCATAGACCGGTAACAAGGATCTCAAGACCTTGCTAACAATGGTGGAATCATCCATTGTACCTCCTACACTCTTGATGTCTCCAACAACAGTTTTAATTCTTATCCCATATTGTTGAATGGTCTCTCCTTCAACCATCTACAAGTCTTCAAATTTTCCCCTTAAGGCTCTCTTCCTTAGCTTGCTTCACATGCTCATCACCACCATAGATAGACTCCAGAGTATCCCATACATCTTTGGGATTGTCTTTATCCTAAACATCTATAAACTCAATATCAGATAAACTGTTGATAAGAGCTTCCATGACTTGCCCATTCTCCTAAATTTCTCTTCTTTGATCATCGGTGAGAGTACTAGTAGGGACAACATAAGTATTCTCAACATAGTTCCATTGTTGAGAACCCATGCTTTTAATTTAGATCTTCATTTTGTTCTTCCATATCTTAAAGTTATCTCTGTTGAACTTATGACTTTCCCTCTTCATCATTAGAAAAATATCTTTTCCTCAAGCAGTTCAGCTTATAACACAAAGGACCTAGAGGATGCTCTAATACCAATTGATGGATAATGATGAACAGTAAATATCCAATAGATACTGAGAGGGGGGGTGAATCAGTATAGACAAAAACTTCTTCAACAACTTAAACTGCAAAGATTGCACTAACTGGTAAACAATACCAGCAATCTAAATGAAGGCACTACCGGTAAAACACAATATGACTATAAAAGACTTAAATTGGTAACATCTAGATCTTCTCAAAACATAATATCTCATCTCAACTTCACCCATATGCTTAAGCAAGTAATACATCAGAAATACAATGACCATTGGATCAACTTGCATTACCGCTTAATAGAAAACACTAAAACATCACATGAAAAAGCATCACACATAACACACTGATTTTTCACATGGAAACCCAACTAGGAAAAAACATGGTGGGGATGAATACCCACACGTTGTTCTTGAACTCTTCTAAAGTTTTCTCTATTAGGAGCCTAGTCCGGTTAAAGACTTTACAATTAGTTCTGCTAAGAACCGATCATGCTAGGGTTCACCCCGTTAAGGGATGGCTAAATACCCAGTTAAAGGTTAAAACCCTGTTAATGGATACCTTGTAAGAGGATTTGAAGAACTCAATGATTTTGAGTCACCCTGTTAAAGGATTTACAAAAAGCTTGTTAAAGCTATCCGGTAAAGGGATTTTCCAATTGCTGAAATGGTTAGAAGTCAACAGGTAATACACTGATCTGATAACATCACTTAATGCCAAGGTAGATCCACTTTAGTTCCTTTACATCTGCAATCACACTCTACAAATCTTTGCTTACTCCTTAGGTCTGGCAAGAATCACATCACAGACATTCATTTGCCAATAACTTCAAATAAAAATCATTATCGACCTTATAGACAACAAATAGGCCGGTAGCCAAAACCTAAAACCCTAAGCATCTAGGTTAACAATATAGTCGGTCCAATCCTAGCCATTTAAACACATTACATAGGGTAGAACAATCTTGAACAAATCTCAAGACATTCTCCATTGTCCGTTCTTCACTGCTTCTAGAAGCTAATAATCCATCATGCACTCTCCACTATTTACTAAGATTTTGCACATTCCCGAGGTAGATAAAATCAATCTTCTTCATGCAAGATCCTCAAGGAGATTCTTCACGTGCACAAGGTTGATGTGGTAATACAATCTAATCTTTATTTCAATGATAACTCATCACAGGATGTCATCGGTCGAATCACATAGACTTGGAATGCATCAATCAGAAACCTTGAAGCTAAGACTACCAATCGGTAGTCATATCAAATGAAACCTCGATACAAGGATTTGCATATACCGGTTCACACTCCAACATAACGGTTCATTTTTTGCATATATCAGTTCATACCATCATACTGGTTCACTTGTCGGTTCACTTGCCAGTTTGGTTACTTCAATATACTGGTTCATACTTCAGCATATTGACATCAATGACAACATACAATCCCATCATGTCATCAGACTCTGCACATATGCCAACAAAAATATGAAATTAGAAGAATATGATTAATTAACTTAATTAAATAATTAAAGAATTATTTAATCAATTAGAGGAATAATTAGTACATGATCAATGAGACATTTTTAGGTGTCTACATTTTCCCCTCTTTGAGACAATGGCGACACGATGTTGTTTCAAAGAAAACAAAAATTTTTGCTCCAGTCTACCTTGGTACCACTATATAGTGTAAATATGCCCCCTCGGAAAAGGTGGTCGAAAAATTCAAAAATTGAGACCACGATTTCGATATCAGTATAATAAGTAATCGTGTGAAGTTTCATGTGATTTTGAGATCGTTTGAGCAGGCTACAAGTTCCTTGAAGCTGGTGGGGACCATGAGTGTCGAGGTGTCAAAAAACCCTAATTTTGAGCTATAAATAGAGATTTTAGGTTTTCATTTGCTCATTTGATATTTGGTAAGTTCTTTGTTTTCTCTACAAATCTTGTGCTTTCTTGCAAGTAGTTGATCTTCATGGCTGGTTATAGAGCTCAATTGCACCTGTCTGATCGAGTACGTTCATATTAGAGACCTCCTGGGACTGGCGGAATGGTATTTTTCTATTCTTTTCCTATTTTTTTGCCTGTTTTTTGCTATTTTTCAAAAAAAATTCCAGTGTTCAATTTTTCCTTTGCATCATGCAATAGCTTGTCGGTTTTGATGCATTTGTACTTAATGTTACGCATTAGCTCTAATCAAACCACATTTGTTAATTTCTTTACACAATAGTGTTTAATGTTACATATCCACTCATTTCATTACACATTTGCTATAACCATCACACATAAGCCATAATTGTACCACATTAGTAGTAAATGTCAAGCATTTGTTGTATGTGAATGTTTTTTGTCATGTGTGATAATTTTTTTTTTTTTTATGTTCTCATAATCCAATATCTGATATTTTGAACTTTTTCTCTTTGCAAGAGAACATTGGAGTGCTATACTATCGACAGAGCAGACCCAATGGACTTGATCTTCATGTTGATTTACTTGATGAGGAGATTGAGAATAACTGACAACTTGGTTTGTACTATGTGGTACACTTGCCATAGATTACGGCCAATAGGGCCATGATTACAGAGTTGATAGAGTGGTGGCATTCTGAGACATGTTCTTTCCATCTTCTGACTAGGGAGGCATCCATTACCTTAGAGGATGTATGACATATACTGTGTATTCCGATTCATGGTGAGAGAGTTGTGTATGACCATGATGATGATATTGCTGGATTGTGTGCACTTTTTGAGTGTGAGATACAAGACTTACAAATCAGTGGTCGATATGACATCCCTTGGGCCCGTTTAGATTATGATGACATGACTATTGTACTATGCAGTATTGTCAGTGGTTTGTTGATACCTAATAGATGAGGTCATGGATTTCCAGTGGGATGGGGAAGAGTACTCCATGATATGATTGTTCATAGATGAGTATATGCTTGGGGTCCATGTCCTCTTGCCATGTTGTATTATTAGATTCATGGGATTGTATATCTTGGGTATCAGTCTATCAGTTGTGGTGTGACACTGCTCTAGACTTGGGCATGGGAGCATATTTCTATTTTGAGGCCTGTTACTCATGTTGATTTGCAGCCTGGTGAGCCTTATGCTTTTAGATACATAGTAGGTATCAGATATAGGGGTTCAGGTAACATCTTGTATTGGAGGCATCAGTTGGATATTCTACAAGATTTTATTTGGAGACCTTACTTAGATTGCCCCAGTTAAGTAGATGACGTAGTGCACTTGCCTTTCTACTAACAGTAGAGGTATCTGATCAATAGGACTTTTGAGACGCAATGGATTATAGAGATGTATCTCCCAGGTTTGGTATTTAGATAGTTTGGAGAGGTACAGGTGACACCAGTTGTTACTACTTACTTTTCTCATGTATCTTGGGAGGTATCTAATTGGGGGGTGTGCATACAACCGTATGTTGCTTCTATTGAGTTTGATGTTCTTCAGTCATTACTCTGGGGTTCGGGTAGAGGTGCAGCAGATCCAAGGACTACGCTGGAGTATGATGCATGGTTTGCCAGACATAGGCCTATTTCACTTACTAATCCTGTTGTTTCGATTGCAACATAGCAAATTCACCATCCTAGGCCGAGATTGAGGCTAGAGTTGGGGGAGAGAGTTAGAGGAGGAGAGGAGGGTGGAGCTGAGGGAGGAGCTAAGGGAGATGGAGGAGTAAAGGGAGAGGATGAGGGAGGTGATGAGGGAGGTGGAGGTGAGGATGTAGACATTCGTGGAGACACCGAGTCTATCAGCAACAAGGATAGTGATGATTCTTCAGAGTCATCAAGCAACGATGATGGAGATGATGATGATGATATGTCGGAGCTGGAGGATGTGCCTGCTATAGAGGGTGGGAGAGGAAAGGTGGGCGATAGAGATGAGGATGATCCGCAGATTCTTAGAGCATGGATTCAGAGTTTGGAGGAGGAGGTCACTAGACGACATGTCAAGTGAGAGGTCTACCGTGAAGACTACGGTGCTTTAGAGGCTAAGAGGGATTGTCTGCAGAGGGAGAGAGATGAGGAAGTCAGGAGAGCATAGATCACCATGGATGCATATCATCAGCTATTCTGACCAGCGACAGAGGCATGTGGCTAGACATATAGATATTTTGTTGCTGCACAGGAAGCTATTTATTATCGACAGGCTTATGAGAGAGCTATCCCTGAGCATCAAAGAGAGCCTAGTTTTAGTGTCTTTATGGGGAGGAGATCGAGTCGATCTACTTCTCGACAGACTAGCAGTGGTGGTGTTATGGTACCACCTTGACATATTGGGATAGGACCTAGTGAACAGGATCTTGATGAATACTAAGAGGGGGGGGTGAATTAGTATACCAAAAAATTATGTAAACAAACTCTTAAACAGTTTAGTAGATAACCGGTACAACAGTTTCACTAATAAACCAGTTAAGATAAATGCAAACCAAATAGAAAACAAAGGACTCACCCACAAGAGCACAATCACCATAACACAAGATATTTGACATGGAAACCCAAATGGGAAAAACCATGGTGAGCAGAAACTCACAAGTAACTATCAGCAGAATAGAAACCATACTAGTTAAGGTCAGACTGGTTAAGGTCATACAATGTTCTTCACCAAAACAAATCCTATTACGAATCTAGATCTTTGTTAGGAGATAAGTCCTGTTAAAGACTACCTTGTTAGAGGATTTCAGATCCACAGTTTTGAACCACCTTGTTAGAGGATTTACAAAGGCTTTGCTAGGCCTACCTGGTCAAGGATTTAGTCTTGTCGAAGATGTGAGTAATCAATAAGTGAGTGATCTAGCTAATAGCACAGTCTGCTTAATTAGATCCTTGATATCTCATTGTTAATGCATTTCAGCATTACTTCAGTCTTCAATATCTCCACACTCTAACGCTTCACACAGACCTAATCTGATCTACAATGATCGCACATAACCTCTTCAAACACACATATCTCTGTCTCTCATGCATGCAAACCCTAGACATGATGTCCTTATAAAGGAAACTAATTTCACGTCGGTCCAATAGGATTAGATTACAAGTTCCTATGTTCAGTGCATCTGGACACATTTGGTAACACGACACAAAATCACTGCCAAAGTGTTGGTGGATGATAACTCATCACACATTAAAGAAATATTGGTTGGTAACTCATCACAGAGTAATATCGGTTAACACAATATATCGATTACCAGTTTGTCAAAATGAAGATTGGTAGATCATATTGTTAACTACCACTTGGGTACTTCATACTGCTTGTGATCCTTGAACTACTTGTGATGCTCAAACTACTTGGGGTCTCCATACCACTTGAGTTCTTCAGTCAATCTGTGACTGGTAAACATTTTTTGCAAAATACCGATAGTCTAAAGACTATACATTCAATAATACACAATACCGGTTGGAACAATTACCAGTTGAGTCATAACTCATACATCAAGAATGTGTGTGTCCATCAATGACAATCAAAACATCATCAAAATGCCAACAATCTCCCCCTTTGGCATTGATGGCAACACTTAGGAAAATTTTGACATCTAAGTGTTTTTACAACAAAAAATGCCATAATCAAAATTACTCCCCCTAAGCATATATACTATCCCTTTTGCATAAATTACAATGTATACTACTCCCTTAAAGAAATAACATGAAAGTATACATGAAATGGTAACATTCACCAAATTTTTTACTATATACTACTCCCCCTTTGCCAATAATGACAGAGTAATGCAGAATAACCTCTATTTCCTTATATATAAAAATAGAGTAAATGTTTATGACAATAAGGAATAAAACTTATAAAAAACATATTTAAAGTCCTGCATAAAAATTTCCATGGCCAATGCCCATGACTCAAGTAATGAGGTAGCAACCTCACTTTCAGTCTGCATCTGGAATACCAGTTCTTCCATTGCGTCAATGGTACTCATCTCTTGAGTTACTGTGATAGCTTTTAGATTGATAAAACATTTCTGAAGAATATGCAATCATGGCAATAAGACCAGTTGAAGTTCCTGCAAATCTCTAGTCTGGTGGCAGATTTCTGATTCCATTATGGCAGTCTGAAGCTGATACTGATGAATTGTTTTCCCATGTGTAGTGAATGAATCATATGTCATCTTGAAGTTTCTTAAATATGCCTGTAACTCCAATTGGAGTTTATCTTTTTGTTTAAGCACATCATCACAAAATAGATGGGGTTGGCAGATTTTGCTCAAAAGTAATTTGTCCTCATCCATAGCAACACTGATATCCTTCTACTGCTTCAGAAGTTGTGACTGGAGCTCATTCAATTTCTTGACTAAGGCAATGTTGAGTGCCTTTTCATGCTTCTTCTTTGCATTTGCTTCAACAACATCTTCCAGGCACTGGACCTGGTCCTCCACAATGGTTCACAGAAGTTTAAGCTTGGATAAAGAGGAATCGGTACTGGGGAGGTTGGTACCGGGAATCAGACTGGTAAGGGTGTCAATTGCAATTTGTATGACATCCCTTTCCTTCTTCCTCTGCAACTCTTCCAGTCTTTCTTGTGCCAATTTTATGCCTCGCAGTAGCTCAGACTGATCTATTGATTGAAGGTCAATCAGACTAGTGGTTTCAACTAGTTTCGCCTGACCACCGATTGTCTTAGGAGTCTCCACTTGTTTATTCTTTTCTGCTTCCTTCTCCTCTTTTTCTCTTTTCTTTTCCTCTTCTTTCTTCCTTTGCTCCTCTTCTTGTTTCTTCTTCAGTTCTTCCTTCTTCTTCTCCTCTTCCTTCTTCTTCTCCTCTTCTTTTCTCTTCTCCTCTTCCTTCTTTTTCTTCTCTTCCTCCTTCTTATTCTCTTCTTCTTTCCTCTTTTCCTCTTCTTCTCTCTTCTCCTCTTCTTTCCTTTTCTCTTCCTCTTTCTTTTTCTCTTCCTCTTTTATTTTCTCCTCCTCTTTCTTCTTCTCTTCCTCTTTCTTCTTCTCTTATTCTTTCTTCTTCTCTACCTCTTCCTCTTTCTTTTTCTCTTCCTCTTTTCTCTTGTCTTCCTCTTTCTTAAATTTTTCCACTTGCTCTTTTTCCGCTTTCTCAGCCTTTTCCTTGTCTTGTTTCTCTCTTTCTGCCTTTTCTTTGTCCTGTTTCTTTTTCTCTATGTCCGGAGTGACATCCTCAGCATCTAATGCATCCACATCAATGGGATCTTTTTTCTCCATCACTCTTTCCTTTCTATTGTCAAATACTTCATCCAGTTTGCTTGATGATAGGTCCGATTCATATTCAATCTTCTTATTGGCTACAAATACTTGGTGTAACCTGACAACATCTTTTGCATGTAAATGAGTATCCTTATCCACTTCAAAGGCTTTACCTTCAAGTAGCCTGAGTCTTCTCCTTCTCATGAAGAAGAGGCCTTTGTTCTTATCCATTATCTCAAATAATTTTGAATTAGAGGCATTGGGAAAGTATTGTGCAAAGACTTTCTCCCTTATTTCTTGTTCCTTTTCAATGGAAATGCATCATTTATTATCTAAAGAATTGTACAAAGAATCTGTTGTAACCGATCTAAATTCTGACGGCGACCAGTCATTAACACACCAATATTTGATAACTTCCTGCTCTACTTCTTCTTTCTCATTATCAGTAAAATCATCAAAATACTCTTTTAAATCATCAAGCACTTTCCTCTTTATATTCTTTAAAGTCCTCTGACAATGTGTCATCAACTTATAAGAGGAAATATCTATATTTATCGATGTTGAAGTTGCAGGTGCATTACTGGTAGATTTTGCTTTCTTGCTTGTTTCCCTTGTCTTCTTCAGTTGGATTTCCGGTTCAGTATCCTCCAACTCTAGTGAGCTGGTTTTGGTTTTCCACTTCCTCTCAAAAACTTTAGGAGGAGAAACCTCAGCTTTCTTTTTGGTAGGTGACCGCTTGGTCACTTTGGGATTGGCAGAGGTAACCGGTGTAGATACTGATGGCACTACTTTATCCTTTTTTTGTTTTGGTTCTTTAACCGATGTGACCCTCTCTAAGTAGGTACTGATTCTCTTTTACTTCGCATCCAGTGGAGAGGCAAGTAGGGTAGAGGCATACCCGATCAACATATCATACATCACTTCATACCCCATTGGTTCAATTGCTTCCTTTCTCAGTTCCACTATTTCCATTATGCAGTCATCAATCCTTATTGTGAAGAAGATGTCATCTTCATATTTCTTCACAATATCACCAGATATCCATATCCTCTAGCTCATTTTCTACTTGAATTCATTGAAATACTTATTCAGAGCCTTAATATGTGAAGTTCCCACTACTTGAAGACTTTCCTTGATTTGTCTAGAGACCGGTAAGTCAGCAGACCATTGCACATCACCTATTCCTAGGAAATAGCCTTGAAAATAAAAGAATAAGTTGACCAGTAGTTGTCCAAATCTGAACCTTAAAGCATTTTCCTGTTTAATGGACTTTAGGTTCAATAGCAATTTCTTCTACATATAGGTACATAGGTCAAATGTAGTATTTTCTTTAATCATCCTATAAGCGGCATTCACCACAACAGTTGGGACAGAATTCATTCTGTTGGCATAGAATATCTGGTAATCAATCACCATGCAAGCATACTTCACCAAATCATCTTTGATGGTGTTCATGGTCATCGCCCGTTGGTCGCTCAAAGAACCAGTGATATTTGTCATTTCCATTTTGGTGACCTTTCAAAGAGTTGGCCCCTCTCTGACATTACAGAAACTGGTGATGACATGAATCACTTCTAGTGTGATGTCATGCGTCCACTCAAGGTACATCTTATCACCATGTACCCTACTAAGGATGATGCAGATGTGTTCTTCTGTGAATTCTTCTAGAAAATACACCACATTATGCAGTTTCATCTTCTCTAGGATGCTATATTTAGGTTTGATTTTCTTGTCATCCCCATAGAACAGACCTAGCTGGGAATGAATCACTAAGGATCCTAGGTCTTCTAGTTTACAATCTATATATCCTAAAATGTCTTCCTTGACAATAACTCTGGTGGGTATCTGGGATAGGGCATTGTATTTCATCTTCTTTTGAAGAAACTCGGTTGAGTCCATAGGTACACTAGAACTGGAGTGTGATGCAGAAGCCATGATTAAATGATAAAAAATAATTTTGAGAAATACCTTCACAATTCAAAATTTAGGGTTTGTCAATGTCTCCCACAATACACCACTTTGGTTGCTAGAACACCACTTAGTGTTCTTTACTAAAAGTTTGTTGGATTCCTCTGCAAGATTGTTGGATTCACTTTGAATTGCTAGACGAATCACTCTTTGTTTCTCTACTCTTTGAAAATTCTTTTTTCGTGAACTAATAAGTGAAAATGATGACAAAAATCCCTTTTAAACAATCTTTCACCTACCATAATAGATGCATCACCGCTAGGGCATAAACCCTAATTTTTCCTTTTACCACTTCAAAATATTTTGCCGATTGACAGGTAACATATACTAGTTAAGGTCTTTACTGATATAAACTAGGGGTTTGAAACATTTCACCGATATGTTCCCCCTAAGCTTTTCTGAAGCTCAATTTGCCAGTTCAACGACTTCCACACTATGTGCAGAAATTGGTCCATCCTGTGATGCTTCCTCAAGTTTCTTTTTCCAATTTTTATTCAATCCCACTTGAATGGTTTCAAAATCAATCTTTCCTTCTGGAGTGATTGGTATATCATCCGATAGGTTCTTTCTTAGTCTGCAAGTTCTGGCAGTGTGTCGCGGTTTGTTGCAATGATAGCATACCATTCCAGGTGTTCTCCATGGTCCATTATTCATACTTCCATTCTTTCTTCTTCATGTTGCAGTAGTGTGATGGCTACCACAACAGATCAAACAGGTTGCTTTCCAACCAGTTGTCACTTGATAACCACCTGACCTATGGTCATAGGTATTATACCGGTTGGGATTCCGATTCACAGAAGGTTCTGGGATAACTCCTTGAGTCCTTGGAGGGTATCTCTTAGTGTTGTGCAAAATAGACCTGCATTCAAATTCTCTATGCCCAAACTTGTTTCATGCATAATAGTTTCCATTGAATCTATTGGATCTAGGCTTATTGTTTAGAAAATAAGGAAAATTCTTGTAGGCCTTGCTTTTACACACATTAGCAGTATGTCCTTCTTTGAGACAATTAAAGAAAATAGGTTTAAACTTTTTCTTACCTTTATCCTTGGATGTTGATTGCTTCTTTGATGCTTTAGCTTTTGTTCCAGAGGTCTCACCTTCCTCATACCTAGAGAAACCAAGTCCAGTGGTATTCTTTATTGGTTTTGCCGATTCCAGTTTTTTCTCTAGCTTAGCAGTACTCTGATTGAATTTGGTAAGTATCTCCTTTGACTTAGTAAGTTCCTTGGAAATAGCAGCATTGGATTCCATCAAGGTTGCATTCTTAGAAATAGCCATGTTTAGTTCACCTTGTATTTCTTCTTTTTCCACTTTACTCTCTTGGAGATGAGTGGTAAGGGTACTGATTTGTTGCTTCAGCTTGGAGATCTCATGATCTATCTTTTACTAGATCCTCAACTTTCCTTCTATTCTCAAGCTCTTGACACATTCTGATAGTCAGCCCTTCCAACTCTTTTCTCAGGTTGGCTTTAGATTCATTCAGTTTTTAAACTTCTTTGACTAGGGCATCCATATCTGCTTCATCAAAAGAGCTATTTTCAGTAAGTTCCATCAGTTTCTTAGCATGCTCTCTTCTTTTGGCCAAAGAGGCTTTATACTTGACTTTGAGTTCATCAAAGGCTCTCTCAATCTAAGTGGGATGATGAGTAAGTTCCCTCACACTGTATTCCCCCATATCTCCTTCCAAGTGGTTAGACTTATAGAAAGGTTGGCTCTGATACCAATTGATGAATACTAAGAGGGGAGGTGAATTAGTATACCAAAAAATACTATAAACAAACTCTTAAATAGTTTAGCAGATAACAGGTACAATAGTTTCACTAATAAACCTGTTAAGATAAATGCAGACCAAATAGAAAACAAAGCATTCACCCACAAGAGCACAATCACCATAACACAAGATATTTGATGTGGAAACCCAAATGGGAAAAACCATGGTGAGTAGAAAATCACAAGTAACTATCTGTAGAATAGAAACTAGACCGGTTAAGGTCATACAATGTTCTTCACTAGAACAGATCCTATTAGGAATCTAGATCTCTATTAGGAGATAAGTCCTGTTAAATACTACCTTGTTATAGGATTTTAGATCCATAGTTGTGAACCACCTTGTTCGAGGATTTACAAAGGCTTTGCTAGGCCTACCCAGTTAAGGGTTTCAGTCTTGTTGAAGATGTGAGTAATCAAAAAGTGAGTGATCTAGCTAATAGCATAGTCTGCTTAATTAGATCCTTGATAGCTCATTGTTAATGCATTTCAGCATTACTTTAGTCTTCAATATCTCCATACTATAAATCTTCACACAGACCTAATCTGATCTACAATGATCACACATAACCTCTTCAAACACACATATCTCTCTCTCTCATACATGCAAACCCTAGACATGATGTCCTTATAAAGGAAACTGATTTCATGTCGGTCCAATAGGATTAGATTACAAGTTCCTAGGTTCAGTACATTTGGACACATTTGGTAACATGACATAAAATCACCGCCAAAGTGTTAGCGGATGATAACTCATCACACATTACAGAAATACTAGTTGGTAATTCATCACAGAGTAATATTGGTTAACACAATATACCGATTACTAGTTTGTCAAAATGAAGATTGGTAGATCATAGTATTAACTACTGCTTTGGTCCTTCATACCACTTGTGATCCTTGAACTGCTTGGGGTCTCCATACCGCTTGAGTTCTTCAGTCAATCTATGACTGGTAAACATTTTCTGCAAAATATTGATAGTCTAAAGACTATACATTCAGTAATACACAATATCGATTGGAACAATTACCTGTTGAGTCATAACTCATACATCAAGAAAGTGTGTGTCCATCAATGACAATCAAAACATCATCAAAATGCCAACAGATCCACCCACTAACAAAGACAGTGTTGGTTGAGCCATTTTGATCATGTTATGTGAGCCTTTAGGCTTGTTTATTTTATTCATACACATTATCATTTTTGAGTTATATATATATGGTATGCAGTTTTTGGTAGTGATCTATTTATGTTTTGTTTTCCATGTATGCTTATATGATGCTATGAGTTATATGATGTATATCTATTTGATTCTATATGATTCATGAATGTAATGGTTACTACATGTATGTATCAATGATTCTTATGAATGAAATGGTATCTATAATGTATGCATGAATGATGTTTATGAATGCATATATATATTTTTGTATGATAATGCCAGAGCAAATTTTTATCTCGGATGGACCTTGAAGAAATGTTAGTAAGATGATAGAGAGAAGAGATTGATGAACAAATTAATGTTAGAAAGAATATGATTTAGAGAGAAGATGGGAAATCAACAAACTATCAAGAAACACATGAGATGAGAATGAAATTGAAAGAATCATGAACTTGTGTCACATATTCTATTGTGCAATATATATTCATCACTGAGCCTTATTAATGAATAATGAAGCTTAGCACATTAGGGTATAAGGAACCAAGATGTAAAGATATCTCATTGTAGAAACAAACATGTAGCAAACAAGGAGTGAAGCCCTCCATTCTGGGAAATACACTAGGGGTCGAGGTATGTGTGGCATTCAATAGCTGAATCCTCCTATCAAAGACACCCACTAAAGTAATTTCCCTAGAACTTCATTAATTCACACCATAAACAACAAACAAAGAAAAAGATAATGCCCATCACAACTCCTCTAGTCACTTATGGACATCCTTGAGTAGCATAGGGACATAATCTGTCTCCAAATGATAAAATATAAAGACTGACCTGGACAAAATTCAACAGCTATATTGATCTTGTGCCTTTGTTCTCAGTTGCTTGATGTGATGGTTGATAATGTTTGATCTCATAAAGTTGTGGACCCCCTTTAAGACTGACCTGTTTGATTTCGAGTGTATCCTCTTCTATTTAAGACAAGATAATGACCACTTTGATATGGATATGATATGATTGATAAGACAGTTTGATTAGTTTATTGCAAATGCTTGACTGGATAGTCATATCCTTTGTTAACTTTGTGTGAAGTGTTTGCTGGATATCTGCTAGGGTATTTGTTTCTCGTAAGACATTTTATTGCATGTTTTTTGATTGATTGATTTTCAATTTTTAGTTCTTTTCCAAGAGCTTTTTCGTTGTTTTTGGTATTTTTAAAGCACGTTATATGAATGTTTTTGGATGATTTTTTTCAGTATCATATTTGAATGTTTTTGGAATTTTGAGTTTTTCACTGTTTTTGATATTTTGAGTTTTTAACTGTTTTTGATATTTTGAGTTTTTCAGTGTTTTTTTTTTTGAGTTTTTCAGTGTTTTTGGATTTTGAATTTTTCAATGTTTCTGGATTTTGAAGGACTTTTCATGATTTTAAAGATTTTTTCAAGACTTTATATGATTTTTAAGATTTTTTCACGACTTTATATGATTTTTAGGATTTTTTCAGGACTTTATCTAATTTTTAGGATTTTTTCAGTTAGGCCCCCAATGTGCAAACCTGTATGACATGATGATCTGTAGAATGCATGTGGAGACAATGAATTTTTGACATGACCTATTTTAATACAATATGCATGATGAAGATGCATTTCCTATTCGAACAAGGTTGATTGTGTTTGTTTAGCCTTTTGTAATACACTAATTGAAATGGAGGTGCAAAACATTTCATAGATGAGCAGTCAATCGATCCCCAAGGTTGCTTGGAATGTCCAAATTAACACACTTAGTGACTAGGATTTACAAATGGAGACACGAAAAAATTCCCCATTGATTCTTGAAACTTTGATCTTCTTTTTCCCATGTGTGTGCAGATGAGTTAATTCCTTCTCTTGTGTTCACTAAAGATCCTTAGAATCCTACATGACTAGCTACATGGATTATCCTAACTTCAAAAGCATCCTGAATAGAGCCTCACTGCTAGCAAGCTTTTAGAGCTCTGATGAGGTTATATACTATAATTTCTCAAATATTGCTCCATTTCCAGTAGGTGTTCATATCCTTGATGGACTTACTTACATGTTCCCATAGTCAAGATTTTTGTCGTACTTGCATATGTGATATTTCAGCTATATATCATTTCTCTTTTCCCTTGAGATGAATTTGGCATAGCTCTTTTTCTTTTTATTTTCTTGCCTTGACTTGTAAGTAATGAAACCTACTTGGGTGTGACAATTACAGTGGCACTGAAGTAGAATTTTAGATTTTTCACTAGTCATATGATCAACTAGGTGTCTATAATGAATTAGAGATTTTGTTAATGTGTTTGAGATATAGCAATTGATAGATTTTGGGTTAACAGGTCTCAAATAGTGAAATCACTACCCAACCATAAGTAAAGTGTCATCACAGGGTAATGTTGAAAATGAATGACCTCAGGACCTCAAAGACTTCATGTCCAAATATCTATGAAAGGAGATGACCCTTGCTTCTCTTGAATGAAAACAAATGATAAAATTAGACAGTTGCCTTGTTTTATTGGTATTGCTATATGAAAATGCGGAAACTTTGCGAATGCGACTTCTGAATATGTTGTTCTTGGAAAGAAACTATATGCAATGCAGTGCTTTGAATAATATGATATGCAATGCAGAAAGTAAAACCTAAACTAACCCAACCCTTAGGTATAATATCATTTAAGGTACATGTTGTTCATAGGGTCAGAGAGTGGATATCCCTCCATGGTAGCCAAATTATATGCTCCATTGCCTATAACCCTTGTTATGATGAAAGGACCTAGCCAATTAGGTTCAAATTTCCCTGGCTTTTCTCATTCCGCTAGGTTCCTTTGGTTCTCTTTAAGAACTAGATCTCCCACTTCAAAAGTTCATGGGTGGACTCATTTATTATAACTCCATCTCAGTTTGTTTTGATAACCTTGCAGATGATTGAATGATGTTTGTCTCTTTTCATCAAGCATTTCTAGCTCTTGTAATCTTTCTACCCGATAGTCTTCCTCGGATATGATGTTTTGTAGAGAGACTCTTAGAGATGGTATTTCTATTTCAATGGGGAGTATTTCTTCTATACCATAGACCAAGGAATATGGTGTTGCTCCTGTAGGGGTGCGTACTCCTATTCTATAAGCCCAAAGAGTGGGATTTAACTAGAGATGCCAGTCCCGTCCTGTGTCCGTGACAACTTTCTTAAGGATTTTTAATATTGTTTTATTTGTTGCCTCCTCTTTTCCATTGCTTTGAGGAAAATATGGCATGGCAAATCTCTGTTGTATTTGAAATTTATCACACAATTCTTTCACTTCTTGATTTTTAAATGGATGCCCATTATCTATTACGAAGCACATTAGAATCCTTTATCTATAGATAATGTAATTGAGCATGAACTTTTCTATTTTCTTTCCAGTGGTGTATGTAAGAGGAATTGCCTCAACCCATTTGGTAAAGTACTCAGTGGCTGTTAAGATGAACTTGTGCCCATTGGAAGAAGTAGGATTCATTTTACCCACTAGATCTAATCCCCATTATGAAATAGGCCATGGTGATGTAATGGGTTGAATATCTTGTGTTGGTGCATGAATGAGATCTCCATGTATTTGGCATTTCTTGCATTTCTACACATATTTATAAGCATCCTTTTCCATAGTTGGCCAGTAATAACCTATTCTTAACAATTTCTTTGGCAATGGTGGACCACTTTGGTGTGCCCCACAAATTCCATCATGGAACTCATTTAGAGAAATTTGCGCTTCATTTTTATCAAGACATCAGAGAAGAGTTCCATCGAAGCCCTTTATATACATTGTATCAGCTATAATGGTGTGTCTAGATGCCTGATGAATAAGAGTCTTCTTTTGATTTCTAGATAGATCTAGTGACATGTACTGAGTGTGTAAATATGCATATATTTCATTGTACCATGGGGATTCTAGACCCACAATTACACATACATATTCTGTTGAGGGAGTCTCATATGCCGGTATCATCAACTGCTCTATAATAAACTCAAACCAAGTTTCATTAGCAGGCATATTTAGAAGAGATCCTATGGTAGCCATGGCATCTGCTACCTTGTTTTGTATCCTTGGAATCTGTTTGAATGTAATTTTGTTGAAGTGCTCCTTGTAATCTTCTACCATTTTATTATAAGGCATGAGTTTGTCATCTTTCATGTTTTAATCATCATTGACCTGGTTTACAATCGATTGTGAATCACCATAGACATTTAATTCTTTTATTCTCCACTGTACAACTATATGAAGCCCTATGATGAGAGATTCATATTTAGCTATATTGTTTGTGCATGGAAAATTTATCCTAAATGACTTAGGTATATAATCCCCTTGAGGGTTTATGAAAATGTTAGTATTCCCAAAGATACTGAGAGGGGGGGCTGAATTAGTATTTGACCGGTATAATAATTTTCTTAACTTATAACATGAAAAACATATTAAAACTGTGTACCGGTAAACCAGAAATAATGCAACAAATAAGAATAACAACCACAACATGAAAAGAACACCATAAAACAATATTTTAATGAGGAAACCTGGTGTGGGAAAAACCTCGGTGGGATTTGTGACCCACAATATTCACTTACTACCCAATAAGAGAATATTATTGCTTACAATAGGGGCCTGCACATGTAGGAAGGTCAAGTGCCTAGAGCTCACTGCTTAGTTATAGAAGAAGTCACACTGACTTACAAAAATGGATTATACTAATCCAATGTCTTCTACTACTTTAGATCAACATCTGATATGCCAGATTCAATATCGGTTTAAGCTCTACAATATTCATAAACCCTTATCCAATAATTTGCATATTAGGTCCGCTACCTTCTTTTCATACTTCACATTATTCTATATCATACATATCATATCCTAAATGATCTACAATAATCTCATACATATATGAGTCATATTACAATTCGCCATGTCAGCTTACAAAAGATTTTACAATTAATTACAAAATTCATTTCTACAAAATTGCTATCAGCCAAGGTGTCGGTAATCTTCCTTTTCGGTGCCGATGATCTGTATGTTGGTGTAGAGTCTATCGGTGTCGTTGCCTCTGTCTGCTTGCCGATATCACATGATTGTAAGGTTGCCATCAATGAAAATACCTTCAATCACCTACAATATCTCATTGGAGTGTGCATTTGCCAACAATCTCCCCCTTTAGCATTGATGGCAACACTCATAAGAAAAATAAAAAAGTGTCCAAAAAGATGTCCAAAAAGAATCTGCTAAAATTTGTCTTACCAAAACTGTGTGCACAAAAATGTATGCTCCCCCTGAGCTGATGATGTCCTATTCTATTCATTTTTCTCATCACACTACTCCCCTTTTGACATCAATGGAAAAGGTTGTCATTTGTTGTTAGTGGAGTGTGGTTCTTGCCTAGATTTTTGTGACCGGTGGGTTACAATCAAGAATATATCTACCAAAACTAGATTTAAATTGTTGCTGAATCTTTAGCTTTCCTATGATGCCTCTTGTGTTCTCTAAACTGTACTAGTGAGTATGTGCATTTTCTCTTTCGGTGTCTTAAGTCCGGGAACTAGAGCCTCAAAAATTTCTTTTCTCAAAGAAATGAGGTAATCTAGTTTAGGACCAAGTTTACACTTTAAGCTCTTTTCCTTATCCTTTATTCTCTCTTTGTCCTTTTCTAACTTCTCTATTTTCTCTTCAAGGTCTACAGTTTTCTTTTCTATCTCCAAAAATGAATCTGATGTACCTATTAGATTGTCAACAATATTGTTTATTTTAGTTTGAGTTTTGCTGATCTTTGAATCTATATCCTGTGTCAAGATGTCTGTTTTGCAAGTATCCCTGTACATTTTCTTGAAATCCAAAATTGTTTTTCCTAGTTCTGGTAATAAGGTGTCTATTTTCTCCTTGTTCTTCTTCACAATTTCCTCAAAGAATTTCTCTTTCTCCTTATTCATCCTTTCTTTGAATGTGTCTTCATTGATTTGATCAACTGTCAAAATGTCGTCGGTGATGAACTTAGACAATGTGTCTAGTTGATGTAAAGAATCTTTATTATCCACAATGCACTTGGGTTCTACCAATTTGAGAATAGGAATGGTGTCATCGATAGCCTTATAGGCTTGTGCATTACATTCTATGATTTTCTTTATTGAATCCAGTAAGACCTCTGTCACATTTGTAGGCCAGAATTCTACTATTGAAGTACCAAATGTCTGTCCAACTATTTTCACAATATCCATGCTATCGGTTGTAGTGATAACCTTTCCTGTTTCGACCTCTAGTAGGTAAGTTTGTGTTTGCATTTCTATTAGCAAAGGTTTGGGCTTTTCAATTTTAGCCGGTGGCACTGTCTCGGTCTAAACTTGTGTCTCAACCTGCTTCTGTTCCATTTTCTCCATCTGTGTCTCAGAAGATTTCTCTGAGCTCTCAGCTGCCGATTTCTTAGATGTAGTCTTTGTATGCACTTCTGGTTTCTCAGTTTGTACCTTTGCACCATCCATTTCCGGTTCTCCTGATTGTTTTTCAGTTTTATCTACCAGTTCTTCTAATGTTTTACCAGTGGTGTCCTATGTTGGTTGCTCTATTAGAGTATATTTTTATGTGCTCATGTTTATAGTGTTATTAACCTCAACCTCAACATCTGCAGCCGATGACTCAGTAGTCACTTCTTCCTTCTTATCCTTAGTAGTTTCTCTATCAACCATAACATTTACTTCTTGTGTGTCTTTATTTACAGTGTACAAAATTTTGGGCTCGCGATTAGTATCCTCTAGAGGAGTCTCCATACTCTCAGTAGCTGGTTGATTGTCTATATTTGAAGGAGGTGGGGTTAAGTTATCAGTTATCTTTAGACTTGGAGGTCCACCTACCTTACCTTTTCCCTTATCCTTGTCCTTTTGGTATACCCTGATGGTTTTAGGTCTTAGTAGCTCTTCTTGTTTCTCTTTCTCAACAAAGAATATGTCCCATTGGTCTACAGTTTTTTTGTTTCCTCATTCACTCTTCCTTCCATCAGTGCTACATGTCGGTGAGCAGTGGAAAATACTGTCCGATTTGCTTCACTGATTAGTTTGTCTATCTCATCAGGTGAGTTTACTGGATGCACTACAAGTAATTTTTCAATTTTTATCTTCTTGTCCAGCTCAACAATAGCTACCCTTCTAGCTTATAGTCTTCTATATAAGTCATTGGGTATTTCATCAACAATTTCCATCAAAAATTTCATGTACATATCCAAGTGTAAAATTACACTATTCTCTATGCTTTCTTTGTCATCAGCAGATAGTGTGTTGTATAGTTTGCTAATGTTTTTCAACTTTCCATCTTCAGTTAGTTCACTAAGGAGTTTATCCAATGGAGAAATATCTTGTTTTACCTTCTTCACTAGAGGCCTCACTGCCTATTGCTTTTGCCTTGTTTTTCTAGGAGTGGGTGAGGGTACTGGTGAGGGTTTTCTTTTCCTTTCTACCCTTTTGAATACCACTGGCATATCACTCTTAGAGGAAGTTGCAACCGGTGAAAGATGAGTTTCCGGTTGAAGTCCTTCCAACTCACTTTCTTTGATACCAGTTTGTTTTAATACATCTTCCTTAAGTGCTTTCGCTTGTCTGGTGCCTTTCCTTACTATTTGTTCAACTTTCTTGACTGTTTTCCTAGACTGAATACCACTTTCTATTGTTTCAACACTGCCAAAGACTTTCTCAAAGGGTTCTTTTGGTGCTTCAAGGAGGGCTTTAGCATAAGTTTCAATAATATTATCATCTATTTCATAGCCCATTTTAGTTGCCTAGATTGTCCTAGGGACAACTGCCTCCATCCAGATTTCATCCTTTTTAATTACAAAGCATATTTCCTTCTGATATTTATCTACAATTGCCTATGATAGTCTTATTCTTGTCTTCATTCAAACCTTCAGTGCTTGAAAATATTCGTTTATATTTTTCTCTCTATTTTCTCCCATGTTGTTTAATAGATCCAATAGTTGCTTTCCTACCAGCTTAATGTTCCTTTCTTATCTCCTTTGATCTTTTTTAGATTGTCTATCAATTCATCTTTAAGCCATTCACACACATCTATTCTAGCATTATCATTAACCATGTCATATGCACTTTTAATACATAGGCTAGATACCGAGTTCAACCTATTTGCATGTGTAGCTTTGTAGCCTAAGATCATATTGATAAATCTAACATTGATGTCCTTCACATCATTTACCCTTAGAGACCTTTTGTCAAATGTTGCACTGGTTAGATCTATTACTGTGTCATTTGAGACCCCTTTAGTTCTGTCAGGTCGGCTACCGGTGGAAGGTAACCCTGTTACTGCTTTAACAACTTCTTTTGTGATTTTATGAATCAAATGCAACCAGAAGAATTCACCATGGACTCTGCTTAGGACTATTTTTATCACATCTTCAGGAAAATTAGGAATGCTAAGAATATCCAGAAAACCTAGGGTTTCTACTACCTTGTGTTCCAGCTTGACATTGCCATTTTCATCAAAAATCACAGTGCTATAAATTTTCTTGATTTCATCATCTCCTAATTCCTCTATATGATAGTGTATTTATATTCTAGGATCTTCAGCATATACTACTCCTTTAGGAATTTGAGAGAATGCACCTATGTTGTCATCTTTCTTAGCTATTTTGGGAACAAGCTTGAAAATGGGTCTAGGGCGCTTGATAACCTCAATTATAGTAGGGTTTGCTATAAATTCAGGAATAGAGAAGGATGCCATGTTTATAAATACCTCAATCTTCCTTAGGGATGAGTGCTTGGATGAACTGCTTCACTTCTTCGCTAAGGATGCCTTCGCTCAGGAATTTTCATGCTCTTGAAGATTTGAATGCTCGGTGAATAAGAAAGAGCCACAACACTTGCTTTATAATGTTCTTTTCTCCAACTACCGCATTTAATGCTTTTCGGTTAAGTCATAACTTAACTCATCTGCTGGTAAAAAATTAATTCAACTTCTCACCATCAACCGAGGGTATATTAGCATGTTTTTCAGTTTGTTGCTAGACCCCCAAAGGTTTTTCCTTCAGTTAGATGAAGAGTCTCCTGCTGGTGGAGTGTTATTCTATTCTACTGGTGGAGGAGTATTCTCATCAACATTTTGATCTAACTTTCTGATCCATTGTTTTGAGAATTCTTGCTTTACCTCATCAACCTTTTCTTTACCTTTCAAACTAGGACCTTTGTTATTTGTCGGTGATGCCTTACTTCTACAAAATTTTGCAATATGTCCAATCTTGTTACAAGCATAACAAGTCATATTGTTTTTCTGAACATCTTTCCCATATCCTATGCCAGTAAGTGTTTTGCATTGATTAGATAGGTGTCCAAATCTTCCACAAACATAAGATCTTACATTCTTTCTGCAATTTTCTGAATTATGACCAGCTTTGTTGCATTTAGAACATTGACCGGTGGGTGTATTAGTGTTTTGATAATTTCTAGATCTACACTGATTTTCTCTATGACCATACTTGTTACAATTAAAAAATTTCCCATTGAATTTGTAAGCATTAGGTTGTCTTATCGGTTTACTATGATCATGATTGTTTGCAGTACCGGAGCTTTCACCAGTTTCAAAGCCAAGGCCATGTGTATCACCATTAGGTTTCTCATTGTTCAGCATGTCAACCAGTTCTTTTGAACTTTTCTTGAATTTCTCCTTGTGTTGATTTGCAGCAGTCGGTTCATTTTCCAAGATTCCTTTTTATCTTATGAGTTCAATTTTGTCATTTTGTGTGTGCATCAAATCTGTCTTCAACATATCATTTTCATGACTGAGTTGTGTGTTTTTATTTCCAGCATCATTTAGTCTTCTAGCCAAATCATCTTCATTCTTCTTTCTATCTTCAATTTCTTTACAAAATCTCATAGTCATATCTTACATCTCATTCTTCATTGTATAGTTATCTTGTCTCAGTTGGTTCACCAGATCATTAAGAGTTTCCTTTTCATCTTCCTCATTCTGCATCTTCTCACAAAGCTCTCTTCTTTTATTCCTTTCTATAGTGAAATTTTCTTGAAGTCCTCGAATAATATCCTGAGCAGCCTTCAGATCATCCTCAAGTTGTATATTCTTTACTTTTTGTGCATCATAGTCTAAAAGAGTTGTTTCCAATTGCTTTCTCAAATTTTCCATCTCTACCGGTGTCAAGATCTTCCTCAAGATGTTAGGCTTTTGAAAATAGAGGACCAAGCTTTGATACCAATTGTTAGGATTCCCAAAGATACTGAGAAGGGGGGGTGATCAGTATCTAACCGATATAGTAATTTTCTTAACTTATAACATGAAAAGCATATTAAAACTATGTACTGGTAAATCAAAAATAATACAGCAAATAAGAATAACAACCACAACATGAAAAGCACACCATAACACAATATTTTAATGAGGAAACCCAGTCTGGGAAAAACCTCGGTGGGATTTGTGACCCACAATATTCACTTACTGGCCAATAAGAGAATATTACTTCTTACAATAGGGGCCTGCACATGCAGGAAGGCCAAGTGCCTAGAGCTCACTGCTCAGTTACAGAAGAAGTCACACTAACTTACAAAAATGGATTATACTAATCCAATTTCTTGTACTACTTTAGATTAGCATCTGCTATGCCAGATTTAGTACCGGTTTAAGCTCTGCAATATACATAAACCCTTATCCAATAATTTGCATATTAGGTCTGCTACCTTCTTTTCATACTTCGCATTATTCTATATCATACATATCATATCCTAAATGATCTACAATGATCTCATACATATATGAGTCGTATTACAATCTGCCATGTCGGCTTACGAAAGATTTTACAATTAATTACAAAATACATTTACACAAAATTGTTGTCGGCCAAGGTGTCGGTAATCTTCCTTTTCAGTGTCGATGATCTGTATGCAAGTGTAGTGTCTGTCGGTGCCAGTGTCTGTGTCTTCCTGCCAGTATCACATGATTGTAAGGTTTCCATCAATGAAAATACCCTAAATTACCTACAATGCCTCATAGGAGTGTGCATTTGCCAACAGAAAAGAATCCCTACTCCAGATCCATGACTTGTATATGACCCATCAAAATATAATTTCCATATTATAGATGCAGTCAATGTAAACATTGATTCATCTAGAAAGTCTATCAGCAATGGGTGACTGTCTTGTAAAGGAGCCTCTCCTAACTGATTTGCTATAATTTGTCCTTTGATGGCCTTTCTGTCTATGTACTCTATATCGAACTCACTCAGGATCATGACCCACTTAGCCAATCTCCTTGTCAATGTTTCTCTGCTCAATAGGTACTTGAGTGGATCAAAGCATGCAATGAGTTGCACTTTACGACTCAGCGTGTAATGTCTAAGCTTTTGGATTCAAAGATTACTGATAAGCATGCTCGATCTATAGGAGTATAATTAAGCCCATAACTGATCAGAGTTCTACTTATATAATAGATAGCTCTTTCTTTTCCTTGTTCATCATGTTGTGCCAACAGAGCCCCTAGAGCTTAGTTTGTTGCTGATATATATAGCAACAAAGGTTTTCTTGGAGTAGGTGATACTAACACTGGTGTGTTTAGAAGATAATCTTTTAGAGATTGGAAAGCTTCTTGGCACTGTTCTGTCCATTTAAAAGTAACTCCTTTCCTGAGTAAATGTTGGAACGGGTGACACTTATCTACCAACTGCGCTATGAATCTCCTTATGGATTGCAGTCTTCCTTGTAACTCTCTTAGTTGTTTAAGTGTTGATGGAGGTTGCATATCTATGATTGCCTTGACCTTGGCAGGGTCTACTTCAATTCCTCTGTTGGACACAATAAACCCTAACAGTTTACCTGTGGTTATGCCGAAACACTTCTTTGGGTTTAGTTTGACATTATACTGCTCCAACCGATCAAATATTTGTGCAAGGACCGTAAGGTGACTTTCTCTTGTTTTTGATTTAGCCAATAAGTCATCCACATAATCTTCCATTTTGTTGTGGATCATGCCTTGAAATAGCATTGTCATGGCTCTATGGTATGTTGCTCCAGCGTTTTTGAGACCAAATGGCATCACATTCTAGTAGTATGTTCCCCATGGGAAGGTAAAGACCATTTTATGTTGATCTTCTGGTGCAATTTTAATTTGGTTGTATCCTGAAAAACCATCCATTAATGACAACATTTCATTTCCAGTTATTAGATCAACTATCATATCGATGTTGGGTAGCGGGAAGTCATCCTTAGGAAAAGCTTTATTTAGATCCCAGAAATCAATACAGATTCTTATGCCTCCTTTGGGCTTAGTCACATGTACCAAGTTGGATATACATTTCAAATAGTCAATAGGTCGAATGAAACCTACGCCCAGCAGCTTTTGTAGTTCTATTTTAACCAGTAATGCAATACTTGGATGCATTTTTCTCAATTTTTGCTTGTAGGGTTTAACTCCTGGTATCAAAGGTAAATGATGCAACACTAATTTAGGGTCTAAGCCTAGCATATTTGCATAGTACCAATAAAATTTGATAGGTCACTTCTTGAAAAAATGAAAGAATCTGTCTTTTTCTTCTTTGTTTAGTGATTTTTCCAGATGGATGTTATGTACAACCTCTCCTTTTTCTATGTTTACCTCTTCAATTTCTTCTATAAGCAATGTTGAACTTTCTCTTTCGATAGGAAGGTTACCCAACTCGCTCTTGCCATTATGGGTGGTTTGATCTATATCTTCTTTTGTAGAGGTACTTTCCTCTACAAAGTATGTTTTTCTATCTAGGTCTACAACAAACCCTGCTTTGTGGTCACCTTGTGGAAATCTCTCTCTGACTCTGAGGAATTCTGCAATTGCTTCATCATTTTCAAACCAATCCAGTGTTGGTTTTCCTTCTTGCCCCCAATCAAGCAAGTGTGAATGCACAAGGGGTAAGTCATTACTCCCTTCTATAGTAGATTCTAATAACATGAGGAATTGATTGTTTGAATGACTTGGTGAATTTTCATCTTCTATAGGCTTTATTTCATACCTTAGTATGCCACTTGTTCGTGAACTAGAATCATGGACTGATAAGAACTCATATTCATGAGAGTCTGTCTCACTTTCAATTTATGTTTCATCATTTGAGATATCATCACTTATCTCTTCTCATTCTTGCCTCTGATTCTATTGTAGATTGACTGGTCTTCTTTGGACAATAGTTACCCTTCTTAAGCCTAGTATAAGCCTTTCCAATATTTCTTCATCTGATTTATTAGGTTGAGATTGAGTCATTTCTCATGGAAGAAGTATTGATAATAATCATGGATTAGATTCATCTACTCATGGTAAACCTATGTCTATTGCAACATTAGCTTGTGTTGTTGTGTCAACAGCTGCATCATTTTGTGACTCAGTGCTAGGCTCTTGCAGGAGTTGTCTCATGTCTTCCCCATCTGATTCCACACTAGGTGATGTGGGTACTTGATTACTTGTTTGAGATGAAGAGGAAGCACTTGTGTGGACAAATCCCTTTGTGGTATGTAGTCTGACAGTTTCATTGATCTATTTAGTATATCAAGGGTACATTGTCTTTCTTCTGTGATATGTGATACATGTTTATACCCCAATCCTTGATTCCCAGGATTGTCACTAGGAACAATAGGTTCTAGTATTCCTTGTTTCTGTAACTCCAGGCCTATGGTACCATCATATTCATGTCTCTGGAGCATTTTGAATCCGTTGCCATACTAATCTATGAGTATTATGGGTATTGTCGTATGATCCTCTTCTCTATATATCCAATGGTTGACATCTTCATTCAGGGATTCTTCCTATAAGTCACCCCATTAATGAAAGAGCATGACTCTGTGTATCTGACAATTTCTTTACCTTTGTCTTGTTTTTGTACTGCATTTTGAGGTTTCCAAAAGACTTAGGAGATAGAGACAATTATTTTCTAGTTGAAGTATTTGCAATAGAATACTCTCCACAATCAATATCTTTTATCTATAAAGAAGATGTTGTAGGCATATTCTTCTTTCATTATGTGATTGTTAATGCATCCAGTTGTGTAGTGAGAGGTGCTACTTGATTAATAGGTACCTGATTATCCATACTTTCTTTCAAGTAATTGCAATGTTGGAAGGGATTTGGATCACCATATATGGTGATTTCAATACCATTATATGTGAATTTGACACACTGATGAAATGTGGATGGTACTGCTTGCATGGTGTGGATCCATCGACGACCCAATAACATGTTATATCCCAATTCCCTGTCCAAGACTTGAAAAGAGACATCTATTGTTATAGGTCATGTTGTTCACCAAAAGTGATAACCCAAGACACCTATAAATCTATCTATGAGATAGCCAATCTCAATCAATGAAACACCTCAGGGCTTGGACAACATAACATAGGATCCTAATGATCCTCCTGCACTTCAGGTTCTGCTAGACCTACGGGGGGATACCCTTTTGATGCATTGAATACAATAATCACAAACATAAGAATGCATCAACAATGAGTAGACAAACCATTCCACAAGCTCACCAAATTAGGTAACAGGTATAGATGGGCTGGATCTTATACAAATAATAGGTGAAATAGAGCTTTGAAAGGATAGAACATTAACCCCTAAACATAAAGGGAAATAGATTTATCTTTTAAAATGTATATCTGAGACCATTCCCAAATCTATCAAAGACTAGTGCCTTGTTCATTGGGTAGCAAAGTCACTCACAGAACTACAAATATGAATCATAGATGCAAGTTTGTTTTCCTTAAACAAGATATTCATGCATCAATACCTTATATTAATGCACTATTTGATTCATTCACAAATTCATCAGATTTGGATACATATTTCATTATTTATGACTGACTATAGAATTTAAACTCTTCATTGAAGAATGCCTACAAACAATCATACAATCTCCTTGAGATGACAAATTTCATCCTCCTTGAGGATTGAATTTATAATAATGAAAAAACATATCACAGAGACAATCTTGTGGGAAATTACTCATGCCTGACACTAGTAAGACCTATAATTAAAACCATATTTACAACACTGCACTACAATCTCTATACCCTGAAACCAAACAGAAGCATTTACAAACTTGGGTCAAGATCTTCAAAAAATGGAAGCCATCAAATCTGGAGCATTTTTCCAAATTTCTGGAACCCTTACAACTGAGAAGAATTGGGAATAAAAAGGGAGGGGGAACCAAATCAAATCTGCAACTGAATTGCCAAGTGTCTCCTCTCTAACTGAATTTTGTTCCCATGGAAACTGCCTCCAAAATATCCCACATTTATCAAAATTAACCTCATAATCAGATTCCTCACTCCAAGAGCTTTCTGGCGATATATAATACTTTATATTTTGGCCAAAATTTAGACCCTGGGCGAATTAATTCCCATTTGTGCTCAGTCATTTAAATATTTCAAATTTTAATATAGTCAGAATTATATCATTTATTCATTTTAATTTTAATTTTTGTCTCCATTTGTGCTCTGACACCTTGCCACGTGGCGGCCTCTAATTGGTCGATGGGGTTGACCGAACACCACCTAGGATGACACCTCATCCTTTGCCACCTGTCGGCCACGTCACCGCCACTGGGCTACTTGCTTGTACGCCACTTCATCACCACGTCATCGCCATGACCATCTATCACGACACGTGGACGGCTCTCATTCACTTTCGCTATTTCGCAGGGTGTAACTCACGTGCATCTTCCCTTCGCGAAATAGCGCGCACCGTCGATCCATCTCGAACTTGCTCACTCGTTAACCCAACCTTTCTCTGCAAAATTTTGCATGTTTGCCTCGAGAAGCATGCCTACGTGGGGTCCACCTAGTCACCATCCAATCAACAACTCTGTCACCTCGAGAAGCGTGCTCATGTGTGGGCCTGCCTTGGGCGCCCATAAGCACCATCTGTCAAAAGCCTTTATGGCTTAGACATATTACTATAGTGCATTTTTGTTTATAAACATCAAAAAAGTCCACTTCCCAGCCAATGTGGGATAATGCATTATGCCTGGGACTGCGATTTTGGAGCTTTTCTCTGAGTTTTTAATGGCGCTGCCCATTTATTTTGTGTGGGATTTTAATACCCCCTTCCATTTTATTTACTTGGATGATTTCATGGTCCACATGAGGGAGGAGACTGTTGTTACCTTGTTTGCATTATGCTTTAAAACATTTTTAAAAAAAACAAAACTTTCTCCCAGCTACAGCACACGACAGAGAGGATTGGCACATGTTTGAAAATCTTTCAAACTTACAACACCATAACATGTGCCATGCAAAAGGAGGGTACTTCTGCAAATTGCATTTGTTTGAAAGTTTAAATTGCACTCCCAGCCATCACACACAGCAAGGAGAATGCCGGGAAGGTTGGAGAATTTGGCTTTTGCTTGGAATTTCACCATGGGGCTGCTGTATGTGGGAGGAAGGGAAGCCATTCAAGTGTTGCATTTTAATAAACTTCAAAGCTGCCCTCTCCAACACTTCCAAATGTGTTTGCTTGAAAGTTAAAATAGCCTCCAAACTCCACAGTAGAGGGGGGAATTTGGCATTGGAGTTTTTCATATGCCATGTGAGGAAGGGAATAGTTTGGCTGGAGCTGTTGTCTGTTTGCACTTGAAGACCAGTGCTACTGCTGCTGTTTACAAACTCCAATGCTTAACCACTTGGTTTCAACACTACCTGTGTGCATTTGCTTGAAAATTTTAATTGCTGCTCATACATGGAAGGATTGGCTGGCGATTGAACTTGCTGCCACATTTTCTTTGAAATTTGCTTAAAACCTCCTTTCAACACCACACACAGGAGGACATTGGCATGTTTACTAATTTGCATTCGATTGGAAGTTGTACTCTTTCACTTGCCATGCAAAGAAAGGATTATTGGCTGCCTTGTAAATCTGGAATTACACCTACCAACATTTGCATTGAAAACTTATAATGCCTCATTTGTTAACTACCAATTTGCAATTTGGTTTAATAAATGTGCCTTTGTATTTCGACTGCATAGGAGATGGATTTTATCATCATCACTCTTATAACATGTTTCAAAATCAAAATCAAAATTTAGATACTCTAAAAATCTCTTAGTGAACAAAGTCGCCAATAAAAATAATAAGGCACAGGCATGATCCAAGTCGGGCCCCAAAGTGGGTCCGACTAAAAAAAATTTCATTTTCATGCAACTGAACCCTAGAATGCTTCACAGACCTCAAACATACCTCCAGAAATGATCGGCATCGTTTTCGGATCATTAATCCACATTTTACAACCTTCAGGCAATTATGCCACAATTTTTGCATTTAATCGCAAAGACGTAATTTTCAAACCTATCAAAACACCTTTCTGGAGCTTGCCATTTGACAGGAATGTACTTTGATATACAAGGATAACATCTACCAAACGGTTTCTCAAGATGAGTCCCGAGTGAAGAGATATCAATTTCCAAAAACGGCCAACTGGCTTTGTCGACACTACGGACCTGATGAAGTCAATGTTCTGGCAACACATGATGCCTTTCTCAAAAATATCAAACGACCTCCGTGGGTCCTCAAATTTGAAACATAGGTACCTTAAAGTACATATTAAATCTTTGAATTCTCAATTCGATCACCAGACTGATAGGATGCAAATGGCGCGCTCACCAAAACGGCTACATTAACTGATATAACACTGGAGTGCGGATAACTGAATTTGATGGCAAAATGAGCTCTTTTGAAAACCGATCAAACGGATTGGTAGAGCCTTGAAATTTGAAACGTAGCTCACCATTTATACCAACATTAGCCTGGAACAAACATTCTGACATGATGCTCACTAGGACATTTTTACACTTGTGCAAACCTCACAAACTACAAACGGATTGAACTTTGAAAACTGAGCAAACGGATTCATAAGGACTTGAAATTTTGCATGTTGACTCACATTTATGCATAAAAT
The DNA here is from genome assembly GCF_030272615.1 of Cryptomeria japonica. Taxonomy (NCBI): domain Eukaryota; kingdom Viridiplantae; phylum Streptophyta; class Pinopsida; order Cupressales; family Cupressaceae; genus Cryptomeria; species Cryptomeria japonica. Next base: position 142,194,771 of record NC_081414.1, read on the forward strand.
TCAATCCATTTTGAAATTATTCATGATAATAAACATGGCAAAAGATATAAACACCCAAAGTAGGCTACTTAAAAAAATTTGCACTTGTGCCTAGAATGCACTTTCAGCTCACCCCTCGAAATGGGTACCTAGTAAACTTATCCAAACTGAATTATGAAAGTTGCACATCACTTCATAGGCCAAATGAAAGGTGTGGGACATAAATCCCGAGCCTTACCCTTTGAAAATCAACCGGCTCCATTTTACCCCCTTGCTAACTAGGCCATTCAAACTGACTTATTTTAATCATTTGGAAATGCAGGGCAAAATTTTGAAATGGCCTATAAACTTGACTCAGTTTTAAATACTCCCAATAGGTCCCACTTGTATGGGTAATGTTACAATGCCTTTTTAGGGATGTTCTTAATCATCATATGCCTTGATATTTATTCTCTTGGATGAATCAATGTGAAGCTCAGAATATCCTAGCGCCTTAACCAATTTTAAAGTAAAAATGTTGAGACCGGCTCCTTTGTCTATGAGTATTCTTCTGATTCTTCTCTTATGTATGTAATCTTCTAGATGTAGCGATTCATTATGGAGCAGTCTATCACTAGGAATGTATTGTTCTGTGAATGCAAAGTGAGTGCCTTGTGTCAAATTTCCTACCATGGACTGGAAGGCATTTTCATCTATATCTCTGTCCACTACTGAATCTTGAAGCGCTTTGTCTAAAATAGATTTATGAGTGGGTGAAATACGCAAGAGTTCAAAAAGTGATATATGTGCCAGGGTTTTCTTGAGTTTCTCCATGACATTAGAGGTCCCTACTGCTGGTGGTAGGTTTGGTGGTACTCCTTGTAAAGTTACCTTTGATCTGCGAGTAGCTACTGCACAGTCTCTATCTCTGGGAGTTATGGTGATTGTAGCCATTGTATCATATGAATTATAGGTATTGTCGGTATCATATGTTTTGTTATCAAGGTTTATGTTAAATCCCTCTTTATAGTCTTCATGTGTATGTTTGACATCCATGATTTGTTGTATGAGTTCATCTTCAAACCATCCTGAGTGAGATGGTTCATCATGCCCCTAGTCTTCGAGACAAAGATTTCTATCATCATCGTATTTTGGTGCCTCTGATAGCATGAAAATTTGGTTATCATCTATGTGAGTATCTAGATATTGCTCATCTTTATCAAGTATTTCTTGTGAATCATTGTTTACTATATCTTTTTAGCTAATGACATGAATAGTGTATTCATATGAGACCTTTGTGTAGTTAGCTGTATTTTCTTGAGTACCTGATGTGGTAGCTTTCCCTTTGTCATGTTTAACAAATGGATCCTTAAAGATTGTATGATTTGTGTTTGCCAAGGTTTTATTGGTATCGATTGTGATGTCGCCTTGGTCTATCATATCTTGGACCAAATTTTTCAATTTATAGTAACTCGTCATTTTATGACCTTTAGTCCGATGATAATCACAAAAGTCATTATCATTCCACCATGTGGGTTTGAAAGGAGCTGGCTCGTATACTCTAATTTATGGTAAAGTGATCATATTTGTCTGTATTAACTTTTTGAGTGCTGAGTCAATAGGTTCTAGAGGTGTGTAATTTCTTCTTGGAGCATTTACCTTGGGGTACCTTGTGTTCATGTTTTGTGTAGAGTTTGCATTTGTTGAAGCAGGGTTATTCTCCATATGTGAATTTGATGATTGACTCGTTCCTAAAGATAAAACCGATTGAGTTCTATTCACTGTTCTTGCGTCTACAATGCCAACATTGGTTACATTTTTTTTTTTGACCAAAAATTGGATTTGTCATTGTTGTTGGTGTTGCCATACTTAATAAGACCTTGTTCCACTAGTCCCTTCTCACATTTTAGAGCTTTTTCTATGATTTGTTTGAACGTGGTTAAACATTGTATTTGTAAGGGATATTTAATCTTAGGGATCAAGTTTTCTGTGAACATATCCACTTGCTCTGTTTTTGGGATAATTGTCTTACACCTCCTATAAAGAGCCCTCCATTGCTATATGAAGAGTGCAAATGTTTCATTCTCATATTGTTTTGTGACACACAAGTCCATTAAAGTGACTAGGGTTTCAATGTTACGTGAAAAGTTTGCAATAAAATGTTTAGCTAGTTCCCCCCATTATGTGATGGTTGGTGGTAAATGTGAAAACCACTGTAAGGCTCGCCCCCCCAGACTTTTAGGAAATAGTCTCATTAATTAAGTGTCCTTTGTTGCAACCTCTATGCATGCCATGAAAAATTCTTTGATGTGGTCTCTAGGATCCTCTTTCCCTCGGTATCTATCAAATTTTTGTGTTTCAAAATGTGGTGGGAAAGGCGGCATGTACAAAGTGTGATCAAAAGGATAAGGATGTAAGTCCTGCATTATGTAGCTCTTTTTATCGTTACCAATCTGCATGTTCATCACTTGTTGTTGCAAATTTTGTAATTGTTGTGTCAAAATATCTTTTTGGGTCAAAGTTACACCTTTTGTCTGTGTATGTCCCACAAAAGGATTTGTGGTTGCATAACTAGGGGGTTGTTGGAAGGTACCATGATTATAATTTTGTGTGTTGTACGTTCCACTAGGTACCATGAAATAAGTGATATGGGAACCCATATTTGGCTGAGTTGTACTTGTTGTATTGGTAAGACCTAGATTTTCAGTTTGGTGACTATATGTCGATCCTATAGAATAGGAAAATGGAGGTTGGGTTGCACTTGTTGCTTGAGGAATCTATGTTGAAATAGGTGCTAAGACACTTGATATTATCGATATGCTCTGTGTTGGTACACTAACATTTATCTTTGAAGATGATGCACTTGATTGAAATTTTGCATTTGTATTGACATGTGTTTGCGTAGGTGCACTCTGAGGAAAATTCGAGGTCGTTGCTTGCATTTGTGTTATGGGCGGTGTTTGACTGTTATCTTCACCTAAAGTTTTTCCTGGTGGTAGGATCTTTGTGACATCAAAATCTTCTAGTAGTTTCGCCCCATTTTATAATAACAACGAGAGATATTTTTCCCTATCACTATGTATAAGTGCATCTAAGATCATAAGGACATGTGGATCTTGTTGAGTTGACTCAATTTCTTCTTTTGTTAAATGTTGTTGTAATTCATTTAGTGTAGACATTGCCTGAGAACCTGATTGTTGACTAGTTAATATGTCCATATTCCAAGTTGGATTTACAAACTAGTCGTTGTTTGGGTCCATTATACCTTTTGCCTTTTGTGACCTTGTGACGGGCATTTAAGACTACTATATGAGGGTGGTTCTATGCAAGACATCGACTAATGCTAGACTCTAGATGTAAGTATGAGGTATGCAAAACTAGACTAGACTCTCTATTAGGGATTTTGACGCGAGTCTTTGTTGAGTATTTAAGGATTTTTGTAATGCAAGTTTTCCATGTCTTTTCTTAGATGTTCTGCAAGAATTTCTCTATCAATCCTACGGGCAATTTTATACTCGATATTTATCTCGTACTCGACTCCTATATACTGGGGTGTGTTTCTCCTTGAGTCCTAGGAGAAGTTAGGTATACCTTCAATGATTTCTCCTTGACCATCATTTGGCACTAGATTAGGTTGCTTGAAGGGGAGCAAACCATCACCTGGTAGACCCATTAAGATGCATGCTATGACTCTATAGGATGATTATGCAAATGATGATGGAATAAGAAAGACGTATATGAGGTCTAGATGAAGACGTAAATGAAGACTATACAAGGATTTAGGATGATAGTAAGGATGTAAATGAGGACTATGCAAGGACTAAGGACCATAATAGGGACATAAATGAGGACTATGCAAGGACTTAGGAATATAGTAAGGACGTAAATGAGGAATATGCAAGGACTTAGGATGATAATAAGGATGTAAATGAGGACTATGCAAGGACTTCCTATGGTCACAAGTGTATAAAACTTTTGAGTTTGCAGGATTGTCTGACGTTTCAAAATGGACTTCATTTTCAGTAATTCTATGTCTTGTTCACCAAAAGTTATAACCCAAGACACCTATAAATCTATCTATGAGATAGCCAATCTCAATCAATGAAACACCTCAGGGCTTGGACAACATAACATAGGATCCTAATGATCCTCCTGCACTTCAGGTTCTGCTAGACCTAGGGGGGGACACCCTTTTGATGCATTAAATACAACAATTACAGACACATAACCGTATCAACACTAAGCAGATAAATCATTTCACAAGCTCAACAGGTTAAGAAACATTACAAATTGGCTAGATCTGTACAAACAATAGGATGAAACAGAGCTTGGAAAGAATGGAACACAAACACCCCTAAACATGAAGGGATATTAGATTTGTCATTTAAAATATATATCTGAAAACATCCCCAAACTTGCAAGACTAGTGCCTTGTTCATTGGGCAACAGAGTCACAGACATAACTACAAATATGACTCATAGATGCAAGCTTATTTTCCTTAAACAAAATATTCATGCACCAATACCTTATATTAGTGCACTATTTGATTCATTCACAAATTTATCAGATCTGGATACACATTTCATCATTCATGACTGACTACAGAATTTAAAACCTTCCTTGACGGATACCTATAAACAGTCACACAATTTCCTTAAAATTGACAAATCTTCATCCTCCTTGAGGATTCAATTTATGATAATGAAATGCATACTTAGAGACAATACTGTGAGGAATTTACTCATGCCTGACACAAGCAAGACCTGCAACTAAAATCACATTTACAACAATACACTGCAATCTCTGTACCCTGAAACCAAACAGAAGCATTCACGAATCTGGTTCATGATATTCAGAAAGTGGAAGCCATCAAATCTGGAGCATTTTCCAAATTTCTGGAACCCTTACAACTGAGAAGAATTCAGAATAAAAAGAGGAGGGAAGAAAATCAAATCTTCAACTGAATTGCCAAGTGTCTCCTCTCTAACTGAATTTTGTTCCCATGGAAACTGCCTCCAAAATATCCCACATTTGTCAAAATTAACCTCATAATCGGATTCCTCACTCTGAGAGCTTTCCGAAAACATATAACACTTTATACTTTGGCCAAAAATTGAGCCCTGGGCGAATTAATCCTCAACATGGACCCATCATTTAAATTTTTCGAATTTCTCCATAGTTTAAACTATATCATTTATCCATTTTAATTTTGATTTTTGCCTCCATTTGTGCTCTGACACTTTGCCACGTGGTGGCCTCTGATTGGTCTATGGGGTTGACCGGACGCCACCAGGGATGACACCTCATCACCGCCATGTCATTTGCTTCGTCACTGCCACTTGGCCGCCACGTCATGGCCACTGGACTGCCACCTGTGCGCCAACTGTGTGCCACCTCACTGGGACCCGCCTGCTGGACTGCCACCTATCACGACACGTGGATGACTCTCGTTCACTTTCTCTATTTCACGGGGTTTAAACTACGTGCATCTTCCCTTCGCGAAATAGCGCGAGCCGTTGATCTCTCTCAAACTTGCTCGCTCGTTAACCCGGCCTTCGTATGCAAAATTTTGCTTGTTTGCCTCAGGAAGCGTGCCCGCGTAGGGTCCACCTAGTCGCCATCCAGTCAACTCCTCTATCACCTCGGGAAGCGTGCTCACGTGTGGGCCCACCTTGGGCGCCCATAGGCACCTTGTGTCAAAAGCCTTTATGGCTTAGACATTATAGTATGGTGGAGTCTTATATTTAAATACCAAAAAGTTACACTTCCCAGCCAATGTGGGATAAAGTGATTTGCCTGTAGCTGCACTTCTGGAGCTCTTTTCTGAGACTTTAATGGCGATTTCTTTGCATTTTCTTGAAGACTTCTTGACAAAATACCTTTTCCACCATGTTACGCGTAAGGAAATGCATTGGAAGAGTCGTGAGTTTTTAGATTGCATTTTGTTGGACTTTATAATGCTATTGCATGCCTCCCTTTCAACACAGAGGATCCATGCAAGGGACCTGGGAGTATGACTACTGCTTGCATTTAGTAGAAGACCTCAACGCTGCCCCTCTCCCCATCCACGCAGACTACATTTCCTTTAAAATTAACACTGCTGCTCAAAAACCACGCAGAGGTGTGAACATTTGTTAATGGCATTGGCTGAAGCTTTCAGAACGTTTTCAATTTGCCACACATAGCAGGAGGAAACTTTGAATCTGCCATTTATTGTATTTGTTGAAACTTTAATTTAAACATCTCTCTTATTAGCCATGCAAGTGAAGGAGATTTAGCTGGGAGCCTATGAATTGCACAGCTGAGAAGTTTGTATTGCCTAAGGTTTAAAACGCTGCCCCTTCACCATCCATGCAAGGGGAATTCTGCCAGCCAAAGGAAGTTGCAAAGACTTTCTGCCATCATTTCCATCTCATGGCAAGGATGATAGCAAGGTTGTGCTATTTGATTATGCACCTTCCATTTCATTTGCTGGAGGTCTCATGGCCCACATGACCCCTCACAATTGCTTTAGAGTTTATGAAGTCTTCCCTCAGTCTGCAGCCACACATCCCATTTAATTTGTTTGAAAGTTGCTAATGCCTTTTCAACATGGTGCAGGGAGGATTTACCTATGAAGTGCATTTGTTTTACAAATTTCTTTGGCCTCTTAAATGACCATGGAGAGGGAGATGCTGGCATTAAACCTGTCAATAAAATTTGCTTGGAATGTTTCTACAGCCATTTACATCCCAATTGCCTGTAGAGAACTTTGGCATTTGTTTGAAGATTTTTTAAACTCCACTCAACCACCACAAACAGCAGGGAGGACATTGCAATTTAATTGCATTTGTTGTTCGCTATCTTACCCATTTACTACTTTGCTGAAGGTTCTAATCCATCAATTGGATCTGCTGAGAGTTTTAATGGCTTATACATTTTCATTTCGAATATATGTCCATCAATTCATAGGCAACACTAAAGTCGCCTCTCACCATCCTACTGGCGAATTACAATCAAACTGTCATGGAGACGCATATATTGCCAGGAAAAAGAACATTTCACCATTAAAATTAAAGCACAGGCATGAGCCAGGTCGGCCCCAAAGTGGGTCTGACTAAAAAAAATTTTGTTTTCAAGTGATTGGCCTTCAAAATGCTTTAGGAACTTCAAACACACCTCTGGAATCGATCGGCACCATTTTCGGATCATAAAATTGCATTTTACATCCTTCAGGCAATTACGCCATAATTTTCGCATTTAATCGCGAAGACATAATTTTCAAACCTGTCAAAACACCTTTCTGGAACTCGCCATCTAACAGGCATGTAATTTTATATACAAGGATGACATCTACCAAACAGTTTCTCAAGACGAGTCCCGAGCGAAGAGATATTAATTTCCGAAAACAGCCAACTGGCTTTGTCGACACTGCGGACCTGATGAAGTCAATGTTCTGGCAACACATGATGCCTTTCTCAAAAATATCAAACGACCTCCGTGGGTCCTCAAATTTTAAACATAGGTACCTTAAAGTACATATTAAATCTTTGAATTTTCAGTTTGATCACCAGATTGACAGGATGCAAACGGCGCGCTCACCAAAACGGCTACATTAACTGATCTAACACTGGAAGTGCGGATAACTGAATTTGATGGCAAAATGAGTCCTTTTGAAAACCGATCAAACGGATTGATAAAAGATTGAAATTTGAAATGTAGCTCACCATTTATACCAACATTATCCCGGAACAAACATTCTGACATGACATTCACTGGGACATTTTTACACTTGTGCAAACCTCACAAACTACAAATGGATTGAGCTTTGAAAATTGAGCAAACGGATTCATAAGGACTTGAAATTTGAAACGTAGCTCACCATTTATACTGACATCAACCTGGAAGAAACACTTTGGCATAATTCTTATTGAGGAAAGTTTTACAATTGTGCAAAACAGGGCTCCGACTAGCTGTCGAAACAGGGACTTGCCAAAACACACAAACTGCAAACGGATTCGGTTTTGAAAACTGAGCAAATGGATTCGTCAAGACCTGAAATTTTGCAGGGTGACTCACATTAATGCATACAATTTAATCCATTTTGAATTTTTTCATGATGATCAACAAGGCAAAAGATGTAATCGTTCAAAGAAGGCTACTCCATAAAATCTGCATTTGTGCCTAAAATGCACTTCCAGCTCACCCCTCAAAATGGGTACCTCATAAACTTATCCAAAATGAATTCTGAAAGTTGCACATCACTGAATAGGCCAAATGAAAGGTGTGGGACATGAATCCCGAGCCTTACCCTCTGAAAATCAAGCAGCTCCATTTTACCCCCTTGCTAACTAGGCCATTCAAACTGACTTATTTGGGTATGCAGAGCAAATTTTTGAAATGGGCCTATAAACTTGACTCAGTTTTAATTAGTCCCAACACTATGTAGGATAGGTTTTGTGGTTTTCCAAATCTAAGAACAATTGTTTGGAGGTAGATATAGCTGACTGAACTAGTTTTTCACACAATCTCAGAGAATCCAGAGATACGTAGGATAGGGCCTAAAATAGCCCAAAGAACTGACTCAATACTGGTCTGATACAATGATACATACAAATAAATAGAATACAATCTTAGGCTAGAAAGTGGACACCATTCAATGAGGCCCCTGCAGAAAAATACTGAAACAAGACAGACAGATAGAGAGTTTAGTAGCTCTTGCTCCACTCCATGACACACACTTCTCGGGCATGCCAGTCTCTCTTAGCCCTAAGATCTGAAGATCTTATCACTGAGGGATTTTTGTCTCATAATGCAAGGTACATGAGGGGTATCTATGGGGTAGGATCCACACTCTTGGAATCATAGAATGTAGGATTTTGGGCTACTAAGTTGGTTCTTATTGTAAAATTTTGAGGGGTCCCGATCCAATGATGGATTCTTAGAGAAAGTCACTTAAGACTTTAATTGAGGTTATCGGTGTAGGGAAGGCCCCCACATACATCGAATTCACTCAACACTTTAGCCACCTGATCAGTATATTTATATAGCGGCTTGAAAAACCCACTCGAGAGTATGTTGGAGAGATGATATTCCCTACACATCCCAATTTGAAGTATATTTGTGGGGTGATGAAATCCCTAGTCAAAGATACCCCTCACTACATGGAATAAAATAAAATTGGGTGTCATTATCACCTCCTTCCTTTCTCCCAAAACCCTGAAGGCAGGTGGAAAGTTAGTTAATGCAACAGTAGGTCCACCCCAAACACGATAAAAGTTCTTTCCCTTAAGAAAATCAAATGTGATTTAATCTAATGCATCCTGATTCACGTTCATTTTAAAACCCAAATTGAAGTGTTGAATATGCATGTGCATGTCCATTTTAAACATCAAATTGAAATGTGAAGGCATGCATGTCAATTTTAACCATTGTTGATTTTAAGCCCAATTTAAAGTGTTATACATGCATGTCAATTTTAACCAATGTTAATTTTAAGCACCAAAAGATGAAGTGTGAGATTATGCATACATGTCCATTTTAACCATTGTTTATTTTAAGCACCAAAAGATGAAGTATTAGATTATGAGTGCAATTGATCTAATACTAATCTGATCCTTTCTGTAAATTTGCCATAGGCTGCAAATAGATGATTAGCTAAAAATTCAAATCAACAGAAAACAGAGAATCAAAAATTGACACAAGCGAATGCGTGATTATACCTGCCTGATTAAGTGACTCTGGATAAGTGACTGCGTAATTCTGTCAGGCCGAATGCGTGATTCTGACAGGGCGATTGCATGACCTTGAAAGGCCGATTGTGTAATGATAATAGGATGATTGTGTGACACACAAGTAGATAACACAAAAAAATAAATTGAAACTAAACTTGATCAGAAACTTGCAAAACCAATTGTGAGGCACAAGCTAGATCTCTCATCATCCATTCAATGTTAATTAAATCATATTTAACTTGATTTGAAAGAACCAAGTTGTTGTATATGTCAATCGCTGGTTGGTCTTCCCAATCTTGTATTTTCTTTTCTTCTTTGAGAACCTTTTGATAGAATTAGTGTGAGGCCCTACCCCGAACCATCATAGCATTTTAGTTATTTTCATGTTGGACCTACTATTGATACTACATTTTGATGCATTATGGACATAGATTTTATATGATCTAGTATTTGGAAAACATTGATATGATTATGTCATTACTTTGATTTGCAGTACTTTATTTTCATGCTAGAAAATTATGGATGCATGCTCTATAAACAATTTAATTCCATGATGATTATGACGATGTCATTTGGTAGATAATTGGAAACTTGATTGTTATAAATGAAATTATATGCGATGTTTGAATTGTATTCTTTCCATATGATAATATTATATGAGATTTTTGGAATTACTAATGTGCAAAGTGAGATGTGTAAGAAAATTAATCCATGTGACCATGGAAAATATTCGGCGAATCAAGCGTACACCTATATGCGTTTGTGAAGCCAAGGGTTGTGTATTTGGAGAGACAACACCTCGTTTGTAAATGTGTTTTAATTTGTAAATGTTATGCTTGGATGTGTGTTTAATTTGGAAATTTTTTAATTTATAAATTCCAAAAAAGGGGCATTTGCCATGTGTATTTTAGTGATGTGTAATTCTTTTTGTGCTATCACTTGACACATGTGTTGTAAGATGAGTTGGCAATGACATGTCCCTTTGAAGGAAATTTGTTTTACCAATGCATTTTTCAATTATCCTAGTATGGTCCCAAGAAAGTCTTGGATAGGGAGCCATTAGAAAGGTCAACTCAGGGTTGACCCGTAGGTAAACTTTGGGTGAGTTTCTAGGGGTTAAACTAACTCATAGGGTCAAGTTAGGGGCATTTTTAGTGGGCCATATGATGTACCTATGGATGACGACAAAATTTAGCCATGTGTCCACTCCCTAGGGACTGTTAGTCACCCAAAAAGTTGAGTTTTTCAAGTTGGCCAAATTTTAACTTTTGAGGAGCCTACTTAGGTTAGACAACCCTCCTCATGAGTAACATTTCTCTTCCCCATTCATTTTACCTTTTTGAGGTGCCTTGGCTAGAGATTTTGTAAGGTGTTGGGAAGACCAACCAATGAACATTCCTCACGCTTCCTAAGAGGATTGGAAAGAGTGAGGAGTGTCTTCTTAGGGAATAGTTTGGGAGGGAGAAGTTTGATCACCCACTCTCCATTTTGGAGACTTAGATTCTTGAGTAGTTTTTGTAAGTTTTTGGAAGGTTTTTGGCTAAGTCTTGAGGGGAAAAAATAGTGGATTTGGGCAGCTATTCTACAAGATTCATCATCCTTTTGGCAGATTTAAGCTTGGTTGTTTTTCTAGCTCATGTGTGTTGTTGTAGTTTTGAAAATATTGCTTGTTATAGTTGATTTCATTGTTGATATCTTAATGTGTTAGGAAGATTGTTGAGTTCTTCCCTATGTGATTCTTTTATTTTGTTATTGTGATTCTTTTGAGTTTTATTTTGGGAGTTTTCAAGGCCAAACTCACCCTTGGGAGGGTAGAGTGGCCTTGGGGTGAAGGGTTGTTTGATAGCCTATGAGTGTAGAGGCTCTCTTTGTAAGAGAGTGATTTACAAGGGGTTATGAGACCCTTGCTACATAGTATTTTGTTTATGCAATGGGGGTCATATGGGGAGTTTGTTGGCTTGTATGTCTTGGGGGACATAAGGAATTGTTGGGACAAGTTTGGAACTTTTGGATGTGTTTATTTTGCAGCCTTGCAATGGCATTATCATCTCCTACTTGCAGAATTCACCTCTAGGTATATGGTCCACCTTCACCCCACTTGAAAAGTCACATAAGTGACATTGTTTATCCTTGGGTTCGGAGTGTTAATGTTGTTGTGATTTTCCTTGCTTGTATGTGTGTATCTTGTCTAGCCTTGGTTCTCCTAGCTTGGGGGTGGCTTTTTTTAAGCCTAGGTTGGGAGGTGAGCCTCCATAGTCACTACCTACAAGTATTTATTGCATGTTTGTTTGAGAAAAGATTGGAAGGAAAATCTTTGAGTGGATCCTATTTTTATTTTGTATTAAGAAAGTAGATGTATTTGTAAGCCCTCATTTGGTATAAATATGAGGCTTGACTTTGTAATCTCCCTATTTTAGTGAAGGAAATCAAGATGTAATAAACATATTTATTTGATTAGTTCATTATAAGAAATAAATAGTAAAGAAGAATTTGAGTTATTTCAATAATTCTGTTTACTGCTTGTGAAAGATGAAAATAAACTTGCTTTCTGTTTTTATTTAATAGTAAAATGAAAACATGTTAAAAGAGAAAAATAGATGTAGCTTTAGGTTGTTTCATTTTTCTTTTATGTTATTCCCTAAGAAAAAAAGAAATGAAATTATCTAAATGCTAGTAGTGCAGTTTTTAATAAAAGAGGAGAAATATTTATTTATGTCTATAGTTAAACACCAAAAATTATTAGGCAACTTAGAAATGGTATTTAATCTTACAACGCATCTTGTTGTTATTAAACCAATGAATTTTAGAAAGGTTTATATTGCAGTTGTAAATAAAATCATTTATGCTGATTTTTCTATTCTGTAAATACATTTATTGCTATTATATTTTTTTTCAAATCTGGAAAATACATGTAGAAATGGAAAGTATTTTTGTAAATCTAGTTATAGTTAACTTAAAGAAAAAGGAGAAACTATATGTTATTTAAAAGAAAATAGAAGCTATTCTATTATGTTATTTATGAAGATATGAAAAGAAACTGATTTAAATATATATATATATATATATATATATATATATAGTAATGACTATGACTAATGTTTTAAAAAATAAACTGCATCTAACTGTTGTATTTATTCTAAAATAAAATGAATAATACATATTCTGCATCAAAGTTGAAATAAATAGATTTAATAAACTATGAGAAATGTGGAAATCAAGGAAATGTTAATTTATTCTAAGTATTCTGGTTTTTTCATATTAAAATTCTGAGAATAGTTTGCAAAAAAATAAAATACTCATGTACATATGTACCCTAAAATATAGATTATAATGCTTGTTGTTAAAACCCAGGGATATATATATATATATATATATATATATATATATATATATATATATATATATATATATATATATATATATATATATATATATATATATATATATTAATGTTTTATAAAAAAAATAATAACCTAGCCAGCCACTATGGGCAATTACAGTGGGTGGCTGCTGCCACTGTGCTTAACCACGGTTGGCAACACGGGGCCGCCACTGTGGGTAACCACAATGGGTGACATGGGGCCACCACTGTGGGTATCCACAGTGAGCGGCACACGGTCGCCAATGTGGGTAACTGCAGTGGTTTCCGAGTGCCCCTCTACCCTTTGCCATGCTAATCCCCCCTCCCGTCCTCCACCATGGCCGCCTCCTTCGGCCTCCCTTCACCCATGTCACCGCCCTGTTCAACACACAACAAAAAAAGAAAGAGAAGAATTTAGAACAAGCAGCCCTAACCCAATTTCGGGCTAGGGTTAGCTTGATAAGAATAAAAGATAAAAAGAGAGGAAAGAGTTAGTATAAAAGAATAAATCAACCCTTGTTAGGGTTCGGATTAAAATATTAATATAAATGAAATGAGGGGGAAATTCCTTTTGAAATTTGAATTTAATTAGCCCCCCATTTATCTATAGTCAATGTGTAGGATTAATTAACCCCTAGTATTAATGTAAACTTTTGACCTATGAGGTCATTGTTGGTCAATTATATAATAGTTGGAATTTAAATATCTAAGGGGATTTAATTCAACTTTAATATAAAATTATTATTTTCCTTGGCAAATATTATAATTGATTTGGTTAACTTTATTAGTTAAATTTTAAAAGCATATTTGAGTAAGTTCAATTAATTATTTTTAATATGAGATAACATTATTTCATTTAGTGTTGAGTATTTTAAATACAGTTGAGATAGTTAATATCTCTTGATCCTTTGGGGAAAATTTTAATTAGGAAAAATTAATTAAGTAAAATTAATTAATTAAGTTGCGAAAACCCTTTTTAAGGAATAGTTAGTCTACTCTAATTATTGACGCATTAATGACAAAGTTGAATTAAATCAACTTAGGAAACCAATCTATTTAACCCTGCGTAAAAAGGTCCAAGCAGTCCATCATCACAGAAGTCAAGAGTTTTTTAGGTGTAGTTCAGTACTGGAGGAAGTTCATTGCAAACTTCTCTTTTATTGCTTCATCATTGCACACATTGACCAGTACGAAGGCAAATTTTCAGTGGGGAGGCCCACAACAGAAGGCTTTCAACACTTTGAAGGAAAAGTTAAGCACTGCACCAGTTCTAGCTTTACCAAATTTACATCAACCATTTGAGATCAAGAAAGATGCGAGTGGGTTTGCCTTGGGAGCTGTACTCATGCAAGGAGGTAAACCAATCTGCTACCACTCTAAAACTTTTTCAGACGTAGTAAGTAACTATCCCACTTATGATAAGGAACTCTATGCTTTAGTTTAGAGTGTTAAGAAATGGAAACACTACTTAATGGGCAAAGAAACTGTAATCCACACTGATCATCAGCCACTTCAGTATTTGCACTCACAGTCTAAACTGCAACAAAGTAGGCATTTTAGGTGGATGGGTTTTCTTCAACAGTTTCATTTGGTAATTAAGTATAAGAAAGGTGTCCATAACAAATTAGCAAATATGCTCTCTAGGCCTCCAATTAAGAATGCTTTGATAATCCTTAAAAATAGTTCCATGGTTCGTGAAAGTTTTCAGGAACAATATGCTAATGATGAGAACTTTAAGGATATATATGCAATTTTAATCCAAGGTAAACATGTAGAAGAAAAAGATTACTATGTGCAGGATAACTTGTTGTACCACTTGGGTAAACTATGTGTTCCTAAAGATGAACAGGCACAGGTGATTCGAGAAGCACATACCTCTTTGATTGCAGGGCATTTCAGGGTAAGTAAAACATTGGTTCAATTGCAGAAGTATTGTTACTGGCCTCATATGCAGGAAACTATTACAAAGTATATAAAGGGATGTGTAATGTGTGCAACCAGTAAACCAAGTAACAGGAAATTGGGTTTGTAATCACCTTTACCTGTACCATCCCGTCCATGGGAAAGTGTGTCTATGGACTTTGTGGGGGGTTTACCTATGTCTAGGAAGGGTCATGATTATTTGTATGTTGTTGTTGATCGGTTCAGCAAAATGTGTATTTTAATGCCATGTTAGGGTTTAGGGTTTAGGGTTTAGGGTTTTATATTAAAGATTATATTAAAGGATTATATTAAAGATTATATTAAAGATTATATTGGTGAGTCTTGTAGTTTTCTTGGCTCTATTCCAACTGTGCTTCTACTGCCTGATGGATTTCTTGGACCTTCTGGATGAACTTTAAATCCCTTTCTGCATCATGGCATCCATCTACAACATCGTCCTTTCCAAAAGCAAAGTCCATTGGTGTCTTTGGCAAGTAGCCAAAGCAAGTCTCAAAAGGAGACCTCTTTGTAGAAGAATGTGTTGCATGGTTGTAAGCATGTTGCACATAATGAAGATTCTCATCCCACAACTTAGGATGCTTGCTACAGTAACCTCTAAGAAGATGAACAACTGTCCTGTTGACTACCTCTGTCTGTCCATCAGTCTGTGGATGGAAGGCTATACTCTTCTTCAGCTTGGTGTCCATGAGTCCCCACAAAGATGACCAAAATTCCCCTAAGAATCGAGAATATCGATCTGATACAATAGAAGTAGGTAACCCAAAATGAACCCATACAAATTGGAAGTACATATGAGCTGTCAGTTCAGCAGTGACCTGTTTCTTACATGGCATTAAAATACACATTTTGCTAAACCGATCAGCAACAACATACAAATAATCATGACCCTTCCTAGACATAGGTAAACCCCCCACAAAGTCCATAGACACACTTTCCCATGGATGGGATGGTACAAGTAAAGGTGTGTACAAACCCAATTTCCTGTTACTTGGTTTACTAGTTGCACACATTACACATCCCTTTATATACTTTGTAATATCTTCCTGCATATGAGGCCAGTAACAATACTTCTGCAATTGAACCAATGTTTTACTTACCCTGAAATGCCCTGCAATCAAAGAGGTATGTGCTTCTCGAATCACCTATGCCTATTCATCTTTAGGAACACATAGTTTACCCAAGTGGTACAACAAGTTATCCTGCACATAGTAATCTTTTTCTTCTACATGTTTACCTTGGATTAAAACTACATATATATCCTTAAAGTTCTCATCATTAGCATATTGTTCCTGAAAAACTTTCATGAACCATGGAGCTATTTTTAAGGATTATCAAAGCATTCTTAATTGGAGGCCTAGAGAGCATATCTGCTACTTTGTTATGGACACCTTTCTTATACTTAATTACCAAATGAAACTGTTGAAGAAAACCCATCCACCTAAAATGCCTACTTTGTTGCAGTTTAGACTGTGAGTGCAAATACTGAAGTGGCTGATGATCAGTGTGGATTACAGTTTCTTTGCCCATTAAGTAGTGTTTCTATTTCCTAACACTCTGAACAAAAGCATAGAGTTCCTTATCATAAGTGGGATAGTTACTTACTGCGCCTGAAAAAGTTTCAGAGTGGTAGCAGACTGGTTTACCTCCTTGCATGAGTACAGCTCCCATGGCAAACCCACTCGCATCTGTCCAAATCTCAAATGGTTGATGTAAATCTGGTAAAGCTAGAACTGGTGCAGTGCTTAAATTTTCCTTCAAAGTGTTGAAAGCCTTCTGTTGTGGACCTCCCCACTAAAAAGTTGCCTTCATACTGGTCAATGCGTGCAATGATGAAGCAATAAAAGAGAAGTTTGCAATGAACTTCCTCCAGTACTGAACTGCACCTAAAAAACTCCTGACTTCTATGACTGTACTTGGCTTAGGCCATTTTACAATACAATCGACCTTCGCAGGGTCTACTTTTAGTTGACCATTCCCTACGACATAGCCTAGGTACACTAAGGATGTCTTAGCAAACTCGCATTTAGACATCTTTACAAAAAGTTTTTCTTTCCTTAATACATCAAGGATTTTTTTAACATGAATTACATGATCTTCCCAAGACTTGCTGAATACAAGAATATCATCTAGGTAGACTATG
This sequence comes from Cryptomeria japonica, assembly GCF_030272615.1. NCBI lineage: Eukaryota > Viridiplantae > Streptophyta > Pinopsida > Cupressales > Cupressaceae > Cryptomeria > Cryptomeria japonica. The sequence goes on from NC_081414.1 coordinate 142,211,888, forward strand.
ACAAAATCATCAATAAAAGGACGAAAAACATCATTCATGACTCTCATGAATGTAGCAATCCATCAGGCAGGAGAAGCACAGTTGGAATAGAGCCAAGCAAAATACAAGGCTCTCCATGACAAGCATCGCATAGATCATCATTTTCAGGTTGGTGACCGTGTTTGGTTAGATATCAGCAAGGAAAGAATGCAAGTTGAAGGAAGGAAGTTGAAGCCAATCAGATATGGTCCTTTTGAGATCTTGGAAAAGATCGGTACCAATGCCTTCTGCCTTAATCTTCCTCCATACATGCAGATTTACTCAGTTGTCAATGTTGAGAATCTGAAGTTGTATGAACCTCCAATGATCTTGGATGAAGACACTGACATACAGGTTCCATTAGTTGATGATCTCTCACCAGAGTACATGTCAGAGTTGCCAGAAGATGTTATCCTTGACAAGAATGTTAGAACATCACAAAGAGGACCAATTGAATACCTCGAAGTGGGACTAAAGGGGATGCATCCAAGAAAGGCAAGCTAGATGGAGATTGGTAAAGTGAGGGAACTTTATCCTCACTTAATTTCCAAGTAATCAAACTTTCAGAGGTTCGAAAGCTCTCCAATGGGGAGGCTTGATCCAGGGGATATTTTCACCAAAAAATTGAAGTATCTCCAAAGCTCCAAAAATCAGCATCATGGTAAAGTTCTTGAGATCCTGAATCCAATGCAACTTGAATAGGCAAAAAAGGAGTCCATACGTCCGAGTTATGGCCGGTCAAAGTTTGGTCAAACCAAGTATGGAGGCAGTCAAAAGGTAAAAAACAATCATCCCAAAAGTGATCAACAATGGGTTTCAAATTAAAGAGCTCGTCGAAAGCTTTCCAACGATGTTCGTTTCATCAAAAATGAAGTCCGTATGAGAAAGTTATGGCAGTTTGCATGTTATTTTATTAAAAAAAGTTGGATAATGGGTGGAGAGATTCGAACCCATAACAACTTGAAACTAATTTTCCACCTTCACCGCTAAACCTCAACTTGCACATGCTAATTATAGGCGGCAGTTTTATTTTAATCTTTATCCGAATCGCCTTCTACTTAAAAAGAAGCCGGTGGGGTTTGAACCCTTGACCACCGACCTCCTAAAATTTCAGGCGGCCGTTGTGCTATGTATAGCATTTGGTATTATATTGGCATGTTTTATATTTGAACATTACTTTAAACCGCTAACCTTATTTAAATAAGGTTATTTGTTAAAAACAAACCCCTAATAATGGAGTAAAATCCAAACCATAAAATGGAAAGAGGATATCTACGGGATTATTTTTTGGTTTTGGTGGTTTTAGCCTAATTATGGCTAATTTTATGTATAAAAGGGGGTATTAGGCCTTTGAAAATCATCTAGGTGATGAGAAGGAGATTATGAACTGGAAGGCTTGCTGATTATTCCTGCACATTGGAGAATAAAGTTGCCATTGTGCTTGAAGGGAATATCTTGTAACATTTGTAATTGTTTTTGGAGCTAATTGGATCGGTTCCCCTATTGGAGCAGGACCCTGTGAGGCCTCACCTCGACTCAGTTTGACATTCAGTGGATTTTATATTTTAGACTACTATGGATACTTTGTTTTGATGCATTTTGAGATTTAGAACTTTTATGACTTCAGGATATTGGATAACATTGCTATGAATTGATGTTTTACTTACATGCTTTATGAGATAGAACACTACATGATTATTAGATAGAATGATATTGCAATGATAGATGTCGTTAATGAAGTTGCAGGACTTTACTTTGAATATAGAACTATGATGTATGTTTAGTTTATGTGAATTGGGATGAAAATTGCTTATGTGAATTTGCTTGACAAAAGATGTATTCAATCTGTGCAGATGAAAATTGTATGCAAGTAATGATGTGCATTGTTATATTATTGAATTATATTTTATATGAATATTTGGGAGTACTAATGTGTACATTGAGATGCGCAGGAAATTTACCATGTGACCATGGAAAATTACGGAGAATCAAACCTAGACTTATGTATGTTCGTAAAGCCAGGGTTTGTCTATTTGGAGAGACAACACCCCGTTTGTGTTGTATTTTATTCGTATCAGTATATGCTGCATGTGTGTTTTGTGTTATTTAAATTTATTGTGTAAAAACCTCAAGAGACAATTTCATGTTTATTTTTGTAAAAGTATTTTATTAGTGTCACTTGACACATGTGAGGATTTAAATTTTAATATTTTATCTTGTCTCTTGATGGGAAAGTGTTAATTATTATTAATTTTAAATAAAATAATGTGTTGTCAAAAAGATATTTTGAGAATATAATATTTGGTGTGGTCAACTTATGTTTGACCCGAAAATAAACTTCAGAGGGGTTTAAAATGGGTTAAATGAACACCTAGGGGTAGTTTTTTAGGGTTTCCTAAAGCCCATAAGGTATACCTAGGGGTTAGGGGTAATTTTAGGCAAGTTTCTACTTTATTATGATCTTTTTAACGCTTTAAAAATTGGCTTTTTTGAGTTGAGCGAAAATTGAAAATTGAAGGAAAATCAAATCCAGATTTTCCCTCTTGGAAGGAAAGTCTTTTTGCATTTTTGCTTTCTTCCTTCCTTTTGTTGATTTTTTTCTTAGAATCCTGTGAGAACTCAGTGAGTGAGCTTCTTAAGGAAGATTTTTGGGAATAGCTGATTAATCACCCACTCTCCATTTTTGGAGACAGAAGAAAATTTGGAAAATAATGTTATGGGATAAAGAAATTGATTAAGGAAAAATAAAGAATTGTGGACTGGGCAGCTCTTCTTCAGATATCATTATAACCTTTGGGCAGAATAAGGTTGGTTTCATTTTTACTTTTAATGTCTAGTTTTGTTTATTTCTGAAAGTTGTTGAAGAAGGAAATCTGTATTCTTGAAAATGGATGTTTGAAAAACTTTTGGTTTGATTTTTGAATGAATGTGTTTTGGGAGTTTTCTCAAGATCTCTCTTTCTCTTGGGAGAGAAGAGGATCTTGAGGGTGGTAGCAGTGACAGCCCTCGAGTGAGAGACTCTCTTTAGAGAGCGATCACAAGGGATCTTTGTGTGACCCTTGCTGCATGGCCTGTTTGTGCAATGGGGGTCATAAGGAGGGTTATAAGGCTAAAATGCCTTTGGGGGCCATAAGGATTATGGGGTTGAGATTTGATATGTTATTTGTGCCATGAGGTGGCTTCTTGTTATTACATACTTGCAGATTCTCCTCAGGGTATTTGGTCCACTACCACCCTTTGAAAATGTTCACCACCAGAGTGTGGTGCTGTGAAAGCCAGGTTGGGAATGTGTCTGGAATATTTGTATGTTTGTGTTTCTTTGTGTTTGCCTGTTTGATACCCGTCTAGGAATTGGTTCTCCGAGCTCGGGGGTGGCTACCAGTTAGCCTAGGCTGGGAGGTGAGCACTCCGTGGTCAGATTTGTGTTTTCTATTATGCAGGAAATCCAGAGGAAAGAGGATAGAAATTCATGAAAGATATTCAGAAGATGGAATTTTGAAGATATTGGAATTCAGTTGCAGATGTTGTTTTAAAGTTGTTGTGAATAAATGCCTCATTCAAAAAAAAAAGAGAAGCAAGTTGTAATTTTGTAATTTCAGATTTGAAGTCTTATTGTTGTGACTGTTCAGAGAAAACATTCTGTGAATTTGGTAGTATATATATTAGAGATGTTTTAAAGAAAGAGAAAAGGCTTGATTTTACTTCTAGTATATTTGAAAAAGGAAAGTAAATTAGTGATGCATGCAAAGCTTCTTGTTTTATGAAGGAAATAAAAAAGTCTGTTTTCATTTAGATTTTTTACCTGTATTTTTAATTAAGTCAAATTAGAAGTTTATTTAAGCTGGAAGCTTTTAAGTATTTTAGATAGCAAGAAAAGTTGGTTTATGTGAATATTTTATTTAAAGAAATATTAAAGGATTTCTTATTACAAAAAAAAACGAATAATGAATCCTTGTGGAATACTATAGATTGTATTAACTTTAATTTAGAAGTTTTTTTTTTTTATGCATTTAAATTGGTATATATATATAGATATATATATATATATATTTTATATATTTGATTTATCTTAAGGTCATCTTTTTCCTTTATTTTATTAGCATAAAAAAAGATTGCATGTAATAATTCCCTTTTAAAAAAAAATATGTAAATTTTATTTGGAATTAAATTTATCTTGTTATTTACGCATGTTAACTTTTTTGTAAATACCGTATATATTTATATATATATACATATATATATATAAATATATATATTTATATATATATATATATATACATATTTAAATGTTAATGTGTTTTAAAAAAAATTTAATTTTAAAAAAAAAAATTTATGTTGGGGACCCCGCGGGTTCCACTGTGTGTACGCACAGTGGACGCCCGCGCGGCGCCCACTGTGTGCACACACAGTGGAGCCGCTTGCGGCTCCCACTGTGTGGGCACACAGTGGACGGCCGCGGCCGCCACTGTGTGGCCACACAGTGGTGCCGCCAGCGGCGCCCACTGTGTGGGCACACAGTGGTGCCGCGGCGCCACTGTGCGCTCACACAGTGGTGCGCGCGGCCAGCCGCCACTCGAAACCCCCCCCCCCGTGACCTGCAACTTGGAATTCATGGCCGCTGGTTAGGCCTTCGGCCCAGCATGTAAATCGCCTGTTAAAAAGAAAAAAAAAAGGGGTTAATCCCTAGCCCGAAAGGGGCTAGGGTAATTTAAATATAAAAAAAAAAATATAAATAAGTATATTATTTAGTGTGGTAAATAATTATAAAAGAAATTAGAACCCTAATTAGGGTTGGGCAACAATATGGATTTTAATGAGGACATTATAATGGTAATTAAAATTTAGAGTTAAAATATCTGCCATTTAAGTAAAATATATATATATATATATTTCCATATATATATATGGGAATATATATATGTAATTTTTATGAATTTATTTGAGCATTTTGTATAAGTAATTAAAATATAAATATATAAATATATGCATAATCAAATATGTATATATGTATATATTTATTTAATACTGATTTTAATTTTGGTTAAATTATATAGAGGTATTTAAAGAAAAGATTTGAAAAGACTATATAGTCATATTGGAGGAAAAATTAAAATATCTCTCCTAATACTGTTAGTATGAATAATTTAATAAAACTATTAATTTAAATATCTTTTGGAGATAAAATTTAAACCAGTAGGTTATTCCGCAATGTGAATATAACTGAATGTCGATGCTTCGTTCGTTTCAGAATGAGCTCGAATTTATTAATGAAATTTTCGTTAACGCCTGTCGCAAGAGTGTGCTTGTTAATTAAATTTAGCATCTTTTAAAAAAAAAATTGTTCCGTTTTTGCCCTAAATTTTGGGCATGACAGACCCGGAGACGTAGTCCAACCCGCAGATGAATTCCATTATCAATTGTGTTTTGTCTTCTATCTTTCTATTCTCTTTCTTTCAGTTCATTACCTTTATTATGCTTTATTTGTTTAAGTATTTCAATTGTGTTAAATTGCTTAATTAAAGCTTTGAATTAACTTATGTAATTGCTATAAGCATTCGTCTATAATCGTCATAGATCCTAATCAGATCAAATGTGTAGGATTAATTAACCCCTAGTATTAATGTAAACTTTTGACCTATGAGGTCATTGTTGGTCAATTATATAATAGTTGGAATTTAAATATCTAAGGGGATTTAATTCGACTTTAATATAAAATTATTTTTTTTCTTGGCAAATATTATAATTGATTTGGTTAACTTTATTAGTTAAATTTAAAAGCGTATTAGAGTATGTTCAATTAATTATTTTTAATATGAGATAACATTATTTCATTTAGTGTTGAGTATTTTAAATATGGTTGAGATAGTTAATATCTCTTGATCCTTTGGGGAGAATTTTAATTAGGAAAAATTAATTAAGTAAAATTAATTAATTAAGTTGCGACAACCCTTTTTAAGGAGTAGTTAGTCTACTCTAATTATTGACTCATTAATCACAGAGTTGAATTAAATCAACTTAGGAAACCAGTCTATTTAACCCTAAGTTAACCCTTAGTTAAGACAAAACTTATTTATTCCTTTTTAAATGTAGATTATTTAATGTATTTGTGTTGTTTTAAAAAAAATTTATTCTGTTATTGCCCTAAAGTTTGGGCATGACATTTTGGTATCAGAGAAAGGTTTCTAGCACTAGGAACCTTTCTCCATTACGTTTCACTTTTAATATTATTTTTTCTATGAATTGTTATTATTTATTTATTTACTTTATTTTATTTTATTGATTTAAGGATGCCACCAGTTACGCGACAAGCTCGTAAGCATAGTAGGGATTCTAGATGTGCTTGCATGGCATGTGAGGATGTTGTACCGGATGAGCCGGATCCAGAAAGGGATCAAGAAACTCCTCCCGAACAACTGATTGACCCCAACAGAGACATTTTGGTTGCACTTCAAAACCTGATAGGAATAGTTCAGCATAGACTCCCAACAATAGATCGTCAGGCAGAACACCAAAATTCTAGGAGTCATAGATCCATAGCTAGGGAGCGAAGTAGGAGTCCACCTCCTAACTGTATAGAGGCCCAGGCTAAGCATGAACCTAAGTCAAGTCATCTAATTGAGGCACCTCTAGTAGTGGCACCAATTATTTTTGGGAGAGCACCTCGTGATCCCGAGGATCAAATCAAAGAGATTCTACGTCTTTAGCCACCATCTTTTGTAGGATCTACCGATGGGGTAGAGGATGAGGCTTGGATTTTGAGTCTAGAGAGGTTCTTCGGATTGCTTCCCTATGAGAGTAATTTGAAGGCACGAATTTCCATTCACCTTCTGAGAGGGATGGCTTCTACATGGTGGAGGCAAGAGGAGTACAAGAATGATTTAGTTGGGGACACTATCACTTGGGACATCTTTACAGAGAGATTCAAAGATAGGTACCTATCAAAACACTATAGGCAGCAGGATTGACAAGTTCCATGACCTTCAACAGAAGGGTCTCTCTGTGTCCCAGTATGAGAGAAAGTTATTTGAGCTCTTACCCTATGTTGACTACCTGAAGGATGAGAAGTTACTCATCAACTGACTTATCAGAGGATTGAACGTCGGGAGAGCAGGACCAGTTAGGATGGCAGCTCCAGGGAGCCTTTGATTTGCCGTGGAGAAGGCCTTGATATCGGAAGAGATCTAGGGTAGATCATAGGACATGTGGGATCAACATCAGAACCAAAACCCTATACCATACTCTTTTGGGTTTCAAAAACCCCACCGGAAGGGTAACCATAGGAATTCATTAGGGTCCTTTAAACCCCCTCCATTGTAGTAGCCACAACAGAATCTGAGGCAAAGGCCTCCATAGGGCCAGTAGGGATTTAAGCCCAAGCAGTGGCATTCAGAGGGTCCTAGGTAGGATGAGCAATCACAAGGTCCTTACACACCTCTAGCACACACTCAGTAGTCCTCCAGGGGTGGTTTCAATGGTTCAAGCAGGACAAGAGGACAGGGATACTCTAGGCCATAGGGTGTTCAGTTTCAAATAGATGGTGCTTGTTTCACTTGTGGGGCCATGGGGCACATGGCGAGAGAGTTTCCACAGGGTCAGATGGCAGGAAATTAGAGGATGGCAGGTTCAAAGCCTATAGTTGGGGAAATGGGTAAGTCCCATAGAGTCTTTGTAGTGGTTAACAACTGCCAGGCAGAGCATCAGGCCATAGTCATAGAGGTCGCAGGTATGATCAGAGGTAGCAGTGTTTCTATCTTGTTTGATTCAAGAGCTACAGATTCTTTTATATCTCCATTGGTAGTGTAGCATTGTGGGCTAGTGGCATCTAGGCAAAGTGTTAGTTGGGAAGTGGAGTTGGCTTCAGGAGATAGACTGTCTATTGAGTCAGTAGTTAGGGGTTGTCACCTTCAGATTGGGAGTACAACCATCTTAGTAGACCTTCGAGTCACACCTATAGGATCTTATGGCATTGATTGGCTATACACCCATAGAGCCAAGATGGATTGTCACCAGAAAAAGATTGAGTGTGTGGACAATCAGGGTACCTCCATAGTTATTTCAGGGATTCAAAGGCCCGTATCACCTCGTATGATTTCCTCTATGTAGCTTAAGCAGAGCATGCGAAAGGGATGTCAATTGTTTTCCATCACTATCAGTGATAGAGATGAAGAGAATGAGAAGGATCCTTCCCTATATGATCATCCCATCCTTGAGGAATTTGCAGATGTGTTTCCTTCCGAGCTACCTAGTATGCCACCTAACAGAGAGATTGATTTCCACATAGATCTTGTACCAGGAGCTAAGCCGGTTTCGAGAGCACCATATAGGATGACCACAAATGAGCTTAATGAGATCAAGATGTAGCTTGAGGAACTCTTAGAGAAGGGTCACATTTGTCCTAGTGTCTCCCCTTGGGGCACACCAGTAATCTTCATGAAGAAGAAGGATGGATCCCTTTGGTTATGTATGGATTATAGGCATTTGAACAAAGTGACCATTAAGAACTGATATCCCTTGTCCAGGATCAATGACTTATTTTATTAGCTTCAGGATGCCAAAGTGTTTTCCAAGATAGACCTAAAGTTAGGGTACCATCAATTGAGGATTGTAGAGAATGATATCCACAAGACCGCTTTTCGTACCAGGTATGGCCACTATGAGTTCATTGTGGTCCCATTCGGTCTTACGAATGCTCCAGCTGTATTCATGAGTCTCATGAATGGGGTATTCCACACTTTCCTTGACCAATTTGTGATTGTGTTCCTCGATGACATATTGATATATTCTCGGAATGAGAAGGAGCATGAGGAGCACTTAAGACAGGTATTGTAGTGTTTGAGAGACAATCAGTTGTATGGTAACCTGTCAAAGTGTGCATTCTTTAGATCAGAGGTCAAATATTTAGAAAATGTTATATTCGGTGATGGGATCTTAGTTAACCCATCGAAGGTCAGAGCTATTATGGATTGGCTAGTGCCAACTAGTGTGACAAAAGTCAGGTGTTTCATGGGTCTAGCAGGGTACTACAGATGCTTCATTGAGGGTTTCTCTAGGGTTACACATCTTATTACATCCCTTCAATGAAAGGGAAATAAATTTGAGTGGACAGAAAGGTGTGAGAAGGCCTTTTAGGATCTAAAAAGGGCACTCACTAGTGCACATATTCTTGTTGTGCCAAACCCCTCAACTGATTTCATGGTATGCATAGATGCTTCCTTGGATAGGTTAGGAGGAGTCCTTATGCAGGAGGGTCGAGTTATAGCATATGAGTCTAGGAAACTTGAGACTAATGAGCTTAACTACCCTACTCATGACCTTGAGCTTGCAGAAGTAGTGCATGCACTTGTGAGGTGGAGACACTTCCTTTTGGGTCATCATTTTGAGCTTCATTCAGATCATCAGAGCTTGCAGTACATATTCACTCAGCCCAATCTTAATGCTCATTAGAGAAGATTGATGGAGTTTTTATGTGAGTATGATTTTGATGTTCACTACATCAAGGGGAAAGAAAACGTAGTTGCCATTGCCTTGAGTAGGAGATGTCATGAGATATGCTCCATGTCTATGGACACAGATTTGAGAGGTCGTATATTGCAGTAGTTGCTAGAGGATGAGTGGTATTTAGAGGTATGTCAGGTAGTGCATTCTTAGGACACCCTAGAAGGGAAATATGCAAACTATTCATTAGAGTCTGATGGACTACTACGCCAAAGATGGCGCATCTATGTACCTTCTTCCAGAGGATTGCGTTATTTCATTATGTTGGAGGATCATAGAGCTCCTTATGTAGTGCATCCCAGAGTTAACAAGGTGCATGCAGATTTGAGACAGTTATATCATTGGCCAGGTATGCAGCAATTCATTATTGTACTAGTAGCCCGATGCCTTGAGTGCCAGAGAGTCAAGGCGGAGCACCGCCATCCAAGTGGGTTTCTCCAATCTCATGCAATACCAAAGTGGAAGTGGGATACTATATCAATGAAATTTGTCATTGGTCTTCCTATGTCAGCGCATCATCATGATGCCATCATGGTGATAGTTGACAAGTTGACCAAAGTAGCTCACTTCTCACCAGTCTAGACTACCTTCATAGCACTAGTAGTGGCATAGGTATTCTTGTGGGATATTGTCAAACTTCATGGCATTCCATGCAAGATTATCTCAACTAGAGACTCCCTCTTTACTTCTTCCTTTTGGAAGGCGTTATAGGCAACAATGTGTACCGGACTCAACTTCAGTACATCCTATCATCCGGAAATAGATGGACAGATAGAGAGGGTAAACTAGGTGTTAGAAGACATGCTCTGCATGTATGTCATGGATCATTAGACCTGATGGGAAGAGTACCTTCCGTTGGTAGAGTTTGCCTATAACAATGGGCATCACACTTCTTTGGGAATGCCACCTTTTCAGGCCTTGTATGGAAGACCTTGCAGAACACCTTTGAGTTGGGACCATATTGAGGATAGAGTAGCCATAGGTCTTGAGATGGTTTTTGATATGGAGTAGTAGGTGATTTTGATTAGACAATGCCTTAGAGAGGCACAAGATAGGTAGAAGAAGTATGCATATGTGAAGAGGATAGACCATAGCTTCATGATTGGGGATAGAGTTTTCTTGAGAGTGCGATCGCATAAGAGTCCAATCTACTATGGAAAGGGTTCTAAGCTCATACCTTTCTTTGTTGGACCATTCAAGATCCTTGAGAGGATAGGACCAGTTGCATATCGTCTAGCTTTGCCACCCAGCCTATCATGCATCCATGATGTGTTTCATGTATCAGTTATGAGGAAGTACATTTATGATGAGTCTCATATTTTGGATTGCGATGCCTTGCAGGTGGAGTTGGATGGGTAGCTAGCTTTGGAGCCCATCTGCATTTTGGCTTGCCGGACGCTGTCTCTTCAAGGTCGAGAGCTGGACCAGGTTAGGGTCCAATGGGATTGTTATGATGAGGTTATGGCATCATGGGAAGACGCATCGCAAATGAGATCTCAGTACCACCATCTTTTTGATGAACTCCAGGAGGAAGTTAATGCTTAGAGGGGGAGTGTGTGAGGCCCTACCCTGAGCTATCATAGCATTTTGGTTATTTTCATGTTGGACCTAATATTGATACTACATTTTGATGCATTATGGACATAGATTTTATATCATCCAGTGTTTGGATAACATTAATATGATTATGTCATTACTTTAATTTGCAGTACTTTGTTTTGATGATAGAAAATTGTGGGTGCATGCTCTATAAATGATTTAATTCCATGATGATTATGATGATGCCATTTAGCAGATTATTTTATGTGGATGTTATTAGATAATTGGAAACTTGATTATTATAAATGAAATTGTATGCGATGTCTGAATTGTATTCTTTCTATATGATAATATTATATGTGAATTTTGGAATTACTAATGTGCAAAGTGAGATGTGCAAGAAAATTATTCCATGTGACCATGGAAACTATTCGAAGAATCAAGCCTAGACCTATGTGTATTTGTGAAGCCAAGGGTTGTCTATGTAGAGAGACAACACCTCGTTTGTAAATGTGTTTTAATTTGTAAATGTTATGCTTGGATGTGTGTTTAATTTGGATATTTTTTAATTTATAAATTTCAAAAAAGGGGCATTTGTCATGTGTATTTTAGTGATGTGTAATTCTTTTTGTGGTGTCACTTGACACATGTGTTGTAAGATGAGCTAGCAATGACATGTCCCTTTGGAGGAAATTTGTTTTACCAATGCATTTTTCAATTATCCTAGTATGGTCCCAAGAAAGTCTTGGATAGGGAGCCATTAGAAAGGTCAACTCAGGGTTGACCCATATGTAAACTTTGGGTGAGTTTCTAGGGGGTTAAACTAACTCGTAGGGTCAAGTTAGGGGAAATTTTAGTTGGCCATATGATGTACCTATGGATGAAGGCCAAATTTAGCCATGTGTCCACTCCCTAGGGACTATTTAGTCACACCAAAAGTTGATTTTTTCAAGTTGGCCAAATTTCAACTTTTGAGGATCCTACCTAGGTTAGACAACTCTCCTCATGAGTGACATTGTTCTTCCCCATTCATTTTACCTTTTTGAGGTGCCTTGGCTAGAGAGTTTGTAAGGTGTTGGGAAGACCAACCAATGAACATCCCTCACCCTTCCCAAGAGAATTGGAAAGAGTGAGGAGTGTCTTCTTAGGGAATAGTTTGGGAGGGAGAAGTTTGATAACCCACTCTCCACTTTGGAGACTTAGATTTTTGAGTATTTTTTGTAAGTTTTTGGAAGGTTTTTGGCTAAGTCTTGAGGGGAAAAGATAGTGGATTTGGGTAGCTATTCTACAAGATTCATCATCCTTTTGGCAGATTTAAGCTTGGTTGTTTTTCTAAATCATGTATGTTGTTGTAGTTTTGTAAAGATTGCTTGTTATAGTTGTTTTCATTGTTGATAACTTAATGTGTTAGGAAGATTCTTGAGTTCTTCCCTATGTGATTCTTTTCTTTTGTTATTGTGATTATTTTTGAGTTTTGTTTTGGGAGCTTTCAAGGCGAAACTCACCCTTGGGAGGGTGGAGTGGCCTTGGGGTGAAGGGTTGTTTGATAGCCAATAATTGTAGAGGATCTCTTTGGAAGAGAGTGATTTACAAGGGGTTATGGGACCCTTGCTGCATAGTGTTTTGTTTATGCAATGGGGGTCATAAGGGGAGTTTGTTGGCTTGTATGCCTAGGGGGACATACGGAATTGTTGGGACAAGTTTGGAACTTGTGGATGTGTTTATTTTGTAGCCTTGCAATGACATTATGGTCTTGTACTTGCAGAATTCTCCTATAGGTATATGGTCCACCTTCACCCCACTTGAAAAGTCACATAAGTGACATTGTTTATCCTTTTATTGGGAGTGTTAATGTTGTTGTGAGTTTCCTTTCTTGTATGTGTATTGAATGTGTGTATCCCGTCTAGCCTTGGTTCTCCTACCTTGAAGGTGGCTTCTTGTAAGCCTAGGTTGGGAGTTGAGCCTCCATGGTCACTACCTAGAATTTTTTATTGCAAGTTTTCTTGGGAAAAGATTGGAAGGAAAAGCTTTGAGTAGATCCTATTATTAGTTTGTATTAAGAAAGTAGATGTATTGGTAAGCCCTCATTTGGTAGAAATGAGAGCCTTGACTTTGTAATCTCCCTATTTTAGTTAAGGAAATCAAGATGTAATAAACATATTTGTTTGATTATTTCATTACAAGAAATAAATTGTAAAGAAGAATTTGAGTTATTTCATTAATTCTGTTTACTGCTTGTAAAAGATGAAAATAAACTTGCTTTTTGTTTTTATTTAATAGTAAAATGAAAACATGTTAAAAAGGAAAAAGAGATGTATCTTTAAGTTGTTTCATTTTTCTTTTATGTTATTCCCTAAGAAAAAAAGAAATGAAATCATCTAAATGTTAGTAGTGGAATTTTTAATAAAAGAGAAGAAATATTTATTTATGTCTATAGTTAAACACCAAAAATTATTAGGCAACTTAGAGATGGTATTTAATATTACAATGCATCTTGTTGTTATTAAACCAATGGATTTTAGAAAGGTTTATATTGCAGTTGTAAATAAAATCATTTCTGCTAATTTTTCTACTTTGTAAATACATTTATTGCTATTATATTTTTTCTCAAATCTGGAAAATACATGTAGAAATGGAAAGTATTTTTGTAAATCTAGTTATAGTTAACTTAAAGCAAAAGGAGAAACTATATGTTATTTAAAAGAAAACATAAGCTATTCTATTCTGTTATTTATGAAGATATGAAAAGAAAAAGATTTAAAACAAGAAATATATATAAATAAATATAAATATAAATATATATAGATATAGATATAGATATATATCTATTGTAATGACTATGCCTAATATTTAAAAAAAAAAACTGTATCTAACTCTTGTATTTATTCTAAAATAAAATGAATAATACATATTCTACATCAAACTTTAAATATATAGATTTAATAAACTATGAGAAATGTGGAAATCAAGGAAATGCTAATTTATTCTAAGTATTTTGATTTTTCCATATTAAAAATCCTGAGAACAGTTTGCAAAAAAATAAAATACTCATGTATATATATGTACCCTAAAATATAGATTATAATGCTTGTTGTTAAAACCCAAGGATATATATATATATATATATATATATATATATATATATATATATATATATATGTTTTATTAAAATATATATAAAAATAATAATTAAAAAAATAAAAACAAAAAAATAATAATAACCTAGCTAGCCACCATGGGCAACCACAGTGGGTGGTTGCTGCCACTCTGGGTAACCACAGTAGGCGGCACGGGGCCGCCACTATGGTAACCATAATGGGTGACACGAGGCCACCACTATGGGTATCCACAGTGAGCGGCTCACAACCGCCATTGTGGGTATCCACAATGAGTGGCACACTTCCGCCACTGTGGATAACTGTAGTGGTGCCCGGGTGCCCGTCCGCTCTTTGCCATGCTAATTCCCCCTCCCGTCCTCCGCCATGGTCGCTTCCTTTGGCCTCCCTTCACCCATATCGCTGCCCTATTCAACACACACCAAAAAAAATAAAGAGAAGAATGTAGAACAAGTAGCCCTAACCCAATTTTGGGTTAGGGTTAGCTTGATAACGATAAAAGATAAAAAGAGAGGAAAGAGTTACTATAAAAGAATAAATCAACCCTAGCTAGGTTTAGGATTAAAATATAAATATAAATGAAATGAGGGGGAAATTCCTTTTGAAATTTGAAAAGAATTACCCCCCCATTTATCTATGGTCAATACATAGGATTAATTAACCCCTAATATTGACTAGGGTAAGATTGGCTCTTAATATAGACTTTAGTAGGGAAATGTGTGTAAGTATACACCTATATATATATGTTGGTTCATATATTTATTAATTATGTTATTTGGGATAAAAATCTTTTGGAAAATTTTATTAATGGAATTTTTAAAAGTATTAATGTAAACTTTTAACCTATGAGGTCATTGTCGGTCAATTATATAATAGTTGGAATTTAAATATCTAAGGGGATTTAAATTCGACTTTAATATAAAATGATTTTTTTCCTCGCAAATATTATAATTGATTTGATTAACTTTATTAGTTAAATTTAAAAGCATATTCGAGTATGTTCAATTAATTATTTTTAATATGAGATTACATTATTTCATTTAGTCTTGAGTACTTTAAATACAATTGAGATAGTTAATAACTCTTGATCCTTTTGGGAGAATTTTAATTAGGAAAAATTAATTAATTAAGTTGCAACAACCCTTTTTAAGGAATAGTCAGTCTACTCTAATTATTGACACATTAATGATAGAGTTGAATTAAATCAACTTAGGAAACTAGTCTATTTAACCCTGAGTTAACCCTTAGTTAAGACAAAACTTATTTACTCCTTTTTAAATGTATATTATTTAATGTATTTGTGTTGTTTTAAAAAAAAAAAAATTGTTTCATTATTGCCCAAAAGTTTGGGCATGACAATTAGGCTTGTCTTCTTTGTTCCTTTGTCCTTCTAGCACCTGAAATCCTGAATTGTACCTTACGTGCCATAAACTATTATAATAAAAACATGTAATACAAATAATCCATTTCCTGATTTACTCAATTTCATGCAAAACTAAACAGATCAGAAAATATAATAGGTATGAGAATAAAAACAACAAAACAACAACTTTCCCTAGAATGTGTGATACTAACAAAGCGATTGTGTGACCCTGGTCGGTCGATTACATGATACTAATGAAGAGATTGTGTGATGCGTTCCGCACGAATGCATAACATTGTCTGCTCGATTGCGTAGATCTATTTATGCGATTGCGTGATGGAAAGATCTATTCTAGAAATCCGTGCAACCTACAAAAAAAGAAGAAGAATAAATTTGTACAATCTGCAAAAATCACACAGAAAAATAGAGAGGTTAATTAGTTGTTGCTCACATCAAATTTAGCAAAATGTGCTATGCTCAAATTCATCATTGCCAAATAGGAAATAAGGACAATCACGAATTCCTTAACTATCTAAGCAATTCAAACGTAAAACCAATGAAATAGATGCAAAATGGAATTAAATTAAACAATATGAAACTCCCTATTGTGCATCATGGCTTCCATTGTTCTTATCTACTCTGTGGTATGATGACTCTCAGATATTGCGCTGGCAACCTACAATTGACACAAAGATTCAAAGTTCATGATTGAGAGGAATTGTGAGAAATGAATGCTCAATTTATAGATTTTTGGATGAGATTGATTGAAAGGTGAAACAAAATGATCAAGAGGTGGAACTCAGGTGAGCTCACATGCTGATTGATAGTTGAACTACTGACTTGGAGGTGAAATTGAATAGATTGAATAAATTAATTGAGTCAACTGGTTGAGTAAAAGCTAACTGAAGGAAGAAAAAGAATGATTGGAGGAAATAAAGAAGATGACAAAGCTAACTAGAAGATGGAAATAGATATTGGAGAGATAAATGATTTCATTAATTGATTGATTGAATTAATTAATTTAGCATGTGCTTGCACTTTAACTTAGATTTTCAATTTAATCTTTGCATGAGATTTTTATTCAAATAATAAAATTTATTTAATTCAAATTAGTATTTGAATATATTTAGAACTTGACTTTGATTTTCAATTTCATTTTTGAAATCATGCACATGTATTTGAATTTGGAAGAAATTGGAAGAATTAATTAAATGAAACTAGAATGAAATTAGAAGAACTAAAAGAATTAATTAGTTAATTAAATAATTTAAAGAAACTATTTAATTATTTTAGAAATGGACTTCAATTAAATAATAAAGATTATTTAAATTAAAGGTTTAAATTACAATTAATTAAATACTAAATATTTAATTAATATTTAGAAAAGGATTGAATGATTAATTGATTAGAGATAGAAATTGGGAATATAATTTATTTAAATAATAAAGATTATTTAAATTATGGAATTAAAAAGAATTAATTAAATAATTAATATTTAGAAATTGGTTAAATGATTAAATGATGATAGAATAGGAAATAGAATAATTAGTAAGATGATGAGGAAATATGAAATTAGAAGAATATCATTAATTAACTTAATTAAATAATTAAAGAATTATTTAATCAATTAGAGGAATAATTAGTACATGATCAATGAGACATTTTTAGGTGTCTACAACACATTCATTTGTCACTTTCTAAGTTTTTGGCACTATTCACTACAAAGGAGCCCACATACAAGCCATCATGCCTCGATGCTGACCTGAGTGACCTATGCAGACGGAGATCCTGCACCAATCTATACTCGTCGATCATCTGCTCGATGAGGTGAGTTGACTTTCGATTGACTGTATTTGACTTTGTCATATTTTCATAGTTTTAAGAATTGATGATGTCATCGCCTAGTCCAAGCTGAGGCCCACCCTTTGGACACCTAGGGGTCCTAGGGCGCACTAGTCCTCCTAGGGTGCCATGGTCCCAAGAGGGCACCATGGTCCCAGTAGGGCATCCTGGCCCATATAGGGTGCCCTGGTCCTTGTTGAAAGCGACCAACAGTGACACAAGATCAAGCGATGAATGCTAGAAATGATAGAATGATTGCATTGATTAGATGATGATAGATGATTAATCAATTACTGATGAGAGATTGCTTTAGATTTTTTAGACACTAAGGTACATCCCCAAGAATACCATCAGTCTCACCTTTTAGAGCCTTCTGGAGAAGACCCCAAGACTGACAGCAGGAGAGAGGGATTTGCTACATGCAGTGGGTTTGTGGGATGCAATGACCATGTTGGCCATCCAATTCCATTCTGCTATGTCGATGGTGTTGATGGAGAGGTGGGATGCAGATACCTCAACATTCTCACTAACTATGTGGGAGATGACAGTCACCCTAGAGGATGTATACCACATCCTGTGCCTACCCATTAGAGGAGAGACTATTAGATATCGATCCAACCGCATAGAGGAGGATTACATGAGAGAGAAAGTATATATTGTGGGGAGAGTGATATGCAGTGAGACAAGGGGTTGCATTATGGTAAGCTAGGTCCTACACCCTACAAGCAAGGTTCAATTGGTGAGATGACTCATTATTGTGACCCTTGCATTAGCTGTGTGCCCTAATGGGTATGGAACACATATGCACGGAGGACTCATCTACACCATACAAACCATGGAGAGACATAGGAGAGTATACTCTTGGGGTTGGAGCATGCTTGCACATCTCTATCACAACCTGGGAGAGTATGTGTTTGGACAGGGATGCAGCCATATAACATGCACACTACTATAGGTGTGGATGTTTGAGCATATTACATGCACTAGACTTGGTGGAGCCCCCATAGAGCTAGTCCCAGAGCAGCCTAGGGTATATGCTTATCCTCTTACCCATGAGTGGCGATTCGATGATCTCCTGTATTGGAGGTTGAGCATGGATAGATTGATAGCGGGCAGGATCATATGGAGATCCTATCTCAAGATGTCCATGTGGGAAGGTCTATGTAGATAGATGTTCAGTATGCAAAGGAACCATCTACTAGAGGGATGGTATAGCCACATAGTCATTCCTTTCTTCTTCGACTGAGTTTAGTGGTAGTTTGGGTTTGAGCAGTGTGTTCCTATTGACGTTCTTGTATACATCTGACACTCACGAGTAATGTCAAGGCTAGGAGCCATTCCTAGACCTATGAATGATAAGATCGACATCACCAATTTAGACTGATCAGAGTAGGATATAGCGATAGATTATAGAGATGATTCAGGTGGCAACTGATAGTACCTCACATGGTGCAGGAGAACATACCCTGGAACTATTTTCCCAATAGACTTCCCTAGAGGGAGCCCTAGACCATGCAGATAGTCTAGCGATGAAGAGGGATCTAATGCATTCAAGGAGGATTTAGATGATCAGGGTGACAACATAGAGGAGCAAGAGGTAGGTGGAGATGGAGGTGATCTTGATATCTAAGAGGGAGATCAGGATGGAGATGATGAGGAGGATGAGGACAAGGATGAGGAGGATGAGGATGAGGAGGACGAGGAGGATGAGGATGAGGACAAGGAGGACGAGCACGAGGATGAGGCTGAGGATGAGTTAGGTATAGTTCATTACTCCAGAGAGGATACCAGAGCCCTAGATCCACCAAGTCTCCCATAAGGGGTTCTGATCCTAATCTCCATTGACCCACACCGACTATATAGAGACAATACGAGTGGGGAGAGACTAGCAGGTCTCATTCTCAAGAAATCGTTGTCCACAATCCTCACTGGTGAGAGGGAGATCTAGGTAATGTGCCCTATTATTGATTAACATTGCATCCTACCTTCTTTAAATCTGATGATATAGAATGTTACCGATGAAAAATTTCTCTATCTTGCAGCTAGTGTCCAGGAGTGGTGTTCTTTGATTCGGAATGTAGTGATAGACCTTATTGTGATTGGGCATGTTTTGAGTTCTACATAGATACCACATAGATCCTAGAGGAGTGTAAGATGCCACGAGGACCTTTTCTCCCTTATTCAGATGGAGGTCGAGGTCCTACGAGACAAATTACGACAAATAGAGTGTGACCTAGCTATGACGTAGATAGAGGCAAACACATATCAAGGGATCATGATGGAGAGAGATCATAGGATCTTTTCACAGAGTCACTCATGGTCCATATCATGATACACCCCCATGGGGCCACCCACATGGCCAGATCAGGAGCGCGACTCTAGCCACCATCCTCTTGCTACTAGTCCTAGGGATAGGAGATGATTTTGATGTATTGATGTATATATGATGACACCCATGATTATGTTATTTTTAATGCTTGAACAATGTACGCATTTCTTAGATTAGAAGTAGCATATTGAGTAATGAGCATGTATATTTGATTTAATTTCCATGTGATTGATTTCTCAATGCTTCATGATTAAATTGATACATGTGTGATTCAATTAAATAACTAAGTATTTAATCAAATGCTACTTTGATGATGTAAAAGAAGAATGTATTAAGCTAGAGAACCATATGACTAATGTGATTGAATTAATTCTACTTAAAGACAACATGATATAATTCTACTTAACAAATAAGAAATTGTATAAAATACTAACACATATGAAATGTAAATCCATTACAATTTACATAAAAATAATCCAAGAAAAACAATACAGTAATGAAACATGCTTGTTAAGAATGAAGCAATGTAGACCAAACAATACAACATCATTCCATCTTACATACTTTAATGAAGAAATGCTAACACATTACCTAATTTTGAAGAAAAAGACATAGAGAGAGAACACAAAGAAGACTAGAAAGAAAGAAAGAGAGAGAAAAAAAGAACTAGGCATAGTATCTACGAAGGTGCATAGCATTTATGGCTTCCTTGAGAGGCATAGCTTCCACATCTGCTATCCTATAAACACCTAATCCATAAACCTCCACAACTATGTATGGTCCAAGCCAATTAGGACTGAATTTTCCTTTGTCCTTAGGTAAGGAATTCACGTTGTGTTGATTCTCATAAAGGACTAAATCCCCTACCAAGAAGGAACGTTGAATAACTTTATCATTGTATCTTCATTGTAAAGTTTTATGACAGGATTGAATATGTTTGAGGGAATTTATACATCGTTCATCGAGCATCTCAAGTTTTTTAGTTCTTTTCTCTGTATAGGAGTCATCATCCACTATACCGCTAAGAAAAAATCTCAAAGAAGGAATTTCTAACTCCAAAGGCATAATGGCGTCACCACCATACACAATATTATAAGGGGTACAACCCATAGCAACATGTATACTGATGCGATAGGCCCATAGAGCATAGGTTAATTGAGTATGCCAATCCTTACCATGATTGTTTACACTCTTTTGAAGAATTTGTTCAATTAGACTATTACAAGATTCAGCTTGACCATTTGATTGAGGATAATAAGGTGTAGAAAATTTATGTTGAATATGATATTTCTCAAGAAACATCTTCACATCCTTATTTTTGAATTCCGTTCTATTATTTGAAACTAAGGCAGAAGGTATCCCAAATTGAGAAATGATGTTTTCCAAAATGAATTAACAAATTACTTTAGCGGTAGTGGATCTAAGAGGAATGGCTTCCACCCGCTTCATAAAGTAGTCAGTGGCAATTATGATGAAAGTATGTGATGAATACTAAGAGGGGGGGTGAATTAGTATGCCAAAAATCTTTGCACTAAAACACTTACACAGTCTAAAGATAAATCGATAAAGCAGTCTAACAATCAAACCGGTTATCACACATACAAACCAAAATGCGAATAAAACATTCACCCACAAAAGCAATACAACCATAACACAAGATATTTGACGTGGAAATCCAACTGGGAAAAACCACGGTGAGATGGAACTCACAAGTCACTATCTCCAGAATAGAAACCAAACCGGTTAAGGTCTTACAATGTTCTTCACTAGAACAGATCCTGATAGGAATCTCAATCTCTATTAGGAGATAAGTCCGATTAAAGACTACCTTGTTAGAGGATTTTAGATTCACATGTGTGAACCACCTTGTTAGAGGATTTTACAAAGGCTTTGAGGCCTACCCAGTTAAGGGCTACAAACTTGTCAAAGATGTGAGTAATCAACAAGTGTTTGATCTATCTATTAGCACAAATTGCTTGGTTAGATCCAGTATTGCTCACAACTAATGCATTCCATCATTACTTTAGTCTCCTGTATCTCTCTCAGTTACAACTCGATCTTCTCTAATAGGATCACTCTCCACTTCCACCTTAAACCCTAGCTCAACATAAACCCTATTCGCAACTTCTTCAACAAATTAAAACCTAGACATGATGTCCTTTTAAGGAATCTGATTTCATGTCGGTCCAATAGGATTACATTACAATTTCCTAGGTTCAGTGAATCTAGACATACTTAGTAACATGACACAAGAATCACCATCAATGTGTCGGCACCATCAAACAATCGGTGGATTGGTAACTCATCACAAAATGTCAGTTGGTAACTCATCACAGAGTGTTACCAGTTCATACAAAATGCCGGTTGCCGGTTTGACAAAAATGAAGACTAGTAAGAATGTGTTGTGCCGCTTTGCTTCCTCGTACTACTTGTGATTTGCAAACCGCTTGGGGTCGCATGCCGCTTCAGACTGGGAAACAAATTCTGCAAAATCACCACTAGTCTAAAGACTAGAATACAACATACCAGTCAGAACAAATACCGGTTGAGCATGAGCTCATACATATAAAGGGGATCTCAATACAAGTGTGTGTCCACCAATGACAATCACAACATAAACATCAAAAATGCCAACAGTATGTCCTTGAGAGGAAGGAGGAGATATTTTACCAATAAGATCCAAACCCCATGTAGAAAAGGGCCAAGATGCGACCTATGATCGAAGCTCTTGGGCAGGGGCATGGATCAAATTACTATGTTGCTAACACTGATGAAATTATTTAACAAACACAAAAGAATCTTTCTCCATGGTTTTCCAATAATATCCCATTCAGAGAAATATCTGAACTAAAGACCTACCCCTGAAACTCCCCCCACAAGCACCTGAATATGCTTCTTCAGCCTTGTTTAAGCATAAAAGAAGAAGACCATTATAACCCCTCCTATAGAGAACATTAGAAAGGATAATGTATCTAGTTGCCAATTTACGAACCCTGGCCATAGTATTCTTATTCGTAGAGTCAAGAAAGGTACCATCACTCAAATATCTTATGACATGCGAGTACCATTCATCAAAATATATAATGCAACAATATGCCACATCACTAGGGTTATCAACAATAGCCGAGAAAGTAAGGTTGTGAATAGTGAATTGAAGATCTACCAAGGGGTCCTCTAGATGTTACAAGCTAGGGTTGTCATTGCACCAAAAGATCAACCTCTCAATGCCCAATACAACCACTAGACTTATCGAATCCATAGGAGGCTATTAAACCATTTCGTGAATCCCCGCAAGGGACACTAGCCCACTACCAACAATCCCCCTCCCAGGGTCACTCACTGTGGCTTACGTGATTCGAACATGTGACCAAGCTCTGATACCACTTTTTACAAGCTAGGGTTGTTGTTGCACCAAAATATCAACTTGTCAATGCCTGATACAACCACTAGACTCATAGAATCCACAAGAGGTTGTTAAACCATGTCGTGAATCCCCACGAGGGACATTGGCCCACTGCCAACACTAGAGATACAAGAGAGGCAACACATGCCAATGCATCAGCATGTTGATTATCTTTTCAAGGAATACGCTCCATGGTATAAAAACAAAATTATTGTAACAAGGATAAAGCTAGATCGTTATATTGTGATAGTTTCCCTTGTTTAGCTTGATAAACTCCTATCACTTGTCTTTATGATTAGTCAAGAGTCTCCATAAATATGTAGTTTTTTCAGACTCAACACCAAGGCTTCTTTAATTCTAGCTATAAGAGCTTCATATTCAACAATGTTGTTGGTACATAAGAAATTGAGATGATATGATAAAGGAATAGGTTTTTTTTGGTTAGGATTAATGATAGTCCCAAAGATATTGAGAAGGGGGGTGAATCAGTATCTAACCAGTTTTTTGATTCTTTAACCTTATTAAGTATTTTTCATTCCAAAACAATGTGCCGGTAAACAACAATTAATGCAGTAAATAAGAACAGTAAAGACAACATAGAAAACACACTATAACACAAGATGTTTAACGAGGAAACCTGGTGTGGGAAAAACCTCAGTGGGATTTGTGACCCACAATATTCACTCACTGGCCAATGAATGGATATTAATTACAAGAGGGACCTACACATGCAGGAAGGCCAACAACCCAGAGCTCACTGCTCAATCACAAAAAGGAAGTCTCACTGACTCACAAAATGGATTATGAAAATCCAATATAATGTACTGCTACAATTCAACATCTGCTATTGCAAGTTCAATACCGATTTAAGCTCATACAATAACCATAAACCTTATACAAAATCTGCCTTAATATTCACTCATCACTTCTTCCATCATATTTCCATCCATCATATATATCAAAATGGTTTACAAGATCTCATACATATATGAGTCTTATTACAATATGCCATGTTGGCTTTATAAAATATATTTACAATTAAATACAATAAACAAAAGTTTGTTCCTGTCAGATGGGATGTTGGTATACATTGTTGTCGCTACCGGTGAAGTATCTGTCGGTGTCGATGCTTGCCGGTGCCAGTGCCTGAAGGTATCCACAAGGTTGTTGGTAAGTTGCCATGAATGACAACACCATCATTTCTCACTAGAGTGTAGAATGCCAACAATCTCCCCCTTTGGCATTGATGGCAACACTCATGAGAAAAATCCAAAAATATATTTCCAAAAATGAAGTCCAAAATGTTTACCAAAATGTGTGCTCCCCCTAAGTAGATGATCTCCTGTGAATAGCCATTTTTCTCTGTCTACTACTCTCCCTTTGACATCAATGACAAAGGTTCTCAAAAATTGTCAAATGAGTGCAGACTTTCACCTTGAAGTTTGTAACTAGTTGGTTACAATCTGAAATAGGTCAGCCAAAACCAAGTTTAAACTTTGTATGAATCTGTTGTTGTCCTTCATGGTTGCCTCAATTCTCTGTATTGTACCAGTGAGATGATGTATATTCTCCTCCGGTGAATTTTGACCTTGAACTAATGCCTAAGAGATCTCTTTCCTCAGAGAGATAAGGTTGTCTAATTTAGGACCAAGTTTGTGCTTAAGCGCTCTGGCTTTTGCCTTGATCCTTGCTTTCTCTTTCTCTAATTTCTCCAATTTTTTTTCAAATCCAGCTATCTCCTTCTCAATAACTGATATAGGTTCTTATGAACTAATGATATTATCAGCTATATCATCTATCTCTTTTTGTAATATTCTTATTTCCTTATCAATGTTCACTGTTAACAGATTTGTCTTGCATGTATCTTTGTATAGTTCCTTATACTCCAAAATTGTTGTATTCAATGCCAGTAAAAGTGTGTTAATGTGTTCCGTGCACTTCTTTATTATTTCCTCAAAGAATTTTCCTTTTTCCTTTTCCATTTTCTCTTTGAATGTTTCCTCATTTATTTGATCAATTGTTAAAACATTTCCAATAATGAATTTAGACAATGTGTCTAACTATCCTAAAGAATCCTTTACTTGATCTAAATTGCATTTTGGTGCAATTATATTAAGAATAGGAATAGTGCCACCAATTTTCTTGAATCCACCTTCGGTGGATCAGTCTGAGTTTGCATTTCAACTAGCAATGGTTTAGGCTTCTTAGTGATTACCAGTTTTGCTATCTCAACATGTACCTATGTATCTGTCGGTTTCTCTGTTGGTTTCTCAGTAATATCTATTGCTGATATCTCTATGTTATCCACTGCCGGTATCTCACTCTCTATCGGTTTTACTGTGCTAGCATCTACATTACCAGTATTTGTTCCATATCCCAAAGGTTTCTCTGTATGTACTGTTTGCTCTGTTTGCTCTTCTTGTATTCCAACCTCAATATTTTTCGTTGGTTGCTCAATGTTTTCAATGTTAGCAACATTATTTTTCACTTTAGTGCTATCCTTGTCCACTACTATGTTCACTTCCTGAGTATCAATGTTCATGGTGAACAAAATTTCTAACTCAGGGTTAGTATCCTCATGTGTTGTGTCAACATTTTGTGAGGCCCTACCCCGACCTATCCTATCTCTTCAGTTATTTTCATGTTAGAACTATTTTGGATGCTAGTTTTGACACACTATGGATATAGAACTTTTTATGATCCCACGATTTTTGGTAATATTGATATATATTTGATGCTCCATTTCTATGCCTTGTGGATTATAGAATATTATATGATTCCAGATTAGGGTAATATTGTGATGATGTATGTTATTATCTAAATTTCAGGATTTGTTATAATGCTAGAAATATGTTTGCATATCTTGTAAATGGATCAAATTTTGAGGATTATGATGAATTGCTTTGATTTGTGACAAATCGTATTTTATAATGACAAGTCTCTGCAAATGAATGTATTGTATTCTAATTTTGTGTTTTATATTATATGAGGCTATTGGGAAGTACTAATGTTTAAATTGAGATGTGCAGGAAATTATCCATGTGACCATGGAAATATTATGGAGAATCGAGCCTAGGCCTATGTGCATTAGTAAAACCAGGGGTTGTCTATTTGGAGAGGCAACACCCCGTATGTATTGTATTTTATTCGTAAATGTAAAATGTTGCATGAGTGTAAATTATATTTATTGAATTGTTTAAATCATTTAAGAGACAACTGCCATGTATGTAATTGTGATGTGGAATTATGTTGTAGTGTGACTTCACACCTATGTAGTATGTTGTGTTGGCAATTTGTCATGTCACCTTTTTGGAGAGTTTTATTTTTTTGTTAATTGTTATATCTCCTACTTATCCTTGAAGGAACCAAGAAATCTAGGTTAGTGAGCCACAAGGAGGGTCAACTCAGAGTTGACCCGTAGGTTAACTTCAGGTGGACTTTTCGAGGGTCAAATCAACTCCTAGAGTCAATTTTAGAGCATTCCTATTAGGCCTCATGCGGTACCTATGGGTGAAGGCCAAAATTGGCCATGTGTCTTTCCTTTAGCACTTGTTTAACCACCCGAAAAGTGGTTTTCCCAAGATGGACGAATTCCATCTATAGGAGTGCCCTCCTTGGTAGGATAACCTTCTTGAAGGGAGTAATCCCTATTCCCCAGTCCATTTTCCTTCTCTAGGTACCTAGGTTAGGGAGTGTGTAAGACCTAGGGAAGACCAACCCAATGAGGGATCCCTCACTCTATCCAAGAGGTTGGAAGGAGTGAGAGAGGCCTTCTTAGGCTAAGAATGAAAGCTTAGTGAGCTAATGACCCACTCTCCATCCTTGGAGATTTTTTTTGAAAATTTTGGAGGAAAATCAGTCTTAGGATAGCAGATTTGGGGGCAAAAGGAATTGCAGAAAAAAGAATTAGAGGATTGGGCAGCTCTTCATCAAGCTTTCCCTTATATTTCCTTTGGCAAGTCAAGGTTGGTGTTAATTTTTCCCCTCTTATGTAAATGTAAAATTGTTATAGAATGTTGGAATGGAAATTGCTGTAACTCTTTATTTGTGTTGTATTGTAAAATTTATGTGTTCTTGTTTATTTATGTTTTATGTAATGTTGTGTTTTGGGAGTGTTCAAGACCATCCTTTCCTTGGGAGGAAAGATTGGTCTTGGGGGTGGAAGGAGCTTGACAACCCTTAGGGTGAGAGGCTCTCATTTTGAGAGTGATCTCAAGGGTCTGTCCATGAGACCCTTGCTGCTTTCTTTTGTGTTATTTCACTTGGGGGTCATAAGGGGGAGCAAATATGGCATGCTTGCCTTTTTGGGGGTCATAAGGGTGCAGGGATTAAGAATGATTTTTTTGGTTATGCTTTCATGGGTGCCATGAGTTGGCTGTAAGTTCTATTTAGCAGATTTCTCCCCTAGGGTACTTGGTCCACTTCCACCCTAATAAGGCATCACATTTTGTGATGGAGTTTTTAGCTTGGGAAAGGGTGTCTCTGTTGTGTAATTTTCCTTCCCCCTTGCTTGTTGTATTGCTTGGTTGTAACCCCGTCTAGGTCTTGATTCTCCTAGCTTGGGGGTGGCTTCTGGTAAGCCTAGGCTAGGAGGTGAGCATCCCATGGTCACAGCCCTAAAATTTTACATGCAGGTTGCTTGGAAAAGAGACTAGGAGTTGCAGATTTGTTGGTTGCAGATTTTTATTCAGATACAAATTTCCTATTTAAATGCAGAAAAACAAAAAAAAGAAGATGTAATTTTATGAATTGTAGCAAAATAAGTATATGTGAATAAGGAGTTTTAGGTTGATTTCTTTTATTCTCTGTATAAAGATTTAGAATGAAAAAGACTGGTTAGATCATTCGCCCATTTTTATATATGGGCTATTGTAACTTATTATTCTGGAAGCAATGTAATTTTTACTTAAATTTTGATGCCTATTTTGTTGCTATAGACTACATCTAAATCTGGTCTGTTAACTTGTTTATTTACTGCAATGTTAAAGAAAAAAGAAGGAAATGCCATTAGGTTTCATTATTACTTGCATAGTCTAAATTACTGTTATTTTATGACTGTTAAAAAAAATAGAAAGGAAAGGGAAGAACAGTAAGGTTCATTCATAATGTTGTTAAAAGACTAAGATCAGAATGTTTAGATGTTAGAATCTTAAAACAATATAAGGGTTTTCAGCCCTATTATTTTAACATTTAATTATATATATCTATAAATATATAAGTATATATATTGAAAAATATATACCTATATATATATAAATATATATATAAACTGCTATATGTGCATACCCCTGCAACAACAAAAAAAAAGACATATTCTGAACTGTGTATCCCTGTTACAAAATATATGAAAGCATTGCATGCTGCTGTGTAAAAAAAAATAATAATTTCAGAATAAACTTCCTAATCCTAACCCTACATATATATATATATATATATATATATATATATATATATATATTCCTGCATCTAAAAACATACTCTGTGGATACCTTTAGAAAAATATATACATATATGTTATGTTCTGATCATAGCAGTGTTTATATGTATATATAAATATATATATACAAATATATATATATATATTTACATATTCATATATGATTATGTGCACCATATATATATATATACATATATATATATATGTATATATCTATATATATATGTATATATATATATATATATTTGATATTTAAAAAAAACACATCATATAAAATTTAAAACGCAAAAAAAAAAATGAAATATTAAAATATTTTTTTAAAAAAAGTAGGAAACCATGGGTACCGAGCCGCGGGCCACTATGTGTTAACACAGTGGACGACCATGGCCGAGCCACTGTGCTACACACAATGGGCAGCACCGAAGGGCACCGCACTGTGTGTAACACAGTGGAGCGGTCGCGGCCGCCACTGTGCTACGCACAGTGAGCGGCGCCCGCCACTGTGTGTATACACAGTGGGTGGCGGTTACGCTGTCCGCCACTGTGTGTATGCATAGCGGTGCCTGGGTGAACCCCACACCAAACTCTCCGCCTCTCCCCACTTCGAAACCCCCCTGCCGTACTTGCAATCTCACACTCCAAAAACAAAAAAAAAGGGGTTTAATAAACCCTAACCCATTTCGGGTTAGGGCATAAAATAATAAGAAAATAAAACAAGTGGGATTATATAGAAATGCAACCCTAACCCAATTTCGGGTTAGGGTTAGCATTTTAAGGATTATATATATATATATATGGGAGCATTAAAATGTAGTTTTAAATCAGGGATAGCATTTTAAAAAAATTAAGGATGTCCATATGTTAGGGAATTTTTAAAATTTGAGATGGGAGATTTAAATGGGTGTTTAAAAAAAAAAAAAATTAATTTTAATTAATAAATAGGGTTATTTTTATATTTGAATTATTATATATTTTTAGTCTTTAGAAAATTTAAATTTTAATATAGTTAACTCAAGGCGTTTAAAAATAAAGGATTAATATAGTTGGATAAACTATACATTAAATTCATTAATATATTTAATTAATCAATAGACTTTCCCCAATATATTTGGATGTTAGGAAAATTCAAAAGGGGGAATTTGTAAAATAATGAACCTTAAGCCCATGAGTCCGATTTTGGCCGGATCGAAACTAAATCGTCAAAATCAAGGGTTTAGGGAAGATTAGAATTGGTCTTAGCTTATTGTCGATTTTAGTGGGCAAATGACATTATAGTAATTTCGAACCCTCATCGGTTGGATTTTAAATAATAAATTTGCATGTGCATCAATTAATTATTAGCATTATCATTTTATGATTGGGAATGATTTAATACATTAAGAGAACCAATTAACCCTTGTTTGAATTAGCGGCAACCTGATTTAGGGAATTGAGCTAGCCAACTAATCCGTGATACTAATTAATCTCCACCAAGCAAGTCACTCGTTCGAGATGGTTAATTAACCCAACCCTAGTAAGTGAATTTATTTACATCCTAGATAAGACAAAACTCTAATAAAATTATTATATTGTAGGTTATGTTGCGAGTTCATGACGTCAAAAAAAATTTGTTGTTCCATTTTTGTGCCCAAAAGTTGGGCACGACACATTTTCAGTAGCCGATGTGTTATCAGTCTGTACTGGTGAGGTAACCAAAGGTGATGGTAGGTTGTTAGTTCCTTTTATATTTGGTAATCCACCTACTTTACCTTTTCCTTTGTCTCTATCCTTCTGATAAACCTTGAAAGTTTTCTTAGGTCTGTTCAACTCTTCCTATTTTTCCTTCTCTACAAAGAAGATATCCCATTTGTCTGTTGTTTATTTTGCAATTTCATTGACTATACTAGTCAATAGACTTACATGTTGATGTCCACTTCCAAAAACTGATCAGTTAGCTTCACTAATTAGTTCATCAATTTCCTCTATAGAGTTAACTGGATGAACTACTAGAAGTTTTTCAATTTTTAGTTTCTTGTCAAGCTCCATGACTACAATTCACTTGGAAAATCATCTACAACTTCTATTAACACTTTCTTGTAAATGTTTAGATGTAGAATAATGCTATTCTCAATACTTTCCTTTTCTGCATTAGTGAATGTATTATACAGTTTGCTAGCATTTGATAGATTGCCTTCATTAGTGATTTCACTCAATAAGTTGTCGAGAGGTGGTATAACTTGTTGTTGTTTCTTCTTCTTTGGTGTCAACTTCTTTGCCGGTGGTCTCACTTCCTGTTGCTTCTTCCTTGTTGTTCTTGTTTTCTTGGGAGGAGAGGGTACTGATGAAGGTTTTCTCTTCCTATCAACTCTTTTAAACTTAGCAGGTATCTCACTGTCAGATGATGTACCTATCAATGAGATATGTGCCTTCGATTGTAATCCTTCTAGATCACTTTCCTTTATTCCAGTTATGTTCATGATGTTTTCTTTTATTTCCTTAACTTGGTTAGATGCACTCCTTATGTACTTTTCTCTTCTCTTTCTCTGTTTCAATGTCTGTACACCACTTTATATTGTTTCTGCACAACCAAACACCTTTTCTTCTAGTTCTCTAGGGGCCTCTAATAAGGCTTTAGCATAAGTTTCAATGATATTTACATCTGCCTCATACCCCATTTCAGTTACCCATACAATTCTAGGAAGAACTGCCTCCATCCAGATTTCATCCTTTTTTATTACAAAACATATTTCCTTGTTGTACTTATCCAATACACTCTGTGGTAGTCTCTCCCTTATTTTCATTTTTTCTTTGAAGGTTTTGAAGTACTCTATTATATTGTTTTCCTTGTCAGTGCCCATACCGGTGAAGATTTCTAGCAATTGTTTGCCTATTGGTATATCATATCCAAAATCTTTCTTTCCAATATCGGGAACTTCTTTTGTGAGATATAACATAAGACATACCAAAAGATTGCCAAAATGAAATGTTCCTTTCTTATCTCCTTTTATCTTTTTTCAGGTTGTCTATTAATTCATCCTTTAGCCACTCACATACATCTATTTTTGCATCATTATTCACCATATCATATGCACTTTTAATACAAAGACTGGATACTAAGTTAAGTTAGTTTGCATGTGTGGTTTTATAACCTACGATCATGCTTATGAATCTGACATTTTTATCTTTGACATCATTTACTCTCAAGGATCTGTGGTCATATGTTTCTCTTGTTAATGTCATGATAGTGTTATTAGGAACCTTATTAGTCTTATCTGGCCTACTACTGGTGGAGGGTAAACATGTCACTGCCTTAATTGCTTCTTTGGTGATTTTGCAAACTAAATCTAGCCAAAATAATTCTCCATGAACTCTACTAAGGACAATTCTTACTACCTCAGGAAAATTAGGGATGTCCAAGATTTCCACAAAACCTAGAGTTTCAATTATCTTGTGTCTGGGTTTTACATTTCCATTTTCATCAAGGATAACAGTTCTAAACATTTTCAATATTTCCTCAGAACCTAATTCCTCAATATGGCAATGAATATAGATTCTAGGGTCTTCAGCATAAGAAACACCTTATGGAATTTTTGAAAAAGCACCAATAGAATCATCTTGTTTTGCTATTTCGGGAATGATTTTAAAAATAGGCCTAGGGTGTTTCACAACTTCCACAATAGTAGGGTTTACAATAAATTCTGGAACAGAGGAGGAAGCCATTGATAAATACCTTAATCTGCTTGATAATGGTTGAGTGCTTGAAAGAGTTTGCTTCACTTCTTCGCCTTGGATGCCTTCGCTCAGATTTTGTGCTCTCTAAAAGTTTGAATGCTCGGTGAATTGAAAAAGAAGGATAACCGATGCTTTATAATGTCTTTTCATCCAACAACCACATTAAATGCTTGTCAGTTAAGTGAAACTTAACACATCTATCGGTAAGGAAGAAATCTATCTTCTCACCATCTACCAAGGGTAATTTGCTTGATGTTCAACTTGTTGCAATACCCCCAAAGGGTTAGTTCTTAGTTGGATGAAGAATCTCCTACCGGTGGAGTAATACTCTATTCTACCGGTGAAGGAATAGTCTCATCAACATTCTGATCTGCCTTTCTAATCCATTGTATTGAAAATTTTTGTTTTACCTCATCAACCTTCTCTTTTCTTTTTAAATTGGGTCCTTGATTGTTTGTCGGTGAACTCTTGCTTCTACAAAATTTTGCAATATGTCCAATCTTGTTACAAGCATAACAAGTCACATTATTTTTCTGAATAGCCTTTCCATATCCTATGCCGGTTTGTGTTCTGCATTGATTAGATAAGTGCCCAAATCTTCCACAAACGTAACATCTTACATTCATTCTTTAGTTTTCTGAATTATGACCAATTTTGTTGCATTTGGAACATTGACTGGTAGGTGCATTAATGTTCTGATTGTTTCTAGATCTACACTGATTTTCTCTATGACCAAACTTGTTATAGTTAAAGCGTTTCCCATTAAATTTGTAAGCATTAGGTTGTCTTACCGATTTACTGTGATCATGATTGTTTGCAGTACTAAAACTTTCTCCAACTTCAAATCCAAGTCCATTAGTATCTCCATTAGGTTTCTGACTTTTCAGCATATCATCAAGTTCTTCTGAACTTTTCTTGAATTTCTCTTTATGTTGATTTGCAGTAGCCAACTTTCCATGTGAATCAAATCTGTCTTCAACATATCATTTTCATGACTGAGTCTTAGATATTCATTTCCAACATCATTGAGTCTTCTAGTCAAGTCATCTTCATTCTTCTTTCTATCTTCAATGTCTTTACAAAATCTCATAGTCATGTTTTCTTGCCTCATCTTATTTACAAGCTCATTAAGAGTTTCATTTTCATCATCATCACTTTGCATCTTCTCATGAAGTTATTTTCTTTTATTTCCAGTAATAGTGAGATTCTCCTGAAGTCCTTGAATGAATTCCTATGCATTCCTCAGATCATCTTCAAGTTTGATATTCTTCAACTTCTCTGAATTATAGTCAACAAGAGCTCCTTCTAATTGCTTTCTTAAGTTCTCCATCTGTACTGGTGTCAGAATCTTCCTCAAGTTGTTAGACTTTTGAAAATATAGGACTAGGCTCTAATACCAATTGTTAGGATTAATGATAGTCCCAAAGATACTGAGAGGGGGGGGGGTGAATCAGTAACTAACCAGTTTGCTGATTCTTTAACCTTATTAAGTATTTTGTATTCCAAAACAGTGTACCAGTAAACAAGAATTAATGCAGTAAATAAGAATAGTAAAGACAACATAGAAAACACACCATAACACACGATTTTTAATGAGGAAACTTGGTGTGGGAAAAACCTCGATGGGATTTGTGACCCACAATATTCACTCACTGGCCAATGAATGGATATTACTTACAAGAGGGGCCTCCACATGCAGGAAGGTCAACTGCCTAGATCTCACTACTCAATCACAAAAAGGAAGTCTCACTGACTTACAAAATGGATTATCAAAATCCAATATAATGTACTGCTACAATTCAACATCTACTATGTCAGGTTCAGTAGCGGTTTAAGCTCATACAATAACCATAAACCTTATACAAAATCTGCCTTAATATTTTCTCATCACTTCTTCCATCATATGTCCATCCATCATCTATATCAAAATTATTTACAAGATCTCATACATATATGAGTCTTATTACAATATGCCATGTTGGCTTTACAAAAGATATTTACAATTAAATACAATAAACAAAAGTTTGTTCCTATAGGTTGGGATGTCGGTATACTTTGTTGTCACTATCGGTGAAGTGTCTATCGATGTTGATGCTCGCCGATGTCGATAAGTTTCCATCAATGACAACAACATCATTTCTCACTATAGCGTAGAATGCCAACACTTTTTAGGAGAAATTAAAACCACCCCTTCCGTCGATCCTATACAACACTTAGAGTCTTCAAAGTATAGTTCCCAAGTCTCATCAACCTCAATGGAAAGAATGTATTCATCAAGAAAAGACTCTAGATTAGGTAGGGAGAAGGGTGAAGGAGAATCAACTAAATGATCAGTCAATGCTTGACCCTTTATTGACTTTTGTGAGACAAACTTAAGGTCAAACTCGGTCAACATCATAACCCACTTAGCTAAGCATCCAGAAAGATCAATTTTGGAGAAAAGATGTTTAAGAGGATCAAATTTAATGATAACATGAATCTCAACATTCAAGAGATAATGCCTCAAATTTTGGGTTGCAAAGACTAAAGCAAGGCATTGTCTCTCTATCACAGAATATCAGACTTCGTAATTTTGTAATCAAGTAGAGTGTGGCTTATGTAATAAACCGGGCATTCTCTACCATCCTTATCACATTGTACCAATAAGATTGCAAGAGCTTGAGGGGAAGCAGCGGTGTATACAAGAAAAGGCTTAGTAGGATCAGCAAGTTGAAGAATGGGAGGATTGGCCAAATAAGTTTTTATGTCTTCAAATGCTTGACAAGAATCCTCATTCCATTGGAAAGTGATATTCTTTTTAAGCAATTGTGTGAAAGAAAAGGTACGATCTGCAAATTGGGAGATGAACCTATGAATAGCTTGGATCTTTCCTTGCAGACTTTTTAGTTGAGAAACATTCTTAGGAGGTGGCATGTTAACAATAGAATCTATCTTTTTTGTGTCCACCTCAATGCCATGATGTGAAACTATGAATCCTAATAGTTTTCCACTATCCACACCAAAAACACATTTTCGAGGATTCAAACACATGTTGTACTTATAGATTCTCTCAAAGAATTAACGAAGGACGGATTTGGCTAAGATGTCATCAACATAATCTTCAAAGGTCTTATGCATATAATCATGGAAGATGAGAGTCATAGCATGCTGATAGGTTGCACCTATATTTTTTAATCCAAAAGGCATCACAATCCAACAAAATGTACCCCAAGGAGTTGTGAAAGTAGATTTATATTGATCTTGGGGATTGATGAAGATTTGATTATATCTTGAGAAACAATCCATAAAGGATAATAAAGCATGCCCTGCTACCGAATCCACTATCATATCAGTATTTGGGAGGGGAAAATCATCTTTCAAAGAGGCCTTGTTTAAATCACAAAAATTAGTACACATCCTAATCTTATTTTCAGCTTTAGCCACCACCACAATGTTTGAAATCCATGGGGAATAATCGATAGGATGAATGAATCCAGCATCCAATAATTTTCAATCTCAACTTTAACAAGTAATGCCACTTTAGGGTGAATCTTTCAAATATTTTTCTTCACAAGTTTAGCATCAGGAATTAGGACAATGTTATGAGTGACAATCCTAGGATCTATGCCAGGCATGTTAGAATATATATAAGCAAAGATCTTAGAAAATTCATGTAACAAATTAACCTATTTCTTTTTCTCTTCTTGATCAAGGCATTTCCCTATCTTGATGATGTTATATTCAACATAAGGATCCATCTTGATATCAATGGTGTCATTTATTAGGAGATTGCTTTATTGAGGAGCATTCCTCAATTGAGGAAATTCTTTAATATCTCATCGTTATTTATTTCCTTCCCAAAGTAAGCTTATGCATTTAAATAATAGGGAAAACTATGATTATGGTGATAACGAGGAAGGTTGTCATAAGCTCCCAAGAGTTCAGCTAAGGAATCATCGGTAGAAAAAACATCCAAAGAAAAAGCACAAGAAGGGTCAAAATCAATAGATTCTGGATACTTTAGTGAGAGAGAAGCATAAATGAAATTGACACTAATAGATGGTCTCTTAGAGGCTTTAGTAGACTTTAAAGGATCATAACCAAGCCCAAATGTCATATCATGAAAGTTGTTTTCCAAGGGAACTTTAATCCATTGTTCTTGAGCACCACATCCATTTCCATTATATCCACACCTAGCCAGGATATGAAAACTAGGACCATAAAGGTTAGTCATTTATGAAGAAGAAGGAGGATTCTAAAAAAGTGAAGGATCAAAATCCTCTAAACTAGAAACTAAAGGAGATGAAATCTGAGAAGCTGCCACAAAGTTGTTACTCAATGGCCCAGACAAGGTAGACTACTTTTTAGGTTCTTCTTCTTTTTTCTTCTTTTCTCTATGGGGGATTCTGTATTCCCCTATGAAAGTAAGATAAAAATCAAGGGATCACCAATCATCTTCTACAAGAATCTATTTAGGAGAGAGAGTTCTCAATTGTAGAGTCAGGCTAAGAAGACTCTTCCTCAGGAACCTTAGGTCCACTTGAGGAAGTATCGGGGATCGATCCAGATATAGGAGACAGGTTTGATGAAATAGTGACATTAATCAGAGTAGAAGCTTTAGAGGAATGGTCTAAGATAGTTGGGGAAGAATTGATTGAAGAGGATTTAGAACTTGATATTTGTAAACAAGCTTGAAATCTCATGTCTCCTAACAAGGTGTATGTTGTATTGTTGTAAATGAATTTGATTTGCCTATGCAATGTACATGGAACAACTTGCGTGCTATGAATCCAAGATCTTCCTACCAACAAGTTGTATATCAACTCTCTAGACATGACATGGATAGGAGTAGGTAAAGTAATAGGACCTACCTTAATAGGCAAGGTGATGATACCTAGTGAAGATTTAGCAACATTATCAAAGCCACTGATAGTGAGAGAATCAGGCTTGATAAGAGATGTATCAACATTGATCTTATGCAACAAGTTAATGCTACAAACATTAAGACCAAAACCATTGTCCACTAATGTTCATCTTATCCCACTATCATTTATGATGACCACAATCATTTAAGGGATCATATTGTTGTTGAATTTCACTAGAAGGTAACTCATCTTGTGTAAACACAATGTGAGCCTTAGGTGATTTAATAGAGTAAATCAAGGAAGCCATATTATTAGATGTCACTGTGGGTGGGATATTCAATGTTTTCAAGGCATCTTGTAGCATTCCATGATGAGTCAAGGAAGTTTGAAGAAAATCCCAAAGGGATATCTTGGCAGGAGTAGCTTTAAGTTGTTCGACAAGATCATATTCCTTACCAAGATTTTGTGAAATACGAGGTGCTTGAAGAAGAATGACTTGAGGGTCAGGTAGAGGGGTCAAAACAACTAGAGGAGGGTTAGGTTTCCTATTGTTTCTTGTGTTATAGATATGGGAAACTGCATTATAACTCTCCTTAGTAAGTTGTCTAGCATAGCTATAAGGACTCTTACTGGGATTCCTTCCTTGAACTGTAATGATGGGCTTGTTTAGAGTACTAAAGGAATAATGATCATATCCACCTTGAACCATGAAAAAAGGTTGATTAGGAAGAGGTGAAGTTGGAGAAAGACAAGCACCTTGGACAACAAAAAGTGGTCTGCTATGTTCATTCACATTGATCATGTTGATTAACTTTTTAGATGCATTATTCTTCTTTGAAAGTTTAGGCAGAGACATAAAGTCATCAAGGGAATCATCTAATAGAGCATGGTAATAGTGATTGAAAGGCTTATCTAAAAGGAGACATAACATCATAGAGGGAATCATGGGAATCAACTATGTTGCTAGATCTAGTGGAGGAGTTGATAGGAAAGTACACATGAGAGGAATCATTCAACTTATCTTTCTCATCACCACAAAATGGCATAGTAACAAAGTTGATTAACTTTTGAGAAAATGAAGGTTTAGAAGGCTTAGGGTTCAAAAACTCATCTAGAGCTTCATTTAATTCATCCTTACTAAACTCATAATCAACAAAATTGCATACATCATCAAAAGCATGAACTTCTTGCAAATAGAAATTTGGCATTTTGAACTGAAAATTGCATGAAATTTAAATGCACAACGCAAAGAAAATGAAAGAAACCTATCTCTTTTTTTTTTTTTTTCAAAAGAAAATAAAATAAACTAGATCTAGATCCAACAATGAAATGAAAAATGAAAATGTGTTCACATCGGGTTAACTGAAGATGTGTAGGGGAAAAAGTGAGACTAAGTATGGAAACCCTAATCCCACTCTCATACACATTCATGGAATACGAAAGAGCCTAGGGAGGTAACGCACATCAGTTACTTCTTATGAGAAAGACAGAGTCATGGATTACCTCTTAGGTTTTCTATTCCTTTGCCATAAATGAGAAAGAGGAATGATGTAAAATGAAATCTAACCTAGAAAACAAGTAAGCAAGCAAATCCTAATATGAGAATGCAAATCAAAGAACAACTGATACACTACTGAAAAGTACAGATTAGAAGGAAAAATCAGAGGTGCACCTATGTTTGAAATCTAAGTAGAAATGTCTGAGAACAGGGTGCCACACCACTGTCCTGATTCTGCAATTCTGGAGCTGCAATTGACAGGAGGGATTCTAAGATCTATAAGGCATTGTTCTACCAAGTCTTGCTGATAGAGGGTAGCACCAGGGCACCACGCCATTGTCTAGGGAAGGACCAGGGCACCAGACCCCTTTCCTTGACATATTTTTGTACTTCTGAGATTTTTGGGGAGTGTAGATGCTTGTTCCAAACCTGTAACTACTTCTAGATTCCCGTTTTTGCACCTACAACTGAAAATGGAAGGTTTGGAGTGGCTATATAGGGTTTTGCCTTAGTCAAACCCCCATGTTGGTGATTTCCACCCCCATGAATAGTCGATAATGTACTAAAACTGTGTATGCAAGAACCTTGTGTATATGCAAGATCCTAAGGATGAAAGTGAACAACCTAGAGCAACCCTAAGGAGTAAACCCTAATTACTTATAATTTACAAAGTAAATACTCTAAATCCACAATGGAAAGTAATCTAAAGCATGAATATGAATCAAAATGAAGCTTAAGTAAAGACATGAAAACAACATGAAACCATACCCAACCCCAAGGGAGAGGTACAAGCCAATCATCAGTCGGTGATCAGGACAAATGATTTTGAGGTTGATTGATATGACAATTTTGATCAGTTTGAATGTCTGGTTTGATTGAAAAAGTCCATCTATTAAGGCGTGATTTGCAGTAAAGCGTAGTGTGATTGCGAGTCGTTAGATGTATACTCAGTGAGCTGTCTATGCACAGAGGGATTATTTATTATTTTTTTGTTTTGCTTTTCGAATTTTTACAATTTTTTTGTGTTCATTTTTTTTCAGGACTTTATTTGACTTTTAAGGGATTTTTTTCAGGACATTATTTGATTTTTATGAATTATTTCAAGACGTTTTTCAATTTTTAAGAGATTTTTTCAGGACATTTTTCAATTTTTTTGAATTATTTCAGGACATTTTTCGATTTTTATGATATTTTTCAAGACATTTTTTCAATTTTTTTGAATTATTTCAGGACATTTTTCAATTTTTTTGACTTTATTTCAGGACATTTTTCAATTTTTTATGACTTTACTTCAGGACATTTATCAATTTTTTTTTTTTGACTTTATTTCAGGACGTTTTTCAAATTTTTTTTTCTGACTTTATTTCAGGACGTTTTTCAATTTTATTTTTTTTTACTTTATTTCAGGATGTTTTTAGATGCAAAAGGTTCCAGTGATTGATCATGACAAGGGGAATGCACCCAATGTGCATCAGAAAAACATACCTAGACCAGGACCAAAACATATGTACAAGAAACCAGAGTATGCAAGACAATGATGTTGACCAATAACAAGCTTGGAATAGAACATTGGGTCAAGACGAAGATAGACATGATAAACTGGCCAAGAAAAAGAATAGCTACAGGTCATGACAGATGACGGAGCAATAATCTCATTACTCATGGCGCCTGATTGTAGGGTTTTCACCATGGTACTTTCCCAAAGCGCCTGTTTGCCAGGTTTTCACTAGAGGGCGAAGCATTTTTCTTTACTCTTTTGCTCTTTTTTCACTTTTTTTTGTATTTTTTTGCTTTTTGCACTTTATTTTTTGTATTTTTTTTTGCTTTTTTCACTGTTTTTGTATTTTTTCATGATCATATTTGAAGAAGTTCTAATAGAAAATTATGCCCAGTACTTGCGAAGGTGCATGCTATTTACAGGATCAGACAAAGGTTCACCTTCTGGGGTGGCAAGCTAATATGCCCCCGAGCCATATGCTGTAGTTACTATGAAAGGCCCAACCCAATTAGGTTCAAACTTGCCTCTGATGATGTCAGTAGACTATGCATTCTTGGGATTTTCCTTTAAAACCAAATCTCCCACTTCGAAGTGTCACCATTTGACCTTTTTATTATAAGAGTGACGGAGACGGTTTTGATATGCTTGCAAATGTGTTAGGGCTGTTTGACATTTCTCATCTAACATCTCAAGCTGATGCAACTGAGAGACTCTATGTGTCTCATCATCAATCAGATGTTGCAAGGAAACATGAAAGGAAGGAATCTCCACTTCCAAAGGTAAAATGGCTTCCGCACCATACACCAAGGAATAAGGTGTTGCGCCAGTAGGTGTGCGGATAGAAGTGCGATAGGCCCATAGTGCTGGATTCAACTTTACATGCCAATCTCGACCAGTGTCATTGACAACCTTCTTCAGGATCTCGATAATGGTCTTATTTGATGCTTCGGCTTGACCATTCCCCTGTGGATAGTATGGACTGGAGAAACAATGGTGGATATGAAACTTTTCACAGAGTTCCTTGACATCTTAATTCTTGAACGGACGACCATTATCTATGACTACGGCAAGAGGAACCCCATACCAGCATATGATATAATTCAATAGGAATTTTGAAATTTGCACACCAGTGATATAGGTCATGGGGATAGCTTCGATCCATTTTGTAAAATACTCTATGGCTATAATGATGAACTTGTGTCCATTTGCAGATGTCGGGTGAATCTTGCCAATAAGATCCAATCCCCATTGAGAAAATGGCCATGAAGATATGACAAAATGAAGCTCTTGGGCTGGTGCATGAATGTAATTTCCATGGATCTGGCACTTGTAGCACTTCTTAACGAAATCATGAACATCTTTTTCCAAAGTGGGCCAATAATACCCAACACGAATCAACTTTTTGGCTAAGCTTAGACCATTGAAATGGCCCCCGCATATACCATCGTGAACCTTGTGTAAAGGCGTTTGTGCTTCATCAGAATCCAAACACATAAGGAGGGTATGGTCAAAGGAATGACGGTAAAGGGTGTCGGCGATGATGACATATTTGGCTGTCTGTCGGATGAAGGCTCGGCGTTGGTTAGCAGAAAGGTTAGGTGGTACGGTTTGGGACTTGAAAAATTTATATACGTCATTGTACAATGGGGAGTTGGGACCAACAAGAACGCACATCACATCCACTGTCGGAATGTCAAAAGAAGGAAGCAACAATTGTTCAACTAAAAATTCACATTTGTCCATATTGTGGGGCATATTCAACATGGAACTTGACTGAAATGGATAGCCATGAATTTTGTCTTGAAGAAATCTACCATATGCTTATAGGGAATAAGCTTTTCATCTTTTGTTTCATAGTCATCATTCACTTGTCGGATGACTAATTGAGAATCTCCATAGACTTGCAAATGCGTGATGTTCCAGTGGACCACTACTCGGAGTCCTGTGACCAGTGCTTCATACTCTGCAATGTTATTGGTACAATGAAAAGTTATTCTATATGACTTGGGAATAGCGTCACCTGTAGGGGTGACAAACAAGATGCCTACTCCGGATCCGAACTTGGTATGGGACCCATCAAAGTATAACTTCCATTCATTAGAAGATGTGAGAATAAAGATTGATTCATCTGGAAAATCTGTCAACATGGGATGATCATCATAAATAGGAGCCTCTGCAAGTTGATTTGCTATGACTTGTCCTTTTATCGCCTTTCGCTCCATATATTTAGTGTCAAATTCACTGAGAATCATAACCCACTTTGCTAGGTGACCCGTCAAAGCTGCTTAGCTCAGCAAGTATTTTAAGGGATCAATTTTTGCAACCAACAATGTTTGGTGATTTAACATATAATGTCGAAGCTTTTGTGTTGCAAATACCACTGCTAAGCATGCCCTTTCAATAGTTGAATAATTCAGCTCATAGCCTACTAGTGTCTGGCTGATATAATAAATAGCTTGCTCTTTGCCTTTCTCATCTTGTTGGGCCAAGAGAACTCCTAATGTCATTTCAGTTGCAGAAATATAAAATAAAAATGGCTTTCCTTCTATAGGAGGCATTAGGATAGGCAGCGACAGCAAATAGTCTTTGAGAGCTTGAAAGGCTGATTGACATTGCTCAGTCCATTTAAAAGTGACACCTTTATGCAATAGATGCTGGAATGGATGACATTTGTCAGCCAACTGAGCTATGAAGTGGCAGATGGACTGGAGCTTTCCTTGTAGACTGCGTAGTTGACAGAGATTAGAAGGAGGAGGCATATCCATTATTTCTTTAACCTTGGCAGGGTCAACTTCAATGCCTCTGTGAGAAACAATGTACCCTAGTAATTTGTCGGCTGTGACACCAAAAACACACTTCTTTGGATTGAGTCTAAGCTTGTAAGTCTCCATTCGGTCAAAGATTGGGCCCAGGATGGCTAAATGACTATCTCTTGTGACAGATTTGCATAATAAGTAATCAACATAGTCCTCCATCAAAGTATGCATGAAATCATGAAAAATTGTTGTCATTGCTCTTTGATATGTTGCGCCTGCATTTTTAAGACTGAAGGGCATCACGTTCCAACAGTAGGTACCCCAAGAACATGTGAATGCAGTCTTATGCAGATCTTTAGGAGCAATGCGAATTTGGTTATAGCCGGAGAAACCATCCATCAATGAAAGCATCTCATATCCAGCAGTCATGTCAACTATGATGTCGATATTTGGCAATGGAAAATCATCTTTAGGGCATGCTTTATTGAGATCCCTAAAATCTGTACAGATTCTAATGCCCCTAGTTACCTTACTAACTGGTACTAAATTTGAAATCCAGTTTGCATAATCAATGGGTCTAATGAAGCCCACATCTAATAATTTTTTCAATTGCACCTTGACCAAAAGAGCCACCTGGGGATGCATCTTTCTAAGTCTCTATTTGACAGGCTTGGCATTTGCTTTCAATGACAAGTGATGAAGGACTAATTCTAGATCAAGGCCAGGCATGGCTGCATAGGACCATGCAAAGCTGATCTTCTTCTCAAGAAAGAAATTGACAAAATCTATCTTTTCCTGTTGTGATAAAGAAGCAGCAAAATGAATGACCTTAGGGTTGTCAGGTGTACCCAAATTGATTTCCTCGGTCATTTCCACAAGTAATGTTGATTTGTCCTGACTTGATAGGGGTATGTCCACTCTTCCACCTTTGGGTGCCTCAGAGAGGTTTTCACCTGCAGGTACGTCCTTTATTTTTACTTTTTCATGGTCAGAGAGTGCCTTGCAGTTTTCACTCAAAGACCTATTCTTTTGATTTTTTACTTTTTCTTTTTTTTTTTCATTTTGATGACTG
The DNA here is from genome assembly GCF_030272615.1 of Cryptomeria japonica. Taxonomy (NCBI): domain Eukaryota; kingdom Viridiplantae; phylum Streptophyta; class Pinopsida; order Cupressales; family Cupressaceae; genus Cryptomeria; species Cryptomeria japonica. The sequence continues at coordinate 142,255,809 of NC_081414.1, forward strand.
GAAGAGGGAGTTGAGCTAACCCCCTAACCATGCTTTTGAGTGCTTTTGAGTTGATTTGCAGGTCAAAAACCCAAGAAATAGGGTAGTGCAGTGTTTTCTAGGAACTTCTATACCTATGTCAAGCATTCTACGCCTGTGTCAAGGACATTTTGTACCTATGCCAGACATTTTGCGCCTGTGTCAGACATTCTGTGCCTGTGTATGGCCAGAAACAGACGTAAAAGATAGTGTTTTTCACTTGCAAATTGTTTTCTTTTGCATTCTGTTTCTTCTTTTTTGGTTTTGTTGGTACTGATTCTCTATGCAGAACCTTGGCATACGCATGACAAAGACAATAAATGAAACTACTAACACATTTTATGCAGATTCGATAGTCAAAGACTAAACATATCAAACTTCTGACTTGAGTTTTGCAGGTTCCCTTGGACTACAACTAAACTTTGTGTTTGCAATTAATATTTAGGCACCTAGTGATTTCTAAATAGGATGGAATGAATGTATGTTTGCCTTGATTGTTGAGTTTGACATTGGAGTAGGAGAGTATGCTCTCATCCTTCTTAGGGTGATTAGAAATCTAGATCTTCAATACCATGCTCATGTTTTTGATTGTGTGTCACCTTTAGAGGGCCTACCTTCCCGACCACTTGCTTTTGCAAGCAAGTGATAATCATGAGAAGGGAACAACCCAAAGTGAGTATGGCTAGAATACCTTGGCATTCTAACTCACTATAAACAAATACCTGATGGGCGAAAGCTTTGAAGGAAGGGTTACATGGGAATTGCAGTTACTTGGGAAGTGATGACCCTTGAACTCTTTCTCATATCAACATCTAAGTAGGACCTCATGGTCTAAATCATGCTTGCGCGACTACATTTGTTTGGTATCTTGGTGGGCTTAATGTCTCAATCATGCTTGCGTGACATCAAGGAGTAACGCTTAACAGAAATCCTTACTAAACACCTTGTTTTTAGAGGCCAAAAACCCTTCTAGTTGCTTGAGAAGGACAAGTTCGGATACTTGGAAGAGATACTAAGTTCGCCATGGGGAGATTTCCATGGGGACTGATGCTTGGCTACCCTGAAAAGTGAGTGTCGTGGAGGGGAGCCCGTGGGGTCAAGCATCTATGTATTCTCCTTGAATCCCATAATGAGTCTACCTCTCAAGTACCTAATGTCCTTGCCTACCATAAGAAATGTGGGAATGAGCATGATTGTCTTGAGTCTAAGTTGAAATATCTTGTATTCTTTGCTTGACAAAAGTTGAATTGTATCTCATTTCAAAAACAAGGCAAATTGACTCAAAACAAGGTTAAACACAAGAACATTTCATGCAACAAAGTTCAAAACACCTTCAAACAAGGTTGTCAAACATTGTTCAAAATCTTGTCTCAACATTCATGTCACATAGATTTAGGTTCATCCTAGGTTTTCATTTTGCAAAGTCATTGTCTATTACCAAGGTTAAGTTCCACCTAGGTCATACTCCTTTGCATGTCAAACAGTGCAAATTGAAGGATCATCAAACACATCATTACCACCATATGGAATGGTTCAACTTGGACCACCTCCATTATATGAACCAGTATTTGTACCCATGAAACCAGGACATGGGAGTGTTCCACCATCTCCAAGAGGAAGTGCACCTTTCAATTGGAGTCAAGCAAACCTGCAACATGACATTCACACTCAAACATTGCATGAGGAACAAATTCTTTCACAAGGATTTGGTTCAAATCAAGGCATTCAACAAGAAATGAATCCAAATGTCCAACCAGATTCTTCATCAGATTCTGATGCTTATGATGATGTTGACATGTTCCTTCAAGATCCTAAGATGACAAAAAAGATGGATAAGTTCTTGAACAAGGTCTTTAAAATGTTCCCACAAAAATATCTTAACATGATGAGTAATGTGACCTCCTCAAACGAGCAAATTAATGTGCAAAAACAGCAAGGCAGTGAGCTATTAAGTTTCTCCTCACATCCAAATGAAGAAAATGTGCAACAGGAAGTTCAACCTACCTTGATGAGTAAACGTTCTTCAAAGGCATTGACAATGACTATTCCGCAAAAGTTACCATTTGAGACAATAAATAATCCATTATTCAATACAACACCTGTAACGCAAGATCAAATTAAGACTGTGCAAATATTGACAACCATCGCTCAACAAGAAGTGGTTCCTTGCATGCATAAAATTGGATCAACATCTAAGATGCAAGAAAGCTTCACGACTAGAATGCCTGATATCACCAATGTCCAAAACAATTCCATGAAGCATCAAAGTTCTTATGTCCCGTTAAGCTCAATATATTTTCCAAACACTATTGCGACAGATCCTTCGATAATGGCAACACAAAGAACTATGGATAGTGGTTTGCACCAACAACAATTGTTGCAACAATTGAGTAATACACAAAAGGTACAATCGAATGTGCAAACAAGCAATGTACAACAACAACAATATCGCATTCGACAACAAATTGTAGCGCCTTCGGGACCATTACAAGTTAATGCAAACTTGCAACCATCACAATGGATTGGACAAACAACAGAGCAAGTTAATGCAAGTGCTATACCCCATCTTAAGGAGAAACAAAAAAAACCACCTAAACAAATTTTTTTGCAAATGATGGGATATACACCGCGACAAAAATTGGCACAAAGTCAACAAATTCTGATTTGTTAGCATCAACAACATGTGCCTCAATATGTGCCACGGTAAACAAGCTATCATACTTCACAACCGCAATTGGCGCCTGTGCAATATCAACAACATACTCAATTGCAATATCAACCTAGGCTACAAGAAGCACAACAACAAGGTTGATATCAAGGCATGGCACAACCACAACAACAAGAGATGTACCAAGAACATTATATGCCGGAGACAACAAAAACGGCCATTTCAGAGCATCAACAACTGATCAGAAATATGATGTATCGACAAAGAGTACTCACCGGGATTAATGATGGACCTCCAAAATCTGATACAATTGCGCAACAACTTGAGAAATTGCAACGAAAAGTTGATGCATTAGAAACTAAAGGAACAAAGAAGTTGTATACAGATCAGGATTTGTGTCCTAATCCATTTGATAAGAGCTTATACATGCCTCCATTCCCTAAACATTTTGAGGAACCTAATTTTGAGAAATATAAAGAGAATGGCAATCCAAAAGATCACATTCAAGCATTTTTTGTGGCATGTACTGAAGTGAGCTATGAGGAGACATATTTAATGTGATTATTTGCACGAAGTCTCACGGGACAAGCCATGGATTGGTATTCGCATCTGCCAGGAAATATAAAGACTTGGTCTGAATTGGCTCAAAAGTTTATATCTCACTTCGCATTCAACATCAACAGTGACGTGACCATGTCAGATTTATGCAACACTAAGAAAAAGCAAGGTGAACCATTAGTGACTTTCTTGCAACGATGGTGAAGCTTGTATAGTCGTTCTTCCCTAGATATACCTGAAGAACAACAAGTGAATCTGTTTATCCAAAATTTGGTCCCAGAAATGATGTACGGACTAAAATTGAAAAGTCCCAGCACTATTGAGAAACTCATTAAGAAAGGGATGACTATTGAAACTGCTCTTGTAGCTAAGGGAATCATTAAGATTAACAAAGACATTGACAACACAAACAATTCAGGGGACATAAATAGATTTTGGTATAAGAACAAGAATGTCACTAATGATGGAGTTGTTGATGCAAGAGCGGTGAATACAAATCAACCCCCATTCACGATCAAGAAATCGAGTGTTCATAATATGTCAACTATGGAACAAAATCGAACACCAGCGAGCAATGTTACTCAACAGCCGCAATACCAACAGCATCTCCAACAATATAATCAACAACAAGGCCAGCTCCAAAGCCAGCAGCGCAAACCTTTCTGATCAAGGGATGGGCCTCCTCGACAATTTACACCATTGGGAGAGCCTATTGAGTTCGTAATGAAATAATTAATACAAGCAAAATTTATTAAGCTACCAGATATCAAGGCACAACCAGTGGTAAAACTGCATTGGTGGAATGATAATGCATACTGTGAGTATCATCGCTCCAAAGGACATAAAACCGCATCATGTTTTCAATTGAAACATATGATTCAAGATTTGTTAGAGCAAGGAGTGATTGAGGTAGATCCACCCCATGTGACCTCTAACACTAATCATACTATTTTAAAAACTCCTTTGCTTGATCATGACAAGGGTAAAGCGTCTTCTTCAAACTCTACCCAAATAGCAAATTATGCGAATACTGGTTATAACAATGTCATCAGTTATTTCAGAGCATCAAATGAGTATGTTTCTACCCTAAGAATAAAGGAACAAGATCCTTCTTGCATGGTCACCACTCGTCGATCTAAAATAGTCCTAAAAGGAGCTCCTAGAGCTCCTTCCAAACCAACTCCTGCAAGTCAGTATAATCTCTTAGATCATCTAGGAAAGACACCTGCACAAATATCAATCCTTGAGTTGTTGAAAATGTCTCCCATGCATCGTGTAGTCCTGGATAAAGCTTTAATTGAGTCCACTATCCTGACAGATATTGATGTTGACCAGTTTCAAGCCCGGATTGGACATCTAGTTGTTTCCCAAAATGTCGCATTTTCTAACAATGATATCTCACCTAATAAGCTCCCTCATAATGATCCTTTACACCTTGAAGTCTTTGTCCATAATTGCAAAATCTGATGAGTCTTGATAGATGGCAGAGCGGGTCTTAATATTTGTACCTTGAGAGTGGTCATTGGCCTTGGATATACACAAAATGACATTGATGCTTCCAGAAAAATAACAATAAAAGCATATGATGATGCTGAGCGCCCATCCAAAGGGATAATTACATTGCCTATTAGAGTCGGTCCAATGACAGAAAACACTTTCCTACAGGTCCTAGACCTTGATCTCCCTTATAATATGATCCTTGGCCGTCCATGGATCCATGCAATGAAAGTAGTTTCATCCACTTATCATCAATGTTTAAAATATCCTTACAATGGAACTGAGATAACAATTCCAAGAGATCCTAATCCATTTCAATTTTGTGCTACTCTAAAGGATACCCCTCAGCAGCAAGTCCCAGTCAATAGAGAGGTCAAATCACATAGTTATGTGGATCCTAATGAATTGTTAGATGGTGTCAAAGGAAAATTGAAGATACAAGACCAAGGATGCGGAGAATATTCAATGGATCAAACATCCCTCATCAGGAATTTACCAATATCTCCAAAATCATATGGCAAACCGCATTTATTGCAAAAGGAACCTAAGGTCGTTATTCAATATCAGCCTCCCACTACATTTACAAGATGGGGTGAACTTGACAAAGAAACTTTAGATGATGATGTCATAGATTGGCTTTACAAACATCCAACTGAGACCCCACCTGTTAGGTTGCCAGTGGAACGATACGGCAAAGGATTTACTATGCTGCAAAAGAAAGGATATGACGGCTGTAGTGGCCTAGGCCTGAACAACAATGGAAGGCTAGAACCTGTTATACCCAAGATGCGACCTCCAACTTTAGGGTTAGGTTTTGTACCATTGCGAATTGGACCCTCATCTTCCAAAGTGCCCACGTGTAGAAAAGGGCATGACTTTGATGATGAAATAACACCTGAGGATACCCGACCCGGAATGGATTCCAATGAATGGGAGGAAAGTTCTTTTTCTTCTAGCTCCTATGCCCTTGACAATATTTTCCTTGACCCTCATAATTTGCCTATGGAAGACAAACATGAAATAAATCCTCTCCCTAAAACATATCCTAATGCTTGGATAGAGTCATTCTGGGATTGAAGCTCCAAATCAGATACAAGCAGTTCGGATAGTGACACCACAGATGTTTACATCTTTACCATATCAGCCCTTTCTCTCCTTACAACCGATGATGACATGCCCCTCATCTATCCCCAGCTTATCCAACATGACCAACAAGAACCACTCACATTGGACTATTTTCAAAATGATGAAGCAATTGCAGAATTCCTTGGACTACGAGAAGGCATGCCACAAGGTGATCATAAGGCAGGATTTGCTATTGATTTGGATTCCACAGCATATTTTGGGGAGTCAACTCCCTCTTCTAGTCATCAAAATGAAAAAAGAAAAGAAAAAGTAAAAAATCAAAAGAATAGGTCTTTGAGTGAAAACCGCAAGGCACTCTCTGACCATGAAAAAGTAAACATAAAGGATGTACCTGCGGGTGAAAACCTCTCTGAGGCGCCCAAAGGTGGAAGAGTGGACATACCCCTATCAATTCAGGACAAATCAACATTACTTGTGGAAATGACCGAGGAAATCAATTTGGGTACACCTGACAACCCTAAGGTCATTCATTTTGCTGCTTCTTTATCACAATAGGAAAAGATAGATTTTGTCAATTTCTTTCTTGAGAAGAAGATCAGCTTTGCATGGTCCTATGCAGCCATGCCTGGCCTCGATCCAGAATTAGTCCTTCATCACTTTTCATTGAAAGAAGATACCAAGCCTATCAAATAGAAACTTAGAAAGATGCATCCCCAGGTGGCTCTGTTGGTCAAGGTGGAATTGAAAAAATCATTAGATGTGGGCTTCATTAGACCCATTGATTATGCAGACTGGATTTCAAATTTAGTACCAGTTAGCAAGGTAACTGGGGGAATTAGAATTTGTATATATTTTAGGGATCTCAATAAAGCATGCCCTAAAGATGATTTTCCATTGCCAAATATCGACATCATAGTTGACATTACTGCTGGATATGAGATGCTTTCATTGATGGATGGTTTCTCTGGCTATAACCAAATTCACATTACTATTGAAGATCAGCATAAGACTGCATTCACATGTGCTTGGGGTACCTACTATTGGAACATGATGCCCTTCGGTCTTAAAAATGTAGGTGCAACATATCAAAGAGCAATGACGACAATTTTTCATGATTTCATGCATACTTTGATGGAGGACTATGTTGATGACTTATTATGCAAATCTGTCACAAGAGATAGTCATTTAGCCATCCTAGGCCCAATATTTGACCGAATGGAGACTTAAAAGCTCAAACTCAATCCAAAGAAGTGTGTCTTTGGTGTCACAACCAGCAAATTACTAGGGTACATTGTTTCTCACAGAGGCATTGAAGTTGACCCTGCCAAGGTTAAAGCAATAATGGATATGCCTCCTCCTTCTAATCTCTGTCAACTACATAGTCTGCAAGGAAAGCTCCAGTCCATCCGCCGCTTCATAGCTCAGTTGGTTGACAAATGTCATCCATTCCAGCATCTATTGCATAAAGGTGTCACTTTTAAATGGACTGAGCAATGTCAATTAGCCTTTCAAGCTCTCAAAGACTATTTGTTGTCGCCGCCTATCCTAATGCCTCCTATAGAAGGAAAGCCATTTTTATTGTATATTTTTGCAATTGAAACGACATTAGGAGTTCTCTTGGCCCAACAAGATGAGAATGGCAAAGAGTGAGCTATTTATTATATCAGCCAGACACTAGTAGGCTATGAGCTGAATTATTCAACTATTGAAAGGGCATGCTTAGCAGTGGTATTTGCAACACAAAAGCTCCGACATTATATGTTAAATCACCAAACATTGTTGGTTGCAAAAATTGATCCCTTAAAATACTTGCTTAGCCGAGCAGCTTTGACGGGTCACCTAGCAAAGTGGGTTATGATTCTCAGTGAATTTGACATTGAGTATATGGAGCGAAAGGCGATAAAAGGACAAGTCATAGTAGATCAACTTGCAGAGGCTCCTATTTATGATGATCATCCCATGTTGACAGATTTTCTAGATGAATCAGTCTTTACTCTCACATCTTCTAATGAATGGAAGTTATACTTTGATGGGTCCCATACCAAGTTCGGATCCGGAGCAGGCATCTTGTTTGTCACCCCTCAAGGTGATGCTATTCCCAAGTCCTACAAAATAACTTTTCATTGTACCAATAACATTGCAAAGTATGAAGCACTGGTCACAAGACTCCGAGTAGCGGTCCACTGGAACATCATGCGTTTGCAAGTCTATGGAGATTCTCAATGAGTCATCCAACAAGTGAATGATGACTACAAAACAAAAGATGAAAAGCTTATTCCCTATAAGAATATGGTAGATTTCTTCAAGACAAAATTCACGGCTAACCATTTTAGTCAAGTTCCAAGAATTCAAAGCAAGTCGGTAGATGCGATGGCTACGATTGCTTCCATGTTGAATATGCCCCACAATATGGACAAATGTGAATTTTTAGTTGAACAATTGCTGGTTCCTTCTTTTGACATTCTGATAGTGGATGTGATGTGCATTCTTGTTGGTCCCAACTCCCCATGGTACAATGACGTATATCAATATTTGAAGTCCCAAACCTTACCACCTAACCTTTCCGCTAACCAACACCAAGCCTTCATTCGACAAACAGCCAAATATGTCATCATCACCGACACCCTTTACCGTCGTTCCTTTGACCATACCCTCCACAGGTGTTTGGATTCTGACGAAGCACAAACGGCTTTACATGTGGTTCACGATGATATATGTGGGGGCCATTTCAATGGTCTAAGCTTAGCCAAAAAGTTGATTCGTGCTGGGTATTATTGGCCCAATTTGGAAAAAGATGTTCACGATTTTGTTAAGAAGTGCTACAAGTGCCAGATCCATGGAAATTACATTCATGCACCAGCCCAAGAGCTTCATTCTGTCATATCTCTGTGGCCATTTTCTCAATGGGGATTGGATCTTATTGGTAAGATTCACCCGACATCTGCAAATGGACACAAGTTCATCATTACAGCCACAAAGTATTTTACAAACTGGATTGAAGCTATCCCCATGACCTATATCACTGGTGTGCAAATTTCAAAATTCCTATTGAATTATATCATATGCCGGTATGGGGTTCCTCTTGCCATAGTCACAGATAATGGTTGTCCCTTCAAGAATAAAGATGTCAATGAACTCTATGAAAAGTTTCATATCCAACACCGTTTCTCCAGTCCATACTATCCACAGGGGAATGGTCAAGCCAAAGCATCAAATAAGACCATTATCAAGATCCTGAAGAAGGTTGTCAATGACGCTGGTCGAGATTGGCATGTACTGTTGAATCCAGCACTATGGGCCTATCGCACTTCTATCCGCACACCTACTGACACAACACCTTATTCCTTGGTGTATGGTGCGGAAGCCATTTTACCTTTGGAAGTGGAGATTCCTTCCTTGCATGTTTCCTTGCAACATCTGATTGATGATGAGACACACAGAGTCTCTCGGTTGTATCAGCTTGAGATGTTAGATGAGAAATGTCAGACAACCCAGACACATTTGCAAGCATATCAAAACTGTCTCCGACGCTCTTATAATAAGAAGGTCAAAGGGCGACACTTCAAAGTGGGAGATCTGGTTTTAAAGCCAAATCCCAAGAATGCACAGTCTACTGACATCATCAAAGGCAAGTTTGAACCTAATTGGGTTGGGCCTTTCATAGTAACTGTAGCATATGGCTCGGGGGCATATCAGCTTGCCACCCTAGAAGGTGAACCTTTGTTCGATCTTGTAAATAGCATGCACCTTCGCAAGTACTGGGCATAATTTTCTATCAGCACTTCTTCAAATATGATCCTGAAAAAATACAAAAACAGTGAAAAAAGAAAAAAAAATACAAAAAATAAAAGTGCAAAAAGCAAAAAAAATACAAAAGAAAGTGAAAAAAGATCAAAAGAGTAAAGAAAAATGCTTCGCCCTTTAGTGAAAACCTGGCAAATAGGTGCTTTGGGCAAGTACCATGGTGAAAACTTGGCAATCAGGCGCCATGAGTAATGAGATTATTGCTCCGTCATCTGTCATGAGCTCTAGCTATTCTTTTTCTTGGCCGGTTTATCATGTCTATCTTCGTCTTGACCCAATGTTCTATTCCAGGCCTATTATTGGTCAACATCATTGTCTTGCATACTCTGGTTTCTTGTACATATGTTTTGGTCCCGGTCTAGGTATGTTTTTCTGATGCACATTGGGTGCGTTCCCCTTGTCATGATCAATCACTGGAACCTTTTGCATCTAAAAACGTCTTGAAATAAAGAAAAAAAAATAAAAATTGAAAAACGTCCTGAAATAAAGTCAAAAAAAAAAATTGAAAAACGTCTTGAAATAAAGTCAAAAAAAATAATTGAAAAATGTCCTGAAATAAAGTCAAAAAAATTGAAAAATGTGGTGAAATAATTCAAAAAAATTGAAAAAATGTCCTGAAAAAGATCATAAAAATTGAAAAATGTCGTGAAATAATTCAAAAAAATTGAAAAATGTCTTGAAAAAATCTCTTAAAAATTGAAAAACGTCCTGAAAGAATTCATAAAAGTCAAATAATGTCCTGAAAAAAATCCCTAAAAAGTCAAATAAAGTCCTGAAAAAAAATGAAAACAAAAAAATTGTAAAAATTCGAAAAGCAAAACAAAAACATAAATAACCCCTCTGTGCATAGACAACTCATTGAGTATACATCCAACAACTCGCAATCCAATGTTGTGCTTTAATGAAATCATGCATAAACAGATGAACTTTGTCAATCAAACCAGACATTCAAACTGATCAGAATTGTCATATCAATCAACCTCAAAATCATTCATCCTTGTCACTACTATCATGGGATCTTATACAGGGTGTGGTATACTCAAAACCAGACTATGTCCTATCTTAGATGGGGTACCGCAATTCCTGAAACCAGATAGCATGATTGTCCTATCAGCACTTTCAACTTTTGACAATGAAGATCAAGATGTTTGTTTGACTTGTTGGAATTTGTGCATCTTATCTTTTTATTTATTTATCTTTGGCTTCGGTCATGTTCCTATGTTGCTCGATGATGTCACTGAGTGATTTAGAGTGACCGGGATGGTTCATGGTCCTTTTCTTTTTTGTAATGATTGTTGTTTGTCTACGATGTGTCTGTCTTTTACAAAAAGGGTTGCATTTCAGCTCTGGCCTTCAATGCCATGATGCTACTCATCCAGTTTGTTACATTAAAATAAAGGTTCTCACCTACAAAGTGCATTACTGAAAGCAATTTTTTCTTCGTCTCTAACTATCCTCTGTTTCATTTCTTCTTGCTAACATTTCTTCCATTAGTTCGGATAGTCAGTTCGGTCTAGTGCTTCGATTTCTCCATACACATATGCTGCATCCTGCATTCATTTGGTAAGTACATTTACATTATATCAAGCATTACATCAAGCATTTTATCCATTTCATATTATCAATGCATCAAAAACACATAAAAAAATATATAGCCATACATGTTCGACAATGGTACATCAATAGTGCATAAGTCATCCATACATGGAAAATAACATATGTCATAACACATTGCATCCCATCATATCGATGCATATCATATCATATATCCACATAATATCGGAGTACAAAATTGGACTGTCTGTCCTAAGTATGGCCCCGCAGGTTGACTAAAAAATATCAAACTACATCTGTCCATCATATGGAGCATGTGCCTCTGTCACTGGGTGCTCCCTCTATCCTCCTCATCCCTGCCATGTCTCACGGATGATGTCCCTCCTGGTCCTGGCTGTGGTGGTCTCATAGGTCCACTCACCCCCATGTTGCTCACTGACCTCCGAGAGCGTGCCCTGCTCTCTGTCCTCGATCGTGCCCAATATGAAGCTGCTCTCTGCTCTGGTGGAACTGCACTCTCATATAGAATCCTCCAATGGTGTATCTCCTCTCCAGTCTCTACCAACATCTGTGCCATCTCCCGTGCACTGGCATCCCTAATCGACCCAATATAATTAGTGACTCTCTATTCTTCTCGCTGTGCCTGAGCTATTGTTGCATCTCAAGCCACTGTGAGTCTGGCTATCTCTACTCTGAACTGCTCATGCTCTCTCTCTAAAGTTGCAATATGATCATGCTAACTCGCTATGGTAGCCCTGCACATCTCCATCTCCTCTATACTAGTTGTCTCCGGCTCTATGGGTATATCCTACAATGCCTCATGCTCGCCTGAATCTGGCTCATCCTCATCATCCCCATCCTCATCTCCATCCTCATCCCCCTCATCCTCATCACCACCCTCATCTTCCTTGTCCTCATCATCTCCATCCTCCTCTCCAGCGAGTGGGAAGTCCTCCTATCGCCTTGGTACTGGAATATCGGGATCTGTCAATGGCACTGATCGTCGTCGTGCAAACCATCTCTCATACTCCTCTGTCATCCCATCGTCCTCCACATCTGATCTCCAATCCCACTGTCTCTGCTATAGCTATGAGAAGTCAGCATATGCTATGTGTGGCTGAATCATACTCACCCACTGACTCGTCTCTCTGTGAGATCGGGCAAAGTGTGCAGTCCTCCTAGGTACATCCTGCCTCTCTCCGAACTGTCATCTAACTCTCTCTGGTAGGTACAACTCAATCACTCTCTAGCAATTCACTGGTCACCCAATCAAGTACCTCTCCTGTCTACAATATAGTAGCTCATCACTATCATCTAACCATCCAGAGCAATCACTATATGGTCTCCATGTGAACTCTCTCAGTCTGTCTAGCTCGTGTCACCAATATAATATGTATCCAAAAGGACCCTATCTCAGTGCTCCCCCATAGCAGTACACATATGGTCAGTGTGGTACTACCTGTCTCTCTGTAATCGGTCGACATATGGCTATGTGCTCAAATGCCCATACCTGTAGCAATGTGACTCCACAGCTCAAAGTCTGCACTCCCTGATATGCTATCTGATGCAACTGAAAATACAGCATAGCTAGTACACATGGTCCCCATGCATACACTATCCCCTCTGTCGCCATTCACTCTAACACCCTTCCCCATCCAATATGGAATCCATGTCCTTGTTTGTCTCCTACTAGTAGGCATGCTATCACCATGGCTATCACCACATATCGTCGATCATACTTTGATGCCATGGTCTCCTAGCCAATTTCCCTCTCTACAATATCCAGATCATCTGCGTCGCACTCAAATAATTTGCACAACGTGTCTCTCCCTATCATTGGGTCATACTATACCATCTCTCCATGAATTGGAATGTGAAGGATACGCCATACATCCTCTAGAGTCACAGTCACCTCTCCAGTAGCCAAATGGAATGAGGAAGTCTCCGAATGCCATCGCTCTGCCAATGCGGTAAGCAGTCCTGTGTTTGCCCTAATCTCGGGCATAAATGTGACATAGTATATTCCAAGTCTTGCTAATGTATCTCTATCTGTGCTCCTGAGTCTATGTCATAGCATGAAGCAGTCAGGTCGGTTCTCCCGTGTGATCAATGGATACTGTCGACTCTGCATCACAATTGGGGCACATTTTGTCAATTTTAGGGTTTGTTCCTACGGGGTTCATTTCCTCATTTCATCCACAAATTAGGGTGTTTCTAAGCTATTCTGACCTATCCTACCCTTATCCCCCCTTTCCAGATCATTTGCATGTTGTTTTGACCAAAATTAGGGTTTCACTGCACACTTGCGCCTGTGTCACATAACTTGTGCCTGTGTACCCTTACACAAGCGCAGAAGACATCACACAAGCGCAGAAGTCAGTTTCTGCATCCCCTGTGGGCCCCGCAATGTCCCGCAAGCAAGTCAAATTCATAAAATTGAAAACATGGGTTTTTGAGATACATACTGCTGCTCCTGCATCGTCCAGTCATCTGTACGTGCATACCCATTCTCTGAGGTGATCTACCCTTGGAATGTTCGCCATCTCTCTACAAGTGTCCTTTTCCAGAGCAACAAATTCTCCTCTTGGGCTAGTGCAAATGAGCAATTGTCACTCTCTTGGTCTCATTTATAGATCTGTGTTAGTGCATAGATGGATGTGCACCCTCTCCATCTTATGTTGGTCATGGTCTTTGGTGTCGTTAATTGCTTGTCCTTCATGCATCCGATCTCCAATTGTCAGTCTGTTCGATCATCTTATTTTTATCAATCAATTGGCCTCTTTTCTACATGTTTCCGGCCAATTCCTCGAAGGGGGCATGCATATGTCATTGTCATTGTCTGGGGCATTTTCATTATTGTTCTTTGAAACAATGCTTAAAATTGCATTGTCTCAAAGAGGGGCAAAATGTAGACACCTAAAAATGGTCAACGCTTGCGGAATCATACTTTAACATTTGCACATTGCCTTATTTTAGGGTTTTTGCATCGCATTAACATTTCTCCTATGATTCGCACTTGGTCTTTATCATTTGCGAGCATCAAGTCATTCTTCTACATTCTTCATTTGTCTTGCTCTCAAATTTGGTCTTGTCGACAACACTATCCAATCATGATTTTGATCGATTTTATCCTATCGCATCAATGTGCATGCTCATTGGTCATCATTTTTGGACATCGTCAATCCTAATTAGGGTTTTCTCCTCTTATCAATCTTGTCATCTGGTGATCAATTTGCCATCAATCCTTATCATTTTCAATCTTGTCATTTTAAAAATCTCAATCACAAAAGCTCATTGCAATGATCAATCCTAATTATACTCAATAGAGACAGGAAAGCTCATTGCAATGATCAATCCTAATTATTGCAATGATCAATCCTAATTAGTGAATTAATTAATAATTTTTCATTTATTAATTAATTCACAAAGAGGGAATTTAGAAATTGATGAAAAATTAGGAAATTAGGAATTAGGAGAAATTAGGTAAATCAATTAATAATTTGTCAATTATTAATTAATTCACCAAAAAGAGGAATAATTAGTTAGCCAATTAAATTAAACATTTAATTGTGACACGAAGACCTAGGATAAATAAATAAATTATTTAACCTAGAGGGAGAAATGACAAACAGGGTTAAATGAATAAAATCATGAAACCCTAAAAGATGAATTAGCAATGCAAGGATGACAATTAGGTCTTGATAAAGGATAATTGATATCAATTTGATCATGATTTACAAAGGACCAATGTGATAAATGATTTGATTGATAAATGCGCCAATTGACGAGGGACAATGACTAATTGATCCAAATTGACATAATTGAGACAGACAATGATCGATGGGAAATTGATCACAAAATGACAAAATTGACAAGATGACAAAATAGATTGCAAGACGACAAGATTGAAAATGACCACGATCAATGACAAATCGATCGCAAAATGACAAGATCGAACATGACAACGATCGATGACAAATCAATCGTTAAAACGACAAGATTGAAAATGATAAGAATTGATGGCAAATCAATCGCCAGATGACAAGATTGATAAGAGGACAAAACCCTAATTAGGATTGATGATGTCCAAAAATGATGACCAATGAGCACGCACATTGATGCGACAAGATAAAATCGATCAAAATCATGACTGGATAGTGTTGTCGACAAGACCAAATTTGAGAGCGAGATGAATGAAGAATGTAGAAGAATGACTCGATGCTCGCAAATGATAAAGACCAAGTGCAAATCATAGGAGAAATGTTAATGCGACGCAAAAACCCTAAAATAAGGCAATGCTCAAATGTTAAAGTATGATTCCGCAAGCGTTGACCATTTTTAGGTGTCTACATTTCGCCCCTCTTTGAGACAATGCAATTTTAAGCATTGTTTCAAAGAACAATAATGAAAATGCCCCAGACAATGACAATGACATATGTATGCCCCCTCGAGGAATTGGCCGGAAACATGCAGAAAAGAGGCCAATTGATCGATAAAAATGATAGGATTGAACGGACTAACAATCAGAGATCAGATGCATGAAGGACAAGCAATTAATGACACAAAAGACCGCGACCAACATAAGATGGAGAGGGTGCACGTCCATCTATGCACTGACAAAGATCTATAAATGAGACCAAGAGAGTGATAATTGCTCATTTTCACTAGCCCAAGAGGAGAATTTGTTGCTCTGGAAAAGGACACTTGCAGAGAGATGGTGAACATTCCAAGGGCAGATCACCTTGCAGAACGGGTACGCACATACAGACGACCAAACGACGCAGGAGCAGCGATATGTATCTCAAAAACCCATGTTTTCAATTTTATGAATTTGACTTGCTTGCGAGACATTGCGGGGCCCACAGGGGATGCAGAAACTGACTTTTGTGCTTGTGTAGGGCGAATCCTGCACTTGTGTGATGTCTTCTGCGCTTGTGTAAGGGTACACAGGCGCAGGTTATGTGACACAGGCACAAGACTCATCACATAGGCGCAAGTGTGCAGTGTAAACCATAATTTTGGTCAAAACAACATGCAAATGATCCGGAAAGGGGGGATAAGGGTAGGATAGGTCAGAATAGCTTAGAAACACCCTGATTTGTGGATGAAATGAGGAAATGCAACTCGTAGGAGAAAACCCTAGAACTGACAAAATGTACCCCAATTGTGATGCAGAGTCGACAGTATCCATTGATCACACGGGAGAACCGACCTGACTGCTTCATGCTACGACATAGACTCAGGAGCACAGACAGAGATACATTAGCAGGACTTGGGATATACTATGTCACATTCATGCCTGAGATTAGGGCAAACACAGGATTGCTTACTGCATTGGCAGAGCGATGGCATTCGTAGACTTCCCCATTCCATTTGGTGACTGGAGAGGCGACTGTGACTCTAGAGGATGTATGGCGTATCCTCCACATTCTGATTCATGGAGAGATGGTAGAGTATGACCTAGTGACAGGGAGAGATGCGTTGTGTAGATTATTTGAGTGCGACGCAGATGATCTATATATCGTAGAGAGGGAAATTGGCTAGGAGACCATGGCATCAGAGTATGATCGACGATATGTGGTGATAGTCGTGGTGATAGCATGTCTACTAGCAAGAGATAGACGAGGACATGGATTCCCTATTGGATGGGGAAGAGTGCTAGAGTGGATGGCGATAGAGGGGACAGTGTATGCATGGGGACCATGTGTACTGGCTATGTTGTATTTTCAGTTGCATCAGATAGCATATTAGGGAGTGCAGACTTTGAGTTGTGGAGTCACATTGCTACAGGTATGGGCATTTGAGCACATAGCCATATGTGTATCGCTATGGGGGAGCACTGAGATAGGGTCCTTTTGGATACATATTATATTGGCGACATGAGCTAGACAGATTGAGAGAGTTCACATGGAGAGCATATCATGATTGCCCTAGATGGTTAGATGATAGTGATGAGCTACCATATTGTAAATAGGAGAGGTACTTGATTGGGTGACCAGTGAATCACCAGAGAGTGATTGAGTTGTACCTACCAGAGAGAGTCAGATGATAGTTTGGAGAGAGGCAGGATGTACCTAGGAGGACTGCACACTTTGCCCGATCTCACAGAGAGACGAGTCAGTGGGTTAGTATGATTCAGCCACACGTAGCATATGTTGACTTCTCACAGCTACAGTAGAGACAGTGGGATTGGAGATCAGATGTGGAGGATGCTAGGATGACAGAGGATTATGAGAGATGGTTTACATTACGACGACTAGTGCCATTGATAGATTCGGATATTCGAGTACCAAGGTGACAGGAGGACTTCCCACTCACTGGATAGGAGGATGGAGATGATGAGGATGAGGAAGATGAGGGTGGTGATGAGGATGAGGGGGATGAGGATGGAGATGAGGATGGGGATGATGAGGATGAGCTAGATTCAGGTGAGCATGAGGCATTGCAGGATATACCCATAGAGTCGGAGACAGCTAGCATAGAGGAGATGGAGATGTGCAGGGCTACCATAGCAAGCCAGCATGATCATATTGCGACTTTAGAGAGAGAGCATGAGCAGTTTAGAGCAGAGATAGCTAGACTCATAGTGGCTCGAGATGCAGCAATAGCTCAGGCACAGCGAGAATAAGAGAGAGTCACTGAGTATATTGGGTCGATTAGGGATGCCAGTGCATGGGAGATGGCACAGATGTTGGTAGAGACTGGAGAGGAGATATGCCATTGGAGGACACTATATGAGAGTGCAGTTCCACTAGAGCAGAGAGAAGCTTCATATCGGGCACGATCGAGGACAGAGAGCAGGGCATACTCTCGGCGGTCAGTGAGCAACATGGGGTGAGTGGACCTATGAGACCACCATAGCCAAGACCAGGAGGGACATCATCCGTGAGACATGGCAGGGATGAGGAGGATAGAGGGAGCACCTAGTGACAGAGGCACATGCTCCGTATGACGGACATATGTAGTTTGATATTTTGTAGTCAGCCTGCGGGCCATACTTAGGACAGACAGTCCAATTTTGTACTCCGATATTATGTGGATATATGATATGATATGCATTGATATGATGGGATGCAATGTGTTATGACATATGTTATTTTCCATGTATGGATGACTTATGCACTGTTGATATACCATTTTGGAACATGTATGGCTATATATTTTTTTATGTGTTTTTGATGCATTGATAATATGAAATGGATAAAATGCTTGATGTGATGCTTGATATAATGCAAATGTACTAACCAAATGAATGCACGATGCAGCATATGTGTATAGATAAATCGGAGCACTAGACCGAACTGACTATCCGAACTGATGGAAGACAAACTTGCTTTCAGTAATGCACTTTGTAGGTGAGAACCTTTATTTTAATGTAGCAAACTGGATGCGTAGCATCATGGCATTGAAGGCCAGAGCTGAAATGCAACCCTTTTTGCAAAAGATAGACACATCGTAGACAAACAACAATCACAACAAAAAAGAAAAGGACCATGAACCATCCCGGTCACTCTAAATCACTCAGTGACATCATCGAGCAACATAGGAACATGACCGAAGCCAAAGATAAATCAATAAAAAGATAAGATGCACAAATTCCAACAAGTCAAACAAACATCTTGATCTTCATTGTCAAAAGTTGAAAGTGCTGATAGGACAATCATGCTGTCTGGTTTCAGGAATCGCGGTACCCCGTCTAAGACAGGACACAGTCTAGTTTCGAGTATACCACACCCTGTATAAGACCCCATGATATTAGTGACAAGGATGAATGATTTTGAGGTTGATTGATATGACAATTCTGATCAGTTTGAATGTCAAGTTTGATTGAAAAAGTTCATCTATTTATGCATGATTTCATTAAAGCGTAGCATTGGATTGCGAGTTGTTGGATGTATACTCAGTGAGCTATCTATGCACAGAGGGGTTATTTATGTTTTTGTTTTGCTTTTCAATTTTTTATAATTTTTTTGTGTTCATTTTCTTTCAGGACTTTATTTGACTTTTTAGGGATTCTTTTCATGACATTATTTGATTTTTATGAATTATTTCAGGACGTTTTTCAATTTTTAAGAGATTTTTTCAAGACATTTTTCATTTTTTTTGAATTATTTCAGGACATTTTTCGATTTTTATGATCTTTTTCAGGACATTTTTTCAATTTTTTTGAATTATTTCAGGACATTTTTCAATTTTTTTGACTTTATTTCAGGACATTTTTTAATTTTTTTTTACTTTATTTCAAGACATTTTTTTTTTTTTTTTTTTTTTGACTTTATTTCAGAACGTTTTTGAAATTTTTTTTTTTAACTTTATTTCAGGACGTTTTTCAATTTTATTTTTTTTGACTTTATTTCAGGACGTTTTTAGATGCAAAAGGTTCTAGTGATTGATCATGACAAGGGGAACGCACCCAATGCGCATCGAAAAAACATACCTAGACCGGGACCAAAACATATGTACAAGAAACTGGAGTATGCAAGACAATGATGTTGACCAATAACAGGCCAGGAATAGAACATTGGGTCAAGACGAAGATAGACATGATAAACCGGCCAAGAAAAAGAATAGCTAGAGGTCATGACAGATGACGGAGCAATAATCTCATTACTCATGGTGCGTGATTGCCAGGTTTTCACCATGGTACTTGCCCAGAGCGCCTGTTTGCCAGGTTTTCACTAGAGGGCGAAGCATTTTTCTTTACTCTTTTGCTCTTTTTTCACTTTTTTTTGTATCTTTTTGCTTTTTGCACTTTTATTTTTTGTATTTTTTTTTTTGCTTTTTTCACTGTTTTTGTATTTTTTCATGATCATATTTGAAGAAGTGCTGATATAAAATTATGCCCAGTACTTGCGAAGGTGCATGCTATTTATAGGATCGGACAAAGGTTCACCTTCTGGGGTGGCAAGCTGATATGCCCCCGAGCCATATGCTGCAGTTTCTATGAAAGGCCCACCCCAATTAGGTTCAAACTTGCCTTTGATGATGTCAGTAGACTATGCATTCTTGGGATTTGCCTTTAAAACCAGATCTCCCACTTTTAAGTGTCGCCCTTTGACCTTCTTATTATAAGAGTGATGGAGACGGTTTTGATATGCTTGCAAATGTGTCAGGGTTGTCTGACGTTTCTCATCTAACATCTCAAGCTGATGCAACTGAGAGACTCTGTGTGTCTCATCATCAATCAGATGTTGCAAGGAAACATGCAAGGAAGGAATCTCCACTTCCAAAGGTAAAATGGCTTCCGCACCATACACCAAGGAATAAGGTGTTGTGCTAGTAGGTGTGCGGATAGAAGTGCGATAGGCCTAAAGTGCTGGATTCAACTGTACATGCCAATCTCGACCAGTGTCATTGACAACCTTCTTCAGGATCTTGATAATGGTCTTATTTGATGCTTCGGATTGACCATTCCCCTATGGATAGTATGGACTGGAGAAACGGTGTTGGATATGAAACTTTTCACAGAGCTCCTTGACATCTTTATTCTTGAAGGGATGACCATTATCTGTGACTATGGCAAGAGGAACCCCATACAGGCATATGATATAATTCAATAGGAATTTTGAAATTTGCACACCAGTGATATAGGTTATGGGGACAGCTTTGATCCATTTTGTAAAATACTCTATGGCTGTAATGATGAACTTGTGTCCATTTGCAGATGTCGGGTGAATCTTGCCAATAAGATCCAATCCCCATTGAGAAAATGGCCATGGAGATATGACAGAATGAAGCTCTTGGGCTAGTGCATGAATTTAATTTCCATGGATCTGGCACTTGTAGCACTTCTTAACAAAATCGTGAACATCTTTTTCCAAAGTGGGCCAATAATACCCAACACGAATCAACTTTTTGGCTAAGCTTAGACCATTGAAATGGCCCCCACATATACCATCGTGAACCTCGTGTAAAGCCATTTGTGCTTCATCAGAATCCAAACACCTGAGGAGGGTATGGTCAAAGGAACGATGATAAAGGGTGTCGGCGATGATGACATATTTGGCTGTATGTCGGATGAAGGCTCGGTGTTGGTTAGCGGAAAGGTTAGGTGGTAAGGTTTGGGACTTCAAATATTGATATACGTCATTGTACCACGGGGAGTTGGGACCAACAAGAACGCACATCACATCCGCTGTCGGAATGTCAAAAGAAGTAACCAGCAATTGTTAAACTAAAAATTCACATTTGTCCATATTGTGGGGCATATTCAACATGGAAGCAATCGTAGCCATCACATCTGCTGACTTGTTTTGCATTCTTGGAACTTGACTGAAATGGATAGCCGTGAATTTTGTCTTGAAGAAATCTACCATATGCTTATAGGGAATAAGCTTTTCATCTTTTGTTTCATAGTCATCATTCACTTGTCGGATGACTAATTAAGAATCTCCATAGACTTACAAATGCGTGATGTTCCAGTGGACCGCTACTCGGAGTCCTGTGACCAGTGCTTCATACTCTACAATTTTATTGGTACAATGAAAAGTTATTCTGTAGGACTTGGGAATAGCATCACCTTGAGGGGTGACAAACAAGATGCCTGCTTTGGATCCGAACTTGGTATGGGACCCATCAAAGTATAACTTCCATTCATTAGAAGATGTGAGAGTAAAGACTAATTCATCTAGAAAATCTGTCAACATGGGATGATCATCATAAATAGGAGCCTTTGCAAGTTGATATGCTATGACTTGTCCTTTTATCACCTTTCGCTCCATATACTCAATGTCAAATTCACTGAGAATCATAACCCACTTTGCTAGGTGACCTGTCAAAGCTGCTCGGCTAAGCAAGTATTTTAAGGGATCAATTTTTGCAACCAACAATGTTTGGTGATTTAAAATATAATGTAAAAGCTTTTGTGTTGCAAATACCACTGCTAAGAATGCCCTTTCAATAGTTGAATAATTCAGCTCATAGCCTACTAGTGTCCGGTTGATATAATAAATAGCTCGCTCTTTGTCGTTCTCATCTTGTTGGGCCAAGAGAACTCCTAATGCCATTTCAGTTGCAGAAATATACAATTAAAATGGCTTTCCTTCTATAGGAGGCATTAGGATAGGCAGCGACAGCAAATAGTCTTTGAGAGCTTGGAAGGCTGATTGACATTGCTCAGTCCATTTAAAAGTGACACCTTTATGCAATAGATGCTGGAATGGATGACATTTGTCGGCCAACTAAGCTATGAAGCAACGGATGGACTGGAGCTTTCCTTGCAGACTGTGTAGTTGACAGAGATTAGAAGGAGGAGGCATATCCATTATTGCTTTAACCTTGGCAGGGTCAACTTCAATGCCTCTGTGAGAAACAATGTACCCTAGTAATTTGCCGGCTGTGACACCAAAGACACACTTCTTTGGATTGAGTCTGAGCTTGTAAGTCTCCATTCGGTCAAAGATTGGGCCCAGGATGGCTAAATGACTATCTCTTGTGACAGATTTGCATAATAAGTCATCAACATAGTCCTCCATCAAAGTATGCATGAAATCATGAAAAATTGTTGTCATTGCTCTTTGATATGTTGCGCCTACATTTTTAAGACCGAAGGGCATCACATTCCAATAGTAGGTACCCCAAGCACATGTGAATGCAGTCTTATGCTCATCTTCAGGAGCAATGCGAATTTGGTTATAGCCGGAGAAACCATCCATCAATGAAAGCATCTCATATCCAGTAGTCATGTCAACTATGATGTCGATATTTGGCAATGGAAAATCATCTTTAGGGCATTCTTTATTGAGATCCCTAAAATTTGTACAGATTCTAATGCCCCTAGTTACCTTGCTAACTGGTACTAAATTTGAAATCCAGTCTGCATAATCAATGGGTCTAATGAAGCCCACATCTAATAATTTTTTCAATTCCACCTTGACCAAAAGAGCCACCTAGGGATGCATCTTTCTAAGTTTCTGTTTGACAGGCTTGGCATCTGCTTTCAATGACAAGTGATGAAGGACTAATTCTGGATCAAGGCCAGGCATGTCTGCATAGGACCATGCAAAGCTGATCTTCTTCTCAAGAAAGAAATTGACAAAATCTATCTTTTCCTGTTGTGATAAAGAAGCAGCAAAATGAATGACCTTAGGGTTGTTAGGTGTACCCAAATTGATTTCCTCGGTCATTTCCACAAGTAATGTTGATTTGTCCTGACCTTATAGGGGTATGTCCACTCTTCGACCTTTGGGCACCTCAGAGAGGTTTTCACCCACAGGTACGTCCTTTATTTTTACTTTTTCATGGTCAGAGAGTGCCTTGCGGTTTTCACTCAAAGACCTATTCTTTTGATTTTTTACTTTTTCTTTTCTTTTTTCATTTTGATGACTGGAAGAGGGAGTTGACTCCCCAAAATATGTTGTTGAATCCAAATCAATAGCAAATCCTGCCTTATGATCACCTTGTGGCATACCTTCCCGTAGTCTAAGGAATTCTGCAATTGCTTCGTCATTTTGAAAATAGTCCAATGTGAGTGGTTCTTGTTGGTCATGTTGGATAAGCTGGGGATAGATGAGGGGCATGTCATCATCAATTGTAAGGAGAGAAAGGGCTGATATGGTAAAGATGTAAACATCTGTGGTGTCACTATCTGAACTACTTGTATCTAATTCAGAGCTTGGATCCCAGAATGACTCTATCCAAGCATTAGGACATGTTTTAGGGAGAGGAGTTATTTCATGTTTGTCTTTCATAGGCAAATTATCAGGGTCAAGGAAAATATTGTCAAGGGCATAGGAGCTAGAAGAAAAAGAACTCCACTCCCATTCATTGGAATCGGTTTTGGGTCGGGTATCCTCAGGTGTTATTTCATCATCAAAGTCACGTCGTTTTCTACATGTGGGAACTTTGGAAGATGAGGGTCCAATTTGCAACGGTACAAAACCTAACCCTAAAGTTGGAGGTCGCATCTTGGGTATAACAGGTTCTAGCCTTCCATTGTTGTTCAGGACTAGGCCACTGCAGCCGTCATATCCTTTCTTTTGCAGCATAGTAAATCCTTTGCCGTATCGTTCCACTAGCAACTTGACAGGTGGGGTCTCAGTTGGATCTTTGTAAAGCCAATCTATGACATCATCATCTAAAGTTTCTTTGTCAAGTTCACCCCATCTTGTAAATGTAGTGGGAGGCTGATATTGAATAATGACCTTAGGTTCCTTTTGCAATAAATGCGGTTTGCCATATGATTTTGGAGATATTGGTAAATTCCTGATGAGGAATGTTTGATCCATTGAATATTCTCCGCATCCTTGGTCTTGTATCTTCAATTTTCCTTTGACAGCATCTAACAATTCATTAGGATCCACATAACTATTTGATTTGGCCTCTCTATTGACTGGGACTTGCTGCTGAGGGGTATCCTTTAGAGTAGCACAAAATTGAAATGGATTAGGTTCTCCTAGAATTGTTATCTCAGTTCCATTGTAAGGATATTTTAAACATTGATGATAAGTGGATGGAACTGCTTTCATTGCATGGATCCATGGATGGCCAAGGATCATATTATAAGGGAGATCAAGGTCTAGGACCTACAGGAAAGTGTTTTTTGTCACTGGACCGACTCTGATAGGCAATGTAATTATCCGTTTGGATGGGCGCTCAGCATCATCATATGCTTTTATTGTTATTCTTTTTGAAGCGTCAATGTCATTTTCTGTATATCCAAGGCCAATGACCACTCTCAAGGTACAAATATTAAGACCCGCTCTGCCATCTATCAAGACTCGTCGGATTTTGCAATTATGGACAAAGACTTCAAGGTGTAAAGGATCATTATGAGGGAGCTTGTCAGGTGAGATATCATTGTCAGAAAATGCAACATTTTGGGAAACAGCTAGATGTCCAATCCGGGCTTGAAACTGGTCAACATCAATATCTGTCGGGACAGTGGACTCAATTAAAGCTTTATCCAGGACTACACAATGCATGGGAGACATTTTCAACAACTCAAGGATTGATATTTGTGCTGGTGTCTTTCCTAGATGATCTAAGAGATTATACTGACTTGCAGGAGTTGATTTGGAAGGAGCTGTAGGAGCTCCTTTTAGGACTATTTTAGATCGACGAGTGGTGACCGCGCAAGAAGGATCTTGTTCCTTTATTCTTAGGGTAGAAACATACTCATTTGATGCTCTGAAATAACTGATGACATTGTTATAACCAGTATTCGCATAATTTGCTATTTGGGCAGAGTTTGAAGAAGACGCTTTACCCTTGTCATGATCAAGCAAAGGAGTTTTTAAAATAGTATGATTAGTGTTAGAGGTCGCATGGGGTGGATCTACCTCAATTACTCCTTGCTCTAACAAATCTTGAATCATATGTTTCAATTGAAAACATGATGCAGTTTTATGTCCTTTGGACCGATGATACTCACAGTATGCATTATCATTCCACCAATGCGGTTTTACCACTGGTTCTGCCTTGATATCTGGTAGCTTAATAAATTTTGCTTGTATTAATTGTTTCATTACCGACTCAATAGGCTCTCCCAATGGTGTAAATTATTGAGGAGGCCCATCCCTTGATCGGAAAGGTTTGCGCTGCTGGCTTTGGAGCTAGCCTTGTTGTTGATTATATTGTTGGAGATGTTGTTGGTATTGCGGCTGTTGAGTAACATTGCTCGCTGGTGTTTGATTTTGTTCCATAGTTGACATATTAGGAACACTTGATTTCTTGATCGTGAATGGGGGTTGATTTGTATTCACCGCTCTTGCATCAACAACTCCATCATTAGTGACATTCTTGTTCTTATACCAAAATCTATTTATGTCCCCTGAATTGTTCGTGTTGTCACTGTCTTTGTTAAGCTTAATGATTCCCTTAGCTACAAGAGCAGTTTCAATATTCATCCCTTTCTTAATGAGTTTCTCAATAGTGCTAGGACTTTTCAATTTTAGTTCGTACATCATTTCTGGGACCAAATTTTGGATAAATAGATTCACTTGTTGTTCTTCAGGTATATCTAGGGAAGAATGACTATACAAGCTTTGCCATCGTTGCAAGAAAGTCACTAACGGTTTACCTTACTTTTGCTTAGTGTTGTATAAATCTGACATGGTCACGTCACTGTCGATGTTGAATGCGAAGTGAGATATAAACTTTTGAGCCAATTCAGACCAAGTCTTTATATTTCCTGGCAGATGCGAATACCAATCCATGGCTTGTCCCATGAGACTTCGTGCAAATAATCGCATTAAATATGTCTCCTCATAGCTCACTTTAGTACATGCCGTGAAAAATGCTCGAATGTGATCTTTTGGATTGCCATTCCCTTTATATTTCTCAAAATTAGGTGCCTCAAAATGTTTAGGGAATGGAGGCATGTATAAGCTCTTATCAAATGGATTTGGACACAAATCCTGATCTGTATACAGCTTCTTTGTTCCTTTAGTTTCTAATGCATCAACTTGTCGTTGCAATTTCTCAAGTTGTTGCGCAATTGTATCAGATTTTGGAGGTCCATCATTAATCCCGGTGAGTACTCTTTGTCGATACATCGTATTTCTGATCGGTTGTTGATGCTCTGAAATGGCTGTTTTTGGTGTCTTTGGCATATAATGTTCTTGGTACATCTCTTGTTGTTGTGGTTGTGCCATGCCTTGATATCGACCTTGTTGTTGTGCTTCTTGTAGCCTAGGTTGATATTGCAATTGAGTATGTTGTTGATATTGCACAGGCGCCAATTGCGGTTGTGAAGTATGATAGCTTGTTTGCCTTGGCACATATTGAGGCACATGTTGTTGATGCTGACGAATTGGAATTTGTTGACTTTGTGCCAATTGTTGTCGCGGTGTATATCCCATCATTTGCAAAAAAAATTGTTTAGGTGGTTTTTGTTGTTTCTCCTTAAGATGGGGTATAGCACTTGCATTAACTTGTTGTGTTGTTTGTCCAATCCATTGTGATGGTTGTAAGTTTGTATTAACTTGTAATGGTGCCGAAGGCGCTGCAATTTGTTGTTGAATGCGATATTGTTGTTGTTGTACATTGCTTGTTTGCACATTCGATTGTACCTTTTGTGTATTACTCAATTGTTGCAACAATTGTTGTTGGTGCAAACCACTATCTGTAGTTCTTTGTGTCGCCATTATCGAAGGATCTGTCACAATAGTGTTTGGAAAATATATTGAGCTTAACGGGACATAAGAACTTTGTTGCATCGTGGAATTGTTTTGGACATTGGTGATATTAGGCATTCCAGTCATGAAGCTTTCTTGCATCTTAGATGTTGATCCAATTTGATGCATGTAAGGATCCACTTCTTGTTGAGGGATGGTTGTCAATATTTGCGCGGTCTTCATTTGAACTTGCGTTACAGGTGTTGTATTGAATAATAAATTATTTATTGTCTCAAATGGTGACTTTTGCGGAATAGTCACTGTCATTTCCTTTGAAGCACATTTACTCATCAAGGTAGGTTGAACTTCCTGTTGCACATTTTCTTCATTTGGATGCGAGGAGAAACTTAACAGCTCATTGCCTTGATGTTTTTGCACATTAATTTTCTCGTTCGAGGAGGTCACATTACTCATCATGTTAAGATATTTTTGTGGGAACATTTTAAAGACCTTGTTCAAGAACTTATCCATCTTTTTTGTCATCTTAGGATCTTGAAGGAACATGTCAACATCATCAGAAGCATCGGAATCTGATGAAGAATCTGGTTGGACATTTGGATTCGTTTCTTGTTGAATGCCTTGATCTGAACCAAATCCTTGTGAAAGAATTTGTTCCTCATGCAATGTTTGAGTGTGAATGTCATGTTGCAGGTTTGGTTGATTCCAATTGAAAGGTGCACTTCCTCTTGGAGTTGGTGGAACACTCCCATGTCCTAGTTGCATGGGTACAAATACTAGTTCATATAATGGAGGTGATCCAAGTTGAACCATTCCATATGGTGGTAATGATGTGTTTGATGAGCCTTCAATTTGCACTGTTTGACTAGTTTGAAACTGCAAATTTGCTATGTTGTCAATGGGTTGATACATTGGTTCGCCCATCTTTTTAGATTTTGACCTTGTTTCAATAGGCATGTCACTATGCAAATGCAATATTTTTGGAAATTTTTCAAGAATAATGTATGATATGCAACTAAATGCAAACTGAATAGATGAAAATGCAATCTATGTTTTTGGTTGTTTTGAAGATTTTGACAAACTTTTGAATGCAAATCTAAAAGAGAGACCCTTAGGAAATTGGAATGATGTCTAGACCTCAAAGGACAAAAGGACCAAGTGACAAAAGGACAAAATGACAATGTCTCCCCTATATGCTTGGATACTAAGCTAGGTTTGACGAAATGACATTGATGACAAAAGGTTTGATAAGGTCTAGACTTCCTAACAATAACTTAGGGTTTATCAAAGATTTGGATTACTCAAGTATGACAAAACCTAGTTTGACACTATATGCAAAGGGACAATTAATATGCAAATTACCCTAATATGATATGATAATGACCTAAGCTTAGTGAAGAGACCTAGGGTATGCAAATATGAATGAATGACAATGGTATTACTCTAATGCAAGAGGACATATGCAAATGGATGACCCTTATTGACATGTAAAGGAGTATGACCTAGGTGGAACTTAACCTTGGTAATAGACAATGACTTTGCAAAATGCAAACCTAGGATGAACCTAAATCTAAGTGACATGAATGTTGAGACAAGATTTTGAACAATGTTTGACAACCATGTTTGAAGGTATTTTGAACTTTGTTGGATGAAATGTTCTTGTGTTTAACCTTGTTTTGAATCAATTTGCCTTTTTTTAAAAATGAGATACAATTCAACTTTTGACAAGCGAAGAATACAAGATATTTCAACTTAGACTCAAGACAATCATGCTCATTCCCAATTTCTTATGGTAGGCAAGGAAATTAGGTACTTGAGAGGTAGACTCATTATGGGATTCAAGGAGAATACATAGATGCTTGACCCCATGGGCTCCCCTCCATGGAACTCACTTCTCAGGGCAGCCAAGCATCAGTCCCCATGGAAATCCCCCCATGGCGAACTTAGTATCTCTTCCAAGTATCCAAACTTGTCCTTCTCAAGCAACTAGAAGGGTTTTTGGCCTCTAAAAACAAGGTGTTTAGTAAGGATTTCTGTTAACCATTACTCCTTGATGTCATGCAAGCGTGATTGAGACATTAAGCCCACCAAGATACCAAAAAAATGTAGTCACGCAAGCATGATTTAGACTGTGAGGTCCTACTTAGATGTTGATATGAGAAAGAGTTCAAGGGTCATCACTTCCCAAGTAACTGCAATTCCCACATAACCCTTCCTTCAAAGTTTTCGACCATCAGGTATTTGTTTATAGTGAGTTAGAATGCCAAGGTATTCTAGCTATACTCACTTTGGGTCATTCCCTTCTCACGATTATCACTTGCTTGCAAAAGCAAGTGGTCGGGAAGGCAGGCCCTCTAAAGGTGACACACAATAAAAAACATGAGCATGGTATTGAAGATCTGGATTTCTGATCACCCTAAGAAGGATGAGAGCATACTCTCCTACTCCAATATCAAACTCAACAATCAAGGCAAACATACATTCATTCCATCCTATTTAGAAATCACTAGGTGCCTAAATATTAATTGCAAACACAAAGTTTAGTTGTAGTCCAAGGCAACCTGCAAAACTCAAGTCAGAAGTTTGATATGTTTAGTCTTTGACTATCGAATCTGCATAAAATGTGTTAGTAGTTTCATTTATTGTCTTTGTCATGTGTATGCCAAGGTTCTGCATAGAGAATCAGTACCAACAAAACCAAAAAAGCAGAAACAGAATGCAAAAGAAAACAATTTGCAAGCGAAAAATATTGTCTTTTACCTCTGTTTCTGGCCCTACACAAGCGTAGAATGTCTGACACAGGCATAGAATGTCTGACACAAGTGCATAATGTCCTTGACATAGGTGCAGAATGTTTGATACAGGCGCAAAATGCTTGACACAGGCACAGAAGTTCCCAGAAAACACTGCACTACCCTGTTTCTTGGGTTTTTGACCCGTAAATCATCTCAAAAGCACTCAAAAGCATGGTTAGGGGGTTAGTTCACATCGGGTTCACCAATTAATGTAGCATAGGAAATCGGAAATCATCACAAGCAATTCAATATTAGTCATAGCTCAATCACAAAAGCTCATTGCAATGATCAATCCTAATTACACTCAATAGAGACATGAAAGCAAAACATTCAAAACTAAAAACTAAGCAAACCAGATGCATATTCGAATGTCTCCTTCATGTGGCTCCATTGTCCTTCTTTCTTCTCCAAATAGCCTTTGTTTGTGGATCTCACCTTCAAATGCATAAACCTAATGTGAAAGCAAGATTGACATTGGCACAAGAATACTCAAAGCATGATTGATTCGACAAAGTAATTCAAAACAAGTGATTATTAGATCGATAATGTGATTAGCTGGGATTGAAGAAATTCATCCAATTTATAGACAAATTGGAGAAATGATCAAATTAGCATGATTCAATTCAAATGGAAATTGTAAATAAAAAATGTCAGTTATGACAAATTATGCACTTTCTATGCAAAATTGATTGATTGATAATTTACGACAAATTATGACAAATTTCTATGTCAAAATTGATTGATTGTCAATTATGACAAATTATGACAAATTGAAATGTCATTCCCATGAAATTAGGAGAAAAATAGGAGGAAATTGAAATTAGGAATTAGAAAATTAGAAAATTGGAAATTAGGAATTAGAAAATTAGAAAATTAGAAAAAGAGGAAAATTAGGAAATTAGTGAATTAATTAATAATTTTTCATTTATTAATTAATTCACAAAGAGGGAATTTAGAAATTGATGAAAAATTAGGAAATTAGGAATTAGGAGAAATTAGGTAAATCAATTAATAATTTGTCAATTATTAATTAATTCACCAAAAAGAGGAATAATTAGTTAGCCAATTAAATTAAACATTTAATTGTGACACGAAGCCCTAGGATAAATAAATAAATTATTTAACCTAGAGGGAGAAATGACAAATAGGGTTAAATGAATAAAATCATGAAACCCTAAAAGATGAATTAGCAATGCAAGGATGATAATTAAGTCTTGACAAAGGATAATTGATATCAATTTGATCATGATTTACAAAGGACCAATGTGATAAATGATTTGATTGATAAATGTGCCAATTGACAAGGAACAATGACTAATTGATCCAAATTGACATAATTGAGACAGACAATGATCAATGGGAAATTGATCACAAAATGACAAAATTGACAAGATGACAAAATAGATTGCAAGACGACAAGATTGAAAATGACCACGATCGATGACAAATCGATCACAAAATGACAAGATCGAACATGACAACGATCGATGACAAATCGATCGTTAAAACGACAAGATTGAAAATGATAAGGATTGATGGCAAATCGATTTCCAGATGACAAGATTGATAAGAGGACAAAACCCAATTAGGATTGATGATGTCCAAAAATGATGACCAATGAGCACGCACATTGATGTGACAGGATAAAATCGATCAAAATCATGACTGGATAGTGTTGTCGACAAGACCAAATTTGAGAGCGAGATGAATGAAGAATGTAGAAGAATGACTCAATGCTCGCAAATGATAAAGACCAAGTGCGAATCATAGGAGAAATGTTAATGCGACACAAAAACCCTAAAATAAGGCAATGCGTAAATGTTAAAGTATGATTCCGCAAGCGTTGACCATTTTTAGGTGTCTACAGGAAGGTTTGGGGTGGCTATATAGGGTTTTGCCTTAGTCAAACCCCCATGTTGGTGATTTTGAGCCCCATGAATAGTCGATAATGTACTAAAAATGTGTGTGCAAGAACCTTGTGTATATGCAAGATCCTAAGGATGAAAGTAAACAACCTAGAGCAACCCTAAGGAGTAAACCGTAATTACTTATAATTGACAAAGTAAATACTCTAAATCCACAATGAAAAGTAATCTAAAGCATGAATATGAATCAAAATGAAGCTTAAGTAAAGACATGAAAACAACATGAAACCATACCCAACCCCAAGGGAGAGGTACAAGCCAATCATCAGTCGATGATCTCCTATTTTTCTTCTACATCTTCAAAAGCCTTCAATTGATAAAATGATGCTTGATGAATGTTTGATGGATGAATGTTGAATGTTTTTTAAGAATTCAAAGTTCTAGTCTTTCACTACAAAGAAGGCTCTAATACTCCAAAATCCTGCTCTTAGATTCTTAGAAGAAGACCCCTTCAAATGAAGAAAGAGAGCTCTTAAGTATGAAACGCTAGATCTTATTTTCATGTTTAGGCCAACCTAGGATTTGAATTTCCCATTGATAGTTTGGGGTTAAGAATTATCATATCATGGGATTGTGCTCCCAAAATTTTGGGAAAAAAGCCACGGACCATGTACATTCCCGCCACGGTCTGACCAAATTTTCACCAAATTTTTAAGGCCATTAGATATGATTATTTTAGAGCGCATCCCAAAGTTATAGCTGATTTCAAGATGTTTTGATATGCAAAATCGGGCCTAAATGGTTGAAATAAGACATAATTAGGTGTAGCGTCCTAAAATTGTGACACTTGCAATTTCAACCGCATTTCGGTCTTCACGATGGCGACGCAACGCGCAACCTGAATGGAGACCCCGAAACCTGATTATGACGTTGAAAACTGCATTTTCTTGCACCCTGGCCTGAACCTCCTTTGCACCCTGCTGTCCCGGGAGGTGGGACCAGAGCGCCCAGCGCCCTGGTCCTTCAGGACTAGGGCGCCCAGTGCCCTGGTCCCTAGGTCCTATTTTGGGCCCGGTCTCTTTTGGACTTCGGGTCTTTATGTTTGCAAATTGGAAAATTATCTTTCCTGGTCGGCCTAAGGTCGGGAAAATCAGTCTATCAACCCTAAATGACAAGTATATAAACTACATTTTCCTCTCTCATTTGGGGGATAGATACATGACGGAAAAAGCGTGGAAACTATATTCAAGCATTCAAGCATTCAAGCATTCCTTCAAGCAATTGATCATTTCAAGTCTCCATTCAAGGCTAAGTGTTGCATTCAAGACAAGGATTCAACCATTGAAGAGGAGATCACTTACAACATACTACTACAACATACAACATACGACATCTATACCTTCGCACATAAGGATACAAACATCCTTACAACAAGGTATTAGTACTTGTTTTACATTATAGACATTTACATTTACAGCATTGCTCATTTCTTGGTTAATTCCAAAACCGGGGTTTGACCTAAAGGCAAACCCCTAATTCCTAACCCCCCAATCATCTTCGCTTTTCTGTGTGTAGGTTGCAGGTACGTGGCTGAAATTGAAGATCTGGAATCCTTGTGCAGAGACGAACAGATCCCCCTTCGTTTCATGGATTTTTCGGAGGACTGTGGCGCTCGGGCGCCATTGTCTCGACAACTTTCGCTCAAATTTATAGGACAGCGCCGTATCGACATTTTACTGCTAATTCCAGGTCCGCAGCTTCATACTCTATTCCTATCTCAGTTTATAAGTGAATCTTTCTCACTTTCTATGCATTCCTAGCTTAATTCTTCTATGCACATTCTTTACAAAAGAGGGTAGCCTTGCTGTCATAACCCTTGAAACTCATTTAGCATCCAATCTTGCATTGCATGGGATTGGATCTTGTGGGTTTCAACCCCTCTTTTGAATGTAAAGTCTCTCCCCTAAGTGAAAACCATCAACCCTAGTGAATCTCCCTTCTCTCTCCTTGGAGTTGGAAGAGGGGAGAGCAACTAGGGTTCGATCGCGATTTTCCGCTTTACATTTTGGTGAACCCAACGTGAACATCCTTTCTGATTATTCATGGTTAGATCTGAAAATTAGATTCCTTGATTACATTTCCATGTTTGATCTTTTGCAAATTTTAGAGGTTGATTGCATAAAAACCCTAAATTTTCTTTTTAGTAATTGAACTTGTGAAATGTCTAAATGTTAATGCTTGTTTCAGATCTTCCCTTCTATTACAAATTACCAATTCATATTTGTTCTTTAATTTTGAAAATTAAGTGGTTAAGTGTTAAAACCCTAATTTTTGAAACCCTCTTGATTCAATCTTTGTCCAACCATTTCACTGATCAAAACATTTCCAAATCAGCTGTAACTTTGGATTCCGCAATAAAATCACAATATCTTTCATCCCTGAAAATTTGGAAAAAAGTTGCGAGGACCGTGTGCACTCCGAGCACCATCGTCCCTGACATTTTTTCTGAAATTTCGGGAGCTAGATCTTACTGTATTTTTCTGCTAAAATCCAGAATTTTGGCTGATTTTATCAATTTTAACACCTTCAAAATTATAGTCAAAGTTGGTCTTGTGATTGCTTGGATTAACGCTTCTAATCATTCAAAAATCATTGAAATTGAAATTTTGTGTCAAAATTGTGTTCTTACTGTCCTAAATCTGAAAAGTGTGTTTGCATTCATTAAAAATTTCAGTGCTTTATTCAAATTCTTACAATTTGTGACTTTTGAAATTAAGTGCTTAATTACAACAACTTTAATTTCTGCTTTCAAAATTGAATTTTGCGAGAAATTGAGTCAATTTTTAAATTTCAAAATTTGCATTGCTCTTGACATTCCCTCTAAAATCATAAAATTCAAAATTTCAGTTTCCCTCTCTTTTTCAAAAATTCAAATTTTGCATTTTTCGACAATCTGGGTAGGGTTCAATTTTGAGATTGCAACTTTAATTTGGCCTATCTACAGATCGTAAAATCACTCAATTTTTTCAGATTAGCTCTAAAATCATCATACCTTTCATCCCTGCAAATTTCGAAAAAAGTTGCAAGGACCGTGTGCACTCCGAGCGCCACGGTCCTGGACATTTTTTCTGAAATTTCGGGAGACTGTCATGATTGCATTTAACAGCTTAAATCCAGAAGATTGGCTGGTTTTACTGAAAATTGCTACCTCTAAATTCAAAATCTTCTCTCTCTTTCTAGTGCATGAGTTTTACAACAATAAGCCCTACTTACACTATTCCCGTTAGATGAAGCCGTAGAATTAAGTCTTTCCGAGGTTTAATCACCGAGGAGATGGAACCTAATTTGAATAGCCTTTTTAACGAGGACATGGGTAATTCCTCTAATCCTCCTAATGATGAAGAAGCTCTCCATGAGGTTTCTGTAGAACAACTTTCAAAATTGGATAACCAATTTGATGATTTTCGACAATGGATGTCTCAAGAATACCCCGATAGTCAAGCTCTTCCTTTAATTGAGGGTCTAAAATGTATGCTTCAAAGTGATAAGAATGGAATTGATATTTTGCGTGGTATTGCACACATTGTGGATTCGAATGTGATGCCTATGAAGAGTTGTGCTGAAAATTTGGGTTATACACAACCTCCTACTCAAGTCAATCATTCTATTCCTTTGATGACTTCTATTGCTAGCATACCTACCTTTACATCAAACATAATGGCTACTTCTACACAAGACATTCCTCCTATGATCACCAGTCAGGGGGGTAATCCTTCCTTTTCAATTAACCCTCTTCCTTCATTTAATCCGATTTCTTCATTCATTCCTTCAATGAGTGTCCCTATTATATCTCCACAAATGAACATGATGCAAGGGGGCAATTCATTCAATCATTCCATTCCTCCTTGTAGTGTTCCTCCTATCCAATCATCTCCTATGACTAATTATCATAGGGTCCCACCACCTTACTCTTTACCTTCTTTCAATAACATAACACCTCCATCACAATCTAACACGTCTAATATGAACTCTTCAACTGAAGCGACCATTAACAATCTTGCACAAACTGTCTCTTCTTTACAGCAACAAATTGCCTCTATGAATCAATCTAAGTTTAGTGTGCCCACATTTGATGTTGCAAGCCCACTTTCTCTTGACATTGTTCGAGCTATCCCTCCTAAACATGTTGAAATCCCGCATTTGGAACTTTATAATGGTAAAGGAGATCCTCTAACACATGTTAAGACTTTTCAAACAATTTGTACCGATTTTGCTTATGACCAAAGATTGCTTGCAAAACTGTTCACTAGAACATTAAGAGACAAAGCCCTACAATGGTATTGCTCGTTGCCTTCCTATTCTATTACTTCTTTCGAACACCTTGCAAATGCTTTCATTCAACAATTTCAAAACAATATAAGTCCTAAAGTTACTTTGATTGATTTAATGCATTGTAAACAAGGTGTTAAAGAAAAAGTGACTGATTTCATTGGTAGATATAAGCATTCGTATGCTCAAATTTCTTTTCCAGTGCCTGACAATGATATTCAAAGAATCTTTATTTCTAATTTACAAAAAGATATTTGAGACAAACTTCTATTTTCTGAGTTTACTTCTTTCCAACAGTTGTGTGCAACTCTTCACAATTATCAACTGACTGTGAGTCAAATGGAACAATCACATCCTATGGCTCCGAGTGATAAGGGTGATAGCAGTCAACAACCATTTGGGAATTTTAAACCGAACAGAGATTCCATCAAATTCAATGAAAAAATCATCAACAACAATGTGAATGCAGCATCAGGTGTGCCTCCTATTTCTAAATTTTTCAAGAAAGAAAGAAAGTATACTCCTTTGAATGAATCATTGCATAGTATTATGAATAAGTTATTGGAACAAAATGTGCTTACCCTTCCTCCTATAAGGCAAATTGATCCTGCAAATATTACTTCACCTTATTTTGATAACAAAGCTTTTTGTCAATTTCATCGTCAGCCTGGGCATGATACTGAAAAATGTTTTTCTTTAAAGGGTAAAATTCAAGATTTGATTGATAATAATACTATCTCTGTTTCTGGAGTGAATGATAAAGGCAACACATCTGTAGCTCCTCCTAATCAAAATCTTCAGATTTTCACTGATCCATTACCTTCTCATACCTCTAATGCGATTGAGACTAATGATTCCTCTTTTTCATCTGATGGTCTTGTGTCTATGACTCCGAATGTGATTAACTTTGTAGAGCAGCAAGAAAACCCTAAAGAACTTTCCATCACATTTCATTCCAGTGAAACCATTAGGGCACCTGATGGTCCTTTATATATAGTTGCAAAAGTCAAGAATACACCTTGCCGTGGAGTGCTTATTGATCCTTCGTGCATGGTTAATGTTATTACTGAAGAATTTCTTTTTACTTTGCAATTGAATCAAGTGATATATGACAAAACAGATGTGATTGTGAAACTATTTGATGCATTTTCTTCTCCTGCAATTGGTTCTATTACATTGCCTATTGAGGTCCATAACAAATCCCTTGATGTGAACTTTGCTATTATTCCATCTTCCGAACAATTTCATGTGAAGCTTGGCTATCCTTGGCTATCTTCCATGAAAGCTATTGCTTCTCCTATTCATAAGTGTTTGAAATTTCCCCATAATGGTGAAGTTGTTACTTTCAATCATAGTCTCTTTAAACTAGCTGAAAGAACTTCTAGCGTTCCTATTGATTACTTTTGGCTTAAACAATTCCAGTCTCTTCCTCCATGAAGTGATCATCTTTTTAAATCTTATCAAAAGTGGAAAACAGATATGATCCTATCTCTAAGTGAACCTAGAACACCAAAACTTGACATTCCTATCATTCTTGAGAAGGAAGTTCTTCCTTTGAAAGATAAAACTAATGTCTTTCCTCAAGAAGATTCCCAACCCATCCCTATGGATGTGACTATGTCTATATCTAATAAACTTCCTAAAAGTAGACCTATCCCTCCTCGTCATGATGGACTTGGTCTCCTTCCTAAACCAAAAATTCCTCCTTTATATGGAGCAGTCCCTCCTCCTTCTTTTTATAGAGAGAAGAGACCTTCTTCTTCTCCTATTGTTCAACCTAAGAGACCACAACCTAAACACCCAAGTGATAAGGCTGAGAACATTCCTCCTCCTCAATCTTCTTCACTTCCTACTAAGACTAGACGAAATCATTCTGCACGTGAACGCCGACGAAAGCATCGTCTTAGAGCTCAAGAAACCACTTCTCAAACTTTGCAATCTCCAAAAACACCTTCAACAAGCATTATTCCATTTTCTCCTCAGCCGGAAATTGAGCCAAAATCTCCTAAACATAAGATGCATGATGGTCTTGATCCTGTGCGAGTTAAAGATCCTATTTTTATAAATCTTGATGATGATATAGATGAAAATGTTATTCATGATGAAAATGCTACTTCTCCTGTTCATTCTGATAGTGAATATGAACTTGTTGATATTGATAACCATTTATCTAACGAATTTTCTAAAGCACTTATCCTAGCTCCTAGACAAGAACAACGTGGCTTGGAACATGAACATAGCCTTTGTTTGGATCTTGTGATAGCTCCATCTGCTGTGTTGAATGTTCCTCCTCTAGTGTGTTCCCTGCCTTCCCAAAACATTGATCAACAAGATCGGGGGGTAGATGACGTGCTAGACTAGTTACATTAGCATAGCAGATTCTCTCCTCCTCTCTTGTGTTACTTCTTCTATACATTATTCTCATTCTTCTATTTGTTGTCCTTGGTGTTGTCTACTTGAGGACGATGCAAAGCATTGAGATCTCTTTTGGTCTCTCTCATGTTGACTCAAAAGATACATGTGTTCCCTTCTTCTAGGTGGCCTTCCTTGATTGGGGAATGAAGAACAATTATGCATACATACATATGATATATATACATGAATTATCATACAACATACTGACCCCGAGGAAAGTGAAGTCACCTCGTGCTTTGTGTTTTGTGTCTATTATCCTTGGGCTTATCTCACACTTGGGGGCTAAATCCTTGTGATAACGTGCTCCTTTCCCTTTTTCATTTTCTTATATGTATCACTACCTTAAAGAAATCACCCCCGGTGAGGTGTGTGCGATCGCTTTAACGTAGGGGGGCATACATCCCGTTCATATCTTTTCAAGATACTTGAAAATTTCTTGGCAAATTTAACCTTGCCTTGAAATTTTTTGATATCTTTCTTGCATGACTCATAGTGAGGGAACCTTACTACTGACAGTCATGGTTCTCCCTCGTGATCTTCCCTTTTACTTTGACAATCGAAGTCGTAAGATCCTTAGTCCACTGGGGGCTTGGTGTATCTTGCCTCCTTGATGTGGTGAAAGTCTTTCAATGTTGTTTCCTTGTACTTTACCAGAAGTATGAGCATACGCCTATACTCCCGCTAAAGTGGGGGCTAAATGTAGCGTCCTAAAATTGTGACACTTGCAATTTCGATCGCATTTCGGTCTTCACGATGGCGATGCAACACGCAACCTGAATGGAGACCCCGAAACCTGATTATGACGCTGAAAACTACATTTTCTTGTACCCTGGCCTGAACCTCCTTTGCACCCTGTTGTCCTGAGAGGTGGGACCAGAGCGCCCAGTGCCCTGGTCCTTCAGGACTAGGGCGCCTAGCGCCCTGGTCCCCCAGGACCATGGCGCCCAGCGCCCTGGTCCCTGGGTCCTATTTTGGGCCCGGTCTCTTTTGGACTTCGGGTCTTTATGTTTGCAAATTGGAAAATTATCTTTCCTGGTTGGCCTAAGGTCGGGAAAATCAGTCTATCAGCCCTAAATGACAAGTATATAAACTACATTTTCCTCTCTCATTTGGGGAGATAGATACATGATGAAAAAAGCGTGGAAACTATATTCAAGCATTCAAGCATTCAAGCATTCCTTCAAGCAATTGATCATTTCAAGTCTCCATTCAAGGCTAAGTGTTGCATTCAAGACAAGGATTCAACCATTGAAGAGGAGATCACTTACAACATACTACTACAACATACAACATACAACATCTATACCTTCGCACATAAGGATACAAACATCCTTACAACAAGGTATTAGTACTTGTTTTACATTACAGACATTTACATTTATAGCATTGCTCATTTCTTGGTTAATTCCAAAACCGGGGTTTGACCTAAAGGCAAACCCCTAATTCCTAACCCCCCAATCATCTTCGCTTTTCTGTGTGTAGGTTGCAGGTACGTGGCTGAAATTGAAGATCTGGAATCCTTGTGCAGAGATGAACAGATCCCCCTTCGTTTCATGGATTTTTCGGAGGACTGTGGCGCTCGGGCGCCATTGTCCCGACAACTTTCGCTCAAATTTACAGGACAGCGCCGTATCGACATTTTACTGCTAATTCCAGGTCCGTAGCTTCATACTGTATTCCTATCTCAGTTTATAAGTGAATCTTTCTCACTTTCTATGCATTCCTAGCTTAATTCTTCTATGCACATTCTTTACAAAAGAGGGTAGCCTTGCTGTCATAACCCTTGAAACTCATTTAGCATCCAATCTTGCATTGCGTGGGATTGGATCTTGTGGGTTTCAACCCCTCTTTTGAATGTAAAGTCTCTCCCCTAAGTGAAAACCATCAACCCTAGTGAATCTCCCTTCTCTCTCCTTGGAGTTGGAAGAGGGGAGAGCAACTAGGGTTCGATCGCGATTTTCCGCTTTACATTAGGGTTTATGATTAAATGATTCATTGGAGGAATAAGATGAAAAGGGGCACGCTTAGGGTAAAGGAATCAACTTTGTAATGTGTATAGTGATGAGACATGACCTTATATTTAATTATATTAATTAATTAAATTCTTAAAGGGGAATTGGGAATGCAACATGCAAGACATACTAAGGCGGGTGCTAACCTAAGTGTGAAATTGTACCACCCTATCAAGTGTGTAAAATTTATGTTACTACAGCATCAATGATAGTATTTCACATACATCTCTTATACTGGTAGCCTACCTATACCGATTGACATCAATGATAACACAATGCCAACAATCTCCCCCTTTGGCATTGATGTCAACACATGTAGTATCTGGCATACTACATAATCTCTCCCCCTATGTATAATCCAACTCTCACACATGTAGTATGTAGTATACTACAAAATATTTCTCCCCCTTTGAAAACAATGGTAAAGGGCACTGTCAGGGTTTCACACCTTATATCTACCAGGCATAAACATAAATCTTTCTCCCCTTTTTCTTAACCGGATGCATCTACTCCTTTAACCTTAATACTTTTTAACATCTTCTCGAGTCATAGATCTTGATATGGAGGACTCAACCATAAATTGACACCAATTGAGCTTGCAAATCTAATACTAATTGTTAAAGAACTCAATTACAGAAGGGTGTGTCAATGAATACTACTTACCTGCCGATCAAAATGCATCTTCCCCTATCTGATCCCAAATTTCTTTAGAATCAAGTGTGATTGTACTATGAATACAACCAACCAAATCAAAAATAGATACCCTTAACCATGAAAATCTTGTTATATAATTGGTTAATCCCAAAGACACTAAGAGGAGGGGGTGAATCAGTGTTTGACCGGTTTATGAGAGATTTAAACTTATTTGCAATTCTGTAATTCAGATTAATATACCGGTAAACAAATAATAATGAAATAAAGAGAAACAAAGGAATCAACATCAATGCACACCATAACACAAATATTTTGGTGAGGAAACCCAGTAAGGGAAAAATCTTGGTGGGATTTGTGACCCACAATATTTACTCAATGGCCATATGAATAAATATTACTTAGTACAAAAGGGGCCTGCACATGTAGGAAGGCCAACTGCCTAGAGATCACTACTCAACAACAAAAGTGGAGTCTCACTGACTACAACATCACATTGATGAAAACGTAAAATGAACTCTTACAACTTGCATCAAAATGCTAGATGAGTTTGTTGTTGTGTTTTGTCTTATACTAGTTTTGCCTCTGCCAAAAACCCTAGCCAATATGTTCTCAAATGATTCTGCTTACACAGAATAATCTTCGCTCTGCTCTGCTTCTTAGTGGCTCCAAAATAAACACATAAAAATGCATATACAACTATTCGCTATCATATCCTATCTTATCTCATATTACCACTTACTTATTTATAAATGACCTACAAGAACTCATAAATATATGAGTCTTTACAATACAACATGTTAGCCATACAATTATAATTTACATTACAATTCATTTCGCATAAACAATACTATTGCCAAGTCAGTTTGGAATGTTGGTATAATATTCTACCGGTGTAAACTGGATGATGGTGTGAATAAGCCTTGTTGTATATGCTGATGTCAGTAGGTGAAGTCTATTGGTGGTTGAACCTATGGAACCTTGTTTCTATCAATGACAACATCCACCATTATCATCTGAGTGTATAATGCCAACAATCTCCCCCTTTGGCATTGATGGCAACACTCATGAGAAAAATAAAAAACTATGAGTGCTCCCCTTGAAAAAATGATTTCTTCAATGTACATTTTTCTCACTATACCACTCCCCCTTTGACATCAATGAAAAAGGATGTTTAAAATTTTCAAAAATTCAAAAATTTACTTAGAACCCTGAAGCCGGTTGTGTACAACCTGAAAAAATATCTACTAGACCTAAGTTCAGACCATGCATGAACTTCGTACTATCGATGATTATTGTTTCTATTTGCCTGATCATCCCAGTAAGATAGTGCATTTTTTCTTCCGGTGATCTATCTCCTTGAATTGTAGCCTTTGATAGTGCATCCTAGTGAGTGATTAGATTGTCTAGTCTTGGACCAAGCTTATTCTTCAACTCCCTGGTTTTCATTTTTAGTCTTGCCTTTTATTTTTTAATATTTTCAATCTTTTCCTCATATATAGCCATCTCCTGTTCTATGACTGATGTTAGTTCCAAGGAACCAATTATGTTATCCATAATATCATCAATTTCCTTTTGACTTTTTCTTATCTAATCATCAATATCTTATGTTAGTTGATGTGGTTTACAAGCTTCTTGGTATAATTCCTTATACTCCAAAATGGTAGAATTCAATGCCGATAGCAGTGTATCAATCTACTAAGTACAATCCTTTATTGTTTTTCTAAAGAATTCTTCCTTTTCTTTATCATTTTTTTCTTGAATAGTTTTCTCATTTATTTTATCTAATGTCTAAATGTAAGTAGAAATGAGTTTAGACAATGTGTCCAATTTACAGATCAAGCCATCAATATGATCTACCTTGCACTATGGTGCAGTCATCTGCAAAATCGATAGAGACTCATTGATAGCTTTAAATGCTAAGGCATTACACTCTGTTATTTTCTTTATAGAATCCAAAAGTACTTCTGTAATAGTTGTTGGTCTGAAATCCAAAGATGAAGTACCAGGAGAGGTACTAGGTTCTACATTATCTTTCTTCTCTTCTCCTGATATCTTTCACCCTTCCTCTATTTTCTATTCAACTATCACTTCCTCTTCCTTATTCGCATTCTTATCCTTTTCTAGTTCAGATGTTGTCTGTTCTTGTTCTTTATCTGTCGGTATCTCAATATCGATGACCTTAGTAGTATCTATATGTATGTCATCATTATTTATATCCTACTGATTGTCAACTGCCTTTACTAGTGAGTCAGAGATCTCAATATTTGCAGATTCTGATTTCTTCTCCTCAAAAATTTCTTTATCTACAACCTTATTTTCATCATCAACAATTATTTTATCAATATCAATATTTAAAGGAGTGTCTGTGGGCTGGGCCTTACCAATTTCTAGAATAGAGGTATCATCCATTGTAATGTTGATGTCCTAAGTGTCAACCTTCATTGTGAATAGAATGTTTGACTCTGGATCAACCACATCTGTTGCTTTTTCTTCCTCTCATGTCTTTATAGCGGGTTGATTCTGCACTTCTTCTTGTGCCTATGTTGCTGCTGGTGGGGTGTCCTAAGCCAATGGTGGTAAGTTATCTTTTATTTTTAAGTTAGGAACACTACCAACTTTATTCTTCCCTTTATCTCCTTTTTGATATACCTTAGTAAAATTTTTGTCAGCTTTTTGTCTTTCTTTTTCTTTTGTTTTCTCTTTCTCCACAAAGAAAATATCCCATTTGTTTGTTATCTCATCTATGATTTCCTTTGTCCTTCTGGCCATAAGGCTTACTTGCTAGTGACCACTTACAAAAATAGTTATGTTAGCTTCAGCTATCAATTCATCTATTTCTTGTCTAGACTTAGCTGGATGAACAGGCAAGAATGCTTCAACCTTAAATTTCTTGTCCAGTTCCATGATAGACATTCTTTTTGCCTCAAGTCTTAGATATAAGTCATTAGGGAGAAAATCAATGACTTCAATAAGAACTTTCTTATATATATCTAAATACAAGATTATGCTTTCTTCAATAGTGTCCTTATCAAAATCATCAAAAGAATGACAGAACTTACTGACATTGCTGAGATTACCATCCTGAGTTATTTTGTTAACGAGCTCTTCTGGGGAAAGTGTATCGGATTTCTTTGGTGCTAGTTGCTTCTGTGCAATCTTCTTCTTTGGACCACTAGGCTCTCTCACAACCTATTCTTTCTTTTTAAGTGTCCATGTCTTCTTAGGTGATGGAGAAGGTGTCAATTGAGATTTTCTCTTCTTCCTATCCACCCTTTTAAATTCCGCAGCTTTGTCACTATCAG
Organism: Cryptomeria japonica; assembly: GCF_030272615.1. Classification (NCBI taxonomy): domain Eukaryota; kingdom Viridiplantae; phylum Streptophyta; class Pinopsida; order Cupressales; family Cupressaceae; genus Cryptomeria; species Cryptomeria japonica. The sequence continues at coordinate 142,300,439 of NC_081414.1, forward strand.
TCTTGGACGAGGTAACAATAGGGGAAACATGTGCTACCAGTTATTGGTCATATTTTTTTTCTTTTATGCTTGCAGCAACATCACTCAACTGTCCAAGTTTCAATAATCCCTTGGTAACATCTTTAACAAATTTCGAAGCATCTTTCAATGTTTTATCCCTTTTCTTTCTTTGCTTCTAAATAGCAACATCTTTCTCTATGGTTTTAGCAGTGCCAAATATCTTCTCAGTAGGTTTCGATGGGGTATCTAGAAGTCTCTTGGCATAAGTTTTCAGAATGTTGGTGTCAACTTCATATCCCATTTTTGTTACCCAAACAGTTCTAGGTGTGACAACCTCCATCCTTGTTTCATCTCTCTTTATAACAAAGCATATCAATTTGTCATACTTATCAACAATACTCTGAGGGTTTCTTTCCCTTTGCTTCATTCTTTCTTGAAAGTTTTTGAAGTATCCCCATACTTGCTTGTTTCTTTCTGAACCCATGCCAGAAATTGCCTCCTTAATCTATTTCCCAACATAAATGTCATTGGCAAAATCTCTATGCCCTATGCCAGAAATCTCCTTCAAGAAGTATAGCATCAAACATACAATTAAATTTCCAAATTTGAATGTTCCCTTTTTATCACCTTTGATTTTGTCCAAGTTATCTATCAATTCATCTTTTAACCATTCACAAAGATCATTTTTTGCATTATTCTTTATCATTTCGTAAGCACTATGAATGCATAGAGTGGAAACAAAATTCAGCCTATTTTTATGTGCAACCTTATAACCAATAACCATGCTGGCATATTTAACATTGTCATCAGTTATGTCACTTACCCTGAGTGATCTATTATTAGATGTAGCGTCGGTTAGACTCATAACATCTTTTTTTGGAATTTTCTTCTTCTTCTCAGGCCTTGTGCCGGTAGAGGGTAAACTTGTAACAACTTTAATAGCTTCCTTGGTGATTTTGAAGATGAAGTCAAGCCATAATAATTCACCATGAACTCTACTTAGAACATATCAGATAATTTCATATTTGAATTAAGGCATATAAAGGATGTCTACTAACCCTAAATCTTCCACAATCTTATGTTCAGGTTTGATTACACCTTGGTTGTTTGTGATGACTTCCATAAACATGTTATTTATATCCTTAGACCCTAAATCTTCAATATTACAGTGAATGTATGCCCTACGGTCTTCTACGAATGCGAGTCCCTTTGAGATTTTTGAGAATGCTCCAATAGAGTCATCCAACTTAGCTATCTTAGGAATTATCTTAAAAACTATCCTAGGACATTTGATATTCTCCACAATAGTAGGGTTTTCTATGAATTCAGGAATGAAAGATGAAGAAGCCATGATGTAAAATAAATACCATTTTTAATCGAATGCAAGTGAAAACCTTGGATTCCCTAGAAAATATTTGTTGCTTTGCTTCTTGAATGTCGGTGCTCTACTTATGTGCTCTTCGAATACTTGAATTCTTGGTGAGTTGAAATGAGAAATTTCAATGCTTTATAGCCAAAAAGTTAACTAACAACTGCATTAAATGCTTCACCGGTTAGTGAATTTCCATTGTAACTCAACATATATGTTGCTAAAGAAGGATTATGACTTCTTACCATCATCTGAGGGTAAAATGCATGATCTTGAATTAGTTGTCTTACCCTTAATGATTATTCCTTAGTTAGATGAAGAATTTCCTATCGGTGCAAGATTGCTTTGTTCTGTTGGTGCAGAGCTAGATTCATCATTTCTTTGATCTGTCTTCTTGACCCATTGTTTAGAGAATTCTTTCTTGATTTCATTCACCTTTTCCTTTCCTTTGTCATTAGATCCTTTGTTATTTTCTATTACATTCTTGCTTCTACAAAATCTTGCAATATGCCTAATCTTGTTGCATGCATAACAAGTTACATTGTTTCTTTGAATAGCTTTTCCATAACCTTGCTCGGTTTGAGTTCTGCATTGATTAGATAGATGTCCAAATCTGCCACAAGCATTAAATTTCACATTCATTCTACAATTATTTGAGTTATGACCATATTTATTGCATTTGGAACATTGACCGGTAAATGAGTTTGTATTCTGATTATTCCTATATCTTCATTGATTTTCTCTATGACCAAATTTATTGCAATTAAAAAATTTGCCATTGAATTTGTAAGAATTAGGTTGCCTTATTGGTTTTCTATGATCATGATTCTTTGCAGTTCCATAACTTTCTCCATGTTCAAATCCAAGTCCAATTGTTTCTCCATCAGGTTTTTGACTTTCAGCATATCATCAAGCTTGTCTGAGCTCTTTTTGAATGTCTTTGTATTCATTTGCAGTGACCAACTCATTTTCTAGAGTGCTAACTTGTCTCATAAGTTCCTCTTTGTCATGTTGCATCTAAATCAACTATGTTTTAAGCATATCATTTTCATGGGGAAAGGATGAAATTCAATGATAGGACTGGAAGGAGGAGGCCTAGAAAGAGAAGAGGCAGTCATCATTTGAGAGGACTTACCCTGTTGTTGTTGTCCTTCCAATCTACCTTTCAATTATGTAATTGTTTTGTCCTTAGAAGTGATTTCAAGCTTTGCATCATTATAAGCCTTGAGAACTACTTCTAACTTTACCTAAAGATCAACATTTTCATTTACCTCCTTCTCGACCACTGCCATACCAAACTTATCAAACTCTAAAGTCATGCCAGCAACTTATCTTACACTTGTATCTTTAACCCTCTTCACTATCATCCCCCCTGAGTAATTAGACCTTGAGGATTCACCCCCTTTTTTGTTCTATTCTCTTTTTAGTGACCATATTACAAGAGTTGCATGGTCATTACTATAGGTGATCCCCTCCAAGGGATTAGTTTCTTTTCTTACTGCATCAAAAACCACAACATCTGTTATATCCCACTCTGGTAGAATTAGCACTCCAACACATTCAATTAGTTTTCTCCCCTCCTCTAGGGTAATCAACTCAAATTCATTTAGCATTTTTTGTTTAATTTTTGCTTCAAATGAAGATGGATTTTTATTTGGTTGTTCAACTTTTCTTTTCTCACATCTCTCCTTAAATAGATCCATATGCTTTCTCCAAAAAAATTGCAAAAAGGCTCCTAACTTTATAAAATTGTCATCAGCCAAAAACTCATCACAAGCCTATTTTATAATAGGATCCAATTCTCTCCCAACAAATTCCTCAATAGTTAAATCCATTTTAGCACCCGCTGGTTCCCTGAGCACTCCCTCATGTAATTCTCCATAAGTAAAAGAAATTTGTCCCAAGCTTCCTAATTGCATTAGTTGCTCAGCTACGACCTACTCATCACCTATAGGTAATGGGGATTGGGAAGGTGAATACATAGCTTCACTTGGTTGTGCCTCTTCCTCCAATCTCTACCTCTTTGGGGAAGTCTGGGACTCAAGAGCATCCTCCATTGGCCTTTTGCCCTTTGATGTAGAAGGCTCATCCTTCCTAGGCATCACCACATTATAGTCTAATTTCTTATACATTACATATTCACTAGGAGGAATGATCTTAGCAAAGATAGGTTTATTCAAGATGAGTTTGGCCTTTTCAGGGTCTGCCTTTATCACTGCATCCTTTTTCTCATTTAGGGTTTGCATGGTGTCCTCAAAATACTATTAAAAACTTTACCTTTTCCCCAAATGGATGGAAGCTCTTCAGTGGATCATAACTTTTATCAAAATACTGGACTAAGTCAAGATTTTTCTTATATACCAACCATTTTTCTTTCCTCACCTCTTGCTCTGCCAGATTAAACTCATTTCTTATTAAATCCTCAGGGAAGTGGAATTGATGAACTTTTGCACCACACCTGACCTTCTTTCTGAACATGCCATTGAAAATATCTTCTGGGTCAGCAAATCTTGCAACTGTTGTTGCCAATTTGTAGGGCTTGAAGAACTTGTCAAAATGCAGCCAACCCCCTTTAGTAATCACAAATTGGTGTGCAATGGTAATGGTTGTAAAAATTATTCTTCTGCCCTTATTTGTCAATTCTACTTCCTGCAGACCCCCAATCTGCCTTATGATCTCAACAATACCTATTTTCAAGGGGACCTGATAAGGGAGCAAATATGGAGTTCCCCTAAAGCCATACACTCTAAAAATAGTAGAACCAGGATAGAAAATTATATCACCCCAATTATGCACAATTTTGATATCTTCTGCAAATTCCTTGGGTCTGATAAATTCAAGAAGAACTTTTAGGTTCCTAAGGATCTCTTGACACAAGAGAATTATTTACCTTGATATAAAGCATATGTCAAAATTTAAGTAGCTGGCATCTTCTCTATCCTAGGATAGATCTGCACTCCATAACTACATTGGCATGTCTCCACCATCTTTGACTCTCAGTAAATCCATACCCTTTGCAAAATAGTCTACACCCTTGAACAAGAACATATGCATTAACAAATAATACCAACCAAAAGGTCTATCCACCTTGGCATTATTAATCCCAATCAAACCCTCATGGATCACATTTTCTAGATAAGGTGCAAAGTTAAAGGTTCAACTGTACTGGGCCGTACCAATGTTAGCCCTCCTATTTTTGCAAATATTTCCCTCATTGGTCCACCCCTAAGATGATCTTTTTGGGTATCATAGACCTTCTTTAACATTTCAAAATCAATCGACTCTAGATAATTTGAAGATTCATTTAGTCAGAAAACCTTTCTAATCTCATTAGCTGTAACTTCAATCAAAGGGCTTCCACTTACATTCCTCACAATTCTGGTAATAGAGTCATAATTCTTTGCAATTTGTGTTAACAAGTCAACATCCATAAAAAAATCTAGGGACCACCAATTTCCCGACATCTAATTGCCATATGTTGTTTGTTCTGCAGATGCATTTCACTGACTAAACCCCACCCTGAACAGACCTAGACCAGACATTCCTATCTTGGGATCTCTTAACCAATATCCTTTGTTAAACAAACCATCACCAATTTTTAAGCAAGGAGATTTGGGTACAAGTTCTTTCTGTTTGGCAGAACTATTCATAGACTGAACCAACTATTCTAAAAAATCATCACAGATAGCCCATTCCTGATAATCTACTTTCCCTTTGAATTCCCATCGTGGTGTCATTTTTATAGTTTAGGGTTTATCTTATTTTAACCTTTTGATTCAAAAAACCTTCGAATTTCCCAGAACCAAACAATGCCAACACACGAGTAGAAATTGAAAATATAGCAGTCACAAAACAACTTACTTGTCACCAGAAAACTCACAGGAGCCACACACTTTGTTTCTGCAACCCTTCATGAAAGCCTTTTACAAACGAAATCTTAAAAAACAATATTTTATGAAGCAACCTCGGTGGTGAATCAACATTAATTCTCATTAGCCAAGCCACACGGTCTTCCAATTAATTCATTTGAAATTCAAAATTTTTGCTCCAACGGCCATAAGGGACATTTAGTGTGCTTTTTCCTTTACTCACTGATCCATGAAGAGAAAAGAACTTGTAACTCTCATTCTTGGTTCAACGACAACCATTAGATCATTCAAATCTAACATTCCCTTTAATCTCTTAGGTCTTGCAAAGGGGGCCCACCATACTACATCTATCTACCTTTAGTCACTGAGTCGCGATGGGTACAAGTCTTGCATCTTCCCATCGTGGTCTCATGAATACCATTGGATCAACTACTTATCATTCAAACCTTAAGATATTTTCGCTGCTTGACTACCACCGCTCCACCACTGGATCTCCACCCGACCCTGTCACTAGTGGCTTGCCGTTGAGTCGTGAAGACTATTCAACGTGCAACTCCCCTTCACGATCTTACGACTGTCATTGGATCTCTTTGATCTGCCTGACTTTTAAGAACCTGATACATGCATTAAAGGTCTTACTTAGGACTTTAGGGAAAAATAAAGTGCTCCAACTTAATAGAAATGAAACCCACCTAGGCTTAAGACTTAAATGGCCCCTTTCAACAACATAAAGACCCTCTTGGTTAAGTATCGAAAAAGGTAACAATTAAAAAGACCTTCCCTTAGGACAAGAGACATAAAGGTTTTTTTTTTATGATTTAAAATTATTAAACCCAAAACCCTTAGAATTTATTGACTTGCAAACTAAAAACATTGAAAATTTGTAGAAACTTTTAGAGATATCAGGAATATTACAACACCACCCAAATCACTGATAACAGGTTGATGTTGAGAACATAGCACAATATGGTCAAAGGATTAAGGAAGTTGTAGGTGGTATAAGAGTGTCGGAGGTAAGATTGAAGATGATATTTTTGTTAGTAGAATTCTTAGAACTCTTTTACCGTAGTATTCTATCAGAGTTTCTCCTATTCAAGAACTAAGATCTATTTTTAAAGATAAAGTCACTGTTGACTGTCTAACTGGAAAGTTAACTAAATTTGAGCTAAACATTATTTATAATAGTGTTTCTAAACCTTATGAATATTCTTTTAAGGATTTTGTAACTAGTACATCTATGAGGAAAAGAAAGGACATTTATCATAATCATGACTACAGGTCTAGTCATGGCAATAGCAGAGGTGATGGTAATGAAGAAAATAATTTGATGAAATTGGAGGCATTATTGGCTAAAATATTCCCTAGAGTTACTGGAAAGTATAAAGGTAAATTACCCTTGAAGTTTCTAACTTCCCTAACACTGATAAGAAAGAGAAGTTTTGGAAATTCAAAGGAAAAGGCAAGAAACATTGTCATGTTGGAGTGGATAAAGGTGTGACCGATGATGAATCAGAAGAAGATGACAATGCAGAGATATTGTTTGTTGTTGTCAAGGAGGATCTGACTGATGAGAAGGCATTGGTTTCTCACATGGATACCAGTGATGAATGGATAATAGATAGTGGTTGCTCACACCGCATGACTGGTGACAAAAGTAAGTTCTTATCCCTTAAAGAGTTTGATGGAGGTGTTGTAAGGTTTGGTAATAACTATCCCTGTATGATTAAAGGTAAATGATCAATTTCATTAAATGGGAAGAGTAATACAGATTATGTCTTTTGGGTTGATCGACTAAAACATAACCTCTTGAGTGTTGGACAACTTAATGATATGGGATATCTACTTGAATTCAAAAGTGGAGTGTACAAGATTCTTGGAAATAATGGAGAATTGATTTCTACTAGAAAGAAGACTAGTGGTAATATATTTCATCTAAATACTAATGTGAATGATTGTTTGGTGGCAAAGATTGAAGATAGCTGGTTGTGGCACAAGAGATTTTGTCATGTGAATTTTGACAATTTGATTAAAGTTAGTAGGTCAAGTATTGTGAGAGGTTTTCCCTAGCTTGTGAAACTGACCAATGTGTTATGCAATGACTGTCAGATGGGTAAGATGACCTCTGTATCTTTTTAGAGTAAGTCTTTCTCTTCAGAGAATATTCTTGATTTGGTTCACACTAATCTTTGTGGTCTAATGAGGACTAAGAGCTATTTTGGTGATAAGTATTTTATGATCTTTGTTGATGATTTTTCCAAGATGATGTGGGTAACTTTTCTAAGAGAAAAGTCTAAGACATTCAGTAAATTTAAACCATTTAAAGCTTTAGTTGAGAAAGATACCGGGAATAATCTAAAATTTTTGAGATCTGACCAGAGAGGTGAATTTACTTTTGATGAGTTTGTGAAGTTCTATGATGAACAAGGAATTAAGAGGTAGATGTCATCTCCTAGAACTCCACAATAGAATGGGATAGCAAAGAGAATGAAAAGAACAGTTATTGAAGCTGCTAGAACCATGATGATTCAAGGTGAAGTACCGAAGATGTTTTGGAGAGAAGCAATTAGCTCTACTGTTTATACTTTGAACTGGGTTCTTGTCAAAAAAGGTAACAACAAAACACCGTATGAATTAAGGCATGGAAAGACTCCTAGTATAAGATATTTCAAAATTTTTGGGAGTAAATGTTTTATTAAGAGAGATGATTACACTGAAAAGCTTGACGCCAAGTGTGATGAAGGTATTTTTCTTGGTTACTTTACAAAGAGTAAGGCATTTAAATGTTATAACAAGAGAAATAAGAAGATCATTGAGAGTGCCAATGTGAAGATAGATGAACTCTTTGAGAAATCTAGTGAGACTAGTAGATCTAAGCCTGAGAAAGATGAAGAAAGACTTGAGTTATAGAATCAGAGGTGCAGAAGGATGATGAACAAAATGCTGTAGAAATAGGTGCTCAACTAGTAAATGTATAGAATGATGAAGAAGATGAAGAACATGAAGCAGGAAGCATAGCACCAAAACTAGTTATTCCAAGGTATGTCAGGCTAAATCACTTTAAAGAACAAATAATTGGAGATAAAAATGCTAGTGCACAAACAAGGAGGAAAATCAGAGAAAATTCATGTCTGATTTCTTCTATTGAGCCTAAAATAGTAAGGGAGGCATTAAAGGATGATGAATGGATTAATGCAATGAATGAGGAATTGGATCAAATAGAGAAGAACAAAACATGGACACTTGTTCCTAGACCAAAAGACAAGAATGCGATTGGCACTAAATGGGTCTTTAGAAATAAGTTAAATGAAGAAGGAAAGGTTGTGAGAAATAAAGAAAGGTTGGTTTCTAAAGGCTATGTAGAAGAAGAAGGAGAAAATTATGGTGAAACCTTTGCACCAGTGGTGAGATTGGAAGGAGTAATAATGTTACTTGCTTACCATGTATTTAAAGGATTTAAAGTCTATCAGATGGATGTTAAATCAACTATTATTAATGACATCCTTGAGGAAGAAGTGTACATAGAACAACAGGATGGATTTTCTTTGTCTGAGGATAAAGATATGGTTTCCAAAATACATAAGGCATTGTATAGATTGAAGTAGGCACCGAGAGAATGGTTTGAAAGATTGCATGCACACCTAATCAAGATAGGATTCCAACGTACCAGTGAGGATAGTAACATATATCTAAAGATTGATGGAGACAAAGTATTGATAGTTGAAGTATTTGTATATGACATAATTTTTGGTGTTAATGATGATTTATGCATGGATTTTGCTGAGGAGATGAAGAAATAATTTGAGATGTCTCTTATTGGTGAAATTAAATTTTTCATTGGGTTGCGGGTCTAGCAATTGGATGGTGGAATATTTATCTGTCAGACTAAGTATGTTAAGGAGGTGTTGAAAACATTTGGCATGGAGGATTGTAAACCGATTGGTACTCCATTGGTGACAGGCTGTAAGTTGTCTAAACAAGATGATTCACCATCTGTTGATGAGAAAGAATATAGGTCTATGATTCACTAGTACAAAAATAGCAATATATGACTAAAAAAATGACCAAAAATTATAGATAAATGACTAAATTTGATCACATGACCATTGGTAGTTTATTGCCATTCATAAATCAATTTGGTCATGTGACCACTGGTTGTTTTGATTGATCAATTTGGTCATTGATTTGGTCATTAATTTGGTCATTGATTTGGTCATTGATTCAATCATTTATTTAGTCATATATTTAGTCACTAACTTAGTCACTAATTTAGTCATTAATATAGTCTTTGATTGTTGTTATCTGGTCATTTATTTAGTCATGATAGTCACTAATTTAGTCACTAATTTAGTCATATATTTAATTATTTATTTAGTCATTTAATTAGTCATAAATTGAATCATTAATTTAATCATTGATTGTTGTTAACTAGTCATTTATTTAGTCATGACAGTCATTACTTTAATCATATATTTAATCATTAATCTAGTAATTGATTGTTGTTAAGCGGTCATTTATGTAGTCATTGTAGTTGTTACCTAAATTTTGCAGGCCTTACACATTGCATTTAAAGAAAGGTACACAATTTTTTAAAAAGTTTTTTTATTTTGCACATTATGGTTTAAAAGTCAAAGTGTATTTCTCATATGCAAGTATTTCAAAGAAAGAACAACAAAAGATTACATAGAAATAGCTTTTTATTACAAGAAATGTGTAAGGTGTCCCACACAAGCCGTGGGAATAGCTAACTGAACTATAAATAGATATTTGCATACTATATTACAGAAGAAAGGAATGAACATGAAAGTAAGGTGACCCGTCATTGCCTGGAATGATGAGCTCAACTGGAAGGAGTTGTGAACTTTCAGCTGCCCATCTACTCTAGATTCTTCCACTCCCATTCCAAGAGTACCTGCAAGATAATTTATAGCTGAGCTAGAGAAATGATGATTATCATACATTCATGATAATCCATCTGCATATAAGATACCAAAATATATGCACAATCCAAGGAATATTTAGGGCACCTAAGGGACAACCCATCTCAAGGTAGTACTTGCAACCTCTAGGACAACAACACAAAGCATCACAGTCACAATCATAGTCACCAAAGAGAGCTGTAATATCAGAAAATCAATGTACAGTCCACTCAGAAGGAACAATGATGATGCACAAGGCACACAATAGTTACTCCAAAATATTGAAGCAAAGTCTCTAACCTATGGACAATAGTCACATAGCACGGTTAAAAGACAAACATCAAACAAAGGAAAATGTTGAATGACAGTCATACAATATTGAGATACAATCCAAGGTCCAAAAACAATCAAATCATCATTAACATTGTCCACAACAACCACCTAAGGAAAGAGAAGGGTTTTCAAAGAATCAAAGAATGTACCAATAACAATGATACACATATTCATTGTTAAACATGAAAGAAAAGAATAGAAGAGTGGGAAAGTATAGTGTAAGGGGGCAAAGTTAATAAGGATAATCAATAGCTCAATAGTGAATAATATTGGATGCCATTTTGCTGAGCATGGAAGGATAGTTGAGTGCGTTTATTTGAGTTGGCATGAATTTGAAGTTATCCTAAGCTGGTTGTGAGCATTTTATTGAGCTAGGTGACTGGATTTTGGTTGACTGAGAAGGTTCCCTATTGGATGTGAGGCTTCGACACCTTTTTCAAGCACATGGGCACTACAGAGACTATAGCAACTATTCCTGGGAAGATGTGGGGAAGAAATAAGGCGGTTCTAGGTGTCGACTAGTGAATTTAGCATTCCTACTTCATTACCCAAATGGAGAGAACTTCTAGGTCAGAATTTGTATGTGAAATTGCAAGAAAACTGTCCCTCAATGTTCTCAATCAGTTAATACAAACCATACCCACACACATCTGACTTAAGTCTATTTCAGTTCTGTAATCAGATTTAATTCTGCAATTTATTTCAGTTTATAGCAGTGAAATATACAAAGTTGTTTATTGCCAATACATGCAAATTATATATGTGTGAAAATGAGTTCAAATACAAATACATTGTGATGCACATTCCATTACAAACTCAAAAAACAATATCTTAGAATCTACCAATCAGGAGTTAGATAGAGCAGTGAATATTCATCATTTAATAACATATTGTTATTCCATAGAGTTTGGAAGGGTGAAGAATTTATGAAAAAATGGTTAGGGATTTTACAAAAGACAAACAATTTCATCTATTGATGTCTAAAATGTTGTCTTGCATTCCTAGAACACTAACAAAATTGTTAGAAAACATCATCCATTAAAGGATGATTTTAATAACAATATAATATATTAAGTCCATGTAATAAATGAAACAACCCATTTTCCTTTCAATTGAAATATGTTCAACTTTGCATAAGAAATACATCTTCCATAATGAAAGCTATCATTTGACTAGAGAAACATTATTAACTACAGTTCAGTGTTCCCCATCAAATTTAGAAGCAAAATATAAAGAGATAATTTCAAACATGTGAATAAGAACTAAGACAATTTAGATATCAAATGGCAATCCAAACATAAAACAAATTGTAAATCTAGGAATCAATGTAGTCTTACAAACCTGAAGATGATCATATTCATGCTGGAAAATTCGAGCATGGAACTCTTTAAGTTTCAAAGTGAATTTCTTCCCTATTAATTTCTGAGCTTCAATCTTTATAGACAATGGTCTCTGCAAATGGATTGCAAGATAGAGAAACCAATAAAAATAGTGACCTTAAGGGAACAAAGGAAAAAACCAACTATACCTTGTAGTCTTCACAACATACAACAAAGAGACTGTTGGAACCCTAATTTTTTGCAAAATTTAGGGTCCCTAAATAAGCAAAACCAACAAACACCCCTAAAAATGCCCATCCAAATCTTGAATTTGATAAGCAATTTGACCTTGAAATTAGGTTTACCAATTATAAATGAGCATGATTATCCATATTGATCCTTTCCTAGTCAAATTTGATGCCTTTGTCAAGTAGCAAAATTTAGGTACACACTAGTCTAGTCACATAACTATTCCAAGTAGCCACTTTTAAGAATTAATAACTTGATCCCTGTAAGTACTCATGCTAATCCAATTGTTCCCCGCAATTGTCTATATCAGAGTGAACTCCCATGTCGATTTCCAAAGTCCTACGACCTTAATTGCTATTTTTCCTAGACCTAATCCATTTGCAATTTCTTCAGTTATTAAAAAAAAATTACTAAAGTGACCTTCTGTTTGAGTCAATATTTCTTAACCTGATGAACCCTACATCAAACTAATTGTTCTCTACAATTTTTTACACTACAAAGAACCCCTATGCAAGATTCAGAAGCCTCAACAAGTCATTTGCTATTTTTTCAAAGTCAAAATTGTATGAGACTTCTACAATTTTACATAGTGAAGTCTTTCAAAAGGCCACCTTTGGGAATTAATTCCTTTGCATTTGATGATCATCATACAAAACCAGCTTGGGACAACACTGATGTCGCATTCATAAATATTCCAGCAAGATTTTTTATCCATTGGAGCTCGTTTGATATTTTTTGTAACCTCCAAATTATTCGAGTTTACATTGTCCTCAAAACAACAACATATTGTCAGAAACACTCCAGAGGCCAACTTTGATGGATAATATCTCACAGGATTTTAAATTGTTTCCTGACTGCCTTGAGCCAAAAAACACATCTAAAAAAAGTTTCAAATTTTGAGTTTTTTAAAGCAACCCACCTATTATTTTGGTCTCAAGTGATTTTGGTTCCCATTTCATGGTCATCCAAGATCATATGACATTATTTTAATCTTCTCCCAAGCGAGCAATGTAGCTGACAGGGTCAATTTACAAAGGAGGTACTTGAAATTGGTGAGCTTCGCAAAAATGGATGAGAAACCCATGTTTTATTTTAAATATCATAACGACTTGCCAATTTTTCATGGATTGAGGATGCACAGTTTGACTACACTTAAATTTCTTTGAAATGGCAAGAAAACAAATTAAAATATTTCAATATTTTTCTATAGTTTCTAATATCAAATTATGGAATAATTAAATATTTAAATCATCCCAGAGGCAAAATGAAAGTATCGACGGGCCCCATGTTCTAGCAAATAACTTGTTATCGGTGTAAGATTAATATATATGAAAGCAAAAAAAGGCTACAACGAAGGAAGAAGCTACACTGAAAAGAAACTTGTAAAGGTTTTGATAGCTTTGAAAATTGATTACATGAAATTTTTAATTTTTGAGCTCAAAACATTGATTTTTCAGGTTTTACTTGTATCCTTTGTGAATGATCCAAGGTCTAGGGTTTTGGGTTTATCAAAACTTCTCACATTTTGTGAAGAAAACCCTAGAAATGATATATTTTATTGTTACTTTTTTCCCACTTAAAGCTAAGGGTACCCTTTCCATGAGCAGGGCCATCTTATTCCCTAAAGAAAAATGTTGATCAACCAGTTCGTGAAATAATAATTTCCCTAAGTCAAGTGCATAACATTCCTATTACCGGTCCCTTTTTAAAAAATATTTATGCCCGCGCTTGTATTTACCTAAGTCCAAAAGGTCCTAAATATTTCAACCATTTTCTAAAGACAGGATGGATCCAATGGCTAGCACTTCCTCCTGATCAAAGGTGCGAGGATTTTAATGATCGCGGTATCGTGAGATTGTGTCGCATGTTATCAGCGGAAACCAGCAAGGTTAGCAATGTAATCGGTCAAAAGAATTGTGTTATCAGTTTTCAGGTGGTAAAGGTCAATCTACTAACAGTCCCATCAATTTGCATGTGCTCCATATGAACGAAGATGTTTTATCTTGAGATAAAAGATGCTCGATTTTTAAATCTTGGAAGATTTGACAGACAGTATGCAAAGCAGTAAAGATTGAACCAATTAGATGACCCTTGTATTCCTGCGATGGAAGTTGTAGGGATAATACGGACAATGACATCATGAGATGATGCCACATGTCCTAGGATGACCAGGAAGGCTTACGAAGAGGTTGCTGACGGAGCTTGGTTGAAGGATGATATGGCACTTTTCAGTCAGGATTTTGTGGGTCCACATATACAGATGGAAATTCAAACTGCTAAGTTGGCAAGAAATGACTGTTAGATTTGCCAAGTTGTATGAGATCTATGGCTAAGTTTCAAATGAGAAGTTTGGAGGGATTTTGGAGGCAGTGGTCGTAGCTCATGAGAAAAGACAGAATGAATGGTATTCAGACTTGTCGATTTAGGATTGATTTGACAATCAAAGATGATAGCTCAAAGATGTGAAAGGATTTGGATAAGCTTCCAATTCAAGTGTGATGAATCATGAGTTCTCTGATGAATTTAGAGATTTTCTTGTTGATAGAGATCCTAAAGGAGACTGTACACTGAAAAAAGGAATAAGATTAGAATAAAATCATTCACATCAGATGAACCTTGACAAAAGAATGTAGGTGATATGCATGAATTCTATTGTCCATAGCTGGTAGAGTAAATTGAGAACACCAGAGTGATGATTTTTCAAGAACAGGAACTACTTGATGAAGTATTGTTCAACTATAAATATAGAAAGGTGGTGATCAAATTGGTAGTAGAGTATGAAGCCTTTTCATTTTCTTAGTGCAGTTTTTCTTTCTGCAGAAGAAATGATGTTTGAGCAAACTTGTAAATGGAGTTGCAATATACTCTATGATACTAGATGGATTTTTTCTCTCATGTGTGATTATGTCTATTTCCACATAGGATGTGAAAGTGGGGAGGATTTCCAGAGGGGGCGTGAAAGCCTTTTGTTATGAAGAAAGGCCATGCATGGCACAACCTCTACGTCTACTCAGTCTTTGGGTGATAGAGGGTTCTGAGAAAGAGCCTATAGAGGAATGAAAAAGGCACATGTCTGGGTAGGGAGCGACAATAATCCATCCATGTAGCTACATGGAAGATGCGACCCCTCCCCAGCATATTATGTTTTCCCTCTAACTCCCCCCCCCCCCACTACCTCTGATCCTGGGCATGAAGGTTGAGTTCCTCCTCTAGCTTGAGGGGTGACTTTACTTCTTGTTGGGATCTTGTTTCCCTTTCTAAGGAAGGGAAATGCTCTATTGGAAAAAAATGCAACATCTCACACTCCATCCAAAGGTGTCAGGGTGATAACGACATGGCTCAAATAGTTTTTCTCCTACCAATTTTTGGCTAGAGAACAATGATTCACAAGTGCCAGCGCATGGACATGTGAACATTTTGGAACATAATTGTATACAACCTTTTAGGGATAATTATCACAGAATGAATCTATTGTTGACAAGTGTCTCATGGTTTGAAGCTTTTCGCTCCCTTGTTTTCTATAAAAGAGAATTCAAGGCCATTAGTTAAGGTCCAAATTTTTTGAGAAAGATCTCTATAAAATAGATCTTTTCTGTAGGGTTAGGTCCAAAGTAGTTCTAGAGAGTCGTAGGAAATAGCAGGGACTGTAATGTTATTTTGCGGAGAAAAAAAGTAATAGAACAGTTGCA
The DNA here is from genome assembly GCF_030272615.1 of Cryptomeria japonica. NCBI lineage: Eukaryota > Viridiplantae > Streptophyta > Pinopsida > Cupressales > Cupressaceae > Cryptomeria > Cryptomeria japonica. Next base: position 142,316,183 of record NC_081414.1, read on the forward strand.
GGTTCCCCTTTTTCAAGTGGGTCATTTTGTATTTGAATTTGTTGGCTACCATCGGATAAAGGATAGCTTATGATATTAATGCAAATATATTTTCCTAATCTTTACTCTCCTGTGTGTAATTTTATTTTCTTTTAAGCAAATGGGATCAAGGATTTCATTTGTTTATTTCATTATTATGATGTATGTATTCTTCCATTCAATGATTTATTCCAAGGGGTTAATTAAAATTCTTGAATGAGATTACAGAGGAAATAAAGCTTGCCATAGGATTTTATAAGCAGTTTAGATGAAGGATTATAAGCAGAGCAATATTGTAAGGCAGTATTGTTTCAGGCTAGACTAGCTATTAGATGAAATTTTATCAAATTTTCAGTAACACTTTTCATAGACTCGGTAACCCAAATGAATAAGGCACTGGTATTCACTAGCAAATCTCATTAGGTTTTTAGTTTCCGATTTTGTATTCTTTATGATCTCTCAGAATGAATCTTATAAATATTAGAACAATCATTTGCTAAGATTTATGTATTTTCTGAAAGTTGTCTCACCCTCTCTCATACTCCAACTTAAGGTTGAGGATCACTAAAGGATTTTCCATCCTTGAGCATTCTCCCTTTCTATTGAGTATCATTGTAGAGATGAGAATATCTTACTGAAGGGATCACCCTCCCTAGTCCTGTAGAGCTTAAAGTGCAGAAGGACTTTCTATCCTTGTTATTGTTGGTCCAAGCCTGACAAATATTGATAGTTGGAGGTGGCTCTCCATAGATAGTTGGAGGAAATCCGCTTAGTCTCTTTCCTGTAAGCAGTGTAAACCCATTGTCCATTTTGGGAACCAACAAAAATTGGCGACTCTGCTGGGGAATGAAAGGAACTGAAGAGAATCTTAGGTTAGAAAAAATTTGCTTGATATATAGTTGAGATTATCCCATAGAGTGAAGAGCCTTCTTAATATGTCCCTTTTCGGTTTGAGTCAATTCTCATATATGTCGCTGAGAAATCTGCTATAGTTCTTGTTCTATAAAGAGTTTGGTCCAAATCTGTCTGTTTTTCAAGATTAGATGTAATACCTCACAACTGTGAGTGGCAACTCTAAGACTCTGAAATCTATGCACCAGTGTGTGTCTGCTTGAAGAAGAACCAAGAAATTTGTAGGAAGGATGAAGCAGATTTGAGCTCTTATGATGAAGTACCTTGACAAGTTGAGGATAGAATTAGTAATGCCATTTGATGATAAGGAAGTGTTGTACTGTTGTGTTGAAACAAATCTGACCTATGAAGATATTCTAGTTGTTTGAGTATTTGTCCTCTGCAAGAAGGTTGCGACTCTGTTAAAAGATTTGTGTTAAAGATTTGAAGGATTGAAGGTGATTTTGTAAATCCCAGGTTGAAGAAAGCAGCAATAGCTTCAACATTTCCAGGTATTTAGATTTTCATGAGTCAAGTGTATTTTCATGAAAATTGTAAAAAAAAAATGTTTTGAAAAGAGTGAAAGAAGCACTAATGAAGGGAATGGTAGTGATTATTTTGCATGCTCCTATGATTCAGTTTTCACTTACTGTATATGATTAAGATGGAGTATGTTTTGAGCCTTATAATGTAATAGTTCAAGAGAAGGGAAAGAAATAAGGGAATGAATGAAAATATGTATCATGTACCTATGTCTCCTTATGAAATGTCAAAAACAAATGTGCAATCTATGTCGAGTCATCCTAGAGATTTCTTTAGGGAAAGATATAAACCATTGAATATTGATGCTATCTAAGGTTTCCCAAATCCTATTCCTGTAGGGGTTAGGGAACAATTACAAGGATTCAATGGAAAGAAGTCAAAAACAACACAATAGAATTTGCAGGAGTTTTCTGAATTAATGGAAGATTTTGAAATAAATCCGGAAGATGTTTCCATGAAGTTGTTTGTTCAGTCTTTGAGGGAAAATGCTAGAGATTGGTTCTCCTACATGCCAGTATGTTCTATCTCATCATGGGATGAGTTGAAGGTGGCATTCATGGAACAATTTGGTGAAATAATTAATACAAGATCAGCTATGAAAACATTCATGGACATTCATAAGGAAGAAGATGAGTTAGTACCTTCTTTTAATCTCAAGTTTGCTAGGGCATTGGATGACATTCCTAACAGTTATAGACCAAATGATGTAGTATGCCTAGTTGTTTATTTGGCTACATTTGAAGAGGAAGAGAGTTATTTTCAAAGAGATAAGGATCCCAAAACTTTACATCAGGCTTATAGGATAGCAATGGATATTGAAAATAATTTGAAATATGGAATCCCCAGAGGTTATCTATCTACAAGGGTATATTATACTAAGATGTTAGGGTTTGAAGCAAAGCATGAATCTGAAACTAAAGGACCATGTCAAGACTTTTATATCCCTATTGATTACATTAGCCCTATCCCTATTATTGATTATTATTTAAACAAAAATGTGAGTGAAGAGAACTTGTCCCAGATAGTGGTTATTCCTCGTATTGATAAAGGAGAGGCTAATGAGAAAGTATCTGACATATTAATTGTAGAGACATATATGGTGTCAATCACTTTACTGAAGGACATCAACAGTGATTTCTCTAGGAAGAATACTTCACAGGGAGTTGGTTTGCAGTCTTGTGTTTTAGATAGATATGACAATGAGTGTGAATAATTGGAAAGTTTTATGTTTGAAACAGATGCAAGTTTGCAATGTGATAATAAAAATTCAGATGATGAGATATCATCAGCTTTTGATGATAAGATCTGTGAGGATTGTATTGTTGGGTGTTGTTCCAGTTCAAATTTTGATTCCTGGATTCTTGATAAACCTGAAGATGAGATAAGAAATAACTTTAGTGAAAATATCAATGAATTATTTGATGAAGATGCAGATGAAGATCAATTGGTGCTCTGTTATAACATTTTTGAGAAGGGTCTTCATATTATTCTTAACCCTTTGTATGAAGAAAGAACTGAGAATCTAGATATTATTGCATCAATTTCTAAAATGGAATATTGTGAAGATAAAGGTGTAATATCTGATTCAAAGATAGGTAACAATGAGCAATCTTCCCCTATTACTGATATTGTTGACATTAGATTGGAAACAAAGCAAGAAAATGAAGTATATGAAGAGGTCATCTTTGATCCTTTCCTTCCCCTTGATAATAGTTTGCTTGATATGATCAGTAAGGAGGATTCTTCAAAGAGTCCTTATTTTAGTAGGCAAGTTGATAATGCAAAAGAGGCATGTATTTTCAGTTATGTGCCAGAATATGAGATTTTCCTTTTCCAACAAGATAATGTTTTTGCAGAAAAGGATATTAGTTGCAGTCAAGATGTGTGCTATGTTGAGTATACATCATTTATGTCACAAAATAGCAGATATTCTATATCATTGCATAGGTTTTAGGTTTTTCAATAGTAATTGCAATGATAAAATTAAGCATAGTGGATGGATAAAAATAGCCAGCAAGTTTGAAAAATGGTATTTTAGTGTTCAAGGCTTACTTCCCTTCAGTACTAAAAGGCTTAGTTTTCACTTTCAACCTTGGAATCTGTAATAAAAACCATTATTTATCTTTTAAATTTAAAGGCCTTATAAAGTAAATTATTTTTTTCTCTTTTAAAACAAACTTGAACCCCTTTTATCTTTGAATTAAAGAAAAAGCATTTACCTAAAAATAAGAAATTCAAACATTTATAACATTATCCTATTAAATCAAAGACATTTAATTTAATATTTTAGCTTTTCCTTATTTAAATTTCAGAATTCACAAGGCTATTTTTATCTTTTGGCCTAAAGATGTAAGAGAACCAAATGATTAAATATTTATCATAAACTAGAAAATGATGATAGCAGTAATAGTCATTTTTATTTTTGTAACTAATAGTAAATAGGAGTATTCATATATTTAGACAATTTTATTTGTGTGACAATTTGTTTAGTTGTGTTTTCAATTAAATGCAAATAAAGATTAAACAAAGGATTTTATAAAATAATAATAGTCATTTGAGCTTTCGGGGGACTGTCCCTAAAAACCCCTGTGGGGGCGATGTTGCCCCTTGACCCCGCCCTATATCGTGATAGGGAGCACGCCAGGGCCACTGCCCCAAACCCCCATTGAATAATTTGGGGGAAACTATGCCAATAAAAGGGGAAAAATTAACCTCTGTGTCTATATATACATATACATGAAAGTACCTAATTTGAAAGCAATTTTTTCATTTTCAATTAAACGCTAAATAGGGGAAAGTACCTAGTAGTTGAGCACGTTCCAATTCTTGTGATAGAAATTGTTGATTTAATGCCCCATACTTGTTGATTTAATGTCCAACTTTTGTATAACGTGTTATCAAATGAGGGATACCTCATGACTAATAGTATAGAGGAGTAGTAGTCATTTATTTAGTCATTTTTATTTATGTGACTAATCATTTAGTTGTGTTTCTTACCTAATGACCAAATTAGTCATTTATATTTGTGTTTTCTTACCTGATGACCAAATTAATCATTTATTTAGTCATTTTTATTTGTGTGATCTCACCTGATGACCAAATTAGTCATTCATAGTTTTTTTGTAAAAAATTGCTAAAATTTGGTCTCGTGACTAAAATGTTTGGTCATGTAGTCATTTATTGGTTGCACATGTTGTTGGATTGGTTGCTAGATTTCAAAAGGATCCCAAGGAGACTCACTTGGTAGTGGTGAAAAGGATATTCCGGTACCTGAAAGGAACAACAGATTATGGCTTATGGTATCCTTATAAAGGATATTTTTCTTTGAATATGTTTATTGATGCTGATTGGGCAAGCAATGTTGATGACTGGAAAAGCACTACCGGTGGAGCTTTTCTTCTTGGAGGTAGATTGGTTTCTTGGACAAGTAAGAATAAAACTTGTGTTTCTCAGTCAACAGCAAAGGTAGAGTATGTTGCAACATCAATGAATTGCACACACACAATCTGGATGAGACATGTTCTTGAAGGATTCAAATTTTATATGGCTGAACTGATAAGTATTTACTATGACAATACGAGTGCAATTAATATTTCAAAAAATCCTATGTTGCATGCAAGAACAAAGCACACAGAATTGAAATATCTTTTTCCAAGGGAAAGAGTACAAGAAAAATAAGTCAAAATGGAGTATGTGATAAGCAAAGAGCAACTAGCAGACATTTTCACTAAACCATTGCCGAAGACAATCTTTGAGTATCTCAGAGGTAAATAAGGGGTCATACCCCTACATAAGAAGAACTAGGATGCAAGAGATACATCAATCCAGTGGGTATAATGACTATTTTTTACTTTGGATTGATGAGATGTAGGCTACTCCGCAGGGGGAACAACTTAGATGAGTTTACAGACATGTTGAAGACAACAACAATAGTAGATTTGAAGACCAGTGATGCTTATGCACCTTTGGCATTTCTCTTAAAGGGGGAGAAGAAATATGATCAACCATGGGAGAAGGAATGGAGATAAAGTGTAACTGACAGATGACTGACATATGAGGTTCAACAGAGAAGAGAAGAGTTGCAGAGAAGATTCAGAACAAAGAAGAGCAGTATGAGTTGAGTACATTGATGTTTAGTGTTTCCATCAATGCCAAAGGGGGAGAATGTTGGCATGATTGGCATAACTAGTGCAGATGGAGAATGTTGGCATGATTGGCATAACTAGTGCAGATGGAGAATGATGACTGAACTGGTAAAAGACAGTTTGTGATGACATTGTGATGAAGAGATTGATATTGCATGATGGATGACTTTGATCAGTTATTTGTGTTGTCATTGATGGAAAATAAAATTTATTCATGTATGCTAATGTTTACTTATGTTGTATTCTATCATCTAAATCTTTTTGGTCTACCGAAAAGAGCTTACCAGTAAAGAATTAAGAAACTGGGAATTAGGACCTTAACCAATAAACAAGGAAATATTTTGATTCTATCTGGCGGTTGGTGATGATTGAGGCTTTGTGGTTTTGAATGTGATTTTTTATCATTGTAACATGTATCTGACTAGAACCGCATCATGTTGTGACAACCAAAAGTTATGTTTATAATTTATGTTGATTTTTTGCCAGTGTTTAAGGACCGGTAAAGAATTCTCTTAACCTATAATGATTTTTGGTTTGGCAGTGATCAACATCAAGTTCACATGTTGGTGATGACATGGCACAACCCACATGAAGTGTTTGAATTATGTTTTGGCATGATCAAGATGGAATTTCTTGGGAATATGCAAAGTGCTTAGTGGAATGTGCTAAGGGTTTGACTTTCTATCAGATCAAGTTGTTGTGATGAGCTACGATAACTCAATGGTTGATATTGATTTGTAATTGATTGTAAAGATCCATTTGATTATCTATAAGGAGTTGTAAACATCTATGATGATCTATGCTATAAGTCTTAGGGTTTTGTTGCCGACCTAGTTCTAAAAGTTATTTATGTTGGTACAGTTGATGTTTGTTGTGTCAGTGATTTTGAGGAGTGTGTGAAGCTGAACCAAAGTGTGAGAAGATCTGCTAGAGTGTTGCAGACTTAGAGATTAATTGGATCTGATCAAGCAAATAGTTGAGTGCTATACAAAGATCATTCACTATTGTTCCCTAACAGATGCGACAAATAAAATCCCTTAACTGGGTAGGTCCTAACATGCCTCACATTATAAATCCCCTAACAGGGTGACTCAACATCTGAGTTCTCAATCCTCTTGCGAGGTTGATCCTAATAGATCAAAGCTCCTAATAAGGTTGAGGTAAACCCCTTAACCGGGCCAATCCTAATAGGGTCTACTCCTAACATGGCATCTTTGTAAGCTCTTAACTAGGCTAGGCTCCTAACAGGGTGCATTCCGAAATAGTACAAAATTCTTGTGGGTACCAATTCCCACCGTGGTTTTTCCCTAATTGGGTTTCCACGTGAAAATAATGGTGTTCATGTGGTGAATATTTTTTATGTGATGTTATGATTTACTTTCAGTTTATGCATGGTTAATGAACACTTAATGTACAACATTGATATATCAGTTTAGCAGATGTTTATCAGTAGATATTTGTACTGGTAAATGACTCTAGTGTTGGTCTATGTTTGATTTGGTGAAATTTTTGTGAGTCTAAGTTTTTGTTTTCAAATTGTTATTAATACTGATTCACCCCCCTCTCAGTATTAATCAGATCCTCTAAAATTAACATATATCATATTTGGAGGAAATGATGATATGAGTGTGACTTTGTAGATGAAATGAAGGAAGAGTTTGAGATGTCTCTAATAGGCGAGATTACATTTTTCATTGGGTTGCAGGTCCAACAGGTGAGGTGGAATTTTTAATAGTCAGTCCAAGTATGTGAAGGGAGTGTTAAAGACCTTTGGAATGGAAGACTGTAAACTAGTTGGAACACCTATGGTTACAGGCTGCATATTGTCGAAAGAAGATGATTCACCCTTAGTGGATGAGAAGGAATATAGATCTATAATTGGGAAATTTCACTCAGTTGTTCATAGTAGACTGGATATTGCCCATGCAGTTGGTTTAGTAGCAAGATTTTAGAAGAGCCCTAAGGAGACACATATGACAATAGTAAAGATAATATTCAAATATATTAGAGGTACAATTGATTATGGATTGTGGTATCCATATAAAGGAAATTTTTCTTTGCATGTATTCATCGATGTTGATTGGGTAGGAAATGTAGATGACCGGAAGAGAACAACCATTGGTGCATTATTTCTAGGCGGTAGAATCGTATCTTGGACCAATAAGAAACAAACTTGTATTTTTTAGTCTATAGTAGAAGCAGAGTATGTAGCTGCATCCATTAATTGTACACAAAATATATGGATGAGACACGTCTTGGAAGAATTCAAGCGGGATATGACAAAATCGGTGATCATATATTGTGATAACACTAGTACTATAAACATTTCTAAGAACCCGGTACTACATGCTAAGACTAAACATATTGAATTGAAGTATCTCTTTCTGAGAGAAAGTGTACTAGAAAATAAAGTGAGACTGGAGCATGTATCAAGTAAGGAGCAGTTGGCAAATATATTCACTAAGCCATTACCTAAGGCTACCTTTGAATATCTCAGAGGTAAGCTAGGGGTTATACCCCTACCCAAGATCAACTAGTATGCTGGTGAAGCATCAATCTAGTGGAATTCTTGAATATCTTTCACTATGGATTGATGAGAAGTGGGCTATTCCTCAAAGGGAGAAGCAGAGATGAAGACAAAAGATGCCTTTGCACCTTTGACATTGCTGTCAAAGGGGGAGAATAAATGTAACAGTTATGGGGAGAAGAACAGTGATAGGGAGAAGTAATGCAAAGGAGGAGAAGTTCAAGTGAAGCATAGATCAATACAACATGGCATGATGAGTTCTTGGTATTTGTCAACATTTTATTGTTTTAGTTGTTGCATTCTTTTAGTGGTGCCATCAATGCCAAAGGGAGAGATTGTTGGCATAACTGATAGAGATGATGATGTACCGGTAAAATATTATTGGTGATGATATATTGATGGACTAATGGTGATGATATAATTGTCATGTGATGATCAATTATTTGAGTTGTCATTGATGGCAACCATGTTTGTTTATGTTTGGTATATCATCTAAGTTATCTAAGCATAATTGGTATGTTGGCACCTTCTAATTTTTGAAGAAATTTAGAGGTTGCCATATATAATTTGCTAAGGGATGAAAAAGTACATCACTGAAAGGTATTTGAGAGGGCCCTTTTTGCAAGCTAATAAGTTGGGATCCAGTAAACTTCATGAGAAATCACTTGGAGAGTGTGTTGGACACATTCCATTAAGTCCATATACCCATCTACAAGCTCCTACAATCATTTTTCACATGTTTTTGATGCACCTACTTTTAGGGGTTTGCACAAATCTGCATGGTTCACATTTCCAAGAAAGCCTGAGTAGCCTACTTTGGAGGCCTATAACTTGCACCATGTTAATTGTCATGAGGAAATTCTTGTTCCCTTGTGTTCCGTGTAAAATTATGTACTACCTTTCTCATTTTCAAATGCCTATGATTTCATTTGACCTATTTGCCAAAGCTAAATCATTTGCAATTTGTTGTTTTCTGAAAATCAGATAGTGTAAAACAACAATTTAGTACCCTTTTTAGAATTTTGTATTTCACACCTAGTTGACTTGCAATTAAAAATGGTAGTAAACCCTAACTCTCTATAGGTTTGTCTACCATCTACCCAATTTTTAGCCCCCTAGCTCTTCGTTTGGTCAGTTTTCAAGGCTCACTCCACATGGACTTTTCCAGTGTTTCAGAAACAACATGTAAATGGGCCACTTTGAGCATTAATATCTTTCACCCACATGATTATTTTCTCAAACCAATTGGTCCCTGAGATTCCTTATAGTGAAATGAGTGGTTGTGCCAGTCTCCAACTCTTCATTATTTCATCTGATATGTTTTCAAAATTGTTTTGAAACTGGGTTTGAAGAGGTTTTTGGTAGTTTTCAATGCAGAAACAACTAAGTAGTGAACTTTGATGATTAATAACTTGCATCTTGGGAATCATCAAGAAAAAATATTTTGCAAGGTGATTAGCAATATATCAGACTATGTGCCTGTTAGATGGCACAGTCTTAGGTGGTTGTTTGAATAGTTTTTGAAAGCAGTTTCCAGGGGTCCAGAGGTGGTTTTGATCATTTTTGTAAAATGATAAAATTTAGTTTCCAGTGGTTAAATTTTACATATTTTTTCTCCAGATGAGTGCATAAATGGTTTTGAATCAACGCCAAGGCTCAGTTGTCTGAAAACGAAAAAAATTTAGCTAGGCCTGCTAGGGACCCAGCTTGCCTTACCAAATAGTGAAGTTATATTTGCAGGGTCGGTGGTAATAAGTTATTATTTTAATCATTATTATGATTTAAATAATAATTACATATGGGGCAAATTGGGAAAATGGTTCAAGAAAATGAAAATATCATTTAAGTCATTTTATAATGATTTTAAATGAAAATGTGTAAGCATTTGGTGGGCCCGATAAAGTTAAAAGATTAAAATCAAATATTCATGAAGAATATAAGGCCTAAGGAAAATGATAAAATAATTTGAAATCAAATTAAAGATTTTCTTTAAGATTAACTACCATGCAACTTTGTTTATATCCTAGCTATCACGTGATCGTGCAATGGGAAGTAAGGAGGCCGATATGCATTGCTATCACATGATCGTGAATGGGAGCGACAAAGACATCCACCAACGAAAGTAGAGGAATTGCATTGAATGTTATAGTTGTAGGAACGTATTTGCTGAAAGAACTTTATTTTTCAAGCAAATATTGGCAGGTTAAGAGTTTGAGCTCCCATGATCTTTCTTTTTATTGTATTCTACCAACATGAGAGCTATGGAGTAGGGTATCGGCATTAGTGCTAAATTTTGAAGTCAAAAGTGTTTTAATTTTTACACAAGATGTATTTGTTGTAAGGGGGTGTTTGAAAATTAGATTCAATGCCCCTCAACCTCTGATGACATGGGAGTGTTGGAACAAGCTATATATATTCACCAAAGCATATAAGAAAGAGGATTTTGGCCGAATACTATGGTTTCTCTGGTAAATATTTACACAAACTATGGAATCATAGACAAAGAATATAAACTTTTTAATGTCTCAAGAACACGACTTGATGCCATGGAGCAGGTTATAGAAAGCCATCAATGCATAAATGATATAGGCACTCAGGCATATGTTGAAAATCATGATGTCAAAATAGACTGATTTTTTGCAAAAGTGGATGCACACACATCTAAAAAAATGAAGCATTAGGGGTAAAATGATGTGTTGTGGAAATGAGTTTTACCTAGGATAAAGTAATTGTGCACAGGAAACAACAATGAGAAATGTTGAAAAATACCAATTGCTTAGAGGAAAGAAGTCATATCATAACAATATTGATTTTCATTAGCTAAAATATTTTCACAATGGACTAAATAATGCAGTAAAAATCCTTTATATTAAATTAAGATATGGTTTTATATAGGCAAGAAGAGTTTATTCTTACTCGAAATATATTGTGAGTGAAAGAGGTAATGATGAATTGCTACAGTAAGAAAGGTTGATGGTTTTACCATGTATGGGTAGAATTTTGTGTTGAAAAAATATACCAGGTGAAATGGTAAAATTCAAAGTAAGTGCAGAATGCATTCACGAGAGAAGATATTTTTTAGTCCAAGCATAAAGAGAGCCAAAATGAAGAATATTTTTAGTTAGAAGATATTTTGGGAAAGTGCAGATCAAATTTTGAAAATTCAAAGATATTTTCAGATGTAGAGAGATGAAAGAGATAGGACACATGGCATCAACAGGGCAAATTGAAGAAGACATGTTGCAAAGAAGGAGCAGATCTGAAGTATTCTTCTCTTCTATTTATTCTTCTTTCTTCTCTGTTGTAAAGGTTCTAAATTTTTTCTCTTTTATAGGGTCTGTAGGAAGTTCTTGTCCAGAGGTTTTAGATCCATGTAGTAGACTAGTTATTTTGAGCAACATGTAATGCATTTTGCAAAGAAAATTTTATATTGTCCAGTGTTCAAGTTTTTGGCAGGCATTTTGAAGAATGGAATGTAAAGTGTTATGTGGCAGAAGTAGCATTTGAAATAAATGAAAATATTGTTCAGGTCTAGCTTCTCTCCATTGTATGATTCTATTAGTTTTTGAGTGAAATCAACCAAGGGTTTATTTTAGTCAGTGCATTGTTAAATATATGTGGTTTTCTATTTATGCTTTGGCCCAAGGGGTCAATTAAATTGCTTAAATAGAGTTGTAAAATGATAGGGCTTATGCAAGGATTTAGGTAAGTAGTTCTGGATGTGAATCACTGATGAGATATACTGTAAGGCAGTGTTATCTTGGATCTAATAGCTGCTGGACAAAATCTTGTCATATGTCATTTTATGTTTTTCACAGTTTCAAGTTTCCCAATGGAATAAGGCACTAATCACATCTAGCAATTGTGTTTAAATTAGTGTTGTTGTCAAAATAATTAGCTCTTGCTATAAACTTTGTTTGATTCAAAATATCTTTAATTTTGTGTATGAGTGTTAATGAGCTGAAATGTCTCATGGCTCCAGGAAGTTGAGGAGCATTCTCCTTTTCTATTGAGCTCATATGAGAACCATTAATTCTAATAGCTTGAAAAGTTGTTCATTCTCATTGCTCCACTTTAAGTTCTAGATCAATGGGATGATTAGCCATCATTTAGCATCTCCTTAAATTGTTGTTGAGCCTTTTGGTGAGATTATTTTATTTATTTAATGTTATTTACAAGTGTGGTTCAAAGATTGTAAATGCATTAAGGGATCATCCTCCCTAGTTTTGCAGAGCCTAAAGTGCAGAAGGATCTTGTATCCTTGTTTAAGTTGGTCCAAGTCCTTGAAAATTTTGATAATTGAGGCTGGCAACCTCATAGGAAGTGAAGAGATCAACTCGGTTGCTGCATAAGTGTAAAACCCATAATTGGGAACCAACATGGTAATGGAATGTTTGCTAAGTTGACAGTGAACTGGTAAGCAGGAACAGTGAAGGAGATGGTTGCGGTAGAGATCCGTATTGAGTTGAGTGTTGCAGTTTGGAATGTATGCATATGACATTTTAATGAGTTTATGACTTGAACCACATCATGTTTGGAGAACCAGAAGTGATGTTTGTTATTGACTATTGTTAATTCAATGCAAGTTTGAGAACTAGTATCAAGATCTTTGACCGATGATGGTTTATGTTTTGGCGGTGAATCTTATCATGTTCATAAGATAGTGGTGACATGTTAGAAACCCTGTGTGATGATAAGATTTCTTTTAAGTGCATACAAGGATCAAATTTCTTTAGAAACAACGAAGTGCTTAGCAGAATGTGATAAGGGTTTGATAGCTTATCAGATCGATGTGTGGTGATGAGTTATGATCATTCAACGGCTGTAATTTTCTTGAAATTTGTTGTAATGATTTGTATGATGAATTGTAATGGTTTGTAATGATCTGATATGATCTAAGATGTAAATTCAATGTATTTTGAATTTTATTAGGGTTTTGTAACTGACCTAGTTGAAAAGTGTATTTAGGTCGAGTTTTAGAAGGTTTAGTGTGTCGGTGATCAGAAAAGGAGAGTGTGTTGAACTAGATTGAGATGTTTGTATGTGTGAAGTGGATTGGAGCTGAAATGGATCTATATTAGCAAGAAGAGAGTGCATTGATCAGATCATTTATCTATTGTTTCCTAACAGTTGTAGTAGTATTAAAATCCCTTAATTGGGTAGGTCCTAATAGGCCTAATATTGTAAATCCCTTAACCGGGTGGCTCATTAATTTGGGTTTAAATCCATTAGCAAGGTTACTCCTAATATAGTAGAGCTCCTAATAGAGTTGAGGTTGAAATCCCTTCATTAGATAAGTCCTAATAGGTTCTTCTCTTAACTGGGCATTATTGTAAAGCTCCTAACCGGGCTAGGCCTTTAATAGGGCACATTTTGAAAGAGTGCAAAAATTTTGTGGGTACCAATTCCCACCGTGGTTTTTACCATTTGGTTCTCCACATGAAAAATCTTTGTGTTCATGTTGTGGATGGATTGTTGAGTTATTCATTTGATGTCTTTACTATGTTTTCTTAATGATGAACACTTAAGTAGCTACCGATATTAGTTTGGTAAATCTGTTTTGGTGACTGTTTGATCAGCTACCGGTACTGGTTATGAACTATTTTTGGTGAAGTGTTTTCAGATTGGTGAAAGATTGCATTTTATTATTATTATCGATTCACCCCCCGCTCTCAGTAACAACCGGATCCTCACATTAACAAGGAGACACCAAAATAATTTCAGCTCCTGATCTATTGGAAGAACAACTACCATCAAACTCTAATGTCCAAACATCATTTGGACCACTAACACTGATAGTATCAAAATTGAGCGGTTTTTCTTGTGGAGTTGAGGACCCCACAGATTCAACAATAATACTCTCACAATCACTTGAACTTTCATTAAGTGAAACGACATCCTCAATTTCAGGAACAACTTCATACTCATCATGAGCATATAAGAAATAATTGCCCATACCTAACAACTCAAAAAGAATTTGAGCCCGTTGATCATTAGATTTCACAATCGTATATTGTGATTCCTTTTTAGGATACAACTTTTTGATCTCTCCCTTGATAGGAATACGTGCTTCAGTCATATCCATATTTAATTCTCCTCCAACATCTCTACAAAAATTCCTTCTCAATAGTATGCCATAGGAAGCTGGCACATCGGCTACCAATACTGTCAATTTGATCTTCTTGTCTGGAAATGCGGCAAAAGAAAATTGTGCATCCTTAATTTGACCTACTAGTGGGACTTTCTTATTATCCATGGAAATGAATCTACCAAACATCTTAGTCAAGGTTAACCAAGACCGTTGGCAACTTTTGTCGGCATAACATTGTTAGATGCTCCAGATTCAATTACACAATTACTTAGCTTATGACCATTTATCAACAAGGAGATATAAAATGGTTCTATCTTTTCTGTAGGAGAAGGAGAACTCACTAAGTTATTTTGAGATGTGTTGGATTTGGGAGGATTACTTGGGGAAGTATCTTTTTCTTTTACAAATTTGACCAAACAATCAAATTGATCCAGATTGGATCTCAAATATTCTACCTCAGACATTTGAACTTTATTTTTCCTAGCATGATCTATAATATCAAATGACTGAAAAGAATTCATCAAAAAAAGGTTAAGGTTCTCATATTGAGAACTTGAAGCATTAGGTACACTGGTCTTTGATGCAGGTATAGAAAAATTTGCAACAGTTGAAGGAGCACTTACATTTTTATCCTTTGCATTGTCCTTTGGAATGGAGTTATCTTTTGGAGGATTTGATAAAGGAGTTTCACACTTAGCAATAACAACTGGCAAGTATTGATAACCCTTGACATGTGTAGATTCATCACTCTTCACATTGATAGGCAATTGTGCTACTTGTTCTTGCGAATAGGTGAAAACCACAAAGACATATCCATCATGCGCATCTGGCACATCATCTTCTTCATACTGCATATATCTAATATTAGAGTTGCTAGCCAATTCTGCATCATCTCTATGAAAAAAATTGGCATATTCATCACCAAATGGAGGAAAATCATTTTGTTCAGCCTCATAGTAACCTGTAGTTGAATTTTGAGGTAGTGCTTCCAATGCAAGTCTTTCTGGAGCAAGAGGTAACTTGGTTTGATTGTGAGTATCATAATTGGAAGCATTGTTCGGATAAGTTCTTCTTGGAACGCCATCGTAAGAAGTATTCCCTTGAGAGGAAATTTGCTTCTTAAGTGATAACAACTCATTTACTAGCTTTTGAATCATAGGATAAACATAATTTGTTGAAGAAGGTGACAAATCAATAATTTGATTATTCCTAACCTTGTTAGGATCCTTTCTTATCTTACCAGCAAGGATAAGATTGCATTCAACTAATATGCCATCCATTGTGTAGCAGCTAAATCTATAGGATTATCTCTACGCAAAAGAAAATTCACTTCTGGCAATTGAGCATTAATAAAGAAACATTTTAAGTTTCTAGTAGTAGGTTGATATATGGCTGGAATATGATTGGCCAACTTATTAAACTTCTCTACAAATTCTCGCATAGGCTCTTGTGGTTCCTTCTTCATTTGATGCAATTGCGCTAAAAGTGCATGATCATCTTTAGTAGCCTTAAACCTTGACTCAAACCTTGTTCTAAGGCTAACCCAATTTGTAATACAATTATTTGGAAGATGATAAAACCAATCAGCAGCTACACCTTGCAAAGTTTCAATAAACAATCTCATAGAAACATCTTCATGTTCAACACCAAGAACACCACATGCAATATAAAAAGTAGTGATGTGCTCATCAAGATGTTGAGAACCATCTCCCAAAAACTTAGGAAAATTCTTTCTTGTGCCTTTTGGAAGTTCATGTAAAGGTATCGTTAGGCTCAAAGGACCAAAAGTGGTACCCCAAGGACCCAGAGCAACCATCCTTAATGAATTATATGGTGGTATTATAAGAAGATTTAAAAGTGGAACAACTTCAACTTGCACAATTGACACCTCACTTGCTATAGGATACCATTATGTAGTAGGAGGAAAACTTTGTGTCCATTGCAAAGGAGATCGCGTCTATGGAGGAGTCACAAAAGGAAAATTATGTTGGTGCAAAAACTCAAAGGTAGAATCAACAATTCCCACTACTCGTTGTCCACGAGTGTAACTTCGATTAGCCAAATTAATACTTTTAGAAAATAAGCAATAAAGATATTACAATGAAAAGTGGATTGCAACCCAAAAGAGATAATTTCGGTTGCACGTTGCTCCCCAGCCAAGTCGCCAAAAAACTGTTTGGTGAATTTATCACCAACGTACCAATGACAAAATATGTGTTTCACACACAACTATGATAAGACAAAATCTTTCCTCTCATCAAGGGGAGGTTCCCTATTGGAATTTGGGGTATTACAACAACTTTATACAAAACAAAATTCAAGTGTAAGCTTAGGGCATGTAATTCTTTTTTTTTCAGAATTAATGTATTTTCCCTTCACTTGGTGATATTTCTTACAACTCAATAAACTTAACCACTAAAATAAATTTCTTAACAAAGATCCTTAATATTTAGACAATCCTGTAAGCTCAAAGTCTTACGTAAGTGCAACTACTTAAATCGCCACTATTTCAACTTAAATCTCACCTTGTAGCTCAAAGTCTCAAAGATGTGATCAATGAATCCTAAAAATACAAGTAATTTGTAGCAATAAAAAGCTTCCTACGTAATTACTTAATTATCAGAAGATTTGCCAAATATGTAGATAGCACAAAGTCCATTTCCACAATTAGGATGCTCTTTCATAAACCTTCACAATTTCACCAAAAGATTCAAGTTGATAAGAAATGATTATGAGAACTAAACATAAGAATTATTCCAATCACAATCACAATCTTCAGTCCAACACAAAGTTTGGAAACTAGCAGATTGCTATCTTTATTTCCTTGAATCAACTTTTACATCAAAAGTACAAAGTCTTAATTGAGATAAAAAATATGTAGAGTTTTGCTAAGCATAAAAAATATAGATATGTACAAATGAGGGTCCTCTTTATATAGGAATAGAGTGGAGAAAAATGTGGGCACAATTAACTAATTCAAGTGCACAGTCCCACTTGACTACAACTACTACATCAAATGAAAATGCAAGTACAAGAAAAATTGCAATGACTAAGAATGCAACTACATGAAAAGAAAGTGTCAAAGGGGGACACTTTATTCATCTTTCTCCTCCTCATTGGATTTTTGGAATTCCTCTAACTTGACCAAAACAACTTCCATCTTGGCTTTCTTTGGAATTATGGCAAAACTAGTGATGGCGCGAACACAGGAAACTACATCTTTAGCTTTCATGTATTTCTTCCTTCCATCTTTCAACATTGATGCAAGAAATTCAAAACTGACTTGTATTTCTAGCAACTTATCAAATGCATTCAATGTGAAATATTTTTATGTATAGTGATCTATCAAGGAAATAAATCCTTGTATGATGGCATCACTGGTCACAAGATTTTGATTATTATCATACAAATAATAAGGAATCTCAACTACCCTTGTTGAAATATGATCAATCTCATCATCACATTATTTCTTCTCCCAATCCAGCTCCATTATCATTGACCTTATAATTTCCCTCTAATGGGACAATAATGATAGAATGTAGATGTATTTCTCTCTTGTTGAAATTACTTTATTTTCCCCAAGGACATCAATTCTGAAATCTTCCATTTTACCCCAAAGAGTTACGCTCTTTTCAATATCTTCTACCTATTGAGATAAGGAAGTTTTGACACCTTGCATTTGACTTTGAATAACTTCAAAGTCAATCAACAATTTAATTGTTGAATCCAGAAGATGAGAACCTTTTGATTTCAAATGAGAAATCCATTCATCTACTACTCGGCCCTTGATGCCCACCTATTCCACTTTCTTGAGAGCCTCAATATCAATTGAAGAAACAATTGGCTCAACTTTCTGATAAGATTGTGTGACCTTGAGAAGCACACTGGTCAGCTGCTCACATTTCTGCTTCAATTCATTCAATTCATCTCTTTCTTGATCAAACCTTCACATAAGAGAATTGAAAGAATTTTGAGAGTCTAACTTGACGCTCTCATGTGCCTCCACTCCAAGTTCTATAGTTTTCATAGTATAATCTCTAGGTTGAATATTATCTGTGTTCTTATCTAAAGATGGCACCATAGCCTCAACATATTTCTTTTTTGTAGTAGGATCCACCACCACCTAAGAAACAGTCTTTGGCTTTTTAGTGCTTTTGGATTTGGGAGGAGCCAACTGTTCAAAATCAAATTCATCTAGTGAAATTACCTGTTTCTTCCTTTTAGGTGCTACTATATCCATCCATGGTGGTAAATCTTCTTTAGTAGATGGAGTTGTGGTGTCTTTCTGAATGGCAAGTGATATTTGAGGAACATTGTGACTTGAAGTTGCAGCAATAGAAGATGGAATTATAGGTACTAGGGCTGCGGCAACATATGGTGTTTCTAATATTGGAGTAGCAGTAGTCATTATTCATTCCTCCTTGGAAACAACTCTGGTTGCAATTGTGGATGGTGCTTTAGTGGCAACAATAGTACTCATGCTAGGTGGAGCTTCATGTTGGTATTTTGGTATGGGTTTGTCATTGATGTCAACACCTACTAAAACTCTAGCACTTTGGAGATCCAACAACATTCACTGACAGCAAGTGACTTTTGCACAGTCATCGGTATATGGTACACCGATAGTATATAATGATCACCAGTACTTGTAATGGCATGGAAAACACTTGGTAATGTCAAAGACATTGCTTGGACATCTTATCTTGGAGAATTGTTTATTGGCATATTCGTATTTGCATATTTGCTGTTACCAGCAAATAGGTCTAGGTTATGCACCGGCAGGTTTATCTTTTCTAGATCAACACGGCATGCTAAGGAGATGATCAATTATTGTTGTAAATGCATTAAGCCGACATGTTGAATCGGTTATTGCATCGGATATTGTATTGTTTGTAAAATAATTTGATTGTAATATCTTGTAGAGCCGACCTACTATAATTGGTCTTAGGTTATGGTATAAATGTAAGGTCTTAATTGTAAGATCAAAGGTGGAATGCGAAAAAGGAATTGTGAGAAGGTATATGAGAGATTAAGAAGAGCTATACACGTAGACATCATTTGAAGGTGAAGCTAGGTTTTGTGAAAGCATATCAGAACTACACTAGTACTGAATCTAGCATATGAAGATGCTATTTTGAGTAGTACATTCTTATTGGACTTAACCATCCAATTGTAGTCAGTGTAACTCCCATTTGTGTTTGAGTAGTGAGCTCTATGTGCTTGGCCTTTCTGCATGTGCAAACCCCATTTATGTACACTTACTATCTGTAGTAGTATCATCTGATTGTGGGTAAGGTTTCCCACTGTCATTTTTCCCCTTACAGGGTTTCCACGTACAAATATTGGTGTTATGTGTTGTGGATGACTTTGTCTTTTTGTTTCATGCATTAATCTTTACCGGTGTTGCATTTATCTGTCGAGTCTATCCACCGGTATAACAGACTGGTTCACTGGTATTAAGCAATAAATTGGTTAAGTTGTTTTTGGTTTAAATTTATTAAGACAACTAATTCACTGTCCCCCCTCTCAATTGTCTCTGGGACCTAACAATTGGTATCAAAGCCTAGTCCTCTTTTGCAGAAGTTTAACGGCTTGAGGAGATCCAATGTCTACTAACTATTTCAGAAAGGACAATCCTAAACTTGATGGAACCAACTATGGCATATGGAAGATTAGAATGGAGACACATCTAAATTGCATTGGAAAGGACATCTGGGAAGTTACAAAGAATGGTTATACAACTGCTACTCTCAGTCAGCCTAATCCACCTACCTTAGGAAGAGATGAAGAAAATGATTGCAAAGCAAGAGAAGCACTTTTGAGTGCATTAACAGATCAGCAAATCATGGGATTATCAGACAGATCAACTGCTAAAGCTATTTGGGATCATTTGGAAACACTGGATGAAGGAGATTCCATAGTTAAAATTGCAAAACTTGAAAGCTTCCGGGTCAAGTATGAAAATCTGAAATTGGAAGAAGATGAAAGGATTTCTGCTTTTATGGAAAGAGTTAATGAAATTGTTTTGGGTATTAAATGTTGTGGAGGAACCTTAAGTGAAGATGAAATTGTTTCAAAAGTTTTAAGAGGATTTCCACCGGCATGTAAAATGAAGGTTACTACTATAAATGAGTTAAGAAAAATGCCTAATACATCAGTAACTAGGGATACATTGATTGGAAAACTTTCAACCTTTGAAATTGACGAATTTGGTCTGGTTGCTACTATAAAGACAGATTTAGCCTTCAAAGCATCAACATCATATGCATCATCATTTGACAAATCTGATTGGAAAGCCTTTTATGCAAGAGAACTTGAGGAAAGTAGGAGAGAAAATGAAGAACTTGAAGAGCTTGAAGCACTATTTGCAAGAAAAATGCCTAAAGGTCCAGTTGGAAGTAAGTATGAAGGTAAAGCACCCTTTAAATGTTTTAACTGCAATAAGATTGGTCATATGGCTTCAAGATGCACTGATAGACATGCTAGACTAAGAGAAGAAGCTAGAAGGACATACAAGCCGAACCCTGAATATCAGAGATACTGATTTAAGAAGAATAAGGACAAATCTTGTTATGTTGTTGATGAAGGAGTGACTAATGATTTTGATGAAGATCCGGCAGATAATGGATGGGTTTTTGTTGCTATAACAGAAGATCAACTGGCACCTGCAATCCAACCGGTAGAGCAGGCCTTGGTAGATAAAATTCAAGTAAAGGATGAATGGATCATTGATTCTGGATGCTCACATCATATGACAGGAGACAAAGGTAAATTCTTGAACTTTCAAGAATATAATGGAGGCTTAGTAAGATTTGGAGATGACAAAGCCTGTCAAATCAGAGGTAAAGGTTCAATATCCCTTGATGGTAAGCATAACACTGAAAATGTTTACTATGTTGAAGGTTTAAGGCATAATCTTTTGAGTGTTGGTCAATTAATTGAGAAAGGATTTTAGTTACAATTCAAAAATGGAAAATGCAAAATCATGAATAGAACTGGTTTAGAAATTGCAACTAGTAATCAGACTAGAGGTAATATATTTCATTTAAATAGCAGTGAAAAGACATGCTTGATTGCACATATAGATGAAAGTTAGCTATGGCATAAGAGACTCTGTCATGTAAACTTTGATTGCATGGTAAAGTTCAGTACTACTAAGGCAGTTAGAGATTTACTTAAAATTGTCAAACCTCACAATACAGTATGTAAGGAATGTCAATTTGGATAACAAGTTAGAGCTAGTTTCAAAAGTATTCTAGAAAAATCCAATAATTCTCTGGATTTAATTCATACTGATTTATGTGGTCCAGCTAGAACTAAAAGCCTACAAGGTGATAGATATTTCATGCTAATCATTGATGACTATTCTAGAATGTGTTGGGTTACTTTTCTCAGAGAAAAATCAGAAGCACCTGGGAAGTTTAAACTGTTCAAAGCAATGGTTGAAAATGAAACCAGTAAGAAAATCAAATATTTAAGATCAGATCAAGGAGGAGAATTTACTTCTAAGGAATTTAATGCATTTTGTGAAGTGAATGGAATCAGAAGACAACTATTAGCACCTCGGACACCACAATAGAATGGAGTTGTTGAAAGGAAAAATAGAACCATCTTGGATGCAGCTAGAAGTATGTTATCAGAAGCAAATCTACCACATGTATATTGGAGAGAGGCAGTAAGTACAACGGTCTATACATTCAAAAAAGTTCACATCAAAGGTGAAACTGGTAAGACCCCTCATGAACTATGGTTTGGTATTACTCCTACTCTTAAATATTTCAGAATATTTGGAAGTAAATGTTACATTAGAAGAGATGAGTATATTGGGAAATTTGATCCTAGAAGTGATGAAGGAATATTTATTGGTTATTCATCTAAGAGTAAAGCATATAGATGTTTTAACAAGAGATTACAGAAAATTGTTGAGAGTACAAATGTAAAGATTGATGAACAATTCAAAGGAACTTCAAGGTATATAGATTTTGAGCTGGCAACAGAAATTCTAACAAATGAACCTACACTGAATCCACTGATATAGAGTGAAGATCCAGTTACACCGGTATCATCTGAAAATTCCACTGTGACTGAGGAACAACATCAAACAAAGACACCCTAGTATGTAAGATTGAATCATTCTGAAGATCAGATAATTGGAAACAAGCATAAAGGAGTTATGACAAGAGGAAGATTGGAAAATGAAAAGGTATGTCTTATTTCCCAAATTGAACCATCATCAGTTAATGAGGCATGTGAAGATAAATATTAGACTAAAGCTATAGAAGAAGAACTAGAACAAATTGAGAAAAATAACACTTGGACATTAGTTCCCCGGCCTAAAGATAAAAATGTAATTGGAACTAAATGGGTATTCAGAAACAAACTTAATGAAGATGGTAAGGTTATCAGAAATAAATAAAGATTAGTGTGTAAGGGATACTCTCAGAAAGAAGGAATTGACTATAATTAAACCTTTGCACCGGTAGCTAGAATTGAGGCAGTTAGATTATTTTTGGCTTTTATAGCAAATAAGAACTACAAAGTATATCAAATGGATATTAAATGTGCATTTCTGAATGGAGATCTTGAGGAGGAAGTTTACATTGAACAACCTGATGTATTTTCTTTGACAGATAACAAAAATATGGTTTGCAGGTTAAGGAAAGCTTTGTATGGATTGAAGCAAGCTCCAAGAGCTTGGTATGCAAGATTGGATAAGCATCTTTTGAAAATTGGTTTTTCTAAAGGTAATGCTGACAATAACTTATACTATAAAGTGACTAATGATGACATCTTGGCTATAGAAGTTTTTGTTGATGATATAATCTTTGGAGGAGAAGATGGATTGTGTAAAGACTTTTCTATTAAAATGCCGCAAGAATTTGAAATGTCTATGATTGGTGAGATAAGATTCTTTTTAGGATTGCAGATTTCATAGACTGACAAAGGTATATTCTTGAGTCAATCAAAATACTTAAAAGAGTTACTTAAGAAATTTGGAATGGAGAACTCTAAATCGGTAAGCACACCTATGACTACAAATGACAAACTATCTTTAAGGGATGAATCTACACCTATTAATCCAACAAGGTACAAATCTATGATAGGAGATTTACTGTATTTGACACAAACAAGACCTGATATTATGAATGCAGTATGTATTGTTTCAAGATTTCAGAGTAATTCTATAGAAAATCATGAATCAACAGTAAAAAGGATTTTCCTGTACTTACAAGGCACTACAAATCTTGGATTATGGTATCCTAGAGATGAAAACTTTGAACTATGTGCAGACACAGATGCAAATTGGGCAGGAGATGTGGATGATAGAAAAAGCACCACCGGTGGATCATTTTTTCTTCGAAGTAGATTAGTTTCTTGGTTGAGTAAGAAACAGAGTTGTACATCTTTATCAACAACAGAATCAGAATATGTTGCAGCAGCAACTAACTATACATAGGTACTATGGCTTAAACAAATGTTGAAAGATGTAAAGGTAAAATGCAAGGAACCTATTGTTGGGACTCATTAAATTTGAGTCAAAGTTTATAGGCCTAATTCAAAATTTTGCTCTACATGTCAAAAAAGTACCTAAATGAGTCAGTTTGAAGGGCCTAGTTTGCGAGAAGGCAAAATGGAGCCAGTTGATTTTCAGAGGGTAAGGCTCGGGATTGATGTCCTACACCTTTCATTTGGCCTATTTAGTGATGTGCAACTTTCAGAATTCAATTTGGATAAGTTTATGAGGTACCCATTTTGAGGGGTGAGTTGAAAGTGCATTTTAAGCACAGATGCAGATTTTATTGAGTAGCCTAACTTGAGCGATTCCATCTTTTGCCCTATTGATTGTCATGGATAAATTCAAAGTGGATTAACTTATATGCATAAATGTGAGTTAGTCTACAAAATTTCAAGTCTTGATGAATCCATTTGCTCAGTTTTCATAGCCAAATCCGTTTGCAGTTTGTGTGTTTTGGCAAGTCCCTGTTTCGACAGCTAGTCAGAGCCGTGTTTCGCATAAGTGTAAAATTTGCCTCAGTGAGTGTCATGACAAAATGTTTTTTCCAGGTTAATTCTGATATAAATGATGAGCTATGTTTCAAATTTCAAGCCTTTGCCAATCCGTTTGATCGGTTTTCAAAAGGGTTCATTTAGCCATCATTTTCAGTTATCCGTACTTTCAGTGCTATATCAGTTAATGTAGCCATTTTTGTGAGAGAACCATTTGCATCCTATCAATCTTGTGATCAAACTGAGAATTCAAAGATTTAATATGTACTTCAAGGTACCTATGTTTCAAATTTGAGGGCCTACGGAGGTCATTTGATATTTTTAAGAAAGGTATCATGTGTTGCCAGAACATTGACTTCATCAGGTTTGCAATGTCGACAAAGCCAGTTGGTCATTTTTGAAAATTAATATCTCTTCGCTCGGGACTCCTCTTGAGAAACCGTTTGGTAGATTTCATCCTTGTATATTAGGGTACATGCCTGTCAAATGGCGAGGTCCAGAAAGGGCATTTTGACCACTTTGAAAATTACATCTTTGCGATTAAATGAGAAAATGTGGCGTAATTGCCTGAAAGTTGTAAAATGTAGTCTGATGATCTGGAAATGGTGCCGATCAATTCCAGAGGTATGTTTGAGGTTCCTAAGGTATTCCAGAGGTTAGTTGTCTGAAAACGAAAAAAATTTTAGTCGGACCTACTTTGGGGCTCGACCTGGCTCATGCCTGTGCTTTAATTTTAATGGCGAAATGTTCTTTTTTCTTGGCAATATATGTATATCCATATTGGCTCAGTTGTAATTCGCCAGTTGGATGGTGAGAGAGACTCCAACACTAAATGTGAATTTGAATGTGGCAAATTAGAGAATTTTAATATCAAGGATGCTGTTAGAGGCTCATGCAAGATGAATGATTAGATGTTTTATTGAAAATTTGAAGTAAGTGTTATTGGTATAAAGCATTCCTAGCTTCCGGATTGGAGGGGGTTTTCATTGAAACTTCCAAACAAATGGTATGGAAAAGTTAATTGCTAAAACAAATAGATGCCTCCAAAGACCTCCCTGCTGCAACATGGTGTTTGGAGGCCATAAGAAAAACTTTCAGCAAGTGCACAATATAAATTTGTTAATAGTGCATTCAGAAACCTTCAGGCAAATACAAAATGCAGCAAGTGTAATGCCATCCCCTGCGTGGTCTCCTTCTAGTAGCAACAACAATTAAAACCATTAAACAAATGAAGCCGCTCCCCCTTGTCCGTGGCATGATTAGTGTTTCAAAGGCTACAAAGACCATCAAGAAAATCCCCTTCACATGGTGGTTGAAAAAAGTTAGCAGTAGCATTAAAAAAAACCTTCAGTAAATTGCAAATGGCATATGGCATGGCTGTTGGGTATCCCCAAACCCAACGTGCAGCAGGTAACATGGAAATGGTATTGAGGGGAGTTGAAAATAGATTGTTGTGTATCCTCTCTTCCCACATTGAGAACTTCAGAAACCCCCACAACCAATGCAAACAAATACTTCCCAGCATCTCCCTCTGCGTTGGTGGTTGGGTGAAAGGTTTTAAATTAAACTTCAAAGAAAATGCATGTGGGCATGCACAGTGCCAAATCCTTTGGAGTGCAGCAAATGAAAATAGTTAAAACTTCAATCAAATTACAATTGGCAACCATGGCAATTTTCCCTCTTTGCTGTAGCTTGGCACGTGGTGTGGGAAATAAAGAAAATAATGCTAAATAGATCTAGCAAGCATGAATCCCTCCTGTGTAGGGTTTAAAAGAGAGGCAATATGAAATAGTTTTAGGCAAAACCATGTATTCCTGGAGTATGGCATGGGAAGGGCATTTAAAGCCTTCAAGGTAAATGTAAAGAGGGCGGCTTTCAAGTTTCAAACAATTGGCACCATTAAAAGCTTTCAAAAACATAGTCCCAGGAAAGATAACATTATCCCACATTGACTATGGAGGGTAATTTTTTGGTATTTATAACCAAATCCACACACATCTATAATGTCAAAGCCTCTGGGCTTTTGACAGACGGTGCCTATGGGCACCCAAGGTAAGCCCACGCGCAGGCACAGATCCTGAGTTGACGGAGGAGGTGACTGAGTGGCGACCAGGTGGACCCCACGCAGGCATGCTTCCTGAGGCAAACAGACAAATTTTGCAGAGAAGGGTTGGCTTAACCAGTGAGTAGGTTGCAAAGGATACGACGAAGCGCGTGATTTTGCGGGCCGAAGATGCACGCGAGTTACACCCTACGAAATGGCGAAAGAGGTAAAGATCATGCATGTTTCGGGAGATCGGACGGTCCGCGCTGTTCCGTGAAGGAAAGTTGCTTGAGAGTTAAGGTCCGCAAAACAACAAAATGCGAAATGGTGAAAATGCAGCATGGTAAAGGTCAAGCAAGTTTGGAGTAGATCAACGGCCTGTGCGGTTTTGTGAGGCGAAGATGCACGAAACATACTGGCTGCGAAATGGTGAAAGCCAGGTGGCAGGTCCAATCAGCGGTCTAGCAAGCAGGCCCCGGTGAGGTGGCAGTCCAGTGGTGATGACGTGGTGCCTAGGTGGATGACGAGCGAGTGGACACATGGCAGAGTGACGAGGTGTCATCCCAGGTGGCGCCCAGTGGACCCCATCCACCAATCAGGTCCTACCACGTGGCAAAGTGTCAGAGCAGAATCAGAGCAAAAATCAAATTTAAAATCAGTTAAAGATATAGTTTCGACTATATCAAAAATTGAAAAATTTAAATGATGGCCTATTGTTCAAGATTAATTCGCCCAGGGTTTAATTTTTGGCCAAATGTATAAGTATTATATATTTCCAGAAAACTCTCAAGATGAGGAATTCAGTTATGGAGTTAGTTTCAACAAATGTGGGATATTTTGGAAGTAGTTTCCATGGGAAAAAAGAAGATAATGAATTTTAGTTGGAGAAAGGGGACACATGGCATGTTCTGATGGATTCTGATATTTTTCCCTCTCCTTCTTATTCCCAATTCTTCTCAATTGTAGGGGTTCCAATTTTTGAGAAATTCTCTAAGGGAGATTTCCAAGAGGGGTTCCAGTCTGGTGCATTTTAATTTTATGAGTTGTAATTGTTGATGTTCTCTTTCTTTCTGTCATGGAATAGATATGTTTAGCTGCAAATTCTTAGTTGCAGGCCATATATATGCAAGGCATATATACATTTCCATTGGATTGTCTTCGGGCATTTTTTCAATTTCAATAACTTTAGTTTTCAAGGGATTTTGAATTTATCTTCTCCAAGGGAGAGTGTAATTCTTGTTCTTAGGCATCCTTTACATAAAGGATTTAAATTCAATGAGCAAAAATTGTGAATCCTAAATTAATGTTTGGATTTGTATGATCTTTTGATTTGAAGTTCAGAATGTATTAATGCCACGCATTAATACAGGGATATCTTTTCAGTGAATTTGATCTGCAGCTTGGATTTCATTTGTGGCCATTTGTGTTGACTCTATGCCCAGATGAAGGCACTGATCTGTTACAATTAGAAGTTATTTGCACAAGAAATTTAAAATCAAATCATAATATCTTTTGTTTTCTGTTCTATGGTAGTGTCCTTCCATCTCATTATTCAAACATTGTTGAGTTGTCAATGTAGATTTAGCCTATCTATAGTACCCTCCTTGTTTTTGAACCATTTATGAGATCTATCTACTGTATTGATGTTGTCATAGGTGTGTAATGGGTTTAATTTTAAGCATCAAAGGTACACCCACCTAGGTTTTGCAGAGCCTGAAGAGTAGAAGGATTTATATCCTTGTCATGTTGTCCAAGCCCCGAGGTTCTTCATAGATTGAATTGGCTACTTCATAGATCAATTGCAGGTGTTCTTGGGTTATCACTTTTGGTGAACAACAAAAATGGCAACTCTGCTGGGGAATCAGTGATGTAAATGTTTTGTCAAATCAAATCTAGTTAGTCTAGCCATATCCATTTGAGGAAAGAGTCATAAAAGTGTTGTAAGTCTGAAACCATTTTCAGATCTATAGTTATTTGCTTGGTAGTGTTATGTGCTAGGTGTTGAAAATTTGCTATCCATTTATCTTTGTGTGAGTCTAGATTTGTTCATTTTCTACAAATGATTTTACAAATTCTCACAGCAGTGAGTGGCGACTCTGAAAGATCTCTACACCAGTGTTCATTGTGGTAAAAGTTTTAAAATATTTGGTGAACTTGCATCAAAGATTTTGTAGCTGCTTGGGGTTTTATGATTGTAGATTCCAAAGAATTTATTGAAGATATTTTCCTCCGTGAAGGAGGTGGCAACTATGTATGAAGATCAGTGTATAATGTTAGAAGTTCTCAGAGAGATCTTACCAAATGTTATTTGTTCCTTATTAGGTGAAAAAGTCACCATAGAAAGGAAAAGAAATTTGCAGTATGCATACTTCATGTTTTATAATAAATGTCAGTCATAAGTGATGGGAGAAGTGTGTATAATTCTAAAAATTAATGATTGCAATGTTTTGAAAAGAATTTATGAAACAGTAAAATGCATCAGCATGATAATGGTTTAATAGATGTTTTAAAACTTATGGATCCAGATGTAGTTCCTAGATCTGAGAATCCTTTGTCAAATCTGAAAGAGATCAATAGAGAAATTATAATATGTCTTCGAATGATCCAAGAGAGATTTGTCTGGTTGTTAAAAAGGAAAGTAGGGACAAGAAAAAAAGAAGAATCATCATATGTTTTCTATGGAAGATTTTTAGCTGCATCAAATGAACTTTCAGCTAATGCTAGACCTCATGAGTCTATTTTGATTGAGTTATTCTTAGAGCTTTATGAGCCTGACTCAGTTAATTGGTCTACTGCCTTCAGAGAAGAATGTGTTGAATGTATTAAAGAATGGATAGATATGATTGAAATAATTCAATATGAAAATATACACAAGATTAAAAATAATGAAGGAGATGAGCCTCTGAGCGGATGTACCTCCTATGATGTTGAATGTGATTATTCTCAGTATGATAGTTTAGATGTGTATTCAGAGCGAGAAGAAATTTGTGAGAACAGTAATTGTTCAAGTAATCATGAGCCCATTTAGGTTACAGATGCTAATGATTTAGATCACCTTGTTGTTGGTTTCAATCCACAAAATGTTGGCAAACAAAGTTGTGAAACTATGTTGCAACATGTAGCAACACATTATGAGCAGCGTGATAAAGGATATGATGCAAATACAAGTTGTTGTGATGATGAAATGAATGTGCATAGAGACATGAGCACTGCAGATCCAATACCTTTATTAGATTGGGACAATGTTTACAGCTCAGAGGATGAAGCCAAGGAAAATGGAAATGAAGAAGGTTCACTAAATAGTGAACAAATTTTAGAGCTCCTAGCTACTAATTTTTAGAGATATGGATCCAAAAATGTGCCCAATATTTCATACCCATTCAGTATATGTTTTGATACTAATGATGTTTTTGAGGGTGTGAAAAATGATACATATGATGTTGATTCTCTTCCTATGTTTGATAGGTATGATGATGTAGATTCATATGTTGATATGAACTCTGGCTTTGATATGCATTATGTGGATCTACCTTTTAAAAGACATGACAGATCTGAGGTGTTTTTCTCAGATTTGCAAGAAGGAAATGAACCATTGGCAAGTAAAAATCATGTATTTTCATGTGTGCAAAATGTTGATAGTTTTTGTGATCAGCAAGTTGAAGTGCGGTCATGTTATGAGGAAGTTTTCCTCTCTAGTTTGCAGGATATTATTGTGAAAGAGTGTTTAATGTTTCAACAAACTAGCAATAAGGATCTATCTGATATTCCCAATTTTCAGAGGGAGTCGGATTACTTCTCATTTCAGCAGAGAAGTAATGGTTAAAAATATGGCACTCTTTGCTCACCTAGTGACCAACCCTGTCAGCATGTGTTTGATATTCAGAGATATCATGATTATGAACATGCTACTGATTATGTTTTATGTGATCAATTGACTAGAAATGGAGGTGTTTTCGATCAGGCAGATGTGAATGATGATTTCGGCTTACCTTTGGTTAGTGGAAATGAAAATCAAGTGTTTGACAGAGGTAAGAATTGATTTCAGTTTTGATGGCCTAGGGCCATTTATAATTTGTAAATCTTGTATAGTTGCTTTGCTTCAGTTGTGTGGTTTTCAATAAAGTGCCTTGCTGCTTGGGTAGAATAATGAAGCCCTATTTTTGAGAAGAGAAGTGATCCGTTTTTGGGTGGTTTGCATTACCATAGAGATCTGGATTCTTGTGTTGATCTTGCAATTAACCATCCCCAGTCAAAGCCACTATTGGGACTCATTAAATTTCAGTCAAATTTTATAGGCCCGATTCAAAATTTTGCTCTGCATGTCAGAAAAGTACCTAAATGAGTCAGTTTGAAGGGCCTAGTTTGTGAGAGGGCAAAATGGAGCCAGTTGATTTTTAGAGGGTAAGGCTCAGGATTCATGTCCTACACCTTTCATTTGGCCTATTCAGTGATTTGCAACTTTCAAAATTCAATTTGGATAAGTTTATGAGGTACCCATTTTGAGGGGTGAGCTAAAAGTACATTTTAGGCACAAATGCAGATTTTATTGAGTAGCCTACTTTGAGCGATTACATCTTTTTCCCTATTGATCGTCATAGATAAATTCAAAGTGGATTCAATTCTATGCATAAATGTGAGTTAGTCTGCAAAATTTCAAGTCTTGACGAATCCATTTGCTCAGTTTTCATAGCCAAATCCATTTGTAGTTTGTGTGTTTTGGCAAGTCCCTGTTTTGCATAAGTGTAAAATTTTCCTCTGTGAGTGTCATGACAAAATGTTCTTTCCGGGTTAATGCTAATATAAATGATGAGCTATGTTTCAAATTTCAAGCCTCTGCCAATCTGTTTGATTGGTTTTCAAAAGGGTTCATTTAGCCATCGTTTTCAATTATCCGTACTTTCAGTGCTATATCAGTTAATGTAGCCATTTTTGTGAGTGCACCATTTGCATCCTGTTAGTCTTGTGATCAAACTAAGAATTCAAATATTTAATATGTACTTCAAGGTACCTATGTTTCAAATTTGAGGGCCTATGGAGGTCATTTGATATTTTTAAGAAAGGTATCATGTGTTGCCAAAACATTGACTTCATCAGGTCCGCAGTGTCGACAAAGCCAGTTGGTCATTTTCAAAAATTAATATCTCTTCGCTCGGGACTCGTCTTGAGAAACCGTTTGGTAGATTTCATCCTTGTATGTGAATACTAAAGAATAACTTGCAGATATTTTCACTAAACCTCTGCCTAAGGAGACTTTTGAATATCTTAGAGAATAGCTTGGGGTCATACCCCCACCGGTAGATACTTAGAGAGTTGATGTTTGTCATCAATAGGCAGAATTAACAGAGAAATATTTTTACTCCAGCTTTGATGAGGAAACTACTTCTCAGGGGGAGTAGTTGGTATTTTGCATATGAACTTGGTTTTGTTGCAACTTTGGCATTTGATGTGAAAGGGGGGGTGATGTCTATGGAAAAACACATTATCTTTTGGGGAGAGATTGGTACAGAAAAACATAAGGAAACTCATGTTACTCTCAGGGGGAGAGATTGTTACTTTAGGAAGATTGTTGGTTTTTGTATTTGGCATTTCTGTTTTGGCACTTTCATGGTTTTTCCATCTTGTGTTGCCATCAATGCCAAAGGGGGAGATTGTTGGTATTTTGGTATGGTTTTGTCATTGATGTCAACACCTACTAAAACTCTAGCACTTTGGAGATCCAACAACATTCACCGGTAGCAAGTGACTTTTGCACAGTCACTGGTATATGGTACACCGACAAGATATAATGATCACTGACACTTGTAATGGCATGGAAAACACTTGGTAATGTCGAAGACATTATTTGGACATCTTATCTTGGAGAATTATTTATTGGCATATTCGTATTTGCATATTTGTTGTTACCAACAAATAGGTCCAGGTTATGCACCGACAGGTTTATCTTTTCCAGATCAGCATGGCACGCTAAGGAGATGATTAATTATTGTTGTAAATGCATTAAGTCGACATGTTGAATCAGTTATTGCATCGGATATTGTATTGTTTGTAAAATGATTTTATTGTAATATCTTGTAGAGCCGACCTACTATAATTTGTCTTAGGTTATGGTATAAATGTAAGGTCTTAATTGTAAGATCGAAGGTGGAATGCAAAAAAGGAATTGTGAGAAGGTATATGTGAGATTAAGCAGAGCTATACACGCAGACATCATTTGAAGGTGAAGCTAGGTTTTTGTTAAAGCATATCAGAACTACACCGATACTGAATCCAACATATGAAGATGCTATTTTGAGTAGTACATTCTTATTGGATTTAACCATCCAATTGTAGTCAGTGTGACTCCCATTTGTGTTTGAGTAGTGAATTCTAGGCGCTTGGCCTTTTTGCATGTGCAGACCCCATTTATGTACACTTACTATCTGCAGTAGTATCATCTGATTGTGAGTAAGGTTTCCCACCATGGTTTTTCCCCTTATAGGGTTTCCACGTACAAATATTGGTGTTATGTGTTGTGAATGAATTTGTCTTTTTGTTTCATGCATTAATCTTTACTGGTGTTGCATTTATCTGTCAAATTTGTCCACCGATATAACAGACTGGTTCACTAGTATTAAGCAATAAATTGGTTAATTTGTTTTTGGTTTAAATTTATTAAGACAACTGATTCACCACCCCCCCCCTCTCAGTTTTTTCTCGGACTTAACACTTCAACCATGATTGTTACAGAAGGTAGGGTCACCAACTATTGCTTTGCAATTACTTGTTCCATAGATTATGTAAATTCCAAAATTAGAGACTCAATAATGGATGTGGGAACATCATAAAAACTTGATAGAATAGACAATGTAACATATTATTTTTGATTAAGGGAAAACTTGTTTTGAGGGGACTAGAAATCCCACACACTAGGTTTTAAAGAGACCCGAAACCCTTAGAGTTTGCCAGGATCTGGAACCTACAAAGAAACTTCTTCCAGAAAGATAGGCAAATAAAATCAGTAGACAAAATCACAAAATCTGGCTAGTACCAGCCAAAAGGTAGCACAACCACAAACAAAAAAAATATAGTACCACACCTGGTGGCATCATAGCCTAGACCATTAGATGAAGTTGATAGACTCCCACGTCCAAACATCAGATATTTTTTGGGATCCCCTACCTATATTTAGAAAAATCAGGCTGCAAAAGGCTAGCCTGACCCTTAACCAAAAACACACACAAACTAAATTGGGCCCTCCAAAACTATTAGCATCTAGCCAAAGATAAGAAAGAGGGTTTTAAAAGGCTCCCCTAACCTTTGAATTGGGTTTTACAATAGCTCCTAGATCCACCAAAAATTGAAACATAGCATGTGGGTTTTGAAAGGCACCCCTAACCTTATAAATGGGTTTTGAGGTGACTCCCAAAACCACAGGTCTGATGCCAGCACCCTCAAAGCATCTGATAACCACACCTCCAACAACAAAGCATCCATCCACCTCTATAGGATAGAAATACCCAAGTTGTATTACAACACCCAACTCCACCTCAATAGGAGGGTGGTTAACTCCAAAACCATCCATCTCCTCTGACTGAGAAGGAAGGGCCACCTCAATAAGGCAAACTAAAGAGAACCCAAGTTGTAGAGAGACTATAGGCCAAGAGATATTACAAGCAAAAAAACATCTGGGCCCAAGAGAAAAACCCCTCGTCAAATCTTCCACCAAGCTCTAGGGTAGAACAAAATCCAAAAGAACTAAAAGAAACCCCAAAGGGCCAGCCAGATCAATCAAAAGAAAGAGGGGAAAGGGCACTAGAAACAAACACTGGATGCCCACCCTCATGGCCTTAAACCAGGGTTCTAGAAAGGATGGTGCAGCCATAAGAAGGAACAAAGCATCATCAAATAACAAATCCCATTCCAAGGGAAGGAGACAACCCAAGGGGAAGGGAGAGCACACAAACCCTAGGAAAAATGTAGATGTAGAAGATTTGCCTGGGTCCCAAATCAAAGGGAGGGCCTTTTGAAAGATGCAACAGATCAGACCACACCAAGCCCAGAGATAGAAATAGAATCCTCTACAAAGAAGGACAACAGAGCCAAGGAGAGGAGCCAGACAACCCAGCCAACCAAGGTGGGTAGCCAAACCCAAAGGGGCACACCACCAAGTACAGGATCAGACCAGGATGACCACAACCAAACCAACTAAATCAACACCATGGGCCCCCATGCCAATAGCTAGAGTGGTAGAGAAAGCCAACTCCCCATCCCCATCAGTGCTGATGAACAAACCAAGAACCCCATCGCAGAAACCACCAACATGCTCTGAAAAAAGGAGCAGAGATTGATGACCCGCAACACAAGGACTAAGTGGGGCATCGACACCATCCACCACCCACTATAGACCATCATTTTCCACAACTTCACCCACCTCCTCAACAGGTCCATCTCCATTGTTCCCATCAACCTCCCCTATTGCATCTTCAATAGAGGAAACCCTAGCCCTCATCCCGATCCTGCTCGATGACCCACTCCCACTTGTCATGTTGCTCTTCAATAGTTACAATGTAACATAATATTGATCACCCTCTTGGTGTGGTAATTATGTATTCAACCCTTCATTATCATATTCTTCTTCCTCTTGATCTGAATCTGATTCAATAGAATGAATGATAACTTGTGTAGAAGTTGATACATGTGAAGTGGTAGGGGTATCACTCTCACCTTGATGAGTTGGTTCTTCATCCTGCATTTCCTCTTCATGAGGAATTTCTCCTTCTTGTTCTTTTTCTTTCTTGGCCTCTTCAACAACTTTCTCAGGCTCTACTTCTTGTGTCACTTGTGTAGCTGATGAAGATTCTCCTTTCTTTGACCCTTTGACAATGAATTTGATTTTAGGTCCTTTTCCCTTGGATCGTGTCAAAGGGATTGATGGAGGAACTTGCACATCTATTTTTCTTTTGGTTTTTAATTCAACCATTTTACCAACTGGACCATCACTATTATCATCATCCCTAGAACTAGTAGGAAGTTTCTTCATTCTGATCTTCTTTTTCAATAACCATGCATTAGTATTGGCCAGAATAGGGGCAATTCTTTGAGTAATAGACTTATTTTCCTTTTTAGACCATTGGATGGGTGGCAACGGAGAATCATCAATCTTCCATTAAAAATAGACCGAATCTATTATATCATCAGTATCCTCCATTGTCATCGGGATTTTAGCCAAATCCAGATTCTTAATTCATTTCAGAGTGACATGACTAAAATCCATTCTCCTCACATCTTCCTCATTTTCATAGTCTGCGCAAACATCCTCGAGCTGATATACATGTGTATAGCTCCTCTTAAATTTGTTCTTCATTCCACGAAAATAAAAATTATTATGAGCCTTGAACCTCCTCATGGTGTTCCATTGCATCTCCTCATCCATATTTTTGGCCTTTGGGTTGGTCATAACTGAATATAGGCCAATCGCTTCTAGAAATTTTAGGCTAGTCTTATGAGCTTGTGACTACTTCTCATGCACATGGATAAATTGTTGACATAATTCCATGAGAACAATTTTATCCGAAGGATACCTTGGTAGCATGAATGGTTCACTTGTATAACATCCTATAAGGATATATGTGAAAGTGGGAAATTGGATAAATACATAACCAAAGAAAGAAACTATGTTATAAGCTGCTTTTGAAAGTCTTCTTTTCTCTAAATATTTATCAAACATACATTTACAGACAATAAAGAAGGTATCATTGACCCTTCTGAAATGAATTTTTTGATTATTGAT
This sequence comes from Cryptomeria japonica, assembly GCF_030272615.1. NCBI lineage: Eukaryota > Viridiplantae > Streptophyta > Pinopsida > Cupressales > Cupressaceae > Cryptomeria > Cryptomeria japonica. The sequence continues at coordinate 142,352,219 of NC_081414.1, forward strand.
TGTCAGTTGATCATAATAGTTCCAAATAGGTACTAACCTTCTATCACCCTTTGTAGACAAACTTGGATATAGCCTCATAGAGGTGGCTTCATACACAAGGTATGAGGTCACATGGAACTTCAACATTGTTTTGACCTCTTTCAACTATGCACAAAGTGTATCACTAATCTACTCACTCCAATCTATTTTACTTTTTCCTTTCCTAATTATGCTCACGTAGTAGCACATGCAATTCTGAAAGTAATCAGAATCTCTTAGACCTTTCACTCGTGCTAGCATTCTGACCATATCATTGTATTCTTCATTAAAGTCACTCCTATAGAAGTATTTGGGCCATCTTGAAGTGGTAGAACCTCTAGCTGAAGATAGGAAAACTATATTGATCATTTTCTTATCTTTTTCTTCATTTTTCTCCTAATATTCTTGAGCACTTTCTTTGGTTATGTCTACTACTTCTTCCACTGGCCAACCTTTAAACACACTATTGAAGAAAACACTATTTAATGTCATGATGACATTCTGATTGACATCCTTCACCTGCCTGGTATGTGGATCAAAATGATCCACCACTGCAATTATTAAATCTAGATCATGAGCTACTACTGGGAAAGAAGCATACTTGTGCAACTCTGATCTGCTTAGGTTTGACATATGTGAAGGATATTTATCAACTTGATCAATGAACTCTTGCATGTTCACATGACTGATCTTTTTATCCCTTATCTCTTTGACATTAGAGTCAACTAAGCTCTCTGGAAACATGTTCAAGTATTTATCATACTTGTACTTCATCTTTTTCACAGATGGCTTGCTTGGTGAGGACAATAACTAACTTAAAGAAGGCTTTGATTTTCTTTGAGAAGGCTTTGACATTTGCAGAGTACTGCATTTAACATCAAGGATTAGTGTTTTCAAAATTATCACCATCAGATGAGCAATTTTGCTGAGCAAAACAGGTTTCATGAGTCGAAAATGAATTAAGTAAAAGTTGGATAAAAACCTACAGGCCAGACTTCAAATTCCGATTTGCACATTAGAAAACCAAAAGTCACACATCAAACTTTAAAGTCCAATGTGTAAGGAAAAACAAAAACCTAATTGCATATTGGACTTTAAAGTCAGATATGCAAATTGGGAAGAACACAAATCTGCAGGTCGGACTTTAAAGTCTGACTTGCAAGTCTTTCAAAATGCAAGTGACTAGCACATCAAAATTTAAAGTCCGATGTGTAGTTAGAGAGACCAATTGGTTGAAAGGTCAGACTTTAAAGTCCAACATGCCACCTGGGGGAAACATAAACCCTAGCAAGTCAGACTTTAAAGTCCGACCTGTAGGTAGGGAGGAATGAAAATCCCTTCACATCAAACTTAGGTAATAGGGAAAAGAAGAGTCTACACATGTCAGACTTTAATATCCAACATGCATAGAAACAAAATATGGAGGAAGGAAGAAAATTAGGGCATTTAGATTTTAAAATCCAACATGCCCTAATTCAAAAAAGAATTAAATCAAAACAAAACTAAAAACCCTAACAACAAAACTCACACACACACAAACCCTAACCTATCGACAAGGGAAAGAAAACAAAAAAAGCATGAAACAAAAGAAACCTACCTCAAGATGGCAAACAAAAGGAGGAAAACAGCTCACAAGATCACCTTGACCGTGCTTCGCGAGTGAAAGACGCAAACTTAGAGCTCAAACAGGTAAAAGAACAAAAAATGAATGAAAAATAAAACATAAAATGACATTAAATAAAGTTAAGAGTGCAATTAATGCACTAAGTGTGCCATGCACATTGGACTTTAAAGTTTGACCTGCACCTAAAAACCCCTGCAGGTCGGACTTTAAAGTTTGAACTACAATGAAGACTCGACAAGACTACACATTTGACTTTAAAGCCTGATGTGCAGTTAAATCCAAAGCATGACTCCCTTGCAGGTCAGACTTTAAAGTTCGATCTATAGCTCTAAAAACTGCAAATCATTGCACATCAGACTTTAAAGTGCAATGTGCAGTTAAAACCAAAAAAGAACCCTGTAGGTCGAAACTGCAAAATCAACTAACTTAAAAATGACAAAAACAAACGACAAGAAGAAAAAAGTGACTAACCGACGAAGTCGATTAATCTTTCCTAGAGGACGTGAGATACAAAATAGACTAGTTTCATAGGGCTGCCTCATGATTTTGGCCATGCTGAAATCAAGGACAACACGGTGAAGCCAAAAGCTAGCCAGTAAAGGCATAAACCAATTGGTAACCAAAAACACCAAAAGCGATAACCAAATCATGAAACCACCAGAATATAGCAAGCATGTAACCATCAGAATAAGCATCCAAAACTGATTCCAAAGGTCTAATCATACCAGATCAGAATCACAGCCAAAACCAAGATCACCAAGACTAATCGGGATAGATCCAACTGACATACAATATTGACATCAATGACAACACTTAACCAAATCCAACATATTGCCAACAATATAATGGATTTGAGATGATCATAAGATCTTGGTAAGTGAGCAATATTTGGTTAAGTTGAAGATAGAAGAATATTATGATGAAGATCTATGTTATATTATGACTATGGATGTTTGCCATGTTTTGTTGGGGAGGCCCTAGCAGTATGATAGCCAGGCTATGCATAATGGGAGAAGGAATATCTATACTTTTTTTGCAAATGGGAAGAAGCAAACTTTGTTGCCTTTAGAAGAACCCCTAAGGAGTGAGATATTCATGCGTGTTAGAATCTATTTGGTCCATGGGAGAAAGTTTCTAGCTAGGTTGAAGAGTGAAAATGTGTGTTAAGCATTGTGAAGAGGGGAAAATGAAGCAAGGTGGATTAGATTGTTAATATTTAAATCAAACACTAAAAACATAAGAAGATGAAGCATAAACCAAATCACATAAAAACAACATGAAGACAATGCTTATACCTTGCTATTTTACCTTCTCCTTTGGATGAAGCTTGATGAAGTGAAGGCGCCCTTGGATGATGCTCCACTTGATGTGCTCCTCTTGCTTGCTTGATGTGGATGGCTCTCCAATGTTGTGCACAAATGAGATGGATCTTGAGGGATGATAGGGATGAGATGATCAAGTATGGATGGGAGATGATCTAGACATGATAAGGGTGCTAAGATGATTTTCCTAGACTCAAAAGGGCAGCATAAGATTACTAAGCTTGGAGATGAAGAATGAAGGGATGGAGTCCTCAATTTATAGAAAGAGGAGAGGAAAAATGGATGGCTAGGATGGATTCAAGATGAAGGGCTAGGATTGCTTGTGAGCTCACACAAGGCCCAAGAGAGGGTGTGGAGACCAATAGATATGCCTTAAAGGCATTTGATGTGGGTGCTCGTGCTTCAGCGCGGGCCCCCAAGGGATTATGTAGGTGCTCACATTGACAGGCCCGGAAGGGGGGCAATAGAGGGTACAATTTCTCTGTTGGTGCGAGCACTTGCAAAATGGCACAAGTGTCACAGTTTTGGCATGAGCACCTGGTAAATCAGCACGTGCACTTGGGATGGGTGGAAATGCAATTTTGGTTGAGAATTTTGGAATGGGGGGAAGGGTATGGTTGGTTCTGGAAGTCAAGAGGGGGTTTTGAGATGTGAAAGTAATGATTTGGTTTAATGGATGTAGGTGGAGAGGGGACCATTGTCTTCGAGAGAGCATTGGCCTGTGACGATGAGCCTATACCATGAGCTAGGCCGCGATGAGCTAGAGATTCTAGATGCACTGGGATTCATTATGTAAGTAGATGGCCTAGGATACAAGCACATACTGCCATGATGACTATGCTAGTGGAGAGGTGGGATAGTCGGTATAACACCTTTCGTTTGTTGACTAGAGAGGCGACAGTGACCTTGCTAGATGTTTGGAGGATCTTGAAGATCCCCATTCATGGTGTGATCCCTGAGTATTAGTTGGACATAGTTAATTTTTATCTATGAGAGGTGTGCGAGTATGAGACACCACCTATGTTAGACAGGAGCAAGATGCACCTAGGCTGGGCGATGGGTGTTTGGAAAATTCCTCGATTGGTTTTGGTGATTTGTGGCTTCTTGAGTGGGTGGATCATACCAGATTTGGGCGGACATGGATTTCTTCTCGGGTGGAATAGATGTGTTAATTTCGTGGTTCATGAGGGCATCCATTACACGTGGGGGTCAGCGATGTTAGCCCAGTTGTATCATGACATGCATCTAGTGGTTTACAAGGAGTATGCCAGTTTAACTACTAGGGTCACACTCTTACACATCTGGGCATGGGAGCATATTGCAGTGACTCGACCACTGGGGCTTCAAGACAGGCGGCCATGACAACCATTTGTGGACAGGTATAGGGGACTGCTGCACTACACACAGACAATGTCTGTGTGGTTCTGGAGGAGGATTCTAGATGAGCTGGTGCAATTCACATGGAGACCATTTTTGGGATGTGAGCAGTGGAGGGATGACTGGCAGCTTCACTGGGTGGGAGTGGAGATGTGGATTTTTGGGAGATCAGTCTACATCATGGAGTACTATGCTTCATTTAGCTTGGACAGATACAAGATATAGTTGAGGATATTCTAGTGTATCCCCGGATTACATGGAAGGTGAGGTATTGGGGTCCTACAGCCAGTCCCTTGGATGGTTGGACGAGCCTCCAGACAACATTTCACATAGTTTGCGCTGAGTGGATGGGGGCAGGGGAGGATCCAGGCATGACAGGTGGTTACAGGAGTTGGTGGGAGGGGCACTTGCCAGTGCGGCTTACCATTCCTGGAGTTTTGGATGATGAGGAGTTGGAGCCAGGGGTTGATCAGGTGGTGGGTGGGGAGGATGATGGCCCAGGAGAGAGAGTTGTGGTTCACGCAGTGTGTGGTGTGGGTGGACAGCAAAGGAGAGTCTAGGTTGTGTAGCGGAGGGATCCAGAGGAGGAGGAGGGAGACAAAGAGGATGCCCTAGTGGGAGAGGCTGCAGCTGGTGAGGGAGGGGAGGTCATTCCTATGGATATACCTAAGACACGAGCGGAGGAGAGGGGAGGAGTGTTGCTGGCTGATTTTGACCATTTACAGTAGGAGTGGGGTAGTTATCGGGTGAGGCTTCTTTCCATGGAAGATGAGCTACAGGTAGAGAGGGCATGGAGAGAGAGCATGGAGGCAGAGGTGGGGTGATTGAAATAGGAGATAGCTAATCTGACAAAGATTCTTCATACTGCCAGGATAGAGGTGGATGCCTTGAGGGCGAAGGGGGAGGAGGTAGAGAGGATGTTGGAGGAGGCCCGGACAGGTACAACTATTGCAGGGCTCCAGGATTCTCGTCATCGGTAGGATGTTGAGTTAGAGGGGTTATAGGCCAGAGTGCAGAGGGCGGAGGCAAAGGCAACATGACTATGGGGGGAGAGGGATGCAACCCGGCAGGCATTGGTTCCAGTAGGATTGGCGCAGATATTTTCTAATAGTCTACAGCAGCGAGAGAGGACATAGAGGTCGGATTGAGAGGCATAGTATTATAGGGGGCTATATCACAGAGTAGTGCCTACAGGACAACGAGCAGCCTCATACACTAAGAGTGTGCGGTCTCACAGGACCCATAGTCAATGGCTGACTCAGAGTTAATAGATAGGGGGAGCAAGAGGATCAGGGGGGAGGTACAACAGAGGGGGGTGGAGAGATAGGAGGGGAGAGCTAGCTCCTTGTATTGCTTGTGTATTATATTTTGAACCTTTGGGGCAATCATTGTATCATGACAGACACATTTTCCTCTTTATATATATACATGATTTGATTGGTGATAGATGATGTGTAGTGCTTATTGTGATGAATTATTTGTTTTCTTCTTATGATGTCATATATGGATGCAATCATGGATGTTTTATGCTAACTTATTTTGTGATGCAGAGTGGATGCTTATACATGTATGTTTATGATGTGTTGTTGACATGGTTTGTGGATGTAGAATGAGTGATTTTTATGCTTTATGTATAAATGTACATGTGTGATGGATTTGTAGATGTGAAATGATTTATGATGCAATCTAAATGTAATATTATATGGAGGAATAAGTATCTTTTATTTATGTGATGCAACCTAAGTGCAACCTTATATGCTAAATGTTTTGTGGAAAATGACTATCTAAGTAATGCAATCTATATGATGTGAATAAATAATACAAAGAAGGAATATGCCAATAATACCACAATGATCTTAGATAGAAGAATATAGAATAGATGGGAAATGGGGGAAATTGAGAACTCCATGGGATTATTGAGTTTAAGAATTTATGGAATGATGGTGAGATTTTGTGCACAACAAATGTGGAGAGCCAACCTAGTTTGATATTGCCCTGGGTGACTTGCACCACTGAATATAGAAATCAGGATTCCATGAGAAACCCAAGGCATGGACTGACTCTCAGATAAATAGGAATTCTTTACATACAGCTATGCAAGTGTTAAGAAACACTAATACAAAGTTGTGGGTACGTGCATGGAGACCCTCAAACACACTGATAACTCTTGTACACGAAAGGGTAGGTGTTGAAAAACACTAATACCAGATCACTGGTTTATACAAGAGAGATCCCAAAACATGCCATGCTATGAAAATATGCCCCAGTATGTGCCTATTGTAATGTACCTGGATATGGCAAACCCAGGCAGTCATAGATAGTTGCAGTCGTAGGGCAAGATGCAAGTCTAAATGAAAAGATCCAAAAAAATCTAACAAGTCAATTCTTCTATGACCAAATGATATCTCTTGCCAAGAGTAGGACTAGGATGGAGGATTAGGTTTCCAGGCAAGGGAAGGAATCATCCCTAGGGCAAAGTGGACTTGTGGATTTAGGCAAGTGATTTTATGGTTTTGGAAAGTGACCTGCGGACTTGGGATTGTTTCTCAAGACTTCTTGAAGCTTATAGAGAGGCATAAAAGCTCAGTTTAATGGGACATTCCTTTTTCATGAGTCAGGCAAAGACTCATCATCATACTCATGTTTTATTGGGAGGCAGAAGAGAAGGAATGTTGCGAATGGGTGGACTAGATGGTGGGTGATTTGTAGTGTCGATCTGATAGACAGTGGATTTGGTTATTTACCTTGGCACCTGCATGGAGGTTTTCACCAAGGTACTTGTCCATTGCGCCACAAAGTGGTTTTCCCTGGTGGACGAATTTTTTTTTTTTTTTTTTGACAATTTAAGACTTTCTAAGGACTAGGCATAAAATCTTTTGAGGATTAGCGAACTGATAAGCTCCTGATCTGTATTTTGCTGTGATTAGATATGGTCCAAGCTAATTAGGCTCGAACTTGCCTTTCTTTTCTCTTTCTTGTAGATTTTTCTGATTCTCCATGAGGACAAGATCACCAATCTGGAATTCTCAAGTTCTGACTTTTTTATGATAACTCATGCATAGACAATTTTGATATACCCAGAGATGATTCAAGGCCTTGAGGCTCCTTTCATCTAACAATTCTAGCTCTTATAAGTGGGCAATTCTATATTCCTCATCTGGTAAGATATTTTGCAGTGATACCCTTAGAGAGGGGATCTCGATCTCAAGGGGAAGGATGGCTTCGAAGCCAAAGACCAAGGAATAAGGGGTGAAGCCTGTGGGGGTGCAAATGGAGGTGCGGTAGGCCCACAAAGCGGGATGGAGTTGGAGGTGCCAATCATGGCCAGCTTCATTGAGTGTCTTTTTGAGGATTTTTATTAAGGTTTTATTAGAAGCCTCAGCTTGACCATTGCCTTGGGGGTAATATGGAGTGGAAAAGCGATGTTGGATGTTGAATTTTTGGCAGAGTTCTTTGACATCCTAGTTTTTAAATTATCTACCATTATCTGTAATGATAACTTTTGGGATGCCATATCAGCAAATTAGGTAGTTTAGGATGAATTTGGATATTTGCTTGCCAGTGGTAAAAGTAAGAGGGATAGCCTCTACCCACTTGGTGAAATACTCAGTGGCGGTGATAATGAATTTATGTCCATTGGAAGATGGAGGGTGAATTTTACCAATGAGATCGAGTGCCCACTGTGAGAAGGGCCATGGTGTAATAAATGGCTGCAATTCTGGTGATGATTCATGAATCTTGTCACCATGTTGCTGGCAAGGGATGCATTTCTTCACATAGTTATATGCATCTACTTCCATTTTAGGCCAATAGTATCTTGTTCTCAAAAAAAATTTAGCCAATGTGAGCCCACTTGAGTGTGCCACACAGATACCCTCGTGTACTTCATGTAATGCCCATTCTACCTCTTGTTTATCTAAACACCTTAGGAGGGAACCATCAAAATTCCTTCTGAATAGGGTGTCTCCAAGGATGGTGTAACAAGCACATTGGCGAATGAATGTTTGTTGTTGGGTTTTGGTGACATGTGGGGGAATGGTGTTGTCTTTGAGGAAAGCGAAGGTTTCTTGATACCAAGGGGACTCGGGACCAACGAGACCACACACCATTTTAGACTCTAGTAGGTCATATGCTGGTATAAACAATTTCTCAACCAAGAACTCGCACTTCTAACTATGTGCTAGCATTTGAAGGAGGGAGCCAATGGTGGCCATTTCATCTACAGCCCTGTTGTTTGTTTGTGGCATTTGATCAAACTTGATTGCCATGAAATTTTTCTTAAGATCTTCAACCATGGTATGGTAGGGAAGGAGTTTATCATCTTTTGTTTGGTACTCATCATTGACTTGTTTTATGATGAGCTGGGAATTGCCATAGACTTGTAACTCCTTTATTTTCTAGTGGATAGCCAAGTGCAAACCTATGATGAGAGCCTCGTATTCTGCTATGTTGTTGGTACATGCAAAGGCTATCTTGTATGATTTCAGGATGCCATCTCCTTGAGGTGTGACCAATAATATTCCTGTGCCTGATCCATTTTGGGTACAGGAGCCATCAAAGTACAATCACCATGTGGAGGATGTGGTAGCAGTCATAATGAACTCATCTGGTAATTTTGTGAGAAGAGGATGGTCACCTGGAAGTGGAGCTTCAACCAACTAATCTACAATGACTTGTCCCTTGATTGCCTTTCTGTCACGTATTCAATGTCAAACTCGCTTAAGAGCATGACCCATTTAGCGGTTTTTCCAATGAGAGCAGCTTTTGACAAGAGATATTTAAGTTGATCAATTTTAGCAATTAGTTTTTTTTGTTGTTTATCATATAGTGTCGGAGTTTCTGCATGCTAAACACCAATGCCAAACATGCTCTTTCAATGGGGGTATAGTTGAGTTCATACCCTACCAGTGTTTGACTGATATAGTAAATGGCATGTTCCTTTCCTTGATTGTCTATCTGTGCCAATAATGCCCCCAATGCCACTGCAGTAGCACATATATACAAAATAAGGGGTTTTCCAGGAGTAGGCGACATAAACACTGGAGGTGATGCTAGATATTCTTTTAGTTTCTCAAAGGCCTTTTGGCATAAGTAGTCCCATTTGAATTTCATGTAGGAGGTGTGCAAATGGATGGCACTTATCTGCTAGTTGTGAAATAAAGCGTCTAACAAATTGTAGTTTCCCCTGGAGACTGTGCAGTTGTCTAAGAGTTCTTGGTGGAGGTATTTCCATGATAGCTTTTACTTTTTCCGGATCAACCTCGATGCCTCTGTGGGAAACAATGAATCCTAATAATTTTCCCGATGTAACTCCAAACACACACTTTTTGGGATTCAGGCGTAGTTTGTACTTTTCTAATATTTCAAAGATCTACTTTAGAATGGGAATGTGTTCTTCCCTTGTTTTAGATTTGCCTAGCAGATCATCCACATAGTCCTCCATAGTTTTGTGTAAGAGGTCATGAAAAATTGTTGTCATGGCATGTTGATATGTAGCTCCCACATTTTTCAGACCAAAAGGCATGACTCGATAACAAAAGGTGCCCCACGGTGTTGTCAATACAATTTTATGCTGATCCTCATCTGCAATCCTAATTTGGTTGTATCTAGAAAATCCATCCATAAGTGACAACATCTCATGTCCTGCTGTAAGGTCCACAATCATATCTATATTAGGGAGTGGAAAATATTCTTTAAGACAAGCTTTATTTAGATCTCAGAAATCTATGCAGATGTGGACGCCCCCGGCAGGTTTGCCGATAGGTACAATGTTGGAGACCCATTCAATGTAGTCTATTGGTTTGATGAATTCTACATCTAACATCTTTTGGAGTTCTACCTTAACCAGGAAAGTAATATGCGGGTGCATTTTGCACAATTTTTGTTTTATAGGCTTTGCATTTGGGCGGACAACAAGATTGTGAACCACCAAGGCAGGATCCAACCCTAGCATATCGGCATAAGACCATGCAAATTTGACTTTTACCTTTGTAAGGAAGTTGATGAAATCTTGTTTCTCTTTTTCCGTGAGGGATTTAGCAATGAGCACATTTTGTGGGATGAATTTAGTGCCCATGTTGATGCTATTTGTTTCTTCTATCAACAAATTTGATCTATCCTATGGAAGGTAACCAGTGGTAGGGAGGTCAAGTCTCTCATCATCAAGTGCCTTTTCTAGGTTTTCACTTTCGGATACGCCCTTTGTTTTTATTTTTTGCTCATCCAAAGGTGCCTCAGAGATATTTTCACCTAGGGAGTCATGTTTTTTGTTTTGATTATCTTTTTTGCAGCTAAGGGAATTGACCTGACTACCAAAGTATCCTTTTTCATGTAGTTGAATGCCCTCGACTTTGTTACAATTTTGTAGATTTCGTATCGTCGGGAGAGTAATGAGATAATTATCATTGACACAGATGTCTAACATGGGTTTGTCTCATTGGCCCCAATCTATGAGTTCAGGATGGACAAGATGTAGCTCGTGTGAGGTGGAAGGGGGTGTGGGGGAAATGGTATTGACGTGAGTGTCAAAGAAGATATTGTTTTCATATTTGTAAGGTATTTCATGGAACTCCTCTTCATCAACACTTTCGATATCCAAAGAAGGACTAGAAGGGGCACGAGCGATAGTAATCTTAGGCACCGGGTTGTACACCAAGCCTCTCTTGTATTTGTAGGAGATAGGATTTATTGGTTCCTTTCTTCCTTTCTCCTTTGGTCCTAGGCCATGTCCTTTGTAACCCATTTTTTCCACTATGACTAATGCTTTTGGATACATCTTTTTGGATATTTTTACTAGATCTTCATCCTCTTCTTGGTACAGCCATGAAGAGACATCTACTTCGAGGCTCTCCTCATCAAGTGGGGCCCATAGCTGGAAGATGGTGTTTTGGCATTGCATGACTGGTTTTGGGTCCTTTTTGAGCTCTTTCAGTTTTCCAAATGATTTAGGAGAGAGAGGGAGGTTTCCTATTAATAAGACATCTTCCAATTTGTATTCTCCATAGCCATTATCCAACATCTTGATTTGATTATCTGGTTGGGATGAAGTGGAGGCAAAATTTGATGTGTCAGATGGAGGTGTTGGCGAGTGTCTATTTAGTGGGCAATGATATGGATGCTTCCCCTCTAATAGTTTGCAATATTGAAAAGGTTACGGATCACCTTTGATAGTGATCTCTCTTCCATTATAGGGGAATTTGATGCATTGGTGATAGGTGAAGGGCATGGCCTGCATGGAGTGAATCCATGGCCACCCGAGGAGAATATTATAGGGGAGATCAAAATATAGTACTTAGCATGGGGTTTTAATTGTAATAGGACCCACTTGAAGATATAAGGTGATCATGCCCTTCGAAACTCTTTCTACATCATCATATGCTTTTATGGTGATCCTTCCTGATATGTCTACCAAGTCCTCAAAAAGTCCCAATTGTTTTATTAATTTGTATGTACATAGATTAAGTCCAGACCCACCATCTATCAAAATACATTTAACCTTGTGTTTTTGGATAAGGGCTTCAATGTGCAAAGGTTTGTTGTGATCTTCATCTGTAGGAGCATCTTTGGAGGTAAACACAAGGTGTTGCTAGGCAGAAAGGTTTCCAATGAGGGCTTGGAATTGAGTAGCATTGATGTTATCAGGAACACGAGACTCAAGGAGGGCTTGTTCCAAAATTTCCTTATGTAAAGGGGAAATCTTGAGAAGTTCAAGAATGGAAATTTGCATAGGGGTCTTCTCAAGTTGGTCCAGGAGGTCATATCGGTGGGTGGAAGACATGGGTGGGGGGTTTGGTGGGGGATGAAATCCTTGGAAAATGACTTTGCCTCGGCGTGTGGTTACATTACAATCATTTTGAGAGGTGGAAGGCATGGCGCCTTGAATGACTATCCTAGCCAGATTTGGTCTACTTTGGGGAGGGGGAGGGTTAACTCCTTGGATAGTTATGACGTTAACATGATTGTCTACGGGCTCGATGTGACCCACTGAAGAGTCAAAGTCGGTTATGTGATTGGTGTAGTCATAACCCATTGCGTTAGATGATGAGTCTTTTCCTTTGTCGTGCTTCGAGAAGGGTTCCTGGTACATTTTAAGTTTGGCATTGTTATTACCAGGTTTTGCATTTGATACTTCAATCTCACCCCTATCAATGAGGTCTTGTATGTAGATTTTGAGCTTCATTCACTTTTGTGTGTCATGTCCCTTGATACGATGATACTTGCAATACTCATTCTCATTATACCATCTAGGTTTGGGTTGATTGGGGTCAAACGGTCGAGTGATCGGAAAAACCATTGCGCTTGCTTGGACAAGTTTTTGAAACACCCTTTCAATAGGCTCAGCAAGAGGAGTGAAGTCTCTTGGAGCTCTGTTATTTGATCGGGGTGGTTGTCCCTGGACTGAGACATTGTTGTGAGGTTTTTGGGATTAATTTTGGTTGTTTTGGTTGTTGAATTGATGATTATTGGTGGTGGATTTTGGGGGAGCAGCCACGGTTTGGACCCGCTTTGCATCAGTTACACCATCGTTGACCACATTTTTATTTTTAGATCAAAATTTTGGCTTGTTGTTATGATAAGAGGAAGAACTTTGTGTCGATTTCTGGTAATGTTTCAAGGTTCCTTCCTCCAACAAGACACGTTCGAGGGCAAGGCCCTTATTGGTCAATTTTTGGAAGGATTTGATACATTGGGATGTCAAGGGTCTTGAAAGTTTAGGCACCAATTTCTTTTGAAATAATTCAATTTGATGTTGTTCTGGCATGTCCCACTGGAATTTCTTAATAAGATGTTGCCATCATTGTAGGAAGCTGTTAAAATTCTCTCCGAGCCTTTGTTTTGTGTTACATAGGTCCATCATAGAAATGTCATTAGCCATGTTGTAAGCATAGTGGGCCACAAATTTCTCTGCCAAGTCTGGAAAGGAGACAATGGAGCCTCGTGGTAGAGATGAGAACCATGCCAAGGCGTCTCCTGTAAGACTCTTGGGAAAAAGTCTGCAAAGATATAGGTCACTATAGGAGACTTCTTGACATAAGATGTGTAATTCCTGGACATGGTCGTGGGGGTCTCCTTTGCCCTCATACTTGGTGAATTTAGGGATCTCAAATCCTGGAGGCTAAGGTGCAACTGATATAGATGGGTCGTAAGGACAAGGACAAATTTCCTCAAATGAGTAAGGTTTCCTCTTGTTAGTCCCTTTCTTTCATGTCCTTGATGATATTTTTCATGTCTTGAATTTCCTTGATGAGGTCTTGTTGTGGATTTTGATAATGGTGAATTGTATTTGCCCCAAGAACTGGATGAGTCAAGGAAGGTGCGCCACCACCAATGTATTGATATGCTGAGGAGGCAGGAATGTGAGATGTGATGACCAATGTCATAGGGATTTGGGTGATAGTTGGTTGTGGTTCGCAAACTGTTGTGATAGGATTGAGTACGACCCGGATAAAATTTGTGACATTGTTGATGGGAAGGGAAGTTTGTGGAATATAAAAATGTGGTTGAATGGATGGAGGTGGTATAGAAGCGTGTTGGAGAATAGATGAGATCGGATTTGATAGTGGTATAGATGGTAAAGAGGAAGAAGGTGGGAGGGAGACCACGGTGGGAGGTGCTGTGGGTGGCATTGATTGAGCTTGGATGATTGGTGGGCCTGCAATTGATTGAGTTTGAATAATAGGTGCAACACTTTGTGAGGGAGAAAGGTCTCCTTGTGGTTGTTGGCCGAGGGTGGATTTATCAAATTCGGGTGGAAGTTGAGCTGCATTTTCAAGGAGAGTCTTTAGAAGTGCAGTAGGATTGTGTTGGATGAACTTTTCAATCATCTCTTGGTTATAAGAGTTTACTAGAAAAGTTTGCACTTTCGGGGAGAGTTCATCTTGGCTAACCATGTTAGGATTTTGGCTTTGATCTTGATTGCTAGGTTTCCCACTTTGTGTAGGATCTTGCGTGGGATCTTCATATAGGACACTAATGTCTGGCATGTCATATTGTTGTTTAGCCATCTTTTTCTTTTGGGATCGAGTTGTTACCATACACGAATAATCTTAGAAAAGAATGGAGGAGGAAATTTTTTATGAAAGGACTTAGCAAGATGTTTGTGGAATTTTGGATTTTGTCTTTGATGACAAGGGATTTTGTTGATTGGTGGGGTTCTTGGATTAGAGCCCGGATTTGATACCTTAGTCCTTGGATGAGGATTTTAGGTAGTGGATGAAACCACAAGCAAGGTAATGAACAAGTTGGGTAGAATTTAGACCTTGGAATGATGATTAAAAAGCCTCTCTTCCATCAAGGGTTGACTAATGACCCTAAGAAAAGTAAAGGTGTGAGTTAAGAGTCTTGATCAACTAAAAAAGGATTAGGCAAAAGGTACTTGGAGAGGATTCTTCTTCAAGCACGAGAGCCAATTGATTAATGATGAGGTCTAAATGAAACTTCACAAGGCATGTAACCTTAACGTGAGGTTAAATTGGATTAGAGGATGATTGGATTTGGATTTTGATAATTGGTTTGATAGTGGTGGGAGATTGATTTGGTGTGCTAAGTCCTTAGGAAATTTGAGGATGATTGATTGAGGAGGTATGATAGTGATGGCTTAGAAGAAACTTGATGACTAGGTTGTTCTTAGCATGAACATGACTCAATGGAGGATCGATTCGAATGACAAGTTATATGAAAGGACACGACCACCCTGATTTGGATGATAGTTGGAACTTCAAAGGACAAATCTAAACCTTGATGGAGAGCATGGACTCTTAGTTTCTCACTTGGGCTTATGAGATATGGGATGGATGGAGTTTGGATGCAATTTTGGACTTTGTGTGGGTAATGACTTGGACAATTGTTTGTGTCTTGACAAGTGTTTTTTGCAAAGTGTTTGGGGATAATGATGTGTCTTTAGTCTACTCTTGGCAAGTATGTACCAAACAAAGAAAACGCAATGATCAAACAAATATTATCTCAAAGACACTCATGCTCATACACAACATTCTTAAGGCTGGCAAGGACAATAGTCATTGGATCCCAATTGGTTTCCCAGCTATGCCTACCCAGAGCGGACACTTAGATGCTTGACCCCATTGGCTCCCCTCTATGGCACTCACTTCTCCAGGGCAGCCAAGCATCAATTCCCCTGAAAAATCCTCATGGTGAACTTTGTGTCTCCATTAAGGGTCGTAAAAATATGGGCTGCTTTGAAGGTCCGACCTCTTGCACCAATGACTAGAAGGTTTTTGGCCACTATGAATAAGGTGTTTAGTAAGTCTTCCCATTAGAAACTACCCTTCGCAGTTGTGTAAGCGCAATTGAGGCCTATAGCCCAATGAAGAGCCAAGAACTTAGTAGTCACGCAAGCGTGATTGAGATCTCTAGGATCCTACTAAGCACCCAATGTGAGAGTGAACTCTCATATAGCCCCAACCATTGACCCTTTTGTAGTCAATGGCCTATTTATTATAGTGAGTTGGGAACCCCGGGTTTGGGTGTACTCACTTGGGTCGTTCCCCTCTTACCTTCTCAAAGAGCAAGTTGGGAGGGTAGACCCGCTAGAGGTAAACATGCAATCAAACAAGAAAAGGTTGGAGGGTTTGGATTTCTGATCGTCTAGCTAGACGAGAGCATACTCTCCTACCTTTACGCTTTTCTTAAAACACATAAAACAATGATTCATTCCCTTTTAGTTAACATCTAGGTGCCTAACTTATAATAAAAATGCACAATGTTTGGTTGAATCTGCTAGGCAACCTACAAAAAATGGGATTAGTAGTTTTTTTTATTTTTTATTTTTGAGTCTTGGACAATCGAATTAAACACCAAAACTAAAAAGATGAAAATTAGTCCTAACTGTACTGCACATATAGCGCACGCGCTAAAGTGCAGTCAGTCGCGCTGAAACATCTGCGCACGCGCCAAAATGCCTGCATACATGCTGAACTAAATAAAACCAATAAACAAAAATGATAGAAAACACAGGACAGAGAAGAACTTTATACCTATCTGTCACGCTGAAACGCCTGCGCTCGCGCTGAAATGCTTGTGCTCGCATTGAAACCTGAAAACAGAAACCTAGCAGATGAGCAGGCAAAAATTTTGAAAATTTCAATTCAAATACTAGAGCGAGAATTGTATGAAAGTGCTCTCGCTGATCTGAAGTGCTTGGAAAAATTTTAAATTTTAAATGGTGAGTGGGAAAAATTTAAAATATGTCAGAGCGGTCGCACTGGTGCGCTAGCGCTTGCGCTGATGCACCAGTGCTCGCGCCGAAGTAGGTTTTCTGTCGTGCTAAACCTGAGTCACCTGCACTAATTTGTAGTCTCTCGCGCTATTCTAGAATTTGCATCTCACAACTCACAAAAACTCACAAAAACATTAGTTCTCAGGGACGTGGGTCCCACCGAGCGTGCCAAAATGAAGAGGGGAAAATGAAGCAAGGTGTATTAGATTGTTAATATGGAAATCAAACACTAAAAACATAAGAAGATGAAGCATAAACCAAATCACATAAAAACAACATGAAGACAATGCTTATACCTTGCTATTTTACCTTCTCCTTTGAATGAAGCTTGACGAAGTGAAGGTGCCCTTGGATGATGTTCCACTTGATGTACTCCTCTTGCTTGCTTGATGTGGATGGCTCTCCAATGTTGTACACAAATGAGATGGATCTTGAGGGATGATAGGGATGCAATGATCAAGTATAGATGGGAGATGATTTGGACATGATAAGGGTGCTAAGATGATTTTCCTAGACTCAAAAGGGCAGCATAAGATTAATAAGCTTGGAGATGAAGAATGAAGGGATGGAGTCCTCAATTTATAGGAAGAGGAGAGGAAAAATGAATGGCTAGGATGGATTCAAGATGAAGGGCTAGGATTGCTTGTGAGCTCACACAAGGCCCACGAGAGGGTGTGGAGACCAAGAGATATGCCTTAAAGGCATTTCTTGTCTCCACACTCCTCAAGGTGCATTGGGAAGACTTCCCAATGTGCCTTGAGAAGAGCAAGGGATGTGACATTCCTTGAAGGATGGGGTGGAGGAATTAAAAATTCTCCAAAAAGAGATGATTATGGGGATTGGAGGAATAAGAAAGAATTAAAAATTCCTTGGAAGAGGGGATGCCTAGAGGAATGTGAGATTTTTGAAAATCTCACATTCACCTAGGAAAAGAGCATTTGAAGCTAGTGGTTGGATGGAAGGGATAAGGAGTTGACTTTGTGGCTAATCATGACGATTAGCCACTAGAAACTCACTAGGAGGGGGATTAGAGGAAAGATTAGGTGGGATAGGATTTGTAGGAAGATTTGAATAGGAGAGAGAATGAGTGGAGGGAATAAAAAATTAGAAGAATAAGGTTAAGTGAGTTTAGGGGGTTTCTAGAAGACTTTATTAGGTTAATGATGAATTAGGAAGATGATTTGGAGGAATCATGTGGGTTAACTAATTAATTGAATTTAATTAGTTAAGAGGAAGATTTGTGAGGATTTAATTTTTAGAAGAATAAAGAAAGGGATTGATTTATTAAATAAATCAATCACATACTATAGTGACAATATTAATTATAATTAATTAATATTGAGGAGAATTTGAATTAACATAATTAATTAATTAATTATGTGAGGAATTTAAAATAATTAAAATAATTATTTTTAAGTGTCTACACATTGATACTTAAGGAACCTGATTTGAAACTAGAGGAAGAACAACTAGAGGAGATAAAAGAGTTGCTGAAAGAGTATGAAGACATCATTTCCGATAATGTACTTGATAGGTTACCCCCTATGAGAAGCATAACTTATTGCATGGATTTGATTCCCGAAGCTAGTTTACCTAATAAGGCAACACACCAGATGACACTAGCATATAATGAAGAATTGAATAGGCAAGTGTGGGAGTTTTTGAGGAAAGGTTTGATCAGATAAAGTTTGAGCCCTTGTGCAATACCTGTTGTGTTGGCACCGAAGAAGAGTGGAGAATGGAGGATTTGTATCGATTAGAGAGAAATAAACTGGATTACAGTGAAGTATAGATTTCCTTTGCCGAGGATGGATGACATAATGGACTATTTAAGTGGAGCTAGATATTTTACAAAGTTTGATCTGAAGAGTGGATATCATCAAATTATAATCAAAGAAGGTGATGAATGAAATACATCATTTAAGACAAATGAATGATAGTATGAGTGGTTGGTAATTCCCTTTGGATTGACTAATGCATCGAGTACTTTTATGAGACTGATGAATGAGGTATTGAAGAAATTCTTGGGTAAGTTTGTGATTGTATATTTAGATGACATTCTAATTTTAAGTAAGACAAAAGAGGAACATTTGTTGCATGTGAGACAAGTTTTGTATAGTCTAAGAGAAGAGAAGTTGCTGATTAATATGAACAAGTGTAGTTTCATGAAGGAGGAGCTTGTATACTTGGGTTTTATAATATCTACGAAAGGACTGAAGATGGACCCTAAGAAAGTGAAAACAATTATTGAATGGCCTACATCAAAGAGTATTGGAGAGGTAAGATCATTTCATGGACTAGCTAGTATCTACCAGAAGTTCAACAAAAAATTTAGTGCAATTTGTAGCCCTATGGATGAGACAATGAGGGGAGACCGGAAGGATTTTAAGTGGATAGCTAGAGAAAACTGGAGTTTTGAATTGTTGAAACGAAAGGTGACTGAGCAACCTATGTTATCCTTACTGGATTTCAGTAAAGTCTTTCAGGTGGATTGTGATGCTAGTGGAAGTACAATTGGAGCCGTGTTGACCCATTAAGGAAGACCTGCAACATATTTCAGTGAGAAGTTGAATGATGCAAGAAGAAGATATTCAATGTATGAACATGGGTTCTATGCCATAATTCAAGCCTTGAAGAAGTGGAGACACTATTTGTTTCCTAAGGAGTTTGTGTTGTACATAGATCATCAGGCTTTGTAGTATTTGAGTAGTCAGAATAAGTTGAATCAAAGACATATGAGATGGGTTGAGTTTATCCAGAGTTACACTTTTGTTTTGAAACACCGGAGTGGAAAGTCAAATAAGGTTGTTGACGCCTTGAGTAGAAGAATAAATTTGATAAGAGAGATGGGAGTTGCAGTATTGGGATTTGATGAATTCAAGGCCTTGTATGATGATGACTCAGATTTCATAGAACCTTGGAAAGCATGTAGAGCACTGGTTATGGTAGACATAAGTAAGTGGTTAGATTATTTCATTTAGGATGAGATGTTGTTCAGGGGAAATCAATTTTGTATATCACGGAGTTATATGAGACATAGTTTGATTAAGGAGAAACAAAGTAGAGGATTGGCAGGACATTTTGGGATTGATAAGGCAATGGATTTGGTGAGTGAGAATTAATTTTGGCCTCAGATTCATAAGGATGTCAGGAAATTTGTTCAGAGTTACAGAATTTGTCAAGTTGCAAAAGGAAGTAGTTAGAATACTATATTATATAAGCCTTTGACAGTACCAAGGAGACCTTGGGAAGATATAAGCATGGATTTCATATTGGAATTACCAAAGACTCAAAGAGGAAATGATTCTATATTTGTGGTGGTGGATATATTTTCAAAGATGGTACATTTTATACCTTGTAAGAAGACAAAAAATGCAGTTCATGTAGCAAACCTATTTTTCAAAGAAGTTGTGAGATTCAATGGGTTACCGAAGAACATTGTTTTTGACAAAGATACTAAGTTCGTTGGTTACTTTTGTTGAAATGTGGCGACTGATCAGCAAAGTACTGTACACAAGAAAAAAAAATTTGCCGTTTTTGTTGATGAAAACCGACATTGTAATAAAACCCTAAAAAGGTCGATTTTGTTTGTTGCCCTAAAGACACATGTTATAAGCAGATGGGATGCTTAAGGCATTGTAAGGTTGATGTACTATTTTGCTCGATAATAAGAAAGATTGGACGACTTTGTATGGTGGACATAACCCATTCTGGGTGAACCACGTTAAATCTCTATGTTATCTGTGTCTTGTTTTATTTCTTTATCTTTTGTATTTAAATCTACATATAATTGTTAGTTCATATTTGCTTCGGATCTGCTTGAAACCCTAACAATTGGTATCAAAGCGAGGTTTTCTGTAAATTGGCAGGACTTTTAGATTTGAGTGGGAGCAATGGAGGATTCCAAATTCAAGGTCGAAAAGTTTAACGGCCAGAATTATCAGTTATGGAAAATGTAGATGGAGGATTACCTATATCAAAAGGATTTATGGCGGCCATTAGAAGGAAAGGAAAAGAAAGTGACCACAATTTCAGATGAAGAATGGGACATTTTAGATAGAAAGGTACTAGGATCCATTCGATTGTGCCTTGCACCGTCTATAGCTTTCAATATAACAGAAGCAAAAATGGCTGTAGATTTGATGGCGACATTGGCTAAGCTATATGAGAAACCCTTGGCTAAGCTATATGAGCACTTAAATGAATTTAATACAATTACTAGTCAATTGTTTTCGGTAAAAATTACTTTTACATAAGAGGTTAGGGCTCTCTTGATTTTATGTTCTTTGCCAGAAAGCTGGAATAGCTTAGTTATGGCTATAAGTAACTCTGTCTCTGGAAAAAATACTTTGGTATTTGATGATATTGTTGGTGTTATCCTAAGCGAGGAAATGCAAAGGAAAAGCATAGGTGAGACTCCAACATCATCAAGTAGTGTTTTGAATGTGGAGAATAGAGGAAGATCAAAGGAAAGAGGAAAAGGCCCTTGGAATGAGAAGTCACGAGGGAATTCAAAGAAAGGATGCTCTCAATCTAGAGGAAAGAAAGATTGTTGGTACTGTGGAAAGTCTGGGCATCTAAAGAAAGACTGTTGGTCTCGAAAAAACAAAGAAGGAGACAAAAATGAAAACAATAGTAAGGAAGCTAATATTGCAAGTAATACTTTACAAGATGCTTTAATCTTATGTTTGGATAATGTTAATGATTCCTGGGTAATAGATTTTGGGGCTTCATTTCATGCTACACCCCATAGAAAATATTTTCTAGATTATGTTCAAGGTGATTTTGGACATGTATATTTGGGTGATGATGAGCCCTGTCAAATTGTTGGAAAAGGAAAGATAAAGATCAAGTTGCAGAATGGTAATGACTGGTTTCTACAGGAGGTAAGACATGTTCCTAACTTAAGAAGAAATTTAATTTCTGCAGGGCAACTAGGTAGTGAAGGTTGCATAGTTACCTTCTCAGACAATATCTGGAAGGTCAGTAAAGGATCATTAGTAGTAGCTAAAGGTGTGAAGGTAGGCACATTATATCTATGTACTGGTAACACTTACTCTACCTTAGTTGCTACAGATAAAGTTACTGCAAGGACAACAATAATAGATGTTGCAAGAATAGATTCAATAATGTGGCACCATAGGCTTGGGCACATGAGTGAGAAAGGGATGAAAATCCTTCACTCCAAAAATCTATTGCCAGGACCAAAGAAGATTGATTTAGAGTTCTGTGAAAACTGTGTTTATGGCAAACAGAAAAGAGTCAGATTTCTCAAGGTTGGGAAAGAGAAGAAGAGTGAGAAGTTAGAGCTTATGCATTCAGATGTATGGGGACCGGCTCAGGTATCATCTCTTGGTGGCTCTTGTTATTATGTTATTTTTATTGATGACTCAACCAGAAAAACATGGGTATATTTCCTAAAACAAAAATCAGATGTTTTTGAAACTTTTAAGAAATGGAAAGCTTTGGTTGAGAATGAGACAGGAAAAAGTTTGAAGTGTCTCAGATCAGATAATGGAGGTGAGTATTGCAGCAAGGCATTTGAAGATTACTGCTCCTTAAATGAGATTAGAAAGCAGAAGACAGTTCCAGGAACTCCACAGGGAAATGGTGTGTCAGAGAGAATGAATAGGACTATCATGGAATGCGCGAGGAGCATGAGATTGCATGCTAGATTGCCCTTACATTTTTGGGTAGATATTGTACATAATGTTGTCTATTTGATAAATAGAGGACCTTCAACCCCGTTGGATGGTGGTATTCCAGAGGAGGCATGGATTGGTAAAAAGGTAGATTATTCTTTTCTAAAAACCTTTGGTTGTGAAGATTTTGTCCATGTTGATAAAGAAAACAGAATGAAGCTTGATGCTAAATCTCATAAATGTACCTTTAATGGATATGGCATAAATGAATATGGCTATCGGTTATGGGATTTTGAAAATAAGAAAATAACTAGAAGTAGAGATGTTATATTCAATGAGAAGGTTATGTATAAATAACAGATGCAGGAAAAGAAGCATGAACAGGACAAGCAAGAATATGTGATGTTGGATGAGATTTCTGAAAATGAAATGCCACAAGTACCTGATGCTCAACAACAATAGAATGTCCCACAAACTCCTGCAAGTGTTAGACATTCTACGATGTCAAGTAGACCCCCTGAAAGATTTTCTCCTTCTTTGTATTCTATATTATTAACTGATTATAGTGAACCAGAAGAATATGAAGAAGCAATGCAGGTGGATGCCAAACAACAGTGGGAGCTAGGCATGAAAGTGGAGATGGACTCCTTGATGAAAAATAAGACTTGGGACTTAGTCCCTTTACCTACAGAAAAAGGAGTCTTGCCTAACAAGTGGGTTTATTGGCTGAAGGAGGAGGAAGGAGGTCAGAAAAGATATAAGGCCAGACTTGTGGTAAAAGGTTTTGCATAGAAAAAGGGTATAGATTATGATGAAATATTTTCTCCAGTTGTAAAAATGACTTCAATTAGAACTGTACTTAGTCTTGTGGCTGTAGATGATTTACATCTTAACAATTAGATGTAAAAACAACTTTTCTCCATGGAGATTTGGAGGAGGAAATTTACATGTTGCAACCATAGGGATATGAGGTCAAAGGTAAGGAGAAATTGGTGTGAAGGTTGAAGAAAAGTTTGTATGGCCTAAAGAAAGCACCCCAACAATGATATTTAAATTTTGATAGCTTCATGGCTAAACATGGTTATCATAGATGTCATTCTGATCATTATGTATATTTTAAGAGATTGGATAATGGCAGTTATATTATCCTGTTGCTTTATGTTAATAGCATGCTTGTTGCTGGGTCTAACATGGAACACATAAATGATCTTAAACATAAATTAGCCAGGTCATTTTCTATGAAGGATTTGGGTGTAGCTAAGCAAATTTTGGGTATGAGGATTACACGGGACAAAAAAAAATAGAACCTTGAATTTGTCCCAAAGTGAGTATATAAAGAAGGTGTTGAAAAGATTTAACATGCAGGATGCAAAAGCAGTTAATACACCTTTGGCTAGTCATTTCAAATTGACTAAGGAGATGTGCCCAAAGGCACAGGAAGAGGTAAAGAAAATGTCTAACATCATGTATTCATCAGCTGTTGGCAGTCTGATGTATGCAATGGTATGCACAAGGCCAACTTTTGCACATGCAGTGAGAGTTGTGAGCAGGTTTATGAGTAATCTGGGTATGGAACATTGGAATGCTGTGAAATGGATCCTTCGGTATTTGAAAGGAACCACTACAAAGACATTATGTTTCAAAGGATCTAATGCTGCTCTGAGTGGATTTGTTGACTCTGATCTGGCAGGTGATATTGATTCACTGAGGAGCACTACAGGGTATGTTTTTACTATAGGGGGAACTATAGTCAGTTGGATTTCTAGGCTGCAAAAGGTTGTTGCACTTTCAACCACTGAAGTTGAGTATGTTGCTACTACAGAAGCCAATAAGGAGATGATTTGGTTACAATGTTTTCTGGAGGAATTGGGTCAGACACAGGAGGATCGCCCATTGTATACTGCTAGCCAGAGTGCCATTCATCTTGCGAAGAACTCTGCTTTTCATTCAAGGACAAAGCACATTTAGCTCAGGTACCACTTCATCCAGATTGTTTTGGAGGAGGGTCAGTTACGACTTGAGAAGATTCACACAAGTGAGAATCCTACCGATATGTTCACGAAGGAAGTTCCATAGGAAAAGCTGATTTCTTCATCAGTTTCTGTTGGTCTTCTTGATTGATAATTGTGGAATTTATACCAGTCGAGTCCTAGTGTTTTATCCAGCAGATGTTGCATGTATAGTGGTGTTGTGTAGTATCAGTCTCCAAGTGGGAGATTGTTTGGTGTGGAGCCTGATCATTCTCCAAGTGGGAGATTGTTGAAATGTGGTGACTGATCAACAAAGTACTGTACACTCAACATGTATCCTTGGTGGGGTCCGGGGCCGGGTTGAGCCCTGGGCGAGGGTTTGGGGGTGGCAGCCCCTAAAGCGAGTGAAGCCCGCTATGGGGGTTGGGGGGTGGTAGCCCCCGAGAAATTTTTTTTTGCCATTTTTGTTGATGAAAAATGACATTGTAATAAAACCCTAAAAAGGACGACTTTGTTTGTTGCCCTAAAAATGCATGTTATAAGTAGCTAGGATGCTTAAGGCATCGTAAGGTTGATGTACTATTTTTCTGGATAATAAGAAAGATTGGACTACTGTGTATGGTGGATGTAACCCATTCTGGGTGAACCATGTTAAATCTCTGTGTTATTAATGTTTTGTTTTATTTCTTTATCTTTTGTATTTAAATCTGCATATAATTGTTAGTTCATATTTGCTTCGAATCTGCTCGAAACCCTAACAACTTTTGGAGGACACTTTGGAAGAAGATGAAGATAGATTTTAAGTTCAATTCTACTTTTCATCTACAGACAGATGGGAAGACCGAGGTTGTGAATCAGAGTTTGGGGAATTTGCTGAGATGTTTGAGTGGAGATAAGCCTAGAAGTTGGGATTTGATATTGGCACATGAAGAGTTTGCATATAATAATAAAGTAAACTAGGGTACAGTAAATACACCATTTGAGATAGTTACCGCAGTGAATCCTAAGGGAGTTCCAGAATTGAAAGATATCAGTCATGAAGCTAAGAAGAGTGCAGAAGAGGAAGCATTTGTAGATCATATGGAGACACTACATTCAGAGGTAAAGAATCATTTGGAAGATATGAACCGAAAATATAAGGAGAAGGCAGATGAGAAAAGAAGGCATAAGGAATTTGAAGTTGGAAATGAAGTGATGGTATATCTGAGAAAGGGGAGATTTCATGTTGTAACCTATAATAAATTGAGGATGAAGAAGATTGGACCGTGTAAGATCTTGAGGAAATTTGATTTAGGTAATGCATATGAAGTGGAGCTACCCAAAACCCTGGACATATCACCTATTTTCAATATTGTAGTTCTTTATCAATATCATGAAGCAGAACTCAGTGATAGTGAACCGGAATTGAAGCAGTTTCCTGAGAACAAAACCGGATGAGATTGAGGAAGTTTTGGATAGCAGAGTCAGTAAGAGAACACGCATCAATCAGTATAGACAGTACCTTGTGAAATGGAAAGACATACTAGTTGAGGATTCTTCTTGTATTTCTCAGGCTGAGGTAGATCGTCTTGGTTTTCCTCTAGCCCCTGGAAAGTGAGGGACTCACTTTTCATTTACCCTGGATGTCTGATGTAGGAGAATCCCTAGTTCTAGACAATCTTGCATCACCCAAAAATATTCCTTTCAGTTTCTTTGTTCTTTTCAGTAGTTTTGTTCTGAGAGTTACCAGATACCTTGGCGTTGATCATTTCTCTTGCAGAGCTGGATTTGACATTCATTCTTGATCACCTTCCTTGTTCTGGATCTGCATTTCATTTGGATCTCTTTCTGGCAAGGTATCGCTTCCGGATTGGCTAGCGATTTTATGTTTTCCTGGATGCTTGAGATTAATGGCTAGTTGGTGTTCCCGGATCTTACAGAGTGATTCCTTGATTTGTGGAGTTGACTTATCATGTGGGATGATCTTCGATGCCTGGTTGACCCTCTTGTTGGTCTATTCTTCATGGTGATTCTTTTCCAGAGGATTTTTGTCTCATCTTTGGGCTGACCTATCTACACATTTCATTTTCCTTCCTTTGGGGAATGTGAACTTTCTTGGCTGACCCAAATGTTATCGTATTCTATATAATGATGTATTTAATCATAGTAGATTCAATTTTCCAGATATAAAATAGTAGATTATAATTTAAATCCGATGTTTGATTCTAGATTGATGCATATGGATGTATTTTTTTAATAAGGTAGTTGCTTGCATGTAAGTTGGATGTTACCAGCAGTTACATTTGAATCAATGAATTGATCCACACCTGGTCTAGCATTCTCTCCTTCTCTCTCTTGTTTTATTTTGTGTTGGTTTGATCTTGCTGCATGGACAGGACTTTCCTTTTGGGGATCCTCCTATCCTTGACTGCACCATCTTCTCTCTTTATGTGTGCAGGGAATTCACTCAAGAGTTGTACTTAAAGATTCTGAAAGAGTTGATGATAACGAATAGGTTCAACATTTCCTAGTTTGCAAAGGGGTAAGTGCACCAATATGGTGGATAGAAAAGTGGCCACATACAAAAAACAAATGAAATTTTTCATAACCCATGCGTGTTCATGAATTTTTTGTATTAAGTATCATAGAATCACAAAGCTCATTTTTTGCTCATTCGAGCATCCACGTTACAAACTTATTACAAATACCAGCTCCTTTCGAGCAAACTTATTACAAATACTAGCTCCTTGCAAGCACCAAACTAGAAACAACAATTGGAAGACCAAGGGTCACAACTTAGAAATCCACTTTAAATAACCAATGGAAGACCAAGAGTCACAACTTAGAATTCTACACAAAGGTGTCCCTCATGGGAGTTGAAATTGGGTCTCCACATTGAGAACTCAATTCTTTAACCAACTAAGCTCAACCCCTTGGATGTGTTCTAGAAATTCAAAAATGTGCTAGGCATGGTAACACCAAGCCTAGCCAAAAACAATTAAAAAAATAAAAAGTTGGTCTAATTAATTATTCATGTTGGATATTATTACACCTTACTTAAGTTTACTTAGGATAATGCATTTCATAGTAGTTTGGGTATGAGACACTTGGGTGTTTGTGCCACATTAGGATAGTGTGTGTAGGAGAATTTCCACCTTTTATGGTGTGATCTTGTTACTACTTTATCATATCCACTTATTGTGGAGTGATAATTCCACCTTCGGTGGGTGATCCACCTCATGTGGAATATTTTATTGTTTCTCCTACCTACCACACCTATTTCCTACCTACCCTTGTTTCTTATTGAGCCACATGTCATGTTTGTGTGCTCGCATACCCATATAGCCTTTCCTATATAAGCAGGCTCATATTCATTGTATGGAACAACTATTGATCTATCTATTGATGAGAGTACAATTTATTCTTGTCCTATATTTTGTCTCTCTATTTGTGCTTTCCATTTCCTCTAGATCTTGGCAAAATCTCACAAAAGTTCCTCAAAACCCATACGCGATATGTAGAACTAGGAACCAAATAGGAAGTTGGGAGAGAGAGAGAGGGGAGGGGGAAATATAAGGGAGAGAGGGTAATAATAGGATTAAGAGAGGGAGAGGAAGAGAGAGAGAGAGAGAGAGAGAGAGAGAGATAGAGAGAGAGAGAGAGAGAGTAGGGGGTAGGAAGAGAGGGATAAAATAGGATAAGGAGAGGGGGAGGGAGAGAGTTAGAGATAGAGAGAGAAGGGGATAGGAAGAGAGGGAGAGAGAGAGAGAGAGAGAGAGAGAGAGAGAGAGAGAGAGAGAGAGAGAGAGAGAGGATAAGGAGAGGGGGAGGGAGAGAGAGGATATTGGGAGAGAGGGAGAGGAAGGACGGAGATGGGGAGAATAGGGTAAAGAGAGGGAGAGGGAGGGAGGGAGGGAGGGAGATAGAGAGAGAGAGAGAGAGAGAGAGAGAGAGAGAGAGAGAGAGAGAGAGAGAGAGAGAGAGAGAGAGAATAGGGTAAAGAGAGGGGGAGGGGGAGAGAGAGAATAGGATAAGATAATGAGAGGGGGAAGGAGAGGGAGGGGGACAGAAAGAGAGAGAGAAAGAGAGAGAGAAGGGGAAGGGGGTGAGAATGGGATAGGATAAAGAGAGAGAGAGAGAGAGAGAGAGAGAGAGAGAGAGAGAGAAGGGTGAGAGAGATGAGATAGAACACAAGGAGGATAATTAGGGCTCATAATAGACAGAGATGGTGATGGAGGAAGGAAAACGAGAGAGAGAGAGAGGAAAAGAAGAGAGACATGCATGTATACAAACATATATACATATATCTATATAAATATATGTATATAGATATGCATATATATGTACATAAACACATATTATATATGTATGTCTACACATATGTGTAGTAAATGCTAGGTTTACAAACATACATTATTATGTCTTCATACCCCGTACAGGTTTTGTGAAACACAAAATAATGGTTTTAGTTCTATGTAACCCGTATAGTTCTACATAATCCATACAGGTTATGTAGAACTGTGAATAGTAATTTTTTTTTTCAAAACCCGTGCGGGTTTCAGCTTGGTAAGAGGGTTGGAAAATGACCCTAAGGCTTGCAGGCCCATTTTCCCCTCATTTTTGTCCCTTTACACATTTTTTCATCTTCCAACATGATTTCTCAACTTCATAATCACCAAGTTTACAAATTATCAAGTGGGTATCTCTAAAATTACCACCATAATCTCACACATCTTCTCAATTTTTTGACCATATAAATTTTTCTATTTTTGGACAACATTAGCATAGTAAACTTTAATTTTCTTTACCAGTGCCTTGATAGTCCTCATAGACATATGTCTACCATTTTTTTAATATTTTGATATACCTGACCAAATTCCAAATAAATTATATATTATTGTTCTACACTAGATTCTATACAATTTTAAAAAAAGAATTTTGCATTTTCAATTATTTTAATGCAAGTTATGCCCAGCACATGAACAGGTACCAAATTTTTAGGATGTGGTCACTTCAAAATATCATAAAAAACAAAATACTTAATGGAAAATTATAAAAAAATACACAACTTCTATATCTCACTCTTACCTATCATCCTACCAAAGGGTTTTGAAAAATACTAGATATAACTATATATTTTGTGCAGTGCACGAAAACAACTATGTTATGTTTTCTGAAAAAAATCAGGAACCATTTTTTGTGTGCGAGAGGTTTAACCCTCTTAATATTATCCAATTTTAAAAAACATTAGTAGTTTAGAAACTAGATTTAGAGTACTACAATTCTTATTCTTTTCTCAACTCCTACTTTTGAGTGCATGACCTTCAAATATTTCTTCGAAGTTCAGGTTTACCTGTTTTCAAAAAAAAAGTGGCCACTTATACCCCCTTTTTGTTCACCATCTTGGTGCACTTACCCAAAGAATAACATGTGAAACTCCAATTTTCAATACAAAAAACCTCTTAACGCAACTAAATTGTGTATTTTATAGAGTCTAATACCTTTTCTATGAACCAAAATAGACATCCAAATCTTTTCTTTCATTTTCTCAATTCGTTTTTTGAAGTACCTCTCTATATGATTGAAATTCATCATCAAATGCTTCCAGATATGAAAAAAAATCTTTTTGCACCATATTCAATGTTTTCCTATTGTTTATTCCTTTGGAAAATGAATATAAAAGGGAACCAAGTCATTCACTTTGAAATATCTAAGATTCTTTAATTATTTTCTCAAAAACCACTAGCTTTTGTTTCTATTTTAGGCACCTAAAATGAAAGAATTAAAAAAGAATGGAATGCCAATGGCCACTTGCCTTCTGAACATTTCCCTAGGCATGAAAATTGAGTAAATTAATTCATTTCAATTTATAATATACCAATTAATCCCTTTTCATCTTTGAAACCTTGAAATTATGCAATATAATACTTTTAAATTACATTAAACACCATATTTCCCTTTGATTTAGAAATAAAATTAGAGCCTTGATAAAAATAATATTTTATCCTTAAACATTCTAAAAGATTCTCTTGAAGCTTCAACCAACACCAAAAATGAAAAAATTGATCATGAAAAAAAATAAAATTATTTTGGTGACATAGGATTGCTTGTGAGCTCAGATGCTCCTCCATTAGATTAGATATTCTACAAAATACTTAGAGTTTTTAAAAAATTTAAAAAATAGATAGATAAATTTTATCCTACATTATGATACACAATATTGAAATTCTTTTTCTAATCGAAATTAAACACATATTATATAAATTGTAAAAAAATTATTAACAAAGATATTTATCATAATGTTATATTCCTAACCTTTAATTTTATTGTCCCTTACTAATAATTACTAAAAAAATATCTAATTGAAAAGATTAATGTAGAAGTTAAAATTTGTAATATTAAGAAAGTTAGAGAAAATCAATCATTTTTTGATAAGGATACATTAAAATAGTTGATTTAGGATGAAAAGGAAAATAACTATTTTAGTTTGATTTTATTTTTTAATGATAGAGAAATTAAATAAAATTTTATGAATTATTTTTAAAAAATGAAAATAATTTTTTCAAATAAATACCATTTTTTATTAGATACCTTTCTAAATTTTCAAACATTGATTATAAATATTCTTTAAAATATAATATTAATTTTAAAAATTATATAATCATAATTTTTAAAATTTATTTAAATTTATTTCTTATCATCACATTATATACATAAAAGCTAACCAAATAGTAGATTGGAAGGACGGATGAACTAATTCGTGGTAGGCTTTTAAGTCAAGTAAGTCAAGTATTATAGTTTGGATTTTGGAAGTGATTAGAAATAAATAGATTATTTTTTTAAGAGTAAATTATTAATTTGTTTTTTATTAATAAAAATTAGATATCTAACATAATTTAATTTTGGAGAATCTTCAAAATCTATATTTTATAATAATAATAATAATTTTTTAATGTAAGTGCAATTTTTAAGTGTATCAATTTTGATTTATAAAATCTAAGTAAATTTGATGTAAATAGGTATAAAACTATTATTGGCACAAATAATGTGGTTGGAAGAATCATTTTAAGCATAATAATAAAATAATATTTTAGTAATATTGTTATATGTATTATTATTTTCTAAATTAATTTATGTAATTATAAATATTTTTTATTTAATTGTTCTAATTTTATTTTGTGTAGTATAATTTAAAAAAAAACTATTTAATATCCTATAACATTTTTTTGATAATTCAATAATTTTTTAGTCAAAGTTAAATATTATATTATAACTTTCTCTAGTTTTAACATTTATATCAGTAGTTGTAATATATAATTTAAAACATTTTGCATTAACATGAAAAACATAACACATGACACAATATAAATTAACCAAACCAATTTTTGATATCCTTTTTGAATTGTTTGTTTTCTTATGTACTCCTCATAATATTGATCACTCACTGATAATATTATTCTCACAATAACAAAGAATATGTTGATGTTAGTAGTGATTTATAACATTCAAATATATTTTATTATAGCTTTCTCTAATTTTAAATTTTGTATCATGATTTAAAAATTTAACATAAATGGAAAAACACATCACGCAATTTAAATTAGCAAATATAATTTTCACTGTCATTTTTTAATTTTTTTTCTTTATGTCCTCCAAATATATATCATTCAATGATAAGATTCTTCTCATACAATAACGACACGGATGTTGATGTTGACAATGATTCATAACATAGTTTAGTGCAAATAATATTTCTCATATCAAATTATAAGTGTGTGTCTTTTCATATTTAAATAAAAAGTATCTTAATAAATATCTAACAACATAAATTTTGTAAATATAGGAAAACACATCTTGAAATAATTAATCTTCACATATAAAATTTGTTATTTCTTAAGTTAATTAAACTCAAATTTATTTTTTCAATAACTTAAGAGTTTAAGAACTACAAATATACAAATACACTAAATGGAATACATTTGTTTTGCTTTCATCCTCTTAACATTTCTTTAACCAAGTAAATATCTTATGCATATCAAATTCTATGATCAAAATGTAAGATAATAAGAAGAGACAAGATGAAATAAAAAAAGTTAAATTCTTTATTTATAAAAATGAAAGAATCAATATTTGATAAGATCCATAACCTAGCTATATCTTTTTGAATATGTGTATCACTATTTACAAATGCTAATATAGACATGTAATCATTGAAAAAAAAAAAACCCCCTCCTATAATTAGTCGTATGTAACACTTCTTTTATAATTTCCACTATACTCATGTTTTACCATTTTCATCCTCTTAACATTTCTCTAACCCACACAATATCTTATACCTATCAAGTTTTATGATAATATTTTATATTACTACGATAGTTACATTGATAAGAACTCTATAATTGTAGTATTGTAGGAGGTTAGGCATTTTATCATGATAGTAGGGTCGATATGCATTCTATAATGACATTAGAGTCTATAGGAGGTCAGCACAATCCATGTAAGAAAAATATAAAGCTAATAATAGAAAAACAAACTGAAAGCAAAAAATCAGATTTGATTTAAAATTAAGAATAAGCAAAGTGTATCCATCCATTTGTTTTTAATTGTCTTAATATAAAGTAGAAATTACATTTGATTTGTTCTTAATTATCCTTATAATGATATCTATTTATTTTTTACATAAATTTTTCTAAATATAAATATACTAATATTATATAAATTCAAATAAATAAATAAAAAAAACATAACATGCACCGTATACTCCATGGTAATTTAAAAAGATGAAAAGAGGAATTTTAAAAAAGCCTTTTTTAAAATCTTACGTAAGACTTGTTTTATAATTTTCATAATTTTAATTGCAGTCAAGTTTTATTGCGTCTTCATTTATATCGACCAAGGTACATATATATTTTATCAAAATCTCACCCATATTCTATGAACACCACTACCAAGCTGGCTCACTAGAAACAAAATACTGTGTGAACTTCAAATCTTAAAAAGTAGCAGCAGATATTTCGGCCTGAGACAGGGTTTATGGCTTATTAACATCACGTACAATACTTAATAGGTTAATACAGTTTAGACCAATATAGCTGAGCCACCAAGCTCTCTTCTATGAAAACTGCATACAATCAGGGTATCCATTTCTTTCCACCCAATTTTCCTCCTCCTGGAAGAGGCTTGTCATCCTAAAATGTTGTAATTCATTGATCCAATCATCTGTACCAATGTCATCAAACATTTCAATAATTCCTTGCTCCTTGAAGGTTTCAACACTATCAATTTGATGGGTACTAGTCTGGAGAGAACAAATTTGTTCCTTGCCACCAATGGGCTTTGAGAAATCATACTGAGAGCAGGGCAGATTGTCCTCAGGAGAACTCATCTCCCTCAAATATGATGCACTTTTGCATGTATTGACTTCACTTATTGCATTTATTGGCAAAGATGTGGAGCAACGTTGCCCAATAAATTCCATGGAGGAGCTTTCAGATTCCATGGTGTTTTGAGCTGAAGTATACTCAACAAGATCAAAATCACTACCTGCGATCAAGTCATCCACAAAAGATTGAGACCATGGTTCTGAACCATCAACATTTTGTGAACCCTCCTTTTGCAACTTGATTTCTTGATGTTGTTTTGAAGTACAGTTGGCAACCTCTTTGTAGGGGTCATTTGCTATTCTCACTGCAGTAGTTCTGACTGCCACTGTTCGGAAGATACGCTGATCCTCTGAATTGGCAGAGGGAGATTTCGAAGTTGTACTAGTTTCTTTTGCTTCCTCAGCACTTTCTCTGATTTCCAGCTTTTTCACCAATTTGGTGTTCCAGTAGTTCTTGATCTCGTTGTCTGTTCGGCCAGGCAGTCTTCCTGCTATCAGTGACCATCTGCATAGATTCAAGGAAAATGCCACTACTTAGAATTTGCATGATATAATTCATGATCTGTAACTATTCAATCACAAGGGATTATGAATGTACCTGTTCCCAAGCAGTTTGTGCATTCTGATAATGAGCTCCTCTTCATCGGCTGAGATGTTTCCCCTCTTGATATCTGGACGAAGATAATTCAACCATCGCAATCTACAACTCTTTCCACATCTCTTCAGACCTGAAAAAACAAATTATCCACCATGTAAGCATTCAATGTGGCAGAATTGAAAGCCCTCTTCTTGACGATAGATCATTAGTTGTGATCCAAAACATTGTTTAGAAAACATATACAATTGATTCTACAAGTAATAGTTAACTCAAAAACATATACAATTGATTTTAGAAGTAATCAAAGACTCAGAAACATTTTCAAATGATAGTAGAAGTAATCATCAACTCAAAAACATATCCAATTGGTTCTAGAAATAATCGTCAACTCAAAAATATACCCAATTGATTCTAGAAGTAATTGTGACTCAAAAAAAATACCCAATTGATTCTAGAAATAATTGTCGACTCAAAGACATACCCAATTGATTCTAGAAATAATCCTCGACTCAAAAAAAATACCCAATTGATTCTAAAAGTAATTGTGGACTCAAAGACATACCCAATGGATTCTAGAAGTAATCGTCGACTCAAAAAATATACCCAATTGAGTCTACTCAAAAGGATGCACAATCGATTATAAAACTAATCTTTCGAATCAATATCCCACTGGGTAGACCTGGTCTGAGGAACATATTATCCAACATCTAAGCAACTAAGAAACCAACTGTTACTTGACTGTAAAGCATGTATCTGAAATTCCTTTGAGAATAATAGGATTGAGAGCAAATGGGTTTAACTCACCTGCTTTCGGTGGGAGGTATTTCCATCCACCATCACCATGAATTGAGATGTACTGAGTTAGAATGGAGTCCTCTTCTGCAGTCCATGCCCCACGATTTAGACCCGCATCTTTAGAACAGCAAGGAGCCCTACCCATTTTCTCAAACTTCCTCAATACCTCCCAATTAGTTTTTCTGCATTGATGGGATCAATATATAAACAATGCTGACATTAGTGACCGGCATGTGCTTGAAGTTAAACCTGGACCCGTTGCCCATATAGTTTATTCACAGTTATCTCCACACCCCATTTCACAATTCCAAATCTACTGTAGATCAAAGATCTTCCAATTTTTTATTCCTCCTTGCAAAGAGAGAAAGACTAGTGTAGCAAGATCCTATAAATGACAAAACCTTTTCAGAACAAATATGATTTCCTATGCATATAATCCACAAAAACAAATTCAAAGACTCTGAAATATAGCTACGAAGATCGACTTTAGTCGATGCAAACAAAAGAGAAAAACAATATTTTATTTGCAAGGGCCTTGAAAAAGTTTTTGTGCGTTTGTTCAAGCACTTTGTGGGTATCTGTATCATCTTAAAATATTTAAGAGAAGTCTTACAACTACCGTTCTGAAATGAAGACCCTCTGTTGAGAAGCCCAACGAACAGCTTGGCGCCGCCCTTCATAAGTCATTCACTGTACTACGTCATAAGTCATACGTCAATACCACCACTGACGTTTCTCAATGTGAATAAAACCATTCATATAAAACATCCCATATAGACATTTAACTACTTCATTCACATGCTAAAATTATTCTTGTCCAGCTTTCAGAGCCCTGGACCACTTTTTATTTAGTTTACATAGTTTGACATTTTTACTTTCAGTTGGGCGACCCACTTATGTACTTGTGTGCCTACGAGATCTTCCATAGATGCCACCCTTTGGGAGAATATTATGTGAACATGTGAGTCTCATGGTGGGGGTGCACACCAATATTCTATTTCCTTACCAGCCTTTTCTACCAAATTGGCAAGCATTTTGTTATGAGTTGCATAAGCCAAGTTAAATGGAAACTCTAATTGTACTTTAATATATCTTCTATTTGTTTGATTGTAAGATACATGGGGATTCCATGAATGAAGTGTTTGGCCACAACTCCTTTATGAATGTTGAGGACTATCATGTTTCTATGGGAGTTTGTGGGGAAATAAGGTTTCATTTTTGAATGAAGTGTTTGGCCACAACTCCTTTATGAATGTTGAGGACTATCATGTTTCTATGGGAGTTTGTGGGGAAATAAGGTTTCATTTTTGGATTTATTTGTATTTATAGATTGTTATATTTCATTAATGTTATATATATATATATATATATATATATATATATATATATATATATATATATATATATATATATATATATATATTTGTTAGATTATTTTATATTATGTATGAGTACATTTTGTTCTCAAATTTGGAAGCAGCATGATGAGTTTATGTTAATATTTCTTAGTAAGAGTTAAAGATTGAGGTGTATCTATTTTGTCAAAGTTACCCAAAACATGATTTTGACTTTATTCCTTATATCACAGTTGTTGGAGTTTGAACATTAGTTGGTGTCGTTATCAAGAAACATATCATCACCCTCATTATTTGTGATCAAACAATTGAACTAAAACCCTTTGGGAAATTTTATACTCATTTATTCTATGTTAAAACTTTTATCATACTATTTATTAAGTTATTAAAATTTTTAAATATATGTGTTTGAGAATATTCTTTTTATATTAAAAATAGATATTCTTATGCGTCGTATTCATTTGATTATGATGCTTGTAGACTACTTTATTGGAATCATATGCTAAGTATGTTGAAATCGTTATCATATTGTTTATTATATAGTTGATTTTCCTAAAATATATGTATTTGAGAATATTGTTTTATTTCAAATGGATTTCTTTATACATCGTATTCATTTTATTGTGAAGCTTCTAGACTACTTTGTTGGAATCATACGTTAAGTATGTTGAAATCTTAATAATACTATTTATTAAATAATTATCTTTTTTAAATATATGTATTTGAGAATATCGTTTTCTGTTCAAAATGAATACTTTTATACATCATATTCATTTGATTATGATGTTTCTAAATTATTTTGTTGAAACCAAATTAAGTAATTTGATGCAATACATACTCTTACTCTTCAACTATTATTCAAGGAAACACCAAGTTAAATTCACTCTTAATAATAATAAATTCTAAAAATAATCTAAATTTAGCATAAATCTTTATAAGAAAATATTTCACTTTATAAAACTAAAATATTATTTCCATACAATTCTAAGTTTTAGGGATTATACATGATTTCATGGCATGGACAGTTTTGGGATGAACTATTTTTAATATATTTTTTATGATTTTTTTTTTTATTGTTATATAATTTTGTTATTAATGAAAGCAATTTTTTTAAGTTTATTGTGCACGAAAGAATAATTTGGGTTTAATTTTTTGGGTTTTCAAATTTTAGTTACAATTTAAAAATCATTATATTATCAAATTTTAATATAGTAGAGCTTTTCATTTCTAAGGGTTTAATGGATGGGTCAACAAAAAGTTTAGGATGATGCATAAATATATATTATGGATATGTTTTTTTGATTCATCCATTAGATTTAAGCTCAAAAATATTGGTCTAGTTCAAATTCTAGAGACTATAACAAGTTACTAGAATGATTAAAAATTTTAGTTTCAAAAATAACAATTAGAGAAATTATATTGATGTTCAAGCATTCAATTACAATAGAAATATGCTAACCTTCATCACGCTACAACTTTGCATACATATGAAACTTCTTACAACTAGAATTTTTTTTATTGATATCCAAATGTTCAATAACAACAGAAATATGTGTACCTTCATCACACTACAACTTTAAATGCATACGAAACTTTTTACATGCCTTACCATTAGTCTTACATACATTAACACATTTTTTTATTGATGCCAATTTTCTCTCTAATTATCTACTCTCCCTTTTTTGAGAAATTCATTCTCCTCTTTCTTCATTGTAGTAATTTGATGATCACTCTCTTTTTGTCTTTTGGGTGGAATTTTCACCAAGAATGACTGCCTTAAATTTTTGGTACTTTGGAAGATTGTTGGCCATTCAGAAGTTTGCATTTTCCTGGTCTGTCAAGTTATCACTCATCCTAGAAAATCAAGACACATCTACACTATAAATGCATTTCAGATTTTCCCCACATGGTCGTTAATAAATACCTCTAACACAAGTCACTGTCGCTCCAAGTCTTCCTTAGTTAACAATCGTTGTACAGTCATGAACTATAGCTCCTTAGCCATCTTTGTCGTTAGCCTTATTGGATCTGACCCACATCTAAATTACCCTTTCCAGAGTTAGAGACCCATTAGGAACCTGCACCGCACCTTTGATGAGACCTTTGTCTTCTTCAAAGTTCAAACTCTTCTTTGTCGATTATTTCCTACCCATCAGGAACTCGATGAAATTCAACAACTTTGCAATCTTCCAAGCCATTATTGTTGATCTTGGGTTTCCAGAGAACTTAAAACTCTATCGGGTTCCAAGTGTTCCTAGAACCAGTAATTCTATTAATTTGTTGTTGAGGTGATTGAAACCTCTAATTTTGCATAGCCTCATCAATCTTGATTGAAACTTAGCTAAATTTTAAATAGTATCTTCTAGGTGGTATTTAAACTTTCTAAAGGAACCCAGAATCAATCAAGCATTCTAATGGTTGTTGAGCAAACTAAACCTTAATCAGATAAAATATGTTTGATAGGCTACAACATTGCCATTTTTGTTCGTTTTTTTGCTAGATTCAAATTGGGGATGCCTATTAGTGTCTTCTACAAGATGGAGTTTTAACTTGGCCAATAATCTACAAAATCCTTATAAATGAAACTTCTACTCTAATAGGAAAAAAATATATAAATCAAGCAAACAAAAAAAAAGATCCTTTTTTGGTTCAAGTAGGATTGCAAGTAAACCTAGATGTTCCTACATCACACATGTTGAGTAAGTGAACTTTTCCATGAATCAGACTTGAAAACATTTTGGTTATCTAATTTCAAAATTTTGTACTTAGCCAGCTATACATCATTTAGCTAGGAGGCTAATTTATAGCTTTGCCCTTGTAGTGGACTAGTTATTACACATAGTTCATTCCTCGTGTCTTCTTAATGAATTTAAATTCAACCACTCTATCTATTTCTTAGCTAGGCAACTGATCCATCCACTTTTATGCACAATGCAAAACTAAGTGTGCATATCATCAAGAACCTTTCTTTTCTCAAGTGTGTCAAAACTAATTCACCTACTTGGAACTCTTGTCACCTTCTACACATATCAACATGTTCTTTAGATTTCATAGTGCACTTATTGAACTTTTCTCTCACCTCCTTGTGGAACTCATGAAGTTACTAAACAAAATATTGTTCTACAATACTAGGTTCCTATACAAATCTACTCTAGCCCTTAGATCATTACCACTTCTCATAATATAAATGTAAACTATCTAGAATGGGCTCCTTCCAACACATTTTTTTATTATATCATTGTAAGAAAAATATGCTTGTGATAGGATATTATTCCATTGATGTGGTTTTTCTCCTACTAGACATATCAACATGTTTCATAAGCTTCTATTTACATTTTTCATCTTCCTATCAATCTAGGAATGATAGGCTTTAAACTATATCCTAATTTAGTTTCCATATTGTTTTATAATATATGAAAAAAATGACCGATAAATTTGATGTCTCTATCTAAGACTATGTTTCTAGACAATTGGTGTAGATGTCTTATCTCTTTGAAAAACAATCTAGCTATGTGAGATGAATGATTATTCTTTTTGCAAGGTTTGAGAATAAACATTTTAGAAAATCTATCCATAAGAGTAAAAACAAAATAGTTACCTCTCTATATTTGAGTCATTCCCCAAAAAATCCATACCTATATGCTCGTATGGTCTCTCTACTGTAGTTTGGTATGCTATCAAACTAAGAAACCTTGTACTAGTCTATTCATATCTCTATTCATAGATAGGAAAAAATATCCTTCACTTAATTTTACCAATGTTCATCTATCCCAAAATGTCTACTCAAGCCACCATAGTGCTTTTCCTATACAAGGTTCTTCCTCACAAAAATCCTAGGTGTACATAACCTATGTCCTTTAAACAACAACCTATCATATATTAAATATTATATCCATGGATTTATATCACTTTTTATTAAGGATTCTTATTGTTTGTCCACGCTTCAATGAAATCTAGGTCATCTACATATGTTTCTCTCAATGCATGAAAACTGGTGCAGGAGCACCTAAGGGTCCAAGGAGACCTCTAATACAAATGAGCCATGATAGGTTTCTTTGAATGTAATAGGGTCATTCCTGACCTAAAACAATGTAATAAGGCCTTTGAAGGTCAAGTTATGTAATGGTTGAGTCATGTTGGGTCAAGTTGTCTAATTGAGTCATTAATGGTCAAATAGTGCCTTATGGGCATATTAGGTGTCAATTTGGGCTTCATAAAGTATTTTAAATGTGTTAAAGACATTACATTAAGTTTCTTGATGTCATGAGGTCAAAATGTCCAAATTTATCAAGTTTACCAAATTCAAATTTGAACTCCAACGGTTAGTTGGTTCAAATAGCAGTTAGGGAGGTTGTTTTCGGTTTTGGGAGCCCAAATGAGTTTTAAAACCTCATTCTTACATGTGGGATAGGTTGTTGAAGTTTTTTGATGGATGTTGATGTTGGTTGGAAGTTGGCATATGTAAAGACAATCATTTGGCAATAAAACATACATAGTTCCCTATATTTTGTGTGCAAATCTAAACTTTCCTTTGGTTGTATTGTCCGTATAGGGTGCTATTGGATTAGATTATCATTGGAAGAGATAGGGAAAAGTTATAATGTTCATTTGACACTAATTTGAAGGTTTAATCAATCCATTTTGTGTATATATTGTTGATTGTCCTGAATTCTGCCATTTTGACAGTTTTGTGAAGGTTTTGAGGGTCACAATGATAAATTGACCCAATCCACCTTATGTACTTATTGTTTCTCATGGAATGGGTCTTTAAAAATGTATCATAGCCTCTCATATTGGTTTGGATGCAGGGATGAATGAAATAAAGGAGTAGTGATCACAAATTGTTGGAAAGTTGTCATTTGAGGAGTGCATACCCGGTGCCATGTGTAGTTCTAAGTGTTTTAATTGAACAAGGGTATAATTTTATGTTGGATTATGTCTATCCATATTCATTAGATGGTTTTTGACCTTTTGGTTGGGTCTCAAATTGTTTGGAAGTGAGATTTTGAGGAAGCCCTAGGTTTTGGGTCCTAAAAGCGAGGGTTTGGTTTTTAGATGAGTAGATGAGAATTGAACCACTTAATGTTAGGTCCCAGAGGCAACTGAGAGGGGGGGGGGGGGGGGGTTGAATCAGTTGTCCAATAAATTTCAAACCAAAACTAAATTAACCAAAATTAATGCTTAATACCGGTAAACCAAACTTTAATGTTGGTAGACAATTTAACAGTTAATTGCAGTACAGGTAAAGTTTAATGCATGAAATAGAAAGACAAATAATAAACACAACACATAACATAGTTATTTGTATATGGAAACCCTATAAAGGGAAAAACCATTGTGGGAAACCTTACCCACAATCAGATGATACTACTGTAGATAGTATGTGTGTACAATATGGAGTCTGCACATGCAGAAAGACCAACTGCCTAGAGCTCACTCCCCATTCACAAAATGGGAGTCACACTGACTATAATTGGATGGTTAAATCCAATGATAATGTACTTCTCAAAATAGCATCTTCATACGTTGGATTCAGTACCGGTTAAGCTCTGATTTGCTGTCTTCAAACCTTCCTTCAATCTTGAATGATGTCTGCATGTATAGCTATGATTATATTAGCATATACCTTATTACAATCCTTTTCCACTACTACCATATAATCTCATAAATGAGATCTTACATATATACCAAAACCTAAGACCAAATGTGTAGGTCAACTCAATAAGATATTGCAATAAAATCAATTACAAATAAATCAATATGCGATGCATGATGTCGACTCAATGCATTTACAATAATAATAAATCATCTTCATGACGTGTCGTTCTGATCTGGAATAAATATTCTTGCCGGTGCATATCCTAGACGTATTTGCCAGTAACAACAAATATGCAAACCCGATTAGATCAATAATCAAATCACCAAGAACAAGTGTCCAAACAATGTCTTTGACATAACCAAGTAATCTCCAGATGATAAAAGATCATCCTCAATGTTAGTGAACAATATAATCCTGACGGTGAACATAACCAAAGATCTCCAAGAGTTTCTCAAGTGTTGACAAGTGTTGACATCAATGACAAAACCATATCAACATATCCAAAATACCAACACTTAAAACATTTAAAATTTATTTATTTTAAATCTATATCAAGAATATTTTTGGGTTTGGGTTTGACGAGTGAAGTATTTGATAGTGTTTCTTTGTAAAAGTGGCCTACTTGGCCTAGTTTCATGCATAGTAGGGTATTGGTTCTTGCAGCTGGTACAAAGAACCTATACCTAGTTTTGGATTATGTTGTGTAACTTGAAAAAGGGTATTTGGATATGCAATTTTTTTTCCAAGTGTTTTTGGAAAGTTTTGAGTTATTGTTTAACTACCCGATTTGGAGGGCTGGTAGGAATAAGCCTCCTAAGTGTAGTTTTGTGTATTGGGAAATGAACCTGTCAACTTGGGAATGTGAAACCTTGTTTCATGATGTCATAGTTCTGTTAAACCCCTGAGTTATGTTTGGTTAATCCATTGAAGTTGAAAACCACATTCGAGTGGTTGGGTGATGCCTTGAGAGTGCATTGAGACAAGGTGTGAAAATGTGAGAAACCTAGAACTGGATGATTGGAGTTTGATTCTCTTCAGGTAAATTAAGTGTGATTAGAAGAAGGCACAAGGTTTTGCATTATATTTTTATTAGAGCAACAAGTAGGTCCTTGAGGAAATAGTGAGTGGTTTCTTGTGTGGAAGAGTTAATGGTTGGAGATAGATTGTGAAGATGCCTCCTATGAACCAAATTGCTAGGAAGAATAAAAAATTGAGAGAAGAATTAGAGTAAAGAGAAAGAGATTTGAGGGAGAGAAAAGAATAGTTTACTGCAAGGGAAAGAGAACTAAGATAGGTAAGGAGAGAGAATGCATCAATCTTGGCAAGATTGGAAGCATTGGAGAGGAACCCTATAGGGGATAAGTAGAACGAACTAGAAGGAGGTATAGAAACAAACAAAAAATCAACATGGAGGGGATGAAGAAGAACTAGATGCTAATGAGAGGAAGATGGTGAGATTGTTGAAGGCAGTCCAAGGTGGTGGAACCAAGACAACTAGAGTTACCTATCTATCATGGGAAGATGGATAGTGAAGAGGTGTTAGGGTGGATAGATGCCCTAGAGAATTTATTTGAGTATGAGGAGATGAATTAGGAGAAGAAGGTCAATTTTTCTAAAACAAAGTTGAGGGGTATTGCTTTGACATGGTGGACTAGTGAGTAGGTAGAGAGAGTGGCTAGAGTAGGAACAAAGGTTACCTCTCCGAGTAGAATGGCAGCCATGATAAATAATCAGTTTCTCCCATTATATTATGCAATTAAAACTAAGAGGCTGAGACAAAACTTGAAATAGCAGGACCTAGATGTGATGACATACACTAAGAAATTATACAAGTTGAGTATTAGAGGTGGATTCAAAGATGAAGAGGAAAATCTAGCAAGATACTTGAATGGGCTTAGGTATAACTTGCAAGATGAAATTGGTTTGAGTATACCAAAGACACTTGGAGAGAGTTTTTAGGTGGTTATAAGGGCTGAAGAAAAGGTAAAGAGGAAGAAAGAGAGGCAAGGAGGAAGTAGCAGATGTGGTGCAAATAGAGGAAGGGTCGGAAGACCTAACAATGAACAACAAGGACAAGGCAGCAATGACAAGGGAAAGGAGTCATTTTCTGATCAAAGAGTGGAGGCAGATTTGGATCAAGTAGAGGATCATGAGTGTTTATGGGCAGGTGTTTTACGTGCAATGAGGTTGGGCACCCTTCTTTCAAGTTTCCAATGAGTGAAAAAGGTAGCAAGAAGGTTGAGAAAAGAGTTCAGTTAGCACAAGGGGAAGAACAACCAGAAGAAGCAAGATTTGGTAATGTTGATCCAGTACGTGAAGGTGACTTTTTGATGTTTAGATGGGGTCAAATGCAGCAGCAAGTGCAACCACGGGTATCCATCCTCAGAACTCAATGTCTAAGCCACGGTAAGGTGTGTAAGATGGTAATAGATCCAGGTTCTCATGATAACTTGGTTTCTCAAGAGATGGTGGACAAGTTGCAATTGGAAAGACTACCTCATCCACATCCTTACAAAGCTTCTTGGGTAAGTGATAAACAATTTCTTGTTGTTAGAGAGAAAGCATTTGTTGACTTTTTAATTGGTGGCTACCATGATAGAGTTTGTGTGATATAGTACCCGTGGATTGTTACCACATATTGTTAGGAAGGCCATAGCAGTATTCTAGAAGGACAATACATGATGGTTTAAAGAATACTTATACTATTAGGAAGCATGGAAAAACCTTTTTGTTAAACCTTTTGCAGGATGGTACCACTTTT
Source organism: Cryptomeria japonica (assembly GCF_030272615.1). Lineage (NCBI taxonomy): Eukaryota > Viridiplantae > Streptophyta > Pinopsida > Cupressales > Cupressaceae > Cryptomeria > Cryptomeria japonica. The sequence goes on from NC_081414.1 coordinate 142,396,876, forward strand.
CAATTAAGGATTATCTTCATGGGGAAAGAGTTGTTGCATGAAAATGTTCCCAGGGAAGAAGGAACTAAGGGTAATGAGACGTTGGTTGTGAAACAATTGGATGAGCAGCAGGTTGGTAGTTGTAGCAGCAGTGTATCAAGTCTGAGACATGACATTTCTTAATTTATGCATGATAGTGTAATGATTGGGGTAGTGAGATGTCCTTTGGTTGGTGAGTTGAATAATGGAGAAAGTTCTCTAGTTCCTAGTAGAGAGTGCAGTCCCTTAAGTTTAAAGAAACTAGTTGATATGGGTGGAGGACAGTTAAGCTATGACTCTGGAGGACAGAGATCAGATGTTACATTTTTAAAATGTAATGCTATACAATATTTTGATGGAGGTTGCAGGTGGAAGAGAGATACCCGAACTCATGATGAGTTGTTATTGCAACAAATGCGTGATGGAGTTGGCACAAATGCTTCTTGCTATCAACAAGGCTATAGAAGACCATCAAGAAGAATGCATGGATTCAAAGGAAGACCCTTGTTCAGTACATTCTCTTGTGACAAGATTATTTTTATGGGGAGGGAGTATGGTGCAGGAGCACCTAAGGGTCCAAGGAGACCTCTAATACAAATGAGTCGTGATAGGTTTCTTTGAATGTAATAGGGCCATTAATGACCTAAAACAATGTAATAATGCCTTTCAAGGTCAAGTTATGTAATGGTTGAGTCAAGTTGGGTCAAGTTGTCTAACTGAGTCATTAATGGTCAAATGGTGCCATATGGGCATATTATGTAATAATTGCCAAGAAGGAATATTAGGTGTGAATTCTGGGTTCATAAAGTATTTTAAATGTGTTCAAGACATTAGGTTAATTTTATTGATGCCATAAGGTCAAAATGTCCAAATTTGTCAAGTTTAACAAATTAAAATTTGAACTCCAACGGTTAGTTCGTTCAAATAGTAGTTAGGGAGGTTGTTTGAGGTTTTGGGAGCTCAAATGAGTTTAAAAACCTCATTCTCACATATGGAAGAGGTTTTTGAAGGTTATATATGGATGTTGATGTTGGTTGGACGTTGGCATATGTAAAGACAATCATTTTGCAATAAAACATACACAGTTCCCAATATTTTGTGTGCAAATATGAACTTTCCTTTGGTTGTACAATCCCTACAGGGTGCTATTGGATTGGATTATCATTGGCAGGGATAGGGTAATGTTATAATGTTAATTTGACACTAATTTGAAGGTTTAATCAATCCATTTTGTGTATATATTGTTGACTATCCTGAATTCTGCCATTTTGACAATTTTGTGAAGGTTTTGAGGGTCACAATGATAAATTGACCTATTCCACCTTATGTACTTCCTTTTTATCATGGAATGGGTCTTGAAAAATTTATCATAGCCTCTGATATTGGTTTGGATGTAGGGAAGAATGAAATGAAGGAGTGGTGATCACAAGTTGTTGGAAAGTTGTCATTTGAGGAGTGCATACTTGGTGCCATGTATAGGTTTGAGTGTTTTAATTGAACAAGGGTATCATTTTATGTTTGATTATTTATATACATGTTTATTATATGGTTTTTGACCTTTTTGTTGGGTCTAGAAGTGTTTGGAAGATGGATTTTGAGGAAGCCTTGGGTTTTGGGTCCTAAAAGTGAGGGTTTGGTGTTTGGATGAGTAGATGAGCATGGAACCACTTAAACCCTTTAAAATTTATTGATTTACATCCTATATCAAGACTATTTTTGGTTTTTGGGTTGAGGAGTGAAGTATTTGATAGGGTTTATTTGTAAAAGTGGCATAATTTTCCTAGTTTGATGCATAGAAGGGTATTCATTGTTGCAGTTGGTCAAAAGAACCTATACTTGCTTTTGGATTATGTTGTGTAAATTTGAAAAGGGTTTTTGTATATGCAATTATTTTTCCAAGTGTTTTGGGAAATTTTTGAGTTATTTTTGAATTACCCAATTTGGAGGGCTAGTAGGAATAAGCCTCCTAAGTGCAGTTTTGTGTATTGGGAAGTGAACTGGTCAACTTGGGCATTTGGAACCTTGTTACAAGGTTTCATATGTGTGTTAAACCCCCGATTTATGTTTGGTTAAGCCATTGAAGTTGAAAATCCCATTCGAGTGGTTGGTTGATGCCTTGAGAGTGTATTGAGCCAAGGTGTGAAAGTGTGAGAAACCTAGTGTCAAGGATGATTGGAATTTGATTCTCTTCAGGTCAATTGAGTGTGATTATAAGAATTCACAAGGATTTGCATAAAAAACCCACAACATTATCTCTTAACTCATTTACCAACAAACATATTTTTCTCAATGCATCTACTACCTTTTTGGATCCAACACTTATATTCTTAAAAAAAGAAAAAAATTGCAAGAAATCCACCCATTTCATATGCCTCTAGTTCATCTTACCTTAACTATTTATCTATTGTATGACATGTTGTTCTATTTACAACACAAATTCTTTTGACTTCCAATAATACCCCCTCTACTTTAGGGCATATGCTATAGAATGTAACTCCTGGTCATACACAAAGTATTTCTTCTTTGCTTCATTTAATTTCTCATTGATGTAGGAAAACATGCATTCCTTCTTGACTTAACTCGTACCCAATTGCAATACCACTACCTACATAGTCCACATATAACACTTTGCCAATGCATGGAAATTATAACATAGGCTACTTAATTACCTTTTTCTTCCAATATATAGAGGAGTTATTTATTGTAGCTATCTAATGAAACTCTCTTTTATTACCCTTCATATTTTTTTATGATTGATGAACATATTTCACTAAAATTTATAATTAACCTTTTCTAGAAGCTCACCAAGCCATGGAAAATTATAGCTTCAAACATGCTCTTGGGTGAAGGACAATCTACAATTACATTAAAATTCTTGAAATCCATCTTTAATACATGCTCAAAACACTACAAAACCTAAATACACAAGCTTAGATTTCATGTTCAAAACTCCACTTCTTCAAGCTGAAAAGTAACTTTTCTTCCTTTAACCTCTACAAAACTATCTTAGTATGTATTAGATAATCTTCCTTAGATTTACTAAAAAATAAGATAAGATCTAAACAAATATAACAAAATTTCCAAGGAAAGGTTTTAGCACCTTGTTCATGAATTTCATGAAGGTGTTAGGTGCATTTGTCAACCCAAAAGGAATTACTACCTATGCATACAATATTTCCTTGTTTATGAACATCATTTCCATTAATCACCATCTCTAATTATAAATTTAGGATATACACTTGTCAAATAAATTTTAGTTAAGTACCTCACTCAATTCAAATATTCCTTTATGTCATCCATTTGAGGAAATGGGAACATGTAGTTAATGGTTATCTTATTGATTACTCTAAAATTTGTGTACATTATCCCCTCTCCATCCTTCTTTGGTGATATTATAGTAGGTATAATACATGGACTAAGACGAACAAATAATCTCTCTAATTAGTCCCAAGTACAATAGTTATTTTATCTATTGGTTCACTTATTCATTCTCCATGGTTATCATTCTTTATGGCATCTTATTCGGTAAGCCTAAACTTGATATCAATGATATGCAATGGTTGATACACCTAATTAGAGGTAAGACATGAAGAAAATACTTCATCAAAATCTTTATTCAATTAATCTAAAAAAATTTGGACTTCAATGGGAATCTCTTTTCCTCTTTCTACTATCCCAACTATTATCAATTTACATAAGAAAGAAAAACATGCCTTATAATTTTTTACATTCTTCAGGAACTATTTCTTATTCACTAGATAAATCCTATTGGTTTTTCAACCTTCCCATCTTTGTCCTATTAGGATTCTGTTAGTCCCAACCGGTATTGAGAGTGGAGGGGTGAATCAACACTTTATCAATATTTCACAATTAAAACTTTTAACTCAAATCTCCACTAACTTAATATTCATCAATATACATAATTACTACAAAAGAATATGCATGCATGAAAAGATATACAGTGACACCAAGATTTATCTCGTGTAAACCCAAATGGGAGAAAACAACGGTGTGAGTAGGAGCTCACAAAAATTTGTACTCTTCTAGAGTACGCCCAGTGAGGAGCCATCCCTGTTAGGAGATTACAAAGACACTGTTAGGTGCCACCCAGTTAAGGGATTTTGTTTAAGGCCTGTTAGTGCCTTTACCCTGTTAAAGGTAGCCTGGTTAAAGGACTTAAGAACATCAATTAAGATGTCACCCAGTTAAGGGATTTTACAAAGGGACCTGTTAAAGTCCACCTGGTTAAGGGATTTAAGTTGCAATGGTTAGAAAGCAATAGAACGATGATCTGTTCAATTATCTATTGATAGATTTATCAGATCACAATGAGAATCATACTCTATCAACACTGGCTATGTCTGCTCTGCACAACACCAGATTTCTTCTTATATCTTCAGCTTTGCACTCTGTCGATCCTCTGACCTTCGAATCTGCACTTTGCTAGTCCTTTGTCCCTCGGCTCTGCACTCTATCGGTCCCTTGTCCCTCAGCTCTGCACTTTGTCAGTCCCTTGTCCCTCAACTCTACACTCTGTCGATCTACCTCATATAGTCTCTGATCTGATAAATATTTCTAGCAATTCATCTTACTCTACTCTTCAATTTGGATCACCTTCTACAGGATCTTCTTTTTGCAAATTTCACAATCAAGAATTTTTGAATGAACTCAAAAATACTTTATACATTTTCTTTTGTCACCTTCAGGTGTTTCCTTGATCAAAGCAATCAAAGATTTTAGAGGATTTCAAATTCAAAATCTCCCACTCTTTCTCTGCGTGCCCTGCAATAATTCCTCCAACTATTCAACTAATTCGGCCACCACATCCCCCAAAAATAGTGACTTCTGGGTCGAGTTCAGTCATTTAAATGTGAACCAGAAAGTCTGCAAGTAATCATGGCTTGACTGCATGATAACTGAAATTGACTTCACCAACTTTTAGTCTCGCATAGACACAAGATCACCAACTCACCTTTTTCCATCGTAACTAAATAACTGATCACCGCTATGAGATTTATGGTGATCACCTATCTTCTTTCTGCCTTACCGGTGTACTGGTATACCACTGCGCTCTATATTATTGGTTCATCCTTTGATTGTTGGTTTGTTGTGCTAGCATCAAGTCTCTTTCCTTGTTTACCGATGAGGTTCCGACTTGCATACAACCTCAACTCTTCTTTCCTAAGTCACCTTTTGTGACTTCATCATCATCAGAATGACAAACCTGAAGATCTGATCTCAACACTGATCTTCTTGAGTGACAAACTGGTTGGCTTAGTCTGTCTTCCCTTGAGCTGATTGAAATTTGGTCATCTATTTCTAATGTTGTTTCCATGTGTTTACAAGTCATCACCTTTCTACTGAGATACACCACTCCATCGATACCACGTCACTGGTCAGTGTTAGACATCAATGACAAATCTTAGCTTATATACTAGTTCTCTAGATTGATCTATTTTGTCAATGCCAACAATCTCCTCCTCTGGCATTGATGGCAACCTTTTAGAATCTGTCTTATTAGTTGAATGTAATTTCTTCATTTCTTTCTTTATTTTTGTACCGGTAATTACTTTTTCTCTGAGTAATGAATATCTCCCCCTAACACTATTAATACTCTATTTCAGCAACTTTAGCTCAATCACTACTTACCAATGCTTAAACACTATAATCATATCTCCCCCTTTGACAACAATTCCAAAGATGCATTTCACTACACTTACAAGACTGCTCCCCCTAACTAGAGTATTCCACACTTATCAATTTAGTCTTAGAATATTTTTTTTAAAGAAATCATACCAGATTGATATAGAGCCCTTTTTACTTACTTTACTGCAAGTAGGGGCATCACCCCCAACTTACCTCTAAATATTCAAAGGTATCCTTCTGTAGTGGCTTGATGGAGATATCAACCACCTACTCTTTTGTTGGTATATACTCCAACATCACTTCCTTTTCTTTAACTTGTTCCCTTAGATAGTGATATTTAATAGCTATATGCTTTATCTTGGAATGCATCACTGGATTCTTGGATATGTCGATGGCATTGGTGTTGTCACAATGAATCACTACCCATCCAGTCACCTTCTCTTGGATACCTTCAAACAATTGTTTGATCCAAACTATTTGTGTGCAATTGATTGCAACAGCTACACACTCAACCTCAGTTGTGGATTGAGATATGCAATTTTGTTTCTTGCTTGTCCAAGATACAATCCTATCTCCAAGAAAGAATGCACCTCCACTAGTGCTCTTTTTGTCATCAATGTTCCCTGCCCAATCTGAATCAGTGAAGACACTTAAACTGAAGTCTCCCTTATGTAAATACTAGAGACCATACTTATCAGTCCCTTTTAGGTATCTAAATATTCTCTTGACTGCCACCAAATGAGTCTCTTTCAGATTTGCAGAAAATCTGGCAACCAATCCAACAGGTTGTGCTATGTTCAGTCTATTGTGTACTGCATATTGCAACTTACTGATCATGGACCGATAAAGTGTCTCATCCACTTCATGAGCCTCATCATATTTAGAGATCTTGCAACCTGTAACCATTGGAGTTCCAACAAGTTTGCAATCTTCCATTCCAAAAGTTTTTAGAATTTCCCTTATGTACTTGGTCTGGCTGATGAATATGCCATTCTTTAGCTGTGAGACTTGCAGGCCGATGAAATTTTTTATCTCACCCATCATGGACATCTCAAATTCTTCCTTCATTTTTTCTATAAAACCTCTGCTCATCTCATCATCTCCTCCAAAGATGATGTCATCTACAAAGATTTCAGATATTATATGTTTTCTTTCTTCTTTGGTCTTAAGATATAGGTTATTGTTATCACTGGTTCTCTTGAACCCTATTCTTAATAGATATGAGTGCAGCCTCTCATACCAAGCTCTTGGTGCTTGTTTTAGTCCATATAGATCCTTCTGCAACCTTCATACCATATTTCTTCCATCTTTAGATGCAAACCCTTCTGGTTGATCTATGTATACTTCTTCCTCTAGCACACTGTTCAAGAATGTCGATTTGACATCCATTTGGTAAACTTTAAAAATTTTGTAAGCAACATAGGCCAACAAAATTCTTACCCCTTCTAGCTTGGCCATCGATGCAAAGGTTTCTCCATAGTCCAAACCTTCTTCCTAAGCATAATCTTGCTTTGTTTCTTATCACTTTACTAGTTTCATCCATTATGTTTATAAACACCCATTTAGTGCCTATCACATTTTTGTTTTTCGGTCTCGGCACTAGAGTCCACATTTCATTTTTCTCAATCTACCCCAGTTCTTCTTCCATGGCTTTGATCTAGTCATCATCTTTTAGAGACTCCTTTTCTATTTTGGGCTCAATTATGGAGAGAAGACATGCATTCTCTCTTGCTCTTCTTCTCATTAGTACTCCTGCATCTTTGTCACCAATGATATTTTTCAGCAGAGTGATTGTTTTTGACATAATTTTCTAATACTGGTTCATTTCTTGGAGCTTCTTATACTGGTTGTGCAGGTTCTACTTCACAAGCTTCTTAATTTGTCACTTCAACAGGATCCTCTTCAGCCGGTTCCACCAATATAGTGTACTCGAACCCTTTATAGTCCTCTGGTTGACTCTTGCTATCTTGTTCATTTTACTCATCTACTCTGAAATTTTCACTCTCTACAATCTTACCGGTCCTTTTGTTCAAACACCGGTATGCCTTACTCTTTATGGAGTAACCTAAGAAGGTTCCTTCATCACTCTTGGGATCAAATTTTCTAGAGTACTCATCCCTCTTGATATAGCACCTACTTCCAAATACTTCAAAATAATAGACATTAGGTGAGTATCGACATCATAATTCATAGGGTTTTATTTGTCACTTTCTTTACCTGTATCTGGTTCAAGGTGTACATAGTAGTGCTCACTAATTCTCTCCATAAAATGTGTGGAATATCCTTCTGTATCAACGTAGTCCTCACACAATCAATAGGATATCTATCTCATAATCCCCTATTCTTCATAGTAATTCATAAACTCTTGAGAGGTGAACTCTCCTCCTCTATCTAATCTTAGACATTTCAGATTCCTACCGATTCCTCTCTCTACTCGAGCCTTAAAGACTTTAAACATGTGAAAGGCTTCATATTTTTCCTTCAAGAGTACAACCCACATCATTCTTGAGAAGTCATCCACAAACAACATAAAATACCAGTCTCCATAGAAACTCTTGGTTCTCATAGGACTGCATAGGTATGTATGAACTAAGTCTAGCACATTTGTCAGATGAAAAAGATATCCTGCTGAAACTAGACCTGGTCAACTTTCCTAGTTGACACTCTTTACACATAAATTTTTTAGGTTTCATTATATTAGGCATACCTCTGATAGACTTCATCTTACTAATTTTTGCTATGCTATCAAAGTTAACATGACACAGTCTTTTGTGCCACAACCAACTGTCTTCTACCTTTTCCATTAGACAACTACCTATGGTGGTGTCTAGGTGAAACAAATTGCCTCTAGACTATTTACCCGTAGCAATCAGACTTCCTGATTTGTCATTTATCTTGCATATTCCTTCATTGAATTCTAACTGGTAACCCTTATTGTTAAGTTGTGCAACACTTATCAGACTATATTTTAGCCCTTCTACCCAATAAACATCTTCATAATTTGTTTTATCATTTAGGGATATAAATCCCTTACCTTTTACTGCACAAGGAGCATCATTTCTGAATCTCATAGTTCCTTGCTCCATTACAATCCTTAATGCTGAGGAATTTATTTCTATCACTGGTCATATGGTGAGTGCAACCACTATCAATTACCTAATCTCCACACTGGTATGAACTAGAAATCAGTGCCATATCACCTTCCTCTATGTTAACTTCCTTAACTACCACAAATGCAATTCCATCTCCATCAGATCCTTTTGATTCTTCATCGATGACTCCTTCTTGCTCTTGTCCTTATAGCTTCTAAAATTATCATTCCTATCTCAATCATTTCCAGGACATCTGGAATCAATATGACCTATCTTATTACAGGAGAAGCACTTTAAGGGTAATTTACCTTTATACTTTCCTTTTCCTCTTGGCAATCTTCTTGCCAATAGAGATTCAATCTCATCTTGTTCTTGTTCTTCAGATAACAGATTGTCACTTTCATGAGAGTGACCAATTCTTGTGGTAGAACTATTTCCAGTTTCTTTTCTTCTCCTTGTTGGTGCATGCATCATGGAAGCTTTGAAAGAAGCATCAGTCTTTGGTACACTGTTGTCATAGTTGCTCAGTTCAAAAGCAATCAACTTATCAATTAGTGAGTCAAGCAATACATTAACTCTTCCCAAGGATCTGAGTTCCTGGATTGTAGAAACCCTTATGGCATATTGTGGTAGCAAGGTTCTCAAGATTTTACTAACCACATCATCCTCTTCAAGCTTTCCTCCAACACTTTTAATGGAGTTTACTACATCCTTTATTCTTTTGCTATACTGCTCTATGTTTTCTCCTTCGTGCATTCTCATCTCATCATATTTTCCTCTCAAGCTGTCTACTTTAGCCTTTTGAACATGAGGATCTCCTCCATAGACTATCTTCATCTTATTCCACACATGAAAATTTGTTTTCAAATATTGAACCTCAATATACTCATTATTAGAAAGAGTGGTAACAATCAAATCCATAGCAGCAATATTGTCTTGCCTTTCCTTGATAAGATCTGGAGTGAGAACCCTTGAAGGTTCATTGTACTATGTGATTACATGATTCTAGTAATGTTCTCCTAGGGATCTTAGATAAAGCTGCATTCTTCTACACCATAAGGTGTAATTCTCCTTAGAGAACTTAGGACCCTCCTTTCGCATCATCTTGGATCTTTCCTTAAGTTGTTAAGCTTCTTTTGAATCTAAGGACCTGTGCTCTGATACCAATTGTTAGTCCAAACCAGTGCTGAGAGGGGAGGGGTGAATCAACACTTTATTGATCTATCACAATTAAAACTTTTAACTCAAATCTGCACTAACTTAATATTCATCAATATACATAATTACTGCAGAAGAATATGCATGCATGAAAAGATATACAATGACACCAAGATTTATCTCATGGAAAGCCAAATGGGAGAAAACCATGGTGTGAGTAGGAAATCACAAAATTTGTACTCTTTTGGAGTACGCCCAGTGAGGAGCCATCCTTGTGAGGAGATTAGAAAGACACTATTAGGTGCCACCTGGTTAAGGGATTTTCTTTAAGGCCTGTTAGTGCCTTTACCTTGTTAAAGGTAAACTAGTTAAAGGACTTAAGATCATCAATTAAAATGTCACCCGATCAAGGTATTTTACAAACGGACCTACTAAAGTCCACTCGGTTAAGGAATTTAAGTTGCAATGTGATAGGGAGGAAACCTAGTTTGCCATCAATTTGGTTTCTTTGATGGTTTGCTTCTATCCCTTTCCGGGTTTCAAGTCTACCCCTCTAGCCTTCTAAGGGCTTCCCTACCATTTGTTTCCTTATCTCACCTTCCTCAAGCTCACAAAGTGAGCTTGCTCACTAAATCCTTGTAGGGATTTAGCACACACACACATTCGCTCTCTTTTTGCAAAACCACCCATCTTGTTTGGTTACACAATGTCTCGTTTTCAGGCTTGTAGCCTTCTGGATCTTTTCCCAGTTCTCAGTAGTTTCCTTCCCCTGCAAGTTATCTCCTTCAAATTACTGATACCTAGTTGGACTATCACCAAGCTCCCCCAGGATCAATATGCAGAAATGGCGATTGCCATTTCCTAGTCTCTCTCAAATGAAAACCTACTATACATTTCTAGCTCTACTTGACAATATCCAAAGATCTTGTGGAGTTTCAAGTTAGAGCCATTTGATTATTGCAAATAGGGAACAAAAACTGAAAAAGGAAAGCTTTATTTACAGATCCTGAATTTATTCACGGGTTCAAACCAACAACTCACAAAACAGAGAAAGGAAACAATTACATTAACAACATACGTGAAACAAACATAAATGAAACTCTAACTGAAAACCAGAAAATGGACTTCTCTATTGCATTTCAGAAAAATAAAATCTGTTCTCTGAGGCAATCGACAAACACCGATCAATGATCCACGATCAAAGATCCATGATTAACCATTCACCTCTTACAGATGCCCGTTGGTTCTTTTTATACATACATCCTCTGTTTGGAACTCCTCCTATTGGACGAGATAAATCTCATTACCAACTGTTTCCATTTGCAACTGCACCAATGGTTTGAAATTTAACCATCAGATCTTCTTTGATCTCTTTCTGGGCTCCGCCACATGACACCCCCTAATTGGCTCTGGGGTCCCTTCCCTACCACCTTAGCATGACCTCACTAACTGCTTGAAATGAAGCTCTCTTATCGGGCCCCACCTTGGTCACCAAGTCGTGGAGGATAACCTTCGTGCATCTCACCATAGTGGTATAACAAAAATCATTCGATCATCCTGGACTTGCTCACTCATTAACTTGCATGAGTTGCTCTCTTGCCGGGTCCCACCACATGGTCACCAAGTCATGGGGAATAACTTTCATGCATCTCTCCATTGTGGTATAGAGACCGCTCTAGGATAATCCACGATCACCGTCTGAATATAGGTCAAGTTAATCATCAAGGAAACTTGAAACTACTCCTTCTGATACCCGATAATAATACTCCAAGCACTGATGACTTATCGAGTCATCAGGGTAAGTGTGAACCACTCCAAACTCTGGCAAACTCATCGGGGTAAGACTTGCTGGTTAGGGGTAGGTCTTGCTGATAAGATAAATTTAAAAACTTCAATTAAACAACCATACAAATGGACTAGAGCTAGTCCTTATGTATTTACATGACCACAGGAAGGTCTCACAAGCCAAAATTGGTTAAGGGCATTTCAACCCTTAGGTGCTCTTGCACCATACTCCCCCCAAAACAAAGAATTCAAGTGACTATGCTCAGCAGCAAGGAAAGATAAATTCATGACTTAACAAAGCCTGATTCAGGGACCCAGGTTGCTTCAAAATTAGGTTTATGCATCCACTTAACCAAATGTTCTATGTAGACTTGTTGTCTAGTCTTCTTGAGAATGTGGGAATCCAACACTTTCTTAGCCGGAGGAATGGAAGGAGAAAGTAATTTCAAGTTGGCAAGTGACTGTTGAACATCTGAAACTCACGCATCCTCCTTAGGCCATTGTCCCTTGTAGACAACCAAATCTGTGACATTGAAAATGGGAGACAAAGCAACATCAGATGGCAAATCAATCTTATAGGCATTAGAGCCATACTTGGCTAAAAATTTACAAGAGCCTATTCTCCTCATTTGTAGCTTGCTGGGAACCCCTTTCTGAAGTCGAGTCTTGTTCAAATATACCATCACCAAATCTCCAACTAAAATTTGCACATCTCTCCGTGTGGTATCAACTCGGGCTTTAACTTTTTGTGAAGAATCTTGGAGAGCTCTCCTGACTTGGTCATGAACCTCCTTCATAGATTGAGCAACATCATCAGCTTGACCACTTTTGTGTGATAGATTACTAAAATCTTGTAATTCCATAACACCTCGTGGGTGCATACCATACACTGTCTCAAAAGGACTCTTCCCAGTAGATCTATTGAGACTGTCATTGTAGGCAAGCTCCGCCTAGTGAAGAAACTGATCCCAACTCTGTCCATATTCTTTTGTCAAACACCTTAAAAGGTTTCCAAGTGTCCTATTGACTACCTCTATTTGACCATCTATTTGGGGATGGTAGGCTGAACCAAAAGACAAGTTAGTTCTCAGTCTTTTCCAAAGAGTTTTCCAAAAATGTCCAAGTAATTTGACATCTCTATCTAAAACAATACTAACTGACAAACCATGGATTCTTATAACCTCTTTGAAAAACAAGTGTGCAATGTGACTAGCATCATGTGTAGTTTTACAAGGAACAAAATGTGTCATCTTACTGAATCTGTCAACAACAACAAAAGTGCTATCACAACCAAGCTTTGTTTTGGGTAATCCAACCACAAAATCCATACTGACACATTCCCATGGGATAGTAGGAATAGGTAATGGATGATAAAGACCAGCATTAGTAGTTGTCCCTTTAGCTTTCTGACAAACCATACATTGCTTAACATACCTTTTGATATCCCTCTGCATTTTGGGCCAATAGTAGGACCTTTGAACAAGTTCCAATGTCTTATTAAGGCCAAAATAACCACTCAAACATCCATTGTGCTTTTATTTGATTAGATTTTCCCTCATCAATCCTTTGGGAACACAAAGTTGCCCACCTTTAAACAACAAACCATTTTGCAAAGTAAAGTAAGCATATTCACTATGAAAGTGATTCCGAAAATCTTCATCATTGGGATACAAATCCTTGAAGTAATCAACTCCAATACTTTGAATCTACACTTCTTGCACTATTAGTAGCCTTCTACTTAAAGCATCTGCTACTTTATTACACTGTCCTTTCTTATGCTTAATATTAAAAGTATATGACTGCAAATACTCAACCCATTTAACGTTCCTATGACTCAACTTATCTTGTGAATTCATTAAACTTAAAGCTTGATTATCTGTGTAAACAACAAACTCCTTAGGTAACAAGTAGTGCCTCAACTTCCTAAGAGCTTGGACAAGAGAATACAGCTTGAGATCATAGGATGAATACTTCTTCTTGGCACCATTGATCTTCTCACTTAAAAAAGCTACAGGTCTATTCTCTTGGCTCAAAACAACACCAACTGCTATATTACTTGCATCACATTCAATTATGAACAACTTGTCAAAACTAGGAAGAATGAGTACTGGATGTGTAGCTACCTTTTGTTTCAAAAGTTCAAACCCTTTGTTAGCTGCATTGTGTTGTTCACCAAATCTGATTAACCCAAGTTCACCTGTAATCCTTCTATGAAATGGCCAATTTTAGTCTATGAAACACATTAGGACTTGTACAACATAACATAGGAGCCTATTTGATCCTCCTACACTTTAGGTTATGCTAGACCTAGTGGGGGATACCCTTTTGATGCATTGAATACAACTGTTATAGACATATGGTAGCATCAAACAATAAGCAGATAGATCATTCCACAAACCCAACCAATTAGAAACACACTACAGACTGGCTAAATCTGTATAAACCATAGATGAAACAGAGCTTGGAATGAAAAGAACACAACCCCTAAACACAAAGGGAAATAGATTTTCTTTAAATGTATAAATCTGAAACTATCCCCAAATCTTTCAAAGACCAGTGCCTTTTTCATTGGGAAACAGAGTCACACACAGAACTGTAAATGTGTATCCTAGCTACAAATTTGTTTTCCTTAAACAATATTCCTGCATCAATGCCTTATACCAATGCATTACTTGATTCATCCACAAAATTATTAGATCTGGGACACATATTCCATTTATTCATGACTTATTATAGAATTTAAAACCTTCATTGAAGTATACCTACAAACAATCACACAATCTCCTTGAAATTGACAAATTCCATCCTCCTTGAGGATTCAATTTATAACAATGAAATACATGCCTAGAGACAATATTGTGTTGAATTTACTCATTCCTCACACAAGTAAGACCTGCAACTAGAAATCCATCTACAATACTGCAATGTAACCTCTATACCCTGAAAAGATCCATAGAATTTTACAAATTTGGGTCAATAAATTCAGAATTGGAAGCCATGAAATCTAGAGCAATTCCTCCAAAATTCTGGAACCCTTACAATTGAGAAGAAATGGGAATAAGAAGAGAAGGGAAAAAGATTCGGTATGCATAACACACTGCCAAGTGTCCCCTTTCTCCAACTGAATATTTTCCTTTCTCCTTCCTGTGGAAAATTCTCCCAAAACATCTCATATTTGTTGAAACAAACTTCATGAGTGGATTCCATATTCCAAAAGCTTTCCGGTGATATATAATACTTGCATATTTGGCCAAAAAACACCCCTCAGGCGAATTAATCTCTCAATGCACCTTTGTCATTTAAATTTTTTAATTTCTTATATAGTTGGAACTATATATTTAATTTTAATTTTTTAAAGATTTCCTGGCCTGACGCCGTGCCACATGGCAACCTGCGATTCACTGATGGGGTCCACTAGGATGACACCTCACTGATTCACCACTTGGACTGCCACATCACCGCCACCTGTATGCCACTAGACTGCTTCGTCATTGCCACCTATACGCCATGTCAGCGAGACTCGCGAGCTCACCTACCACTTGGACCTGCCACATCACCTTTCACCATTTCGTGGAGGGTAACAGGCATGCATCTTTAGATAACGAAACCACGCCAACCGTCAGATCTTGATGAACCTGCAAGATCTTTAATCCTTTCGCCGCTTCACGATGGTTAACGGGAAAGCACCTCCACTTCGTGAAACTGCGCGCACCGTCCGATCTCCTCAACTTGCTCACTTGTTAATCTGCTCTTTCTCTGCAAAACTTGCCTACCTCAGGATTTGTGCCCACGTGGGTCCACCTGGTCGCCACTTGGCCTCCTTGGTCTCCTCCGGAAATGTGCCTGCATGCATGGGGTCCACCTAGGCGCCCAACCGACACCATCCATTAAAATCCTTTGAGCTTTGACATTATACCAGTGTGGAGCTTTGTATTTAAATACAAAAAGATCCCCCTCCATAGTCAATGTGGGATATATGATTCTGCCCATAAATGTATTTTCTGAAGGTTTTACCTGAGCCTTAGTCTACAAATATGCATTTGTTTGGTATTTTAATGTCCTTTCTCTGCACCAAACGTAGGCCTTGGGCTTTAAACAAGACACTCATGCATTTTTGCTGAAGTTTTCTATCTATTTCAACAACTATAATTCTTACACAGAGAGGATTCTGATAAAGGTTATGAATTTAAACTTTACACCTGCTATTTTGCATTTGGTTGAAATCTTCTTTAATACCCTTTAAATCCACACAGAGGGAGGAGCTAATCCCGCTGATTGCATTCGCTGAAAATCTCATGTGCAGGGAGGAGCTAGGTGCTTTGCCTGGTAATTGAATTTGTTTGAAACTTTCATGTGCCCTCCTCCATTTCCATGTTGCAAGGAAGATTGGCTTAATTCTAATTGCATTTGCTATAGTTTTTGAATGCTTTTTCAACAACATTCTCCATTTCCAATGTAGGGGAGGATGAATGGTGGTGGCTTCCAATTGAATTTGCAGAAAGTTAAAATGGTAACCACACCACACACCTATTTGGTAATATACTGGTCAATTGCACTGCTTAGGAGTTCTTTAAAATCATTTACAGCTCACGTGGGAGGCAGTTTGAGGATTTGGTTTTGAACCTGTCACATGGGAGGGGGTTTGCTGGTAGAGTTTCTTATCCTTCAACACCACGTGGGATGGGAAAAGGCAATAAACCTGCCAAATGTATTTGCTTCAAGTTTAATGCTCTTTCATTTGCCTCTCCATTGCATTTTGTTGAAACTTCATTGAATGCCCCTCCATTTTCTACTGGCATGTGAAGGGAGAATTGGGCATTAAGCCTAGCAAATGCACTTGCTGGAAATTTCTGAATCTTCCATTTGCCACATTTCATTTGCTTTTAAAACTTAATTTATTGCCTATTGAATTTGGTTTAAACGCTCACCAATTGCATTGCTTGAATTTATTAAAAACCTTTCCCAATAGCCACCTTTGACTTATGCCAAAAGCATTTGTTGCTACTTTCTAATGTCTTTTCAACCTCCACGTTCCTCACACATAGCAGGGAGGACATTAATAAAGTTTTGGAATTTGGAACTTCACCTTGCAATTGAAATTCTGAAGTTTTTATCGCTAGCCAAAGGAAAACCATAAAGTTCCATAAAAACCTCTTAGTTATATGCCCACATAATGAAACGAAATCATCTCTTAATAAACCAATTTGACAAATCTATGCATTCGAGCTGGTATTGATATGCATTACTGTGAATTAAGACCACTTCACCATAAAATTAATACACCGACATGAGCCAGGTCGGGCCCCAAAGTGGGTCTGACAAAAACAAAATTCGTTTCCATGTAATTGACCTTCGAAATGCCTCACGAACATTAAACATACCTCTAGAAATGATCGATGCTATTTTCGGATCATCAAACTGAGTTTTATGACTTTCAGGCGCTTGCGCCACATTTTCGCATTTAATCGCAAAGATATAATTTTCAAACTGGTCAAAACACCTTTCTGGACCTTGCAAACTGACAGGAGTGTACTCTGATATATAAACATGAACTCTACCAAATGGTTTCTTAAGATGAATCCCGAGTGAAGAAATATTAATGGTCAAAGATGACCAAATGGCTTTGTCGACACTACGGACCTGATGAAGTCAATGCGCAGGCAACTCATGATGCCTTTCTTAAAAATATCAAATGATCTCCGTAGACCCTCAAATATGAGGCATAGGTACCTTGAAGTATATATAAAATCTTATAATACTCAGTTTGACCAAAAGGATGACTGGGTGCAAATGGTGTGCTCATGAAAATAGCCACTTTAACTGATATAGCAATGAAAGTACGAAATACTGAAAAAGATGGCTCAAGAAATCCTTTTGAAAACCGATCAAACGGATTGGCAGGAGCTTGAAATTGGAAACATTGCTTGTCATTTATATCAACAATATCCCAGAATAAACATTCTGACATGAAATTCGCCGAGGCATCTTTTACAAATGTGCAAAGCAAGGCTCCGACTAAGGATAAAACAGGGACTTCTCAAACAACACAAACTGCAAACGAATTGAGCTTACCAAATAGAGCAAATGGATTCATAGGCACTTGAAATTTGGCATGCTAACTCACATTTATGCATAGAATTCAATCCACTTTGAATTTCAACATGATGATCAACAGGGCAAAAGTTATAGGAGATCAAAGTAGGCTACTCAATAAAATATGCATTTGCACCTAACATGCACTTTCAGCTCACCCCTTGAAATGGGTACCTAATAAATTGATCCATACTAAATTCTGAAAGCTGTAACACACTGCATAGGTAAAATGAAAGGTGTAGGACACACTTCCCAAGCCTTACCCTTTGAAAATTAACTGGCTCCATTTTATCCTCTCTCTACTAGGCCATTCAAATTGACTCATTTTATGATCACTTGGAAATGCAGAGAATTTTTTTGAAATGGGCCTCTAAACTTGACTCAAATTTAATGAGCCCCAACAATGGCTTTGACTGGGGATGGTTGATTGCAAGATCAACACAAGAATTCAGAATGTATGGTAAAGCAAACCACTAAAAATGGATCTTTCTCTTCTCTTCTCTTCTCTTCTCTTCTCTTCTCAAAAGCAAAGGGCTTCCTTATTTTACCCAAACAACAGGGCACTTTATTGAAAACTACACAACTGAAGCAAAGAAACTACACAATATATACAAACATACTTACAACTGATTATAAACTGCCCCAAACAAATCTTAGCATTTACCTCTGTCAAAAATCTGATTCTCATCACTTGATATCATGATCCAAACAAAGGTACCTTTCAACAACAACTGGGCATAATCCTTATAATCAACCTCTTTCATCTCATTACTACAATAGCTGGTGTGCACACCTTTTGCCTGATTTTGAACTTTGTAATCACACACTATTTCAACAAAGGTAAAATCATGAGACAAATCACAATAAAGGCCTTCCCACAAGCTGCCATACATTTCACTATCCCAATCAAATCTATCCTTTGCAAGGACATAATCATGCTGAATTTCAAAAATAAAGCATTCATTCTCAATATTGTAATTCTCATCAGCACTCACCTTGTTATCATTTACATTCATAGAATGAGGGACATTAACAACCAATTGATGCAAACAAGGAACATAAATATTTTGATCCAGATGTGATACTTCACTATGTTGATCACACTCTATACTATCCTTGTTCATCAAACTCAATACATCAGCATCCTCAATATCCCATTGATGGAAAAGAATGCATACCTCTGGCTGAAGCAAATCTTTAGCTAAGTCTTTCTCATTTAGACTTACATCCACCTGAAAAACTTCCATTTGTGGTCTGAAGTAATCATCACACAACCCATGCCTCTTATCTTCATCATGAAGTAAATTTTTACAACACATGTTACTATTGTTTGGAACTTCATCAACATAACAAACTTGTTCAAAACAAGGGGAAACTTCAGTATTTTCATCAATGAGGTCAGCACTATGGACAATTATATCAAAAGCAAAGAACTCCATATCCAGTTCAAGCATACTATCAACAATCACATCCTCTTCATGGTATTTCAAACTTTGAAAGCATTCAAATATAGGTTCATTTAAATCTGAAAATAAGACATTATCTGCACTTTCACATATGTTTTTATCTTCAAAAATAATTTCATTTTCAGATTCATGACTGAGATATATAACTTGGTCTCCTCTTATATCATCTTCACAAGATGAATAATAAGAATTCTCATAAGCATCCTCAGCTGCATAACTGGCATTCATTTGCTGATCATAAGAAGATGAATAACTTGTGCCAAGATCACTCTTATTCTGAAATCGATCTTCATTGTTAATTTGTATACCTTCAAAGTGCTGAAAATCGAACTCAGTGTCCTCATAATCAGCAACACCACTCCATTATGAAACACATTCATCACTGTGTATACTCGCATTGAAAACATCATCAACATCATCCACAATTTCATTTTCAGTTTTATTAGACTTAATCAAATCTTGATTTACATCATATTGCACATCCTCACTTGCATAATCAGCAACATTTGGTGATCCCTCAGTATTTTGTACTTCATTATTTTCATTATCATTATCCATAGGAGATGCATGATCAACATCATAATTTGTAGCCACATAATTAGAATAACTAGCATACAAATCAAATGGTACATATCCTTTTTATATATCTATCTCTGTAACAACATTATCACAAAATTTCCCATTGTTCATTCCACCATTATTGTGCGAGACAACCGACATTGATAGCAGAGATTCTTGACTTGCATTTAAATTTGAATCACATATATCAGCAAAACCATTTGGAATAGCAGGGCTTGACATATTTTGACAAGAAACAACATCAGACACAAATGTCTTTGAGATCCCAAATTTAAAGTTATTTTCAATGTCCCTAGTTGTGTTAAAAGATTCATGCAGAGTTTTGGGATCTTTGTTTCTTAGTAGGAAACCAATCTTCTTGTCAAAAGAACTCATATAAATTTCCAAAAATACTTTATCATCGAACTTATACTTGCTGGAAATCTTAGATAATGTTTGTGAAAACCTGATATTAAATGCTGATACCAATTCATCTTCTCTGATTTGTATGTACATGAATTCTCTCAGCATATCATAATTTCACTCACTTTTTCATCAAATTGGTCTATGAAGTTTGAAATTAATTCTTCCCATG
Organism: Cryptomeria japonica; assembly: GCF_030272615.1. Lineage (NCBI taxonomy): Eukaryota > Viridiplantae > Streptophyta > Pinopsida > Cupressales > Cupressaceae > Cryptomeria > Cryptomeria japonica. The sequence continues at coordinate 142,417,287 of NC_081414.1, forward strand.
AGGAAATACAATTTGATGGCAAGAAAGAGAACCAATCCCTTGCATCCTCTTTCAGTGACTGGACAAATAACTTCATGCACACATCTTCTTGACAAATTTCAAATTCTCCCATCAAGTCTAAAAATCTTTTCAAATGTTGACATGCTGATTCTGATTTCTTCCCACTGAATATTGGTAAATACTTTCTAATTTCTGTGGGTATAAGATTTGGGTAACCCGGAATACCTTCAAAATTTAGAGCAGCATAATACTTCATACTGAAACTTTTCCTATTACATGGTTGTGACACTTCACTAGGCATGGTCATATGTGGAAATACACAAGGCTGAAAAACTTCACTACTCATTTCTTCTTACTCCCACAAATGATTATACAACCTTGTGTTGAATAATGAAACACTTCAAGCACATATCATCATTCAAATCTATTCATAACATTGCTTGACACAAAGCTTTTCCGAATTTGCATACTACAGAAGAACATATATGTTGGAACATCAACAAAATAGATATGTAAATTGACTTGTACTTCCTCTCTTTCCCTCTTTACTAGTGTTGTTCACTTAATGGGAAAACTATTTTACTCATTCAAATTTTTAGAAGAAATGTCTTGCATTGAAGCTTCTAAAAGTACATGGGTATTTGTAGCTATAAGACTTGTAGATCTAGAGATTAACTTCCACTTTCAGCATGGTCTTTTACCTCAGAGTCACCACCTCTTGCATAAAGGACATTTTGAATAGTAGAATGTCATTCAACACATATTTAATTCTCTATTTTCTCCTTCAATCTTGCTACAACCAATTCACTCCAAGCCACAAACATATAGATCTGGGAAAATCAACACCAAATCTATATGTATCTTTATACTGCACCTTATTTTATAAAACTTTTATGATGAAGAATTTATGTGTAAATCCGCATTAGCAATGATATCCCATATTTTTGCACTATATATAAAACCATAAAATCTTATGCAATACTAATTGCATAGACATTCAACACTGGTATGAACCATGGAGCGCCACCCAAATAAGGAATTGGGGAAAAGTTTGCATACTGCTGCAGGGACTTGCTCACAACTCAGCAATATAAATTCACTATTACTCCTTCATAAAATATGACATGAAATAACATATCATTCTACAGATCCAGAATAAGGAACACTCTCTTCACCATAAAATGACTTTCAACTCTATGCATATACAATGGACAGACTAGCTGGATATGAAATTGATATGACAAGGAATGCATTCAAATTCTAACCTTATCAATCAAACATTTAAATCCATTTACTTCCCCAGTAGAGTCACCATTTTTGTTGTTCACCAAATTTGATTAACCCAAGTTCACCTGTAATCCTTCTATGAAATGGCCAATTTTAGTCTATGAAACACATTAGGACCTGGACAACATAACATAGGACCTTATTTGATCCTCCTGCACTTCAAGTTTTGCTAGACCTAGGGGGGACACCCTTTTGATGCATTAAATACAATAGTTACAGACATATGGCAGCTTCAAACAATAAGCAGATAGATCATTCCACAAACCCAACCAATTAGAAACACACTACAGATTGGCTAAATCTGTATAAACCATAGATGAAATAGAGCTTGGAATTAAAAGAACACAACCCCTAAACACAAAGGGAAATAGATTTTCTTTAAATGTATAAATCTGAAACTATCCCCAAATCTTTCAAAGACTAGTGCCTTGTTCATTGGGCAACAGAGTCACACACAGAACTATAAATGTGTATCCTAGCTACAAATTTGTTTTCCTTAAACAATATTCCTGTATCAATACCTTATACCAATGCATTACTTGATTCATCCACAAAATTATCAAATCTGGGACACATATTCCATTTATTCATGACTAATTACAGAATTTAAAACCTTCATTGAAGGATACCTACTAACAATCACACAATCTCCTTGAAATTGACAAATTCCATACTCCTTGAGGATTCAATTTATAACAATGAAGTACATGCCTAGAGACAATATTGTGTGGAATTTACTCAAGCCTGACACAAGTAAGACCTGCAACTAGAAATCCATCTACAATACTACAATGTAACCTCTATACCCTGAAAAGATCCATAGGATTTTACAAATTTGGGTCAAGAAATTCAAAACTGGAAGCCATGAAATTTGGAGCACTTCCTCCAAAATTCTGAAACCCTTACAATTGAGAAGAAATGGGAATAAGAATAGGAGGGAAAAAGATTAGGTCTGCATAACACACTGCCAAGTGTACCCTTTCTCCAACTGAATATTTTCTTTTCTCCTTCCCGCAAAAATTGCTCTTGAAATATATTCTGAGAGCTTTCTGGTGATATATAATACTTGCATATTTGGCCAAAAAACACCCCTCAGGCGAATTAATCTCTCAGTGCACCTCTGTCATTTAAAGTTTTGAATTTCTTATATAGTTGGAACTATATATTTAATTTTAATTTTTTTACCATTTTCTGGCCTGACGCCCTGCCACATGGCAGCCTGTGATTCACTGATGGGGTCCACTAGGATGACTCCTCATAGATTCACCACTTGGACTGCCACATCACCACCACATGTACACCATTGGACTACTCCATCATCACCACCTGTACGCCATGTCAGCGGGACCCGTGAGCTCACCTGCCACTTGGACCTACCACATCACCTTTCACCATTTCACGAAGGGTGATGGGCATGCATCATCGAATAACGAAACCACACCAGCCGTCAGATCTTGATGAACCTATGCAATCTTTAATCCTTTTGCTACTTCATAATGGTTAACGGGTGAGAACCTCCACTTCGTGAAACTGCGCGCACCATCCGATCTCCTCAACTTGCTCACTTGTTAATCCACTCTTTCTCTGAAAAACCTACCTACCTCGGGATCTGTGCCCACGTGGGGTCCACCTAGTCACCACATGGCCCCCTTGGTCACCTCGAGAAATGTGCCCATATGTGTGGGGTCCACTTGGGCACCCAACCGACACCATCCATCAAAAGCCTTTGAGCTTTGACATTATACTAGTGTGGAGCTTATTTAAATACAAAAAGATCCCCCTCTAGAGTCAATGTGGGATATATGCATCTACCCATAAATGCATTTTCTGAAGGTTTTACCTTAGCCTTAGTCTACAAATATGCATTTGTTTGGAATTTTAATGTCCTTTCTCTGTAGAAAACGCAAGCCCTGGGCTTTAAACAAGACACTCATGCACTTTTGCTGAAGTTTTCTGTCTATTTCAACAGCTATAATTCTTACATAGAGAGGATTCTGATAAAGGTTATGAAATTAAACTTTACACCAGCTATCTTGCATTTTGTTGAAATATTCTTTAATACCCTTTAAATCCACATACAGGGAGGAGCTAATCCTGCTGATTGTATTCGCTGAAAATCTCACGTGTAGGGAGGAGCTAGGCGCTTTGCCTGGTAATTGAATTTGTTTGAAACTTTCATGTGCCCTCCTCCATTTCCACACTGGAAGGAAGATTGGCTTAATGCTAATTGCATTTGCTATAGTTTTTGAATGCTTTTTCAACAACATTCTCCATTTCTAATGTAGGGGAGGATGAATGGTGGTGTCTGCCAATTGAATTTGCAGAAAGTTAAAATGGTAACCACAACACACACCTGTTTGGCAATACACCGGTCAACTACACTGCTTAGGAGTTCTTTAAAATCATTTATAGCTCACATGGGAGGAAGTTTGAGGATTTGGTTTTGAACCTGTCACATGGGAGGGGGTTTGTTGGTTGAGTTTCTTATCCTTCAACACCACACAGGATGGGAAAAGGCAATAAACCTGCCAAATGCATTTGCTTTAAGTTTAATGCTCTTTCATTTGCCTCTCCATTGCATTTTGTTGAAACTTCATTGAATGCCCCTCCATTTTATACTGGCATGTGAAGGGAGAATTGGGCATTAAGCCTAGCAAATGCACTTGCTAGAAATTTCTGAATCTTCCATTTGCTACATTTCATTTGCTTTTAAAACTTCATTTATTGCCTGTTGAATTTGGTTTAAATGCTCACCAATTGCATTGCTTGAATTTATTAAAAACCTTTCCCAATAGCCACATTTTACTTATGCCAAAAGCATTTGTTGATATCTCAATGATGAACCACTAGTACCAAACCGGTACTGAGAGGGGGGGTGAATCAGTACAAACACAAATACAGTCCAAAACCAGTTTGACAACAAATACTCCAAATGACTGATAAATAGGGATATCGGTAAAATAGAGTGCAACTAGTAACATCCAGTATAGCTCGATCAGTCATGAACCAGTCACTCAATAATCTTTTTTATTAGCTCAATACCACAATATCATTATATTCTCATGCATAAACTAGTAAACCTAACCATCAGATCTTCACAATAGTGAGTTCAATATGTTTTATAGATAGGCATAAAACATAGAACCTTCATGTGCTTAACAGATAAAATAGAGCATCACAAGACAAGAGCATTACACATGACACATATATTTTTCATGTGGAAACCCAACTAGGAAAAACCACGGTGGGAATGAATACCCACAAGCTACTTTTTGAAGTCTTTAGAAGTCCGCTCTGTTAGGAGCCTTGTCCGGTTAAGGACATTACAATAGGTTCTGGTAGGAACCGATCCTGTTAAGGATCACCCGATTAAGGGATGCCCGATTAAGGGTTAAACCCAGTAGGGTCACCTTGTTAGAGGATTTTAAGAACTCAATAGTTGAAAGGATCTCCTAAGCTTCTCTAGCTTCTCAGAACTCATTAGCCTCGAGTTACCCGGTTAAGGGATTTGAAACAAGCTGGTTAAGACCACTCGATTTAAGGGATTTTGAATCGAGCCAGTTAAGGCTACCCTGTTAGGGGATTTTACAATTGTTGAAGTGGTTAGAGATCAACAAGTATTACAATGATCTGTTAACAACACTCAATGCTCATGTAGATCCGTTTAGGCTCCTCTTTTCTTTCTGCACATTCACTTTGTAGGTATCTCTTCTTTCCTTTGGTCTGGCAAGAATCACATATCACTTTCCTTGGATACACACTCACAACTTTTTGCCAACAACCTCAGACAGAAACCCAACATCAACCTTATAGGAAACATATAGGTCGGTAGCAAAAACCCTAAACCCTAAACCTGTTAGGTTGAGTAATTCAAATGGTTCGATCCTGACCATTGGATCATACTGCATTAAATGCACCAGTCTTGAATCGATCTCAAGACATTCTCCATCATCCATTATCCACCATTTTCATGGCGGCTGATAACCCATCATGCTTAATCACTGTTTGACAGACTTCGCACATTCCCGAGGTAGATAGGAATAGTCATCTTCATGCAAGATCCTTCATGCACACAGAGCTTACGTGGCAACATGATCTGTCCTTCATCATACTCCTAACTCATCACACAAAGATCACCGATTGAGTAACACAGACTTGAGGTACTCCAACTGGAAACCCCGAAGTGGAAGCTGCCTACCAACTGGTAGTCATATAGTGCCTCCACATGTCGGTTCCCATAACTACATGCTGGTTCACCTTGAACAAATATGCCACTTCACTTTGGCATATACTGGTTTACACATATGCCGGTTCACACTATGTCCCATATTGACATCAATGACAACATACAATATCATTATGTCTTTATGCCGATTCACATAAGGCTCACGTTGGTTCACATAATGCCAACAATCTCCCCCTTTGGCATTGATGGCAATATACAAAAGATGTCTTCTCTGCTTCACATCTTCTCCCCATTTGCTGTAGATGTCTTTTCACTTCACTCCTTCTCCCCCTTTGACAACAATGCCAAAGTAGAGCTACCATCACCACTATTTCATCATGCTACTCCCCCTAAGGAGTAGCATCCATAAACAGACCAATCAACCAAAGATTTGTCTTTTCAGTACCTAACTGATGTGGAACACTCACTTTTAGTTCACCTCCTGAAGGGGAAAGACCCCTAATTCACCTCTCAAATGCACAAATGTTGTCTTTGGGGGAGGCTTGGTGAATATGTCTGCAAACTACTCCTTACTAGACACATGCTCCAGTGCAATCTCTTTATTCTGAACCTTTTCCCTCAAGAAATGATACTTAAGCTCAAAATGCTTGGTTCTAGAATGTAAAACTGGATTCTTTGATATATTGATAGCACTTGTGTTGTCATAGAATATACTTACCGGTTCAGATACAGGGATCATGAAGCCTTCCAGTACATGCTTCATCCAAATTGTCTGAGTGCAGTTCATGAAAGCTGCAACATACTCCACTTCCATTGTAGACTGAGAGATGCAACTCTGCTTTTTACTCATCCATGAGACCAGTCTACCACCAAGAAAGAATGCACCACTGGTTGTGCTCTTCCGGTCATCCACATTACCAACCCAATCAGCATCTGTGAATACTTTCAGATTGAAATTATTGCTGTATGGGTACCACAATCCATAGTCAATTGTTCCCTTCAGATACCTAAGAATCCGCTTGACTACACTCAAGTGAGATTCACTTGGACTCTTCTGGAACCTTGCAATGATGCCAACTGCATGTGCAATATCTAGTCTGCTATGCACTTACATAATACAACTTACCAATCATTGACCGGTATTCCTTCTCATCAACCAGTGCAGAATCATCCTCCTTTGTCAATTTGCAACCAGTCACCATCGGTGTACCAACCGGTTTGCTATCTTCCATGCCAAAAGTCTTAAACACCTCTTTGACATATTTGGATTGAGCGATGAAGATTCCATCTTTCATCTATTGGATCTACAGTCCAATGAAGAACTTAATCTCCCCTATGAGTGACATCTCAAACTCTTTCTTCATCTCATCAGCAAACTCATGACTCATCTTGTCATCTCCACCAAATATGATGTCATCAACAAAAACTTCATAGATCAGAATATGATCTCCTTGTTCTCTCAAATCCAATCTTCACAAGATGGGAATGTAGGTGCTCATACCATGCCCTAGGTGCTTGCTTTAGACCATATAATTCTTTATGTATCCTACATACCATGTCACTTTCTTCAGATAGGGCAAACCCATCTGGTTGCTCAATAGACACCTCCTCTTCAAGTACACCATTTAGGAATGCAAATTTTACATCCATTTGATATACCTTGAACCTCTTAAAAGTTGCATATGCAAGAAGCATATGAACTCCTTCCAATCTGGCTACAAGAGAAAAGGTTTCCCCATAGTCTTCACCTTCTTCTTGAGCATATCCTTTGCATACCAGTCTGGTTTTATTCCTAATCACTGTGCCATCCTCATTCAACTTATTTCTGAACACCCATTTGGTGCCAATGATATTTTTATGTTCTGGTCTGGGTACCAAGGACCATGTACCATTTTTCTCTATCTGATCAAGTTCTTCTTCCATTGCCTTGATCCATTTCTCATCTTTATGAGCCTCTTTGAATGACTTAGGCTCAAATTCAGAGATCATACATGAGTTTTCTCTGATATTTCTTCTAGTAAGGATTCCTGCATCCTTATCACCTATGATCTGCTCGGGATCATGATTCAACTTGACATACCGAGGAATGGTCTTAACTGGTTCTTCTTGCTTTTCTTCTTCACCCTCATCTTCATCAGTATCAGCATTCACGGGTTTAGGAACACTATTACTGGTACTAGGTTGACTGACAACTGGTTCCCAGAAGGTTGCAACCAGTTCATTTACAACTTGCTCACTGCTGGTTTTCTCAGTCTTCTTAGAGGATTCATCAACTCTTACATTGATGCTTTCCATAATTCTTTGAGTCCTATTGTTGTAGCACTTGAAATCTTTACTCTTGGTGGAATATCCTAGAAATATTCCTTCATCACATTTAGCTTCAAATTTGCCCTGATGTTCACTCCTCTTGATGTAACATTTTCTACCAAATACCTTAAAGTAGTTTACCACAGGTGTCTTACTGGTCCAATACTCATAAAGAGTTTTGTCCTTACCTTTTTTGATGAGTACCCGGTTCATAGTGTAAACTGCAGTGCTCACCACTTCTCTCCAAAAGGTGTGAGCAACCTTTCCCTGGATCAACATAGTTCTAGCTGCTTCAACCACAGTCCAGTTATTCCTCTCTGCTAGGCCATTCTATTGTGGAGTCTGGGGGGCAGACAGCTGTCTCTTGATGCCAAATTTTTCACAATACTTGTTGAATTCACTAGAAGTGAATTCCCCTCCTTGATTAGTTCTGAGACATTTGATCCTTTTATCGCTTTCCTTCTCCACTAATGCTCTAAAAGCTTTGAATTTCCCAAAAGATTCAGACTTATCTTTCAAGAATGTGACCCACATCATTCTTGAGCAGTCATCAGTGAGAATCATGAAGTACCTGTCACCCTGCACACTTCTAGTTTTCATAGGACCACATAAATCAGTATGCACAAGATCAAGAAAGTTGTCAGCAGTAAAAGATTTACCTTTAAAGGTTGAGGAAGACATTTTCCCCAATTAACATTCTCTACACAAGGTATTATCCAATTTGCTCAGCACCGACAACCCTCTAACTGCCTTGATCTTACTAGCCTTCACAATGTTATCAAAGTTCACATGGCAGAACCTCCTATGCCATATCCAGCTATCATCAAGCTTAGCCATAAGACATGTACTTATATTTGCATTCAGATGAAATAGGTTACCTTTAGTCTGCATGCCGGTGGCTACCAATTTACCATCTTTACCTTTGATTCTGCAAACTCCATTCTTGAATTGCAGAGTGAGACCACTGTCATTTAGCTGGGCAACACTTAGAAGGTTGTGTCTGAGACCATCAACCCAGTACACATTGTCAGCACTACTCTTTCCATTCAAAGAGATGGACCCTCTGCCTTTGACCATGCATGGTGCATCATTTCCAAAGCGAACCACACCACCATCATACTTTTCTAAGGATAGAAACTTGCTCCAGTCACCAGTCATTTGGTGAGAACAGCCATTGTCAATGATCCACTCATTGGAATCATCAAACCAGGAGACAAGAGCCTTCTTGTTTGCCACATCTTCCTTTATAGCAACGAACACAATGTCTTGATTCTCTTCATCTTCTAATTCCTCATCTGTGATTCCTCATCAACTGACACATTGCTATGAACTGACTCAAAGGAGGAAACCGGTCACTCAATTAGCTTTTCTCTGAGCTCAATACTACAATATCATTATATTCTCATGCATAAACTAGTAAACCTAACCATCAGATCTTCACAATAGTGAGTTCAATATGTTTTATAGACAAGCATAAAACATAGAACCTTCATGTGCTTAACAGATAAAACAGAGCATCACAAGACAAGAGCATTACACATGACACACATATTTTTCACGTGGAAACCCAACTGGGAAAACCATGATGGGAATGAATACCCACAAGCTAATTTTTGAACTCTTTAGAAGTCCGCTCTATTAGGAGCCTTGTCCAATTAAGGACATTACAATAGGTTCTGGTAGGAACCGATCCTGTTAAGGATCACCCGGTTAAGGGTTAAACCCAGTAGGGTCACCTTGTTAGAGGATTTTAAGAACTCAATAGCTAAAAGGATCTCCTAAGCTTCTCTAGCTTCTCAGAACTCATTAGCCTTGAGTTACTTAGTTAAGGGATTTGAAACAAGCCAGTTAAGACCACCCGATTTAAGGGATTTTGAATTGATCTAGTTAAGGCTACCCTGTTAGGGGATTTTACAACTGTTGAAGTGGTTAGAGATCAATAGGTATTACAATGATCTATTAACAACACTCAATGCTAATGCAGATCCATTTAGGCTCCTCTTTTCTTTCTGCACATTCACTTTGTAGGTATCTCTTCTTTCCTTTGGTCTGGCAAGAATCACGTATCACTTTCCTTGGATACACACTCACAACTTTTTGCCAACAACCTTAGACAAAAACCCAACATCGACCTTATAGGAAAAATACAGGTCGGTAGCAAAAACCCTAAACCCTAAACCTATTAGGTTGAGCAATTCAAACGGTTCAATCCTGACCATTGGATCATACTGCATTAAATGCACCAGTCTTGAACTGATCTCAAGACATTCTCCATTGTCCATTATCCACCATTTTCATGGTGGCTGATAACCCATCATGCTTAATCACCATTTGACAGACTTCACACATTCCTGAGGTAGATAGGAATAGTCATCTTCATGCAAGATCCTTCACACACACAGAGCTTACATGGCAACATGATCTGTCCTTCATCATACTGCTAACTCATCACACAAAGATCACCGATTGAGTCACACAGACTTGAGGTACTCCAACCGGAAACCCTGAAGTGGAAGCTGCCCAACTGGAAACCTCGAAGTGGAAGCTGCCTACCAACCAGTAGTCATACAGTGCTTCCATATGTCGGTTCCCATAACTACATGCCGGTTCACCTTGAAAAAATATGTTGCTTCACTTTGCCATATACTGGTTCACACATATGTTGGTTCACACTATGTCTCATATTGACATCAATGACAACATACAATATCATTATGTCTTTATGCTGGTTCACATAATGCCAACAATATTTTTCTACTTTATAATGTCTTTTCAACCTCCATGTTCCTCACACACAACAAGGAGGACATTAATAGAGTTCTGGAATTTGGAACCAGACCTTGCAATTGAAATTTTGAAGTTTTTATTCCTAGCCAAAGGAAAACCATAAAGTTCCATAAAAACCTCTCAGTTATATGCCCACATAATGAAATGAAATAATCTCTTAATAAACCAATTTTCCATGATGCATTCGAGTTGGTATTGATATGCATTACTGTGAATTAAGACCATTTCACCATAAAATTAATACACTGGCATGAGCCAGGTCGGGCCCCAAAGTGGGTCCGACTAAAAAAAAATTTGTTTCCATGCAACTGACCTTCAAAACGCCTCAAGAACCTTAAAAATACCTCTTGAAACAATCAACACCATTTTCGGATCATGAAACTGATTTTTGCGACTTTCAGGCGCCTATGCAACATTTTCACATTTAGTCGCAAACATGTAATTTTCTAACTGGTCAAAACACCTTTTGGGAGCTTGCAAACTGACATGCATGTACTCTAATATATAAACATGAACTCTACCAAACAGTTTCTCAAGATGAATCCCAAGTGAATAAATATTAATGGTCAAAGATGACCAACTGCCTTTGTTGACACTGCAGACCCGATGAAGTCAATGCGCAGGCAAGTCATGATGCCTTTCTTAAAAATATCAAATGATCTCCATAGACCCTCAAATCTGAGGCATAGGTACCTTGAAGTATATATCAAATCTTAGAATACTTAGTTCGACCAAAAGGCTGACTAGGTGCAAATGGTGCACTCATGAAAATAGCCACTTTAACTGATATAGCAATGAAAATACGGAACATTGAAAAAGATGGCTCAAGAAACCCTTTTGAAAACCGATCAAACGGATTGGCAGGAGCTTGAAACTTGAAACATAACTTTTCATTTATATCAAAAATATCCCGAAATAAACATTTTTACATGACATTCACCGAGGCATCTTTTACAAATGTGCAAAGCAAGGCTCCGACTAAGGATGAAATAGGGACTCACAAGGACTTGAAATTTGAAATAACACAAACTGTAAACGGATTGAGCTTACCAAACTGAGCAAATGGATTCACAAGGACTTGAAATTTGGCATGCTGATTCACATTTATTCATAGAATTCAATACAGTTTGAATTTCAACATGATGATCAATAGGGAAAAAGCTATAGGAGCTCAAAGTAGGCTGCTCAATAAAATCTGCATTTGCACCTAACATGCACTTTCAGCTCACCCCTTGAAATGGGTACCTGATAAATTGATCCAAACTAAATTTTGAAAGTTGTAACACATTGCATAGGTCAAATGAAATGATTAGGACACACTTCCCAAGCCTTACCCTTTGAAAATCAACTGGCTCCATTTTATCGTCTCTCTAACTAGGCCATTCAAACTAACTCATTTTATGATCTTTAGGAAATGCCGAGCAAAATTTTGAAATGGGCCTCTAAACGTGACTCAAATTTAATGAGTCCCAACACATTGGTCTACTGAAACTTATTTTTAACTCCTCCTTTGATGGTATCCAGCATGGGTGCACAAATCTCATTGAACCCTCTGATAAACTTCCTGTAGAACTGTGCCAATCCATGAACACTTCTTACTTCACTTGATGGCTTTTGTGTTGGCCAATTTGTGATGGCTTCCAAATTTGATGTGTCCATCTTTAAATCTCCTCCTAAAACTACAAATCCAAGATAGACAAGTTCCTGCTTCATAAACTCACACTTCTCCAAGTTTATTGTTAGTTGCTCATCATACAATTTTTGCAATACAATACTAAGATTATCTAGATGTTCCTCTTTAATTCTATTGAAAATCAAGATATCATCTAGGTATACAACAACAAATTTACCAATAAAATCTTTCAGCACTTCATTCATGAGTCTCATGAATGTATTGGGAGCATTACTAAGACCGAATGGCATAACAAGCCACTCATAAAGTCCTTCATTGGTTTTGAAGGTTGTTTTCCATTCATCACCTTCGTTTATCCTGATCTGGTGGTATCCACTCTTGAGATCAATCTTAGTGAAGTACTTTGCACCTCCCAAGCAATCCATCTAGTCTTCAATTCTTGGGATAGGAAATTTGTACCTGATAGTGATTCTATTTATGGCTCTTGAATGTGTGCATAGCCTCCATGTTCCACCTTTCTTGGGTGCTAACACTGTAGGTATGACACAAGGACTTATGCTCTTTTTTATCAACCCTTGGTCCAATAATTCTTGGACTTGTCTAGCCACTTCCTTTTTCTGTTCGGGATTCATCTTATAGGCTTCTTTGTTGGGTAATGATGCTCCTAGAATGAAATCAATCTGATGGCTTATGGCTCTAATAGGAGGTAGGGTTGCTGGTGCTCTATCACTTATGATCGCTTTGAAGTTGTCTAGTATCTGCTACACTTCATGAGGTATTTGAACCTTGTTTTATTGCTTTGCTTCCCTTGGTTTCACTATAAGAGAAAACCCCACTCCTCCTCCTTCCTTGAGAGTGTTAATGAACTCTTTTTCACCTACTAGTAACACATTTGGGCCTTTAGTTTTGCTGCTCTCTCCTTCATCACTTAGGGACTGAATATGGTATGTAACTCCACCCTTTTGAAAAGAATAAGAGTTCTTCTCTCCATTGTGAATGGCCTTTCTGTCAAATTGCCATGGTCTACCAAGAAGTAGATGGCAAGCATCCATAGGTAGGATGTCACACAAGACTTTATCCTTATAACTACCTATGTTGAACTCAACCCATGTTTGTTCATTCACTACCACATGCTTATCCTTGTTGAGCCAAGTGACCCTATATGGATTACTATATGGAATACTTTTCAATTTCAGTTTACTTACTACTGCTTCTAACATAATGTTGTCAGTAGACCCTGAGTCTATCACCACTCTACAAACCTTACAAAGGACCTTGCATTTGATTCTAAAAAAATCTCTTCTTTGAGTTGGTTCTTCTTTGATTGGTTCCTTAATCAAGGCTCTTCTCATCATTAAATTTTCTCCATCTTCAGGAGCTAAGCTCACACCTTGTGTCTTGCTTCTTTCTGCATCTTCTTGCACATATGTCACTCTTCTTTCACTTCTTTGAGTTGAAGAGGATTTCTCTAGACATCTAAAGGCAGGGTGACCCAACTTTTGGCAATTGTAACATTTCATGGTGGAGAAGGACCCTCTTCCTGGGTTGCTAGATGATCCCCTTCCTCTATAGCTGCTCTTGCTATGTGAATCCTCACTTTTCTCTATAAGTTTGGACTCTCCTAGGGACCTTTGATCTATTCCTCTTCCACCAAAAGTTCATCTTTGACCTCTACCATCTTTTCCTCTGCCTCTTCCTCTATTGCTTTGTTCTTGCTTCTTTTTACTCTTTTCCTCCACCTTCAGTGCCAATTGATAGCACTTATGCACAATGTTATGACATAACAAACTCAACTCCTCTTGAATATTCCATCTCAAGCCATTCAAGTATTTGGCTACCTTGATGCTCTCATCCTCTACCACCTTGGATCTCAGACACAACTATTGAAATTCCTCAGTGTAGCTGCTCACATCCAAGTCTATTTGTCTCAGGTTTTGTCTCCTTTTGTGCAGTTGGATCTCATAATCTTTAGGGACATATGCTTCCCTCACCTTGGCTACCATTCTGTTCCAACTGGCTATTTGGTTCTTACCCTCTTTTTGCCTTTCTTATTGGATAAATATCCACCAAGTCAAGTCTTCTCCTATCAATCTAGACTTAGCTACCTTCACCTTTTGAAATTCACTCGTTCCATCACACTCAAAGTGATTCTCTGATCCTTCAATCCATTCCATAACTACTTCAGGCTCCATTTTCCCGTAAAAGAAGTGGCACTCCTTCTAGGGATTTTCCTCCTAAGGCTTTAATTGCTTTAAGGAAAGGTTCTTCAGGTAGGATAGGGTCTGGGGGAGGTATCCTATCCTCTTGCATGGATTCTTTACCCTTCCCTTCATTGACCTAGATTATTACTTTCTCATTTTTATCCACAACTGCATCTAGTTTACTCTCTAATTGTAGCAATCTTTCTTCCAGGAGTCTATTCTCTTCCTCCTGATCTTCTACCTTCTTGGCTAACTCTGCATTGGTCACCATTCTGAGACTATATTCTCCTATTGATTCAGTGCCTAACATCAACTACTTTCTTCCCAAGTCTAATCTTTCTCTGATACCAATATGATAGGGAGGCAACCTAGTTTGCCATCAATTTGGTTTCTTTGATGGTTTACTTCTATCCCTTTCCGGGTTCCAAGTCTACCCCTCTAGACTTCTAAGGGCTTCCCTACTATTTGTTTGCTTGTTCACTAAATCCTTGTAGGGGTTTAGGACACACACACATTTGCTCTCTTTTTGCAAAATGACCCATCTTGTTTGGTTTAGCAAACTTTTCCCTATGGTTACACAATGTCTCGTTTTAAGGCTTCCAGCCTTCTAGATCTTTTCTCAGTTCTCAGTAGTTTCCTTCCCTTACAAGTTATCTCCTTCAAATTATTGATACCTAGATGGACTATCACCAAGCTCGCCTAGGCTCAGTATGTAGAAATGGCAATTGCCATTTCCTGGTCTCTCTCAAATGAAAACCTACTGTACCTTTCTGGCTCTGCTTGATCATCTCCAAAGATCATGTGGAGTTTCAAGTCAGAGCCATTTGATTATTGCAAACAGGGAACAAAAACTGAAAAAAGGAAAGCTTTATTTACAAATCCCAAATTTATTCACGGGTTCAAACCAGCAGCTCACAAAATAGAGAAAGGAAATAATTACATTAATAGTATACGTGAAATGAACAAAAATGCAACTCTAATTCAAAACCAGAAAATTGACTTCTCTATTGCATTTCAAAAAAACAAAATTTGTTCTTTGAGGCAATCGACAAACAATGATCAATGATCCATGATTAACTATTCACCTCTTATAGATGCCCATTAGGTCTTTTTATACATACGTCCTCTGTTTAGAACTCCTCCTATTGGATGAGATAAATCTTGTTACCAACTATTTCCATTTGCAACTGCACCAATAGTTTGAAATTTAACCGTATGATCTTCCTTGATCTCTTTCTGGGCTACGCCACATGGCACCCCCTGATTGGCTCTGGGGTCCCAGCCCTGCCTCCTTAGCATGACCTCACTAACTGCCCAGATTGAAGCTCTCTTGATGAGCCCCACCTTGGTTGCAAAGTTGCAGAGGATAACCTTCATGCATCTTGCCATAGCGATATAGTGACAGTCGTTTGATCATCCCAGACTTTCTCACCTATTAACTCGCCTAAGCTGCTCTCTTTTCGGGTCCCACCACTTGGTCGCCAAGTCGTGGGGAATAAATTCCGTGCATCTCTCTATTGTGGTATAGCGACTATCATAGGATCATCCATGATCACCATCCAAATATAGGTCAAGTTAATCATCGGTGAAACTTGAAACTACTCCTTTCGATACCCAATAACAATACTCCAAGCACTGATGACTTATCAAGTCATTGGGGTAAGTGTGAACCACTACAAACTTTGGCTAACTCATTAGATTAAGACTTGTAGATCGGGGGTAGGTCTTGCCGATAAGAGAAAATTTAAAAACTTCAATTAAACAACCATACAAATGGACTAGAGCTAGTCCTTATGTATTTACATGACCACTAGAAGGTCTCACAAGTCAAAATTTGTTAAGGGCATTTCAACCCTTAGGTGCTCCTGCACCATAATGGTTAGAAAGAAACAGAAGGATGATATGTTGAATTAGATACTGATTGCTTGATCAGATCACAATGAGAATCATACTCTATCCACATTGGTTGTCTTCTTTGCACAACACCGGTTTTTCTGCTTATACCTTTAGCTTTGCACTCTGTTGATCCTCTAACCTTCGGCTCTACACTCTGTCAGTCCTCTGTCCCTCAGCTCTGCACTCTACCGGTCCTTTATCTCTCGGCTCTGCACTCTGCCAGTCTACCTCATACACTCTCTACTCTGCTAAATATTTCTAGCACTTCCTCTTACTCTACTCTTCACTTTGGATCGCCTTCTACAGAATCTACTTTTTGTAAATTTCATGATCAAGAATTTTTTAATGAACTCAAAAATACTTTATACATTTTCTATCATCACCTTTAGGTGTTTCCTTAATCAAAGGAATCACAAATTTCAAAGGATTTCAAATTCAAAATCTCCCGCTCTTTCTCTGTGTGCCCTGCAACAATTCCACCAACTGTTCAACTAATTCTGCCACCGCATCCCCCAAAAATAGTGACTTCTGGGTTGAGTTCAATCATTTAAATGTGAACTAGAAAATACGCAAGTAATCATGGCTTGACTACATGATAACTGAAGTTGACTTCACCAACTTTTAGTCTGGCATAGACACAAGCTCACCAACTCACATTTTTCCACCGTGACTGAATAACCAATCACCGCTCTGAGATTTATGGTGATCACCTTTCTTCCTTCTTCCTTACTGGTGTACTGGTATACCACTGCACTCTATATTACCAGTTCATCCTTTGATTATCGGTTTGTTGTGCTAGCATCAAGTCTCTTTCCCTATTTTCCAATGAGGTTCCGCTTTGCATACAACCTCAAGTCTTCTTGCCTAAGTCACCTTTTGTGACTTCATCATCATCAGAATGACCAACCTGAAGATCTGATCTCAATACCGATCTTCTTGAGTGGCAGTCTGGTTGGCTTAGTTTGTCTTCCCTTGAGCTGATTGAACTTTGGTCATATGTTTCTAATATTGTTTCCATGTGTTTACAAGTCATCACCTTTTCTAGTGAGATAGACTACTCCACCGATACCACTTCACTAGTCAGTGTTAGACATTAATGACAAATCTTAGCTCATATACCGGTTCTCTAGATTGATTGGTTTTGTCAATGCCAACATATTCAACACATTATTTTCAACTCATTTTGTTTTTCTAATAATTAGTGTTTTCGTCATGGATTGCATGTGTTAAACACATAGATATATTGAGAAGCCAGTGAATAAGTATATGCCATTTCCAATTTAATTCAACAATAATTACCATTAGTAACTTCTCCAATCATCATAGAAATAGTTAAGAAAAGATAAGAATACATAGATACAATCGAACACTAGATTTCAAATAGTATATAAAGAAGACATGGATACACATTCTAGTTGTGTTTTTCTACGTGATCCATGCTGGGGAGGAGAGTAGGAATAGTCTAGTTGTGTTTTGCTAGTTCCACTCATCCCACTATGTACAATTATTTGGTTTCAAATGATAAATTGCATCCCATATAAGAGTTTGTTTTCTCTTGTTTCGAGAGTGCAACAACCTATGTAAGACATAAACTGAAAATGCAAATGTGTGTTTGCTCTAGGTTTGAGAGTGTGTAACCCTATGCGAGACAAATATATGCCTAGTTTCGAGGACATCTCATGTAAGATTTTTTTTTTCTAGTTTCGAGAATGTGCACCCCATATAAGACATATATAAATGTTGCATTTGGTTTCAGGCATGAAGCATCTTGTGTAAGAGTTTGTTTTCTCTGGTTTTAAGAATGAACACCACATTTAAGACATTGCAAAAATATAGTACAATATAGTACAAAGAGGGTAATATGCTCTGCCCCCCTTAATATGTCAATATTGTTAGGTCTTGGAGACAACTGAGAGGGGGGGTGAATCAGTTGTCTAATATATTCAAACCAAAATTAAGTTCACCAAACTTAATGCTTAATACCGGTAAACCAAACTTTATGCTGGTAGACAATTTATCAGTTAATTGCAGTATCGGTAAAGATTAATGCATGAAATAGAAAGGCAATAACATCCACAACACATAACACCAATATTTGTACGTGGAAACCCTATAAGGGGAAAAACCACGGTGAGAAACCTTACCCACAATCAGATGATACTACTGCAGATAGTATGTGTGTACAATATGGGGTTTGCACATGCAGAAAGGCCAAGCACCTAGAGCTCACTGCTCATTCACAAAATGAGAGTCACAGTGACTACAATTGGATGATTAAATCCAATGATAATGTACTGCTCAAAGTAGCATCTCCATATGTTGGATTCAGTACCAGTTTAGCTCTGATATCCCTTCTTCAAACCTTCCTTCAATCTTGAATGATGTCTGTGTGTATGGCTCTATTGATATTCACATATACTGAACTACAATCTTTTCCTCAATCACATATTGATCTCACAAATAAGATCTTACATTTATACCATAACCTAAGGCAAATTAAGTAGGTTGGCTCTAAAGATTTTACAATAAAATCAATTACAAATAAAACAATATCCGATGCATGATTTTGGCTTAATGCATTTACAATAATAACAAAATCATCTCCTTGACGTGTCATGCTGATCTGGAATAGATAAGCCTGCTGGTGTATATCCTGGACCTATTTGCTGGTAAAAACAAATATGCAAACTTGAATAAACCAATGAACAAATCACCAAGACAAAGTTTCCGAACAATGTCTTCAACATAACCAAGTAGTTGTTAGCAAATGCACACTCCAATGAGAAATTGTAGGTGATTGAAGGTATTTTCATTGATGGCAACCTTGCAATCCTATGATACTGGCAGACACCAGCACCGACAGATTCAACACTGGCACATAGATCACTGACACCATGGCCGACAGGAATTTTGTTTAAATGTATTTTGTATTTAATTGTAAAATCTTTTGTAAGACGACTTGGTGGATTATAATATGACTCATATAAGTATGAGATCATTATAAATAATTTAGATGTGATGATGGAAAGATTAATGCAGACCTAATGTGTGAATTGTAAGGAAAATAATAGATAAGGGTTTATGTATATTGCAGAGCTTAAACCGGTACTGAATCTAGCATAGTAGATGCTGATCTGAAGTAGTACAAGACATTGGATTTGTATAATCCATTTTTGTAAGTCAGTGGGACTTCTTTTGTAACTGAGTAGTGAGCTCTAGGCACTTGGCCTTCCTGCATGTGCAGGCCCCTATTGTAAACAATAATATTCCCTTATTGGCTAGTAATCGAATATTGTGGGTCACAAATCCCACCAAGGTTTTTCCCACACCGGGTTTCCTCATTAAAAATACTATGTTATGGTGTGTCTCTTATGTAGTGGTTATTTCTCCTATTGAATACATTAATTTTGGTTTACCGGTACATAGTTTTGATATGCTTTTCATGTTATATTCAACTAAATTCTTATACCAGTCAGATACTGATTCACCCCCCCTCTCAGTATCTTTGGGAATCCTAAAAAATTGGTATCAGAGCCTGGTCCTCTATTTTACAAAGCCAAACAGCTTGAGGAAGATCTTGACACCGGCAGAGATGGAAAACTTGAGAAAGGAATTGGAAACAACTCTTTCAGACTATGATGCAGAAAAAGGGAAGAATATCAAACTTGAAGATGATCTAAAGGCTGCACAAGATATTATTTGAGGACTTCAAGAAAATTTCACTATAGCAAGGAATAAGAGAAGAGAACTTTGTGAAAAGATGTAGAATGATGAAGATGAAAAAGAAACTCTTAATGATTTGGTAAACAAACTAAGACAAGAAAAGAGTACAATGAAGAATGAGATGCAAGATATGACTATACGATTTTGTAAAGAAACTGAAAATCGGAAGAAGAATGAAGAGGACTTGGTTAGAAGACTGAATGATGTTGGAAATGAAAACACAAGACTTAGTCATGAAAATGATATGTTAAAGATAGTTTTGATGCATACACAAAATGATAGAATTGAACTCATGAGACAAAAAGGAATCTTGGAGAGTGAACTAGCTGCTGCAAATCAACACAAGGAAAAATTCATGAAAAGTTCAGAAGAACTCGATGACATGCTGAAGAATCAGAAACCAAATGGTGATACAAATGGCCTTGGCTTTGAAGTTGGTGAAAGCTCCGGTACTGCAAACAAACATGATCATAGCAAACCGATAAGAAAACCTAATGCTTACAAATTTAATGGGAAACACTTTAACTATAACAAGTATGGTCATAGAGAAAATTAGTGTAGATCTAGAAACTATCAGAACACTAATACACCCACCGATCAATGTTCTAAATACAACAAAGTTGGTCACAATTCAGAAAATTGCAGAATAAATGTAAGATGTTATGTTTGTGGAAGATTTGGACATCTATCTAATCAATGCAGAACACAAACCGGCATAGGATATGGGAAAGCTATTCAGAAAAACAATGTGACTTTTTATGCTTGTAACAAGATTGGACATATTGCTAAATTTTGTAGAAGCAAGACATCACCGACAAATAACAAAGGACCCAACTTGAAAGGTAAAGAAAAGGTTGAAGAGGTAAAGTAAGAATTCTCAAATCAATAGATCAGAAAGTTGATGAGAATACTCCTCCACCGGCAGAATAGAGTAACACTCCACCTGCAGGAGAATCTTCATCTGACTGAAGGAAAATCCTTAGGGGGTTCAGCAACAAACTGAAAAACATGCTAATATACCCTTGGTTCATGGTGAGAAGTTGAACTACTTCTTTACCGGCAGATGAGTTAAGTTGTGACTTAATCAACAAGCATTAAATGTGGTAGTTGGAGAAAATAACATTATAAAGTAAGTATTTTGGCTCCTTTTTCATTCACCGAGCATTCAAATCTTCGAGAGTACGAAAATTCCTGAGCAAAGGCATCCTTAGTGAAAAAGTGAAGCAGTTCATCCAAGCACTCATCCTTAAGGAAGATTGAGGTATTTACAACCATGGCATCCTCCTCTGTTCCTGAATTTATAGAAAATCCTACCGTGATTGAAGTTATCAAGCTCCCTAGATCCATATTCAAACTTGTTCCCGAAATAGCGAAGAAAGATGATACCCTAGGAGCATTCTCTCAAATTCCTAAAGGAGTAGTTTATGCAGAGGATCCTAGGATATACATACATTTTCATATAGAGGAATCAAGAGATGATGAAATCAAGAATATGTATCAGACTATTTTATGTGATGAATATGGAAATATCAAACCGGAACATAAGATAGTGGAAACCCTAGGTTTTACTGAAATCCTTAGTGTCCCAGATTTTCCCAAGGATGTTATAAGGATTGTGCTAAGAAGAGTTCATGGTGAATTCTTTTGGTTGGATTCCATCCATAAGATCACCAAAGAAGCAGTTAAGGCAGTAACAGGGTTACCTTCCACCGGTAGCAAGCCTGACAGAACTAAAAAGGTCTCTAATGATACAATAATAGACCTAACTGGCACAACATTTGACAAGAGATCACTTAGAGTCAATGATGTAAAGGACATAAATGTTAGATTTGTCAGTATGATCCTTGGCTATAAAGCCAGACGTGCAAATAGGTTAAACTCAGTCTCTAGCTTGTGTATTAAAAGTGCTTATGACTTGTGAAAAACAATGCTAAGATTGACATCTATGAATGGCTTGAAGATGGATTGATAGACAATCTGAATAAAATCAAAGGAGACAAGAAAGGAAATATGTTTTGTAATCAAGAAAGATGAAATCTGGATGGAGGCAGTTTTCCCTAGGACTATCTGGGTAACTGAAATGGGATATGAAACAGATGATAACATCATTGAAACTTATGCAAAAGCCCTCCTTGAAGCACCAAAGGAACCATCTGAGAAAGTCTTTAGCAATGCAGAAACAATTGAGAGTGGCATTCAGTCTAAGAAAAGAGTTAAGAAATTTGAACAAACAATGAGGAAGGGAACTAGACAAGCTAAAGCAATTAAGGAAGATGTATTGAAGCAAACGGGTATCAAGGAAAGTGAGTTGGAAGGACTTCAACCAGAATCTCATCTTTCACCGATTGCAACTTCTTCTGACAGTGAGATACCGGTGGTATTCAAAAGGGTAGAAAGGAAAAGAAAACCCTCACCGACACCCTCACCTACACCCCGAAGAACAAGACAAAAGAAACAGACAGTTAGGCCTCGAGTTAATAAGTTGACTCCAAAGAAGAAGAAGGTAAAACAAGATATATCTCCACTGGACAAACTTTTAAGTGAAATAACAGAGGATGGAAAGTTGAGAAACATTAGCAAACTGTATAACACACTTTCCACTAATGATAAAGAAAGCGTAGAAAATAGTGTAATTTTACACTTGGACATATACAAGAATTTTTTTATGGAAATTGTTGATGAAATACCCACTGATCTATACAGAAGAGTAGAAGATAGAAGGTTAGCTATTGTTGAGCTAGATAAAAAGATAAAAATAGAAATATTACTTACAGTGCACCCAGTGAACTCCACTGAAGAAATAGATCAATTAATCAGTGAAGCCAACTGGACAATATTTTCAACCGGTCAGCAACATGTAACACTTATGGCAGGAAGAATGAATGAAATTTCTGAAGAGACTATGGATCAATGGGACATATTCTTTGTTGAAAAGGAGAAACACGAAGAACTTAAAAAACCTAAGACTATCAGAGTCTATCAAAAGGACAAGGATAAGGGGAAAGGTAAGGAAGGTGGACCTCCAAACCTAAAAATAACTGATAACTTACCCCCACCTCTTTCTGATACTCCACCAGTAGAAACCGCTGACAATCAACCGGCTACAGAGAGTATGGAGACTCCTCAAGTGGATACAAATCCCGAGTCTAAAATTTTGTACACTATGAATATAGACACCCAAGAGGTAAACATTGTGGTGGACAAAGAGACCACTGAGGATAAGAAGAAAGATATGGCTACTAAGTCACTGGCTGCATATGTTGAGATTGGAGTTAGTGATACTGTAAATATAACCATAGAAAAACCTACTCAGACAGAGAAACCGACATAGCACACCACTGGGAAACCATCAGAAGCACCGGTAGATAAAAATGAGAAACAATTAGAGAAACCGGCAATGGACAGTGCAGAGGTGAATACAGAGAAACCGGCTATGCATACCGAGACTTCATCAGAAAAACTAGCAGTAGAGAGCACAGAGAAACCCTCTGAGGCATAGGTTGAGAAACAGGAACTGAAACAGGCTGAGGTACAAGTCCAAACCAAGATAGTGCCCCTGACAATAGTTGAAAAGCCTAAACCTTTTCTAGTAGAAATGCAAACACAAACTAACCTACTAGAGGTCAAAACAAGCAAAGTTATTACTACAACCGATAGCATGGAATTGTGAAAATAGTTGGGAAGACACCTAGTACTTCAATGACAGAGTTCAGACCAACAAATGTGACAGAGGTATTATTGGATTCTATTAAGAAAATCACTAAGTGTAATGCACAAGCATATAAGGCTATTGATGACACAATTCTTATTCTTAAATTGATAGCACCCAAGTGCATTGTAGGAAGTAAAGATTCCTTAGGTCAACTAGACACATTGTCTAAATACATCACTGGTAACATTTTAACAGTTGATCAGATAAATGAGGACACATTCAAAGAGAGAATGAATAAGGAGAAACAAAAATTCTTTGAGGAAATATTGAAGAAGAATAAAGAGAAAATGGAAACCTTATTAACAACACTAGGAGAAACAATTTTGGATTTCAAGAAACTATACAAAGATACCTGCAAAACTAATACTTTGACAAAGAACATAGATTCGGAGATCAGCAAAGCTCAAGAATAAATTAACAATATTGCTAACAATTTAATAGGAACATCAGATTCATTTTTGGAAATTGAAAAGAACATTGCAGATCTTGAAGAGAAAATTGAGAAGTTAGAAAAAGATAAAGAAAATATAAAGGTTAAGGCAAAGGATTTAAAATGCAAACTAGGTCCTAAACTAGATTACCTCATTTCTTTGAGAAAAGAAATTTCTGAGGCTCTGGTTCCTGGACTTAAAACACCGGAAGAGAAAATGCACATACTAACTAGTACAGTTCAGAGAACAGAAGCAACATTATAGGATAGCAAAAGATTCGGTAACAGTCAGAATTTTGCATTGGCAAATATCTATTAGATTGTAACCCACCAGTTAGAAGGATCTAGGCAGGAACCACACTCCACTGATAGTGAATGACAACCTTTGTCATTGATGTCAAAGGGGGAGTAGTGGTAATGAGAAAAATGATCAAAACAAAGACATCATCAGCTCAGGGGGAGCATACATTTTTGACAACATAGTTTTGGTAAGAGATTTTGGTAGATTCTTTTTGGACAACATTTTTGGACATGTTTTTGGATTTTTCTCATGAGTGTTGTCATCAATGCCAAAGGGGGAGATTGTTGGAAAATGCACACTCCAATGAGAAATTGTAGGTGATTGAAGGTATTGTCATTGATGGAAACCTTGCAATCCTATGATACCGGCAGGCACTGGCACCAGCAGACTCAACACCGACACATAGATCACTGACACTGAAAAGATTGATCACCAGCACCATGCCCGATAGGAATTTTGTTTAAATGTATTTTGTATTTAATTGTAAAATCTTTTGTAAGCCAACTCAACAGATTGTAATATGACATATTAGTATGAGATCATTATAGATAATTTAGATGTGATGATGGAAAGATTAATGTAGACCTAATGTGTGAATTGTAAGGCAAATATTGGATAAGGGTTTATGTATATTGCAGAGCTTAAACCGGTACTGAATCTAGCATAGTAGATGCTGATCTGAAGCAGCACAAGACATTGGATTTGTATAATCCATTTTTGTAAGTCAGTGAGACTTCTTTTGTAACTGAGCAGTGAGCTCTAGGCACTTGGCCTTCCTGCATGTCCAGGCCCCTATTGTAAACAGTAATATTCCCTTATTGGCCAGTAAGCAAATATTGTGGGTCACAAATCCCACCGAGGTTTTTCCCACACCGGGTTTCCTCGTTAAAAATACTATGTTATGGTGTGTCTCTTATGTTGTGGTTATTGCTCTTATTTACTGCATTAATTATGGTTTACCAGTACACAGTTTTGATATGCTTTTCATGTTATAATTCAACTAGATTCTTATACTGGTCAGATACTGATTCACCCCCCCGTCTCAGTATCTTTGGGAATCCTAACAGTAGTCTTCAGGTCTTTCCAAGTGCCGGTGATCAATATATCCTGTCGGTGAACCAAATACCAGTGACTGTGCATAAGTCACTTACTTGCCAGTGAACATAACCAATTATTTAAGTGTGATAGGTATTGATAAGTGTTGACATCAATGAGAAAACCATATCAACATATCCAAAATACCAACAAATATAGGTCTATTTTTATGTCTTAAGGAAGTTATAAACAAGGATATCCACCTTCAAAACCAAGGAGATATCCTCTTAGGCAACAATGTTCATTCATCCAAGCTAAAGTGGCAATACTCTTACAATCAAGGATAAGATAGTTGAAAAGAGATATCTGACAACAAGTCTAAAGGGAATCCTTGGAGGAGAAGATATCCTTGTTCAAAAGACATCTAGTTTCTTAAGAAACATAACATCTTCTACTAAATAAAGGGAAGGAGAACAAGGATACCTACCGTCCCCCTATTTCTAAGTAAAGGAGTTCTTGTTGAAGGATGACACACTTTTTACCCAAAGTGAGGGATTTATTTATAATAGATATACATTTCCAATGTAAAAGAGGTTGTAGTCAAGGATACATGCCTCTTGCATAAGAAATAATCCTTGAGCAAATAACAACTTCACACAAGGAATGACATCTAATCATAAGCAAACACCACTGAACAAAGGAAAAGTGGATACTTAGTGAGGATTAATAAATATCAATGCCCCCCAAGTGTAGGGACAATAAGAAGAATTGAAAAACCTCTAAGGAGAGATTATACATAAGAGACTTACCGTTTAATACAAGAAAGGACATCAAGGTATGAAAAATTCAACTCTAAACAAGAGGTAATCTTCAAAGAATGAAAGATGTAGAATTTAGATGAAGAATCACATTCCCCCCTAAGGAGAGATTATTCATAAGAGATGTACCATTTCATATAAGAAAGGACATCAAGTTATGAAGAATTCAACCCTAGAAAGGAAATAGTGAAACCTTAGATAGAGAGAAGAAAGAGGATAAAATTATTGCCCCCGAAGCATAGAGGAAAGAATGAATTATGTTGCTTCCCCAAGATGAGTGTTATTGAAAAAGCATCACCTCTTATGACAAATATACCCCAATGAAGTCAACTACTAGTGGCATAGTGTGAGGAAAATCATGGAGGGTGAATGGAGTGTTAAGGCACTATCTCTTCACCAAGGAAGAGTGTAAGATCACTTGTAAGAGCTATGTGGGCTCTATCATATTGGTCTTGAACAAATTTTTTAAATGCTTAAAAATTCCAAGAGAATGACAATAACTAGGATGAAAAAGACAATGTGCATCACCTTCCTTATGCATATAATTGTAATTAAGTCTAATGAAAAGAAAAATAAAATTCTTGTCATACCTCAATCTCCAAAATATTCAAGTAGCTATTTTCTTTGCCAATTACATCATTTGAGCAACTAAGGACCTAAAAAGTTGATAGTAAAAGATACACATGATGTAGATGTTATATCCATAACCACAAGCCATCATCATCAAGAACCAGAGTAATGTAGAGCATTCTTCCATAAGGACATTTAATACTCTTTCCTACATATTATAATTTCCAGTATAGTACCCTTCTAGAAATACCTCATACTTACATAGTATCACCACAAGACATGATGTAGAGAAAAGGACCTATTTGGATTAACAACACAAATGGAAAGGGCCTTTTTCAAACTCCAACATAAGTTTGACTCATGGGTTTCCCTCTAGACCCTTGTCTTGGGACTCACTTTAGAAAAAAATGGACCCTACCATATGTAACCTCTCATAGCCATTGAACAGACCTTGTGTCATGGAATAAAGGAGAATGAACAACTACCATATGAAGATTTTCAATAATGCAACAATTCTTAGGTTTTATACTTTTTTTTGTTAACACTAGGAGTGAAAATTTTTAAGGGGGATAGGTCTAACAAATAATTTTTTTTCCAAAATCTCAACCACTATCTTGGAAGTCCTTACACCACATATTCAAAGTGATTTCATGAAGTGTTCAATTGTTTACACATAATAAATTTTTTTGGCTTGATCGGTCATTAGCTATGGATATCATTGTCACATACAGTCTCTTTGGATAGTCATAAGATACTAGTATATGGTTATCACACATGACCACAAACACATAGAGATAGGTCTATGAGACTTTCTAGACACTCTACTTTCCTTTTTCTATCACAATAAGCCCAAAATATGCCTTAACATGTTTGATCACTACCTTTTCTTAATATTGTCATGTCACACTCTTACAAGATAGTCAACTAATTCTCCTACCACCACTCTTGTAGTGATTTGAAATGCTTGGGAACCACCTTAAAAGGCCTCTTGAACATTGGACACTTTTTCCAAACTAAGCCAACTCATGAATTGTTACTCAAAACCTGCTTCACTATTGTCTCACAGTATGACACATTTGGAATATCAGACATACCTTCACTTGAAAACATGTGCAAACCTCAACTTTGAACCCTACAAGTTTGGAATATAATAAAAAACACATATACAAACCTCTCCACCCATTTTGGGAATTTTCAAAGAAAACACAATGTCTATAAAAATGCTGGATGAAAATTGATGAAACTAAAAGAAAAATAAAGTAGATTCACATGGAAACCATCTCCAATTGGTCTCAGATCATTAATTGGAACATACAATCCATACAAGAGGAAATAATAGTCTGTAATGTGTAAAGATGCACAAAAAGTTGAGTTTTCATTCACCAAATTCACAAAACAAGATCTCCAACCCCCAAATGCAAGTTGGAAAGTTAAATTTATAGATTTTCCACCATACCAACTACTTAAACCATCCAACCAACTATTTTGTTTACAAAAACAACTTTTTGACAACTTTTACAAAGTTGCTTGACAACTATTTTGTGCAACATGACAACTTTTCGCAACTTTTATAACTTTTGACCAATGTACCTATAACTTTCCAAAATTGATCAACATGATCTAAAATGGTCATAAATGACCTTATTAGACTTAGAAACACCTATCCAACCTGCAAAACAAAAGTGACAAAAATGCATGTTATGAGACTCTTGTCTTTCCTTCATATTCAATGGCTTAAACTCCATATGAATTAGATAGGTACGTACCATAACTTTGTTTTGCTATCTTTTTAGGACCTACTTCATCCAGCTCATTTATGCCATATTGAGATTGTATCAACTCATACTTTCTTTCTTTGTTCTTCTCAAGTTAACATCCTTGACTTTTATTTGCTCCACATTTGGATCCAAAAGATAAATTTGGCTTCTCCTCTTTGATCATCATAGCATTACCGACAAACAAACACACACACATGATTTGATTGTCTCGACAGATGCTTTTAGTACCTTGCAAGAGTTACCTTGACATTTGCATCTAGTTTTGATTAGTGATTAGAGACTTCCTTTAGGGCAGCTCCTTCTCCATAGGCACTTTGATCAATTCATCCTCAGTAACAAAGACTCCAACTTTTGGTTATGCCATTTTTGGTGAAGAATTCACAACTTTCAACATCATCACCTTGTGCAATTTAGTTCCTTCTTTCACTTCTAAAATAAGTAGATGATTTCTCTTCAAGACATTGCCATGCTTGGTTACCTATAGATTTATTACATTTGTAGCACTTTCTAGTGAAGCCACTTGTTCCTCCTCTACTCCCAAATCTACCACTAAAATTGGATCTCCTTCAAAATATCCTCTTGAATTGTTTGCTTGTTCTTGTGAGGTACTTGATTCATCTTGATTTCTTTGTGACTGCCCTCTATCAGCAAAAGTCACTCTTCCTTTGAAACTTGTCCTACCCCTACCTCTACTATGTTTCTCTTGTTTCCTCTTCAACTTTTCTTCAACCTTCAGTGCCATCTAGTAGAATTATTCCACTATTCTTGGACTTGTGAGACTTAATTCATCTTGTAGGCTATACTTTAGCTCATTCAAATACCTTGCAACTTTTTCAACATCTTCTTCCATGTGGCCTGGTCTAATGCTTAGTTTGTAGAACTCTTATGTATGTATCTTCACATCCATTTCTTTTTGTTTCAAATTTTGTAACCTTCTATACAACTGAATGACATAATCACTAGGTAGGAATTCACCCTTTAATTTGGCAACCTTTCTATCCAAAGATGTAATCTTAGGATTTCCTTTCTTCTCCCTCTCTTCCTATACATAATCCCACCATAGGGATGCATGTCATTTTAGTTTTGTTCTTTCCAATTTTACTTGTTGCCCCTTCGGTATCTCCTCAAAATCAAAACACTTGTCCAATTATCCTATCCAATCAAGGAGTTCTTCTTCATCTAGACTTTCTAAATATAATGGGAGTTCCATCTTAAATTTGGAACCATCACTCATAACTACCTTTAGTAATCTCTCCATTCTCAAATATTCAACATCTCTTTCTTCTTCATGTTCTTATTGTGGTGTATTTTCTTTGCCCACTTCTTCTTCTTCTTGGTCATTCAAATCTCCTGTGACCACTCCTCTGCTCTAGTTGGTCTCAACTATTGTGAGTCTTGCATCAAGACTTTCCCTCATGGCTCTCAGTTCTTGGGTAAGAGAGTCTCTCACCTCTCTGACCATTCTTTCCATATTTAACCTTGGAAGCATCTTGGCTTGACTTCAAAATCAACTTATTTGTACCCTCTTACTAATATTCCTTGGTATGATACCAATTGGATGCAGAGGAAAGAACCTATTTGGATTAACAATATAAATGGCAAGGGACTTTTTCAGACTCCAACATAAGTTTGACTCATGGGTTTCCCTCTAGACCCTTGCCTTGAGACTCAGCTTAGAACATTTTTGATCCTATTGTACTTAACCTCTCCGATCCATTGGAGAGACCTTGTCGTGTGGCATAAAGGACAATGAACAACTACCATATGAAGACTCTTAACAATGCAACAATTCTTAGGTTTTACACTTTTGTTTTGTTGACATTAGGAGTGACAATTTTTAAGGGGGCTAGGTCAAACAATGAAAATTGTTCCAAACTCTCAACCACTATCTTGAAAGTCCTTACACCACATATTTAGAGCTATTTGATGAAGTTTCCAAAGGTTTTCACAATAAATATTGCTAGCATATGGTTATCACATATGACCACCAACACATAGAGACAGGTCTATAAGACCTTCCATACACTCTACTTTCCTTTTTCCTATCACAAGAAGCCTAAACTATGCCTTAACATGTCTAAACACTACCTTTTCTTAATATTTTCATGTCATGCTCTTACAAGACAATCAAATAATTCACTTGCACCACTCTTGTAATAATTTGAAATTCTTGGGAACCACCTTTAAGGGCCTCTTGAACATTCCATTTTGGCCAAACTAATCCAAATCATGAATTGTTACTCAAAACCTCCTTCATTGATGTCTCACAGTCCTATACATCTATAATATTAGACCTACGCTCACTTGAAAACATGTGAAAACCTCAACTTTGAACCCTATAAATTTGGAATATGAAAAAAAAATGCATATACATGCCTCTTTGTTACATGATTATTTCTCTCACTCATTACCCTAGTTAGGGTTTTTACCAATTTTCAAAGAAAACACAATATCTTTCAAAATATTGGATGAAAATTAATGAAACCAAAATAAGAATAAAGTAGATTCACATGGAAAACCTCTCTAATTGGTCTCAGATCTTTAATTGGAATGTACAGTCCCTACAAGAGGAAATAGCAGTTTGCAACATGGAACACATGCACTTAAAGTTGAGTTTTCATTCACCAAATTCAAAAAACAAGTTCTCCAACCCCCAAATGTGAGTTGGAAGGTTAAATTTATACATTTTCTACCATACCAATTGCTTCAACCATACAACCAACCATTTGTTGGACATTGCAGATGCTGGGATATATTATTGTCATTGATGTCAACATATTCTTGTGATATATTGCTCTGGTTGTTGTAGATTGGTTTATTGGGATCATGATTTGGTATATGGAGTGTTTATAGTATCATTATATTTTTTTGTATTGGTTTCAGTGATCTGAGAGATTAATTGATCATATCATATGATCTGGTTTAAAGTTTGGTTCTTCTGATCTGTGCTTTACAGAGTTCGGTATTTCCTCTGGTATATTTCGGTGTGATCAGATCTTGAGTTGATATTTTGGGAGATTGTTTGGGATGTTCATATGTATCCTCATTTTAGATGGTTCATTATTTGGTACTCTACAAGTTATCTTTCCTCATTGCAGTTGTTGTTGTTTGAGTGTTCTTGAGTTTCAGATGTTGATCGATGAAGATTTGATAAGTGGTGTTACCTAATTATGATTCTAACGTGCTTTCTAGTGTTTCCTAATTGTCCTATTTATTTTGATGATATAAATTGATCATGTTGCATGGTTTTAGTGTTTTGTTTATCCAGTGGTGTTTTTTATTCTATATGAGACCTATTTGGTGGTGTAGCGTATTACGGTTGATCTTGGTGCAATTTCTAGTGGTGTTGTGTGTTTGAACATTTGGTTTAGGTCCATTTTATGTCATGTATATCATAATATTGGTCTGGTGGTCGATCTTTGTATCGTGTGATGTAATTTTGTAATTGTGAGTTGAGGGTTTGGCCAACCTTGTAGTTAAGGTTGATGATTTATAAAAATAGGTGATATAGTCATGTAAATTTGGTATCGGTGTTGTGTCTGCATTATCAGAGAATGGTAAAGGTGCAAACAAGAGAATACATCCCTCAACATTGTGATTGAGAAAATATTGGAGTGTTGTAGAGAAGACAAATGTGCTTAACTAGAACTATCATCAGGGATTTGCAAATGTTATTCTTTCAGTTCATTTGATTTCGGATTGTTGTCCAAATATTTTGTCAGTCAGTGAGACTTCCCTAAGGGTTGTAGCCTTCCAGTTTATTGTATTTTGAGTACTGAGCTCTAAGAAGTGAGCCTAAATGCATGTGCATTCCCCATTGTAATTATTTTCACATAGTACTGTAGAGTATCATCTTATTGTGGGTAGGTTCCCACTGTGGTTTTTCCCTTAACCGGTTTTTGCACTTCAAAATCTTGGTGTTGTGTGCTTATCTTTATTGTTTCTGCAATTAATCAGATTTACATTTGAGGTTAAGTTTGGTAATCTGGTGAAAACTAATTCACCCCCCTCTCTTTTTTCCTTCATTTTTTTTTCCAACACCATTTTGTTAACAAAAACAACTTTTTGACAACTTTTACAAAGTTGCTTGACAACTTTTACAAAGTTGCTTGACAACTTTTACAAAGTTGCTTGACAACTTTTTTGTGCAACATGACATCATTTTGCATGTTTTACTTTTTTTGACCAATGGACCTATTACTTTTAAAAATGGATCAACATGATCCAAAATAGTCATAAATGATCTTAGTAGACTCAAAAAAACCTATCCAACCTGCAAACCAAAAAGTGACAACAATGCATGTTATGAGGCTCATGATGCCCCTACATGAAGACAACATAACAACATCTGCACACTCATTTTTGAACCATCTACACAATATAAAAACTAAAAATTACACACTTTGTGATATCAATGACAACACCAAGCTTGTGTTGGCAAATGCACACTCCAATGAGATATTGTAGGCGATTGAAGGTATTGTCATTGATGGCAACCTTACAATCATGTGATACCGATAGACAAACACTAGCACTGGCATCGACAGACTCTACACCGGCATATAGAACATTGACATCGAAAAGGAATATTACTAGCACCCTGGCCGACAACAATTTTGTAATAATGTATTTTGTAATTAATTGTAAATTCTTTTGTAAGACGACATGGCAGATTGTAATATGACTCATATATGTATGAGATCATTGTAAATCATTTTAGATATGAAAAAGGTATGATGCGAAAGATAGAAGGTAGCAGACCTATTATGTGAATTATTGGATAAGGGTTTATGTATGTACCAGAGCTTAAACTGGTACTGAATCTAGCATAGCAGATGCTAATCTGAAGTAGTACAAGACATTGGATTAGTATAATCCATTTTTTTAAGTCAGTGAAACTTCTTTTGTAATTGAGTAGTGAGCTCTAGGCACTTGGCCTTCCTGCATGTGCAGGACCCTATTGTAGCAGTAATATTCTCTTATTGTCCAGTAAGTGAATATTATGGGTCACAAATACCACCGAGGTTTTTCCCACACTGGTTTCCTCGTTAAAACATTGTGTTATGGTGTGTTTTTCATGTTGTGGTTGTTATTCTTATTTGCTGCATTATTTTTGGTTTACCAGTACACAGTTTTAATATGCTTTTTCATGTTATAAGTTAAGAAAATATTATTACCGGTTAGATACTGATTCACTCCCCCCCACTCAGTATCTTTGGGAATCCTAACAATTGGTACTAGAGCCTGGTCCTCTATTTTCAGAAGCCTAACAGCTTGAGGAAGATCTTGTCATCGGTAGAGATGGAAAACTTGAGAAAGAAATTAGAAACAACTCTTTCAAACTATGATGCAGAAAAGGTGAAGAATATCAAACTTGAGGATGATCTGAAGGCTGCTCAGGATATCATTCAAGCACTTCAAGAAAATTACACTATAGCAAGGAATAAAAGAAGAGAACTTTGTGAGAAGATGCAAAAAGAGGAAGATGAAAAGGAAACTCTTAATGATTTGGTAAACAAGCTAAGACAAGAAATCAATATAACAAAGAATGAGATGCAAGATATGACTATGAGATTTTGTAAAAAAATTGAAGACAAAAAGAAGAATGAAGAAGACTTGGTTAGAAGACTAAATGATGTTCGAAATGAAAACACAAGAATCAGTCATGAAAATGATATGTTGAAGATAGGTTTGCTGCACACACAAAATGACAGAACTGAACTCCTAAGATAGAAAGGAATCTTGGAGAATGAACTGACTACTACAAATCAACACAAGAAGAAATTCAAGAAAAGTTTAGAAGAACTTGTTGACATGCTGAAGAATTAGAAACCTAATGGTGATACAAATGGCCTTGGCTTTGAAACTGGTGAAAGCTTCAGTACTGCAAATAATCATGATCATAGCAAACTGGTAAGACAACCTAATGCTTACAAATTCAATGCGAAATGCTTTTACTGTAACAAGTATGGTCATAGAGAAAATTAGTGTAGATCTAGAAATTATCAGAACACTAATACACCCATCGGTCAATGTTCTAAATGCAACAAAGTTGGTCATAACTCTGAAAATTGCAGAATGAATGTAAGATGTTATGTTTGTGGAAGATTTGGACACTTATCTAATCAATGCAGAACACATACCGACATAGGATATGGGAAAGCTATTCAGAAAAAACAAAGTGACTTGTTATGCCTGTAACAAAATAGGACATATTGCAAAATTCTGTAGAAGCATGTCCCCACCGATTAATAACAAAGGTCCTAGTTCGAAAGGTAAAGAAAAGGTTGAAGAGGTAAAGCAATAATTCTGAAAATAATGGATCAGAAAGTTAGATCAGAATGTTGATGGGAATAGCCCTCCACTGGTAGAAAAAAGTATCACTCCACCAGGATGAACTCTTCATCTAATTGAAGGAAAATCCTATGGGGGTTTAGCAACAAAATGAAAAACATGCTATGATTCCCTCGGCTGATGGTGAGAAGTTGAAATTACTTCTATATCGGCAGATGAGTTAAGTTGTGACTTAACCAGTGAGCATTAAATGTGGTCGTTGGAGAAAATAACATTATAAAGCAAGTGTTTTGGCTCCTTTTTCATTCACTGAGAATTCAAACCTTCGAGAGTGCGAAAATTCCTGAGCGAAGGCATCCTTAGCAAAAAGGTGAAGCAGTTCATCAAAGCATTCTTCTGAAAGGCAGATTGAGGTATTTATACTCATGGCATCTTCATCCACTCCTGAATTTATTGCAAACCCTACTTTGTTGAGTTATTAAGCACCCTAGACCCGTATTCAAACTGGTTCCTGAAATAGCGAAGAAAGATGATAGCATAGGTGCATTTTCTCAAATTCCTAAGGGAGTAGTATATGCTAAAGATGTTAGTTCTGATACTTGATGTAAAGTATAGATGCCAATAGCTAATCAAGATGAGGGGGGGGTGAATCATACAAACTTAAACTTCCATAAATCAACAGATTCAACCTCGGTAACTTATACTTCAGCAACTTAACCAAAAATTGTTAAACATGCAAACTTATAAACAGATAACACCACAAAACATATAACACTAAATTTAACGTGGAAACCCAAATAGGAAAAAACCACTGTGGGATTTCAAAACAAACTGAGATAGAACACATGTCTAATATCTGAATTTGAACCGAGAATAGTGAAAGAGGCATTTAACAGTGAAGATTGGGTAAATGCTATGACAGAAGAGATTGATCAAATCAAGAAGAATGACACATGGACACTAATTCCAAGACCAAAGGACAAAAATGTAATCAGTACTAAGTGGATTTTTCAGAAACAAGGTAAATGAAAAAGGTGAGTTCATTCTAAATAAAGCAAGACTAGTTTGCAAAGGTTATGCTCAAGAAGAAGGTAGATTATGGTGAAACCTTTGCACCTGTGGCTAGACTTGAAGGAGTAAGAACATTGTTGGCATATGTTGCTTCCAAAAATTTCAAGGTATATCAAATGGATGTCAAATCTGCATTTTTGAATGGTATACTAGAAGAAGAAGTTTTCATTGAACAACCTGAAGGATTTGTTGAAGACAAGAGTAAAGATCAGGTATGTAAACTAAACAAAGCTTTATATGGTCTGAAACAAGCACTTAGAGCATGGTATGAAAGATTGCACTCTTATTTAATCAAGATTGGTTTTATAAGTGTCGTGCCCAACTTTTGGGCACAAAAAATGGAACAACAAATTTTTTTGACATCATGAATTCGCAACATATCCTACAATATAATAACTTTATTAGAGTTTTGTCTTATCTAGGATGTAAATAAATTCACTTACTAAGGTTAAGTTAATTAACCAACTCGAATGAGCGACTTAATGGGTGGAGATTAATTAGTATCACGGATTAGTTAGCTAGCTCAAATACCTAAATCAAGTTGTCGCTACTTAAAACAAGGGTTAATTGGTTATCTTGATGTATTAAATCATCCCCAACACATGTAATGATAATGCTATTAATTAATTGATGCACATGTAAATCTATTATTTAAATCCAACCGATGAGGGTTCGAATTTCTATAATGTTATTTGCTCACTAATACCGACAATAAGCTAAAGCCAATTCTAATCTTCCCTAAACCCTTAGTTTTGACGATTTAATTTCGATCCGACCAAAAATCGGTCTCAAGGGCTTAGGGTTCATAAATTTACAAATTCCTCCTTTTGAATTTCCCATTTACATTATATCCTATTGTCCACAATTAAATTGAGGAAAATCTATTGACTAATTAAATAAATTAATTTGATTTAAGTTATAGTCTATCCAACTATATTAACTCTTCCCTTTTTAAATCCCTCTAGATTAATTTTATTTTATTTCTCTATAGATTATAAGCATATATTAACTCAATTATTTAAATAATCCTAATTATTAATTAAAGTTAATTTATTAAAACTTCCATTTAAAACTCCCATCTCTAATTTTAAATTTCCCATTTAAATAAAGAAATCCTTTGTTTTAAAAAAAAATGCTAACCCTAATTAAAAACTACATTTTAATGCTCCCATATATATATATATATATATAAATCCCTAAAATGCTAACCCTAACCCAAAATTGGGTTAGGGTTGCATTTCTATATACTCCCATTTTATTTTATTTTCTTACAAATTTTATACCCTAACCCGAAATGGGTTAGGGTTTATTATACCATTTTTTTTTTGTATTGTTTAGTGTGATTGCAGGTACGGCGGATAGGGCACGGCGGCCATGGGCAAGGTGGAGTTTTTCGTAGAGGGTGAAGAGTGGAGGAGGTGGCGCAGGGCTCTCCCGGATGCCACTGTGTTTATACACAGTGACGGCGGTGCCGTCCACTGTGTATAAGCACAGTGGCGGCCGCGGACCGTCCACTGTGCTTACACACAGTGGTGGCACCTCCCGTGCCGTCCACTGTGGGTAAGCACAGTGGCGCGGCCCGAGCGCCGTCCACTGTGTTTACACACAGTGGCTCGACATTTCCCGTGCCGTCCACTGTGGGTAGACATAGTGGCGCGGCCTGAGAGCCGTCCACTATGTTTACACACAGTGGTTCGGCTAGTGCTACGATCCCCTTTTTTTTTAATGATATATTTTTTTTTAAATTTATCATTAGGTAAATATAAATATAAATATATATATATATATATATATATATTTATAAATCAATATACATATTTTTATATATGTATTTGTATATCTCCATTGTCATGTTTCAAGTCTATACATATATTTCTCCCACGCAGGATATATATATAGGGCTAGGATTAGGAAGTTTATTCTGAATTATTTTTAACACAGCAGTATATAATCTTTTATATATTCTGTAACAGGGATGCACAAGTTCCGAATACATCTCTTCTTTTGTTGTTGCAGGGGTATGCACATATAGCAGTTTATATATATATTTATATATATATATAGGTATATATTTTTCAATATATATACTTATATATTTATAGATATATATACATAAATGTTGAAATAATAGGGCTGAAAACCCTTATATGGTTTGAGATTTTAACCATTAAACATTTTGTTCTTAGTCTTCTAACAGCATTAAGAATAGGTCTTGTTTATCTTCTTATTTAGCAGTCTTACATACTACTTTCTACAACAATAAAAATACTAGGTCTCTTTTTTTAACAGTCATAAAATAACAGTAATTTGAACTATGCAAGTAAATCATGAGACCTAATGCATTTTTTTTTTTCCCTTTTTCTTTAATTTTGCAGTAACTAAACAAGTTAACAGACCAGATTTAGATGTAGTCTACAACAACATCATAGACATCAAAAATTAAATAAAAATTACATTGCCTTCCAGAATAATAAGTTACAATAGCCCATATATAAAAATGGGTGAATAATCTAACCAGTCTTCCCTTTTCTTAATCTTTACACAGAGAATAAAAGAATACATTTATTTAAACAGAAAAGAAGAATCAACTTAAACCCTATATTTACATATGCACTTTCTCTTTCTTTTTTTTTTTTGGCTACAAATCATAAAGTTACATTTTCTTTCTTTGCTTTGCTGCATTTAAATAGAAATCTGAATCAGAAATATCTACAACCAAACCAACTGCAACTCCTAGTCTTTTTCCCAAGCCACCTGCATGTAAGATTTAGGACTGTGACCATGGGATGCTCACCTCCTAGCCTAGGCTTAC
Source organism: Cryptomeria japonica (assembly GCF_030272615.1). Taxonomy (NCBI): domain Eukaryota; kingdom Viridiplantae; phylum Streptophyta; class Pinopsida; order Cupressales; family Cupressaceae; genus Cryptomeria; species Cryptomeria japonica. Next base: position 142,456,128 of record NC_081414.1, read on the forward strand.
CAGAAGCCACCCCCGAGCTAGGAGAATCAAGTTCTAGACAGGTTACAAACAAGCATACAACACAACAATAGGGCAAATACTCAAACATACACCTTCCCATCCCAAGCTACACTTTCACCACATTTTGTGATGATCAATCTACGGGTGGAAGTGGACCAAGTACCATTGGGGAGACTGCAGCCAAAATACAACCCAAGCCACCTCATGGCAAAACAAAATACACAACAGATGCATTCCACACACCTTATGCCCCCCAAAGGCTCAAAGCCATATTCACTCCCCTTATGACCCCCAAATGCATACACAAGGCTATGCAGCAAGGGTCACAAAGGACACCCTTGAGATCACTCTCCTTAAGGAGAGCCTCTCACCCAAGGCTGTCATGCTTCTTCCACCCCAAGATCATCCTACTCCCCCAAGAGTAGGAGATCTTGGACACTCCCAAAGCAAGAACACATAAACAAACAAAAAACATAAAAATGAAACTTACATTTCTCTTTTTTTTTTTTCTACACATATACACCACTCTTTTCACAAGCATTTCTTTCAAAAGAAGGAACAATTTAAACAACATAAACAAAGAGAATACAACCAACCTTAATTTGCCAATAGGTATGTTAGACTTAGTTGGAGATGAGCTACCCAATCCACACAACTTTCTGCAATTTCTTGGCCCCCAAATTCCTCTATTCCTAAAACTGGTTTTTCCTCCAAAGTTTTTCCCAAAAATCTCCAAGGATGGAGAGTGGGTGATTAGCTCACTAAGCTTCCATTCTTAGCCTAAGAAGGCCTCTCTCACTCCTTCCAACCTCTTGGATAGAGTGAGGGATCCCCCATTGGATTGGTCTTCCCTAGGTCTTACATACTCCCTAACCTAGGTGTCTAGAGAAGGGAAATGGAATGGGGAAGAGGGATTACTATCTCCAAGAAGGTTCTCCTACCAAGGAGGGCACTCCTATAGATGGAATTCGTCCATCTTGGGAAAACCACTTTTTTGGGTGGTTAAACAAGTCCTAAGGGAAAGACACATGGCCAATTTTGGCCTTTACCCATAGGTACCCCATGAGGCCTAATAGAAAAGCTCTAAAATTGACTCTAGGAGTTGATCTGACCTTCAGAAAGTCCACCTGAAGTTAACCTACGGGTCAACTCTGAGTTGACCTTCCTTGTGGCTCTCTAACCTAGATTTCTTGGTTCCTTCAAGGATAATTAGGAGATATAACAATTAACAAAAAATAAAACTCTCAAAAGGGTGACATGACAAATTGCCAACACAACATACTACATAGGTGTCAAGTGACACTACAACATAATTCCACATCACAATTACATACATGGCAATTGTCCCTAAAACAATTTAAACAATTCAATAAATACAATTTACACTCATGCAACATTTTACATTTACGAATAAAATACAATACATACGGGGTGTTGTCTCTCCAAATAGACAACCCCTGGTTTTACTAACGCACATTAGCCTAGGCTTGATTCTCCATAATATTTCCATGGTCACATGGATAATTTCCTGCACATCTCAATTTAAACATTAGTACTTCCCAAATAGCCTCATTCATTCTGCAAAGACTTGTCATTATAAAATACGATTTGTCACAAATCAAAGCAATTTCATCATAATCCTCAAAATTTGGTCCATCTACAAGATATGCAAACATTTTTCTAACATTATAACAAATCCTGAAATTCAGATAATAACCTGCATCTTCACAATATTACCCTAATCTAGAATCATATAATATTCTATAATCCTCAAGGCATAGAAATGAAGCATCCATATATATATCAATGTTACCAAAATCATGGGACCATGTAAAGTTCTCTATCCATAGTGTGTCAAAACTAGCATCCAAAATAGTTCCAAAATGAAAATAACTGAAGAGATAGGATGGGTCGGGGTAGGGCCTCACAATAAGGACAAGTGAAAACAACAATGTGTACATGAAGAGAGATGAGGACAATGGAATATTGATTTCAGCCATATTTGTTGATTACATTATATTTTGTGGAAATGACTCTTTATGCAAGAACTTTGGAAATGAAATGTGCAAAGAATTTGAGATGTCATTAATCAGTGAAATAAAGTATTTTATAGGTCTATAGATATGGCAAATGAAAGATGAGATTTTCATTACTCAATCCAAGTACATAAAGGAAATCTTGAAGAAATTTGGAATGGAGGATTCAAAACCAGTAAGTACTCCTATGACTACCAACTATAAACTATCAAAGATTGATGAATCTGCATCTGTTGATGAGACACTTTACCGATCCATGACTGAAAAGTTGCAATATGTTGTTCATAGCAGGCCAGACATAGCACATGCAGTAGGTATAGTTGCAAGATTCTCTACAGATCCTAAGGAAACACACATGACAACAATCAAGAGAATTTTTAGATACTTGAAAGGCACTGAGGATTATGGCTTAGTATATCAGAAAAGAAATGATTTTGATTTAAAAGTTTATACTGATGCTGATTGGGCAGGCAACATTGATGACAGAAAAAGCACAAGTGGAGGAGCTTTCTTTTTAGGAGAAAGACTAGTGAGTTGGCTTAGCAAGAAACAAAGATGTGTTTCATAGTCAACAACAGAAGCTGAATATGTTGCTGCAGCATTGAATTGTACCAACATAGCATGGATCAAAAAACTATTGGAAGGTATAAATGAGAAATTTACTGAGCCAGTAACTATATTCTATGACAATACTAGTGCCATTAATATTTTGAAGAATCTTGTTATGCACTCTAAGACAAAGCACATCTTTATCAAATATCATTATCTTAGAGAAGAAGCTCAAGAGAAGAAAGTGGTGTTGGAGTATGTTAGCACAAAGGAACAAATAGAAGATATCTTCACCAAGCCACTACCAAGGGACACTTTTGAGTATCTCAGAAGTAAGTTAGGGGTCCTACCCCTATCTTCTACTCATTGACCGAGTTTGGTGAAAGCATCAATTCGATGACTCTATCAAAAAACCTTTAAGAGTTGATGCTGATTTACACACTTTAGGATGTTTTCTAAAGGTGTGCAGGAAACAGTGCAGGATACAATATAGGAAATAGGAATTGAAGACAAAATGCTCTGACCAAGACTAAGTTGACACATTATAGAAGGAATTCACTTCATACAGGAAGAAATTATTTTTTAGTTCTTTACTTTGGCATTGTTGTCAAAGGGGGAGAAGACTGGAGAAGAAGACTAGAAAAGACTGAGAAGACTAAAAAAAAAAAGCAGAAAAGAAAGACTGAGAAAAGAGGAGAAGTCTAATGTATGAGGGGGAATTCTGATGACAGGAAGAGAGCATTTTAGAATCTCACAAACAACTCACAACAATCTGAATCAATTAGGTCAAATCAATTGTTTTTGCCATCAATGACAAAGGAGGAGATTGTTGGCATTTGGCATTATAACAGACAATGGGAGATTGTTGGCATTTCAATAAGGATATTGAGAAGGTTGTTGATGATTATGGATATAACTAATTAAGGATGATTTACTGTCTTAATATTATTATTTTGTCATGGATGTCAAGAAATTGATTTTCTAATTCAGTATGATGTTGCCATAGCTTGAGAAGTATGATTTGATGAGTATAAAGATGTTGGTAAAAGACATAGAAAGAATATGATGAATAAGGGGATGAATAAGGTATTCAATGGGAAACTATTACTGAGTCAGACAATGATGAGATCATGATGTTTAGATTGTTTTAACATCATACATATTTTGTAAATTGTAAGGTTAATACTATACTATGTTACTGAGTAAAGAACCTAGTCGGTAAACCCTAAGGAACCTAGTCGGTAAACCCTAAGGTTATCGCTATCGGTTAATGAAGGCAGAATGTCTACCAAGTGAAGTTTAGTATTTACTGAGTTGTTACCAAGTTGTAACCAAGCTATAACAGAATACATTAAATGGTTATATGCGTTATTTAATGAAGGAAGCTGATGAGGTAGAACTGATTAAATGATTGGTATGTCATGCATGAAGTTTGTTAATGAATCTATGGCAAAGGAAAATTGACATGAAGATCTACAACACAGATTGAACCACATTACCCTAGCACAAGTTCCAAGAAATGTATGCAAGTTCCAAGGCAAGGTGAAACATTTTTCAGATTGAAGGATACATTGAACCTGGACAAGTTTGAAGATCTGATGGCTATGATTGATCATGGGAAGTATGATCAAGGAGATTAAGCGGTTGGTGAATTATTTATAAATAGGGAACTATTGATAAATAATGCATGCAGGCAAATGTATGCACAGGGATGCTACATAGTGATTACCGAGTACAGAAGCTTGAAGACTTGTTTGAATAATAGAGTATAGAAGCCCAGTAGATGGACAAGATTAGTTCTATGTCTATATTGTATTCAACAAATAAGAATCTTCTTTAGCATTTTAGATGTGAAGTTGCAGATAGATTTTTATTACTATTATTTTGTGAAAGTGACATAAAATCTCTTAACCGAGTGGACTTAACAGTCTTATGTGTAAAATGCTCTAGAAAGGTGACATTCTGATTGAGTGTTTGAAATCCTTTAACAAGGTCACTTCTAACAAGGTGAAGATCCTCACAAATCTGAGGGAAATCCCTTAACCAGGTCACATCTAGCAATGTGTTTGTAATCTTTAACAGGATTTGCTTTTAACCGAGCATACTCTAGAAAAGTATATTTTTTAGTGGGTCCAAAATCCCACAGTGGTTTTTCCCTATTTGGGTTTCCACGTTAAATCTAGTGTTATGAGTGATATGATGTTTATACGCTTTTGAGTTTGCATGTTTAGCAGTTTTGGTTATATTACTGAAGTATATGTTATCAAGGTTGAATCTAATGTTTTTATGGAAGATTAAGTTTGTATGATTCACCCCCTCCCTCTCATCTTGTTGGCTATTGGATTTGTACTTACATTAAGTATCAGAACTATCATACAAACACATTGCTATATGTGACCCGGTTAAGGAATTTCCCTCAGATCTATTAGGATCTTCACCTTGTTAGAGGTGACCTTGTTAAAGGGTTTTAAACACTCAATCAGAATGTCACCTTGCTAGAGGATTTACAAATAAGACTGTTAAGTCCACTCGGTTAAGAGATTTTCTGTCACTTACAAATAAACAACAGTAATGAGTATGTCTGCAACTTTGCATCTAAAATACTAAAGCAGATTCTTATTTGCTCAATACAATCTAGTCATAGGACTTATCCTGTCCCTTTGTTGGGCTCCTTACTCTATTATTCAAATAGGTCTTCAAGCTTTTGTGCTCGGTAATCACTATGTAGCATCCCTGTGCTTACACTTGCCTGCATGCATTGTTTATCAATAGTTCCTTATTTATAAACAATTTGCTAGCCATTTAATCTTTTTGATCACATTTCCCATGATCAATCATAGCCATCAAATCTTCAATCTTGACTAGGTTCAATGTATCCTTCGATCTGAAAACATTTTACCTCACCTTGGAACTTGCATACATTTCTTGGAACTTGGGCTAGGGTATTGCGATTCAATCTGAGCTGTAGATCTTTCTATCGATCTTTCAATGCCATAGATCCTTAACAAACTTCATACACGTTGTATCAATCATTTAATCATATCCAGCTCATCAGCTTCCATCATTAAATAATGCATATATTCATCCAATGCATTCTGTTATTACTCAGTTGCAACTCGGTAAATACTAAACTTCACTCGGTAGACATTCTGCCTTCATTAACCGATAGCGATAACCTTAGGGTTTACCGACTAGCTTCCTTGCTCGGTAACATAGTATAGTATTAACCTTACAAACAATAGAATAAGTAGGATATCAAAACAATCTAAACATCATGATCTCATCATTGTCTAACTCGGTAATAGTTGTCCATTGAATAACTTATTCCTCCCCTTATTCATCATATTCTTTCTATGTCTTTTACCGACATCTTAATTCTCTTCAAAACATACTTCTTAAGATATGGCAACATCATACTAAATCAAAAAATCAATTTCTTGACATCAATGAAAAAATAATATTGTTAAGATAGTAAACATCCTTAATTAGTTATATCCATAATCATCAACAACCTTCTCAATATCCTTATTGAAATGCCAATAATCTCTTCTTGTCTGTTATAATGCCAACAGAAGAGCCTAGGATGTATATACATTGTCATATAGAGGAATTAGGTGATGATGAGATCAAAAACATGTATAGCACTGTGATTTGTGATGAATTTAAAAATATCAAGCCAGAACATAAGATAGTGGAAACCCTAGGTTTTACTGAAATCCTTAGTGTCTCGAATTTTCCCAAGGATATTATAGGGATTGTGCTAAGTAGAGTTCATGGTGAATTCTTCTGGTTAGATTCAATCCATGCTAAGGAAAGTACAGAGGTACAAACTGAGAATACATCTGAAAAACTGGCAGTTGAAAGCTCAGAGAAACCTTCTAAGATACAGATAGAGAAACTGGAATAGGTACAAGTTGAGACACAAGTTTAGACAGAGACAGTGCCACTAGCCAAAACTGAAAATCCTAAACCTTTGTTTGTAGAAATGCAAACACAGACTGACCTACCAGAGGTCGAACCAAGCAAGGTGATTACTATAACCGGTAGTATGGCTATTGTGAAGATAGTTGGACAAATATCTGGTACTTCTATGGCAAAATTCAAACCTATGAATGTAACATAGGTCTTATTGGATTCAATAAAGAAGATCACAGAGTGCAATGCACAAGCCTATAAGGCTATTGATGACACAATTCCCATTCTTAAACTGATAGCACCAAAGTGTATTGTTGATAACAAGGATTCTTTAGGTCAACTAGACACATTGTCCAAGTTCATCACCGGCAACATATTGACTATTGATCAAATAAATGAGGACACATTCAAGGAAAGAATGATTAAAGAAAAAGAGGAATTATTTGAGGAAATTGTGAAGAAGAATAAGGAGAAAATGGAAACATTATTATTGGAACTTGGAGAGATAATTCTTGACTTCAAGAAACTATACAAAGACACTTGTAAAACAAACATTTTACCAGAATAATTCTTGAAGGAATTGTTCTATATTTTGCTTCCACACAAATTGCATGAAAACCCTTGTTGTAACAAAATTACTATCAACCAGGAACTCCTCACTAGCTTGCTTAACAGTAAGGTCTAATTCTTTGCCCTTTAGCTCACCATCAGTCAAGTTCATTTCAGCACTAGGTGGCTCTTCTGGAATCCCCTCTTGGGTCTCCTCATATGTGTAAGAAATATCCCCAAGACTCCCTAATTGTAACAACTACTTGGCCACTACCTGCTCATCTCCTATATGGATAGGGGACTGAGATCGAGAATACAAAGGCTCATTGGTTTGCACTTCCTTTCTTACCCTTTGCCTTTTAGGGGAGTCTTGGACGTCAATGACATCCTCAATTGCTCTTTTCCCTCTTGAAGTGGAAGGCTCACCTATCATTGGCATCATCACACTATACTTTTATCTCTTATACAACACATAATCACTAGGTGGGATAGCCTTAGCAAAAGCAGGCTTAGCTAGGACCAATTTAACCTTATCAGGATCATTTTGCATTATAGCCTCCCTTTTTTCTTTGAAGGTTTGCATGATGTCTTCAAAATAAAGAACCAAGAATTTGATTTTCTCCTCAAAGGGATTGAAACTAGAGAGAGGGTCATAACTGCTATCAAATTGATGAATGAAATTGAGAGCCCTCTTATATGCAACCCACTTCTCTTTCCTTAGTTCTTCCTCATCCAAACTGAATTCATTTCTAATTAAATCTTCAAGGAACTGAAATTGGTGAGGCCTACCTTTACACACTGCCCTCTTTCTAAACATGTCGTTGAAAAAATCCTCAGGGTCTGCACATCTTGAAACTGTAGTTGACAACCTAAATGGCTTAAAGGATTCTTCAAAATATTTCCAGCCACCTTTGGTGACTACAAAATGATGGGCAACAGTAATGGTTCGGAAAATGGTCCCTTTACCCCTATTTGTCAGCTCTGCCTCTTGTACACCTCCAATCTACCTCAAGACTTCTACAATCCCTATCTTCAATGGGACCTGATAGGGAAATAGATAGGGAGTACCTTTGAAACCATACACTCTGAAAACTATAGAAATAGGGCACAAGTACATATCTCCCCAATTGTGAACAATTTTAATATCCTCAGCAAACTCTTTAGGTCTAAGGAATTCCAAGAGATCCTTAGGAATCCTAGGGTTCTCTGTGCACAAAAGAAATCTAATCTTAGATGCAAAGCATCTATCAAACTTTAAAAAGCTAGCATCCTCCCTATCCCAAGATAAAACAGTGCTCTAAAGTTGAACAAGCATCTCTTCCTTATCTTTTACCTTAACCAAATCCATTTCCTTTGCAAAATAGTTAGCACCCTTGAACAAAAACATGTGCATCAGAAGGGAATACCATCCAAACGGTTTGTCCACCATACCATTTTTTATCCTTACTAGTCCTGCATGAATTGCATCAGTAAGGTATGGTGCATAATCAAATGTTATTGCCAGGGAGGGGTTTAGAATTTGAGCAATCATCAGCATATAATGGGTTGGCATGTTTTTCTCAGCATCTTCTCCAAAAATCTAACACAGTGCCCAATACATACCCTTAGCTCTTAGAGTAAATAGATTCAAGGAGAAAGGTTCCATTGTACTGGGGCCTACAACTGCTAACCCTCCTATCTTAACAAAGAACTCTTTCAATGGGCCACTCCTAAGATGATCCCTTTGAGCATTATAGACCTGGGCTAATGACCCAAAATTAATAGGTTCCAACAGATTTGAAGCTTCAATGAGCTTAAATACATTTTTGAATTCATCATCATTTATTTCAATAAGGGTTGATCCCTTCACATTCCTGATACATCTAGCTATAGGGTCATAATTCTGTGCAATCAGGGTCAACAAATCTACATCCATGAATACACCAGGGACCACAAGCTTCCCTACATCCAATTCCCATATGCTATTTAAAGGGGCAATGGAATGTCTCTGACCAAAACCTACTTTGAACAATCCTAAACCTAACAGCCCTATTTCTGGATCCCTTAACCAATTACCTTTATCATATAATCCATCCCCAATTCTAAGACAAGGGTTCTTTGGTACTAATTCTTTATCTTTAGTCCCAGCATTGGTCGACATAGTTAACTGTTCCAAAAAATCATCACAAATGTTTCTATCCTAGTAATTCACTTTTCCTGTCAACTCCCTTCTTGGTGCCATCTTGATAATGCAACTATATCGATTGAGACACGCATAGACCTCTAATGAAACAATTCACATAGCAATCACCAAATTCAGACCAAAATTAGCAAGAAAAAACACAAAAACTTGATATTCGCTTGAAGAAAACCGCTCTGCACCAATTGCTCTGCAACAGATTCATTGAAATGATGCCAACATTCAAGTTGATGCGGACTCTAATACGGCAAGTTGGCATTGAATTTTAGAAAGTAATCCCACATGCTTCGGCCATCACCTCAGAATTGAATTCACAAATCGAATTAAAAAACGGGCTCCAACAGATCATAAATTCTCTAAGTATTTCCTTTGTTTCGTTATTTTGTTGTTTTGCGGGCCTTAAACTCTCCACATCTTTCTTTCGTGAAACAATGACAACCATTGGATCACGGGAACTTGTGTTGCTTTTACTCCGTCCAGTCTTTCTGTGTTAGTGATGGGCCCTACCTTCTTTTTGCTACTTCGTGGGCCTTAAACCTTGTGCAATTTTATTTTGCAAAGCAACGCGGGCCATTAGATCATGATCTACCTGCTCGGTCTTTAACTCCAATAATGACCGTCAGTCTCATTAACTAACCGCGCATCATCTTGATGGCTAATGGTTTTCACCATTTAGCAGAGACTAAATTGCAGGCATCTTCGGGCCACAAAACAATGACAACCGTTGGATCAACCATGAGATGAATACCTTTTAACATTCTTTAGACCCTTCAAGTGGGCCCTTTATCTCGTCACTGGTTAACAAACACCACATGGCAATCGATCGTTTGCTCAGGAAGTTCCATCAGGTTCCATTCTGAAATTGCCATGTGTTTTACTTCATTATTCTCCACATAACTGTTGGTTGACTCAAGGCAAGCCCTCATTGTACCCTTCAGAGCCATGCACACTTGACAGGTCACTCTTGCAGTTCCACGGAACAAACCATCTATCCTACCATGTCATGCCTTCGTGTCCGCCACCTGGACCTACCACTAGACTGCCAGCTAAGCACCACTAGACCTGCCACCTGTCTTTTCCCATTTCGCGATCACTAATCTCCGCTTTACTTTAGGCCATGAATCCATGACAACCATCCGATTAAATCATACTTAATCGGTCTTTAACTTTATGACCTACCTGTCCTTCGGGCCCACCACCTTTTCACCATTTCGCAGAGCTTAAAACTTAGGTTACTTATCTTCGCAAAGCAACAATATCCATTGGATCTTAGGAACTTGCTCATTGGTTACCCTTGCTACGACCACCTCGCTCAAGCCCACCACCTTTTCGCTACTTCAGGAAAGGTAGAACATGTGCATCTTTTGGTTGCGAATCAATGCGAGTCGTTGATCTTTTCTAAACCGATCATCCTTTAACCAAAGAAGTTGCTCGCCTTCGGGACTCGCCATGTTTTTTCGTTGTTTTGCAGAACTTATTTCATGTGCATCTCAAGCTAACGAATCAATGCGAGCTGTTAGATTTAAAACAAGATGCAATCCTTTTATCTGATGGTCAATCCATTTGGTCAGGCCCGCCAAGCCTTTTTGCTACTTCACGAAACTTAACTTGTCGGAATCTCTAGTTAACGAAACAATGACAACCATAGGATTAACAATGAGTTGCACAATAATTAAGGGCCTCGACAACATTAAAATAGGATAAAGGTAAAGGCACATAGATTTAAAATATTTAAGGGACTGCCTAGGGAAATAACTAATGGGGGGACACTTTTTACGATAGACCGACCCTTCTTTAAGTGGTAAAGTAACTCAGAAATAGAACATAAGGGATTTTTGCAAACATAGGATAGGTTAAAACTTGAAAACCTTAAACCCTCTTCTGACCTAAGAAAATCAGAGGCAACAAGGCCATACTAGACATAATTTTATGCAGACTTCTAGCCAATTATGGAACAAGAATATCCAATTTTAAACAGTGATAACACATTTATTAGAATAGAAAATTAGGTATTTGAAGGATAAAAGAGCATTTGAAAGATTCATTCATCACAATGCGATCAAGTGAATAGTGTAGAGAAGTAGAGCAAATCAATTTGGCTATTTCAACAGTGATTTCAGCAACTCTAAAGTGAATTTCAGTGCTCGGTTGTGAATCAAGGTATTTATTTGTTTAGACTATCTATTTCCACAAACCCTAAATTCAAAATGGCTTCAATTTTTGGTATTGCCACCCCATTGGTCCTAGAGATTAAGTATAGGGTGAGACCTGTATTCAAGAAACACCCTTTCAAGTTGGTTGAATATGATTTAGAAGGTGCATTTTCTTTGGTACCCTACAATGTCCTTCATAATGAAGATATTAGGGCATACATCCATTGTGATCTCGTGGAGCTTGGTAACATAGATATGTTGAACCTATATAACAAACACTTGGCAAACAATTTCAAAAACCTCAAACCAGAATATAATTTTCTTCAAGGCAATGGAGTTTTGCTATTCGTTCATTTTCCACTATTCAACAAAGAAAAGTGGATCCAGTACATTCTCAATCGAGTTCATGATGAGTTTATATGGCTTGATAGGCCCCACAAGATCACTAAATAGGCCATCCAAGCCGTAACATGCCTCAATGAAACCGGTGAAGTACCTGGCATGAGGAAGGTGTCGAATAACATAGTGATAGCTACTACTAGTTCCAAAATTGACAGTAGATCTGATGCAGCCATAACTGGTAAACCCTCAAAAAAGATTTGACTGGCTTATGCAGCAAGAGTAGCACAATGAAAGCAACAAGAAAACACAAAAAGATTACAGAAATAGATCATATTATTGTCTTATAACTTCCGACAACCAACTTATTATCATCATACAATCATCATAGAACATATGGTAGTCAACTAGTTACATGTAGCCTACAAGCTAGATACAATCCATCTAAGACTCTCAGAATCAATCAGATCACTAATCATGAATCTCAATTCTCATTCAGATTTCTACTTTTTATGCCTTACAAATGATTACATAATACCTTATATACCCTCCAAAACATATCTGGTTTGGCCACAAAATATTACATTTACCAATGCAGGAAAATGAAATGTGTAACTAGGTCAGCCCTAAGAATGAAAGAAATTCTTTTAGAAAATAACAACCAAGAAGTGAAAATCAGTAGGAAGGTTGACCACACATAAAAGAACATCAGGAAAGACCCCAAATAGATCCACACACCAAGAAACTACTTCGTAAATGAAGGAAGACCAACCGGTAAGCACAAGAACTATTCCAGAACCCAGAAACAATGAACCAGGAGTGATAACTAGCTGAAAAAGAATCCAAAAGGATTGAAAATATGGAATTAAGCACATGAACTAGCCTAAAGACCGAAAATAGGATCTCCTATGAAAAGAAAGAAACTACCGGGACCTACCAACAAGAACATAGAAAATTGCACACTAAACTGAACAAGAACTAAATTGAAAGGAAATATTTTTGGATGATGTAAGATTGCTCATAGACTGGGGATGCTCCTGCATCAGACACCCCAAGTAGAAAGAGATTTTCCATGAGAGGCAACTCATGAACATTGAAAAGGATTCGGGATAAAGACCCCATACTCATTTATGATCCAAACATATTCCTTATCTACAAACCTCTTGTTTAACTCCTCTGGGACCTCAACCAGATTCTCTAACCCCTGACTCTTCCTTTTCTTCAGGTTTGCACATTGTCTCTACTTACTTCTCTCTTTCTTCTGCAACTCTAATTTGTTTCTGCCACAAGACTTCATCCGGTTTGTCACCATAAGCTTTCTATCATCTGATTCTATTTGTCCATCAAGATTATTTATCAGATCCTTCTTTAGACTCATACCATCTTTTGATATAACCTCTGCAACTAGTTTCTTAGTACTACAACTTTTCTCAAGACTTAGATTCTTCACCTCCTTCTCTTTCTCCTTCAAAGAAGTCAATGTGAACTTGTGCCCATCTTTCTCAATAGTGATTAGGTTTCTTGTACAGTCATAAATAGATCCTCTATCAAACTACCAAGGTATTCCCAACAAGACATGACAAGCACTCATAGATACAACATCACACAAGGCCTCATCCCTAAAAGGCCCAATATTAAAATTCACCAAACACTCTTCCTTTACTTCTAACTTTTGATCATCTTGTAATAAACTTTCCTTGTAAGGACAAGTATGCTCAAGCCTCTTCAACCCAAGCTTAACTACCATCTCTTCACATACCAAATTATCAATACTTTCAATATCCACAATAACCTTGCAACACTTACCACCTGATTTGCACATAATCCAAAAAAGACTCTTTCTTTGAGTAGATTCGATATCTTCACTTCTCTAATCAATTATGACTCTTCTAAACAAAAGGGATTGTCCTTTCTCTGGTGTGTATAGTCAATTCTGGTAACTTCACCTTCTAGTTCCTCATTTGCCACACAACTTCTTGTCGTTCCCTGCTTACATTAATAAAATCTATGCTTGGTTTCTCCACACTTGAAACATTTGTTAGGAAATTCTCTGTTGGTACTGCCACTGCTTTTCCTCTGTGTTTTTTGTTCCAATTCTTTACTCCACTTAGGTTTTGATTCTTCTTCAACATTCTCTTCTCTGTACGCATTTACCCCATAAATCTCTCCTTCCCTCTAGGGTTATCTGGTTGTCTTCTTCTCACCTTCTCCACAACCTTCAAAGCATACTGGTAAGCTTCTTCAACTATGGAAACCCTCAACATACTCATCTCATCCTAAATGTGAAATGCAAGTCCATTTATGTACCTCACCACATTTTCTCTATCCATCTCTCTATGTCTAGATCTAATCATCACCTTGTAGAATTCCTTAGTTTACTCTTTCACAATCATGTTTCTCTGTTTTAGGTTCTACAACTTCTTGAACAATTCCAACTCATAGTCTCTCAGTATGAACTTGTCCTTCAATCTTGCAACCATCTGTCTCCACTAGGTGATCTTCATTTCACCATTCTCCACTCTATCTTTCTACAATTCTTTCTACCATAAGGCAACATACCCTTTCAACTTAGTATGTGCCAACCGGACTCTCTACAAGCCTTTGACATCATCAAACTCAAAGTAATCCTCCAACTCTCCGATCCAATTAATCATATCCTCCGGGTTCAGTGTTCTAGAAAATTTTGAAACTTCCACTTTATGAACTTTACTCGCTTGCACCACAGCTCTCAGGAATCTTTCCTCTCTTCCATCTTCTAGTCCTTCAGCCTCTTCCACTTCAATCTCTTCACCAGCTTCTTCATACTCACCCTCAGATTCATGGTTCCTCCGTAAACCAGCTAATGCACTTTGGATTTCATTCCTCACCTCAATTATTGAAGTCCTCTATCATCTACTCTACCCTATAGGGGTTCATCCTTCTAGGTGGCATCTCCTCTTTTGCTCTAGTGAATGGCCTCAACTCGACAATCTGACTATCACTTTCAATTGCCTCTCACTTGATGATCTATTGAACACATGTGCAACCTACCTCCAATCGATGATATGTCCACCCAAAGGAATGCCTCAAGGTTTGCAAACAACTCTTCTACTAACTGGTTCATAATCAGCTCTGATACCAATTGATGCAACCATAACTGATAAACCCTCAAAACAGAACTAACCGACTTATGCAACAAGAGTAGCACAATGAAAGAAACAATAAAACATAGCAAGATTACATTAAACATATCATAATATTGTCTTAGAACCTCCAACAACCAACCGGTTATTATCATACAATCATCATAGAACATTCAGTAGTCAACCAATTACATGCAACCTACAAGCTTGATACAATCCATCCGAGACTATCAAAATCAACTGGATCACTAATCACGAATCTCAATCCTTATTCTCATTTCTACTTTTTCTGCCTTACAAATGATTACATAATACCCTATATATACCCTCTAGAACATATCCGGGTCGGCCATAAAAGATTACATTTACCAATGCAGGAAAATAACTTGTGTAACTAGGTCGGCCCTAAGAATGAAAAAAATTCTTTCAAAAAATAACAACCTAGAACTGTGGATTAGCAGGAAGGTTGGCCACATGCCAAAGAACATCAAACAAGACCCCAAATATATGGACACACCAAGAAACCACTCCGAAAATGAAGGAAGACCAACCGATAAGCACAAGAACTATCTCAGAACCCAGAAATAGTCAACCAAGAGTGATAACTAGCTAGAAAAGAATCCAAATGGACTGAAAATATGGAATTACGCACATGAACCAGCTTGGAGACTAAAAAATAGGATCTACAATGAAAATCAAGCAACTACCATCACCTATCGATAGGAACATAGAAAATTGCACACTAAGCTGAATAAGAACTAAACTAAAAGGAAATAGTTTTGGATGATGCAATATTTCTCATAGACCAAGGATGCTCTTGCATCAAGAGAAATGACCGTAAATGACATTTTGGAGCATGATGTGAATTTTTCATCAATATTGGTCAGTTGCAAAGTGTACCATTCCAGTAGACACAACTCCATCTCCAGAACTGCCATTTACTCTGCATATGAGATGTTGAAGAATGAAATGAGTTATGATCTATGCACTGTCCTCTTGAATAAGTTGATAAGTAATTTGAAGAAGATTAAGCAAGATAAGAAGCACACTTTCAAATATGGAACTCTTCTTATTTACTTGGCCTTATATTTCCTGAATGAGACACCCAGTGTGAAAGGAAAGGTCCAATGGGCCTATGATAGATTGGTAGCTATGCAAATCAAAGAGGGATTTTAGGGAATAGGTGATGCCACAATGAGAATATCTTCTCTCTGGGGATACTTCAAATCCTTCCAAGCTGCAATGAAAAACAAAGAGAGAATACTTAAAGAGATTGTTGATAAGTATGAGCAAACCATTTGCTTCATGGTAGACAAAGATCAATGTCAAATGGAAGTAGTGGAGCCGAGAACTGTTTGGATCATTCCCATGGGGTATGAAGTTGACTCTATCACTCTTGAGGCATATTCTTAGCACTTACTAAGTCAACCAGTGCATCCTAAAGAAGGGAGATTTGGAACATTCAAGGAGAAAGACCTTGAATTGCATAGACAATTCACTACACCTGCTAGGAAAAGAAAAGTTACAAAGATGGTAGAGGAGGTAGTAGTGCAGATGGCGTTCACCCAAGAGGAGGTGAAGTAGGATAGAGAAATACATGCATAGAAAGAGGCCAAAGAGGAAACCATGAATCCCAAGGTTGATTCAGTTCCCTCCAAGGTCAAACCCAAAGAGACCAAGTCTTCTCCTGCTCGGGTGGCACAATCTTCAGGACCTAGCCCATCCGGGAAAGGTGTATTGAAGAAAAAGGAGAAGCCCAAGTGGACTTATGTTGCTATTTCTCTGGTGGCCTCTGAGACAGAGTTTGAGGAAGTAGGCAAAAAAAAGAAGAAAGGTCAATTTGCTAGAGTGGTGAGCAAGCCGTAGTCCGGTGGAGCCCAATAGAGAAATAAGGAAAAATTTGATCCTGCCCTTACTAGAAGACCTCAGAAGGAAAGAAAGGTTAAAACTCAACCTAAATCTAGTGTCAATCTAGGTAAATATACATATGTTCCTTCATTGTGAGCAGATCAGTTAATTGATGAGATAATTGTAGATGGTAATCTGAAGAATCTTGGAGTGTGTTATACAAATTTGAATGAAGTTGATTAGAGAAAAGTGGACGAAGCAGTTGTATTATACTTGCACAATTTCACCAAGACATTGATTGAGTTGGAGAAGAGTATTCCTAAATACCTACATAATATTATTGATGCAAGGAGATTAATTGCTAGCAAAATAGACAAGGAGATGAAAGAAAGAGAACTAATAAATGTTTGCACCTGCATCACTCATGATGAAGTTAAAAGGCTTATTGAAGAAGACAACAAGAAATAGTTTAGAAGCAAGAACAGGGTAAACATGTTAATGATTGGGAAGGTGGAAGAGGTGAGGAAGGAGACATAAGACATATGGAGAAACATAATTGTGAATGATCCTTTGTATAAAGATGCATTCAAATCTTCTCAGCCGGAAGAAAATAAAGGTGTTTATAGTGATCAGAAGGTTGAATCTCAAAATAAGGGACATCCAAAAGATCAAGGTGACACAACACTTGATGTTGAAACTGGTGATACCCCTCCGATGATGGGCAGTTCAGTAGCCCGTGAGATCCAAAAGGATGATATTGTACCAAATGGCAACATCAATGCAAAAGATAAAGGGAATGAGACAAAGAAAAAGGATTTTGGGAGTGCACGAGCTAAGGTCGTTGAGATAGACAAAGGCAAAGGAGTAGTTGATCTAATAATTGTCACTCCTATGGTTACTACCACCCACCTCAGATCCCTATCAATCTTGATGGTCCTCTGAACCTTGGAAAAATGTCTCCTACAAAAAGGCTCATGCTCATAGCTGTTGTGCAAGCTCAGGCTAGTCAAGATTTGGTGAAGTCAGAGTTAGAAGATAAGAAGCTCATTTTTATGTTGGTTGATGTTTTGCTAAAGGTGGCTTTGAATGTACAGTTAGATTCTAATGATAGCCCCTCTAGTAAATTATTGCAATTAATTAAGTGTAAATACTAGTTTTGATTATTTAAAGAAGTCTGCTACTAAGAGTTCTTGGATAGATTTAAGGATGTTAGGATGCAGACATCCCGGAAGATGATTGAGAATGATTGAGAGAGATTAAATAAAGGTCTGTAAGCTATTTCAGATGCTCTGAGAAAAGGTGGAAATTTGTACAAGTCTTGTCGAATTTTACCTAAATTCACTCTAGATATAGATAAGAAAATAAGTGTTTGCTAGGGCAAGCTAGCTAGTATCTCTCAATCCTTTGATCCCTCCAACTAGCAGTGTTGAAAGACAAATTTTGGTTCTAAACGATTAGATCTCAAGGCTCAATGCAGAGGAGGACATAATTTTGAGGAGAGTAGGTTAATTCCAAAACATAATTGCCCCCTATTTGGACACCATGCTAAGAAATAAGTTAGACTACATGAAGGTTATGGTATAACCTCTATCATCTGATCTAAAGGAAGTAGAGATTCATGTCACTATATTTAGTGCATTTATTACTATTCTGGATAACTTGAAGAGTGGGTGGGATACTCATGTAGGATCTTTGAAGACATATTTTGCTAACGTCTTCAAGTATTTGTAAAATATCTGGCAAGTATCTCTATATATAAGTTTTAAACTGCACTCGTCTTTGGCATTGCTATCAAAGGGGGAGAGAAAAAAAGAAAAATGTATAGTATTGAAGAGTGGAATTCTTTGTCTAACAATGAGATTTAGAAATTATTTTGATTTGGTGTACAGTATTGAAGAGTATTGATGTTGGCTTGATGATGATTGTAATGAGTGACTTCATATGTTGTCATTGATGGAACATGTACACACACACATATGCTTGTCTATCGGTGTTACTTAAAAGTTACTTGTATTATATTGCTACCGATATTATAAGTTTTGCTTTTGATGGTGTCAAATCGGTACATGTCGTCAACAGGTATATACAGTAATGTCCCGATACCAACTTGAAGATCTAGCAAAGATTATCAAAGAAGCAATGGAGAACAATCAATTTATATGTTGATAGAGGTTAACTTCAACCGGTATCAGTGTTCCAACCAGTATTCATTGATTGTGTGATGAGTTATCACCAGTCGTGATGAGTTATCCTAACCAACAATTTTTGGCAGTATTTTGTGATGAGCTATGTTTGATTGTCCAGATACACTGCACCTAGGAAATTGTGATATAATTCCTAAGGCCGACATGAAATATAAATGTCTATATAATGACATTATGATGAACTATTTTATATGTATGATGAGATATGATATGAGATGATTTGATGCAAAGATAGAAGTGTTAAGTCATAGAGTATGTTAGTAATGCAATTTTGAGTGCGCAGAGGATGATCTATTCAAGCAAGTTGTGCTACTTCTAGATCACACCATCTGTTGTTCTTTAATCACTACAACACTCAAATCCTGTAACTAGGTAAGCTCTAATAGGCTTCATTGTACAAATCCTCTAACAAGGTGATCCATTAGTTTGGATTCAGAAGTCCTCTACCGAGGTTACTCCTAATAGGGTATAGCTCCTAACAGAGCTTTGGGATCTTTAACAGGTTTCTCTCCTAGCAGAGCATGTTTGTAGACCTTAACTGGTTAGTTACCTATTACAGCAGATAGTTAACTTCTCAGTCTCATCTCACTATGGTTTTTCCCATTTGGGTTTTCCACGTATAAACACCTTGTGTTATGGTGGATGTTTTACTTATTGTGGATGCATTAATATCATTTTGGATTACATGCATAGTGTTTAACAAACTTGTTAAGTATATCTATCGGTCAGTGTTTAATGTATTATTGTTTTTGGTGTCACTGAATCACCCCCCCTCTAAGTGCTTTATAAGTCTATTAATTGGTATCAAAGCCTAACTTAAATAAGGCTTAATCACTTGGAAGGAAACCCTAAAGCCACCATGGGGGATATGAGCTACTTTGAGATGGAAAGAGTGCTTGAAGCTACTAAGGATGAGCTTGAAACCCTAAGGATTGGATTCAAAGCCTCAAAAGTGGAAAGGAGAGAGCTAACTAATTAACTATTGGAAAAATCTGATAATAGTTCTTTAGATGAAGCCAACATTGATGCATTAGGTGGGGAAGTTGGAAAACGAAATGGTGAAAAGCTAAATCTGAGAAGAGAGTTAGAAGTCTTAACTATCTGCATGAGTCAAGAGCTAGAAGCTAGGAGGGCAGTTGAAGACCTTGTCAAAGAGAGAGATCATGTGATTTCCAAGATCAAACAAGAAAATGATACTTTGCATGAGCATTGGCATGCAAAGAAAGAAGAAAAAGAGGCCTTGCAGCTAGATCTTGAAATGGCATCATCTCTGAAAGAGACTCTTTCAAAACACAATGATCTTACCAGAGAACTCACTGAGGCTAATGGAAGGCTGGAAAAGTTCAATATAAGTTCTACCATGCTGGATGAGAAGATTCAATCACAAAGGATGAAAGGTGATACTTCTGGACTTGGTTTTAACACATCTGAGAAAGGAGATTCTTCTGAAACCAAGAGCAATAGTCACAAGGATAAAACTCCTCTTGAGGCTAACAAGCCTACTGGTCAGAAAGTTTTTAAACCTATTTTCTTTGTTTGTCATAATCCTGGACATACTGCAAATGTGTGTAGAAACAAACCCAATGCAAATACTAGGTATGCATTAAGAGATTTGAAGGTCATTGTTTCACATGCAAAATGTATGGACATAGATCAGTTGAATGCAGATATGGAGCAAATAATCTAGTTCCTCACATGAATCCAAGACCTAATGCTAACTGGATGAGAACCAATGATAACTAGAGTAACATGAACTGGTAGAGACCTTATGTCAACCGATTTGGTCCATTTGAGATGGAAAAGGTAACTAATGTCATTTGTACCATGTGTAACAATTATGATCATATGGCTATGAATTGTAGAAGGAGAACTAGAAGAGGTAATGTAGGACCTTGGAGATCATCTGGAATGGCCTGCTATCATTATCATAAACTGGGACATATGATGAAGTTCTATAGATCCAAAAAGAATAAACCAGTTAATCATTCTAATGATCAGAAAGGAAAGCAGAAGGTAAATGTTGAAGAAACTAGAGAAGAAATTAATAGAATCTAGAAAAAGAAGAGTGATGATG
The DNA here is from genome assembly GCF_030272615.1 of Cryptomeria japonica. NCBI lineage: Eukaryota > Viridiplantae > Streptophyta > Pinopsida > Cupressales > Cupressaceae > Cryptomeria > Cryptomeria japonica. Next base: position 142,477,096 of record NC_081414.1, read on the forward strand.
TACCTACAGAAGAACCTAATCCTTCACCCAGTGTGGAGAATCCTGCACCAATGAACTGAGCCTTTCAACAAGGCTAAGGGGAGCATAGTGGTAAATCTACTTCCGGACCCCTTGAAAGATGAGTGGTAAGAGAGTTTGAATTTTGAATGGTTATGTGTGAAATCTTGATATATTTTATTAGTCAGTTTTCCAATATTTTATCAATTGGTTTTACACATGTTAATAATGTATGCATCATTAAGCGGTGTATTAGGGTTTGTAACCCTAGTGCTCGAGCATTTAATGCAGTAGGTAAAAAGGATAAAAGAGAGTTTTTCTTTGTTATTTTTACCCTAAATGCATTCAAGAGAGAATTCTTGAGCACTTGTAGAGCGAAGAAAGAATTGCTAGCTAGTTTTTTTCTAATTCGTGTCATGATTTGCGTGATTGAAGTTGATTCGAAGGTTAGTAAAGGTTGAATTGGTGTGTATTTGAGTAATCAACCGGTAACTGAGGCAACGCATGTAAATTGAGGTATTTCTTTGTAACTCTTGCTTCGATTCTAGTTTATCTGAAATGGCTTCATCATCTAAGCAAGTAGAGAGGTTAATGATCACATCAGAACCTATGGAGGTTGTAGAATCAGAACAAATTGTGTCTTATAATAATTTATCTCAGGTTCCTGACGGAGTCATTGTAAAAGGAGATTTGTCTAGCTACATTGATTGTAAAATTGAAGATTTAGGATCATTGTCAATTTATTCTTAGTTGAAAACCCTTTGTGATAAGAGTGAAAATATTCAACCCGAGTATATTAGGGTTTATGAGAAAGGTTTCCATAATGCAACTTATTTTCTTGATGATTTTGAGGAGGAACTTATCCGAATTATTCTGAGTCATGTTCATGGTGAGAATATGTATTTGGAAAGGACACACACTATAACCAAGGAGGCTATTCAAGCTATGACTAGCTTCTGGTCAATCGATGAAGTGCCTAAGCTAAGGTGAATTTCTAAAGAGACAGTAACCACTTTAACCTCATCTACCTCTTATGGGCATGTTTTTTTTGTTAATGATATTAAGGACCCAATGGTTAAACTGGCTACTATGGTTATAGGCTACCGGATATTCTATTCCAGTAGAATGAACAATGTGCCATCTGTAGCAGTGCATACTGCCTATAAAATGATTGTTGAGAATGCAAATAATGACCTTTGTGAGGCCATAAGAAGTCAATTAATGTTGAATCTATAGTCAATCAAGAAGGACAATAGTTAGAAGTTCAAGTTTTGTCAGTTACTGATTGGTCTACTACTTTACTTTCAAAATTTCCTATCGGGAATTGGTGATCTTGAATGGTCTAAAGACCTACCGGTAACCACTCAGATCAAGAACAACATTAAGGCTGTTAAGAACACTTTCTCTGCAGGAATGAACAAATATTTCAATCAATTTTAGAAGAAAATGAGTATGAGGGTAGGGCTACCTAAGGATGTGGTGAAAAATTTGCTAAGGACATCATTTTCACAGTCACCACTGATTTCTGTCTAATGGAAGCTATTGAACCAAGAGAAGATGAAATGGAAGACATGAGCTATGAAGTCAATTATGACTTATTGATTGGTTATGCCAATAACCTGTTGGCATATCTAGTGGTCAAAAAGAAGAAAAGGTTGGATACTATTGTGGAGCAAACTGCAAAAACTGAAACCAATAGTGCTCCAACTAGTAGTGGTAAAGGAAAGAAGAAGAAGGTTGAGCAAGCGCCTCCAGTGTTAAAAAGTACTAGAGTGATACAAAGTGTCCAAACTAAAAAGGAACCGACACCTAAAGTATTCATAAATAAGCAGACTACAACAAAGAAAAGAGGTCAACAACTAATTCTTCAAGCAGAATCTGAAGAAATTGATACTGAGGAAGAACCAAAGAAGGTAAAGACAACTAGCAAGAAGTCCAAACCAGTTGAAGCCACCTCTCAGCAGACTATTCCCATTAATGCTTTGTCTTACAATCCTATGACTAATTTTGAGAGAAAGGTAAAGATATTGGGAAGAAATAGACTTGATAATGTCAAAGAATATTTTGATTAATTTGATGAAGATCAGAAGGAAAAAATTGTTCAATAGGTAATAAGCTATTTGTGTCATTACAATCAATTAACTCATGATCTTGAGAAGGATATTTTTGATTCTTTATATACTTTATTTTGAATAAATTGGAAGAAGCTGTGAAGAAAGAAAAATAAATTATTCATGACGTGTTTGTGCAATATTTTTCTGATTTGTCAAAGGATGAGTTAATTGTATTTCTTGATAAACACAAAGCTCAATTTTCTTTTAAGTCAATAATATTGAAGCTACTTAGTGGGAAGGTGCAACCTGTTGAAGTTGATACTCATTAGATAGTGAAGGAAATTCAGAATATGTGTAAACTGATAGAGTCCCAATAGGATAATGAGCAAGATACTGTTGATCTACCGGAAATGGATGAGGAAGAAATAATGCAATATAATATTGTCTATCTTATCAAGAAGAAGGATGACACTACTTCTCAACCGGTAATATTTATTGATGATATTCAGGATACAATAGATCTATCTGGAAACATCATTGCACTAGATATGCAACCACCTGAAATTACTGATTCATGGGTTAATATAGTAGAGAGACTGGAAACTCAACCGAGTGTGGATATTCCACCCCCACTAGTAAATGATAAACAAGTGAAACCCCAACTCCCACCGGTTTCACATGCTACTCAAGAGGAACCTGCTGAAAAAGATGATGAACATGCCTCTGAATAGGACAAGGAGAAAGAACAAAAGGAAGAGAAAATTGAGAAGGAGAAATTTGCTGAACCAAAAAAGACATTAGTTAAACAACAGAATAATGATGATGATGACTCATTTGGCATCAAAGGACCAATAAATGTTGATAATATGAGTGCATCATAATTGCTAGAGTTTGCAAATGTGATGCAATCTAGAGATCAAAAGAAGAGTCGTAAGGAACAAAGAATGGAAGCAGAAACCATTCAAAACATTATAGATATTTTGTCAAGCCTTCTACCAGAAACTGCTACAGGGAACTTGTCAACTCCCATTGGTAAGCCTGGCTAGTTGGTTGTTGATGCCTCTAACCAACTTAAGTCCCTTGAGGAAGTAGCACATACTTATGCAGAGAAGAGATATAGGAAGAAGTGAGGAGAACATATCATGAAGGATATTGATACAGGGAGAATTTCCCTATCACTGAATAAAGATCAGTTAAGAAAAGCTATTGAAATAGGAGGGAAAATTATTGCATTTACATCTAATGTTTCATTCTTTTATACTGATATAAATCAAAGCCAAACAAGAACTGGAAAGGATATGTCATGCTTACATACCTTTACAGGATTCAATTTTAGCTTTTAGAAAATTTGTGGATGATTTTCAAAACAAGTTAGATGTCTATGATTGTGAATAGGCAAAAAGACTGCGATCTTTGAAGGAGTTGAAGAATTTACTTAGACCAAAAGTAGACATGTTACAAAGAGCATACAAGAATGCAGAAGCAATTTTGTCTACTCGAGAGATGTGTACACTTGATTCAATGGAGGAATTTTGTACATAGGTCATGACTACAATCGATCTCACTAAAACCTTGCTGGCGACATGGGAAAATGATTTTTCTCAATTTAAGCGTACTTTTAGTGACATTTTTCTAAGAACTGCAATGAACAATACTTGATTAATATTTTCAAGTTTTGTATCTATAAACTTTTGCTGCAAATTTTTGCTATATATGTATATATATTTTACTTTTTCAATTTGGCATTGTTCTCAAAGGAGGAGTAGAAATGTGTATGTGTTGTTAAAATTTTGTATGTATTGTTAAGGGGGAGTAGGAGTAAAAATATATGTGTACAATTTTTGTAAGCACACTTCGCTGTATAGTTTGAAAACTTTCTAAGTGTTGCCATCAATGCCAAAGAGGGAGATTGTTGGCTTGATGATGACTGTAATGAATGACTTCATATGTTGTCATTGATGGAACATGTACACACACACACATATGTTTGTCAACCAATGTTACTTTGAAGTTATTTATATTATATTTCTATCGGTATTAGAAGTTTTGCTTGTGATGGTGTCAAACTGGTACATGTCGTCAACCAGTATATACAGGAATGTCCCGACACCAACTTGAAGATCCGTTGGATATTATCAAAGAAGCAATGGAGGATAATCGGTTTATATGTTGATAGAGGTTAAATCCAATTAGTATCAGTGTTCCAACCGGTATTCATTGATTGTGTGACTAGTTATCACCGGTCATGATGAGTCATCATAACGAACATTTTTTGGCAGTATTTTGTGATGAGTTATGTTTGATTGTCTAGATACACTGCACCTAGGAAATTGTGATATAATTCCTAAGGCTGACATGAAATCTAAATGTCTATATAATGACATTATGATGAACTATTTTATATGTATGATGAGATATGATATGAGATGATTTGATGTGAAGATAGAAGTGTTAAGTTGCAGAGTATGCTGGAATGCAATTTTGAGTGCACAAAAGATGATCTATTCAAGCAAGTTGTACTAATTCTAGATCACACCACCTATTATTCTCTAGTCAGTACAATAGTCAAATCCCCTAATCGGGTAAGCTTTAACAAGCTTCATTATACAAATCCTCTAACAAGGTGATCAATTGGTTCGGATTCAGAAATCCTCTACTGAGGTTACTCCTAATAGGGTACTACCTTTAATAGGGTATAGCCCCTAACAGTGCTTTGGGATCTTTAACAGGATTCGCTCCTAGCATAGAATGTTTGTAGACCTTAAACGGTTAGTTATCTATTGCTACAGATAGTTAACTTGTGAGTCTCATCTCACCGTGGTTTTTCCCATTTGGGTTTTCCACGTATAAACACTTGTGTTATGGTGGATGTTTTAATTATTGTGGATGCACTAATATCATTTTGGATTACATGCACAGTGTTTAATAAAATTGTTAAGTATATCTATCGGTCAGTGTTTAATGTAGTATTGTTTTTGGTGTCACTGATTCACCCCCCCCTTCTTAGTTCTTTATAAGTCTATCAATTGAAGAGTGGAATTATTTGTCTAATAGTGAGCTTTAGAAATTCTTTGTCTGAGGAAGCAGGCAAGGAAAAGAAGAAAGGTGAATTTGCTAGAGTGATGAGCAAGCTGTGGTTTGGTGGAGCCCAATAGAGAAAGAAGGCAAAACTTGATCCTGCCCTTACCAAAAGACCTTAGAAAGAGACAAAGGTTAAAAGTCAACCTGAATCTAGTGTCAATCTAGGTAAATATACATATGTTCCTTCATTGCCAATAATCTAAAAGTGTTGCCATCAATGCCAAAGGGGGAGATTGTTGGCAATTGACACTCATTCGATGGCTTCTGATGGTTCTTTATTGGTTTAGGGTTGTCATTGATGGAAACTCTTCATGGAGATTTGATCCGGTAACCACAATTATTCTTAACTGGAAGAGGATGTCAATCGGTAGCTAGATAACTAGTGTTTTAGGAAGAATAGAGCAGTTTTGGGTTAGGAAGCTTTCCAGTGATTGCGGTGCATTGAATCATGTTTGGATTGATTGGGCATGTTGGCAATTGACACTCATCCGGTGGTTTTCGGTGATTTCTGGTAGTTTCCAGTGGATGATTATTGGTTTAGTGTTATCATTGATGGAAACTCTTCTTGGAGATCTGATTTGACGGTCTTAATTCTTCTTATCCAAAAGTAGGTGTCAATTGGTAGCTGATTAATTAGTATTTCAAGAAGAACAGAGCATTTTTTTGGTCCAGAAGCTTTTTGGTGATTGCGGTGCATTCAATCATGTTCTTGTTGACTGGACCAACTTAGTTATATTTTTTTGGTGATCCATATTTATCCTTTTTGAGTCAGTCAATTAAACATATGACTACACATTACACCTTCAGGTTGGCATGATGTATTACCTATTTTGTGGTTGCTGGTATATAAGTTTAGTATGAGTGATATTTTTGGTGGATGGTGTGAATGTATGTGAGAAAGAGGTGATCACAAATCCATTTTGGGCCAGTTTCACATGCACATTCTTGATCCGATAGCTGACTGAGACCAAGTACATGGAAGAACAGGGTAGAACAGAGAAGGTGATCTAGTCAGTGTTTTTGCACTTAACCAGAACTCATCCAAACATAGGAGATGCTATTTCAGAGTTCATACATTGTAATTCATCACTAGTGTAACAACTTTACAAGTTAATGAGACTTCCCTGAGGGTTGTAGCCTTCCAAGTTATTGTAATTGAGTAGTGAGCTCTAGGCAATGTGCCTTAATGTGTGTGCATTCCCATTTATAATATTGTTTTTCTACTGGCCATAGTGGAATAATATTGTGGGTTCAAACCCCACCATGGTTTCCCCATTTGGGTTTTCACATTAAAATACTGGTGTTATGATCTTATGATGGTTTGTTTCATGTTTCTGCATTTCAGTATTAAGCATTTTCTTTGGGTAGTTGAAAGTTAAGTTTGAAAAATTATTAACTGTAGATCACTAATTCACCCCTCCTCTCAGTGATCCCTAATTCCAAAAATTGGTATTAGAGCCTAGTTCCATTAAGGAAGCTTAACCGCTTGAGGAAGATCTGGGAGATTGATTCAATGGATTCTAGTTTTCAAAGACAGCTCAGTGTGGCACTTGAGGATCTTGATGCAGCTAGAAATGAGATCTGTACCTTGAACAAGAACTTGAATGTTGCTAATGATTTCATTAATGACTTGAAGGATCTAGCAAAAATCTCTAGAGACAAGAGGAAATAATTGATGGACAAGATGAAGGAGAAAGAAGATCATATCATATAATACTAGGATAAAGCTGATGAAGTTAACAAGCTTGAAAGAGAGAATGTTGCTTTGAAGAATGAGAAGCAATCCATTCTGATGAGGTTGACTAAGGAAATTGAGGATTGGAAGAAAAATAAAGAAAATCTAGCACAATCATTGAGGGAAAGAGTTGATGAATACTTCCAACTTACCTATGAGAATGATTCGTTGAAGCTTGAGTTGACATAGTCAAGGAATAATGGTTAAGAACTCAAAAGACAGATTTATATTTTAAGGGGTAAACTTCCTACTACCAATGAGTACAAAGACAAATTCAAAGGTAGCTCAGCAAGGCTTGATGAGATGCTAGAAATTCAAAGACATGGAAAGGACATGCGAGGGCTTGGATTTGAGAAAGGTGAATACTTCAGATCTGGACAAGGTAATGCAAAACCTGATTAGAAGAAGAGCAATAATCCTTCAGTAACACAACCTAATGCTCATTAATTCAATGGTAGATAATTTGCCTACAATAAGTTTGGTCATATGGTGAATCAATGCAGAAGTAGGATGAATAATGGGATGAATAACATGAATAATGCTCCTACCTTTACTGGTCAATGTTTCATATGCAATAATTTTGGTCAAAGTCAAATATGTGTAGAGCAGTAATGAATAATTTCCAAAAAAAAATATGCTATGCTTGTGGGATGTTTGGACATATCTCTAATCAGTGCAGGACAAGACCAAAATCAAATGAACTTTAGGACTATGTAGAATAATGTTGTTTGTCATGCATGCAAAAAAACCGGTCACATTGCAAAGTGCTACAAAAGTAAGAACAATGTTTTGGTAGACAAGAGTAAATCATATGAGAAAGGAAAATAAAAAGTGTTGGCAATTGACACTCTATTAGTTGGTTTCACTATGTTGTCATTGATGGCAACATGGCAACATGATTTTGGGTTTCGACTTCATATGGTGTACTGACAAGCACTTCATCGATTCTACACTTGCACCAACACGGATAGGTTAGAAATTTTTTTGGTCACTAGCAATGCAGGTCGACATGGTATAGTAAAGGTTATTGGTATTGGAGGCCGACTTATCTTGGATCTGGCATCGACAACTTGTTTTAAATGTTTATTTTTTTTATGTTATATGACCGACATGTAATTTAATATTTCATATATCTTTGTAAGCCGACATAAGGCATAAATTTGTATAGGGTATATAGGGCAGATTGATTAGATCATTTTGATGTAGAAATGAGGTAATGTAATGGATATGTAAATGTGATATGATGTGAAATACATCAGAGAGAATATGTATGTAAGGAATTTATTGTAAGGGTTATTCCAGTAAAGGGGTTTAGGGTTCCAACCGGAACAGACAAAACTTAAACCAAAACTATATTCTGGCATAGAAGATGCTATCTTAGAAGTTCACACCTCTCCAGATTGTTGTCTGGAAGTTTATGTAGTCAATGAGGCTCCTATTATGATTGAGCAGTGTGCTCTAGGTTGTAAGCCTTCCTGCAAGTGCAGGCCCATCATATATTGTAATATCTCTTCATATGGCCAATGGATTTATATTGTGGGTCACAATCCCACCGTGGTTTTTCTTCATTTAAGTTTTCCACATATAAATCTGTGTTATGGTTCTCATTTGTATGTTTTGCTTATTGGTTGCTTTACTTCTTTCAATTCTGTTTATACCGGTAGACCAGTTGGTGCATGAATGTTTTGTTAAGGCTAAAATCTACTATCCTAGTATAACACTAATTGAGCCCCCTCTCAGTGTTATTGGTTTCCAACAATTGGTATCAGAGCCTTGTGCTTTGGAGGAAGTTTAACAACTTGAGGAAGATCCTGAAACTGAAATCATTGAATATGGCTTTGGAGAAGCAGCTTGAGATGGCACTTGAAGATTATGATGCTGAAAGATTGAAGAACTTAAAGCTACAAGATGAGTTGAATTCAAGATGAGTTGAATTCATTCTTGTTCTATAAGAGAGGCTATCATTTGTTCAAGCTAGGAGGAAAGAAATTTTGCAAAATCAGGATGATGAAGAAAAAAATGCACTTAAGGATTAATGTCAGAAATTGAGTCAGAAGAACATGGTTATGAAGGATGAAATGCAAGTTATAAATATGAGGATAGAAATAAAAAGGAAGAAAATCTTGTTGTGTCCCTAAAGAACAAGTTTGAAGAATGTGGTAGGTTGGTTCATGAAAATGATATGTTGAGAGCTGATTTGGTACAATCCCAGAGCAATGAGCATGAGCTTGAGAGACAAATGAAAATACTAAGAGATGATTTAAATGTTGCATGTGAGTATAAAGAAAATATCAAGATCAACTCAGCATAGCTTGATGAGTTACTGAAGAGACAAAGGCAGATTGGAGATTCCCGTGGACTTGGATTTGAGCAAGGACAGAGTTATGGTACTAGTAATGAAGATCAAAACCATAAGGCACCGGTAAGAAAATTCAATGCTTATAAATTCAATGGTAGATGTTTTGTTTGCAATAGATTTGGTCACATGGCTAAGTAATGTAGAAACATAGCAAATCAGAACCCTGATTCAACTCCCAATAAATGTTATATAAATGCAATGAAATTGGTCATAAGATAGAAGCTTATAGAATGAATGTAAAATGTTATGCTTGTGGAAAATTTGGACATATGGCTAATAAGTGCAAGTCAAGCAATTTCATCAGTTTTAGAAAATTAATTCAGAAGAACAATATTACATGTTATGCATGCAATGAAATTGAACATATTGCTAAATTCTGTAGAAACAGAAATCCACCAGTTAGTAATGGACAATCAAATGAAAAAGGAAAAGAGAAGGTTAGTGAAATCTAACAAGATCATACTCATAGATGGGTTAGGAAATCTGAAGAGAAATCATCAGATGGGAATATCTCAGTTACCTATTCGACAGAAGAGGTTGGTCCTATATTGGTAGTGAGCTCATCTGGTAACTAAGGTAGATGTCGTAGGGGTAGGCAAAATTCATGAAGATGTTGCATATGCCCCAGGAAAAGGTTCTAGAAAATGTTCCAGATATTGGAGAAGATTATCCGACATGGATATATTTAGAGAGAGATCCAATATCTTTCATCGACAGTCATTTATGTCAATGGAAGATTAGGGTTTTTCTTGATGCATAAAAGGTTGATTACACTTCATTGTTAATCACCCTACATTCAGAGAAATTTCAGAGCGATTAAGAGTGACTAAGTGCAATCAGAGGCAATTCAGAGGCAATCAGATTTCTTCTTGAGTGATCACACTGCCATCTGGAAGAATTTGTTGGAGGTTTCTGTAATACCCTAAAAATGGTCATCTAAACCATGAGCCCTTAATCTTGACAACATCACCAAGGTCCTAACCAAAGGCAATTAAATCAATCTTGAGCACACAATTAATTCTTTAATCATCAGATGTCACATGGAAAAATCAATCACTCAATATTAATTAAACATTTATTTAATTAATAGATCATCCCAAGTAAATCATTTTAAACATTTACTTTATTAAATATTCTAGAATTCTTAATTAAATAAATCAATTTTGCCATAAATCTTCAAAAAAGGAAACAAATCAAGAAAGATAATTAATTAAATTAAATAAATCAATTGAGCACAAGTCTTCAAAAATGGAAATAAATCATAAAAGGAATTAATTGACCAAGAAAGGAATTAATTGAGAAAAGAAATCAATTGGAAACAATCCTGAAAAAACAAATTAAAAATTGATAAATAATCTCAAAGAAAGCAATTAAAACAATTAAATATTAAAATTGAATGAAATAGATAATAAATCAGTTTTTTCCTGATTTTATCTTAATTTTAGTTCAATTTCCTTTAAATCAGTTTTTTGTTGATTTAATCTTAATTTTAGTTCAATTTCCTTTAAAATTGAGAAAAGCATCCAATCATATCACTTCACCTGGATTGTGCTTCTTCTTGGAAAATCTTGACTGCTCATCATCAGTTGATCTTAGCCATTGGTTTCTTTCTGAATTTTCTGTAAATTCAGGTTCATCTCTCATTAAAAAGGAGGCTAGAGAATGTATTGTTATTATACTATTTTTTTGCTCTAGGATTTCATTGATATTGCATATTAATTGTTTGATATTGATGTAGCGTCCTAAAATTGTGACACTTGCAATTTCGACTGCATTTGGGTCTTCACGATGGTGGCGCAACATTGAACCTGAATGGAGACCCCGAAACCTGTTTACGACATCAAAAACTGCATATTTCTGCACCTTGGCCTGATCCTTCCTTGCACCCTGCTGTCCCGGGAGGTGGGACCATGGCGCCTAGTGCCCTGGTCCTTCAGGAGCATGGTGCCTGGCACCCTAGTCCCCCAGGACCATGGCGCCCAGCGCCTTGGTCCCTGGCCCTATTTTGGGCCCAGTCTCTTGTTGGGCATCGCATCTTTAAGTTTGCAATTCGGAAAATAATGTTCCTATGTCAGCCTAAGGTCGGAAAAATCAGTCTCTCAACCCTAATTGACAACTATATAAACTATATTTCCTCTCCCAAAAGGAGGAGGGGAAATATATGTGAGCAAGACGTGGAAGCGATAGGCAAACATTAAAACATTCAAGCATTCAAACATTCCTTCAAGCAATTGAGCATTCTAAGTCTCCATTCAAGGCTAGTTGTTGCATTCAAGACAAGGATTCAACCATTGAAGAGGAGATCACTTACAACATACAAAATACAACATTCATTACACCTTCGCATGTAAGAATACAAACATTCTTACAACAAGGTATCAGTACTTGTTTACATTACGAACATTTACATTTACAACATTCTCATTTCTTGGTTAATTCCAAAACCGGGGTTTGACCTAAAGGCAAACCCCTAATCCCTAACCCCCCAATCGTCCTCTCTTTTCTATGTGTAGGTTGCAGGTACGCGGTTGTAATTGAAGATCTGGAATCCTTGTGCAGAGACGAACAGATCCCCCTTCGTTTTGCGGATTTTTCGGAGGACTGTGTGCACGCCGGGCGCCATCGTCTCGTCAACTTTCGCTCAAATTTCCAGACAACATCATCTTGACATTTTACTGCTAATTTCAGGTCCGTAGCTTCATGCCGTGTCTCTATCTCCGTTTATAAGCGAATCTTTCCTACTTTACATGCATTCCTAGTTGAATCATTCTATCTACATTCTTTACAAAAGAGGGCATCCTTGATGTCTCAACCCTTGAAACTCATTTAGAATTCAATCTTGCATTGTATGGGATTGGATCTTGTGAGTTTCAACCCCTCTTTTAAATGTAAAGTCCCTCCTAAGTGAATACCGTCAACCCTAGTGATCTCCTTTCTCTCTCCTTGGAGTGGGGGGAACACCTAGGGTTTGATTTTCTGCTTTACATTTTGGTGAACCCGACGTGAACATCCTAATTCTAATTATTCATGGTTGGATCTGAAAAATTTGCTTCCTTAATTACATTTCCATGTTTGATCTTTTGCAAATTTTAGAGGGTAATTGCATAAAAAACCCTAAAATTTTCTTTTTAATAATTGAGCTTGTGAAATGTTTAATTGTTAATGCTTGTTTCAGATCTACCCTTCTATTGCAAATTGTCAAATCATATTTGTGCTTTAATTCTCAAAATTAAGTGGTTAAGTGTCAAAACCCTAATTTTTAAAACGTTCTTGATTCAACCTTTAATCAATGATTTCACTAATCAAAACACCTCCAAATCGGCTGTAACTTTGGATTCCACAACAAAATCACAATATCTCTCATCCCTGAAAATTTTGAAAAAAGTTGCGAGGACTGTGTGCACCCCGAGCACCATTGTCCCTGACATTTTTTCCAAAATTTCGGGAGCTAGATCTTACTGTATTTTTCTGCTAAAATCCAGAATCTTGGCTGATTTCATCAATTCTAACACTTTCAAAATTAAAGTCAAAGTTGGTCTAGTGATTGCTTGGATAAAGGCTTATAATCATTCAAAAAAATTGTTGAAATTGCAATTTGTGTTAAAATTGTATTTCTTACTGTCCTAGATCTGAAAAGTGTGTTGGCATTCATTCGAAATTTCAGTGTTTTATTCAAATTCTTGCAGTTTGTGACTTTTGAAATTAAGTGTTTAATTGCAACAACTTTGATTTCCACTTTCAAAATTGAATTTTGCGAGAAATTGAGTCAATCTTTTAAATTTCAAAGCCTGCATTGCTTTTAGTATTCCCTCCAAAATCAAAAAATTCAAAGTTTCAGTTTCCCTCTCTTTTTCAAAATTCAAATTTTGCATTTTTCAACAATCTTGGTAGGGTTCAATTTTGAGATTGCAACTTTAATTTGGCCTATCTGCAGATCATAAAATCACTCAATTTTTTCAGATTAGCTTTAAAATCATCATAACTTTCATCCTTGAAAAATTTTGAAAAAAGTTGCGAGGACCGTGTGCACTCCGTTCGCCATGGTCCCAGACATTTTTTTCAAAATTTTGGGAGATTGTCCTAATTGCATTTAACAGCTTAAATCTAGGAGATTGGTTGATTTTATTGAAATTTGCTACCTCTAAAATTCAAAATCTTCTCTCTCTCTTTAGTGCATGAGTTTTACAACAATAAGCCCTACTTACACTATTCCCGTTAGATGAAGCCTTAGAATTAAGTCTTTCCAAGGTTTAATAACTGAGGAGATGGAACCTAATTTGAATGGCCTTTTTAATGAGGACACGGGTAATTCCTCTAATCCTCTTAATAATGAAGAATCTCTCCATGAGGTTTCTGTAGAACAACTTTCAAAATTGGATAGCCAATTTGATGATTTTCAACAATGGATGTCTCAAGAATACCCCGATAGTCAAGCTCTTTCCTTAATTGAGGGTCTAAAACGTATGGTTCAAAGTGATAAGAATGGAATTGATATTTTGCGTGGTATTGCACACATTGTGGATTTGAATGTGATGCCTATGAAGAGTTGTGCTGAAACTTTAGGTTATATACAACCTCCTACTCAAGTCAATCACTCTATTCCTTTGACAACTTCTGTTGCTAGTATACCTACTTTTACATCAAACATAATGACTACTTCAATACAAGACATTCCGCCTATGATCACCAGTCATGGGGGCAATCCTTCTTCTTCAATCAACCCTCTTCCTTCATTCAATCCGACTTCCTCATTCATTCCTTCAATGAGTGTCCCTATTACATCTCCACAAATGAACATGATGCAAGGGGGCAATTTATTTAACCATTCCATTCCTCCTTGTAGTGTTCCTCCTTTCCAATCATCTCCTATGACTAACTATCATAGTGTCCCACCACCTTACTCTCAATCAATACCTTCTTTCAATAACATAATACCTCCATCACAATCTAACACGTCTAACGTGAACTCTTCGATTGAAGCAACCATTAACAATCTTGCACAAACTGTCTCTTCTTTACAGCAACAAATTGCCTCTATGAATCAATCTAAGTTTAGTGTGCCCACATTTGATGTTGCGAGCCCACTTTCTCTTGACATTGTTCGAGCTATTCCCCCTAAGCATGTCGAAATCCCGCAGTTGGAGCTTTATAATGGTAAAGGTGATCCTCTAACACATGTTAAGACCTTTCAAACAATATGTACCAATTTTGCTCATGACCAAAGGTTGCTTGCAAAACTGTTTACTAGAACATTAAGAGATAAAGCCCTACAATGGTATTGCTTGTTGCCTTCTTATTCTATTACTTCTTTCCAACAACTTGCAAATGCTTTTATTCAACAATTTCAAAACAATATAAGTCCTAAAGTTACTTTGATTGATTTAATGCATTGTAAACAAGGTGTTAAAGAGAAAGTAACTGATTTCATTGGTAGATATAAGCATTTATATGCTCAAATTTCTTTTCTAGTGCCTGACAATGATATTCAAAGAATCTTTATTTCTAACTTACAAAAAGATATTAGAGAAAAACTTCTGTTTTCTGAGTTTACTTCTTTCCAACAGTTGTGCGCAACTCTTCACAATTATCAACTAACTGTGAGTCAAATGGAACAGGCAAATCCTATGGCTCCGAGTGATAAGGGTGATAGTAGTCAACAACCATTTGGGAAGTTTAAACCGAATGGAGAGTCCATTAAGTTCAATGAAAACATCATCAACAACAATGTGAATGCAGCATCAGGTGTGCCTCCTATTTCTAAGTTTTTCAAGAAAGAAAGAAAGTTTACTCCTTTGAATGAATCATTGCATAGTATTATGAATAAATTATTGGAACAAAATGTTCTTACTCTCCCTCCTATAAAGCAAATAGATCCTGCAAAGATTAATTCACCCTATTTTGATAACAAATCTTTTTATCAATTTCATCATCAACCTGGGCATGATACTGAAAAATGTTTTGCTTTACAGGGTAAAATTCAAGATTTGATTGATAATAATACTATCTCAGTTTCAGGTGTGAATGATAAAGGCAACACATCTGTAACTCCTCCTAACCAAAATCTTAAGATTTTTACTGATCCATTACCTTCTCATACCTCTAATGTGATTGAGACTAATGATTCCTCTTTCTCACCTGATAGTCTTGTGTCTATGACTCCGAATGTGATTAACTTTGTAGAGCAGCAGAAAATCCCTAAAGAGCCTTCCATCACGTTTGATTCTAGTGAAACTATCAGGGCACCTGATGGTCCTTTATATATAGTTGCAAAAGTCAAGAATACACCTTTCCGTGGAGTGCCTATTGACTCTTCTTGTATGGTTAATGTCATTACTGAAGAATTTCTTTTTACTTTGCAATTGAATCAAGTGATCTATGATGAAACAAATGTGGTTGTGAAATTATTTGGTGCATTTTCTTCTCCTGCAATTGGTTCTATTACATTACCTATTGAGGTCCATAACAAATCCCTTGATGTGAGATTTGCTATTATTCCATCGTCCAAACAATTTCGTGTGAAGCTAGGCTATCCTTGGCCATCTTCCATGAAAGCTATTGCTTCTCCTATTCACAAGTGTTTGAAATTTCCCCATAATGGTGAAGTTGTTACTGTCAATCATAGTCTCTTTAAACCGGCTGAGAGAACTTCTAGCATTCCTATTGATTATTTTTGGCCTAAACAATTTCAATCTCTTCCACCACGAAGTGATCATTTTTTCAAATCTTATCAAAAGTGGAAAAAAGATATGATCCTATCTCTAAGTGAACCTAGAACACCCAAACTTGATATTCCTATCATTCTTGAGAAGGAAGTTCCTCCTTTGAAAGATAAAACTAATGTCTTTCCTCAAGAAGATTCCCAACCCATCCCTATGGATGTGACTATGTCTATGACTAATAAACTTCCTAAAAGTAGACCTATACCTCCTCGTCATGATGGACTTGGTCTCCTTCCTAAACCAAATATTCCTCCTTTATATGGAGCAGTTCCTCCTCCTTCCTCTTATAGAGAGAAGAGAACTTCCTCTTCTCCTATTATTGTCCAACCTAAGAGACCACAACCTAAACACCCAAGTGATAAGGATGAGAACATTCCTCCTCCTCAGTCTTCTCAACTTCCTACTAAGACTAGATGAAATCGTTTTGCACGTGAACGCCAATGAAAGCATTGTCTTAGAGCTCAGGCAGCTGCTTCTCAAACTTTGCAATCCCCAAAAACACCTTCAGCTAGTATTATTCCATTTTCTCCTCAGCCGAAAATTGAGCCAAAATCTCCTAAACATAAGATGCATGATGGTCTTGATCCTGTGTGAGTTAAAGATCCTATTTTTATAAATCTTGATGATGATATAGATGAAAATGTTAATCCTCTTTCTTCTGATAGTGAATATGAATATGTTGATTTTGATAACCATTTATCTAACGAATTTTCTAAAGCACTTATCCTAGCTCCTAGACAAGAACAATGTGGCATGGAACATGAACATAGCCCTTGTTTGGATCTTGTGATAGCTCCATCTGCTGTGTTGGATGTTCCTCCTCTAGCGTGTTTCCTGCCTTCCCGAAATATTGATCAGCAAGATCGGGGGGTAGATGACGTGCTAGACTAGTTCATTAGCATAGCAGACTCTCTCGTCCTCTCTTGATCTCTTTTGTTACTTCTTCTATGTGTTTGGCATCGGGTCTTTAAGTTTGCAATTCAGAAAATAATGTTCCTATGTTGGCCTAAGGTTGGAAAAATCAGTCTCTCAACCCTAATTGACAAGTATATAAACTACATTTCCTCTCCCAAAAGGAGGAGGGGAAATATATGTGAGCAAGACGCGGAAGCGATAGGCAAACATTCAAACATTCAAGCAATCAAACATTCCTTCAAGCAATTGAGCATTCTAAGTCTCCATTCAAGGCTAGTTGTTGCATTCAAGACAAGGATTCAACCATTGAAGAGGAGATCACTTACAACATACAAAATACAACATTCATTACACCTTTGCATGTAAGAATATAAACATTCTTACAACAAGGTATCAGTACTTGTTTACATTACGAACATTTACATTTACAACATTCTCATTTCTTGGTTAATTCCAAAACCAGGGTTTGACCTAAAGGAAAACCCCTAATCCCTAACCCCCCAATCGTCCTCTCTTTTCTGTGTGTAGGTTGTAGGTATGCAGCTATAATTGAAGATCTGGAATCCTTGTGCAGAGATGAACAGATCCCCCTTCGTTTCACAGATTTTTCAGAGGACCGTGTGCACGTCGGGCGCCATCATCCCATCAACTTTCGCTCAAATTTCCAGAACAGCATCATCTTGACATTTTACTGCTAATTTCAGGTCCGTAGCTTCATCCTGTGTCTCTATCTTCGTTTATAAGCAAATCTTTCCTACTTTACATGCATTCCTAGTTCAATCATTCTATCTACATTCTTTGCAAAAGAGGGCATCCTTGATGTCTCAACCCTTGAAACTCATTTAGAATTCAATCTTGCATTGTGTGGGATTGGATCTTATGAGTTTCAACCCCTCTTTTGAATGTAAAGTCCCTCCTAAGTGAAAACCGTCAACCCTAGTGATCTCCTTTCTCTCTCCTTGGAGTGGGGGGAACACCTAGGGTTCGATTTTTCGCTTTACAATTGATTAAATCATTTAGTTTAATAAATCAGAAATATTGTTAGATTAATATTGCATCCATCTAGCATTCATCATGGTCATATAGATAAAATCCTTCGTCTTGATGTTGTCTAGTCATTGGTATTGCTTATAATTTGAGAGCAATCTTATACTTGCATCTTTTAGAAGGCAGTGGGTCGGTTTGTTATGGTTTATTATTCATTGATTATATTTGATTAACCATGCATGTAATGACTTGATTGAAGTGTTGTGCTTACAAATACAGGTTCACTTTTCACACACAGTTTCTAGAGAGAGTGATAAAAAAGTATTTTTTTTGAAACATGGAAGCAGGATCATCTTATGTTCCTATTTTTGTTGCAAATCCAACTGTAGTGGAGGTTAAGGACCACCCCAAGGCAATTTTCAAGTGGTATCGACATGTGGCTACCAAGGAAGATTTGGTTGGAGCATTTTCTCGCTTGCTGGAGGGAGTGGTGTATGTAGAAGATGTTAGGGCATACATTCACTGTCATATAGAAGACTTAGGAACTTCAAAGATCAAGGGGATGTATATGAATGAACTAACGGGATAAGATGGAAAGATCAAACCAGCATATCAACACATTTAAAATCTAGGGTTTACATATATTCTAGATATTATGGAGTTTGAGGATGAAATAATCAGATATTTACTGAGCAGAGTACATGGGGAATTCATATGGTTGGAAAAACCTTATAAAATCACTAATGAAGGCATCCGATAAATCACTGGTTTGCCATCTATAGGGAAACATCCAGATAAGAAAGTATCAAATGAATTCGTAAGGCAGATCACTGATGCCACATATGACAAGAGTTCGATGAAAGTGAGCACTATCACTAACACTGACATCAAGTTTTGAAGCATGTTCATAGGATACAAGGTAACTCAGTCAAACCGACTGAATTCTGTTTCCAGTTCATGTATTTTGGCTACTTATAAGATGATGAGAGAAAATGTAAAGTTAGATCTTTGCGGTTGGATGCTTGAAGAAAATTGATCAACTTAGGGAAGATTAAAGGGGAGAAAAAGGGAACCTTCTAGTATGGAAATTTTTTAGTCTACTTGATGTTATAATTTTTGAATGATACACCCGATTTTGGTAGGAAGAAATGGTCTTTTGACATTTCGGTAGGAAGACAGTTAAAACAATCAATTGTTGCATTAGGAAGTCAAAGGGATGATAAGATATGGGGTTATTTCAAGGCTTTTCAAAAATCTATGAGGTCTAAGATAAGAATACTTGAGCCTATAGTAGAGAAATAGTCTACCGACATTTGTTTCATGGTTAAGAAGGATGTGACTCTCATGGAGGGAGTCAAGCCCCATAAGATTTGGATAGAGGAAATGGGATATGAGGTAGATGCACAAATTCTTGATGCTTATGCAAAAAATGCTAATTGATGCAGAAATAGATGAGGCAGAGAAACCCTGTGGAACTGCACAATAGAAGACTCTAGAGGTTGAAACAAAGTTCAACTAGAAAAGAAGGGAAAAACAAAAAGGAAAAGAAAGCAAATTTGTACAGGAACTCTCGAAGGACATAAAGGCACTTATTGATGTTGTCCTAGAGAAAGGGAGAAAGGGGAAGGATCTGGTAGTTCACATTGAACCTATAATTGCAGATTCTAAATCAGAAAACAACACACCATTAGCATTCAGGAGGGTTGTTAGGAAGAAACCGGAAGAACCTAAGGTAGAAGCAAAGAAGAAACTGGTTAGAAAGGTCACAATAAAGTTACTAGCTCAGAAGAAAACACCTAAGGCTACACCTACAACTGCATCTGTTGTCGTCAGAAGGAAGAAGAAGGATGACACTGATTTTGGTAAGGTTACACCCAAAACTGATTGTAAGGGTTATTCTAGTAAATGGGTTTAGGGTTTCAACCAGAACAAACAGTGATTAAACTGGAATTGTATTCTGGCATAGAAGATGCTATCTTAGCAGTTAACACTTCTGCAGATTGTTGTCTGGAATTTTATGTAGTCAATGAGGCTCCTATTGTGATTGAGCAGTGTGCTCTATGATGTAAGCCTTCCTGCAAGTGCAGGTCCATCATATATTGTAATATCTCTTCATATGGCTAGTGGATTGATATTGTGGGTCACAAATTCCACTGTGGTTTTTCCTCATTGAGGTTTTCCACGTAAAAATATTTGTGTTATGGTTCTCATTTATATGTTTGGATTATTGGTTGCTTTACTTCTTTCAATTCTGTTTATACCGGTATACCAGTTGGTGCATGAATGTTTTGTTAAGGCTAAAATCTACTATTCAGGTATAACACTAATTCACCCCGACCTCTCTGTGTTATTGGTTTCCAACAAAAAGTAGAAGAGATCAACTAGGGATTTATGCCTTAGGGGGATCTTTTAATGCAAATTATAAGAACCCCGTCTTCTGTGGTCTACAATTGATTTCGAAAGGTTGCAGAAGGATTGAATCATATGTGCAGATGATATCTGAAAGTTTCACAAGGATCTGGTGCTCTAGTATGCAATTTCATGAAAATCATGGTAATTGGTTGTTGTATTTATTACAGTGGAATATAAGGTTTTCTAAGAATAAAAGTGCATTTCAAAGTTTCATTTGTCACAATGCGACCAAGTGATTAGAGTAGAGAAGAGAGCAAAGTGATTTTGTGATTTCTACAACAATTACAGCGACTCCTAAGCGAATTTCAATGCTCGGTTGTATAGCAAGGTATTTATTTGTTCACACTTTCTATTTTTTCAAACCCTAGCATTTGAAATGGCTTCAGCTTCTGGTCTTGCTACCCCATTGGTGGTTGAGATTAAGGAAAGGGCTGGACCAATTTTCAAGAAACGCCCTTTTAAGTCAGTTGAGGATGATCCGAAAGGTGCTTTTTCATCCCTTCCCTACGGTGATCTCCAAAAAAAATACATTAGGGCTTACATTCACTATGATCTCGAGGAGCTTGGAAACGCAGATATGCCAGATCTTTATAACAAGAATTTAGCTGATGGTTTGGGCAATTTAAAACTGGAATACAAGGTGCTTCAAGACAAGGGATTCTCATAATTCATGCATTTTTCATTGTTTGATGAGGTAGAATGGATCCGATACAATCTTATCCGTGTTCATGATGAGTTTATATGGCTTGATAGGACACACAAAATCACCAAGAAAGCGATCTGTGTCGTGACAGGCCTAGCTAAAACTGGTGATGAGCCCAGTTTGAGGAAAGTATCGAAGACACCATGATAGACACCATGGGTTCCAAGTTTGATAGTAGAGCCATGACCATTAATGATATTTTGGAAAATGATGTAAAGTTTGCATCAATGGTAGTCAGTTACAAGATTTACCAATCCAACAAGTACAACTTTGTTTCTAGTACTGCTATTTACTTTGCACACCAAATTTTTGAGGATGATAAAAGGTATGACCTGTGCACTGCCCTCCTGAATGAACTACTGAGAAATTTGAAGAAGATCAAACATGACAAAAAGAACATATTTAAATATGGTACACTTCTTATTCACCTAGATTTGTACTTCCTAAATGAGATACTTGGTATAAAAGGTAAGGTTCAATGGGCCTATGATAGACCAATGGCCATGCATATCAAGGAAGGATTATGAGGAGTTGGAGATGCAACAATGAGGATATCTGCTCTCTGGGGATATTTCAAAACCTTCCAAGATGCAATGAAGAGTAGGGAGAGGATCCCCAAGGAGGTTGTTGAAAAATATGAGCAAACCATTTGTTTCATGGTCGATAAGGATCAATGTCTAATGGAAGAAATGGAACCCCAGATAGTATGGATCATTCACATGGGGTATGAAGTTGATTTTATTACACTTGAGGCATATGCCAAACATCTTCTGAGTCAAATGGTGGATCCTAAGGAAGGGAGATTTGGGAATTACAAGGAGAAAGATGTCAGTCTTCACATGCAATTTACTGCTCCCGCTCAGAAAAGAAAAGTTACTAAAATGGAGAAGGAAGTGGTAGTTCAGATGGGTTTCATGGAAGGTGGTGAAGAAAGCAAAGGAAAGTAATGCACAGAAAGAGAATAAGTTTGCTCCTATCCTGGTAGCCCAATCTGCAAAACCTAGCCCATCTGGGAAAGGTGTACTGAAGCAGAAGGAGAATCCTAAAAGAACCTATGTTGTAGTATCTCTGGTAACCTCAGAAACTGAATCTAAGGAGGAAGTAGGAAAGGTCAAGAAGAAGGGACAATTTGTCAAAGTGGTGAGGAAGCCACAATCCACTAGAGCCCAACAAAGAAAAAAGGAAAAATCAAATCTTGTTCCTACTTCAAGGCCCAAGAGAGAAAGGAAAGTCATGACTCAACCTAAGTCCGGTACACATCAAGGTAAATCTGAATATGTTCCCTCATTAACAACAGGTCAGTTGATTGATGAAATAATAGTTGATGACAATTTGAAGAATCTTGGAGTATTCTATAATAATATTGATGAAGGAGATAAGAGAAAAATTGAAGAAGTAGTTGTATTATATCTACACAATTTTAGTAAAACATTAATTGAATTGGAAAAGTCCATTCCAAAATATTTGTATAGTGTGATTAATGCAAGTAAGACTGATAGAGAAATGGAGAGAGAACTAGTAAATATATGTATTTGTATTACTCATGGTTAAAGAAAGTGGCTAATTAAAGAGGCAAACAAAAAGGAATTCTAGAGTAAGAATAGGATTAACAAATTGATGATTGGAAATGTAGAAGAGGTGAGGAAAGAGACAGGGGAGATATGAAGGAAGATAATTTCAAATGACCCTTTGTACAAGGATGCATCCAAGCCATCTTAGCTGAAAGATAAGCAAAGTGTCTCCAGAAGTCAGAAGGTTGAAACTCAGTCTGAGGATCATCCAAAAGACCAAGGTAATACTACATTTGATATTGAGACCGGTGATGCTGCTCCGATGGTGGATAGCTTTGTAGACCCTAAGATCCAACATGTTGATACTACACCAAGTGGTGACACCAGTGCAACATATAAAGGGGATAAGGGAGAGAAGAAGGATGTTGAGATAACAGAGGCTAAGGTTGCTAAGGTTGACAAAGGGAAAAGTATAGCTGATCCGATAATTGTCACTCCTCCAATTACAGGGACCCGTGCTTAGATTCCCATTAATCTTGATGGTTCTATTGATCTGGGAAAGATGTCTCCTACTAAGAAGCTTATGCTCACAGCTATTATACAAGCCCAAGCCAACCAAGATTTGGTGAAGTCAGAGTCAGAGGATAAAAAAACTAATTTTGATGTCTATAGATGTTTTTGTAGAAGGTGACCCCTAATGTACAATTGGATTCAAATAACAGGCCTTCAATAAATTGTTACAGTTAATTAATAGTGTAAATACCAGTTTTGATTCTCTGGAGAAGATGGCTACATAGAAAGTTTTGGCTAAGTTCAAGGATGTTAGGAAACAAACATTCTGAAAAATGATTGAAGATGATAGAGTGAGATTAAATAAGAGATTGCAGACTATTTCTGACACGTTATCAGAAGCTGGTAAATTTTACAAATCCTACCTAATTTTGCCTAAGTTCACTATAGATATTGATAACTAGATAGTTGTTTGCTAGGGAAAGCTTTCTCGCATTTCTCAGTCCTTTGATCCAGATGTAACATTAAACAAAATTGTTGAGGGAAAGATTATAGCCTTAAATGATCACATCTCAAGCCTTCAAGCAGACAAGGATAAAATTTTGAGAAAATTAGGTGAACTCCAGAACCTGATTGCCACCGGGTTGGACACTATATTAAGTAATAAGGTGGATTGTATGAAGGAGATGGCCCGACCTATATCATTTGATCTGAGAAAGTTAGAAATTCATGCCACTATATTTAGTGCATTCATCACAGTTTTGGACAAAGTGAAGAGTGGGTGGGATACTCACCTAGGATTGTTTAAGACTGTTTATGCTGACCTCTTCAAGTATTTGTAAAGTGTTTGTCATCTGTATATAAATTTTGAACAGCACCCCATCTTTGGCATTGTTGTCAAAGGGGGAGAGGAATAGTGAAAAATGTACAGTATTGAAGAGTAGAATTCTTTGTCTAAGGGGGAGCCTTAGAAATTCTTTTGATTCCTTTGAACTAGTGTACAATGCTCAACACTTAGTTATTTTTTACGAGTATTTCCATCAATGCCAAAGGGGGAGATTGTTGGCAATTGACACTCATCCGATGGTTTTTGGTGATTTCTGGTGGTTTTTCGGTGGATGATTATTGTTTTAGGGTTGTCATTGATGGCAAGTCTTCTTGCAGATCTGATCCGGTGGTTGTATTTCTTCTTGTCTAGAAGTAGGTGTCAACCAGTAGCTGATTAACCGATATTTCAAAAAGAACAAATCATTTTTCGGTTCAGAAACTTTCTGGTGATTGCGTTACATTGAATCATGTTCTTGTTGATTGGGCCGACTTAGACATATCATTTTGCTATTGTTTTGGTGATCCACATTTATCTTTTTGGATCTAGTCAAGCCATATGACTACACGTTACACCTTCAGGCTGACATGATGTATGACCTATTTTATGGTTACCGGTATATAAGTTTTGTATGGGTGATCTTTTTGGTGGATGGTGCAATTGTATGCAAGTGAGAGGTGATCGAGAATCCGTTTTGGCATAGTTTCACGTGTGCATTCTTTATCTAGTACCTGACTAAGACCAAGTATAGGGAAAAATAGGGCAGAATAGAGAAGGTGATCCAATCAGTGTTGTTGCACTTAACTAAAAGTCATCCAAGCATAGTAGATGCTATTTCAGAGTTCATACATTGTAATTCATCACTGTAACAATTTTGTAAGTTGTTGGCATTCTACACTCTAAAGAGAAATGATGGTGTTGTCATTGATGGCAACCTACTGGCAACCTTCTAGCAACCACCTGACATTCATCTAGTAAAGCCACCGGCAGGCACCGGCACCGGCTAGACATCCACATAACATTAGCAAACACTTCACCGACAGCAGCTACAATGCATATCGACACTCCATCTAATAGGGAATAAACTTTTATTTATTGTATTTAATGTAATTATCTTTTGTAAAGCCAACAAGGCACATTGTAAAAGACTCATATATACATGAGATCATATAGGTCATTGTGAAGAAGTATGATAGTAGTTGCGAATTATGTATAAGGTGATATAAGTGACAGCAAAGGTTTTTGGTTATAGTATGAGCTTAAACCGGTACTGAACCTAGCATAGTTGATGCTGATTTGAAGTAGTACATTGTATTGGATTTTCATAATGCATTTTGTAAGTTAGTGAGACTTCTATCTTGTAAATTGAGCAGTGAGCTATAGGTAGTTGGCCTTCCTAAATGTGCAAGCCCCTCATTGTAAGTAATATTTATTCATTGGCTAGTGAGTGAATATTGTGGGTCACAAATCCCACTAAGGCTTTTCCCACACTGGGTTTCCTCATTACACATCTTGTGTTATGGTGTGCTTTCTATGTTGTCTTTATTGTTCTTGTTTACTGCATTAATTCTTATTTATCGGTACATTGTTTTGGAATGAAAAATACTTAATAAGGTTAAATATTTTGTTGACCGGTAAGATACTGATTCACCCGCCCCCCCCTCTCAATATCTTTGGGACTATCATTAATCCTAACAATTGGTATCAGAGCTTGGTCCTCTATTTTCAAAAGCCTAACAACTTGAGGAAGATTCTGACACTAGTACAAATGGAGAACTTAAGAAAGCAATTGGAAGGAGCTCTTGTAGACTATGATTCAGAGAAGTTGAAGAACATCAAAATTAAAGATGATCTAAGGACTACACAAGAATTCATTCAAGGACTTCAGGAGAATCTCACTATTGCTAGAAATAAAAGAAAAGAGCTTCATGAGAAGATGCAAAATGATAATAATGAAAAGGAAACTCTTAATGAACTTGTCAACAAGATGAGACAAGAAAACCTTACTATGAAGAATGAAGATGACTTGACTAGAAGACTCAATGATGCTGAAAATGAAAATCTAAGACATAGTCATGAAAATAATATGTTAAAGATAGATATGATTCACATGCAACATAATAAAACTGAACTTCTGAGACAAATGGGAATTCTGGAAAATGAGTTGGCTAGTGCAAATCAACATAAAGAGAAATTCAAGAAAAGTTCAAAAGAACTTGATGATATGCTGAAAAGTTAGAAACCTAATGGAGATACTAATGGACTTGGATTTGAAGTTGGTGAAAGTTCTGGTATTACAAACAATCATGAACACAGTAAACTGGTAAGACAACCTAATGCTTACAAATTTAATGGAAAATTCTTTAACTATAACAAGTATGGTCATAGAGAAAATCAGTGTAGATATAGAAACAATTAGAACATTACTGGACCCACCGATCAATGTTCCAAATGCAACAAAGTTGGTCATAATTCAGAAAACTACAGAATGAATGTAAGATGTTATGTTTGTCGAAGATTTGGGCACTTATCTAATAATTGCAGAACATAAACCGACATAGGATATGAAAAGGCTATTCAAAAGAACAATGTGACTTGTTATGCTTGTAACAAAATTTGACATATTGAAAAAATTTGTAGAAGAAAGACTTCACCGACAAATAATAAAGGACCCAGTTTGAAAGGCAAAGAAAAGGTTGATGAGGTAAAGAAAGAATTTTCAAAACAATGGATTAGAAAGACAGATCAGAATGTTGATGAGACTATTCCTTCACCGATAGAATAGAGTATTAATCCACCGGCAGAAAATTATTCATCCAATTAGGAAGTAACCCTTTGGGGGTATTTCGACAAATTGAATATCATGCAGTTTACCCTTGGTCGATGGTGAGAAGATAGATTTATTCTTTACTGGTAGATGTGTTAAGTTTTCACTTAATCGGCGAGCATTTAATGTGGTTGTTGAAAGAAATTTCAATATAAATCATTGGTTTTCCTTCATTTCTGATTCACCAAGCATTCAAATTAGCAGAGAGTGCGAAATCTGAGTGAAGCCACTCAAGGTAAAGAAGTGAAGTGATTCCTTTCAATCACTCAAAACATTATCAAGAAGCTTAAGGTGTTTTTCAAATGTCTTCCTCTTCTACTCCCGAATTTATTGCAAACTCTACTATTGTGGAAAGTATAAAATACCCTAGGACCATGTTCAAAATTATTCCCAAGATAGCTAAGCAAGATGATTCCATAGGCACATTTTCAAAGATTCCTAAAGGTGTAGCTTATGCTAAAGACCCTAGGATATATATTCACTACAATATTGAAGAATTAGGTTCTGAGGAAGTGTTAAAGATGTTTAAAACTGCAATTTGTGATGAAAATGGCAATGTCAAACCTAAGCACAAGGTTATTGAGACTTTAGATTTTGTGGAAATATTGAACATCCCTCAGTTTTTGGAGGAAGTTTTTAGAAATATCCTAAGTAGGGCACATGGATAATTTCTTTGGTTAGATTCAGTTTGCAAATTCACCCTGCAAGCAATTAGGGCAGTGACAGGTTACCCTCAACTAGAAACAAACCTAACAAAACTAAGAAGGTTCCTAATAACAAAGTCATGACATTAACCAGAGCAACATTTGATAGTAGATCTATGAGAGTGAATGACATCAAGGACATTAATGTGAGATTCATAAGTATGATCTTAGGCTATAAGACTATACATGCAAATAGACTTAATTTAGTTTCTAGTCTTTGCATTAACAATACTTATGAAATATTAAACAATAATACAAAAGTAGATGTGTGTGAATGGCTGAAGGATGAACTAGTTGATAACCTGAAGAAGATAAAAGGTGATAAGAAAGGGACATTTTGTTTTGCCAATGTCTTAGTATGCCTTATGTTGTATTTCTCAAAGGAAATCCTTGGTATTGGACAAAAAGACTTTGGATATGACATACCATTAGGCAAATAATTGCAAGAAGCCTTCACCGACATGGGTAGTGCTAAGGAAAACAACATAAATGAATATTTCAAAGCTTTCCAAACCAAAATGAAAACAAGAGAGAGACTACCACAGAGTGTAGTAGATAAATATGATAAGGAAATTTGTTTTGTGATTAAGAAAGATGAAACATGGATGGAAGTTGTATTACCTAGAACTGTATGGGTAATAGAAATGGGTTATGAGGTAGATATCAACATTGTTGAAACTTATGCAAAATATTTATTAGATGCACCTAGAGAACCATCAGAATAAGTTTTTGGTAGTGCTCAAACAATTGAGAGTGGTATAAAAACAATGAAACAAAGGAAGAGAAGAGAAAAGTATATAAGAGATGCTTCTAAACAGGTAAAGGAAATAAAAGAAAATGTTATGAACCTTACTAGTATAAAGGAAAGTGAACTGGAAGGACTGCAACTAGAGGCACACATTTTACCGATTGGCATGTCATCTGATGGTGAGATACCTATGGAATTCAAGAGAGTTGATAGGAAGAGAATACCCTCTCCTCCACCCAAGAAAACAAGAACCTTGAGAAAGAAACAACAAGCAGTAAGGTAACCAACAAAGAAACTTACACCCAAGAAGAAATAGAAATAGATTATACCACCACTGGATAATTTACTAAATGAAATAACTAATGACAGTAACTTGGCAAATGTGAGCAAATTGTACAACACATTCATAGATTTAGAAAAGGAAAGTATTGAAAATAGTATAATTCTACATCTGGACATATACAAGAAAGTGTTAATTGAAGTTGTAGATGATTTACCAAATGATCTGTATAGAAGGTTAGATGCAAAGAGGATTGCAGTAATGGAGTTGGACAAGAAACTTAAAGTTGAAAAACTTCTAGCTGTACATCCAATTAACTCGAAAGAGGAAATTAATGACTTAATTTGTGAGGCCAACAGATTAGTTTTTGCTAGTGGTCACCGAAAAGTGAGCTTAGTGGCTAGTAGAGTTAATGAAATTGCAGAGGAAATGACTGATAAATGGGATATCTTTTTTGTAGAAAAAAACACAAGAGGAATTGAACAGGTCGAATAAAAAAATTAAGGTATATCAGAAGGATAAGGACAAAGGGAAAGGTAAAGTTGGTGGAATACCAAACATCAAAATAACTGACAACTTACCACCACCCTTGGATACTGCACCGGTACATATTGATGACACACCGGCTACTGATAGTGTAGGTATAATATAAGATGACATTAACCCTGAATCAGAAATTCTATTCACCATGAATGTTGATACTCAGGAAGTGAACATTGTTATGGACAAGGATAACACAGAGGTAAAGAATGATATTGCTGACAGTGGAAAAATTGTTGAGCAACCGATAGAGAATGTTGAGGTCGAAACACAAACAGAGCAAATAGAGCATACACTACAAACAAAGCAACCTTTGGATAGTTGAATGAATACTGGTAGTATAGATGCTGGCACTGAGAAACCTACAGAGATAGAGTTAGCAGCAACTGAGAACATAGAGAAATCGACAGAGGCATAGGTACACATTGAAATAGTGAAACTGGTAATCACTGAGAAACCCAAACTATTATAGGTTGAAACACAAACTTAGATTGATCTACTAGAGGTTGATACAAGAAAATTGGTAACTAATGTTGGAAGCACTGAAGTGATTAAGGTGGTTGGTCAGACATCCGATACTTCTTTAAGTGAATTTAGGCCCACCAATATGACAAACGTACTCCTGGACTCTATTAAGAAGATAACTGATTGTAATGCATTGGCTTATAAACCAATTGATGATACCATACCAATTATTAAAATTATTGCACCAAAATGTAATATAGATCATGTAAAGGATTCTTTAGGCTAGTTGGACATATTGTTTAAATTTATTGTTGGAAATGTAATAACAGTTGACAAGGTGAATGAGGATACATTCAAAGAGAAAATGGAAAAAGAAAAGGAAAAATTCTTTGATGATACAATAAAGAAGTGCATTGAACATATTAACACACTTTTAATGGCACTGAATACAACAATTTTGGAGTATAAGGAACTGTATAGAGAAACATGCAAGCCACATCTATTGACACAGGACATTGGAAAGGAAATAAGCAGAGTATAGAAGGAGATAGATGATATAGCTGATAACATTATTGGTTCATCCCAACCTATATCAGTTATTGAGCAAGAAATAGCAAGTTTTGAGGAAAAGTTGGAGAAATTTGAGAAGCAAAAAGAAAGGATCAAGGCAAATGCCAGAGAGCTTAAGTATAAACTTAGTCCTAAGTTGGATAATCTTATCTCTCTGAGAAATGAGATATCTAAGGCATTAATTCAAGGAGATATATCACCGGAGGAGCATATGCATCATCCCACTAGCATGATCCAACGAATTGAGGCAGCCATGAATCACAACAACATATTCATGCAGAGTTTAAACTTGGTTTTAGCAGACATATTTTAGATTGTAACCAACTGGTTATAAACCTTAAGGTGAAATTTTGCACTCATTTGACATTTTTTTGACAACCTTTGTCATTGATGTCAAAGGGGGATTAGTAGACAAATAAAAATGATCATTTAGAGGAGATCATCTGCTCAGGGGGAGCACATCTTTTTGGTAAAATTTTGGACTTCACTTTTTGGAACAGTTTTTGGATTTTTCTCATGAGTGTTGCCATCAATGCCAAAGGGGGAGATTGTTGGCATTCCACACTCTAATGAGAAATGATGGTGTTTTCATTGATGGCAACCTACTGGGAACCTTCTGGCAACCACTTGGCATTCATTTGGTAAAGCCACCGGCAGGCACCGACACCGGCTAGATATCCACATAACACCAGCAGACAATTCACCAATAATGGCTACAATGCATACCAACACTTTAGTCGACAGGGAATAAACTTTTGTTTATTGTATTTAATGTAATTATCTTTTGTAAATCTAACAAGGCATATTATAAAAGACTCATATATATGTATCAGATCTTATGGGTTATTGTGAAGAAGTATGATAGTAGTTGTGAATTATGTATAAGGTGATATAAGTGATAGCAAAGGTTTTTGGTTATAGTATGAGCTTAAACCGGTACTGAACCTGGCATAGTTGATGCTGATTTGAAGTATTACATTGTATTGGATTTTCATAATCCATTTTGTAAGTCAGTGAGACTTCTATCTTGTAAATTGAGTAGTGATCTCTAGGCAGTTGGCCTTCCTGCATATGCAGGCCCCTCATTGTAAGTGATATTTATTCATTGGCTAGTGAGTGAATATTGTGGGTCACAAATCCCACCGAGGTTTTTCCCACACTGGGTTTTCTCGTTAAACATCTTGTGTTATGGTGTGCTTTCTATGCTATCTTTATTGTTCCTATTTACTGCAATAATTCTTATTTACCAGTACACTATTCTGGAATGCAAAATACTTAATAAGGTTAAATATTATGTTAACCGGTAAGATATTGATTCACCCCCCCTTCTTAGTATCTTTGGGACTATCATTAATCCTAAGTCAGTGATACTTCCATGAGGGTTGTATCTATCTGGGTTATTGTAATTGAGCAGTGAGCTCTAGACAGTGTGTTTGAATGCCTATGCATTCCCATTTTGTAATATTTTTTTGCTACTAGTCATAGTGGAATAATATTGTAGGTTCAAATCCCGCCGTGTTTTTTCCAATTTGGGTTTCCACGTAAAAATATTAGTGTTATGATCTTATGGCTGATTGTTTCATGTTTCTGTATTTTAGTCTTAAGTGTTTGCTTCCGATGGTTGAAAGTTAAGTTGGAAAATTTATTAACTGGTAGATCATTGATTCACCCCCCCTCTTAGTGATCCTTGATTCCAATAGGGCCGACATTGAAACATCATTTTATTATTGTTTTGGTGATCCACATTTATCTTTTGTGATCCAGTCAAGCCGACATGTGACTACACATTACACTAGTAGGCTGACATGGTAAATGATTTATTGTGTGATTTCCGGTATATAAGTTTGGTGTATATGATGTTTTTGGTATGTGGTATGATTGTATGCGAGAGAGTGGTGATTGAGAATCAATTTTGGTGCAGTTTCACATGCACATTCTTGATCTAGTAGCTAACTAAGACAGTAAATAGGGTAGAATAAAGCAGATTAGTAAAGGTGACCCAGTTGGTCCCAATTGGTATATTTGGTGGTCAACCATAACTCACCCAAGCATTGTAGATGCTACTTTAGAGTTAATTTTTCTCTAATTCATCATTGTAACTAATTAGTAAGGAAATGTGCCTGAATGCTTGCGCATTACCCATATTGTAATATTGTTTTTCTACTAGACATAGTGGAATAGTATTGTGGGTTCAAATCCTAGCATGGTTTTTCCCATTTGGGTAACCACGTAAAAATCCAATGTTATGATTTTGTGGTTGTTTGTTCTATGTTTCTGCATTTCAGTTTCATGTGCATGCTTTCAATGGTTTAAAGTTAAGTTTGAAAATCGGCTAACTGGTAGATCACTGATTCACCCCCCCTTCTTAGTGATCCATGACTCCAATAGTTAGTCCATGTCCTAGTAATCCCATTACAACTGAATGAGTGATTATTCCACACAAGTACAAAACTAAACAATCCATAATAATAAAACATGAAAACTCATAATCATGTACATAACTATTAAACAAAAATATTAATAAAAATAACCCTATTGATCTCCAAATGCAAACACCAAATCAACCATATATCTAATTTTTTGAATAAGTCCACAAGTAAGTAATCATAGTCAAGAAACAAAACAAGAATTTTGGAAATGATCATGCCATCCAAATGCACAAAATTTACCTATATATCCATGACACCATAATCACTAGAAATTTTGTACCTAAATTCAACTCTCATTAAAACACCATTCCATGTCTCCATGCATGTCAATCTATGTCCTCAAAATAGAAGACAAACCATGTAGCATCATGTATATCTCATGTAAATAATCACCCCATCAAGTTCTTGCACCTTACCTCATTTGGATACTCACAAAATCACACTCCTGATCTCAATCTCATACAAGTGATTAGGTACCAACACTATTTGTTGATCCAATTATAAAAATCACCACCAATGTGTAGTACACTACAAATTCTTTCCATCACCTTTTTGAAATCAAAATTCTAATTTTGTATAAGAAATTTATAATTAAAGTAGTGTCTTGAAGCAAATTTTGACTTTGTGGTAACTATAAATGACAAAAATATTCAAATCAACACCCTAAACATATACCACTATGTAGTTCTTATAAAGATCTTTATGTTCACTATTAAAAAATGGAAGTTCAACACTTTGGGTGAATATGCCCATTTGAAAAATCATCTATATTAGACTATAAGGGAACCATGATGTAATTTGTAACATTGGTTTGATGCTAACATTAACATGAAACCAATGGTGATGCTAGGACAATGAGTGGAGTAGTAGTGATGCATGGTTTGAGAAATGGGTAATGAATTTTTGTTAAAATTTAGATTCAATTTAATCTTTCATTTCAAAATATTTAGTAGTCAAACCTTAAATGGTTTTTAAAATTTTTAATATTTTTTTTTAAATTTTGGGGAGGTGGTGCAATGAGGGCCTCAAGGTCCCACCAACCACTAACCCACTAGCATTGGTGATACACTATATGTGTTGTCTAGTACACTATGGCAGTAGACTAGAAGATTTGTGGGTATAAGAGGTTTGCAGACTCCTCTATAATTTTTTTTCTTTCAAAGTGCATAGTTATTTTTTGGAATAGTGAATTCATAGGCCATACACTCATATGACCAAAGTGGGAAAGTGAATATTTTTTTTCCAAATGACAATAAAATAAATTTTATATCGATTTTCATTTCTAGAGCCCTTTGGATACAATATTTAGGTTTATTTTATCACAAAATGTTATCTATGAAATACCCCCTTCAAAAACCTCATGGTTAACACCTAGAGAAAATCCTTTTATGGACTTTGATTCAAACCAATAATTTTCAAAAACTAACTATTAATTTACAACCCTAAAATTTTAAAATAACATCTTATAGAAGTGTATCATAACTTGAAATAGAATACACTAAGCATCCAAAACCCCAACAAGCCAACCTTAACCACTGAACATGTGTTTTCTTTTACAAATTCAAGCTCACACAAATACAACCATCTTGTAAGGTTAAACCATGTGCCTCAAAATCATGAGTTAGAAAATCAAGTTGACCCCACATTTTTTTTTTGGTACTATTTTTTTTAACATTATTATTTTTTAGGTGTAACCCATACATAAAATATATAACCCAATTTTATACAATGTGTACAATTCCCATTCCTTGTTGAACTGGTTGAATGGACCAGAATACTGAGAGTGGGGCTGAATCAGTACTCCCACACTTATAAAACTTTTGCCAATTAGCTTTAACAAATAATCTCATTTACATGAAACAGCTAATGCAAAATAGACAAATAACACATCCACAAATTGAACACCATATTTTATAAGTGGAAAAACCATGGAGAGGGTTATCTCTCAAGATAATACAACTAGCTATATGGTGTTTACAAAAGGGGTGGCTCACTATTGGATAGCATCTCACCGTCGGAATGCTCACTGGAATAGAAAGTTAGTGAACTAGGAAAATTGCATCTCCTAATGCATGAATTTAGTTCCAAGTTATGCTTAGATAACAACTCACAAAAAATCACAACAGATGCAGTAAGGGATCACTGTGTCATTGTCTAAAATCACCTATAGAAAGTCTAGCAAGGAATTACTGCACTGTTTTTCCAAACCAACCACTTGCAGTAGATCCAGTAAAGGATTACTGCAACATTATTCACACTTTGACTCTTCTTCACATACCATTTCTCATACACTACATACTTCTTCTCTCATTGCAACTGCTATGTTGTCCATAATTTTGTCACTCACATACTTCTTACTCTTCTATACTACACACACTCTTCTTTCTTCTATATCACATTATTCACACCTTTTTTTTCACACACCTTCTCTCTCTCTCTCTCTCTCTCTCTCTCTCTCTCTATATATATATATATATATATATATATATATATATATCAGTAAACTCATACATCGAGATAATATGTCGGCCAAGCATAAACGTTTTACACAATAATATGTTGCTCAGGTGAGCACATTATCCAAAACATGCCTCGACCAAAAATAGAATAAACAAGTCATCCTATATCAATCTCTTACACACTTCCTTCATAGACCATTTACCAAAACATACGCCTTAATCTATGGGATAAAACTAGGGTTAGTCGGACCCACATAAACAGATCCATAAGCATAAAGTCGAAGAACAACAACAACACCAAACTTAAAGATACAAATGCTACAAATTCCCATGAATTCTTAGAAACACAAAAAATACAACTGATATGACTAATTTAACTGATAGCTGATATTGGAACTAGATACAAACCAAGATAAGCACAACACAAGATTTTGGAGAAGAGAATCTTTTAGAAATGACTCTAGTAGATCATCTATGCATTACTGGTTCATATCACATACATATCTTCCATTGTTGCTCAACCTATAGTACAAAAAGTTGTTCTAATGCCATAACATCAACATACCACATCTGCTCCTAAGCAAATCACTGGGTTCGACATCAGTGGCAACAATGGAAATATTCACACAAGTCTAACATTCCTAACATTAGTATATTGAAATATTCAAATTCTAAGAAAATTAAATTTTGGTTAGCTTTGATCTTTCTTGCTCCAGGATAAACATTCTCATAATACTAATAAAACCATAAATAGTCTACACTATTACATTAGTTTTAGTCAGCACTAACACTTCATTTGTGAAAATCTAGGTGGTCTAGAGATTAATTTATTTGAGAAAGATCATCCTAGTATACTTAATTTTTTCTTTCTTTATATTTTTTGACATTAGAAATCAGATGAAGGATTGAACCATCCTTTTTAGTCAAGAAAAAACCTATGAAATAGGTTGGAGGAAGATAATATGTATAACTAATTCCAAGATTTTGGTCTCATTTATATAGAATACCTTGTTAGTAATCTTTATGGTTTGGATCTTATATGGAGTTGATTATTCACCTTGTTGAACACACTACAAGACTAAGAGGGAGGGGTGAATCAATTTGAAACTTCAAAACAAATTAATTATAAATAGCTTCTAACCATTAAATAACAACGCATTAACCATTAACTCATGAGCAACAGATTTATGTGAAAAAATGAAACTGGGAAAAACCACGATGTGAATCAAACTCACAACATGAATAGAAATGATTGCAATGTTCTAGTCTTACTACAAAGGAGTATCAACACCTGAAAGACTTGCAAAGATAAGGCACATTACCATAGGACAAGAGACATGGACTTGCACAATTGAGGTACACTTATTTAGGCCAAGATACAAAATGCTACTAAAAGACCCACTGTCATTAAACAATAGAAGAAACATAAGAACTACTATGAGAAGAATCTCCTAAACATTAAATTATACTTTAACATCAGTATCAAGTGACCACAATGCACTATCTCACATAATGTATCACTTTCAAATCTCTTAACTGACTTTTGCTCATCTGTACTTTCAAATCTGCTTGCATATCATTCTCATATGCTTCTCATCAATTCACAAACATTTCACTACTCAACTCATAAGTTGCACTCCTTAAATATAAGATAGATCATCAAAAACTTAATTGAGGGTTAGCTACAGTCAAAATAAATAATACTATAGAAAATAAACAACCCAAACCAAAAATACTCAAGGAAATCCACTCTAGGAGAAAAAGGGACCCAAATATATCATAAAACATCCTTCCAAGAAAAATATAATGACCCACATATGCTAACACATCCTCCAAATTCAACATCAAATGTAACGTGTAGATAGGTGATAGAACTCATCAACTAGTCGGCCAAAAGATTATTTCGAAGAAAATCATGCCACATGGACCTCCACACACAATGGTCAAACCCATAAAAATATTCTAACTCATTATCCAGTGCATATCTAGACCAAAGAGAATGATCAAAACAAGATAACTCAACTGAACACATCAAACCACAATACTACTGAATATTCCAAACATAAATCAACATAGCTCTCGTGTAATAGAAACTCCACCAAAGAAGAAAACTAAGAATACTACATGAGTCACAAAATCATGTCCACTAAACTGCAACATAGACTTTAGCATATTTGAAGGCCACAAGAGACATTTTGAACCAGTCTGATGGACACTCTTACTACTACAGAACAAAATAATAACCAGCTTATACAAACAAGAATCAACATGCCACAACCAATAATAAAGTATCAAACTCAACTTCAACCCAAAACATAACCACAACAACATGAACATATGCAAACTAGAATCCATACATAAAACAAAGTTTAATATCAATGACAATCATACAAACTCATATTTCCATCAATCTCCCTCATTGTCTTAATGGCAACACTTCATCAAATCATCTTTCCCTATCAACAAGATTTGTCCTCTTTTGACATCAAAGGCAAAGGGAAAAACACATATAGTGATCATCCAACACATACTCTATTGCTCCCCTTGAGAGCAACAACATCATAAATTCAAGAGATAAAAGATAAGCTTCAAATCTCCCCCTAGAAAGATGCACAACTACTATGTATGTAGTTTTAAAAAGGAGGAAAAATAACCCCTAGTTTCTGCCTAAGATACTTAAAGGTATTCTTCACCAATGCCTTAGTAAAAATGTTTGCAACCTATTCTTTTATAGATATTGTTGTTGTTAGGATATGTTTTTGTCATTGATGTCAACATATTCCTCTATTCTAGTGTTTGCAATGAGTTGACCTGGTTGGTTTATCTATTTGGGATGCTGAATAAACTAGAGATACTTCATTATTTATTGATTCCATGATGCTATGCGATGATTTGGTTGAGTTGTGGATTCAATTATGAAGATTGTTCTTCTGTTTTCAGTATTGTAGTGTTCTGGTGTTTGAACTATTGTGCTTCGGTATGATCATATCTTTGGTTGCAGATTTGGGAGAATGTTTTGGATGATAATGGGTATCTACATGTTAGATGGATTGTGATTTGGTATGTCACAAGTTATCTTTCTAGTCCAAATTTCTCTTGTTGAGTGTTCTTGAGTGTTAGTGTGTTGACCGATGAAGATTTGATTAAGTGGTGTTGGTGTAGCTATTGTCGATAGTTCTAACATGATTTTTGGTATTTTCTAATCATGTCCTATTTTTTTTGGTGGTTCTCATTGACCATTGTACACAAAATTGCTGATTTTTCTGATCTAGTGATATTCTTCATGTTATGCAGTATTTTTGGTGGTGTAGCATGTTGCGGTTGATCGTGGCAAGATTTTCAGTGGTGGTGCATGTTTGGAGATTTGATTTAGGTCCATGCTATGTCATCTATCAGATTGTATTGGCCTAGTGGTTGATTTATTTATCATGTGATGTAATTTTTTAATTAAGGGTTTAGGGTTTGGTCGACCTTGTAGTCAAGGTTGATGAATTGTATAAATAGGTGTTATATTCATGTAATGTGTGTGTCGATGTTGTGTCTGCATTATTAGAGAGTGGTGTATGTGTGCATAAGAGAATTTATCTTTTGATATGGTGTGTTGAGAAGAGATTATTGCAGGCAGACAAATGAGATTAACTAGAACTATCATCAGGCATTAGTAGATGGTATCTTTGTAGTTCATGTATTCCATATTGTAGTCCAAACATTCTTGTAAGGTAGTGAACCTTCCCTAAGGATTGGAGCCTTTTGCGTCATCTTATTTTGAGAAGTGAACTCTAGGAAGTGTGCCTGAATGCATGTGCATTACCCATTGTAATATTTACACAATATTGTAGAGTATCATCTTATTGTGGGTAGGTTGCCACTGTGGTTTTTCCCTTCACCAGGTTTTCCACATCAAAAATCTTGGTGTTATGTGTGTTGTTGTTATTATGTTTATCTTTAATCTTGCTGCAATTGATTGAAATCTAAAATTGTGCTTAATTGGTTTAATCTAGTGAAAACTAATTCACCCCGCCTCTCAATTTTTCCTCATTGTTGTTGACATCATTCCCTTAGGAAATGATATAAGATTGAGATGTGTTTACTTCTTTAATGCATTATGAGATTATTTTAAATTCTTATGGAACTATTATTATCACACATAATAGGAATATCTTTATCATATACTATGTTGATATGATCCTTAAGAGTCTATTTCATCTACATAAGTTGAGTACAACAAGATGTTGTTGCAATGTATTTTGTTTCTACAATAGATAGAGATATTGAATCCTACATCTTACTTAATCAAGAAATTGTTGCACATATGGATGTCATTATACTCATTGATGTCAAACCTTTATCATTATAGGTGATCTGGATATGGATAGGTTAAGTTGATATACAATGTATATGGTTGATGGTCTGGATGTTTATTTCCTTAATACTATGTTATATAAGTAAGTACAAGTTCACATTGTGTTAATGTGATGATATGAAGTGAATTTTTAGTATGTTTCGAGAGCTTTGGCATTCTTCACCTAGTCTAGAAGCATTTTTATTGTTTTCTCTAGAGAAAATTTCTATGGACCAAAATAAGTATTTGTACTAGATATGTCTTAGGTGATTATGAGTTATAATTCTTGGTATGAAAGATGTCATGGTCCTTTTAGATGAACTTCTTTATTTGTTTTTTGTTTTGAGATTTGATAACATGTTTAGCAGAACAAGTTTTGTATTGGTTTATACATTTTGGTCCAAGTAGTTGGGTATAAAATATTTTTGATGTTGATTGGAACGCATTTTGACTTGGTGTGAATCCTCACACAATCTTTTTACCTTCCAAATAATGTATTTTTGGGTTGATGCTATGTACACATTACATACGCTTTCAACCAACCCACTATTGTTTGTTTTTTGATACAATTGGTATATATTGAATAATTTGGCTAAGTTAAATATATAGAGAAGAAGAGATAGTGTGTGAATATGTATGTGTGTGGATGATAGATATATAGTAGTACTGAGAGAGAGATGAATGAATGGTATATGTGAAGATACTAATTGCAAAGATTTAGAGTACAAAGAAGACATATGAGTATATATAGTGAATTGTTATCTACATTCTAATAGATTCTTTTTGTATACATTTTGATCCACTATTCCTATTGTTTTGTGAGATCTGTTTTGTATCTTGCCCTGAAGAAGTGATCTTCAGTTGAGAAAGTATTTTTTTGTATCTTTCTTGAGGTTGTATGCCTCAGTCTGCAAGTCTAGAGCAGTAAGATCTTTTGGCAAGAAGTCTTGTTTATTATAAAAATAATACTATATATTGTGATTTTAATTCTCACTGTTGTTTTTCCCAATTTGAGTTTTCCACGTAAAAATATAGCATTCTTCTATGGATGGTTTAATTGTTACTAATATTTACTTTCAGCTCATTGATATGGATGAATGATAAATTTATAATCATTTTAGTTTGGTAATATTTTATGAGTTCTTATTCACTCCCCCTCTTAGCTTCTAGTAGTGTTCAACAATTGGTATCAGAGCTTTGGTTCTTGAAGAGAACCTAACCATTGAGGTAGATATTGTATTTTGAACACTATGTTTAAAGAAGAGTTGAATGATATAGATGATATGGATCAAAAAGGATGGAATGATGTGGATGGTATAGTTGACATAGAAAAAGAATTGAAATGTGTTTTGGTAGACCTGGATGATAGAAGAGAGAAGCATAAGAAGGCAGTAGAAAATATTTATTTTCTAAGAACCTTGTTGGATAAAGGAAAGAAGGTTATTGATGAATTTGAAACTAAACTTGATGAGAAGACTAGAGAATATGAAAAGCTTGTACAATAAGTTTTCAATTTAAGGAGGAAGTAAAAGTTGGAAAATATCAAGATTGAAAATGGATTGAAACTCAAAAGTAGTAGTGAAGATCTAGATGTTGTCTTTAATTCTCAAAGACATTACAGAGACAAGAGTGGACTTGTCTTTGAGGAAGGTGAATGTTCAAAGAAATTAAAAGGAAAAGACAAGGTTAAAGATAACAAAGATAAAAGAATTGAACCTTTAGAAATTTTAGAAATGTTCAGAGAGATCCTCCTACTCCTATTAGGTATTATTATTTTAATGGTAATTATTTTTTCGTGTAATAGATTTGGGAATAGAGATAGTGAATGCATAAGTAAGAACAAAAATCAATCAAATGGCATAAAATGTTACTCTTGCAATAAGTTTGGTCATAATGCTATTGAATGCAGAAGTAGGATGATGAGGAATGGATATTAGAATTTGAATTGTGCTCATATTTTCAATAGAATGTGTTATTATTGCAATAAATCTGGACACAAAGTTGTTGAGTGCAAGACAAATAGAAGATTTATATTCAACATAATGAATGATAGAAAAATTCAGAATGGTCTGGTATGTCATAGTTGTAAAAAGATGAGTTACATTGTGAGGCATTACAGAAGTGGAATAAAAAAATTGATATCAATAAGGAAAAGGAGAAGATTAATATGAAATGGATAAAGAAATTAGAAGTTAATATTGAAGAAAAGACTAAGGATGGATCCACACCTTCTATGAGTGTAAACCCTTCGTCTGTAACTCAAACAGTTGTGTCTGAGTGGGAGATATTAAATAATATCTTACATCC
Source organism: Cryptomeria japonica (assembly GCF_030272615.1). Lineage (NCBI taxonomy): Eukaryota > Viridiplantae > Streptophyta > Pinopsida > Cupressales > Cupressaceae > Cryptomeria > Cryptomeria japonica. The sequence goes on from NC_081414.1 coordinate 142,518,576, forward strand.
CCTCTTGGCTTAGTGTTGGGTTTCTATTAGAACTGTAGAAGAATGGAAGTCATTCCCAGTGGATACATAGTGACTTTGGTGGTTTGAAACTTTTTGGTGACTGCAGGTATATATTTTATCAATTTTTTGTAGAAACCCTAATTGATGACTATTTATTGCATATTTGAAAGTCATTTGTGCAATTGTGATTGAAGAGTAGTAGAGCATGAGAAGTTAAGAATAGTTATTCAAGGTATTTTTCTTGTTTGAATGATTCTAATACAGAGGAATTGAGATAGTTAACAAAACACCAAGGCTATGGTTTCAAACTTCAACCTTCTAGTTACACACTAGGTTACTCAACCCAAGGTTCTCAACTTTGGACTAGGTCTCACAATGTGGGAACTTGAGACAACACCACACAAGAAAATTTCAAGGTTAGGAGAAGGAATCCCATCATGTCCACCAACTCAAATGACCTCCAACCAACTAAATTCACCTTTGGAACATGCCCTTTAAGACTATTCCACACCATTGGCTCTCTAAGGTTGACTAGGTTCTAGTAGCCCTACTCAGAAGGTTTTCGGCCCATATATTTTCATACATTGACCCTAGACACAAAGAAAGACCACTTCTAGATACCCTTTTGGAATTTCTCAAACATACATCAAAATCAAGATATGGTTTTTTTCACCACAATGTCCAAAATTTGACTGTTACAGTCCTCCAAGAGCTCGATTAGGTCTCTAATTGCACTAGAGGTACCCCTTGGACACACTATAAACTTGAACACCCAACATAGAATGCAAGGACATACCAAATATGAAAGGATTTAACAGGTTTTAAGTTCTCTTTGCTTTTTTTGGTACCAAAATTCCAAATGCTTATTCAAACCCTATCCAACCGACTTAACACATGAGGATGTTAAGCCCTCAAGCACTCAAATCTCCATCCAAAATCATCCTTTGAAAAACTTGATAAAAACCCATATGGAACACTACCACACTTGCCATTCCACCAATTCTTGAGTCAAGTCATTGATGGAATGATCATTTATACATTATTATTTGACAAAGCCCCAAAACCAAGGGTTTTAGACCAGTTTTAGAAAATCCGATTATAGAATGCTCAAAACTCAATGAAATCAAACCAAACTAGTCTCAAATAAAATATGACTCAGAGAAATTTCTGAGAAATTCAATCTCACGTGCTAGAATGTTCAAACAAGAAACATATGTGTAGTGTCATAAAATTGCGACCCTCACAATTTTTGACCACATTAGGGTCCTCATGCACGTGAGATCGAATCCCTTAGCCTGATTGGAGATCGGAGACTGCTTAACCCTCTGAATCTTCTTCTTCCTTGGCCTTTGCATCACCTTGTGTACACTCTTCCCTAGAGAAAGTGGTAGGATAGGGGTGTGGGGCCCTTGTCCCCCATAGGATAGGGGCGTGGCACCCTTGTCCCCTGTAGGATAGCGGCGTTGCCCCCTTGTCCTCCCAGGATAGGGGCGTGGCACCCCTGTCCCTACCCTATTTTGACGTAGGACCTTTCCTAAGTATGCATTGTAGGTTGTGCAGTGAACGGGAAAACTTCCCCGATTTTGGTTTGTGATGAAAATCAGTTTCATTAACCCTAATTGACAAGTATATAATTTGCATTTTTCCTCTTATTTGCATAATGGGAATAAGTTCAATAGGGTAAAAATCTGCATGTTAAATATTGTTGGCATATGATGAACCAACATGATGATATGATGATAATGTATGTTGTTATTGATGTCAATAAGTGAAAGTGAACCGGTATGAATATTTTTAAGTGAACCGATGTCGGGGCTTCACTAAGTATGACTACCGGTTGGAAGTCTTAGCTCTAGTGTTTCCGGTTTGGCAATCTAGCTTGTGTGATGCAACTAAAGATATCCTGTGATGAGTTAGCTAAGAGATGAGAATGAGATCGAGGTGCCACGTTAGTTTTGTGCATGTGAAGGATTTCCTTGAGGATCTTGCATGTGAAGATCGATTGCATTAAATGTCTACCTCAGGAATGATCATTCTTCTTAGCGGTATGAGAAGAGAGAGTGATAGGTTACTGATTCCCATATGCGGTGAAGAATAAATGATACAGATTGTCTTGTGATCTATTTAAGATTGTATTGCTCTATGCAAAGTGTTTTGGATGGTCAGGATTGGACCGCTTGTATTGTAAACCTAAATGCTTAGGGTTTAGGGTTTATGCTACTGACCTAAATGTTGTCTATAAGGTTGATGATGTTTGTTATTGTTTGTTGTTGGAAAATGTTGTGTGTGTATCTGAGTGATGAGATACTTGCCAGACCAGTAAGAGGAAAACTACAGAGTGTGATTGCAGAAGAGTGGAATTGAAAAGGATCTGCCTTGGCATGTAATGTTGTTATCAGATTAGAGTTTTACCTGTTGTCTTCTAACCATTTCAATAGTTGGAAAATCCCTTTACCAGGTAGCTTTAACAGGCTTATTGTAAATCTTTTAACTGGGTGACTCAATATTATTAACTTCTTCAAATCCTCTAGTGAGGTAACCTTTAACAGGGTATATAGAAATCCCTTAACCAGGTGATCTTTAATAGGATCGGTTCCTAACCGGACTAGGCTCCTAACATAGCGAGCTTCAAAAGATTTCAAAACAAGCTTGTGGGTATTCATCCCCAGCATGGTTTTTCCCATTTGGGTTTCCATGTGAAAAAATTTGTGTGTCATGAGTTGTGCATTTTTCATGTGATGATTAAGTATTTTGTGTTTGAGTGATTATTCATGCAAAGGTAATAGGTTATGGTATTACTGGTATACCACATGCATATGTTTATGGGAGAAGTTGTTATCAAGTATTGAATGTATTTGAAGTGTTTAGACTTATTAGTTTATGTTGTCTCAAGTCTTACTACGTTTAACCAGTATTGCCATGGTTAAGTACAGAGATGAAGACAACTGGTTGGTATTGTTTTAACTTGATAAGTTGTTGAGAAAGTTTTTGTCTGTATTGATTCTCCCCTCCCCCCTCTCAGTACCGATTAGGGTATTTGTTGTTCATCATTATAAAACAATTAGTATCAGAGCAACTCCAGGTCCTCGGTGATATAAGCTTAACCACTTGAGGTAAAAGATCCTGCTATAATGATGAAGAGGGAAGGTCCTAAGTTCAATAGAGATAACTTCAAGATATGGAAGGGCAGAATGAAGATTTACATCAAGAGTATGGGTGCTCAACACTGGAGCTATGTTGATTATTCCTATGTGATTCCCACTGGCACTTTGACCAATGATCAAAAGAGAGAGGTTCAAGAAAATGGGCAAGTCATGGAAGCCCTTATCAGCAGCCTGTCAGATATTGAGTTTATTGATGTACAAGACAAGGACACTCCTAAGGATGTATGGGATGCACTGGAAACCATTTATGGTGGTGATGAGCATGTAAAGCAAGCTAAGGAAGAGATCCTTAGAGGAAAACTTGAAGACATGAGGATGGTTGAAGGAGATACCATTCAACAATATGACATTAGGATTAAGACTATGGTTGGAGATATCAAAAGCGTTGGTGGAATGATTGAGGATGTCACCATTGTTAGTAAAGTCTTGAGATCATTGTTACTTATCTATGCAATCAGAGTTGCTGCTATCTAGGAACTAAGGTCTACTGATAAAACCAAGGTATCCTTAGACACTATCATTGCAAAGTTGACTGCATATGAGTTGAATAGCTATGATGGTAGTGTTCAGAAGACTGAGTCAGCCTTTAGAGAATTTGTTGCACCATCCAGAAAAGGAAAAGAAACTAGTACCAGTTATGAATCCAGACAATTTAGAGATATGGATGATGAAGAGATTCTAATGGAGTTTGAATCTCTTCTTGCTAAAAGACTTCCAAAAGGAACTAGTAAATATAGAGGTAAGCTTCCTTTAAAATGTTTCTCTTGCAACAAGATAGGACATATAGCTATTAATTGTCCTAACAGTGATAATAAGGATAAACCGGAGAGGTTTAGAAAGTATAAAGGAGGAAATAGGAGAAATTGTCTTGTTGCTGTAGATGAAGGTGTTACTGATGAAGAATCAAAAGATGAAGAGAGTGAAGATATAGTGTTTGTAGCTGTAAAGGAAGAAGTGTCTGACAAGAAAGCACTTGTCTCTCACATTGACAACTCCAATAAGTGGATTATTGATAGTGGTTGTTCTCACCACATGACTGGTGACCAAAGAAAGTTTCTATCTCTAGAAGAATATGATGGAGGTGTTGTCAGATTTGGCAACGATGCACCATGCTTGGTAAAAGGTAAAGGATCAATCTCACTGAATGGAAAGAGAAGTGCAGATGATGTCTACTAGGTAGAAGGTCTAAAGCATAACCTTTTAAGTGTTGCACAGCTGAATGACAAAGGACTCACTCTAAAGTTCAAAGGTGGAATCTGTAGTATAATTGGAAAGAGTGGTGAACTTATTGCCACTTGTAAGCAGACCAGAGGTAACCTATTTCAATTGAATGCCAAGATTAGTTAGTGTCTAATGGCCAAGTTTGATGATAGTTGGATATGGAATAGGAGACTCTCATATGAACTTTGACAATATTGTTAAAGTCGGTAAGATCAAGGCGGTAAGAGAATTGCCTTTACTGAACAAACCCGAGAATTCTTTGTGCAGAGAATGTCAACTTGGGAAGATGTCTTCCTCAAATTTTAAAGGTAAGTCTTTTTCAGTAGAGAATTTACTTGATCTTATGCATACTGATTTGTGTGGTCCTATGAAAACAAGAAATATTCAGGGAGATAGGTATTTTATGATTTTTACTGATGACTACTCAAGTGATGTGGGTCACATTCTTGAAAGACAAGTCTGAAGCATTTGGAAAATTCAAAGCCTTAAGAGCATTAGTAGAAAATGAAAGTAGCCAAAGGATAAAGTGCCTAAGAACTGATCAAGGAGGAGAATTCACTTCTAATGAATTTAAAAAGTACTATGGAGAGATCGGCATCAAGAGGCAACTATCTGCCCCTAGGATACCACAACAAAATGACATAGCAGAAAGGAATAACATGACTGTAGCTGAAGTGGCAAGAACAATGCTGATTCAAGGAAAGGTTGCTCACACTTTTTGGAGAGAAGCGGTGAGCACTGTAGTCTATACAATGAATCAGGTACTTATCAAGAAAGGAAAAGATAAAACCCCTTATGAGTACTAGACCGGGAAGACTCCCACTGTGAGTTACTTTAAGGTATTTGGGAGTAAGTGCTATATCAAGAGAGGTGAGAATTTGAGAAAATTTGATGCTAAATGTGATGAAGGAATATTTCTAGGATATTCCACTAAGAGAAAATCCCTCAAGTGCTACAATAACAGAACTCAGAAGATTGTTGAGAGCATCAATGTCAAGGTTGATGAATCTCCTGAGAAATCTGAGGGAACCAGCAGCAAGCAAGTGGAAGGTGAATCGGAAATAGCTTTCTAGGAATCGATTACAAAAGAAAAAAGAAAAGATCTCAGTGTTCCTATACTAGTAGAAGCTACGGAAGGAGAAGAAGAAGATGGAGAAGAAGGAGAAGAGGAAAAGCAAGAAAAACCAACTAGAGTCATTCCTAGATATGTGAAACTACATCATGATCTAAAGAAAATCATAGGAGATAAAGATGCAAGGATACTCACAAGAAGAAAAGTGAAAGAAAACTCTTGCATGATTTCTAAATTAGAACCCAAGACTTCGAGAGAAGCACTTATAGATGAAGACTGGATTAAAGCAATGGAAGAGGAGCTAGACCAGATAGAAACGAATGTAACATGGTCTTTGGTACCCAGACTAGAACACAAAAATGTCACGTGTACCAAATGGGTCTTCAAGAATAAGCTAAATGAAGAAGGTACAGTTATAAGGAACAAGGCTAGGCTTGTATGCAATGGATACGCTCAGGAGGAGGGAGAAGACTATGGAGAAACCTTTGCTCCTATGGATAGACTAGAAGGTGTTCGAATGTTACTTGCATTTGCAGCATTTAAGGGATTTAAGGTATATCAGATGGATGTGAAGTCTGCATTCTTGAATGGAATCCTTGAAGAGGAAGTATATATAGAGCAATCGAAAGGGTTTGCCCTATCAGAAGATAGTAACATGGTGTGTAGATTACATAAAGCCCTATATGGATTGAAACAAGCACCTAGGGCATGGTATGAAAGGTTACATTCTCATCTTGTGAAGATTGGATTTCAGAGAACAAGTGAAGATAGCAACATCTACTTGAAATTAGAAGGTCATCAAATTTTGATCTATGAAGTATTTGTAGATGACATAATATTTGGAGGAGATGATGAAATGAGCCATGCATTTACAGATGTAATGAAGAAAGAGTTTGAGATGTCTCTGATTGGGGAGATAAAATTCTTCATTGGTCATCAGGTTCAGTAAATGAAAGAGGGTATCTTTATTACCCATTCCAAGTATGTTAAAGAGGTATTGAAGACTTTTGGCATGGAGGAGACAAAACTGGTTGGTACATCAATAGTGACCGGCTGTATACTGACTAAGGAAGATGATTCAGCACTGGTAAATGAAAAGGAGTATCGGTCAATGGTTGGTAAGCTGCACTATGTGGTGCACAACAAACTAGATATTTCTCATCCAGTGGGCATAGTAGCTCATTTTCATAAATGTCCTAGAGAATCCCACTTGATAGCAGTCAAGAGGATTCTTAGATATCTGAAAGGAACAATTGACTATGGATTGTGGTATCCATATAATGGTGACTTCAATCTCAAAGTGTATACCAATGTCGATTGGGTAGGTAATGTGGACAACTGAAAGAGCACAACCGGTGGAGCGTTCTTTCTTAGTGGAAGACTAGTATCATGGAGGAGTAAGAAGCAAAGTTGTATTTGCCAATCTACAACTAAAGCAGAATATGTGGTAGCATTTATGAACTGCACTCAAGCAATCTGGATGAAACATGTATTGGAAGGTTTCAAAGTACTTGTATCTGAATCAGTGAATATATTTTATGACAACACAAGTGCAAAAAATATTTCCAAGAATCCAGTATTGCATGCTAGAACTAAGAACATTGAGCTTAAATATCACTTCTTGAGAGAGAAAGTTCAAAATAAGGAAGTTGTACTTCAACAGATTCCCAGTAAGGAGAAGCTAATAGATATATTCACTAAGCCCTTACCAAAGACAACATTTACTTATTTGAGAGGTGAATTAGGGGTTCCGCCCCTTCATGAAGTCAACTAAAAGTTGTGTGCTCCACATCAGTCAGATACTACAGTGACAAATATTTTAGGATTGATGCATTGAAGGATGCTACTCCATAGGGGGAGAAACATAGTGGAGTATGAAAGCTTGTGCCTCCACTTTGGCATTTTTGTCAAAGGGGGAGAAGATATCTGATGTATGGGGGAGAAGATATCGGATAATGAAGATACACTGGTCTATGATGTTTATAGTTGCAATGGTACATTGAGTATTGCCATCAATGACAAAGGGGGAGATTGTTGGATATTGTTGGCATATGATGAACCGACATGATGATATGATGATAATGTATGTTGTCATTGATGTCAATAAGTGAAAGTGAACCGGTATGCAGATTGGAAGAAGACGGTGAACCAGTATGAAGATTTGTAAGTGAACCAGTGTCGAGGCTTCACTAACTATGACTACCAGTTGGTAGTCTCAGCTATAGGGTTTCCGGTTGGGCAATCCAGCTTGTGCGATGTAACCGAAGACATCCTATGATGAGTTATCTAAGAGATGAGAATGAGATCAATGTACCATGTCAGTTTTGTGCGCGTGAAGGATTTCCTTGAGGATCTTGCATGTGAAGATCAATTGCATTAAATGTCTACCTCAGGAATAATCATTCTTCTTAGTGGTATGAGAAGAGAGCGTGATGGGTTACTGATTCCCATATGTGGTGAAGAATGAATGATGTAGATTATCTTGTGATCTATTTAAGATTGTATTTCTCTATGCAAAGTGTTTTGGACGATCAGGATTGGACCACCTGTATTGTAAACATAAATGCTTAGGGTTTAGGATTTATGCTACCAACCTAAGTGTTGTCTATAAGGCCAATGATGTTTGTTATTGTTTGTTGTTGGCAAATGTTGTGTGTGCATCCAAGTGATGAGATACTTGCCAGACCAGTAAGAGGAAAACTGTAGAGTGTGATTACAGAAGAGAGGAATTGAAAAGGATCTACCTTGGCATGTAATGTTGTTATCAGATTAGAGTTTTACCTGTTGTCTTCTAACCATTTCAATAGTTGGAAAATCCCTTTACCGGGTAGCTTTAATAGGCTTATTGTAAATCCTTTAACCAAGTGACTCTACAACACAACACATAACACCAATATTTGTACGTGGAAACCCTGTAAGGGGAAAAACCACGATGGGAAACCTTACCCACAATCAGAAGATACTACTACAAATAGTATGTGTATACAAATGGGGTCTGCACATGCAGAAAGGCCAAGCACCTAGAGCTCACTGCTCAAACATAAATAGGAGCCACACTAACTACAATTGGATGGTTAAATCCAATAAGGATGTACTACTCAAATTAGCATCTTTCTATGCTGGATTCAGTACCGGTGTAGTTCTAATTGTCTTCACAAAAAAATTCTTTCAACCTTTCAAATGATGTCTGCATGTATAGCTCTGCTTAATCTTGCATATACCTTCACACAATTATTTTTCGCATTCCACATATGATCTTACAAATAATATCTTACATTTATATCATAACCTAAGACCAATCTTAGTAGGTCAGCTCTAAAGGATATTACAATAAAATCAATTTACAAACAAAACAATGTCCGATGCAATAACCAATTCAACATGTCGGCTTGATGCATTTACAACAATAATGAGACATCTCCATAGCGTGCCATGCTGATCTAGAAAAGATAAACCTGCCGGTGTATATCCTGGACCTATTTGTTGATAACAACAAATATGCAAATACGAAATATGCCAATGACAAAAACTCCAAGACAAAGTGTCCAAACGATGTCTTTGACATAACAAGGTGTTTTCCATACTATTTCAAGTGCCGGTGAACATTATATCCTGCCAGTGTACTAGATATTGGTGACTGTGCATAAGTCACTTGCTTGCCAGTGAATGTTGTTGATTCTCCAAAGTGCCAGAGTTAGTAGGTGTTGACATCAATGACAAAACCGTACCAAAATACCAACACTTACAATATTGCTTTGCTTATAATCCTTCATCTGAACTACTTGTCAAATCATATGGCAAGCCTTATTTCCTCTGTAGTCTTATTCAAGCATTTTAATTAACCCCTTGGACTAAAGCATTGAATACAAGAATACATACATCATAACAATGCAATAAACAAACAAAAACCCTTGGTCCCATTTGCTTAAAAGAAGATAAAATCGCACATAGGAGAGTAAAGATTAGGAAACTATATTTGCATTAATATCATAAGCTATCTTTTATCAGATGATAACCAACAAATTCAAATAAAAAATTACCCATTTAAAAAAGGGGACCTGCAACTATTCTATCACATTTGTGCTCTGCAAAATAACATTACAGTCCCTATTATTTCCTACGACTCTCTAGAACTACTTTGGACCTAACCCTACAAAATAGATCTATTTTACAAAGATATTTCTCAAAAAATTCAGACCCTAACTAATCACCTTGAATTCCCTTTTACAAAAAACAAGGGATTGACAAGCTTCAAGCCATAAGATACTTGTCAATAAAATTGAGCCTTAAAGGCTGTACACAATTTTATTTCAAAATATCCACATGTCTATACACTGGCACCTGTGAATCATCATTCTCAAACCAAAAATTAGTAGAAGAAAAATTGTTTGAGTCATGTCGTTATCGCCCTGACACCTTCAGATGGAGTCTGAGATGTTGAAATTTTGTCCCATAGAGCATTTCCCTTCCTTCGAGAGGGAAACAGGATTCGAGAAAGAGGTAAAGTCCCCCCTCAAGATAGAGGAGGAACTCAACCTTTTCACCCAGGATCAGAGGTAGTGGGAAGTGAAGTTAGAGGGGAAATATAATATATTGGGGAGGGGTGCAACTTCCATGCAACTACATGGATGGATTGTTGCCACTCCCTACCCAGATATGTCCCTTTTTCATTCCTCTGTGGGCTCTGTCTCAGAACCCTCTACCACCCAGAGACTGAGTAGACACAGAGGCTATGCCACGTGTGACCTTTCTTCACAAGAAAGGAATTTCACGTCCCCCCTAGAAATCCTCCCCATTTTCACATCCCCTATGGAAATAGACATACTCACACATTAGAGAGAAACTCCATCCGGTATCACAGAGTATATTGCAACTCCATCTATATGCTTACTCAAACATCATTTCTTGTATAGAAAGAAAAACTGCACTTAGAAAATGAAAATGCTTCATACTCTTCTACCAAAATGATCACCACATTGTTGTATTTATAGATGAACCATACTTCATCAAGTAGTGCTTATTTTTGAAACATCATCGCTCTAGTGTTCTCAATTTAGTCTACCAAATATGGACACTAGAATTCATGCATATCACATCTACTACATTCTTCTGTCAGGTTTCTCCTGATGCGAACGATTTTATTATGATCTTATTCCTCTTTTTAGTGTACAATCTCCTGCTTCAGGTTTTCTATCAACAAGCAAATCTTTGAATTCATCAAAGAACTCATAATTCATCACACCTGAACTGGAAGCTTATCCAAATCCTTTCACATCTCTGAGCTATCATCTTAGACTATCAAATGAATCCTGAATCGACAAGTCTGAATCCCATTCATTTTTCCCTTTTCCATGAGCTACGAGTGGTGCCTCCAAAATCCATCCAAACTTCTCATTTGAAACTCAGCCGCAGATCTCATCCAACCTGGAAAATCTAATGGTCATTTCTTGCCAACTTAGCAATTTTGCCTTCCAACTATATTTGTGGATCGATAGAATCCTGACTGGATAGTGCCATATCATTCTTTGACCAAGCTCCATCAACAACCTCCCTACAAGCCTTCCTGATCAGCCAGGGACACGTGGCATCATCTCATGATGTCGCAGTTTGTAATCTCCCTACAACTTCCATAATGAGAATACGAGGGCCATTCGATCTGTTCAATCTTTACCACTTTGCATACTGCCCATCAACTCCTCCATGACTTAAAAGTTGAGCACCTTTTACCTTAGGATAAAACATCCTCATTCATTCTGAGCATGTGCAAATTGGTGGGACTATTAGTAGACTGACCCTTACTGCCTGCGAACCTGTATTACAAAGCTTTTGATCGGTTATGCTGATAACCCTATCAGTTTCCGCTGATAACACACAACATAATCTCGTGATGTCATGGTCCTTAAAATCCTTGCATCTTTGATCGTGGGGAAGCATTATCCATTGGATCTATCCTTTCTTTAACAGACGGTAAAAGTATTTAGGACTTGCTGGACTTAGGAAAATATAAGCGCAGGCATAAGTATTTTAAAAAGGGAACTGACAATAGGAAAGATATGCTCTTGACTTAGGGAAATTTTATTTCATGAACTGGTTAACCAACATTTTGGTTAGGGAATAAAAATGGCCCCGCTCATGGAAAGGGTACCCCCGGTTTTAAGTGGGAAAAAGTAACAGCAAAATATATCACTTCTATGGTTTTCTTCATAAACATTTAAGAAGTTTTGATAAACCCTAAGCCCTAAACCTTGAATCATTCTTAGAGGATATAAGTAAAAACCTGAAAAATCAATATTTTTGGGCTTAAATTGGAAAATTTTATTCAATCAATTTTCAGGGCTATCAGGCTGGAAGATAAAAAGAACAAATTATGAATGATATTTGAAGGCAATTTCTAGATTTTTGCATAAAATCTTATAATTTTCTTATAGCAGTCTGTACCAGATGGATTGATATTGGTACTATTATTTTATGGTTGTTTAGTATTCATTGTTGTGGTTATTAGCAAGTGGTTATACTCTTTCATTGTGCAGGTTTAGTGCTTTGTTTGAAATTCTTCTTAATCTGCACTGCTCTCGATTTGAGCAAGGGATTAAGACCCTAGCAATGTCTCCAACTTGAAATCCCATTGTGTTTTCTCAATTAAACTTGGGATTAAATTCATGGAGCCTACGTAAAATGTACATATTATTTTTAGTGTCTTGGAAGTTGCTTTGAATCCATTTCCCATCATATCCTAGGTGAGCTCTGCCATAGCCCAACTAGGGATTATGACTGTTATTTGCATTATTGCTTGCAGGGATGAATAAAAGTGATTGATCCAAGTGTTTGGTATGGAAGAATAGTGTCTATCAGAGTTTTAGTATGAATATGGATGTGTGACAAGGTGTGGAGATCAATAAACTCTATTGGTGAAGGCTCTTAACCCTTAAACCCTCAAAAAGAGCCATTTTGGGGTCCGTACCTATACGGATGTATCAGATAGTCTAACCTCCTAAATCTAAAAGATTATCCAAAAGTTTATTCGGATCACTAAATCTCTTAGGAGGTATTTTGGAGGTTTTCTAAGCAATTGAACAAAAACCATGAAGGGAGGGCTAATAAGGGCTCATAGAACTACTAGGCCTAGAAAATAGGAATTATGAAAGCGATAAAAAATTAAAGGGACACAAGCGACAAAGCCACATATTAGGAGTTTTCACATAGTCTCAGCATCCCCCTAACCCCTTGCAAGTGAAGGTTAAAGATTTTGATATATTGATGGTTGAACTTACTCTAGTGAGTTCTAGCCTAGATCTTGAGTAATTGAGAAAACTAGTTGATAGAGAGTTTCCCAAAAGAGTTTAGGAGTTGGAATTGGTTCATGAATGATGAGTAGGGTGGTAAAAAACCTGGGAGCCCACTATGACACCCCTTTCTAACCTACAAACTAAATTTTTTGTTGGCATTTTGATGATTATGTTGTGATTGTCATTGATGGACACACACTTGCTATGAGATCACTTTGAGAATGTATGAATTATGCTAAACCGGTAATTGTTCCAAATCGGTATCATGTTGTAGTCTTTAGACTACTGTTGTTATGCAGAAAGTGTTTACTGATCTCAAGCAGTATAAAGACCCAAGAGGCATAGAGAGATCAAGTGGTTTAAGGATCTCAAGCGCAGCAGAGCAAAGGAGCCAGAAGCGGCAGTTATCTTTTTCCCAGTCTTCAATTTTGTAAACTGGTAATCCATTAAATTGGTATTACTCTAAGTCACCAATTGGTAACCGGAAAGTTGGACAAACCGGTAATACTCTGTGATGAGTTACCAACCGGTATATTTTTGTGATGAGTTACCATCCACCGACACTTTGACGATGATTTTGTGTCGTGTTATCAAATGTGTCTAGATACAATGAACCTAGGAACTTGTAATGAAATCCTATTGGACCGACATGAAATCAAATTCATTTTAAGGACATCATGTCTAGGGTTTTAAAAGAGAGAGAGGATGCGAGTATAAGTATTAGTTTTTGTAGTGGTTGAACGAAAACCTCTTGAATGTGCGATCTTAACTGAGAAGATCAAGTCTGTGAGTTGTAACAGATGAAGGAGTTACTGGAGACTGAAGTAATGCTGAAATGCATTAGCTATGAGCTACAATGGATCTAATCAAGCAGACTGTGCCATTTGTTAGATCATTCACTTGTTGATTACTCACATCTTTGACAAGTAAGAAACCCTTAACCATGTAGGCCCAGAAAAGCCTTGGTAAATCCTCTAACAAGGTGGTTCACATCTGGGGATCTAAAATCCTCTCACAAGGTAGTCTTTAATCGAACTTATCTCCTAACAGAGATTGAGATTCCTAATAGGATCTGTTCTGGTAAAGAACATTGTTTGACCTTAACCGGTCTAATCTTAACCGATGTGGTTACTATTGTGCAGATAGTTACTTGTGAGTTTCATCTCATCGTGGTTTTTCCCATTTGGGTTTCCATGTCAAAATCTCTTGTGTTATGGTGATTGTGCTTATGTGGGTGAATGCATTATTTTCTATTTGGTTTGTATGTGTGTTAACCATTTTGTTTGCTAAACTATTTTACCGGTTTACTACTAGACTATTAAAGTGTTTAAGTACAGTATTTTTTGGTATACGAATTCACCCCCCCTCTTAGTATTCATCAATTGGTATCAGAGCCAACCTTTCTATAAGTCTAACCACTTGGAAAGAGATATGGGGGAATACATTGTTAGGGAACTTACTCATCGGCTCACTCAGTCTGAGCAAGCCTATGATGAGCTTATGGTCAAATATAAGGCCTCTCAGGAAAAAAGAAGAGAGCATGCTGAAAAACTGATGGAGCTAATTGAAAATAGTTCTTCTGAAGAAGTGAACATGGAAGCCCTAATTCAAGAAGTTGAAAAACCGAATGAGTCCAATGCCAACCTAAGAAGGGAACTTGAAGGCCTAACTATTAGAATGTGTCACGAGCTTGAGAACCAGAGGAAAGCTGAAGATCTGGTAAAAGACGAAGATCATAAGATCTCCAAGCTGAAGGAAGAGATCATTGCACTTACCGCTCATCTTCATGGAAGCAAAATGGAAAAAGAAGAAGTGCAAGGTGAACTAAACGTGGCTATCTCTAAGAATGCAACCTTGAAGGAATCCAATGCTGCCATTTCCAAAGAACTCACTGAGTCAAAGGAAATACTTGCCAAATTCAATAAGAGCTTTGTCAAGCTAGAGCAGAAGCTTGAATCAGCTAAACCGGTAAAGAATACCAATGGACTTGGTTTCTCTAAATATGAGGAAGGTGAGACCTCTGGAACAAAAAGTGGAGCATCAAAGAAACAACCGGCATCAAAGGATAAAGGTAAGCAAAAGTTCAAACCTATTTGCTTTAACTATCTGAAGGAAGGACACATTGCTAATGTATGTAGAAGTAAGGCTTACAATAATTTTCCTTATTTTCTAAACGATAAGCCTAGATCCAATAGATTCAATGGTAATTGTTATGCATGCAAAAAGTTTGGGCATAGAGCATTTGAATGTAGGTTTGTCATGCACAATACCAGAAGGTATCCTCAAAGGAATCAAGGAGTTTTTCCTGAACCCTCTGGGAACCGAAACCCAAACCGGTTTAATACCTATAGTCATCAGTCAGGTAGTGGTGGCTATCAAGTGGCAACTGGATGGAGAGAAATCTATATGATTTGTCATGGTCATGGTCACACCACTGCAACATGTAGAAGGAAGAATGGAAACATGAATAATGGACCTTAGAGAGCACTTGGAATGGTTTTCTACCATTGCAACAAACTGGGTCATTCAACAAGATTCTGCAGAGCAAGAAAGAGTATATTGAATGATATACCAGTCACTCCAGAAGGAAAAATTGATGTTGAAATTGTTCAAGAAGATATGAAGAAAACCTGGAAGAAGAATTGGTTTCTGCACCTAGTGTGGAAGTCGCTAAACCGGCAAACTAAGCATCAAAAAAGATAAGGGGAAGCAAATGGTGAAATATCTCGAACCCCTGGTTGACACCAGTAAAAGACCTTAACTGGTATGAGATACCTGTCAGATTGGTAGAAGACCAGAAATGGTATAAGGCAAAATTAGGGTTTATGCCCTAATAGTGGAGCATTTATTATGGTAGGTGGAGAATCTGTTTAAAAGGAATTTTCAAATCATTTCTCACTATCATTTTTCAAGCAAAGAATTTTTCAAGTGCAGAGCGAAGAAAAGCGATTTACATTGCGATTCAAGGAATTTATCACAATCCTGAAGAAGAATCTAAAGCAAACATCTATTGAAGAAGTGTGGAACGCAAAGCGGTATTTCAGTAACCGAACGAGTGTGGAGCGAAGTTCAAATTGCAAAGCCCAAAATTTTGATCTACGAAGGTATTTTTCAAAATTCCCTCTTTATCATGCCTTTAGCATCACATGCTAGCTCTAGTGCACCCGTTGATTTTGTAGACTTCATTCAACGAAAGGCAAAATACAATGCCCTATCTCAAATACCCACTAGTGTCATAGTGGAAGAAGGCATTTCATATTTTATTGACTGCAAGATTAAAGACCTAGGATCTCTGATGATCCATTCCCAGTTGAGTCTGTTCTGTGGAAAGGATAAGAAGATTAAATCAGAATTCAGCATTCTGGAAAAGAAGAAACTTCACAACACAACCTATTTTCTTGAAGAATTTTCGGATGATCACATTCAAATTATTCTGAGTAGAGTACACGGTGATAAGATGTACTTAGAGCCGACGCATGATATCACACCAAAAGTGATTCATGTCGTCACCGGTTTCTGCAACGTCGATGAAGTGTCAGCCCTAAGAAACATTAGCAAGATAGAAACGACTAAGCTCACTGGTTCTATGAGAAATTCATGAGGAATGACTGTCAATTCCATCAAGGATGATCTGGTCAAATATGCATGTTTGGTGATAGGATACTGGACATTCCATGCCAGCATAATCAACTCTATCTTTGCTGCAGTGGTAAATGTCGCCTACAGGATGATCAAGGAAGATGCATCGTTTGATCTATGCACCGGTATGCAAAGACAACTTCTATTGAAACTCAAGTCGATCAAATAGGACAATTACCTCAAATTTAAGTTTGGAAAACTATTGGTTGGGTTGTTCTTCTACTTCCAAGGCTACTTTCCAGGAGTAGGTGATATTCAGTGGTCTGCTGACCAACTGGTGACAAAGCAAATCAAGGAAAGCCTACAAGCGGTAGGAACCGGCTATCTGGAAGTGCTGAACAAATACTCTGATGAGTTCAGATGCAAAATGAATCAAAGGGTAAGAATATCTAGTGATATAGTCAAAAAGTATGAGGAAGACATCTGCTTCACCATCAAAGTTGATAGTGCATAATGGAGGCGGTTGAGCCTAGACAGGAAGAAGTGGAATCAATGGGATATGAGGTAATGAATGACATGTTAGATGGGTAAGCCTTTACCCTAATTGCCTCGCCCCTTGATCCAAAGGAAAAGAGAATCGACACCTATTTGGAAAGGGTTACACCGGTTCAAGAACCCTCAGTAAAGAAGGGAAAGGCAGTGCCTTCAACATCGACACCAGTTACCACAGCAAGTCCCAAAGTGACCAAGCGGTCACCAGCAAAGAAGAAACCAGAAGCGACACTTGCCAAAGTCTTTGAGAGGAAGCAGAAGACAAAAAGCAATACACCAAACTCAGAGTACACTGTCTCTGAAGAACAGCCTAAGAAGACTAGGCAAACGAGGAAAAAGACAAAGAGTGAACCGACAACATCTGCACCGGTAAATATTGATATTTCCTCTTACAAACCTTTGATACATTGTCAAATAACAATTAAGAATATTAGAAGAAAAGTACTTGGTGATTTGAAAGAGTTCTTTGATGATTTTAATGATCGTGAAAGAAGTTGAATAGGAAGTTATCAATTATTTATGTATTAATGACCGGTGGCCATCAGAAATTAAATCTGAAATGCCTGATTCTTTGTATAATTCTTTAGACAACAAGTGGCGCATTGCCATAGAAAAGGAACAAGAAATAAGAGAGGAAGTATTTGCACAATACTTTCTTGATGTTCCTAAAATAGAACTATATGAAGTGGTGGAGAGATATAAGGGTCTCTTCTTCATGAGAAGAAGAAGACTCATGTTAATGGAAGGAAAAGTCCCGGAAGTGTTCAAAGATACCCACTCCCTTGCTTAATCAGCTTTAAGATTGCATGAAGTGGCTGAAGCCAATAGGAAAGCAGAGCAAGAACCGGAAATCACTCAACCAGATGAAGTATACAATAATGAAGGAGAACCGGTCACCACTCAAATGGAATCGATTGATGTTGATGCCTTAAATGGTGACAATGTTACTCTGGATGCACCAATAAAAATAGAAGGTCAGGAGAAATAGGAAGAAGACAAGAGAAAATAGGTAGAGGAAGAAAAGAAGAAATAGGAGGAAGACAAGAGAAAATAGGCAGAGGAAGAGAAGAAGAAATAGGAGAAAGAAAAGACAAAACAGGAAGAACAAGAAAAGAAGAAAGAGGATGAGAAGAAAAAGAAAGAGGAAGAAAAGAGAAAAGAAGAGGAGAATAAGAAACAGGAGGATGAGAAGAAGAAGAAGGAAGCAAAAAAGGAAGAGGAGAAGAGAAAGGAAGAGGAGAAGAAAAAGGAAGAGGAGAAGAAAAAGAAAGAGGAGAAGAGAAAGGAAGAGGAGAAGAAAAAGGAAGAGGGGAAGAGAAAGGAGGAGGAGAAGAAAAAGGATGAAGATGAAGAAAAGTGGAAAGAAGAGGAGAAAAAGAAGGCAGAAGAAGACAAGAAGAAAGCCAAAGAGAAAGAAGAAGTAGCACAGAGCACTCAGATGGAGACTCCAAAGGTAACCGGTAGTCAAGCCAAACCGGCTGACATTACTAGTCCTATTGACCTCCAGTCTGCAAATGAATCATAGCTACTGGAGAGCATTAAGCTTCCTCAAGAGCGATTGGATGATCTAAGGAGTAAAAAGGAGGAAGATGTTATCCAAACTACGGTGGAAACACTCACCAATTTGATAACCAGTAAAAACCTCGCTAGTACTAATTCCTCACTTGCCCAATTAAAGCTTCTATGTACAGTTGTGGAAGACCAGGTCCAAAGCCTAGAAGAAGTTGCAGAAACCAATGCCAAAAAGGAGCATGAAAAGGCTCTGAACATTGCCTTGGTGAAGAAGTTAAATGAGCTTCAATCAGAACTTTAGAAGGCACAAAAGGACATCAGAGATGCAATGGATGAGGGTAATCTTCTACTCAACAAGATTCTTCAACCTCATTTATTATGTGATGATGTGCTCACTTAGAAGGACAAACTGCAATATGATATGCAGTCATTTATTAGCACCTTCAAGATGCCATATGATTCCTTCTCCACATATGGACAAACTTCTCACCAGTTTCAACTTCAGTCTGCAAGACTAGAGGCAGAGATAAGCAACCGAACACATAATTTGCAGGAACTTCAACTGGTCCTACTACCAAGACTACAAATTCTCCAGAAATTCTACCTCAATATAGATGCCCTAACGGTTACTCCAGAGATGAGTACCATGGATGCCATGGAGGAGTAGGTTTATCAAATGCAAATGGAGAATGAGGTTGCTACATCATTGCTTGAATCATGGTCTTTATCCATGAAGACATTTATCCAAAATTTTAAATAAGTTTTTGACAAGTTTCACTCTTTATTGTCATAAACTTTTTAAATCAGTTTTTAATGCTAATGGAACAGGGGTTTTTCAACTATACTTTGTCATTGTTGGCAAAGGGGGAGTAGTATTTTGTATTTAAAATTTTGATGCATGCTATGTATACTTTCATGTCTATCTCTATAAGAAAGTAGTATACATTGTATTGTCTGCAAAAGGGATAGTGTATATGCTTAGGGGGAGTAATTTTACTTATGGCATAATTTTGTTGTAAAACACTTAGATGTCAAAAATTTTCCTAAGTGTTTCCGTCAATGCCAAAGGGGGAGATTGTTGGCATTTTGATGATTATGTTGTGATTGTCATTGATGGACACACACTTGCTATGAGATCACTTTGAGAATGTATGATTTATGCTAAACCGGTAATTGTTCCAAATTGGTATCATGTTCTAGTCTTTAGACTATTGTTGTTATGCAAAAAGTGTTTACCGATCTCAAGAAGTAGATTGACCCAAACGGCATAGAGAGATCAAGCGGTTTAAGGATCTCAAGTGGAGCAGAGCAAAGGAGCCAGAAGTGGCAGTTATCTTTTTCCCAGTCTTCAATTTTGTAAACCGGTAATCTGTTAAACCAGTAATTGGAAAGTTGGAAAAACCAATAATACTCTGTGATGAGTTACCAACTGGTATATTTTTGTGATGAGTTACCATCCACCGACACTTTGACGGTGATTTTGTGTCATGTTATCAAATGTGTCTAGATACAATGAACCTAGGAACTTGTAATGAAATCCTATTGGACCGACATGAAATCAAATTCCTTTTTAAGGACATCATGTCTAGGGTTTTAAAAGAGAGAGAGGATGCGAGTATAGCTGTTAGTTTTTGTAGTGGTTGAATGAAAACCTCTTGAATGTGTGATCTTAACTGAGAAGATCAAGTCTGTGAGTTGTAACAGAGTAAGGAGTTACTGGAGACTGAAGTAATGCCGAAATGCATTAGCTATGAGCTACAATGGATCTAATCAAGCTAACTATGCCATTTGCTAGATCATTCACTTGTTGATTACTCACATCTTTGACAAGTAAGAAACCCTTAACCGGGTAGGCCCAGAAAAGCCTTAGTAAATACTCTAACAAGGTGGTTCACATCTGTGGATCTGAAATCCTCTCACAAGGTAATCTTTAATCGGACTTATCTCCTAACAGAGATTGAGATTCCTAACAGGATCTGTTCTAGTAAAGAACATTGTATGACCTTAATCGGTTTGACCTTAACCGGTCCGGTTACTATTCTGTAGATAGTTACTTGTGAGTTTCATCTCATCATGTTTTTTCCCATTTGGGTTTCCATGTCAAAATCTCTTGTGTTATGGTGATTGTGCTTTTGTGGGTGAATGCATTATTTTCTATTTGGTTTGCATGTGTGTTAAACGGTTTGTTTGCTAAACTGTTTTACCGGTTTACTGCGAGACTATTAAAGTGTTTCAGTATAGTATTTTTTGGTATACTAATTCACCCCCCTCTTAGTATTCATCAATTGCAACTCTTTTGTGACATCCTCCCTATCAGAAACTCTCATCTCTCCTTGGAGGGAAAGGGTAGCTTTCCTCTTGATCTCTCATTCACACATTTTTCACCCACCAATACACTTTGGTCACATTACATTTTGGTGAACCTGACATCTTGCATGCTTTCCTTTGAACAAAATTGTATATTTTTTATTTGCAAGTTTAAATTTTCTGCAAACTTAGTGGTTAAATCATCAAAAACCCTAGGTTTTGAAATTAAAATTGAACTTGTGATTTGTAAAAAGTGCTTGTGGTTATCTTATATCTGAAAATTGTTTTGTTTGTCAAGTTCAATTTCCTTATTGTCTTGTTCAATTTGCAAATGAAATTTAAAAATCTAAGAGGTTACTTGTTAAAACCCTAATTTTCAACAATCATCTTGAACTTGTGCAAAAATTGGATTTCCATTTAAATTTCAGATTTTTGATTGTCCTCAAACTTGTTTTCATTCCTACAATTCAAATTTTCAATTTTCCTCTTTTTTCCCAAAATTCAAATTATAAAATCAAGTGGTTAGGTCATAAAACCCTAATTTTCAAATTTAATTGGATTTTGTGCAAATTTCAATCAATTTCATTCAAATTCAGATTTCTAAATATTTTCCAAGGTGTCCCTATCCATTAGGTTTGACCTTTTTCAAAGATGCAATTCAATTCCTCTTTTTCTTCAAAAACCCTAATAGGGTCCTATTTTTACATTTGAACCTTCATTTCACCCATCTAGAAATCATAAAACTCATCAATTTTTTGGGGTTAGCTTTGAAATAATCATAATATTCATCCCTCAAAATTTCAAAAAAAGTTGGTCGAACCATGTGCGTTCCCACCATTGTCCTCGACTTTTTTCCTGAAATTTCGGGAGACTATTATGACTATATTTAATAGCCTAAATCTAGAAGATTGGCTGATTTCGTCCATTTTTTATCCCTCTAGAATCAGAAATACCTCCAAAATTTATCATTTCAAATTTCAAGAATTTTTTTAAAACTAAGAGGTTAATTATAGTCTGCCCTGATTTTAAAAATTCTAATTTTAAAATTAAGTGGTATTCCCATGGCCCTAATTTTAAAATTCCATTTTCCTTTTATTTTTGGAAATTGTGTCATCCTCTTCTTCCAAAAAAGTTCAAATTTTCCCTCTAGTGCATGAGTTTCACTAGTATTAGTCCTATTGGCATTCTACACTCTAATGAGAATAGTTGATGTTGTCATTGATGTCAAACAACTGGCAACCAACCGGTATTGGGTTAACAGGATCACCGATAATAGATATCATACACCGACAGGCACCGATACCAGCAAACACTTTCACCATACTCTAGATTACACCGAAAATGAAGTATACTGGCACTCAGGCTGACATGTGACAAGTTTTATTTATGTGAATTATTTTGTAAATGTAATTACCTATTTGTAAGCTGACTTGGTATATTGTATAGACTCATATATGAATGAGATCTCATAGGTCATTTTGATGTAATGTAATAATGGAAGAATGTAATTATTGTATGAGGTGATACAGTGGACAACGAAGGTTTTGGTTAAGGTGTCTAACTAAGCTTAAACCGGTACTGAACTAGGCATTTGAGATGCTATTTTGAGTAGTACATTGTATTGGATTTAATTATCCATATTGTAGTCAGTGATATTCTTTTGAGCAGTGAGCTCCAGGCAGTTGGCCTTCTTGCATGTGTAGGCCCTTATTGTAAGTAGTATTTATTCATTGGCCAGTGAGTAAATATTGTGGGTCACAAATACCACTGAGGTTTTTCCCACACTAGGTTTCCTCATTAAAATATCTTGTGTTATGGTGAGTTTCTATGCTGTCTCTATTATTTGTGTTTACTGCATTAATTGTTTTTTAACTGGTACATTGTTTTGAGTTGCAAAGTTATAAATAAGTTTAAATATTCATTTAACCAATTAGACACTGATTCACCCCCCCCCCCTCTTAGTGTCTTTGGGACTGTCATTGAATCTACCAATTGGTATCAGAGCCTAGTCCTCTATATGCAAAATCCTAATAGCTTGTGGAAGATTCTGAAACCGGTACAAATGGAGAACTTAAGAAAATAGTTGGAAGGAGCTCTTGAAGATTTTGATGCAGAAAAATTGAAGAATATTAAAATTGAAGATGATCTAAGGACTACTAAGAAATTCATTAAAGGACTTTAGGAGAACCTGGTTATAGCACAAAATAAGAGAAAATAACTTCATGAGCAAATGCAGAAACATGATGATGAAAAGGAAACTCTTAGTGATATTGCAGACAGGTTGAGGCAAGAGAACACTAACATGAGTGTTGTGCTCTGTGAATTGTACCTGTACCTCCTAGTAGATACACTCAATAAATCATTATAAGCAATGGTTAGTAAATTGAAACAATGAAAGACAAAACCATAGCTAATTGACTTATTGCCTCCTAGTAAATGCGAGTATGAATTTTTCTCTCAGATCTTAGTATGCAAATTCCAGTGACTTGACTACACTTAGATGGAGGATTTGAATGCTGAAAATGCATGATCTAGCAAGAATAGCATGATTAAGCTATATGAGTTCATGATTATCCTAGCATGATTAAGCTAAGAGTTAAGCTGAAATGAGCATGATAACATTGCTAAAATTGATAAACTAGAAGCTAGATGCCTATAATAACAATGCTTAAGCTACGAATGAGATGGGATCCATATTGCTCAAAATGAGGTCTATTTATAGGATTTTCCAAGGCTAGGGGTGAGTTGGCATGAATCAACGGTTGAGATTGATCTGAAGATATCAATGGTTAAATTGGAGGAGGCTGGCAAAGGGAGTTGGATTAAAGGGAACATCTGTCATCTCTATGGTGACAAGTGTCAAGAGGCTTCTAGAAGAGGTAGGATGAAAGGGAACACTTAGTGACAAGTGTCACAAAGGTTCTAGAAGATGTTGGATGAAAAAGGACATGGTGGTAGGTAGAATGGGTTAGGTTTAGGAGTGGTAGAAGTTAGGAGAATTTGAATTTAAAAATTCAAATATTAGGAAAATGACTAATTAATCTCAACAACTCATGATTTGATTTGTTTTAATTAATTAGGAGATTTAGAAGAAATGAATTTGATGGGAGGAATTAATTAATTTGAATTAATTAATTAAAGGGGTGAAATGAACCTATTAAATAAATCCTTAGATTTATTAATAAGTAGATGAGAGAGAAATTTAATGAAATTGCTTGATGAATTCAATTAAATTGGGAAGGAGAGATTAATTAAATAATTTCTTATTTAATTAATTATCTTCAAACCATTTTTAGGTATATACATTTTTCCCCTCTTTGAAGCAAGGTGTAATGATGCGTTGATTCAAAGAATAATCTCATTTTGATGATGGTATTGATTTGATAGGATGCCCCAGCTCTTGATTGCTAAATTCCTGGTATGATGATGCCCCCTTGGGAGATCAATTGAGATAATTGATCTTTGGAGTTTTTGCGAGATTGATATCCCGATAGATTTGATTTGATTTCTACAACTATGGTTTGATGAAAGTGCGAGTTCTTTGATTAGCTTGATTGCCTAGATTGGTAAGATTGAAAAATCTTGATTGATTTGATTTAGTCTAGTTTCAGGAAGGATTCATCCTGTATAAGACATGGATGAACATAACGTCTGGTTTCAGGAAGGATTCATCCTGTATAAGACATTGATGATCATGTCTGGTTTTAGGAAGGATACATCCTATATAGAACATGAGTCAGAATCAATTTGTCTGGTGACAGGAAGGATTCATTCTATATAAGACATAGATGATCATAACGTCTAGTTTCAGGAAGGATTCATCCTGTATAAGACATTGATGATCATGTCTAGTTTCAGGAAAGACACATCCTGTATAAGACATGAGTTGATTAGGTTTGATTGATTGATTTCATTTGATAAGATTGATTAGATAAAGAACTGACAGTTTGTTGATATCACTTGCAGAAATTGTTGGATATGCTGATGTTGATGCATTTGAGGGAGATAGCATAAGATTTGAGCTTGGTCGATAATATCATGAAAGAGATGAGTTATTATGATTCTGTATACACTTTTGATGATACTTTGTTGATTCCTGCGATAGATTTAACCTTGGATAACAAGAGCTTTTGGGATCCATGCAAGAATGAAATGCAAGCTAGAATGCAAATGAAATGCAAAGCTATGACTGGACTAGTCATTGGATTATTTTGCATTTTTGTCATCATTGAGCTTTTGAAATGTGGGAAGTGAGTGCAAACATCGATGGTATAATTAAACCATGATGACCTGAGCACTATTTTCTTGGATTTTGATATAGCAAGTTAACACAACCATCGAGGTATAATTGAACCGAGATGACCTAAGTGTTGTTTGCATAAAGCAGGCAGTATTAATCATTTCAATACGTAAATCAGAAATGTCTTCAATGATACTTCGATGATCATGTCCCAAGACAAATTTGCACAGATTAATGATTAATTTTCAGACAGCAGACAAGAAAAATATCATGTTTCTTCCTTGTTCCTTTAGTCAATGACATCCTGGAGTCAATTAGAAATCATGATAGCGAAAAGCAATATAGAAAAGTTGAACAATCATGTTACAATCATTAGCCAAAAAGATATTATCTACTACAAAGTGTGTGATGTGCTTAGATTGATTTCGTGATAGCTTGATAGTTGATAGTTTGGTCTTGTGTTCAATGTTGGATGTGTCTCAGTTTTTGCTTGATAAGAGTTGTCTAATTGTTTGGTCTACTTGTTTGATTAAGCTCAAAATGATCAAGAGTTTTGCCCCCAGATAGGTGTAGGATTTTTGCCCCTAAGCCTAGAAACAAATTCGTTATGATATATCTAATGATCCAAACCATGGTAAGAAGCCACCTGGGATGCTTGCATATGTATAAAGGCTTCATGATGATCAGTGCTAATGGAAAAATGAATGTAAGCAGAAAAATGCATGAACTAATAGATGGAAGAGCCAGCCGACAGATAGCACCTATTTACCAGGTTTTCACCATCTGTTTTTATTGCACTTTTTCTGATATTTGATTTTTTTGGATTTTCTGCTTTTTCACTTTTAGGATTTTTCTGATTTTTCCCTGTTTTTGATTTTTCTGATTTTTCATTGTTTTTGATTTTTTCTGATTTTTTCTTATTTTTTGGTTTTTCTTTCTAGTTTTCCAGACATAGAATTTCTGCAGATGCCTGGTATTGATGGGTTCCTCGAGATGATCCCCGTCCTATGTTGATAGCTGATATGCTCCTGACCCAAATACTGTTGTGACTACAAATGGACCTAACTAGTTTGGTTCAAACTTTCCTTTCTTTTCTCGATCTGCCTGGTTGCGTGGATTTTCCTTTAGCACTAGTTCTCCAACCTAAAAGATTCTTGGTTTAACCTTATGATTATAGCTCCGACACATTCTTTGCTGATATACCTTTAGATGATCAAAGGCATTGTGTATGCATTCATGGATTAGTTCTAACTCTTGTAGTCTAGATACTCTTTGTTCTTCATCTGGGATGAGTCCTTTTAGTGATACACGTAGAGAAGGTATCTCTACTTTGATTGGCAATATGGCTTCTGATCCATATACAAGAGAGAAAGGTGTGGCACCTATCGGTGTGCAGATACTGGTGTGGTAGGCCCATAGAGTATGGTTTAGTTGGATATGCCAATCTTTCCCAGCCTCATTCACTGTCTTTTTAAGAATTTTTCAGGATAGTTTTGTTAGATGCTTCTGCCTACCCATTTCCTTGTGGATAATATGGTGTGGAGAATCTTTGCTAGATTTTGAAGTTCTCACCTAGCTCTTGTACATCTTGATTCTTGAATGGTCGCCCATTATCAGTGATAATGGTCATTGGTATTCCATAGCGACAGATGATGTAGTTCAAGATAAATACAACGATTTGTTTTCCTATGATATTGATGAGAGGTAGCACTTCAATCCATTTTGTGAAATATTTAGTAGCTACCAGGATGAATTTGTGTCCATTAGATGAAGAAGGATTTATCCTTCCTACTAGATCAAGTCCCCACTGACAAAAAGGCCAAGATGTTGCTAAAGCATGTAGTTCTTGTGCTGGTGCATGGATCAAATTCCCATGGATTTGACATTGTTTGCATGTTCTTGCTATCTTGAAAGAATCTCGCTCCATAGTCGGCCAATAATAGCCCAAATGTATGAGTTTTTTCGAAAGGGTAAGACCACTTGAATGAGTGCCACTAATGCCGTTATGGACTTCATGTAAGGCCTTCTCAAATTCTTCTTGTTCAAGACATCTTAAGAGAGTACCATCTAGACCTCGTTTATATAGGGTATCTGCGACGAGAGTATAATGAGAGGATTGGCGAATAAAGTTTCTCTTTTGGTTCTTTGATAAGTCTAGAGGTAAGATATTATCTTTTAGGTATGTGTAAGTTTGGCCATAGCGGGAGGAATCGTATCCAATTAGTTGATAGATGGTTTGGGAATCAAGACAATTATAGGCAGGATGAAACAACTCTTCAACCAGGAATTCATAACACTCTTGATTTTCCTATGTTTGCAATAGAGAAGCAAGTGTAGCCATGTCGTCTGCTACTTTGTTATCATTTCTTGGAATCTGTTCAAAAGTTATTTCTACAAAGTACTTCTTGAAATCATCCACCATCTTTTTGTAAGGCATGAGTTTGTCATCTTTGGTTTGATAGTCATCATTGATTTGATTAATGACAAGCTGGGAGTCTCCAAAGACTTGAATTTGTTTAATATTCCATTCTACAACCATTTTGATAAATAGAATACCTGCTTCTAATTTATATTGTGTTCCTTTATTGATGCTTTCTCTTGATCCTTGATGTGTTCCATTATTGATGCTTGCTCTTGATCCATGTTGTGTTACATTATTGATGTTTGCTCCTGGACTGATATTTGGGTGATGTATTGTAAGATATGGATTGAACCTTGGAACGTCTATATATGAACAGGTAAAATTGACTTGCCACCTTTTGAAGGATTCAAAATATTTCTGCCTTGCTGGTTTTGATAGAGAGATTGCTGGATGTAGATCAGTTGTGCCAATGATAGCTGCCTCTGCTGGTTCTATTATGATAGATATCTTCTCTTGATAACATTCAGGTAAGGTGTCAAATCCCCCATCTTCCGGCCCCTCAAGGAGGTTTTCACCATTAGATGCGTCCTTTATTTTTACTTTTTCTTGATCTAATGTTGCCAGTAAATGGTTTTCAGTATTAGACCTGATGTTGTTTTCTTGATTTTCAATTTTGCAACTAGGAGATTTGACACCCATTTGACTTGAAGATACATTAGCGATATCCCTGATGAAAGTTGTTGCGGGTTTTGTTTCATCAAGATATAAGGATATGGCATGGTCATTAGGTAAGGTATCAATGTTAGCATGTCCTTCATTTTCCCAGTCCATAGGTTCAAGATAGCTTAAGGATAAAGGATCTTCAGGTTGAGATGTTTCAAAAATATTAGGGGTTAGGATAGAGATGTCAGGGCTTTCGGTATGTATTTCAATTTCTAGAACGGTACTCTCATCAAAATGACCTTGTATAAGAAAATCCTGATCGTCCTCGGTTAAGTCCATGTTAGTCGAACGTGATTCTGATTTAAGTAGGTTAGTTCCTAATGTTTGTTCTGCATACGTATGAACTACATCGACTACTATATCTGCTTCATCTTCTCTTTCAATTTGAAGTTGCCCTTGCTTGTTTCTCCATGATAGCAAATATTCTCCGTTTCCTTGATCTTTCAGCTGCATTTGTTTTTCCATGTTTGACAAAATTGATTCAAATGATTGTTCCTTGGATTGTGTGCTTGAAGGTGTTGCCTCTTTGTTATGTGAAATTATGACCTCTTGAGCTGATTTCAGATTGTTACAACACTGCAATGGATTTGATTCTGCTGATATTGTGATTTCTTGTCCATTGTATGGAAATTTGACACATTGATGATATGTTGATGTAATAGCCTATATGTCCTGAATCCATGGTCTCCCCAAGAGTATATTGTATGGTAGGTCCAAGTCTAGAACTTGGCATGGTGTGTCCTTTTGCAAAGGTCCCACTGTGATGGGTAATATGACCATTCCTTTAGATGAATTCTCTTTTTCATTATGTGCTTTGAATGTGATCTTTTTCTGGGGATCAACTGCATCTTTTGAATAGCCTAGAGCACGTACCAGATTCATAGAGCAAATGTTCAAGCTAGCTCCCCCATCTATTAGGACACATTTAACAAGCATTCTATGAATGAGGAATTCAATTTCCAAGGAAGTGCTATGGGGATTTTGCAATGAATCAATGCTTGGATATGAAAGAGATGAGCTTTGAATAGGATCCTCTGAAATAGGTTTGACGGCAATTATGGATATTGCTTGGGAAACTTTAGCTTTGGATGTATTATTTAGCAAGGATGCTATGGAAGATTCTTGAAAGCTTTCAGGAGGTGTAGGAATGGATGCCTTTGGAGCGTCAATTTTCTTATGGATGGATGGATCATTGTTAGACATAGGTGTATGATTTTGATCTTCTTTAGCCAAATCCTTTAGGGATCTCTTTAAGAGGTGCATAAAAGAGCCACCTTTCTTTTGAGATGTATTTAAATCCTTGTGAGGTTTTAACATAGTTGGATTTTGATTTTGAACTTGTTGGATTGCTCTGATATGTTGGCTTGTTATGTTTTCTTCTTCTGATTTGCTTTGGTATGTCATGTTGATATGATTTTCAGCTATTTCAAATGTTTCAGCAATCTTATGTCTCTATGCTCTAATCAAAATGGTCATTGTGCTAAGATTTGATTGTTTAAAGGTTGTTTTGGTAAGTGATCAATAGTCAATTTCAAGGCCATAGAGTGATATGACACTAAAAGAGGATTCAAGTGTTTAAAGGTTTGCAAGTTTTTCGATCTTCGGTTTAGGAGTGCAATGGTGATGATTTGATAAGAACCAAGTCTAGTAGGAATGATCTATCCTACGATGTGGGATAAGGTTATCCTGACCAAACGTTTCAGTTTCATGATAAAGGATGATTGATCCTGATGAGAAACTATGTTTGAGTGATCAGTTTATCAAAGAGGGTGATAACACACTTTGAGATGTTTAGATCTTGAACTCGTTGAGGGTAAGCACTTTGAAAATCTTGAGGTGTTTATCTTCTAGAGTCTGATTTTGATGAGTGATAACTTGACCAAGAAAACCAAGCAGACAATTTAAGCACAGATTGACAGATAACAAGTGTTTATGCTTACTGCAAATTGATCAAGGAGAAATGACAAAGCTGAAACAGGCATGTAAGACACAGTTCTGGAGTTACAAATGTAGAGTTTTGTATGACAGATTATGTAGCATAGGACGACAAGAGATACAAGATAGAATGACAGACTAGTGACTTCATGTGAACAATAGTTTTTCGTACAACATAGAACCTTGACTCGTATGATAGAAGATCAATCAATACGACAGATACTCCTGACTTGTACGATAAAGGATCAAGAAATACAACAGAGACTTGTGACTTGTACGACAGGTATTTGAATAGTGATAAAAGGTGTTTGTTTGTTTGAGTTTTGATCATTGAATTTTGATGTTTTACTTTGGTTTTCCAGTTTTAAGTGTCTGATTTTTCAATTTTAGGGATGAATACATAGAAAACACATGATGTGATACATGACTCTCAATCAAGCTAAACCCTAAGGAAGTTGGTTGAGAATGAAATCCTTTGCTTGTTGACTTAGCTACACACCCAATAGCTAATCAGAATATGGTTGTTGAGTCTCACGCAATGGATTCTCAATGCTGTATTATCCGACTCCAAATGCTAATGGGGGCATGATATGGCAAATGTCTTGGGAGAGTTACTATCTCTCTTGCACAAAGATTATCACCCTTTCGAAGGTGAATCGGGTAGCTTCTATTTTTATAGTTCTTAGTTAGGAATTCCATTTGAAATTACCCCTTGAAGTCACACAAGTGTGATTGAGGCCTATAGCCCGACAAGGTACCGAAACAAGCTGTAGTCACGTAAACGTGATTGAGACTGTGAGGCCCTACAAAATGTCCGATATGAGAGATCTCAAAGAGAAAACTCAAATAATCCCATCCTCTAAGAATTTAATCATCAGAGACCTATTTATTATAGTGAGCTGGAATGCTCAGGTCCAGCTGTACTCACTTGGGTTGTTCTCACAAGGTGATTACTTTTTCCCACTGTGACAGGCTCGCTAAAGGTATGCACTATTGAAAGCAAAAAAGATGAGTCTAGCTTTCTGATCACCTAAGGAAGGTGAGAGCATACTCGCCTATCATCACAAGCACATAAGACATGATAGTTCATTTCTTTAACCCTAGATTGAAATGTGCCTAAAAATCTTAAAGAATACACAAAGTTTTTTGTTGAATCCTTACGCAACCCGCAAAATAGATCCATTAGTAGTCATGATTGTGTTTTGAATTTGTCTTTGACAAGCGTATCTTTGACAAGCGTATCTTTGACAACCGTATCTACAAGAAAAGAGTTAGGCTGCAAATATCTCATAGACATAACAAGATTAGCATTAGTGATCCAAACTATGAAATTTTCAAAAAAATTATATGAAATTTGATCCTAACTTCAGATAGGCATAACTTGCTACTTGGGACTCAAAATTACAAGTCGTTTACCTCGTTGGAAAGGTCTCTAAGAGTTCTAGATGCAATTTTCAAAGGGCATGGCTTTTAGCCAGGACCTTTGGGCTAAACATGACTAGAAAGCCTTCAAAAATGCAGATTACTAACGTATAGACAAATTTGAAATTTCTAATTTGCAATTTTTTTTCAAAAAATCACAGCTACAGAAACTCGTACGAAATGATTTATCAGACAGAACGACAAATGATTAAATTTCACACAGGGACCAAAATTGACTCATACGACATAAGATTTAACAACCAGAAATTCATACGACACAGAATTAGCTTTCGTATGACAGTGAAATTTAACTCGTACGACACAGGAATGAGCTAAAACGAGTAAAGAATTTACAGTCTAAAAACACGTACGACACAGATTTATACCTTGTATGAGCTAGGATGAGGTGTCGTCCGAGACTGAAAGGAAGTTCGTACGAGCTAGAAAGACAACTCGTACGACAATCTGATTCTGATCCGGCAGAGATGAAGTTTGAGGAAGCTTGGGAGGCTAAAAATGATGATTTCGGCCCCATGGTGGGCGCCAAAATGTCATGCTTTGTGAATTGTACCTGTACCTCCTAGTAAATGCACTCAATAAATCATTATAAGCAATGGTTAGTAAATTGAAACAATGAAAGACAAAACCATAGCTAATCGACTTATTGCCTCCTAGTAAATGCGAGTATGAATTTTGCTCTCTGATCTTAGTATGCAAATTCTAGTGACTTGACTACACTTAGATGGAGGATTTGAATGCTGAAAATGCATGATCTAGCAAGAATAGCATGATTAAGCTATATGAGTTCATGATTATCCTAGCATGATTAAGCTAAGAGTTAAGCTGAAATGAGCATGATAACATTGCTAAAACTGATAAACTAGAAGCTAGATGCCTATAATAACAATGCTTAAGCTACGAATGAGATGGGATCCATATTGCTCAAAATGAGGTATATTTATAGGATTTTCCAAGGCTAGGGGTGAGTTGGCATGAATCAACGGTTGAGATTGATCTGAAGATATCAATGGTTAAATTGGAGGAGGTTGGCAAAGGGAGTTGGATTAAAGGGAACATCTATCATCTCTATGGTGACAAGTGTCAAGAGGCTTCTAGAAGAGGTAGGATGAAAGGGAACACTTAGTGACAAGTGTCACAAAGGTTCTAGAAGATCTTGGATGAAAGGGGACATGGTGGTAGGTAGAATGGGTTAGGTTTAGGAGTGGTAGAAGTTAGGAGAATTTGAATTTAAAAATTCAAATATTAGGAAAATGACTAATTAATCTCAACAACTCATGATTTGATTTGTTTTAATTAATTAGGGGATTTAGAAGAAATGAATTTGATGGGAGGAATTAATTAATTAAAGGGGTGAAATGAACCTATTAAATAAATCCTTAGATTTATTAATAAGTAGATGAGAGAGAAATTTAATCAATTTGCTTGATGAATTCAATTAAATTGGGAAGGAGAGATGAATTAAATAATTGCTTATTTAATTAATTATCTTTAGACCATTTTTAGGTGTATACAATGAGAAATGAAATACAAGACTTAACCATGAGGCTATATAAGGATCTTGAAGACAAGAAGAGGAATGAAGAAGACTTGACTAGGAGACTTAATGATGGAGGTAATGAAAATCTAAGACTCAGTCATGAAATTGATATGCTAAAGACAAATCTAATTCACATGCAACATGATAAAGATGAGCTTGTGAGACAAGTTGGAGTTTTTAAAAATGAGTTGATCACTACAAATGAACACAAAAACAAATTCAAGAAAAGTTTGGAAAGACTTGATGACATGCTGAAAAGACAAAAACCTGATGGAGATACAATTGGACTTAGATTTGAACATGGAAAAAGTTCCAGGACTGCAAACAATCAAGATCATAGTAAACCAATAAGACAACCTAATGCTTATAAATTCAATGGGAAATGTTTCAATTGCAATAAATTTAGTCATAGAGAAAATTAGTGCAGATTTAGAAATAATCAGAATACAAACTTACCCACCGGTCAATGTTCCAAATGCAATAAAGTTGGTCACAATTCAGAAAATCACAGAATGAATGTGAAATGCTATGTTTGTGGTAGATTTGGGCATTTATCTAATCAATTCCAAACACAAACTGGTCAAGGATATGGAAAATCTATTCAGAGGAATAATGTAACTTGTTATGCATGTAAGAACATTGGTCATATTGCAAAATTTTGTAGAAGCAATACTATACCGGCGAACAATAAAGGATGTAGTGTGAAGGGAAAAGAAAAGGTAAATGAAATAAAGCAAGAATTTTCAAAATAATGGATTAAGAAGAGAGATCAGAGAGTTGATGAAACTATCTCTGCACCGATAGAACAGAGTAACCCTCCACTGGTATGAGATTCTTCATCTAAATAAGGAATAATCCTTAGGGGGTATGGAAGCAAGTTGAACATCATGCATTCTGTTGTTCACCAAAAGTGATAACCCAAGAACACCTGCAATTGATCTATGAAGTAGCCAATTCAATCTATGAAGAACTTCAGGGCTTGGACAACATGACAAGGATATGAATCCTTCTACTCTTCAGGCTCTGCAAAACCTAGGCGGGTATACCTTTGATGCTTAGAATTAAACCTATTACACACCTATGACAGCATCAACATAAACAGATAGATCTCACTAAAGCTCCAAAACAAGTAGTTTATTGTAGATGGGCTAGATCTACACATAAAACTCAACTATACTTGAGCATGAGATAGATGAAACATTTCAAAACATAACACAAACTAAAGGTATTCTGATTGGATTTTAAATTGGTTTGAGAACCCCTTTAATTGCAAGATCAGTGCCTTATCCAAGGGAAACAGAGTCATACATCAAACTATGAATGAAAGCTTTGATTGCAAATCCATCTTCATTATTAAATATTCATGCATTAATGCCTTGCATAAATGCATTACTAAGATCATTCACAAAATCATCAGATCTTGAAACTATATTCCATTTTCATGATTTATTGTAGAATTTAAATCCTTCCTTGAAGAATCCCTGCAAACAATCATAACTATCTCCTTGAGATAACAAATTTCATCCTCCTTGAGGATCTGATTTGATAAAATGGAAATACAAATCTAGAGAAAATCCTGTGTGAATTTATGTATGCCTTACATACACAAGACCCTGCAACTAAAAACACCTATAGCAAGAATTGAACTCCATTACTGAAGGAAAAGCCCTGCCCTGTATAATCTTCAAGAATGCTCAAAATTGGAAGCCATGAAAACTGGAGCCATTCTCCAAATTTCTGGAACCATTACAACTGAGAAGAATGGGGAATAAAAAGAGGAGGGAAGAAAAACAAATCCACAACTGAAAATTGCCAAGTGTCCCTTCTCTAACTGAATTTCGTTCCCGTGGAAACTGCTTCTAAAATATCCCACATTTGTCCAAATTAACTACATAATCGGATTCCTCACTCCGAGAGCTTTCCGGCGATATATAATACTTTATATTTTGGCAAAACATTGAGCCCTAGGCGAATTAATCCTCAACATGGACCCATCATTTAAATTTTTCGAAATTCTCTATAGTTTAAACTATATCATTTAATCATTTTAAATTTGATTTTTGCCTCCATTTGTGCTCTGACGCCTCGCCACATGGCGGCCTCTGATTGGTCGATGGGGTTGACCGGACGCCACCTAGGATGACACCTCATCATCGCCACGTCATCTGCTTCGTCACTGCCACTTGGCCGCCACATCATCGCCACCTGTGTGCCACCTCACCGGGACCCGCCTGCTGGACCGCCGACTGTACCCGCCACCTACGTGCCACGTGGATGGATCTCGTTCACTTTCGCTATTTCGCTGGTTTAACTCGCGTGCATCTTCCCTTTGCGAAATAGCGCGCACCGTCGATCCATCTTGAACCTGCTCACTCGTTAACCCGACCTTCGTCTGCAAAATTTTGCTTGTTTGCCTCGGGAAGCGTGCCTGCGTGGGGTCCACTTGGTCTTCGTCCAGTCAACTCTTCCATCGCCTCGGGAAACGTGCTCACGTGTGGGCCCGCCTTGGGCGCCCATGGGCATCTTGTGTCAAAAGCCCTTAAGGCTTAGACATATTACTACAGTGCGGATTTACATTTAAACATTTAAAAATGCTCTTGCCCAGCCAATGTGGGACAAAACGTTTTGCCTGGGAATGCCCTTTTGAAGCTTTTCCTGCATTTTTAATTGCTGCCTTTCATTTATAACTTGAATGCCTCTATTTTTAGGCAAAGGAGAAGTCTTTGGCATCTTATTTGATTTGCATTCTCTTGAAAGGCTCACGTGGAGGGAAAATCTAATTGTTGTTTGCATCTACAGATCACATTTGGTTTAAAACTTATTCCTCTTCTCCCTTTCACAGGGGTTTTAACTTGCCAATTTTATTCATTAAACTTCTAAAACCTTCTTCATTCCACGCAGGCCCAATGCACAACAAGGGAAGAAAATGATTTGCAGCTGCTAAGGCATTTGTAGAAGATAATGGGTTTATTTTACACCTGAGAATGTGCATTTGCTGGAAGCTTTGGATGATAACTTCACTCCCCCAAACACCACGTGGCTGCTGTTTGCAATGGGCTTTTAAATCTCTAGAGCTCTACTCCACACAGCAGGGAGGAAAACAAAGTTTAGGCCATTTGGATTACCATTAACCAATTTGTAATTTGTGGGAATCCAACGCCTCAATCTGCATTTATTTGAAAAGTTTTGAATACCTCCTCCAAACCCAGGGACTAAATGGTGCTGGCTTTGGCATTAACTCAGAGTTTTACATGTTTTTCATGCCACGTGAAGGGGATTTGCTTGATGGTTTTGTAGCCTTTGAAACACCAGTTATGTCACAGACAAGGGGGAGCTGGTTCATTTGTTTGATTATTTAATTTGCTGCTGTTGCTACCCAAAGGAGACCATGTGAGGGAGGAAGTTAACTAGAATTTGGAATATTTGCTTTACATCTTCCTACAACCCCTTTGTCAAAAACATGATCTGCCATAGCATGGTTTCTTTGCTACACTTCAAACACCACATAAACTTGCAATAGCATTTGACAGCAGCCCCAAAACACCACGTAGAAAGAAAAATCATTGGCTGACTTTTATTTGCTATGTTGCATTCGCTATTGAAATTGGCTGTGTGTTGTTCGTTGTTGTCTCCTTCTATGCACAGGATGAAAAGGCACATGAGGGGGGTTTGATTTGGTAGAAATTCATATCCTTGGGAGCCTTCCGTAGTTTTTATATGCTCAAACATTTCAACAAATATTATGCGATCAAAATCTCTCTCCATATTAAAACTGATATTGTCTCCAGCCATCTTTAATCTATGCCCTCTCACAATATAGTGACAGCATTGACTCCTCAACCTCATCTAGTGTGTTTATATTATTTGCAAAATAACATGAAGTGACATATTTCTCACTTTGGCCTACACATTAGCATTTTGGATATATGTCTATCCATCCACAGTCAAATGAAGTCGCCTTTTACCATCTTACTGGCGAATTGCAATCGAGCCAGGTCAGGCCCTAAAGTGGGTCTGACTAAACTTTTTTTCGTTTTCAAGCAACTGACCTTCGGAATACTTCAGGAACCTCAAACACACCTCTGGAATCGATCGGCACCATTTTCGGATCATAAAATTGCATTTTACATCTTTCAGGCAATTACGCCACAATTTTCGCATTTAATCGCGAAGACGTAATTTTCAAACCTGTCAAAACACCTTTCTGGAGCTCGCCATCTAACAGGTGTGTACTTTGATATACAAGGATGATATCTACCAAACGGTTTCTCAAGACGAGTCCCGAGTGAAGAGATAATAATTTCCGAAAATGCCCAACTGGCTTTGTCGACACTGTGGACCTGATGAAGTCAATGTTCTGGCAACACATGACGCCTTTCTTAAAAATACCAAACGACCTCCGTAAGCTCTCAAATTTGGAACATAGGTACCTTTAAGTACATATTAAATCTTTGAATTGTTAGTTCGATCACCAGACTGACAGGATGCAAACGGTGCGCTCACCAAAACGGCTACATTAACTGATCTAACACTGGAAGTGCAGATAACTGAATTTGATGGCAAAATGAATCCTTTTGAAAACCGATCAAACGGATTGATAAAAGCTTGAAATTTGAAATGTAGCTCACCATTTATACCAAAATTAGCCCAGAACAAACATTCTGACATGACATTTACCGGGACATTTTTACACTTGTGCAAACCTCACAAACTACAAACGGATTTGGCTATGACAACAGAGCAAACGGATTCGTTAGGACTTGAAATTTTGTAGGCTGACTCACATTTATGCATAGAATTGAATACACTTTGAATTTCTTCATGATGATCAACAGGGCAAAAGATATAATTGCTCAAAGTAGGCTACTTAATAAAATTTGCACTTGTGCCTAGAATGCACTTTCAGCTCACCCCTCGAAATGGGTACTTGATAAACTTCTCCAAACTGAATTCTGAGAGTTGCAACACACTGAATAGGCCAATGAAAGGTGTGGGACATGAATCTCGAGCCTTACCCTCTGAAAATCAACTGACTCCATTTTACCCCCTTGCTAACTAGGCCATTCAAACTGACTTCATTTAGGTATGCAGAGCAAAAACTTGAAATGGGCCTATAAAATTAACTTAATTTTAATCAGTCCCAACAGTGGCTCTGACTGGGGATGGTTGATTGCAAGATCAACACAAGAATCCAGATATCTTTGGTTAAGCAGACCACCCAAAAAATGGATCATTCTTCTTTCAATTCTTCTCTTCTCAAAACAAGGCTTCCTTATTCTACCCAAACAGCAGGGTACCTTCTTGAAAACCACACAACTGAAGCAAAGCGACTGTACAAGATATACAAACATGCTAACAACTAATACAAGCTGCTCCACTTACATACATTTACCTCTGTCAAAAATCTGATTCTCATCACCTGACATATTGATCAAAACAAAGGCACCTTCTAGTAACAACTGAGCATGATCATTATAATCAACCTCTTTTGTCTCATTACTGAAACAACTAGTGTGCATACCTTTGGTCTGATTTTGAACTTTGTGATCACACACTATTTCAACACAAGTAAAATCATGAGACAAATCACCATAGAGGCGTTCCCACAAGATGACATACCTTTCACTGTCCCACTCAACTCTATCATTTGCAAGGACATCATCATGCTGAACTTGAAAAATAAAACACTCATTTTCAACATTGTAGTTCCTATCAGCACATACCTTATTATCATTTAAATCAATAGAGTGAGGGACACTACTAACCAACTGATGCAAACAAGGAACATGAACATTACCATCCAGATGTGATACTTCACTATGCTGATCACACCTCATACTATCCTTGCTTATCAAACTGAAAACCTCTGCATTCTCAACATCCCATTCATGGAAAAGAATGCATACCTCCGGCTGAAGCAAATCCTCAGCTAACTCTTTCTCTTTCAGGCTCACATCCACCTGAAACACTTTCATTTGTGGTTTTAAATGGTCATCACATAATCCATGCCTCTTACTTTCATCATGAAATAAGTTTTCACAACATATGCTATTGCTGTTCGGAATTCCATCAGTATTATGGACTAGTTTACCATTAACAACATCTGGCTGATCAATTATCTCTTCATACAAAGGGTTAGAAACCAAATGGACAATCCCTTTATGAACATTATGACATTGAAGTGGCTGGTCTGTGTCTATATCAGCATTGAATAAAGCATTAGTAAAATTGCTAAAGACACCATCCATTCGATCCTCATAATCATCTTCATTAGACAAAGAAAAAAATGAAACTTGGCTGGAACAATCCTCAGTGTTCCATGTTTCATATTCATGAGATTTTATTCTATGACCATCATTCTGAAAATCAAGATAATCAAACTTATCTTGCCACAACTGATCTTCTTCACCAATTGAACACTCGTCATCAGCTAAAGAATGAACATGAACATCGCTGCCATTTACTTCATCAGATGAGTTTTCAACTTGTTCACTAAAATTTCCTGTCATAAAACCATCTGTTAGATCAGCATGTTCATCAAGTATACAAACATTCAATTCACAGTCCTTTTCCGAAGAATCCTCTTCACTATATTTCAGAAGGTCTTCATCAACAGCTCGAAGGCTCTCCAACATTTGAACTTTCTTATCCACAACTTCAAGAGCTTTCTTAAGTTCTGCAATCTTCTGGACTTGCATTGCACTTTGCTGTTCCATGTGAGATTCCATAAACTTTTGTCCATCCATGTGTGCTATATGTTCATCGCAATCATGTGTACCATTACAATTTTCTGAATTAACATTGTGCATATCTTTCAAAAAAGAAAGATTATCAACATGATTACAAGAAGCAAA
The DNA here is from genome assembly GCF_030272615.1 of Cryptomeria japonica. Taxonomy (NCBI): domain Eukaryota; kingdom Viridiplantae; phylum Streptophyta; class Pinopsida; order Cupressales; family Cupressaceae; genus Cryptomeria; species Cryptomeria japonica. Next base: position 142,558,363 of record NC_081414.1, read on the forward strand.
ATCTGAAGTGAAATTTGAAAAAACATTTACTTCATCCTCAACACAATTGACATCATCAATGTTTAAAAGAGGATCAGCTATTGTTCGCACCAAACAATTCTGATTTTCATCATATTGCACACTTTCACTTGCACAAATAGCAACACTTAGTAATCCCTCTGTATTTGGTATTTCAACATCAAATACATCAGCAGCATGTAAAGATTGATGGTCATCACCATCATTATTTTCACCAATATTATCCTGGAGAGATGCATGATTCGCTTGATAGTTAGTAGCCACATAATCAGTATAACCGGCATACAAATCAAATGGTACATATCCCTTGTATATATCTATCTCTGTATCAACATTTTCACAACACTTCCCACTAATCATTCCATCATTATTGCGAGAGACAACTGACATTAATGGCAAAGGTTCTTGACTCTCATTCAAATCTGAAACACATGCATCATAAAAGCCATTTGGAACTGCAGAGCTTGATGCACCTAAACAAGGAATGATTTGTTCAACTTCATATGGTATTCCACCATTGAAGGTGCTTTGGTATGAAACAACAGCAGACACGAATCTCTTCGAGATTCCAAACCTCAAGTTATTTTCTATATCCCTAGCTGTGTTAAAGGCTTCATACAAGGTTTTGGGTTCTTTGTTTCTCAATAGGAAACCCATCTTCTCATCAAATGCACTCATATAAACATCCAGACATACTTTATCATCAAGTTTATACTTTCTGGAAATTTTGGACAAAGCTTGTGAAAATCGGATATTGAATGTTGATACCAATTCATCATCCCTGATTTGTATATGGGTGAATTCTTTCAGCAAGTCGGAATCACTCACCTTCTCATCGAATTGATCCATGAAATCTGAAACCAATTCCTCCCATGAGGTAATAGAATTCACTGGCAAAAAAGAAAACCAATCTCTTGCATCTTCTTTCAATGACTGAATAAACAATTTCATGCATACATCTTCTTGGCAAATTTCAAATTCTCCTATCAAATCTGAAAATCTTTTAACATGTTGGCATGCTGATTCTGATTTCTTCCCACTGAATATGGGCAAATACTTTCTAATTTCTGTGGGTATGGGATTTGGGTAACCCGGAATATCTCTGAAATTTAGAGCAGCATAATGGTTCATGACAAAACTTCTCCTATTATACGGTTGTGACACTTCACCAGGCATGGCTCTATGCGGAAATACACAAGACTGAAAAACTTCACTATTCATTTTTCTTACTTCCACAAATGATTATACAATCTGGAATAAAAAAAACATCAAGCAAGTATCCTTATACTGATCTATTCCTTAACACTGCTTGACATTACATTCTTCCACATTTGCATACTACAACTGAAGAACATATACTCTGGGCATTTCAGCAAAATAAATATGCAAATGGATTTTGAAACTTTCCTTTTCCCTCTAGACTAGTGCTGTTCACTAAGTGGGAAAACTATTTTAGTAATTAAAATTTTCAGAAGAAATTGTTTTGCATTTGAAACCTCTGAAAATACCTGGAGATTTTGCAGCTGTATAAAACTTGTAGATCGGAAAATTCACTTCACCTTTGGCACGGTCTTTTATCACAGAGTCGCCACCTCTTGCACAGAGGATATTTTGAACAGCTAAACACCATTCAACACATATTCAAATTCTTTGTTTCTCTTTCGGTCTCGCTGCAATAAACACTCTTCCAGGCTATTTAACACTGGTATAAACCACAGAGTCGCCACCCCATAAGGAATTGGAAAAAAATTTCACACACGGCTGAGAGAACTTCTCACAACTTTCAACCATGCATTCACTGTTACTCCTTCATAAACTATGACATGATACACATATCATTATGCAGATCTAGAACAAGGAGCATTTTCTAGCTCATAAATTCACTTTACACTCTGTGCATACACAATGGACTGACTAACTGGATGAAATTAGGCAATTTCTTTTCAGCTTCCCCAGCAGAGTCGCCATTTTTGTTGTCGTGACTCGGATGGGATAATCTCAACCTTATATGAATTAATTCTTTCTTAACCAGAGGCTCTTGACATTTCATTTACTCCCCAGCAGAGTCGCCATTTTTGTTGTTCACCAAAAGTGATAACCCAAGAACACCTGCAATTGATCTATGAAGTAGCCAATTCAATCTATGAAGAACTTCAGGGCTTGGACAACATGACAAGGATATGAATCCTTCTACTCTTCAGGCTCTGCAAAACCTAGGCGGGTATACCTTTGATGCTTAGAATTAAACCTATTACACACCTATGACAGCATCAACATAAACAGATAGATCTCACTAAAGCTCCAAAACAAGTAGTTTATTGTAGATGGGCTAGATCTACACATAAAACTCAACTATACTTGAGCATGAGATAGATGAAACATTTCAAAACATAACACAAACTAAAGGTATTCTGATTGGATTTTAAATTGGTTTGAGAACCCCTTTAATTGCAAGATCAGTGCCTTATCCAAGGGAAACAGAGTCATACATCAAACTATGAATGAAAGCTTTGATTGCAAATCCATCTTCATTATTAAATATTCATGCATTAATGCCTTGCATAAATGCATTACTAAGATCATTCACAAAATCATCAGATCTTGAAACTATATTCCATTTTCATGATTTATTGTAGAATTTAAATCCTTCCTTGAAGAATCCCTGCAAACAATCATAACTATCTCCTTGAGATAACAAATTTCATCCTCCTTGAGGATCTGATTTGATAAAATGGAAATACAAATCTAGAGAAAATCCTGTGTGAATTTATGTATGCCTTACATACACAAGACCCTGCAACTAAAAACACCTATAGCAAGAATTGAACTCCATTACTGAAGGAAAAGCCCTGCCCTGTACAATCTTCAAGAATGCTCAAAATTGGAAGCCATGAAAACTGGAGCCATTCTCCAAATTTCTGGAACCATTACAACTGAGAAGAATGGGGAATAAAAAGAGGAGGGAAGAAAAACAAATCCACAACTGAAAATTGCCAAGTGTCCCTTCTCTAACTGAATTTCGTTCCCGTGGAAACTGCTTCTAAAATATCCCACATTTGTCCAAATTAACTACATAATCGGATTCCTCACTCCGAGAGCTTTCCGGCGATATATAATACTTTATATTTTGGCAAAACATTGAGCCCTAGGCGAATTAATCCTCAACATGGACCCATCATTTAAATTTTTCGAAATTCTCTATAGTTTAAACTATATCATTTAATCATTTTAAATTTGATTTTTGCCTCCATTTGTGCTCTGACGCCTCGCCACGTGGCGGCCTCTGATTGGTCGATGGGGTTGACCGGACGCCACCTAGGATGACACCTCATCATCGCCACGTCATCTGCTTCGTCACTGCCACTTGGCCGCCACATCATCGCCACCTGTGTGCCACCTCACCGGGACCCGCCTGCTGGACCGCCGACTGTACCCGCCACCTACGTGCCACGTGGATGGATCTCGTTCACTTTCGCTATTTCGCTGGTTTAACTCGCGTGCATCTTCCCTTTGCGAAATAGCGCGCACCGTCGATCCATCTCGAACCTGCTCACTCGTTAACCCGACCTTCGTCTGCAAAATTTTGCTTGTTTGCCTCGGGAAGCGTGCCTGCGTGGGGTCCACTTGGTCTTCGTCCAGTCAACTCTTCCATCGCCTCGGGAAACGTGCTCACGTGTGGGCCCGCCTTGGGCGCCCATGGGCATCTTGTGTCAAAAGCCCTTAAGGCTTAGACATATTACTACAGTGCGGATTTACATTTAAACATTTAAAAATGCTCTTGCCCAGCCAATGTGGGACAAAACGTTTTGCCTGGGAATGCCCTTTTGAAGCTTTTCCTGCGTTTTTAATGGCTGCCTTTCATTTATAACTTGAATGCCTCTATTTTTAGGCAAAGGAGAAGTCTTTGGCATCTTATTTGATTTGCATTCTCTTGAAAGGCTCACGTGGAGGGAAAATCTAATTGCTGTTTGCATCTACAGATCACATTTGGTTTAAAACTTATTCCTCTTCTCCCTTTCACAGGGGTTTTAACTTGCCAATTTCATTCATTAAACTTCTAAAACCTTCTTCATTCCACGCAGGCCCAATGCACAACAAGGGAAGAAAATGATTTGCAGCTGCTAAGGCATTTGTAGAAGATAATGGGTTTATTTTACACCTGAGAATGTGCATTTGCTGGAAGCTTTGGATGATAACTTCACTCCCCCAAACACCACGTGGCTGCTGTTTGCAATGGGCTTTTAAATCTCTAGAGCTCTACTCCACACAGCAGGGAGGAAAACAAAGTTTAGGCCATTTGGATTACCATTAACCAATTTGTAATTTGTGGGAATCCAACGCCTCAATCTGCATTTATTTGAAAAGTTTTGAATACCTCCTCCAAACCCAGGGACTAAATGGTGCTGGCTCTGGCATTAACTCAGAGTTTTACATGTTTTTCATGCCACGTGAAGGGGATTTGCTTGATGGTTTTGTAGCCTTTGAAACACCAGTTATGTCACAGACAAGGGGGAGCTGGTTCATTTGTTTGATTATTTAATTTGCTGCTGTTGCTACCCAAAGGAGACCATGTGAGGGAGGAAGTTAACTAGAATTTGGAATATTTGCTTTACATCTTCCTACAACCCCTTTGTCAAAAACATGATCTGCCATAGCATGGTTTCTTTGCTACACTTCAAACACCACATAAACTTGCAATAGCATTTGACAGCAGCCCCAAAACACCACGTAGAAAGAAAAATCATTGGCTGACTTTTATTTGCTATGTTGCATTCGCTATTGAAATTGGCTGTGTGTTGTTCGTTGTTGTCTCCTTCTATGCACAGGATGAAAAGGCACATGAGGGGGGTTTGATTTGGTAGAAATTCATATCCTTGGGAGCCTTCCGTAGTTTTTATATGCTCAAACATTTCAACAAATATTATGCGATCAAAATCTCTCTCCATATTAAAACTGATATTGTCTCCAGCCATCTTTAATCTATGCCCTCTCACAATATAGTGACAACATTGACTCCTCAACCTCATCTAGTGTGTTTATATTATTTGCAAAATAACATGAAGTGACATATTTCTCACTTTGGCCTACACATTAGCATTTTGGATATATGTCTATCCATCCACAGTCAAATGAAGTCGCCTTTTACCATCTTACTGGCGAATTGCAATCGAGCCAGGTCAGGCCCTAAAGTGGGTCTGACTAAAATTTTTTTCGTTTTCAAGCAACTGACCTTCGGAATGCTTCAGGAACCTCAAACACACCTCTGGAATCGATCGGCACCATTTTCGGATCATAAAATTGCATTTTACATCTTTCAGGCAATTACGCCACAATTTTCGCATTTAATCGCGAAGACGTAATTTTCAAACCTGTCAAAACACCTTTCTGGAGCTCGCCATCTAATAGGCGTGTAGTTTGATATACAAGGATGATATCTACCAAACGGTTTCTCAAGACGAGTCCCGAGTGAAGAGATAATAATTTCCGAAAATGCCCAACTGGCTTTGTCGACACTGCGGACCTGATGAAGTCAATGTTCTGGCAACACATGACGCCTTTCTTAAAAATACCAAACGACCTCCGTAAGCTCTCAAATTTGGAACATAGGTACCTTTAAGTACATATTAAATCTTTGAATTGTTAGTTCGATCACCAGACTGACAGGATGCAAACGGTGCGCTCACCAAAACGGCTACATTAACTGATCTAACACTGGAAGTGCAGATAACTGAATTTGATGGCAAAATGAATCCTTTTGAAAACCGATCAAACGGATTGATAAAAGATTGAAATTTGAAATGTAGCTCACCATTTATACCAAAATTAGCTCGGAACAAACATTCTGACATGACATTTACCGGGACATTTTTACACTTGTGCAAACCTCACAAACTACAAACGGATTTGGCTATGACAACGGAGCAAACGGATTCGTTAGGACTTGAAATTTTGTAGGCTGACTCACATTTATGCATAGAATTGAATACACTTTGAATTTCTTCATGATGATCAACAGGGCAAAAGATATAATCGCTCAAAGTAGGCTACTTAATAAAATTTGCACTTGTGCCTAGAATGCACTTTCAGCTCACCCCTCGAAATGGGTACTTGATAAACTTCTCCAAACTAAATTCTGAGAGTTGCAACACACTGAATAGGCCAATGAAAGGTGTGGGACATGAATCTCGAGCCTTACCCTCTGAAAATCAACTGGCTCCATTTTACCCCCTTGCTAACTAGGCCATTCAAACTGACTTCATTTAGGTATGCAGAGCAAAAACTTGAAATGGGCCTATAAAATTAACTTAATTTTAATCAGTCCCAACACATTCTACCCTTAGTTGATGGGAAAAAGACATATTTCTTCTTTACCGGTAGATATGTTAAGTTTTCACTTAACCAATGAGTATTTAATGAGATTTTAAAGAACCTTTTTAGCTATAAAGCACCGAAAAACCGTCATTTCGACTCACCAAGAATTCAAGCATTTAGAGAGTGTGAAATTGAGCAAGGGCATTCTAAGGTGAAGCAGCAAAATGATTTTCAGACATTCAGATATTTTCAAGTTAAGAGGTATTTATCAAAATAGAAACTTCAACTTCTGTTCCTAAGTTTATAAGTTTAGAAACATCAAACGCCCTAGACCCGTGTTTAAGATTATCCCTAAGATTGCAAAGCAAGATAATTCTGTCGGAGCTTTTTTAAAAATTCCGAAGGGTGTTGCATTTGTTGAAGACCCTAGAATCTACATCCATTGCAACATAGAAGACCTAGGGACTAAGGATTTGAAGAAAATGTTCAATGAGGTTATTACCGATGAACGAGGTGTGATTAAACTTGAACATAAGATTGTGGAAGACTTAGGTTTTGTAGAAATACTGAACATTCCTGAATTTCCAAAGGAAGTCATAAGACTTGTATTGAGCAAAGTCCGTGGAGAGTTCATGTGGTTAGAGTCTTTTTGCAAGATAACCAAGGAAGCAATTAAGGCAGTTACTGGTTTACCCTCAACTGGTAGTAGACCTGATAAAACTAAGAAAATACCTAACAAGAGTGTGACAAGCTTAACCGGAGCCACATTAGATAGCAGATCACTTAGAGTCATTGATGTTAAGGATATAAATGTGAGATATGTAAGTATGATACTTGGATATAAAGCAACACATGCTAATAGACTAAATTCAGTTTCTAGCCTTTGTATTCATAGTGCATATGAGCTGGTGAACAATAATGCTAAGATTGATGTTTGTGAATGGCTTAAAGATGAACTAATTGACAATTTGAAGAAGATTAAGGGAGATAAGAAAGGTACTTTCCATTTTGGGAGCCTACTAGTATGCTTAATTCTATACTTCACCAAAGAGATACCCAACATTGGTCACAAAGATTTTGGTTATGACATCTCGGTAGGAAAATAGATGCAGGAAGCTTTCATCAGTATGGGCACTGACTGTGATAAGAACATAACATATTACTTCAAAACATTTCAAAATAAGATGAGAGAGGGAGAGAGGTTACCACAGAGCATAGTAGATAAGGCGTATGACAAGCAAATATGTTTTGTTATTAAAAGATATGAGACTTGGATGGAAGCAGTAAGCCCTAGAACTATTTGGGTTACTTAGATGGGTTATGAGGTAGACCTACCTATTCTAGAAACATATACAAGTGCCCTACTTGATGCACCTAGGGAACCATCTGAAGGAATATTTGGTAATGTTGAAACTATTACAAGTACTATATCTATGCAGAAAGAAAGGAAGAAAAGAGACAAGTTTATCAGAGATGCCTCTAAAAAGGCCAGTGAAATTAAGGAAAATGTCATGAATATCAATGGTATATTAGCTAGTGAGCTTAAAGGACTACAGTCAGAAGCACATGTTTCACTAGTTGTGACATCTTCTGATACTGACAATGGCAAGGCTGTTGAGTTTAAGAGAGTGGAAAGGAAAAGGAAAACCCCACCGATACCTTCTCCTCCTCCTAAGAAAACCAGAACACAGAGAAAGAAACAATAGGCAGTTAGGGAACCACAGAAGAAGCTTACACCAAAGAAGAAATAGACACCAATTACCCCTACACTAGATGATCTACTGAATGAAATAACACAAGAAGGTAATCTGGTAAATGGTATCATTCTTTTAAATATTTTGACAAAGAAACTATTGAAGAAAGCATTGTTCTACATTTGGATATTTACAAGATAGTTTTGATTGAGGTTGTGGATGTTTTACCCAATGATCTCTATCTAAGACTTGAGGCTAAACGACTATCACTGATGGAACTTGACAAGAAGTTGAAAGTTGAAGCACTCTTGGTGGTACATCCGGTAAACTCTAAGGAAGAGATAGATGAGCTTATATCTTAAGCTAATTGGTCAATATTTGTCAGTGGACACCGGCAAGTAAGCCTAATGGCTAGAAGGGTTAAGGAAATTGCAGTTGAGACTGCTGATAGTTGGGACATATTTTTTGTTGAGAAGGAAAAGAAAGAGGAAAGAAACAAACCAAAAATGGACAAGGCATTCAAGGTATATCAGAAAGATAAGGGAAAAGGTAAAGTTGGTGGTGTTCCTACTATAAAGATTACAGATAATATTCCATTGCCACCTCAGGATACCCCTCTGGTACACATAGCTAATCCACCAGATATGGCTACTAAAGATATAACTCATGATGATACTAACCCAGAGTCTAAAATACTTTTTACAATGAATGTAGATACACAAGATATAAACATTGTTGTAGATAAAGAACAGGCAGTTGATATTGAAAATGTAAAGATCTCTAAGAAAATGACACACACTGTAGACTCTCTAAAGACTGAGATATCGACACAAACTGTTGACTCCCACAACACTGAGATACTAGCTCAAGTAGAGCAACTAGAAACTAAGAAACCTATAGAGGATAAGACAACTAACATAGAGAAACATGGATTAGTAAAACTGGCAGTTGAAGAGGTACTTGTATAGACAAAGAAACCATCAAAGGAAGAGGTACATACACAAACAGATCCACCGGAAGAAAATGTAAGTAAACAACAACAAATTTTTGACAATAAGGAACAAATAACAAAGGTAGTTGGAGAATCTAGCACATTAGCAGGAGAATTCAGACCGACTAACATCACATTTGTTCTTTTGGATTCTATCAAGAGGATAATAGATTGCAATTCCTTAGCATTTAAGGCTATTGATAACACATTACCTATCTTAAAGATAATTCCACCTAACTATAAGATAGATCACATTAATGATTCTTTAGGTAAATTGGACACATTGTCCAGATTTATTTCTGAAAATGTTCTAACTCTGGAAAAGGCGAATGAGAATACCATTAAGGAGAGAGTTGACAAAGAGAAAAAATTACATTCTTTGAGAATACTATAAATAATTGTACCGATCACTTGGACACACTTTTATCGGTACTTAATTCTACAATTTTGGAGTATAAGGAGTTGTATAGAGAAGCCTACAAACCTCACTGTTTGACAGAGGACATTGATGAGGAGATTAAAAAGACACAAAAAGAGATTGATGACATAGCAGACAACATGATAGGTTCATCTAAACTTATCTTAGTTTTTGAGTAGGAAATGGCAGTTTTTGAGGAGAAGTTAGAGAAACTTGAGAAAGAGAAATCAAGGAAAAGGTTGAAGGACCGAGAACTAAAGAATACACTTACTCCAAGGTTAGATAGTCTGATTACTCTGAGAGCTGAACTGACTAAGGCAACAATTCATGGAGAATGATCACCGTAGAAGAAAATGCACTATCTCACCGGTATGATCTAACAAACTGAGGCAACTCTAACTGACAACAACAAGTTTATGCAGAGTTTGAACCTAGTCTTGGTGGAAAGTTTTCAGATTATAACCGACCGATTACAAGCGATGAGGTAGCATTTTTGTATTCTTTGATTATTTTTGACATCCTTTGTCATTGATGTCAAAGGGGCATTAGTAGTATAGAGAAAAATAAGGAGTAGTATGGAGAAAATAAATACACAAAGGATATCATTTTCTCAGGGGGAGCACATCTTTTTGGATTTCATTTTTGGATAGCTGTTTTAAATTTTTCTCATGAGTGTTGTCATCAATGCCAAAGGGGGAGATTGTTGGCATTCTACACTCTAACAAGAATAGTTGATGTTGTCATTGATGGCAACCAACCGGTATTGTGTTAACAGGATCACCGACAACATATATCATACACCGAAAAGCATTGACACTGGCAGGCACTTTCATCGACATCCAGATTATACTAGAAATGAAGTATACCGGCACTCAGGCCGACATGTGACAATTTTTGTTTATGTGATATTTTTGGTAAATGTAATTACCTATTTGTAAGTTGACTTGGTATATTGTATAGACTCATATATGTATGAGATCTCATGGGTCAGTTTTATGTAATGTAATAATGGAAGAATGTAATTATTGTATGAGGTGATACAATGGACATCGAAGGTTTTGGTTAAGTTATCTAACTGAGCTTAAACTGGTACTGAACCAGGCATTTGAGATGCTATTTTGAGCAGTACATTGTATTGGATTTAATTATCCATATTGTAGTCAATGAGGCTCTTTTGAGCAGTGAGCTCCAGGCAGTTGGCCTTCCTGCATGTGTAGGCCCTTATTGTAAGTAGTATTTATTCATTGGCCAGTGAGTAAATATTGTGGGTCACAAATCCCACCGAGGTTTTTCCCACATTGGGTTTCCTCGTTAAAATATCTTGTGTTATGGTGAGTTTCTATGTTGTCTCTGTTATTTTTGTTTACTGCATTAATTCTTGTTTACCGGTACACTGTTTGGAGTTGCAAAGTTATAAATAAGTTTAAATATTCATTTAACTGGTTAGACACTAATTCACTCCCCCTCTCAGTGTCTTTTGGACTATCATTGAATCTAACAAGTCCTACCTATACTATCCCCGTTAGACAAAGCATCAGAATTGGGGCCTCCAAAGGTTTAATTACCGAGGAGATAGAGCCTATTGGGACTCATTAAAATTGAGTCAACTTTAGAGGCCCATTTCAAAATTTTGCTCTGCATTTCCAAATGAGTTAGTCTGAATGGCCTAGTTAGAGAGAGGGCAAGATGGAGCTAGTTGATTTTCAGGGGGTAAGGCTCGGGAAGCATGTCCTACACATTTCATTTGACCTATGTAGGGATGTGTAATGTCATAAATTGTACGCACTTGCTAAAGCGGTATAATTTAACACCTAGTTTAGCACCCGCCTTGGCGCAGTTGCATTTTGCATTGCATTTCCCCTTTAGCACTTAATTAATCAAATTAATTAGGTCTAAAGGTTCTATTTCATCATCTTCCACATCACAAAGTTGGGCACTTTCATTAAAGTGTGCCCCTTTCATTTTATTCCTCCAATACATCACTTAATCAAAAACCCTAATTAAGCCCTATTCTGAGCTTGGGGGCTTGATTTCGGGGGTCAAAACATCTCCAAATCACCTGTAACTTCGGGATTCTCTCTAAAATCATCATATCTGACGGCCCTGAAAATTTGGTGAAAAGTTGTCAGGACCGTGGCGCTCGGAGTGCACACGGTCCCGGACATTTTTCCCAAAATTTTAGGAGCGCGATCCAATCATAAAATAAAGCTTAACCCCAAGAAATTGGCGGGATATTCGATCTCTAGGTCAGCCAAAAGACGAAATTGCGACCTAGGGTTTCATACATAAGAGCTCTCTTTCTTCATTTGAAAGGATCGGATTTTTGTTTCCAAGAACCTCATATGCAGCGAAAGAGCAGATCTTTGAAGACTTCAACATCTTACAACATCCCTCTATCAAGCATTTATCAATTCCATTCATCCATTTAGGGCTTGGAAGACATTGAAGAACAATAGGAGATTACCGACTGAAGATTGGCTTGTACCTCTCCCTTGAGGGTTGGGTATGATTTCATGTTGTTTTCATGTCTTTGCATAAAGCTTCAATATCTCATTTATTCATGCTTTAGATCACTTTGCATCTTGATTTAGAGCATTTACATTATCATTTACAAGCAATTAGGGTTTACTTTCTAGGTTGCTCTAGTTTGCTTTCTTGCATTTTAGGACCTTGCACACACACTAGGTCTGCACACACAATACATTTTACAAAACAACCTGGCTATTCATGGAGGTGGAAATCACCGAAGTGGGGGTTTGACTAAGGCAAAACCCTATATAGCCGCCCATACACCCTTTTTCAGATATAAGTGCAGGTTTTGGGACTCGGACGACGCCGCAGGATACAGATTCGGAGAGAACAGGTTGAGACAGCACTCTGTATCAAATTGCAGAGCAGAAGACTGGGACAGGGGCGCTGGGCGCCCTGGTCCTGCCAGGATAGGGGCGCTGGGCGCCCTGGTCCCTGGGACAGAGGCGCTGGGTGCCCTGGTCCTCCGGACAGACAGCTTTCAGACAGCTTTCCGACAGTGTTTCAGAGTGCAGAACAATAGTTTCCGGTGTAGTTTTCAGGACAGAATCAGGACAGTGGCGCCCGCGCCCCCATCCCGCACATTTTCAGTCCGATTTTGACTCCGGGTACACATCTGCATTCTTATTTCATCCTTGTATTTACAGCTTTCCATTGTTTAAGTTCAATTCTGTAATCTTGTTGTTAGCTCATACTTGCATTTTAGGGTTAGGAATTGGACTTGCATAATCATACCTTTCAATTACAACAAAGGAATAGAAACCCTAATAGGTAGCCCATGGCTCTCTCTTTCACAAAAAGAAGTAGCCAATTGTGTGATACCTCTAGGCTCTTTCGTATTTCGTAATGTGTGATAAAAGGTAGGATTAGGGCATGATAACCTAGTCTCGCTTTTTCCCCCACACATTTTGGTGAACCCGACGTGAATCTATCATTGCTTCTTCTTGCATTGCATCTATTAGATCTAGATCTAGATTTAGTGTGTTTTCATTTCATTTTCATTAAAAAAAAAAAAAGAGTGTGTTTCTTTGCATTGTGTGTTTAAATTTCATGCACTTTTTTATTTCAAAATGTCAGACTTTTATTTGCAAAATGTTCATGCTTATGATAATTATTATGAGTATAGCCAAGATGAATTAGATGAAGCTTTAGATGAGTTTTTGAACCCTAAAGATGCCAAACCTTCATTTTACCAAAAACTCATAAACCTTGTTACTATGCCATTTCATTGTGATGAGAAAGATAAGTTGAATGAGTCCTCTCAAGGGTACATTCCTATCAACTCTTCCACTAAATCTAGTAACATGGTTGTTTTCAACAATCCCCTCTATGAGGAGATGTCTCCTTTTGAATCAAAAGATAAACCTTTCAATAGATATGATCATGCTTTGTTGGATGATGCTCTTGATGACTTTGTGGATTTATCGAAATCTTTAAACAAGAACAAGACTTCTAAATTAGTTAACATGATAAACTTGAATGAGCATAAAAAGCCTCTCTTTGAAGTCCAAGGAGCTTATCCTTCTCCCACCTTTCAAGTTTCTAAGTCACCTCTCCTTACTGTCCAAGGAGGGTATGATCATGATTCCTTTCGTACTCCAAATAAACCAATCATCACTGTGCACGGAAGAAAACCTATAAGTCCTTATAATTATGCCAAGCAAATAACTAGAGAGAGTTATCATGTGGTTGCCCATACTTATCATACCATAAATAATAGGCAGCCTAGTCCTCCTCCTGTTATCCCAGTTTCCCTTCCAAATCCTCAACCGATTCTTCCACAAGCTCCCCGTATTTCGCAAGTTCTTAGTAAGGAATATGATCTCATAGAACAACTTAAAGCTACCCCTGCTAAGATATCCCTTTGGGATTTGATTCAAACTTCTTCCACTCATCATGGAATGTTACAAGATGCCTTGAAAGATTTGAATGTTCCTCCACCGAATACATCTAGTAATATAGCATCTTTGGTTAACTCTGTGATGAATCCTAAAGCTCAAATTGTGTTTACCCAAGATGAGTTGCCTACTAGTGAAATCCAACATCAATATGATCCCTTGATGATTGTGGTTATCATGAAAGACACTGCTATAAGGCGAACACTAGTAGATAATGGCTCTGGTCTTAATGTGTGTAGCATTAATCTTTTGCATAAGATGAATGTGGATACATCCTTAATTGAACCGGATTCTCATCCTATTCAAGGCTTTGATAATGTGGCTAAAACTTCATTAGGTACTATCACCTTACCCATCACAGTGGGGCCTGTTACTTTGCCTACTCCTATCCATGTTATGTCGGGAAATCTAACATATAACTTGCTATTAGGGAGACCTTGGATTCACAGTATGCAAGTTGTCCCCTCTACATTGCATAGACAAGTTAAGTTTATCTACAACAATAAGACATATACCTTGATAGGTGATACCAATTTTCAAGCTTGTTTGCAAACATCTACTTCCAAAGGGGGTGCCTCTAAGCCACCCTCGTCTAGTGGTGACTCTTTAAATAAGATACCTATCAGTGAATCCTCGCTCTCCGATGATCAAAATTCTTCGGATGAGTCTGGAGCTCCTAAAGAAGACTCTTCTCGACTTGAAACTACACATAAGAAGGATTTTGATCCTGAGAAGGTTCTCGCAGATGACGATTGGGGATCCCTTGATTTTAATCCTACCTTTGTGGGTGAATATAAGGTTCCTTCTAGAGAGCTTAAAGTTGAAAAGAAGGAAGAAGCTAAAAATCAATCAATCTTACCCGAGCCTATGAGTAATAATTTTGTGGCCGCTTCTCAAACTTCTTCTCCTCAGACCTCTAATTATGAAGAGTTTGATTCTTTGTCTTATGAAAAACCACCTTCTCTTCCTAAAATGGCTGATCGTTATGGTCGTGGTTTTCGCATTTTTGCTAAGCATGGGTATCATGGAAATGGTTGCGGTGTTCATGAACAAGGGATAAAAGTTCCTCTAGAGACTAATTTTCATAGTTATGCCTTTGGACTTGGCTATAATCCCTGCAAGTGCACTAAAGCTTCTAAAAGACCATGCATTAGTGTTAATGTTATTTCTACCTCTCTATCAATGCAACACCCCGAGTACATTGATGGGGATCCTTCGTGTGCTTGTGCTTTTGACGTTTTCCCTACCGATGATGCTTTAGCTGAATTTTTAGGAGCATATGACAGTCTTCCTCATTATCATCACAATAGGGGACTCCCTTATTGTTTGAACACTGAAGCCTACTTTGGAAAAGAGACGGATAACGATGAGATTGTGAAAGAATTCCCTCAGTTAAAGGATACTCCTCAACAAAGCAATCTTCTCATAAGTGACACCACTGATGTTAAGATGGACCCTTGCAATAAAGAGAAAGTTATTAAAATTGGAAAATGTTTGGATGGAGAGGAACAAAAACAATATGAAGATTTATTGCATGAATTCCCCGAGATCTTTGCTTGGACATACTCTGACATGCCTGGTATAGATCCTAAGATTGTTACTCATAACATTGTCTTAGTTCCTGATGCTAAGCCCGTGAAACAAAAGATTTGAAAAATGAATCCTAAGGTAGCTTTGCTTGTTAAGGCTGAGATTGAAAAGTTATTGGAGGCTGGATTTATCCGCCCTATTGATTATTCCCCATGGATTTCAAATATTGTCGTTGTGGCTAAGCCAGATAACAAAATAAGAATGTGTACCGACTTTCGGGATCTAAATAAGGCTTCTTTAAAAGATGATTTTCCTCTTCCAAACATTGACATGATAGTTGATTCTACGACAGGACATGCCTTGTTATCCTTCATGGATGGTTTTTCAGGATACAATCAAATTTTTATTAACCCTCAAGATCAATTCAAAACCGCTTTCACTACTCCTTGGGGTATGTTTTGTTGGATAATGATGCCTTTTGGACTTAAAAATGCCGGTGCAACTTATCAACGAGCGATGACCCTTATCTTTCATGATTATATGCATAAGATTTTAGAGGATTATGTTGATGACATTTTAGCCAAATCCTTTCTTCGCATGGATCATATTAAAATCCTTCGTCAAATCTTTGAAAGGATTCGTAAATATCACATGCGCTTGAATCCCCGAAAATGTGCTTTTGGTGTGGATAGTGGAAAACTATTAGGATTCATAGTTTCGCATCGTGGGATTGAGGTGGACACTAAGAAAATAGATGCTATTGTCAACATGCCACCTCCTAGAAATGTGTCTCAACTTAAAAGTTTACAAGGAAAGATTCAAGCTATTCGCAGGTTTGTATCTCAACTTGCGGATCGTACTTTTCCTTTCACTCAACTTCTCAAAAAGAATATCACTTTTCAATGGAATGAGGATTGTCAGCAAGCATTTGAAGATTTAAAAATGTATTTAGCTAATCCTCCTATCCTTCGACCGGCTGAACCTTCTAAACCTTTCCTTATTTATACGGCTGCATCCTCTCATGCTCTTGCAGCATTATTGGTACAACATGATAAAGGTGGTAAAGAATGTCTGGTTTATTACATAAGTCGTACCTTACTCGATTATGAGACCCGATATTCTGCGATAGAAAGACAATGCTTGGCCTTGGTG
Source organism: Cryptomeria japonica (assembly GCF_030272615.1). Lineage (NCBI taxonomy): Eukaryota > Viridiplantae > Streptophyta > Pinopsida > Cupressales > Cupressaceae > Cryptomeria > Cryptomeria japonica. The sequence continues at coordinate 142,574,905 of NC_081414.1, forward strand.
TTTGCGACTCAGAAATTGAGACATTATCTCTTAAACTCAGAAGTCCACGTCATGGTAAAGTTTGATCCATTGAAGCATCTTTTCTCTAAAACTGATTTATCAGGACGCCTAGCTAAGTGGGTTATGATGTTAACTGAATTTGACCTTAAATTTGTTTCACAAAGAGCAATTAAAGGGCAAGCGTTGACCGATCACCTAGCTAAGGCCCCTTCACCTTTCTCCTTCCCTAACCCTGAGTCTTTTCCTGATGACTTCATTCTTTCTATAGAGAAAGATGAAACTTGGGAGTTATACTTTGATGGCTCTAAGTGTCGTACGGGATCGGGGGCAGGTGTTGTTCTGATTTCTCCTACAAAGAAACCCATTCCCTTATCCTATCATCTAAATTTCCTATGTACCAATAACATTGCTGAGTATGAGGCTCTTATAGCGGGAATAAAAGCAGCCTTAGCTCTGAACATAAAACACATACATATCTATGGAGATTCGCAATTGATTATAAGACAAGTAACAGGAATATATCAAGCAAAACAAGACAAATTATCACAATATAAAGACCTTGCCATCTCTTTATTACAAAAATTTGATTCTTATACCATGGAACCTGTTCCTCGAAAAGATAATCGACATGCGGATGCAATGGCATGTGTGGCTTCTCTTGTATCTTTAGAGGACCCTGTGGTTGATCTTAAATTTGTTATTCACAACCTTATTTCTCTAGCTATTATAGACGATCCTAGTCTGGTAACATGTTGTGACTTTATAGACTCAGATGAATGGTACTCGCATATCGTAAGATATTTGACCGATGTTACCTTTCCTAATTCTGCTAATAGAAACACTAGGGCTAGAATCTGCAAGTTGTCTGCTAGATATATCATTCTTTCTAATGTCCTTTACCGAAGGGGTTATGATGGTCTTCTCCTTCGCTGTCTTGACAAATCGGAAATCCCCGTTGCTCTTGAAGAGGCACATTCAGGTGCCTGTGGGGGGCATTTTGGAGGCAAATCCTTGGTTCATAGATTACTTCGTATGGGATACTATTGGCAAACTATGCAGAAGGATTCTTTTTCATTTGTTAAGAAATGTCATCAATGTCAACAACATAATAATCTGATTCATGCTCCTGCCCAAGAACTCCGTTCTCAAGTAGCTTCTTGGCCTTTTTCTGCATGGGGTTTGGATCTTATTGGTAAAATCTCTCCTCCTTCATCTCAAGGACACACCTTCATTATAAAAGCAACAGATTACTTTACGAAGTGGGTAGAAGCTATTTCCCTTCGCTCTACCACTATAGAAGTGATTTGTCAATTTCTTCTAGAAAACATCATTTCTTGATTCGGGATACCTTCTACTATAATCTCAGATAATGGGGCATCATTTAAGAACAAGGACGTGAAGAAATTCCTCGAGAAGTATCATATCAAACATCGATTTTCTACACCATACTATCCTTAGTCAAATGGTCAAGCCGAATCATCCAATAAAATAATCGAACAAATTCTTCACAAAACCGTGAATAAGCATGGTAGGGATTGGAGTAATCAGCTAATCTATGCTCTTTGGGCCTACCGAACGAGTGTACGAATTGCTACAGGAACTACTCCTTATAATCTTGTTTATGGTGCTGACGCTATTATGCCTTTAGAGTTAGAGATTCCATCACTTAGGGTTTCTCTCAAAGGTATAATAGATGATGACTCTTATAGAGAACAACGACTTCAACAGCTTGAGATGCTTGATGAACAGCGTATAAACACTCTTGAGCATATTCAAGCATATCACAAAACTCTACAACGAAGCTATAATGATAAGGTTATTCAACGTTCCTTCTCAGTAGGTGACTTAGTCCTCTATGAGAATCAGCGCAATGTGAATGCCTTACCTGCAGAAAAGGGAAAATTTAGTCCTAATTGGCTTGGACCATACATCGTTATTGAAGATTATGGATCAGGTGCTTACAAAATAGCGGATGTAGATGGTATGCCTCTTAAAGAACCTATAAATGCTATGCACTTGCGTAGATATTATGCTTAATTCTTCATTCCTTATTTATCTTCTTTTCAGTTCTTCAACATTGGGTAATATGTTAGTATCTCCTAATTAGAGCAAAATATTATGATGTTTAATCTATATTGCTTCGTTCTTGACAAGTGTGTTTCCTTACTTCATGGTTTGTCTTGAATTCATTTATGTAAGTTGTAAAAGATTTACATTTCCATTATGCTAGCATATTATACAGTGTCTTTATGTGTTAAGTAGAATCGTATCATGTTGTGTTTAAAGTTCAAAATTAAATCGCGTTAGTTATATGATTCTTAGACTTAATGCATATTTCTTCCCTATCATCAATGTAGTACTTGATTAAATATTTAATTAAGTCACACATGTATCAATTTAATCATAGTGCATTGAGAAATCAATCATATGGAAATTAAATTCTGAACATACATGTATATTTACCAAATGTATTAGATTTAATCAAAGAAAAATATACATTGTTTTAAGCATTAAAGATAACACATTTGAGACAAAAGAGAAGCATGTATATATAGATATATATGTGTGGATCGTATACAAATATAGGTCACTATAAATCCAAAATGTGACCTCTCCTACATCATAAAATCATCTCCTATCCCTAGGACTAGTGGTTGGAGAGTGTCGACTGGACGCTCCCTCCTGATCTGGCCGTGAAGGTGGACCCATGGGTGTGTAGCGCGATACAGACCATGAGTGACTCCGAGAGGAACTCCTACGATCCCTATCCATAAGGATCGCGTGATAGGTGGTAGCCTCGGCCTGAGCTGCTGCTAGATCTCACCGCGCCCGCTGAAGGTCCTCTGATAGGACTCTCTCTCTCTCCCTCCATATGTCTACCTGAACTCGGAATGGGGAAAACAAGTCCTCATGCCGACCCACGTTCCCCTGAGGCTTATAGGCAATCTGTGAGGAACTGGGGATCTGTGCTATCATGGAAATGTCTGTCACTGCCTGCTGAATCAGGGAACGCCACTCCTGCACATTAGCTGTGGCAGTAGAATAGATTTTTTGTATTAGTACCATTCTATATCATCAAAACATTAATAATCAATTTAAACCTACTATACCTGGGTCTCCCTCGTGCTAGTAGGGATCATGATACGGTAACATCTGTGATTGGGATCTACTAGGCTCCCCTCACTCGACTAATCTGTGCACGATGGGTGTAGGCTGGACGGTACTAGGAATAGGTCTCTGTATCGCCTCATGTTCCCCCTGTTGGGGAATTAGAGGAGGATCTAGAGCTATGGTATCATCCCCTAAATGGTGAGGGGTTGCATCTGACTCCTCCTCATCATCTCTATCCTCATCTGCATCCTCATCCTCATCTGCATCCTCGTTCTCCTCATCATCAGTTCTCTCCTCCTCGTCCTCATCTCTATCTGTATCCTCCTCCTCCTCAGCACTGGGCTGATCGCCTGTAGGTGGATCAGGATCTCCTGCCTCCTCATGACCCTCTCCTTCCTCTGGCTCCTCTGACCTGGATCCCTGGTCCTCATCTCGGTCTCCATGTCTCCATGGGCCTGGATGGCCTGTCGGGTGATCCGGTGGAAAGATAGGACCAGGATATGATCTCATAAACCATGAGACATACCTGCGCTGTGCCCCAGGCTATGCAGAATAATCAGTGACTACATCCTGATCAGATCCCTCTATACCTGTAGTCTCGATGTCATCTATCGTCGGTCTCGCTACTGCTCTAGGTCTGGGAAGGACCCGTGAGTGTCGAGTATAGATGGGCACATCGGCTGGAACACACTGCTCTAGCCCGAACTGCCTCTATACTCGGTCAAAGTAGAAAGGGACTATGATGTGTGAATATCGTCCCTGCAGTAGGCGGTTCCTCTATAAGCATGCTAACTGTCTCTCCATCCCATCCCATCTGGGCATCCGCAGGTAAGGTCTCCACACTCTCACCTCGGCTGTCAGTCTATCAAAAATCACTCTCCAATATAACAGATCTCCAAATCTCCACTCGCTGGTAAGTGGATAAGCAAACACCCTAGGTCGCTCGCTAGCCGTACTCAGCGGAAAGCCAATGGGTCTGGTGCATGTGAAGTGCTCTAAAATCCATACCTGCAGAAGTGTGCATGTCATCAAACTGCAACCCTGTCCAAATACATACTCCTCAAGGTCGTGATAGAGATGTGCAAGCATACTCTGACCCCAAGCATACACTCTCCTATGTCTCTCCATTGCTCTGATGCACCATGTGAGACCCCCATGCATGTGCATGCCTTGCCCATTAGGGCAGATGGCTAGTGCTATGATGGCAATCATAAGGCATCTCAGAAGGGGTACCTCCCCTGTAGGATGTAAGAGCCAGCTGACCATGATGCAACCTCTCGTCTCGCTCGGCATGACTCTCCCTATGCAATATACCTGCTCCCTTTGATGATCCTCCACTGACCGATCGGTCGCGTATGTAACAGTCGCTCCTCTAATAGGAAGACGAAGTATACGGTACACATCCTCGAGTGTAACCGTCAGTTCCCCTACTGGAAGATGAAATGTGCATGTGTGAGGATCCCATCGCTCCATCAATGCCATCAGCATTGCAGGATGGAACCGAATGGCTGGCATGAGGATCACATACCATAATCCTACTATCGACAATGTGTCTCTCTCTGCCTGAGTAAGCCGCGGAATCTGATCTCGCAAACTGCGAAGAATATGTCCCGCTGTATGCTCTCTCATGTATGGAAGGTCCTGCAACACAAAAACATAACCGTAATCAGTACTCGATCATCAAAATCGCTCATGCAAACTGTTGAACATCGTATGCCAAGCCCTGATTAGGACCATGGCGCCCTGTCAGGGACCATGGCGCCCTATCAGGGACCATGGCACCCTGGGGGGACCAGGGCGCCCCACAGGGACCATGGCACCCCACAGGGACCATGGCGCCCTGGGTGGGGCCCGGGTCAGCCTTCAGGGCCCGCAAACGATCACAGAAAAGTCAAAATGCAGAAAATCAAAAGTCAAAGTTTAGTCAGCTCACCTCGTCCAGTGGCTCGTCGTCGATCACGGCCTGTCGCATGATCTCAATCCTCGTGGGACGCTCCGGTCATCGTGAAGGCATGATGATGGCTATGTGGGCTCTGCTGCAATGAACAGTGCTCAGAATCAACAAAGTGACAAATGCAAATGTCTCTTTCAAGGTATATACGTTCATTCCTTTACCTTTACTTTCAAAACACTAATTTTCCTCTTTCACTCATTTCATCATAACTTGAGTTTGGGAGATGCGATTTTCGAACCGTTTGTTGCGTAGGAATCATATTTTCATTCCCCTGCTCTCGAGATGTTCCAAAAAGTGCTCTAATGAAGCCTTTTCAGTGAACATCCCTCATCAATACTCTCTTACACAATTTGTCGTAAGTAAACATGCTACCCTATTTCACCTCCCTAATAAGCAAGTCGAAACAGGCGGGGGCATATAGCTACTCGCAAATTTCATCACCTTCCTTAGTAAGCATTAGGTGATTTTGTGATCTAACGTGTGTTTTGTAAGGTGCGGTTCCTAACTGTGTACTGCAGATACCGCTGGGGGCTTCGTCCGACAACTTATGGATATATCCTTTTCCAAATAATGTTTACTTTCTGTACTTTATCTTGCATATGCACGTAGTACTCATATGACCGCTAAAGTGGGGGCTAAATGTAACGTCATAAATTGTACGCACTTTCTAAAGCGGTACAATTTAACACCTAGTTTAGCACCCGCCTTGGCGCAGTTGCATTTTGCATTGCATTTCCCCTTTAGCACTTAATTAATCAAATTAATTAGGTCTAAAGGTTCTATTTCATCATCTTCCACATCACAAAGTCGGGCCCTTTCATTAAAGTGTGCCCCTTTCATTTTATTCATCCAATACATCACTTAATCAAAAACCCTAATTAAGCCCTATTCTGAGCTTGGGGGCTTGATTTCGGGGGTCAAAACATCTCGAAATCACCTGTAACTTCGGGATTCTCTCTAAAATCATCATATCTGACGGCCCTTAAAATTTGGTGAAAAGTTGTCGGGACCGTGGCACCCGCAGTGCACACGGTCTCGGACATTTTTCCCGAAATTTTAGGAGCGCGATCCAATCATAAAATAAAGCTTAACCCCAAGAAATTGGCGGGATATTCGATCTCTAGGTCGGCCAAAAGACGAAATTGCGACCTAGGGTTTCATACATAAGAGCTCTCTTTCTTCATTTGAAAGGATCGGATTTTTGTTTCCAGGAACCTCATATGCAGTGAAAGAGAAGATCTTTGAAGACTTCAACATCTTACAACATCCCTCTATCAAGCATTTATCAATTCCATTCATCCATTTAGGGCTTGGAAGACATTGAAGAACAATAGGAGATTACTGACTGAAGATTGGCTTGTACCTCTCCCTTGAGGGTTGGGTATGATTTCATGTTGTTTTCATGTCTTTGCATAAAGCTTCAATATCTCATTTATTCATGCTTTAGATCACTTTGTATCTTGATTTAGAGCATTTACATTATCATTTACAAGCAATTAGGGTTTACTTTCTAGGTTGCTCTAGTTTTCTTTCTTGCATTTTAGGACCTTGCACACACACTAGGTCTGCACACACAATACATTTTACAAAACAACTTGGCTATTCATGGAGGTGGAAATCACCAAAGCGGGGGTTTGACTAAGGCAAAACCCTATATAGCCGCCCATACACCTTTTTTTCAGATATAAGTGCAGGTTTCGGGACTCGGACGACCACAGGATACAGATCCGGAGAGAACAGGTCGAGACAGCACTCTGTATCAAATTGCAGAGCAGAAGACTGGGACAGGGGCGCTGGGCGCCCTGGTCCCTGGGACAGAGGCGCTGGGCGCCCTGGTCCTCCGGACAGACAGCTTTCAGATAGCTTTCCGACAGTGTTTTAGAGTGCAGAACAGCAGTTTCTGGTGCAGTTTTCAGGACAGAATCAGGACAGTGGCGCCCGCGCCCCCGTCCCGCACATTTTCAGTCCGATTTTGACTCCGGGTACACATCTGCATTCTTATTTCATCCTTGTATTTACAGCTTTCCATTGTTTAAGTTCAATTCTGTAATCTTGTTGTTAGCTCATACTTGCATTTTAGGGTTAGGAATTGGACTTGCATAATCATACCTTTCAATTACAACAAAGGAATAGAAACCCTAATAGGTAGCTCGTGGCTCTCTCTTTCACAAAAAGAAGTAGCCAATTGTGTGATACCTCTAGGCTCTTTCGTATTCCGTAATGTGTGATAAAAGGTAGGATTAGGGCATGATAACCTAGTCTCGCTTTTTCCCCCACACAGCATGTAAAACTTTCAGAATTTAATTTGGATAAGTTTATCAGGTACCCATTTTTAGGGGTGAGCTGAAAGTGCCTTTTAGGCACAAATGCAGATTTTACTAAGTCGCCTACTTTGGGTGTTTATATCTTTTGCCCTGTTGATTGTCATGATGAAATTAAAAATGGATTGAATTCTATGCATAAATGTGAGTCAGCATGCAAAATTTCAAGTCTTCATGAATCCATTTGCTTGGTTTACCAAGATCGAATTGTTTGCAGTTTGAATGTTTTGACAAGTCCCTGTTTCGCATAACTGTAAAAGTTGCCTTAGTGAGTGTTATGCTAGAATGTTTTCTTCAGGCTATTGCTGGTACAAATGATAAGCTATGTTTCAAATTTAAAGCCTCTGCCAATCCGTTTGATCGGTTTTCAAAAGGGTTTATTGAGCCATCTGTTTTAGTTATCCGTACTTTTGTTGCCGCATCAGTTAAAGTAGCCATTTTCATGAGCGCGCCATTTGTATCTAGTCATACTTTTGATCAAACTGAGAATTCAAAGATTTAATATGTACTTCAAGGTACCTTTGTTTCAAATTTGAGGGTCTACGGAGGTCTTTTGATATTTTTAAGAAAGGCATCATGTGTTGCTAGAACATTGACTTCATCAGGTCCGCAATGTCGACAAAGCCAGTTGGTCATTTTCAAAAATTAATATCTCTTCACTCGGGACTCATCTTAAAAAACCGTTTGGTAGAGTTCATGCTTGTATATCAGAGTACACGTCTGTCAAATGGCGAGGTCCAGAAAGGTGTTTTGACCACTTTGAAAATTATGTCTTCGTGATTAAATGCGAAAATGTGGCGTAGGCGCCTGAAAGTTGTAAAACTCAATTTAGTGATCCGAAAATGGTGTTGATCGATTTTAGAGGTATGTTTAAGGTTCGTGGGGCATTTCAGAGGTCAGTTGCATGAAAATGAATTTTTTTTTAGTCGGACCCACTTTGGGGCCCGACCTGGCTCATGCCCTGCATTAAATTTTATGGTGAAATGTTCTTATTTCATGGCGAGGCATATCAATATTGGCTCGATTGCAGTTCGCCAGTTGGACAGTGAGAGAGACTCCAACACCAAATGTGAATTTGAATGTGGCGAATTAGATAATTTTAACATCAAGGATGCTGCTGGAGGCTCATACAAGATGAGTGATTAGATGTTTTATTGTAAATTTGAATGAGAGCTATTTGGGGATCCACTGTTTTGGGTTGGAAAGGGAATATATGACATACTAATTCAAGATGGAAATATAAGTATTCAAGCAAAGGTCCATCCTCCTTCACGTGGCGGAATGGGCAATGTTCAGCAGTAGAAAATACTTAGAAAGGCAAATTGCGATTGGCATAAAAGCCAATCCTCCCTGTTATACGTAACATAGACCAAGCTGTAGAAAAATTGAAGTAAATGTTATTGGTATAAAGCATTCCCAGTTTCCAGATTGGAGAGGTAGCATTCAAATAAGAGGCAATGTGAAGCAAATGGCCATTCTTCTCCCTCTGCGCCAAATTGTAGGGGGTTTTCTTTGAAACTTCCAAACAAATAACATGGCAAAGTTAATTGCAGTTCTCCCTCACTCACGTGGTATGTGAAATGTTGAAATCTTCTTAACAAATACATTAACAGGTCCAATCCCCCCTCTGCATGGTCTTTCCTTATTGCATGGTGGAGTTGCAGAAGGAGTGTAGCAGAAAGTTTAAGCAATGCTCACGTGGTGTTGAAGGGGGTAGCAAGGAAACAACCTGCAGTTCCAAATGCTTCACGTGGTGGTTGAAGAAGAGACTGCAAAAATCAAGCAAATACAAACGGTCTTCAGCAGCATCTCCCTCACGTGCCCTCCAAGCATCCTCCCTCTATGGTATGGTGGAATGTGTTGCGAGTTTTTAGAAATATTTAGCAAAGGTGCCATTAAAAGGCAATGGAAACATTCAAAATGCATAGTTACAGGCAAAAACATTTATCCCACATTGGCTGGGGAGTGAACTTTTTTGATATTTATAACCAAAGGCACACTCATCTAATATGTCAAAGCTTAAAGGCTTTTGACGGATGGTGTTGGGCGCCCAAAGCAGACCCCATGTTCATGGGCAAGGATCCTGAGGTAGACGAGTTTTGTAGAGAAAAAGCGGCTTAATGTTTGAGCAAGTTCCAGGAGATCTGATGAAGCGCGTGGATTCACAAGCCGAAGATGCTCGAAGGTCAGCTATCATGAAATGGAGAAAAGCTCAGGCAAAAAATGAAGGTTAAAGACCCTGCAGGTTCGGAAGATCAGACGGCTCGCATGACTTTGCGAAGGAAAGAAGCTCGCCAGTTAAGGCCCGCGAAATGGCGAAATGCTCAGCAAAGGGAGTTAAAGATCGAGCAAGTTCGGAGGATCCAACAACCCGCATGATTTCGGAGCCCGAAGATGCACACTAGTTAGCTATCGTGAAATGGCGAAAGACAGGTGGTAGGATGACATGGCAGTCTAGCTCGCGGGTCTTGTCTATGGTGCTGAGGTGGTGCACATGTGGCAGACACATGGCGATGACATGGCAGTCCACCAAGCAGTCCAGTGGTGATGACAAGGTAGACACGTGGCACAGTGATGAAGTGTCATCCAAGGTGGTGTCCAGTGGATCCTATCGACGAATCAGAGGTTGCCACGTGGCAGGGCATCACGCAAAAATCAGAGGCAAAAATGGATGAAAAATCAAATTTAAATGTATAGTGAAAACTATATGAGAATTTTGAAAAATTTAAATGATGGATCCATATGCAGAATTAATTCACCCAGAGGTGCATTTTTGCCCAAAATATGAAGTATTATATATCACCGAAAAGCTCTCGAGATGGGAAATGTAGTTATGAAGTTTGTTTCAACAAAGATTAGATATTTTGAGAGCAATTTCCATGGGAAAGATGAAGGAATTGAAATTCAGTAGGAAAAAGAGACACTTGACTTGTTCTGATGAAATCTGATCTTTTTCCCTCTCCTTCTTATTCCAACTTCTTCTTGACCCAAATGTCTACAATTCTATGGATCTTTTCAAGGTATAGAGATTACATTGTAGGATAGTAGATTTGTTTTCTAGTTGCAGACCTTACTTGTGTCAAGCATGAGTAACTTCTCACAATATTGTCTCTATATATGTATTTCATTATTATGAATTCAATCCTCAAGGAGGATGAAATTTGTCAATTTCAAGGAGGTTGTTTGATTGCTTGTGGGTATCCTTCAATGAAGGTTTTAAACTCTATGATTAGTCATGAATAATGGAATGTGTCCTAGATTTGATGATCTTGTGAATGGATTGAGTAATGCATTAGTATAAGGTATTAATGCAGGAATATCATTTAAGGAGAACCAATTTGTGACTAGGATGCACATTTACAGTTTTGTGTGTGACTCTGTTGCCCAATGAACAAGGCATTGGTCTTGCAGATTTGGGGATAGTTTCAGATTAATTCAAATTAAAGACAAATCTATTTCCCTTTATGTTTAGGGGTGTGTTCTTTTCATTCCAAGCTCTATTATCATCTATGATTTATATAGATCTAGCCAATCTATAGTGTGTTTCTAAATTGGGTGAGTTTGTGGAATGATCTATCTGCTTATTGTTGATGCAGTCATATGTTTGTGATTGTTGTATTTAATGCATCAAAAGGGTGTCCCCCCTAGGTTCAGCAGAACCTAAAGTACAGGAGGACCAATTAGGGTCCTATGCTATGTTGTCCAAGCCCTGATGTGTTTTGTAGACTGAAATTGGCTATTTCATAGAAGGATTGCAGGTGTTCTTGGGTTAACCAGATTTGGTGAACAACAAAAATGGTGACTCTGCTGGGGAAGTTCATAGTTTTTTGTAATTGCATTATTCAGTAAGGTTGAGTAAAGTTGTAGCCACCTTGTTTATTGCGGTCAAACCCATAAGTCTGGCCAAAACCATTTGGGGAAGAGTATTAGAAGCTTAGAAATCTGAAACATTTTCAGATTTGGAAGTGTATGCCTTGAAAACTTTTGTTGCTAAGAAATTCAAAAATATTGTGTGACTCTAGTGTGTGGTGAGACCCAGAAATCTGAAAGTGTTCAGAGTGAAGATCAGTGGTTAAGTTTTATTCCTCTTCAGGGAGGTGGCGACTCTCTAAGAACAATCCTGAGATTTGGAGGAGTTCTTCAAATTTCTAGTCAGAAGTAAAGTGAACAGCAGCAGCAATTTTTTCTCTAGGTATTCCTCAAAGTATTAATGAGACAATTCATGTTCCTTATAAGATGAAACAGTCACCATAGAAAGGAAAAGAAATTTGTAGTATGCATGCTTCATGTTTTGAAATAAATTTCAGTTAAGTGATGGTAGAATTGTGTATGATTCTGAAAATTAGTGACTACATATGTTTTGAAAATAATTTATGAAATAGTAAGATGCATGGTCAAGATAATGGTTCAGTAGATGTTTTAAAATTGATGGATCTAGATGTGGTTCCTAGATCTCCAAATCCTCTATCAAATCTGAAGGAGATTGATAAAGAGATTGCAGTATGTCTTCAAGAGATCCAAGATAAAGTTGTCTGGTTTTTAAAAATGAAAGTAGGGAAAAGAAAAGAAAAGTCATCATATGTTTTCTATGAAAGATTTATAGCTACATTGAATGAGTTTTCAGCTGATGCTAGACCCCATGAATCTATTTTGATTGAGTTATTTTTAGAGCTTGATGAGCCTGACTCAATTAATTGGTCTACTACCTTGAGAGAAGAAAGTGTTGTATGCATTAAGGAATGGATATATGAGATTGAAAGAATGAAAACTGAAAATGTACACAAGATTGAGGACAGTGAGGGAGATGAATCCGTGAGTGGATATGCCTCCTATGATGCTGAAGGTGACTCTTATTCTCAACATGACAGTTTAGATGTGTATTTAGAGCAAGAAGAAATTTGTGAGAACATAAGTAATTGTTCAAATAATCATGAGCCCGTTGAGGTTTCAGATCTTGATGATATGGATCACCTTGTTCTCAATTTCATTCCACAAGACGTTTGCAAACAAAGTTATGAAACTATGTTGCAAAATATAGCAACACTTTATGAGTAGCATGATAAAGGCTATGATGCGGATGCAAGTTTTTGTAATGATGAAATGAATGTGCATAAAGACATGAGCACTGCTGATCTAATACCTTTATCTGATTGGGACAGTGTTTACAGCTTAGAGGATGAAGCCAAGGAAAATGGAAATGAAGAAGGTTCACTAAGTAGTGAACAAATTTCAGAGCTCCTAGCTGCTGATTTTTCAGAGGTATGCATCCAAACATGTGCCCAATCTCTTATACCCAACCAGTACATATTATGATACTGATGATTTTTTTGAGGCTATGAAGTATGATACATATGTTGTTGATTCTCTCCCTATTTTTGATTTGAGTGATGGACAAGATGAAAATGCATATGCAATTGATAGGTGTGATAATGTAGATTCATATGTTGATATGAACTTAGATTTTGGTATGCATTGTGTGGATCTTGTTGTTAAAAGGCATGACAAGTCTGAAATTTTTTTCCTTGATTTGCAAGTGGGAAATGAACCATTGACAAGTGAACATCACGTATTTTCATGTGTGCAAAGTGCTGATAGAAATTGTGATCAACAAGTGGAAGTGCAGTCATGTTATGAGGAAGTTTTCCTCTCTAGTTTGCAAGCCATCATTGTGGAAGAGTGTTCATCATTTGAGCAAACTAGCAATAGAGATGTGCCTGATGTTTTCAACTTTCAAAATAAGTTAGGCCACTTTTCATTTCAGCTGGGAAAGAATGGTAAAGAGTATGGCACTCTTATTTCACCTAGTGATCAACCCTTTTAGCATTTGTTTAGTTTTCAAGGATTTTATGATTATGAACATGCTACTCATTATGTTTTATGTGATCAGCTGATTAGAAATGGAAGTGTGATTGATGAGGAAGATAATAATGAAACTTTCAGCTTACCTCCAGTTTGTGGAAATGAAAATCATGTGTTTGACAGAGGTAAGAATTGATTTCAGTCTTAATGGCCTGGGGCCATTTATAAGTTGTATATTTTGTATAGTTTCTTTGCTTCAGTTGTGTGGTTTTCAATAAAGTGCCCTATTTTTGAAAAGAGAAGAGATAAGATCCATTTTTGGGTAGTCTATTTAACCATAGATATCTGGATTCTTGTGTTGATCTTCCAATCAACCATCCCCAGTCAGAGCCACTGTTGGGACTCATTAAAATTGAGTCAATTTTAGAGGCCCATTTCAAAATTTTGCTCTGCATTTCCAAATGAGTCAGTCTAAATGGCCTAGTTAGAGAGAGGGAAAAATGGAGCCAGTTGACTTTCAGGGGGTAAGGCTCGGGAAGAATGTCCTACACATTTCATTTTGATCTATGTAGTGATGTGAAACTTTTAGAATTCAATTTGGATAAGTTTATCAGGTACCCATTTCGAGGGGTGAGCTGAAAGTGCCTTTTAGGCACAAATGTAGATTTTACTAAGTAGCCTACTTTGGGTGTTTATATCTTTTGCCCTGTTGATTGTCATGATGAAATTCAAAATGGAATGAATTCTATGCATAAATGTGAGTCAAAATGCAAAATTTAAAGTCTTCATGAATCCATTTGCTCAGTTTACCAAGCTCAAACTGTTTGCAGTTTCAATGTTTTGACAAGTCCCCATTTCAGCACCTAGTCCGAGCCATGTTTCGCATAAGTGTAAAAGTTGCCTCAGTGAGTGTTATGCTAGAATGTTTTCTCTGGGCTATTGTTGGTACAAATGATAAGCTATGTTTCAAATTTCAAGCCTCTGCCAATACGTTTGATCGGTTTTCAAAAGGGTTGATTGAGCCATCTGTTTCAGTTATCCGTACTTTTGTTGTTGCATCAGTTAAAGTAGCCATTTTCATGAGCACGCCATTTGTATCCAGTCAGAATTTTGATCGAACTGAGAATTCAAAGATTTAATATGTACTTCAAGGTACCTGTGTTTCAAATTTGAGGGTCTACGGAGGTCGTTTGATATTTTTAAGAAAGGCATCATGTGTTGCTAGAACATTGACTTCATCAGGTCCGCAATGTCGACAAAGCCAGTTGGTCATTTTCAAAAATTAATATCTCTTCACTCAAGACTCGTCTTGAAAAACCATTTGGTAGAGTTCATGCTTGTATATCAAAGTATACGCCTATCAAATGGCAAGGTCCAGAAAGGTGTTTTGACCACTTTCAAAATTATGTCTTCGTGATTAAATGCGAAAATGTGGCGCAGGAGCCTGAAAGTTGTAAAACTCAATTTAGTGATCCGAAAATGGTGCTGATCGATTTTAGAGGTATGTTTAAGGTTCGTGGGGCATTTCAGAGGTCAGTTGCATGAAAATGAATTTTTTTTTAGTCGGACCCACTTTGGGGCCCGACCTGGCTCATGCCCGTGCATTAAATTTTTTGGTGAATTGTTCATATTTCATGACGAGGCATATCAATATTGGCTCGATTGCAATTCGCGAGTTGGACAGTGAGAGAAACTCCAACACCAAATGTGAATTTGAATGTGGTGAATTAGAGAATTTTAACATCAAGGATGCAGCTAGAGGCTCATACAAGATGAGTGATTAGATGTTTTATTGTAAATTTGAATGAGAGTTATTTGGGGATCCACTGTTTTGGGTTGGAAAGGTAATATATGACATACTAATGTAAAATGGCAATATAAGTATTCAAGCAAAGGTCTTCATGAACGTGGCAGAATGGGCAATGTTCAGCAGTGGAAAATACTTAGAAAGGCAAATTGCAATTGGCATAAAAGCCAATCCTCCCTGTTGTGCGTAACATAGACCAAGCTGCAAAAAATTTGAAGTAAATTTTATTGGTATAAAGCATTCCCAGTTTCCAGATTAGAGAGGTAGCATTGAAATAAGAGGCAATGTGCAGCAAATGGCCATTCTTCTCCCTCTATGCTAGATTGTAAGGGGTTTTCTTTGAAACTTCCAAACAAATAGCATGGCAAAGTTAATTGCAGTCCTCCCTCACTCACGTGGCATGTGAAATGTTGAAATCTTCTTAACAAATACATTAACAGGTCCAATATCCCCTATTCGTGGTCTTTCCTTGTTGCGTGGTGGAGTGGCAGAAGGAGTGTAGCAGAAAGTTTAAGCAATGCTCACGTGGTGTTGAAGGGGGCAGCAAGGAAACAACCTGCAGTTCCAAATGCTTCACGTGGTGGTTAAAGAAGAGACTGCAAAAATCAAGCAAATACAAATGGTCTTCAGCAGCCTCCTCCCTCACGTGCCCTCCAAGCATCCGCCCTCTATGGCGTGGTGGAATGTGTTGAGAGTTTTTAGAAATATTTAGCAAAGGCGC
This sequence comes from Cryptomeria japonica, assembly GCF_030272615.1. Classification (NCBI taxonomy): domain Eukaryota; kingdom Viridiplantae; phylum Streptophyta; class Pinopsida; order Cupressales; family Cupressaceae; genus Cryptomeria; species Cryptomeria japonica. The sequence continues at coordinate 142,590,618 of NC_081414.1, forward strand.
CATTAAAAGGCAATGGAAACCTTCAAAATGCACAGTTACAGGCAAAAACGTTTATCCCACATTGGCTGGGGAGTGAACTTTTTTGATATTTATAACCAAAGGCACACTCATGTGACTTCATGAAGGAAAGAAGATCGCCAGTTAAGGTCCACAAAATGGCAAAAAGCTTAGCAAAGGGAGTTAAAGATCGAGCAAGTCCGGAAGATCCAATGGCCCGCGTGATTTTGGAGTCCGAAGATGCACGCTAGTTAGCTATCATGAAATGGTGAAAGACAGGTGGCAGGATGACATGGTGATCGAGCTTGCGGGTCATGTCTATGGCATTGAGGTGGCACACAGGTGGCAGACACATGGTGATGATATGGCAGTCCACCAAGCAATCCAATGGCAATGACGAGGTGGACACGTGGCACATTGCTGAAGTGTCATCTGAGGTGGCGCCCAGTGGATCCTATCAACGAATCAGAGGCTTCCACGTGGCAGGGCGTTAGGCAAAAATCAGAGGCAAAAATGGATGAAAACTCAAATTTAAATGTATAGTGCAAACTATATAAGAATTTCGAAAAATTTAAATGATGGATCCATATGCAAAACAAATTCGCCCAGAGGTCCATTTTTGCCCAAAATATAAAGTATTATATATCACCGGAAAGCTCTTGAGATGAGGAATGCAGTTATGAAGTTTGTTTCAACAAAGATTAGATAGTTGGAGATCAATTTCCATGGGAAATATGAAGGAATTGAAATTTAGTTGGAAAAAGAGACACTTGGCTTGTTCTAATGAAATCTAATCTTTTTCCCTCTCCTTCTTATTCCAATTTCTTCTAAATTGTAAGGGTTCTAGAATTCTATGAGGAAGTGCTCCAGTTTTCAGGGCTTCCATTTTCTGAAATTCTTGACCCAAATGTGTACAATTCTATGGATCTTTTCAGGGTATAGAGATTACATTGCAGGATAGTAGATGGTTTTCTAGTTGCAGACCTTACTTGTGTTAGGCATGAGTAACTTTTCACAATATTGTCTCTTTATATGTATTTCATTATTATGAATTCAATCCTCAAGGAGGATGAAATTTGTCAATTTCAAGGAGGTTGTGTGATTGCTTGTGGGTATCCTTCAATGAAGGTTTTAAACTCTATGATCAGTCATGAATAATGGAATGTGTCCCAGATCTGATGATCTTGTGAATGGATTGAGTAATGCATTAGTATAAGGTATTAATGCAAGAATATCATTTAAGGAGAACCAATTTGTAACTAGGATGCACATTTACAGTTCTGTGTGTGACTCTGTTGCCCAATGAACAAGGCACTAGTCTTGCAGATTTGGGGATAGTTTCAGATTAATTCAAATTAAAGACAAATCTATTTCCCTTTATGTTTAAGGGTGTGTTATTTTTATTCCAAGTTCTGTTTTCATCTATGATTTATACAGATCTAGCCAATCTGTAGTGTGTTTCTAAATTGGTTGATATTGTGGAATGAACTATCTGCTTATTGTTGATGTTGTCATATGTTTGTGATTGTTGTATTTAATGCATCAAAAGGGTGTCCCCCCCTAGGTCTAGCAGAACCTAAAGTGGAGGAGGATCAATTAGGGTCCTATGTTATGTTGTCCAAGCCCTGATGTGTTTTGTAGACTGAAATTGGCTATTTCATAGAAGGATTGCAAGTGTTCTTGGGTTAACCAGATTTGGTGAACAACAGTGCCTAATTTGGGTGACTTCTTTAATGAGGATCATGCTAATTATTTGCATCTTAATCATGTTCCTATTCACCCCATTGATGAATCCCATGATGAAGAAGAATCTTTAACTAGAGTCTCTATAGATCATCTTTCAACATTGGACAATCAATTTGATAACTTTCAACAGTGGATGTCCCAAGAATACCCTAATAGTGAAGCTCTTCTATTAATTAAAGGCCTTAAGTGCATGATTCAAAGTGATAAGAATGGAATTCATATATTGCGTGGCATTTCCCATATTATTGATTTTAATTCCATGCCTATCAAGAGTTGTGTTGAAACCCTAGGTTATTCACAACCTTCAATACAAGTCAATCCTTCAATTCCTTTGACTACTCTTATGACTAGTATTCCTACTTTTACCTCCAACATCATGGCTACTTCAATTCAAAATATCATTCCTACAGCAATTAGTCATGGGGGCAATCCCTCTTCTTCATTTAATCCTCCATATTTACCTATGTCTTCTATAAGTATTCCTATTATTCCTCAACTAATCAATGTGACACAAGGGGGAAATTCCTTTAACAACTTTGTTCCTCCTTTAAGTGTCCCTTTTCCTACCCAATCATCACCCATGCCTACTTATAAAAATGTCCCACCACCTTATTCTCAGTCCATGCCTTCTTTCAATAACATCACACCCCCTTCTCAATCAACTATGTCTAATATCAATTCTTCTACCGAAGTGACAATTAATAATCTTGCTCAAATCGTGTCTTCCTTATAACAACAAATTGCTTCTATGAGTCAATCCAAGTTTAGTGTGCCCACCTTTGATGTTGCAAGCCCACTTTCTCTTGATATTGTTAAATTAATTCCACCTAAACATGTTGAGATCCCTCAATTAAAACTCTATAATGGAAAAAATGAGCCTCTTACACATGTCAAAACATTTCAAACCTTGTGTACCAATTTTTCTTATGATCAAAGATTGCTTGCAAAATTGTTTACAAGAACACTAAGAGATGAGGCTTTACAATGGTATTTCTCTTTGCTTTCTTTATTATATCACTTCCTTTCAACAATTGGCAAATGCTTTCATCCAACAATTTCAAAACAACATTGGTCCTAAAATCACTTTGACTGATTTAATGCATTGTAAACAAGGTGTTAAAGACAAAGTGACCGATTTCGTTGGTAGATATAAGCATTTGTGTGCTCAAATTTCTTTTCATTTCTAATTTTACAAAAAGATATCAAGGAAAAGCTTCTTTTGTCTAAGCTTACTTCCTTTCTGTAGTTGTGTGCAACACTCCACAGTTATCAACTAGATGTGAGTCAAATGGAGCAATCCACTCCTATGGCTCTAGGTGATAAGGGGGAGAGTGTTGAACAACCATTTGTGAAGTTCAAACCAATAAAAAGCTTCATCAAGTTCAATGATACAATCAACAACAATAATGTGAATACTACAATAGAAAGACATTTTACTTCTTTGAATGAATCTTTACATAGTATTATGTCTCAGTTATTGCACATAAATGTTATCAAAATTCCTCCTATAAAACCAATTTATCCTTCTAAACTTTCATCCCCTTATTTTGATAACAATTCATTTTGTCAATTTCATCATCATCTTGGTCATGATACTGAAAAATGTTTTGCATTAAAGAATAAGATTCAAGATTTGATTGATAATAATACTATATCTATGGCAGGTGTGAATGATAAAGTTAATAAAATAGTAGCTCCTCCTAATTAAAATCTCAATATTTTCACTGATCCCTTGCCTTCTCATACCTCTAACATTATTGATATTTTGCCTAATTCTTTCTCTTTTGAGGAATTCACCTCTATGGCTCCTAACTTGGTAAATATGGGTAGAAAAATAAGATACGCCTAAGGATCCTTGTATTGCATTTGACCCTAGTGAGACCATTAGAGCACCCGATGGCCCTTTATACATAGTTTTGAAGGTTAAGGATATACCTTGTCATGGTGCCCTTATTGATCCCTCTTGCATGGTTAATGTCATTACTGAGGAGTATCTAGTTAGGTCCTGGAGACAACTAAGAGGGGGGGGTGAATCAGTTGTCTAATAAATTCAACCAAAATTAACTTAACCAAAATTTAACGCTTAATACCAGAAAACCAAACTTTATGCCGGTAGATAGTCTTAACAGTTAATTGCAATATCGGTAAAGATTAATGCATGAAATAGAAAGACAACAATATCCACAACACATAACACCAATGTTTGCATGTGGAAACCCTGTAAGGGGAAAAACCATGGTGGGAAGCCTTACCCACAATCAAATGGTACTATTGTAGATAGTATGTGTTTACAATATGGATTTTGCACAAGTAGAAAGGCCAACTGCCTAGAGCTCACTGCTCAATCACAAAATGAGAGTCACACTGACTACAATTAGATGGTTAAATCCAATGATAATGTACTGCATAAAATAGCATCTTCATATGCTGGATTCAGTACCAGTGTAGCTCTGATTGCCTTCACAAAACCCTCCTTCAACCTTCAAATGATGTCTATGTGTATAGCTTTGCTTATTTTTGCATATACTCTATTACAATTATTTTCCCAAACGCATATCAATCTTACAAATAAGATCTTACATATATACCATAACCTAAGACCAATTGAATAGGTCGGCTCTCAGAAAGATATTATAATAAAATCAGTTACAAACAAATCAATATCTAATGCTTGATGTCAGCTCAAATACATTTACAATAATAATAAATCATTTCCATAATGTGTCGTGCTGATTTGGAATAGATAAGTCTGTCGGTGCTTATCCTGGACCTATTTGCCGATAACAACAATTATGCAAACCCGAATAAACAAATAACCAAATCGCCAAAACCAAGTGATCGAATAATGTCTTCGACGTAACCGAGTAGTTTCCAAGTCATCCCAAGTGCCGGTGAACAATATAATCTGCCAGTGAACCAAATACCAATTTCTTGCATGATTCTTTGTCTTGCTGGTGAACATAACCAAAATCTCCAAGTGTTGATAAGTGTTGACAAGTGATGACAAGTTTGACAAGTGTTGACATCAATGACAAAACCATATCAACATATCCAAAATACCAACAATCTTTCCCTTTGGCATTGATGGCAATAGAAGATGGAAAAACCATCAAAGTGCCAAAATAGAAATGCCAAATACCAAAAACCAACAATCTCCCAAAAGAGATCATATCCAGAAATCAAAAAATAATATCTCTTCCCAAAGGATAAAGTATCTTCCCCCTAGGAATAATATGTGTTATTCATGTGTTTTTCCATATCAATCTCTCCCCCTTTGACATTAAATGCCAAAGCAATACAAAACCAAATACAAAATACCAATTCATTCAATATACCAACTACTCTCCCTTAGAAGTAGATCTCCTCATCAAAGCCAGAATAAAAGATTCTCTATTAATTATGTCAGTTGATGACAAACATCAACTGTTTAAGTCTCTGCGGTGGGGGTAGGACTCCAAGTTTCTCTTTGAGATACTCAAATGTTTCCTTATGCAAAGGCTTTGTAAAAATATCTGCATTCTGCTCTTTAGTATTCACATAAACCAATTTCACTTCTTTTGCTTCAACATTCTCCTGTAGAAACTTCAGTTTGATAGAAACATGTTTAGTTTTAGAGTGAAGTACCGGGTTCTTTGATATATCAATTGATGTTGTATTGTCACAATAAATAGTGATAGGTTCTTTGCAATTCACCTTTATGTCGTTCAACATTTGATTGATCCATAATACCTATGTATAGTTGGTTGATGCTGCAACATATTCTGATACTGCTATTGATAAACGTGTACAACTCTATTTCTTGCTCAACCATGAAATTAGTCTGCTACCAAGAAAAAATGCTCCGTCAGTGGTGCTTTTTCTGTCATCCACATCTCCTGCCCAATTAGCATCTATGTATGCATATAAGTCAAAATTTTCATCTCGAGGATACCATAAACCAAGATTTGTAGTGCCCTATAGGTACCGAAAAATCCTTTTTACTGTTGATTCATGGTTTTCTTTGGGATTACTCTGAAATCTTGAAACAATACATACTGCATTCATAATATCAAGTCTTGTTTGTGTCAAATATAGTAAACCTCCTAACATAGATTTGTATCTAGTTGGATTAATAGGTGTAGATTCATCCTTCAAAGATAATTTATCATTTGTAGTCATAGGTGTGCTTACTGATTTACAATTCTCCATGCCAAATTTCTTTAGTAATTACTTCAAGTACTTAGATTGACATAGGAATATACCTTTATCAATATGTGAAATCTGCAATCCTAAAAAGAATTTTATCTCCCCAATCATAGACATTTCAAATTCTTGCTACATTTTGTTAGAAAAGTCTTTACACAAACCATCTTCTCCTCCAAAGATTATATCATCAACAAAAACTTCAATAACCAAGATGTCATCATTAGTCACTTTGTAGTATAGATTGCTATCAACATTACCTTTTGTGTAACCAAGCTTCAAAATATATTTGTCCAATCTTGCATACCAAGCTCTAGGAGCTTGTTTCAATCCATATAAAGCTTTCCTTAACTTGCAAACCATGTCTTTGTTATCTGTCAAAGAAAATCCATCAGGTTGCTCAATGTAAACTTCTTCTTCAATATCTCCATTTAGAAATGCACATTTAACATCCATTTGATATACTTTATAGTTCTTGTGTGATGCAAAAGCCAATAACAGTCTTACTGCCTCAATTCTAGCTACCGGTGCAAAGGTTTCATTGTAATAAATTCCTTCTTTTTGAGAATATCCTTTACACACCAATCTTTCTTTGTTTCTAATTACCATGCCATCTTCATTAATTTTATTTCTAAAAGCCCATTTAGTTCCAATTACATTTTTGTCTTTAGGCCGGGAAACTAATGACCAAGTGTTATTCCTTTCAATTTGTTCCAATTCATCTTCCATTGCTTTAATCCAATATTTATCTTCGCATGCCTCATTTATTGATGTAGGTTCAATTTGAGAAATAAGACATACCTCTTCATTTGCCAATCTTCCTCTAGTCATAACTCCTTCAATTTTTTTTCCAATTATCTGATCTTTAGAATGATTCAATCTTACATACCAAGGTGTTTTTGCTTGTTGTTGTTCATGAGTAACTGTTGAATCTCTAGATGATGCGGGTGTAACTGGATCATCATTCTATACTAGTGTACTCAGAGTAGATTCATTTGTGATTATCTCTATTGCCGGTTCAAAGTCAGTGTACCTTGAATTTCCTCTAAATTGTTCATCAATCTTTACATTTGCACTCTCAACAATTTTCTGCAATCTCTTGTTAAAACATCTATATGCCTTTCTCTTAGATGAATAACCAAGAAATATTCCTTCATCACTTCTAGGATCAAATTTGTCAATATACTCATCTCTTCTAATATAACATTTACTTCCAAATATTCTAAAATATTTAAGTAGGAGTATTACCAAACCATAGTTCATGTGGGGTCTTACCGGTTTCTCCTCTGATGTGAACTTTATTGAATATATAAACAACTGTATTGACCGCTTCTCTCTAGTATATATAAGGTAGATTTGCTTTTGATATCATACTTCAAGCTACATCCAAGATAGTTATGTTTTTCCTTTCCCCAACTCCATTCTACTGGGGTGTCCGGGGTGCTGACAACTATCTTCTGATCCCATTAACTTCACAAAATGCATTAAATTCTTTAGATGTGAATTCACCTCCTTGATCTGATCTCAAACATTTGATTTTCTTACCAGTTTCATTTTCTACCATCACCTTGAATAGTTTAGATTTCCCAAATGCTTCAGATTTTTCTCTGAGAAAAGTAACCCAACACATTCTAGAATAGTCATCAATGATTAGCATAAAATATCTATCTCCTTGTATACTTCTAGTTCTTGTTGGACCACATAAATCAATATGAATTAAATCAAGAACATTGTTAAACTTCTTTGGAATACTTTTGAAAGATGTTCTAACTTGTTTTCCAAATTGACATTCCTTACATACCAGATTGTGAGGTTTAACAATCTTAGGTAAATCTCTAATTGCCTTAGTAGTACTGATTTTCACAATGCAATCAAAGTTTACATGACAAAGTCATTTATGCTTCAAACCTTCAACATAGTAAACATTGTTAGTATTGTCCTTACCATCAAAAGATATAGTGCCTTTTCCTTTGATCAAACAAGCTTTATCATCTCCAAACCTTACTAGACCTCCATTGTAATCCTAAAAGGTTAAGAATTTACTCTTATCACCAGTCATATGATGTGAACATCTTGAATCAATAATCCATTCATCCTTATCTTCAACTTTAGTTGCCAGGGCCTGCTCTATCGGTTGAACAGTAGGTGTCAGTTGATCTTCTGTTATAGCAACAAAAGCCCATCCATTGTCTGCTAGATCTTCATCAGAATCATCACTAACTCCTTCATCAACATAATAACAAGATTTGTCTTTGTTCTTCTTAAACTTGTATTTCTAATAGTCAGGGTTAGGCTTATATGTTCTTTTAGCTCTCTTAATCTTGCATGTCGATTAAGACATCTAGATGCCATATGACCAATCTTATTATAGTTAAAATATTTAAAGGGTGATTTACCTTCATACTTACTTCCAATTGGACCTTTAGGCATTTTCCTTGCAAATAGTGCTTCAAGTTCTTCAAGTTCTTCATTTTCTCTCCTGCTTTCTTCAAGTTCTCTTGCATAGAAGGATTTCCAATCAGATTTGTCAAATGACGATGATGTTGCTGAAGTTGATGATGATGCCTTAAAAGCTAGATCTATCTTGATAGTAGTAATAGGACCAAATTCCTCAAGCTCAAAAGCTGAAAGTTTTCCAACCAAAGTGTCTCTAGATACTGATGCATTAGGCATTGTTCTTAATTCATTTATAGCAGTAACTTTCATTTTATATGCCGGTGGCAAAGCTCTTAAAACTTTAGAAACAATCTCATCTTCACTTAAGGTTCCCCCACAACATTGTATACCCAAAACAATTTCATTTACTCTTTCCATAAAAGGAGAAATTCTTTCTTCTTCTTCCATTTTCAGACTTTCATACCTGACCCGAAAGCATTCAAGTTTTGCAATTATGACTATGGAATCTCCTTCATTCAGTGTTTCCAGTTTGTCCCAAATAGCTTTAGCAGTAGATCTATCTGACAATCCCATGACTTGCTGATCTGACAATGCGCTCAAAAGTGCTTCTCTTGCTTTGCAATCATTTCCCTCATATTTTCCTAAGGTTGGTGGATTAGGTTGACCACGAGTAGGAGCAGTATAGCCATTCTTTGTAACCTCCCATATATCCTTTCCAATGCAATTCAAGTGTGTCTCTATCCTGATCTTCCATATGCCATAGTTGGTTCCATCATGTTTCAGACTATCCTTCCTCAAATAGTTGGTAGACATTGGATCTCCTCAAGCTGTTAAACTTTTGCAAAAAGAGAATCCAGCTCTGATACCAATTGTTAGGTCTCGGAGACAACTGAGAGGGGGGGGTGAATCAGTTGTCTAATAAATTCAACCAAAATTAAACTAACCAAAACTTAATGCTTAATACCAAAAAACCAAACTTTATGTTGGTAGACGGTCTTAAGTTAATTGCAATACCGGTAAAGATCAATGGATGAAATAGAAAGACAACAACATGCACAACACATAACACCAATTTTTGTACATGGAAACCTTGTAAGGGGAAAAATCACGGTGGGAAGCCTTACCCACAATCAAATGATACTACTGCAGATAGTATGTGTTTACAATATGGATTCTGCACATGCAGAAAGGCCAACTGCCTAGAGCTCACTGCTCAATCACAAAATGAGAGTCACACTGACTACAATTGGATGGTTAAATCCAATGATAATGTACTACATAAAATAGCATCTTCATATGCTAGATTCAGCACCAGTGTAGTTCTGATTGCCTTCACAAAACCCTCCTTCAACCTTCAAATGATGTCTGCGTGTATAGCTCTTCTTATTTTCACATATACTCTATTACAATTCTTTTCCCAAATGCATATAGATCTTACAAATAAGATCTTACATATATACCATAACCTAAGACCAATTGAATACGTCAAATCACTAAAAGATATTACAATAAAATCAATTACAAACAAATCAATATCCGATCCATGATGTCGGCTCAAATTCATTTACAACAATAATAAATCATTTCCATAATGTGATGTGCTGATCTGGAATAGATAAGTCTGTCGATGCTTATCGTGGACCTATTTGCCAGTAACAAAAAATATGCAAACCTGAATAAACAAATAACCAAATCGCCAAAACCAAGTGATCAAATAATGTCTTCGAGATAACCAAGTAGTTTCCAAGTCATCCCAAGTGCCGGTGAACAATATAATCTGCCGGTGAACCAAATACCAGTTTCTTGCATGATTCTCTATCTTGTCGGTGAACATAACCAAAATCTCCAAGTGCTAATAAGTGTTGACAAGTGATGACAAGTTTGACAAGTGTTGACATAAATGACAAAACCATATCAACATATCCAAAATACCAACATATCTTTTCACTTTACGATTGCATAAACCAATATATGATGCTTCTAATGTGGTTGTGAAATTATTTGATAGATTTTCTTGTCCTACCATTGACTCTATCACCCTTCTTGTTGAAGTTCATACTAAATCCATGGATATTGACTTTATTATCATACCCTCTTCTGAGCAATTCCATGTGAAGTTGGGATATCCTTGGCTATCTTCCATGAAGGCTATTGCTTCTCCAATCCACAAGTGTCTTAAATTTCCTCACATTGGAGAAATCATAACCATGAACCATAGCTTATTTCATCCATTTGATAGAATCCCTGGTGTTCCTATTTATTTCTTTTGGCCTAAACAATTTCAATCTCTTCCATCAAGGATCAATGCTCTTTTTCAATCTTATAAAAAATGGAAGAAAGATATGATCTTATCCTTAAGTCAACTTAGATCCCCAACACTTGACATTCCTATTATTCTTCAAGATGAGGTTCTTCCCCTCATGGATAGAACTAATCTCCCTCATAAGGAAGATCGTCAACCTATTCCTATGGATGTGACTATACCTTCTCCTAAGAAGAACAACAATATTATTCCTAAGCTTAGACCTATACCTCCTCCTCATGATGGACCTAGTCTTCTTCCTACACCTACCATTCCTCCTTTCTATGGTGCAGTTCAACCTCCTTCCTCTTATCGAGAGAAGAGGCCTACTTCTCCTCTTGTTCAACCAAAAAGACCTCAACCTAAACCTTCAACTATCAAGGAGAGAAACATTCCTAATTTTTGAAGTGTTCCTCCTCCTTCTTAGCCTTCCACTAAGACTTGGTGGAATCATTGTGCGAGAGAATGCCGATGAAGATGTCGTGTTCGAGCTTGTGAAGCTATCCCTCAAAATAATCAATCTCATCACACTCTGATAGTTGACATGATTCCCTTTTCTCCCAAACAATATGTTCAACCTACATCTCCAAATCATAAGTTGCACAAAACATGTGATGGTTTTACTCCTATTCGTGATCTTGCTCCTCTTTCTCTAAACTTTGATGAAGAAATGGGTGAAAATTTTATTCATGATTGTAATACAACTCCTAATGCTTCTGATAGTGAGTATGAATATATTGATGTGGAATAGAATTTATCAACTAAATTTTCACAAACCGTAATCCTAGCTCCTAGAAACCAACAAAGTGACTTACAACATGAGCATAGTCCTTGTTTGGATCTTGTGATAGCTCCATCTATTGTGCTCGATGTCGCTCCTTTGGCATGATGCTTGCCTTTCTGAAATAGTGATCAACAAGATTGGGAAGTGGGTGTCATTCTAGATTAGCAATATTAGCACTGTAGATCTTCTCTCTCTCCTTTCTTGCTCTTTTGTGACCATTCTTCTATGTGTATTACTTCTCTTCTATTGTCTACTTGGGGACAATGCAAAGCATTGAGATCTTTTCTTGGTCTCTTTCATGTTGACTCAAAAGACATCCTATCTTCTCTTTCTTATAAGGTAGTGTCATTCTTTAATAAATGATGATTATTATATGCACATATACATATATGATATACATGAGTTATCATACAACATATTGACCCCTAGGAAAGCGAAACTACCTCGTGTTTTGTGTTCATTATCCTTGGGTTTATTCCTTGATTGGGGGATAAATCCTTGCGATAGAATGCTTCTTCTCTTCTCTCTCTTGCATGTATCCTACTTTAAAGAAATCGCTCCAAATAAGGTGCACAAGATCTCTTTAATGTGGGGGCATAAATTGTACTCATGTTTTCCTTCTTGATACTTAGAATTACTTAATGAACTTTGTTTTTCTTTGTAATCTTTAGTATCCTTGCTTTCATGACTCACAGTGAGGGGAACTTTGCTACTTGCAGTCATGGTTCTCCCCTTCTCGATCTTTCATTTTACTTTGTCAATTGAATTCTTAAGATCCTAAGTCTATTGGGGGCTTGGCGCATCTTGCCTCCTTGACGTAGTAAAAGTCTTTCAATCTTGTTTCCTTGTACTTTACCAATACTATTGGCATGTTGGATACTTGATCAGTCCCAAAGACACTGAGGAGGGGGGGGTGAATCAGTGTCTAAGCAGTATATGAAATATTTAAACTTGTTTGCAACTTTACAACCCAAATTAATATACCAATAAACAAGCAATAAAGCCATAAAGAGAAATAAGAGAGACAACATCAATGCACACCATAACACAATATATTTTGGCGAGGAAACCCGATAGGGGAAAAACCTCAATGGGATTTGTGACCCGCAATATTTACTCACTATCCAATATGAATAAATATTAGTGACACAATAGGGGCCTGTACATGCAGGAAGGCCAACAGTCTAGAGCTCACTACTCAATCACAAAAAGGAGTCACACTGACTACAAAATTGGATGATTAAATCCAATGACAATGTACTGCTCAAAATAGCATCTAAAATGCTTGATTCAGTACTGGTTTAAGCTCAGTCAAATACCTCTTCCATAAACCTTTCTTCACTCTTCTCTACTCTTATTCGCTCATCAAAATTATTACATCAAAATGCATATATGAATATTCTCTCCAATAATCCACTTGCATTAATCACCTATACATATTTCACATATCTATCACACTTTTCAAATACCTATGTCACTTACAAAATGACCTATAAGATCTCATACATATATGAGTCTTTACAGTTCATCATGTCGGCTATACAATATAATTACAATAAAAAACAATATAATTTCCATGTTGGATGGGGTGTCGATAAGATCTTCTATGGGTGTAGACTGGGTGCCAGTGTGAATAATCTTGTTGTGTCTGTCGATGTCGGTAGATGATGTTTGTTGCTGGTGTATGTTGTGAACCATATTACTAGTTGGTTTCCATCAATGACAACATCAACTATTCTCATATGAGTGTAGAATGCCAACAATCTCCCCCTTTGACATTGATGGGAACACTCCTAAGAAAAATCTAAAAACTGATATCCAAAAAATGAAGTCCAAAACTTGATAAAAAAAATGAGTGCTCCCCTTGAGCAAATGATCTCATCTCTACATTTTTCTCCATACTACTACTCCCCCTTTGACATCAGTGACAAAGGAAGTAAAAAAGAATCAAAGAATTCAAAATTATACCTCATAGACTGTATCCAGTTATGTACAATTTGAAAGATATCCACCAAAATCAGATTAAGACTACATGAATTTGGTGTTGTCACAGATAATGGTTTTAGTCTTTTGGATCATACCGATTAGATAATGCATCTATTACTCCAGTGATCTTTCTCCTTGAATTTTTGCTTTGGACAGCTCAATGCATTGAGTTATAAGGTTGTCCAATCTAGGACCAAGTTTTTTTTTTCAGCTCGCGTGCCTTCATTCTTATCCTTTCTTTTTCTTTTTCTAGTTTCTCAATATTTTCCTCAAAAACTTCCATTTCTTGATCAAAAAGTGATGTAAGTTCCGAAGAACCTATCATATTGTTTGCTATATCATCAATCTCTTTTTGTGTCTTCTTTATCTCTTCCTCAATTTCTTCTGTCAAATTATGAGTCTTGCATGCTTCCTTATATAATTCTTTATATTCCAAAATGGTGGAATTAAGTACCGGTAATAAGGAATCAATGTGCTCATTACAATCCTTGATAGTTTTATTAAAGAATTCATTTTTCTCCTTATTCACCTTTTCCTTAATAGTCTCCTCATTAATCTTATCTATAGTTAACATATTTCAAGCAATAAATTTGAACAATGCGTCCAATTTACCTGAAGATCCATCAATGTGATCTATCTTACAAGCCAATGCAATCATCTTCAATATAGGTAATGTGTCATCAATGGCCTTGAATGCTAAGGCATTACAATCTGTGATCCTCTTAATTGAATCTAAAAGTACATCAGTCACATTTGTAGGCCTAAAATTCATGGTGTAAGTGCTAGGCTTGGTTATAACTTTCTTTTCTTCAGATACTTGTCAAATTGCCTTAACCACTTCTTCCTTATTTCCATCATTGACCTCTTCTTTTTACTCATTTTGTGTTTCAATTTTTCTTTCAATCTTACTATCTTCCTTATTCTCTATCTTGCTGACTGTCGGTTCAGCTATGCTCTATTTAGGTTCTTTCTCTGTCGGTTTCTCTACCTTCTGCTGATTGTCGACATTTGTAGGTTCAGTTTGTGTTTTTACTTTTGCTTCTTCTTGTGCTTCTGTCAGTTTGTCAATGTTAGGCTGAGTAGCATCTGGGATGGTGTCAGGTTTCTCAACTTGTGTTGGTATCTCAATGATTTGAGAGTCAACAGTGTTGACTGGAGACTCAGAGATTTCAATATTTGTAGTATCAGTTTGTTTTACCTCTGTAGTCTCTTTGTCCATGACATTGTTGAAGTCTTGTGTGTCCACATTCATGGTAAAAAGAACTTCAGATTCCGGATTGGTGTCATCTCTTGTTATTTCCTCTACCTTCTCTTTTGGTTGACTGTCAGTTTGTACCAGTGCCTCTGCAGTTATTGGTGGGGTGTCATGTGCTGATGGAGGAAGGTTATCCTTGACTGTTATATAAGGTACACTACCAATTTTACCTTTACCTTTATCCTTTGGATATACCTTTGTAAAAGACATCCATTTTCTATCTATCTTTTTCTTCTTTCTTTTCTCTTTCCACAAAGAATATGTCCCACTTGTCTGTTGTTTCATCTGTAATTTCCTTAACTCAACCTGCCATAAGGCTAACGTATCAGTGACCACTTACAAAAATTGATTGGTTGGCTTTTACAATAAATTCATCAATCTCCTATTTGGAGCTGACAGGGTGAACCGCCATCAATGCTTCAACTTTTAATTTCTTATCTTCTTGTGTGATTTCATTTATCAGTTCCTCTGGTGTAAGAGTGTTCAGTGCATTAGGTTATGATTTCTTCTTAGGAGTTACCTTCTTCTTAGGACCACTAGACTCTCTTACATCCTTTTGCTTCTTTCTTTGTGTCCTTGACTTCTTTGGAGATGGGGTAGGTGCCCGTGAAGTTTTTCTTTTCTTCCTTTCAACTCTTTTAAATTTAGCTACTTTATCACTGTCTATCACAAAAGAAGTAACAACCAGGGAAACATGAGCTACCGGTGTCTTCTCTGACTGACTTGCTACTTTAGCAACAATACTGCCAAGACTCATCAACCCTTCTATAACTTCTTTTAACATTTTAGAAGAATCTTTCATGAATTTGTCTATTTTCTTTCTTTCCTTCATCATGGCTACATCACTTTCAATTGTTTCAGCACTACCAAATATTTTCTCGGATGGTTCTGGTGGAGCATCTAGGAGTATTTTTGCATATGATTCCAATATTTGAGAGTCCACCTCATATCCCATTTCAGTAATCCATACTATTTTGGGTCTAACTACTTCCATCCAAATTTCATCTCTCTTTACTACAAAGCATATTTGTTTATCATATTTTTCTACAATGCTTTGGAAAATCCTTTCTCTCTGTTTCATTCTAGTTTGAAAATTCTTGAAGTAATCTTTGACCAACTCATCATTGTTATCTCCCATATAGGTGATTGCCTCCTTTATCTATTTTCCAACAGAAATATCATAGGCAAAATCCTTATGACCCATGTCGGGGATCTCCTTAGAAAAGTAAAGCATTAAACATACCAACATATTTCCAAATTTGAATGTTCCTTTCTTCTCACCTTTTATCTTATCCAAATTTTCTAGCAATTCATCCTTCAACCATTCACAAATATCAATCTTTGCATTGTTTACAATCATCTCATGTGCACTGTGAATGCATGAACTTGACACATAATTCAATCTATTTGTGTGACCAACTTTATATCCAATTATAATGCTAGCAAATTTAACATTTTTATCCTTTATGTCATTAACCCTAAGTGATCAATTGTCATATGTTGCTTCGGTTAAGCTCATAACTTCCTTGTTAGGGATTTGCTTCTTTTTGTCAGGTCTAAAACCGGTGGAGGGTAAACCAGTAACAACTTTGATATCTTCCTTGGTAATCTTGAATACTGAGTCCAACCACATAAATTCTCCGTGAGCTCTGATAAGGACATAGCAGACGGCTTCATCTAAGAATTCTGGCATATGGAGGATGTCTATGAAACCTAAATCCTTAGCTACCTTATGTTCTGGTTTCACTATCCCATCATTGTCAGTAATTTCATTCATGTACATGTTCATCAAATCTTCAAATCCTAAACTTTCTATGTTGCAATGTATGTATGCCCTAGGGTCTTCAGTGAACACAACTCCCTTTGGGATTTTGGAAAATGTACCAATTGAATCATCCTATTTTTATATCTTGGGAATGATCTTGAAAATTGGTCTAGGTCTCTTAATGTTTTCCACAATGGTAGGGTTTGCTATGAATTCAGGAACAAAAGATGAAGATGCCATTGCGAAGGATAAATACCTCTTAACTATAAAATCCTTGGATGCCCTGAAAAAGATCTTTGTTGCTTTGCCTTTAGAATGCCTTTGCTCAATTTCACTCTCTTTGAATGCTTGGGTTCTTGGTGAGTTGAAATGAAAGGTTACAATACATTTATAAACAAAATTTTGACTTACAACCGCAATAAATGCTCGTCGGTGAAGTGAAAAACTCCACATATCTACCAGTAAAGAAGAAATATAACTTCTTATGATCAACTGAGGCTAAATGCATGGTTTTCAATTTGTTGCCTTACCCCTAAGGATTATTCTTGAGTTGGATGAAGAAACTCCTACCGGTGTAGGATTACCTTGTTTTGTCGGTGCAGTGACAGATTCATCACCTTTCTGATCTCTCTTCCTAATCCATTGTTTTGAAAATTCATGCTTAATTTCAGTCACCTTCTCTTTGTGTTTGTTATTAGATACTTTATTGTTCACCGGTGAATTCTTTCTTCTACAAAATTTTGCAATATGCCCAATTTTGTTACATGCATAACAAGTAATATTGTTTCTCTAAATAGCTTTTCCATAACCTTGATCGGTTTGAGTTCTGCATAGATTAGATAAATTTCCAAATCTACCACAAACATAGCATTTCACATTCATTCTGCAATTGTTTGAGTCATGACCATTTTTATTGCATTTGGAACATCGACTGGTGGGTAAGTTTGTATTCTGATTATTCCCAAATCTGCATTGATTTGCTCTTTGACCAAATTTGTTGTAGTTAAAACGTTTCCCATTAAATTTATAAGCATTAGGTTGCCTTACTAGTTTGTTGTGATCATGATTGTTTACAGTCCCTGATCTTTCTCCATGTTCAAATCCAAGTCCAATTGTTTCTCCATGAGGTTTCTGACTTTTCATCATATCATCAAGATTATCTGAACTTTTCTTGAATTTGTCTTTGTATTCATTTGCAGTGACCAACTCACTTTCCAAAGTGCTAACCTGTCTCAAAAATTCATCTTTGTCATGTTGCATGTGGATCAAATCAGTTTTGAGCATATCATTTTCATAACCAAGCCTTTGAGATTCATCTGATCTTTCATTTAGTCTTATGGCCAAATCTTCTTCATTCCTCTTTCTATCTTCAATATCTTTGCATAGTCTCATGGTTAAATCTTGCATCTCATTCTTCATGTTACTGTTCTCTTGTCTCAATTTGTATAGGATATTTCTAAGTTTTTTTTTTTCTTCATCATCTTGATTTTGCAATTGCACATGTAAATCTTTTCTCTTGTTCTTTGCTATAACCAGGTTTTCTTGAAGTGCTTTGATAAATTCCCAAGCAATTCTGAGTTCATCCTCTAGTTTGATATTCTTCATTTTCTATGCATCAAAATCTTCAAGAGCTCCTTCCAATTATTATCTCAAGCTTTCCATTGATACTGGTTTCAGAATCTTCCTCAAGTTTTGTTAGGCTTTAGCAAATAGAGAACTAGGCTCTGATACCAATTGTTGGATCCTTGATCAGTCCCAAAGACACTGAGAGGAGGGGTGAATCAATGTCTAACCGATATATGAAATATTTAAACTTGTTTGCAACTTTACAACCCAAATTAATATACCGGTAAAAAAGAAATAAAGAAATAAAGAGAAATAAGAGAGATAGCATCAATGCACACCATAACATGAGATATTTTGGCAAGGAAACCTGGTAGGGGAAAAAACTCGGTGGGATTTGTGACCCATAATATTTACTCACTGGCCAATATGAATAAATATTACTGATACAATAGGGGCCTGCACATGCAGGAAGGCCAACAGCCTAGAGCTCACTGCTCAATCACAGAAAGGAGTCACACTGACTACAAATTTGGATGATTAAATCCAATGACAATGTACTTCTCAAAATAGCATCTATAATGCTTGATTCAGTACTGGTTTAATGTCTATCAAATACCTCTACCATAAACCTTTCTTCTCTCTTCTCTTCTCTTATTCACTCATCAAAATTATTACATCAAAATGTATATACAAATATTCGCTCTCATAATCCAATTGCATTAATCACCTATACATATTTTGCATACCTATCACACTTTTCACATACCTATGTCACTTACTAAATGACCTATAAGATACCATACATATATGAGTCTTTACAATACATCATGTCGGCTATACAATATAATTACAATACAAAACAGTATAATTTCCATGTCGGTTGGGGTGCCGGTATGATCTTCTGTCGGTGTAGACTGGGTACCGGTGTGAATAATCTTGTTGTGTCTATCGGTGCCGGTAGATGATGTTTATTTCCAGTGTACGCTGTGAACCATATTGCGAGTTGGTTGCCATCAATGACAACATCAACTATTCTCATCTAAGTGTAGAATGCCAACATGGCATATGCTCATACTCAAGCTAAAGTGGGGGCTAAATGTAGTGTCATAAAATTGTGACCCTAGCAATTTTTGACCACATTAGGGTCCTCATGCACATGAGATCGAATCCACTAGTCTGATAGGAGATAAGAGACTACTCAACCCTCATAATCTACTTCTTCCTTGGCCTCTACATCACCCTGTCTACACTTTGCCCTAGAGAAAGGGGTAGGACAGGGGTATGGCGCCCTTGTATACCCTAGGAAAGAGGGGTGGTTCCCCTATCCCTGCCCTATTTTGGGGCAGGACCTTTCCTAAGCATGCATTGTAGGTTGTGCAGTGAGTGGGAAAACTTCCCTGATGTCAACCTGTGATGAAAATCAGTTTCATTAACCCTAATTGATAAGTATAAAAATTTTATGTTTCCTCTCATTTGCATAAGTTGGAATAAGTTGAATAGGGTGCAAATTTGCGATCAAGTATTCAAGAGAATTCAAGCATTCTTTTCCAGCATTGAGTATTCTCAAGTCTCCCTTCAAGGCTAGGTATTGCATTCAAGTCAAGGATTCAACCATTTTAGAGGAGGTTGATTCCAACATTAAATTCCACACAAGCATTTCTATCACAACCTCCCTAGTGCAAGAGCACCTAAGGGTTGAAATTCCCTTAACCAATTTTGGCTTGTGAGGCCTTCCAGTGGTCATGTAAATACATAAGGACTTCCTCTAGTCCATTTGTATGGTTGTTTAACTGCAGTTTTTAAAATTTCTCTTATCGGCAAGACATACCCCTGGTCGAGAAGTCTTACCCCAATGAGTTCGCCAGAGTTTGGATTGGTTGTATCAAGTATCGAAAGGAGAGGTTTCATGTTACCCTAATGATTAACTTGACCTATATTCGGATGTTGATCGTGGATGATCCAATGATTGTCGCTATACCATGATGGGAAGATGATCATCAGATAATCCTCACGACTTGGCGACAAAGCATGTGCAAAAAAAAGAGGTGAGTTAATGACCATGCAGGTTGAAGATGGATCAATGACAATCGCTATACTACAATGGAGAGATGCATGAAAGTTATTCCCTATGACTTGGTGACGAAGTGGTGGGACTCAAAAAGAGAGCTTCATTCCAAGCAATTAGTGAGGCTGTGCTAAGGTGGTAGGGCAAGGACCCTGGAGCCAATCAGGGGGTACCATGTGGCAGAGCGCAGAAAGATATCAAGGAAGATCAGATGATCGGGCTGTCATTGGCTATTAGAGGAGTCGTCTACTGGTTCATCGGGAGATCAGAGAAATACATTTGTGGTCTTACCGATGACCGATGGAGTAGAGACCGACTGCGGGTGTGCACTCGAACTAGAGTCCAAAAGGTAAACACTTGGACACTGAAGATGGTCGTGTCGGTGTTTATGAATACGAATCGACCCGACTTCTTGGTGCATATGGGATATTGTGTTTCTCATGAATGCAAACTGTCTGAGATGGTAAAATTTCAAACCATTGGTGCAGTTGCAAATAGAAATGGTTGGTAACGAGATTTATCTCATCCAATAGGAGGAGTTCCAAACAGAGGATGTATGTATAAAAAGACCCAACGGGCATTTGTAAGAGGCTAATGGTTAATCATGGATCATTGATCATTGTTTGTTGATTACCTTGGAGAACACTTTTTTTTTTCTAGTTTTCAATTAGAGTTTCATTTATGTTTGTTTCACGTATGCTGTTAATGTAATTGTTTCATTTCTCTATTCTATGAGTTGTTGATTTGAACCTGTGAATAAATTTGGGATATATAAATAAAGCTTTCCTTTTCCGTTTTTGTTCCCTGTTTGCAATAATCAAATGGCTTTGACTTGAAACTCCACAAGATCTTTGGATATTGTCAACCAGAGCCAGAAATGTGAAGTAGTTTCTCATTTGAGAGAGATCAGGAAATGGTTATCACCATTTCTGCATACTGAGCCTAGGCGAGCTTGGTGATAGTCTAGCTAGGTATTAGTAATTTGAAATAGATAACTTGTAGGGGAAGGAAACTGCTGAGAATTGGGAAAATATCCAGAAGGCTACAAGCCTGAAAATGAGACATTGTGTAACCATAGGGAAAATTTTGCTAAACCAAACAAGATGGGTGGTTTTGCAAAAAGAGAGCGAATGTGTGTGTGTCCTAAACCCCTGCAAGGATTTAGTGAAAAAGCTTACTTTGTGAGCTTGAGGAAGGTGAGATAAGGAAACAAATGGTAGGGAAGCCCTTAGAAGTCTAGAAGGGTAGACTTGGAACCTAGAAAGGGATAGAAGCAAACAATCAAAGAAACCAAATTGATGGCAAACTAGGTTGCCTCCCTATCATATTGGTATCAAAGCAAGGTTTGACTTGGGAAGAAAGTAGTTGATGTCAGGCACTGAATCAGTATGAGAAAATAGTCTTAGAATGGTGACCAATGAAGAGTTAGCCAAGAAGGTAGAAGATTGGGAAGAAGAAAATAGACTCTTGAAAGAAAGATTGCTACAATTGGAGAGCAAACTAGATGCAGTTGAGGATAAAATTGAGAAGGTAACAATCTAGGTCAGTGAAGGGAAGGGTAAAGAATTAGTGGAAGAGGATAGGATACCTCCCCCAGACCCTATCCTACCTGAAGAGTCTTTCCTTAAAGTAATTAAAGCCTTAGGAGGAAAATCCCTAGAAGGAGTGCCACTTTTTTATGGGAAAATGGAGCCTAAAGTAGTTATGGAATGGATTGAAGAATTGTAGAATTGAAGAATTACTTTGAGTGTGATGGAATTAGTGAAGCCCAAAAGGTGAAGGTATCTAAGTCTATATTGAGAGGAGAAGCCTTGACTTGGTGGAAATTTATCCAAGAAGAAAGGAAAAAAGAGGGTAAGAACCAAATAGCCAGTCGGAACAAAATCGTAGCCAAGGTGAGGGAAGCCTATGTCCCTGAAGATTATGAGATCCAACTGCACAAAAGGAGACAAAACCTGAGACAAAGAGACTTGGATGTGAGAAGCTCCACTGAGGAGTTTCAGAAGTTGTGTCTGAGATCCAAGGTGGTAGAGGATGAGAGAATCAAGGTAGCCAGATACTTGAATGGCTTGAGATGGAATATTCAAGAGGATTTGAGTTTGTTATGTCCTAACACTGTGCATAAATGCTATCAATTGGCACTAAAGGTGGAGGAAAAGAGTAAAAAGAACAAAGAACAAAGAAACAGAGGAAGAGGCAGACGAAAAGATGGTAGAGGTCAAATACGTAGTTTTGGTGGAAGAGGAATAGATCAAAGGTCCCTAGGAGAGTCCAAACTTATAGAGAAAAGTGAGGACTCACATAGCAAGAGAAACTATAGAGGAAGGAGATCATCTAGCAACCCAGGAAGAGGTATATCTAGTGGACTGGGAAGAGGGTCCTACTTCTCCACCATGAAGTATTACAATTGCCAAAAGTTGGGTCACCTTGCCTATAGATGTCCAGAGAAATCCTCTTCATCTCAAGGAAGTGAAAGAAGAGTGACATATGTGCAAGAAGATATAGAAAGAAGCCAGACACAAGGTGTGAGCTTAGCTCTTGAAGATGGAGAAAATTTAATGATTAGAAGAGACTTGATTAAGGAACAAATCAAAGAAGAACCAACTCAAAGAAGATATTTGTTTAGAATCAAATGCAAGGTCCTTGGTAAGGTTTGTAGAGTGGTGATAGACTTAGGTTCTACTGACAACATTATATCAGAAGAAGCAATAAGTAAACTGAAGTTGAAAAGAATTCCACATAGTAATCCATATAGGGTCACTTGGCTCAACAAGGAGCAACATGTGGTAGTGAATGAACAAACATGGGTTGAGTTCAACATAGGTAGTTATAAGGATAAAGTCTTGTGTGACATCCTGCCTATGGATGCTTGCCATCTACTTCTTGGTAGACCATGGTAGTTTGATAGAAAAGCCATTCACAATGGAGAGAAGAACTCTTATTCTTTTCAAAAGGATGGAGTTACATACCATATTCAGTCCCTAAGTGATGAAGGAGAGAGAAGTAAAACTAAAGGCCCAAATGTGTTACTAGTAGGTGAAAAAGAGTTCATTAACACTTTCAAGGAAGGAGGAGTGGGGTTTTCTCTTATAGTGAAACCAAAGGAAGAAAAGAAAGAAAATAAGGTTCAAATACCTCAAGAAGTGCAACAGATACTAGACAACTTCAAAGCAGTCATAAGTGATAGAGCACCAACAACCCTACCTCCTATTAGAGCCATAAGCCATCATATTGATTTCATTCTAGGAGCATCATTACCCATCAAAGAAGCCTATAAGATGACTCCCAAACAGAACAAGGAAGTGGCTAGACAAGTCCAAGAATTGTTGGACCAAGGGTTGATAAAAAAAGAGCAAAGTCCTTGTGTCATACCTACAGTGTTAGCACCCAAGAAAGGAGGAACATGGAGGCTATGCACAAATTCAAGAGCCATAAATAGAATCACTATCAGGTACAAATTTCTTATCCCAAGAATTGAAGACTTGTTGGATTTCTTGGGAGGTACAAAGTACTTCACTAATATTGATCTCAAGAGTGGATACCACTAGATTAGGATAAAGGAAGGTGATGAATGGAAAACAACCTTCAAAACCAATGAAGGACTTTATGAGTGGCTTGTTATGCCATTCAGTCTTAGTAATGCTCCCAGTACATTCATGAGACTCATGAATGAAGTGCTGAAAGATTTCATTGGTAAATTTGTTGTTGTATACCTAGATGATATCTTGATTTTTCAGTAGAATTAAAGAGGAACATCTAGAGCATCTTAGTATTGTATTGCAAAAATTGTTTGATGACCAACTAACAATAGACTTGGAGAAGTGTGAGTTTATGAAGTAGGAACTTGTCTATCTTGGATTTGTAGTTTTAGGAGGAGATTTGAATATGGACACATTAAAGGTGGAAGCCATAATAAATTGGTCAACACCAAAGATAGCAGGTGAAGTAAGAAGTTTTCATGGTTTGGCACAGTTCTACAGGAAGTTTATCAAAGGGTTCAGTGAGATTTGTGCACCCATTCTAGATACCATCAAAGGAGGAGTTAAGACTAAGTTTCAGTGGATGAATGCAGCTAACAAAGGGTTTGAACTTTTGAAACAAAAGGTAGCTACACAATCAATACTCATTCTTCCTAGTTTTGATAAGTTGTTCACAATTGAATGTGATACAAGTAATATAGTAGTTGGTGCTCTTTTGAATCAAGAGAATAGACCTATAGCTTTCTTTTGTGAAAAGCTCAATGATGCCAAGAAGAAGTATTCATCCTATGATCTCAAGCTATATGCTCTTGTCCAAGCTCTTAGGAAGTGGAGGCACTACTTGTTACCTAAGGAGTTTGTTGTTTACACAGATAATCAAGCTTTAAGTTTTCTGAATTCACAAGATAAGTTGAGTCATAGGCACGTTAGGGTTGAGTATTTGCAGTCATATAATTTTTCTACTAAGCATAAGAAAGGATAGTGTAATAAAGTAGCAGATGCTTTGAGTAGAAGGATACTAACAGTGCAAGAAGTGCAGATTCAGAGTATTGGAGCTGATTACTTCAAGGATTTGTACCCCGATGATGAATATTTTGCAGCCATTTACAAGGTTTGTCAAGAATTTCAGAATCACTTTCATAGTGAATATGTTGACTTTACTTTGTAGAATGGTTTGTTGTTTAAAGGTGGACAACTTTGTGTTCCCAAAGGATCGGTGAGGGAAAATTTGATCCAAGAAAAGTACAATAGATGTTTGAGTGGTCATTTTAGCCTTAATAAGACATTGGAACTTGTGAAAAGGTTCTACTATTGGCCCAAAATGTAGAGGGATATTCAAAGGTATGTTGAGAAGTGTATGGTTTGTCAAAAAGCTAAAGGTACAACTACTAATGTTGGTGTTTATCAGCCATTACCTATTCCTACAAGGCCATGGGAATGTGTCAGTATGGATTTAATGGTTGAATTACCCAAAACAAAGCTTGGCTATGATAGCATTTTTGTTGTTGTTGACAGATTTAGTAAGATGGTATATTTTGTTCCTTGTAAAACTACCCATGATGCTAGTCACATTGCACACTTGTTTTTGAAAGAGGTTATAAGAATCCATGGTTTGCCAGTTAGTATTGTTTCAGATAGAGATGTCAAATTCCTTGGACATTTTTAGAAAACTCTTTGGAAAAGACTGGGAACTAACTTGTCTTTTGGTTCAGCCTATCATCCCTAAATAGATGGTCAAATAGAGGTGGTCAATAGGACACTTGGAAACCTTTTAAGGTGTTTGACAAAAGAATATGGACAGAGTTGGGATTAGGTTCTTCACTAGGTGGAGCTTTCCTACAATGACAGTATCAACAGATCTACTAGGAAGAGTCCTTTTGAGATAGTGTATGGTATGCACCCATGAGGTGTTATGGAATAACATGATCTTGGTAATCTATCTCATATAAGTGGTCAAGCTGATGATGTCGTTCAATCTATGAAGGAGGTTCATGACCAAGTCAAGTGAGCTCTCCAAGATTCTTCACAAAACGTTAAAGCTCAAGTTGATACCACCTGGAGAGATGTGCACTTTTCAATTAGAGATTTGGTGATGGTACATTTGAAGAAGGCTCAACTTCATAAAGGGTTTCCTAACAAGATATAAATGAGGAGAATAGGCCCTTGTAAATTTTTAGCCAAGTATGGCTCTAATGCCTATAAGATTGATTTTCCATCTAATATTTCTTTGTCTCCCATTTTCAATGTAACAAATTTGGTTGTCTACAAGGGACAACTTCCCAAGGAGGATGCACGAGTTTCAGATGTTCAACAGTCACTTGCCGACCTTCCATTACTTTCTCCTTCCATGCCTTAGGCTGAGACAGTGTTGGATTCCTGCGTTCTCAAGAAGACTAGACATCAGGTCTACATGGAACATTTGGTCAACTGGATGCATAAACCTAATTCTAAAGTGACCTGGGTCCCTAAATCAAACTTTGTTAAGTTGGGAATTGATCTTTCCTTGTTGTTGAGCATAGTCACTTGACTTCTTTCTTTTGGGGGGAGTATGGTGCAGGAGCACCTAAGGGTTGAAATGCCCTTAACCAATTTTGTCTTGTGAGACCTTCCATTGGTCATGTAAATACATAAGGATTGGCTCTAGTCAATTTGTATGGTTGTTTAATTGTAGTTTTTAAAATTTCTCTTATTCGGAAAGACCTACCCTCGATCGGCAAGTCTTACCTCGATGAGTTTGCCAGAGTTTGGATTGGTTGTATCGGATATTAGAAGGAGTGGTTTCACATTACCCTAATGATTAACTTGACCTGTATTCAGATGTTGATCACAGATGATCCAATGACTGCCACTATACCGTGATGGGAAGATGATCACTAGATAATCCTCATGACTTGGCAACAAAGCACATGTAAAAGAAAGAGGTGAGTTAACGATTGGGTAGGTTGAAGGTGGATCAATGACGGTCGCTATACCACAATGGAGAGATGCATGAAATTTATTCCTCATGACTTGGTGATCGAGTGGTCAGACCCAGCAAGAGAGCTTCATTCTGGGTGGTTACTGACTCTATGCTAAGGTGGCAGGGTAGGGACCTTGGAGCCAATCAGAGGGTACCATGTGGTAGAGCGCAAAAAGAGATCAAGGAAGATCGGATGATCGAGATGTCATCGGCTATTGGAGGAGTCATCTACTAGTTCATCAGGAGATCGGAGCAACACATTTGTGGTCTTATCGATGGCCAATGGAGTAGAGACTGACTGCGGGTGTGCGCTCAAACTAGAGTCCAAAGGTAAACACTTGGACACTGAAGATGTTATAATCAGTGTTTATGAATATGAACCGACCCAACTTCTTAGTGCATGTAGGATATTGTATTTCTCATGAATGCAGACTATCGCAGATAGTTAAATTTCAAACCATTGGTGCAGTTTAAAATGGAAATGGTTGGTAAAGAGATCTATCTCATCCAATAGGAGGAGTTCCAAACAGAGGATGTATGTATAAAAAGACCCAACAGGCATCTGTAAGAGGCTAATGGTTAATCATGGATCTTTGATCACGAATCATTGATCATTGTTTGTCAATTGCCTCGGAGAACACATTTTGTTTTTCTGGAATGCAATAGAGAAGTCCATTTTCTGGTTTTTAATTAGAGTGTCATTTTTATTCATTGCATGTATGTTGTTAATGTAATTGTTTCATTTCTCTATTCTGTGAGTTGTTGATTTGAGCTTGTCAATAAAATTGGGATCTGTAAATAAAGATTTCCTTTTTCAGCTTTTATTCCCTGTTTGCAATAATCAAATGGTTGTGACTTGAAACTCCACAAGATCTTTGGAGATTTTCAAGTAGAGCCATAAATGTACAATAGGTTCTCATTTGAGAGAGACCAAGAAATGGCAATTGCCATTTCTGCATACTAAGCCTAGGTGATCTTGGTGATAGTCGAGCTAGGTATCAGTAATTTGAAGGAGATAGCTTGCAGGGGAAGGAAACTACTGAGAACTGGGAAAAGATCCAGAAGGCTACAAGCCTGAAAATGAGACATTGTGTAACCATAGGGAAAAGTTTGCTAAACCAAACAAGATGGGTGGTTTTGCAAAAAGAGAGCAAATGTGTGTGTGTCCTAAACCCCTGCAAGGATTTAGTGAACAAGCTTACTTTGTGAGCTTGAGGAAGGTGAGATAAGAAAACAAATGGTAGGGAAGCCCTTAGAAGTCTAGAAGGGTAGACTTGGAACCCAAAAAGGGATAGAAGCAAACCATCAAAGAAACCAAATTGATGGCAAACTAGGATGCCTCCCTATCACTCCCTTGAGGTGATTTACATTTCAGTCTTTCATTTACATCTACTTGCAAGTAATTTCTTTCATTACTTGATTAATTCCAAAATTGGGGTTTGACCTGAAGCCAAACCCCCAATCCCAACCCGTTTTCCTCTATTTTTTATGTGTAGGTTGTAGTTGTGTAGCTGTACTTTCGGATTCAGGCTCTATTTGCAGAGGTGGAAAAACCGTTTTCATTTCACAGATTTTTTTGAGGACTGTGTACATTCCCGCCATGGTCCGAGAAACTTTTCTTGAAATTCGTAGGGCGACTTCGTCTTAACATATTACTGCCAGATCTAGGTGTACAACTTCATCCAATACTCTAATATCAAGTTATAATCAATTCTTTGTCACTTTTTCACTACATAATTGAATCAATTCCTTTCCATTTCAATTAGGAAGAGAGGATTATCTTATGATTCCTATTTCATTTGGAATTCTATCTTCTTCTTTAGAGTTTGGATCTAGTGAATTCTCCTCTCCTCTTCCAATGTAATGCGTGAAAAGTGTTTGAAGGGAAATCCGTAGTGAAACTCTCATCTCTCCTTGGATGGAAAGGGTAGCTTTCCTCTTGATCTCTCATTCACACAATTTTCACCCACCATTACATTTTGGTGACATTACAATATGAAGGAAAGTGCAGCATTTTAGCAGAAAATTACAGAGAAATTGTCTTCAATCTTCATTCAAAACTTGAGTTATATGTACAAACTTGCCAACCAACCCCTCCTGAACACTTGAGAGGTCTATTTAAACCCCCAAAAAAATGGATCTAACTATATTTTGAATTGGTTATCCATTGGAACCACCTTTAGTGATTATGTTGGTTGACAACTTTGAAAAGTTGTTAGCAACTTTTACAATTTTGCTCATTTTTTACAATTGACTCAAATAACCTCCAAAAACCTTGCAAACATGTCAAATGGGACATAAAAGTACCAAATACATTATTTCCTCTCCCACACCACACATTAGGAGGTGTTGACCAACTTTGACCAATGTGGTCCTAATTGAGTACATGCAAGAAATTGACATCAAGGCCTTATAAAGTGACTTGAAAAGACTTCAAATGTTTGAAGATGGTCCTTAAGACCTTATTACATCCCAAATGAACAATAAAACATGAAAAGAAATGACAAAGACTTGGTAGGCCCCTTGGACCCACAGGTGCCCCTGCACCATATTCTGAGATGGTGAGTTCTAGTATTATCAGTGGTAATAATGAAGCAAGACCTAGTTCTAAATTCAAACCATTTATTTAGACATCGAGCAATCTAATTGGTGCCTTTTCTATTATTCTTAATAAATTGGTATGAAAAGAGGACATTTTCAGTTATATTCATGTTGCTTTGGAAGAATATGATCACAACAACATTAGAGATTTCAAGAGAATTCATCTGGTAGATGGCACACAAAGATGTAGGGTAGAGTATTATATCTGAGGGAATAAGGGTTTAGATTCCTGGAGTGATTTTCCTATATTTCATATTGAGGAGATAATTAAGATAGTTTTAAGCACTATTCATGGGGATTTTCTATGGTTGGATCTACCATATCAAATTTTGAAGTTGGCCCTAAGTGACTTAACTGATTTATGTTCATTCAGACCTGTACCTACATTGAAGTTCACTAAGAATGATGAAGTGAACAAATTGACTGGTATTGTGTCTAACAAGAGAGCCCTACAAATTAACACCATTACTAACTTGGTAGTCAAATATGCAATCATGGGTATTTCATATAAAGTGTACTACAAGAATCATGAAGGTTCAACTTCCTCTATGACTGTGTATGTGGCTTATTAGATGGTAAAAGAGAATGTTGACTATTATATATGTGAATTTGTCAGATGATAATATTGGATAACCTTTGATTGACATAGACTAATTTATTCCCCTTCTGATATGAGTCTCTCATTCTATGTTTATCATTTTACTTTGTTAATGCATTGTTTGAATTGAGCAGTATAGCTTGGAGAATAGATGTTCCGGCAAGAGCTTAGATTAAAAGATACCTGG
Source organism: Cryptomeria japonica (assembly GCF_030272615.1). Classification (NCBI taxonomy): domain Eukaryota; kingdom Viridiplantae; phylum Streptophyta; class Pinopsida; order Cupressales; family Cupressaceae; genus Cryptomeria; species Cryptomeria japonica. Next base: position 142,620,487 of record NC_081414.1, read on the forward strand.
ATGACTGTGATGGTTCTTGTGATAAGTTCTTTATGGATATTTAGAAAGATTTGATCATGAAGAATTAGATTCCTCAATTATTTTTTAATGGTAGAAAGATGATATCACTTTTCTAGTGGATAAGGACAACTATTTTATTAAGGTTGATACTCTTAGAACTTCATAGGTAGATGATATTCCTTATGAATAATTTGAAGATGAATGTATGGACATTATGGAAATATTTCTTAAGATGCCTAAAGATGTGAATGTAGGAAGATTTGGGACTTATGAAGAGATTATGAGTAGATGTGGTGGAGAAATATCTAGCAAGACTAAATTGGTACTGAAAGTTAACAAAGTGAGGAGATCATTTGAGGAAGCATTTGCTTCTTCTTCTAAAGTGTCAAAAGGTAAAAGGATATCAAAGGGATCTGTAAAATATGTCATTTTTGAGAGTGATAAACAAAACTTAGAGAAGGTTAGTGTGTAGAAGAGTGCTTTAGCTATGAAGTTGGTGATTGCTTCCCCTACCTCCTCTAAGAAAGGTATGTTTGATGAAAATAGAGTTCTTGAGATGCTTGAAAAGCTTGATGGTTTGAAAAGAGTTGGTGAGTTGTATCTCACTATTTCATCCTATGATTAAGACACTATTGAACAAGTGTGTGTTACATATTTTCTCTAGAAAAATATTGTTCCTTTAAATGTTGTTGATATTCTCCCAGAAGTGTTGACAAAAATATTGATTGAGTAGATGGCTATAGTTGTTGAAGAAGATAGTGAATCCAGTGAACCTTTCACTAAAGAAAATGTATCGAAGAAGATGACTGAAAGGTCTCTAAAGGATGATGGAGGAGCATCCCTGATCGATGAGAAATATTGCATCAACAAAAAAAAAATTGTTTTTCAGTTTTGTCCCTATTCATTTCTATATTGCAGCTTCTCTGATTCTTTCGACAATCTTTGGTAGTTGTTCATTTTTTATTGCAGATCATATTTTTGGCTTCAAGACTTGTTCTTATTCCTTGTTCCTTATTTTTAGTTCATTTGGACTCTTTTCCGATAAGTTATCACTTCTGAAATGTTGGTTTCTTGGTTCCTGAAGCAATATGAGCTTAACGGCTAGTTGGATATTTCTTCTCTCGCAGAGCACTTTCTTGACTTTCAGATCTAACTAGCACCACACATGATGTTCCTAGGCCCTTGGCCAACCTTCCTTGGTGGTTTGTACTCCATTCTTGCCCTTGGTAGAGGAGATCTTCACACTTTGGGTCTAACCTAGTATACACATTTAATTTTAATGTCTTGGAGAATGTAATATTTTGTGGGCAACTCGGATGTGTTCTGAATGCTATATACATTGTTCTATTTGATTCTCAGGAGGATAGCAGTAAGCTATGATGATATGAATTCTTTTTTAGTATTTAGAGTACCTCTTGGAGGTTTGGATGGATTGTAAAATGGAATGTATGTTGGCAATTTGAAGGAATTGATTATGTGTTGCATTGATGTTTGTCATTGATGTCAACACTACCTGTTTTGTTGTCTACCAACTTTTGGTAGAGTGGTTGGATTATCATGTTGATCTGGATATTTGTCTTTGGTTTTGGTCTAGCTATTGGAATTGGTTTGGATTGGTTATTCATGTGTTCCTGGTGTGTATCACATTTAGTTGGCTTGAGATTTGATCATTTAGATGCTATCATACGTTCTAGTAAGAGTTTTGGTTACCGGTAAGGGTTCTACCGATAGTGCTTTGTTGAAGATCTTTTGGTGAATCTGATAAGTGGTGTTGGTGCAAATTCTAGAAGGTTATTACGATGCTCATAGTTATCATGTTCATGTTCCAATTGATCGCAGTGTTTCATTTGTCTTATGGCGACCAATTTGGGTCTGGTGTTATTATGCTAGGTTATGGACCGGTTTATGTAATGTGTTGGTTGATGCTTTTGATGCATCACCAATTAGATTTATTGTTTGGTTTATGTTGTTCCCATCTTAGGATGACTTGGTTTATCATTGATTTGTGGGATTATGTAATGGATCTATTATATTATCTATTTGGTGGCCGACCTAATTATTTATGTCTCAGGTTGGTATAAATATGATGTAAGATCTCTTTGTAGTTCATGGGATTAAGGTTATAGGATTATCCACATGTGAATAGAGTTTTAATCATATGCAGAGGTTCTGGTCAATCATAGGTGATCAAATTGGGTTTGTGAAAGAGGTTTAAGACCTTTGGTATTGAGCTTAACCAAAATTGTACTCAAGCATAGGAGATGTTATTCTTGTAGTTCATTCATCTTTCTGGATTGTAGTCTGGATTTATTTTATAGTCAGCGAGGCTCCTTTTGTGATGAGCAGTGCACTCTAGGCTATTGGCCTTCTTGCATGTGCAGGCCCCTCTTATTGTAATAACATACTTGTTGTAGAATTATTATCTGACTATGGGTAGGCTTCCCACCATGGTTTTTCTCTTTACCGGGTTTTCCACGTACAAATAATGGTGTTATGTGTTATGGATGGTTGGTAATTGTTATGTGATTTATGTTTATGCTTAATTGTTATATCTGCTATTCCAGTATTTGGTTTATGCATTCCGGTAAAAGGTTTCATATGCTTCAAGTTTAATAATTCGTTGACAACTGATTCACCCCTCCCTCTCAGTTGTCCACCAGTTATCCTAACAATATATTCTCTAACTAGGCCTATAAGCCTGCATGTTTCTAGCTAGTTTATGATGAATCTACGATGTTGTGGATTTCTAATCTTGCATTTTCTCTATTTTATGTTGGTGCTTCTATGGCATTACTCTTATTGCATGATCTGAATTGTTCTCCTTGAGGACCCTTCGGACCATGGTTGCATAAAAGTCTTGTCATGATCTTAATTTAAATTTGATTAATTTCAGGAAGATGGTGGACAATGCATCTCAGTTGTACATATATTGTCTAAAGTGGCCCATGTCTACAAAGCATTTCAAAGATGATATAAACTCCATTGAGTCCCAGAATACAGAGTTGGCCTTATTTTTTTAATATTTACAAAGATGCTAATGGTGTTATGATGTACAAGGATTGAGATATTCATTCTTGGTTTTCCATGAGACAAAAGCAGAGAAAAGATTATGCGAAGCTATGAAATTGTAGTCAAGTCCAATTTTCTCAAGTTGCTAGTTGATGTGGAAAAAGTTGAACAAAGTGTGCTTAATTCTGATATATTTGATGTTGCATTGAATTTATGAGTTAATTGTGAATTTTAGAGTAGGATCTTATATTCTACCATGTGTTCTTAGAACTCATCCTTTATTGGTTTGAAGAATCAATACAAGGACTTCTGGCCTGGAAATGTTTGGCTGACATTTATTTTCATTTGCTTTCTAAATAATTCTATTGAAGGAGGTTGTAATTTTTGTTCTATATGTTTCTATGTGATTTAAGGTGTTCACCCTTTGTCATTCTTCTCAAAGGGGGAGAAATATTGTTAGGGGGAGATGAAATGTCTTTTTGGTTTTTCCATCAATGAAAAAGGGGATATTTTTGTACATATCGATGTCATTGTTGTCATTGATGTCAAACCTTTGTCAATTTTGTGTTGGCCAATTGTTATTGGTGATCTCAATATGGATAGGCTAAGTTGATATCCAATTTATCTAGTTGATGATCCAAATGTTTATTATCTTGATACTATAATATAGAATTAACTACAAGTTCACATTATATTGATGAGATGATATGAAGTGATGTTTCAGAATGTTTCTGAAGGTTTGGCATTCTTCACCTCATTAGGAAGTATTTCTATTCTTTTCTCTGGACAAGATTTCTATAGACTGAAATAAGTATTTGTTAGAAATTCTTGATTGGTTCTCATTGATGTCAAACCTGGTGATCCAGATTGGTCTAGATTTTGTAAGACAGTATATAGTGTATAAAGAAGTGGAAGTTAGGTATCTATGTTGCAGATATTGTTTCTGATAGGTTGTTTTTCCAGAAATGTGTATTTTCAATACATGGATATTTTCTCTTGATGTTTGATTTTTGGTGTTGTTTGTGGAAATTAGTTTCATGCTTTGAATGTACATACATTGTATTGATAATGTAGTTTGGTGGTATTTAGTTGACCTATTCTAGGATTGCAATGTTGGAATCAATGAACACTAAGAGGGGGGTTGAATTAGTGTTCTACAAATTTTAAACTTGATATTCTGATTCTTTAACCACTAGATGCATAAGAAAGAAAGTAAAGTGCAACAACACAAAAAAAAAAATGTCCAACCATAATACCAATATTTTTACATGGAAACCCAAAATGGAAAAACCATAGTGGGATTTGAACCCACTATATTAGTTCACTATGGCTAGTAGAAAAACAATATTACATAAGGGGAATGTACTTACATTCAGGCACACTACCTAGAGATAAATACTCAAGCACAAAAGGTATACACCCCAGAGGAGGGATCACTACCTTACAAGTGATTATGAACTGATTACAACAAGTAGGGAACAAGAAAAGAGCATCTGGTTATGCCAAAAATCAGCTCTAATTAAGTGCAAAATGATCTATTGTTACTGATCTTCTTATCTACTCTACAATAGCTTACCTGATCAACCAAGATCAAGATGCCCATGTGAAATTACATTCAATCACTCCAAAATAGTCTACCACATCACATATCACACCAAATGCATCATCCAAAGCAATCTTATATATCTGCATCATTGAAGAGAAATCAATTACTAAGTCGACTTCCAAAAACTACATAACACACAACTTGAAACATGTTCCACCAAATTCGGCTTAATCCGATCACAAATCCAAATGCGAACCAAATCAAGATGATAAAATGCTTCCCATTAGTCATTCCAATCACCACAAATGCAGAACTGATCAATGAAATCATCCCAACAAATCTGCAACACACGTTACTCCAAAAATAGCTATGCCCTAACTAAAATATTGGATATCAGAGCTCTAAACTTGTTCATAATTTAGCACTAGACATCAAGATCACAAAATAATTTGTCTCGAGCCTCAAACCAACTTCCTTGATCATAGAAACCAAAAATACATCGCCAAAACTAAGATGTACACCATGATCTCATGTTCTACCGGTAACTGAGTTCCACCATCTAGACTTATGCCTTATGAATATAATGACTTTTGGTAAACCAATTCTATGTATACCAAATAGGATCTGCAAACTTAGTTGCCATCAATGACAACCCCTAAGCATCTATCATGGACCAATATTAATCAAAGACACCAAAATAGTGTCATTTTCCAACAATCTCCCCCTTTGGCATTACATGCAAGACTACAAAATTTTTAGTTTATAAGGAGTATACAAGCTCCCCCTAAGAATTTACACCATTTTTTACTCTGCTTTCTACCCCTTTGAAAGCAATAACAAAGATTGATGTACAAGGTTATATATAGTTGCTCACAAAAACTTTAAAATGTCTACAAAAAATGTTCTAAGGGACAACAAATGATTATTCCGTGACTTCTTTAAACTCTCCAAAATACTTATCATCTCGCTTAAAAGGTAAACATGCATATCTTCTCCCTTTCCATCTACCAAAATAGGCTTATTCAGTGCATCTTCAACATCCTGCATGCTACTCATAAATGAGTCTATCCAGGGAGTGATAGGACTCCTTAACTCTGCTACTGTATTGAAAACTCTATCCTTTTCTTGGCTTAAGCTCTTGATTTTGTTCAATACACTCAAAACTTGAGGTTCAAATTTACTAGCCAGAGTAGATTGTGGTGAGTGAGACCATGATATGCTTGCTAGTTGACCTTCACACTCCCTTATCTTCTTTTCAATTTCTATAGTGAACTTGGGAAAAATTAGACATGACTTGTATATATTACCTCCTTCATCAATCTCATCATAAATATTTTTTAGTGTAGTAACTAAACTAGCTCTATCATCTTCAATCATTGTTAAACATTTCTTTACCTTCATTGCATTGAATTAATTTAAGACTTAAATATTCATGACATTATCCAAAGAATCAAAGTGAGTACCAACAACAACTAACAAACCTTTGATTTTGTCAGAGGGATTAGATGAGTCTGGTTTAAAAGATGGCATGACTTTATCTAACATATCCCCTGTCAATGACATTAGCTCCTTGTCTATAGAATGAGACTTAAGAAATTCCTCACTAGCTTTGGCTTGAGCTAGGGTTGCCAATTTGATCAGTGCTTGAATAGGAGATAGAGAACTCAAGTCAATCGGGCCTTGACCAAAATCATCTGGATCAGCAACAACTTGTTTTCCTTTAACAACACCAGTGTCATTTGCCACTGTTGCCAGATCCTGATATGCCTTCTCCTCCCCTTTCTTCTTATCTGCAACTTTTACACTCTCAACCTTTCCATCATCTACATCCTTGTCCACATCTATTGACTCCTCAACTTCTTATTTGGACACAAATTATATAATCGAAGGATCCTGAATAGCATCACTGGAGGTATCATTTAAACCATCATGATTATCAGCTAGAGTTTTATCATTATATTGTCCTTTTGATGTAACTTTCTCAGGTGATTGATCATTTTTCTTACTGGGGACAACTATATTTACTTCCAGAATAGATGTGTCTTGATTGGGTTCTTCCAGATTCACATGAACTCTTTGATCTATCAAAAATCATCTCAAAATTGTTTCTATTTCCTTGATCAATTCATCTATCTTCCCTACCATAAGCTTGTTTACCCTTTTCTTCCTTCAAAATCTATCCTTGGCAAGTTTCGGTAACTGGGTGACTTCATCTCTAAAAATAATAGAGGATATATTTACTAGCAAATATTCTTTTATTTTCTCATCCTCTTGACTGGCAATAAGCCTTCTTGCATTTAAAATGTCATATAGACTTTTAGGGATCATAGATTTGATTTCTAGTAATGTCTTTCTATATACATCCATATACTCTACAATGGCTTCTTCAATTGCCCTCTAATCCTTATCATCATAATTCTCATAATATATAGATACATTATTCAAATTCCAATCCTTAAGAATTTCATCTATTAACTCTTTCAAAGTCAATGGGGGGACTATTTCAAATGTGCCTTCTATCTTACCCGTGTTGGTATTATGGATGTGTTGCATTAGTTTTGTCATTGATGTCAACACTTATCCTTCTGGAGATCTACATTGTTGATTTGGCACTATGGTTATATTGGTTTACTGTTGAACTGACACATTATGTTCACCGACAAGTTCAGTGACTTATGTACAGTCACCGGTATATTGTTCACCGACAGGTTATATGGTTCACTGACACTGATGATGACTTGTTATCATCCGAAGATCACTTGATTATGTCAAATACATGGTTTGGATACTTGGTTTTGGTGTTTTGGTTATTGGTCTAATCGGGTTGACATATTTGTTGTTACCAGAAGATTGGTCTAGGTTATGAACTGGTATGCATTATCTATTCCAAATCAGCACAACACATTATGGAGATGATTTATTGATTGAATATTGTTGTAAATGTATTGAGCCGACATGATGCACCACATCAAAACTTATTTGTAATTGATTTTATTGTAATATTCTTAGTGAGCCAACCTACACATTTGGTCTTAGGTTTTGTATATATGTAAGATCTCACTTGAGAGATGAGATATGGTTATGGTATGCAAGGTTATGATATGGTATTGTAACATGGTATGTGTGAATATTGAAGATCATATGAGTAGACCATAGAGAAGGTTCAAGGAAGATTTGAAGGTGTTTATCAAAGCTTAACCAACACTGAATCTCGCATTGGAGATGCTATTGTGAGCAATACATTATTCTAGGATTTAACCATCCTACTGTAGTCATTGCGACTCCCATTTGAGCAGTGTTATCTAGGCGGTTGGCCTTTCTACGTGTGCAGACCCCATTTGTATACACATACTATCTACAGTAGTATCATCTGATTGTGGGTAAGTTTTCCCACCGCTATTTTTCCCCTTATAGGGTTTCCACATAAAAAATATTTTTGTTATGTGTTGTGGATTTTGTTTCTCTTTCTGTTTCATGCATTAAGTTTCACCAGTATTGATATTAACTACTAATCTGTTAACCAACATTAAGTTTGGCTTAGTGGTATTAAGTATCAAGTTTGATTAAGTTATAATTGGGTTGAAATTCATTGACAACTGATTCAACCCCCCCCCCCTTCTCAGTTTCCTTCTGGTTCCTAACAATTGGTATCAGAGCTAAGTCCTCTTTTTGTAGAAGCCTAACAACTTGAGGAGATCCTATGGCAACAAACATTTTTTAGGAAGGACAATCCTAAACTTGATGGAACTAACTATGGTATATGGAAGATCAATCTGAATTGCATTGGAAGAGATATATGGGAAGTTACAAAGAATGGTTATGTTGGTCCTACTCCGAATCAACCTAATCCACCAACATTGGGTAAAGATCAAGAAAATGATTACAAAGCAAGAGAAGCACATTTGAGCGCATAATCAAATCAACAAATCATGGGATTATTAGACCAATCTACTGCTAAAGATATTTGGGATAAATTGGAGACATTGAATGAAGGAGATACCACTGTCAAAATTGCAAAACTGGAGTGTTACCGGGCCAGGTATAAAAATTTGAAAATGGAAGAAGATGAAATAATTTCTTCTTTTATGGAAAGAGTTAACGAAATTGTATTAGGAATACAACGTTGTGGAGGATCCTTAAGTGAGGATGAAATTGTTTCTAAATTTTTAAGAGCCTCTCCACCGACATACAAAATGAAAGTAACTGCTATTAATAAGTTGAGAACAATGCATAATACATCAGTATCTAGAGATACCTTGGTTGGAAAACTTTCAGCGATTGAGCTTGAGGAATTTGGTCCTGTTGCTACAATTAAGACAGATTTAGTCTTTAGAGCATCATTTGTTGGTATTATGGATGTGTTGCATTGGTTTTTTCATTGATGTCAACACTTTTCAGCACTAGAGATCTTTGGTTATGTTCATCGTCATGTTCAGTGACTTATGCATAGTCACTGGTATTTGGTTCACAAGAAGGTTATATTGTTCACCGACACTAATGATGATCTGTTATCATCTAGAGATTACTTGGTTATGTCGAAGACATGGTTTGGAAACTTGGTTTTGGTGATTTGGCTATTGGCCTAATCGAGTTTTCATATTTGTTGTTACCGACAAATTGGTATAGGTTATGGATCGGTAAGCCTTATCTATTCCAAATCATCACGACACGTTATGGAGATGATTTATTGATTGGTAATTATTGTAAATGCATTGAGCTGACATAATGCATTGCATATTAATTCATTTGTAATTTATTTAATTGTAATATTCTTAGTGAGCTGACCTACACATTTGGTCTTAGGTTTTGGTATATATGTAAGATCTCATTTATGAGATTATGTAGAAGGTGTGAAAAAGGATTGTAACAAGGTATATGTGAATATAAGAAGAGCTATACACATAGACATCATTTGAAGATTCAAGGAAGGTATGAAGAAGGCAATCAGAGCTTAACCAGTACTAAATTTAGCATATGAAGATTTTATTTTGAGCAGTACATTATCATTGGATTTAACCATCCAATTGTAGTCAGTGTGACTCCCATCTTGTGATTGAGCAGTAAGCTCTAGGAAGTTGGCCTTTCCACATGTGCAGACCCCATTTGTACACACATACTATCTACAGTAGTATCATCTAATTGTGGATAAGGTTTTCCATCGTGGTTTTTCCCTTTACAGGGTTTCTACGTCCAAATATCAGTTTTATGTGTTGTGGATGTTATTTGTCTTTCTATTTCATGCATTAAACTTTACCTGTACTGTTATTAACTGTTAAACTGTCAACCGACATTACGTTTGGTTTACCAATATTATGCATCAAGTTTGATTAAGTTATATTTGGGTCGAAACTAATAGACAACTGATTCACCCCACCCCTCCCAGTTGCCTTTGGCTCCTAACATCATCATCTACATCATCATCATCATCATCTAAAAAATCTGATTGGAAAGCATTGTATGCAAAAGAACTTGAAGATATCAGAAGGGAAAATGAAGAACTGAAAGAACTTGAAGCACTATTTGCAAGGAAAATTCCTAAAGGTCTAGTTGGAAGTAAATATGAAGGTTAATCATCGTTTAAATGTTTTAATTGAAATAAAGCTGGCCATATAGCATCTAGATGTCCTGATAGACATGCAATATTGAGAGAGGAAGCTAAAAGAACATATAAGCCTAACCCTGAATATCATAGATACAAATTTAAGAAGAACAAAGATAAATCTTGTTACTATGCTAATGAAGGAGTTATTGATAATTCTAATGAAGAACCAACATACAATGGATGGGCTTTTGTTGCAATAAAAGGAAATAAACTAGCACCTATTGACCCACCGGTAGAGTAGGCCCTGGTAGTTAAAATTAAAGAAAATGATGAGTGGATCATTGATATTGGATGTTCACATCATATGACTGGTGATAAAAGATAATTTATATCTTTTCAGGAATATAGTGGAGGTCTAGTAAGATTTGGCGATGATAAAGCTTGTTTAATCAAAGGAAAAGGCACTATATCTTTGGATGGTAAGCACAATATTGACAATGTTTATTATGTTGAAGGTTTGAAGCACAACCTTTTGAGTGTTGGTGAATTAGTTGAAAATGGATTTCAGTTACAATTCAAGAAGGGTAAATGCAAAATCATTAACAGAACTGGATTGGAGATTGCAACCGGTAATCGGACTGAAGGTAATATATTTCATTTGAACAACAATTATAAGACATGTTTTATTGCACATATTGATGAAAGTTGGTAATGGCATAAGAGACTTTGTCATGTGAATTTTGATTGCATTGTAAAGATCAATTCAACTAAGGGAGCAAGGGATTTACCTAAGATTGTGAAACCTCATAATCCGGTATGTAAGGAATGTCAAATGGGAAAGCAAGTTAGAACAACCTTTAAGAGTATTTCTGAGAAATCCAATAATGTTCTTGATTTAATTCATACTGACTTGTGTGGTCCAACAAGAACAATAAGTCTATAGGGAGATAGATATTTTATGCTAATTATTGATCATAAACTATAAATGAAAAACCTCTAAAGGGACTCAATGGAGGGTTACTTTTCTTAGGAAGAAATCATAAACTATAAATGAAAACCTCTACTGCAAATCCATCTTCATCATTAAATATTCTTGCATTAATGTCTTACATAAATGCATTACTCAGCTCATTCACAGAAATATCATATCCAAAATATGAACCCCATTTTATTAAAGTTTGCTTGCAGAGTTTAAATTTGTCCTTGAAGAATACCTACAAACAAGTATTACACTCACAAACATAGATGCTAATGAAAAACTTGATCCTCCTTGAGAATTTGATTTGAATTAAATGAAAACACATCTCAGAGTAAATTCTGTGTGAATTTATGCATGCCTTACATACATATAAACTTGCAAATAGAAACACCTACAACAAGGATCATACTCCATTATTTGAAAGAAGACATTGCATTGTATAGATTTAGAAGAAAAATCAGAACCGGAAACACAAAATTCTGGAGCCTTCTCACAAAAAGTATGGAACCCTTACAAATGAAAAGAAGTGAGAATGTGAAGAAGAGGGAAAAGACCAGATTTGCGTCATAAATTGCCAAGTGTCCTCCTTCCCTAACTGAAAATATTCTTTTTTCATTCCCATGGAAAGTTCTCTTAAAATATTTGACAAGTGTTGAAACTAATAGAAAAATTGAAATCCTCACTCCAAGAGATTTCCAACGACATATAATATGCCTATATTTGGGTAAAAAATACTCCTCCAGTGAACTAATCTCGAATGCAAACCAATCATTTAAATCTTTGCATTTTTCACTATAGTCTGACTATATATTTAATTTTTATATTTTACCCATTTTGATTCGCCACATGTCAGCCTATAGTTCACTTGTGGGTACACCTGGGCACCACCTAACCTACCACCTGACCTTGAGCTAGACCCGCCACTAGACCTGGGCCCACCTTGTCGTTGAGTTGTGATGGGTAACTAGCGAGAAATTTCCCATTGCAGATCAGCGACCACTGTTGGATCTTCGACAACTCGCATGGTTGATAAGTCATCTTTTACTTTAAAATATAAGGGCCTCAGGATGCATACTCGCCTGGGATTTCGTGTGCACGTGAGGGTCCACCTGGTCACCACATCTTGTCTCTTGTCAAAAGTCCTTGTCTTTTGACACTTAACATCAAAGTGTTTTTGGATTTAAACAATACAAAACAACTCCCCACCAGAAATGTGGGATATTTGAGTTTCATAGCCTGTTCAATAAATACATTGGTGCATACCCTAGCATGAAGAGGATGGTCTTTAGGCTTGTGAAAAATAATTCTCTAGAGGTTTCTATGGTCTTTTCACAAGTTCCAGGTTGGTGTAGACCCTAGCGTGGAACTTGGCTTTACTCTGCCAATTCATTTGCCTGAAGTTTTCTATGTCTTCTCCACGCATGGGAGTGTTGGCTTTAAGCCTAGCATTGCATTTGCTGAAAGTTTCAAATGCCTCATCAACCGCCATGCAGGGGAATGCTAAGCTTCACGCCCAGCAATCACATTTTCTTAATAGTTCCTAAAACCTTCACTTTTCACTTGCACACGAGGGAAGGATGTTGTCTTTATGCCCAACAATTTCATTTGGTTAATACTTCATATTCCTTTTAACATCACGCGTGGCAAGGATAAAAAGGATTTGGTAATACACTTGCCAATATGCATTTGCTTGATAGTTTCTAACACCATTTCCTCACTTAGCCACATGTTGGAGAATGCTAGGCAAGGGTTGTGGGATTTGGTTTTACACCTGCTAGCTACTGCTTGAAATTTTCTAAGTCTTTTCAACAGGTCCACGTGCCTCTTCCAAGACAAACCATGTTATTTATACCCATTGTATTTGCCAGAAAGTTTTTAATATCATTTCACGGTCCATTTTGGCACAACTAACTTTGAAATGTGCTTCCCTAGTCCATACTCTTGAAATTTCATAGGAAAGGGTAGTCAATACCCAAGTTTCATGTGGTCTTTTACACTAGTTCTCTTTGAGCAAAGGATGTACATCACCATCAATGTCAAACCAGCTGAAGAATACATTGGCTTTTGAAGCAATATATAAAGCAAGTTCATGCTGATAAAAGGCTAGGCACTGAAGTAAAAATTTCTCTTGAGAATCATCATTGAGATTAAGAACAACATCATAGTCTTTCATCACATTTTTATAATCTCCAAAAGCATGCCAACAAGATGCTCACAAGTATAAGCATTAAGATCTATCCTAATTTATTTTCAAATTCATGCACCATATCACTTAGTCCATATCCTTTTTTAAAAACCTTGATGACACACAAATGCCTCCTTGTAAAGAAATCCACTATATTTAAATCATATCAACATATAATTTAAAATAAACAATCCACCTTCCTTCAAAAACCGTGACACTGCAAATCAGGTCGGGCCCGAAAGTGGGCCTCGCTAAAAATTTTTATTTTCATTTAACTGACCCTTGAAATGCCTCAGGCACCTTGAACATACCTCTGGAGTTGATATGCACAATTTTATGATCACTGAAACTCAATCTGCAACTATCAGACAAATGTGTCACATTTTCACATTTAAACCCAAAGAGGCATTTTATAAACTAGTCAAAACAACTTCTTGGACTTCACAAACTAATAGGCGTGTACTCTGATATGTTAAAATTCATCCTGCAAAACCATTCCTCATGATGAATCCCGGGTGATGAGATATTAATGGACAAAGTTGATTAAATGGCTCTGTCAACATTTGAGCTTGATAAAATCCAAGTGCAGGGACCACAAAATACCCTTACTAAAAGTATCAAATGATTTCTGTAGATCCCCAAATCTGGGGCATAGGTACTTTGAAGTACAAAGAAACCCATGGAATTTTTAGTTTGATGGGGAAGATGATAGGGTACAAATGGTGAACACATGAAAATAGCCACTTTAACATATGTAACAATGAAAGTGCAGAAAACTGCATAAAGTGGCTCAAGAAATCATCTTGGAAAACTGGTCAAACAAATTGGTAGGAGCTTCAAACTGGAAAAATAGCTTTTCCTTCATATTAACAATAGCCTAGAATAAAAAATCTGACATGACATTCATATGCAAAGTGGTGCTCTGACTAGGTGTTAAAACAGGGACTTATACAAACAACACAAATTGCAAATGAAATGGCCTTACCAAACTGAGAAAATGGATTCATAGGGACTTGAAATTTGGCATGTGGACTCCCCTATATGCCTGAAATTCAAAGGTACACTTAAATTGACATGATGATCAACTGGTCATGAAATGCAAAGCCTCAAAGTAGGCCACTTGGTAAAATCTAAAAATATGCATAGAACAACTTTCAGTCCACCCCTATAAATGGGTACTTGACAAACTGATCTAAACTAAAATCTAAAATTTGTAACACATTGCATAGGCCAAATGAAAGGTATACATCAAGTTTCCAAATCTTTACCTCTTGATAATCAATTGGCTCCATTTTACCCTTCTTCAAACTAGGCCACCTAAATGAGATTCTTAAGTGGTATTTTGAAAGTGCAGAAGCAAAATTTTGAAATGGGCCTCTCAAAATACTCAAATTTTATGAGTCCCAACATGGTTTATGTAGAAGATGTCAGGGCCTATATTCACTACACATTGGAGGATTTAGGCACTAAGGAATTCAAGGGAATCTATGATATTAGGCAGCTCTAGAACAATCAAACCGGAATATCAAATAATTGAGGATCTAGGGTTAAGAAAAATCGTATAAATACCAGAATTTAAGGATGAAGTGATCAGATATGTTCCGAGTAGGGTCCATAATGAATTTATTTGGCTGGACCGGCCCCACATGATCACCAAAGAAGCTATTTAGGCGGTCACCGGTTTACCCAAAGTTGGACATAAACCAGGAAAGAAGATCTCCAACACCACGGTTGAGAAGCTCATTGATGCAACCCATGATGGAAGATCGATGGGGGTCAACACCATCAAAGACATAGATGTGAAATTTTCTAGAATGATCATTGTCTACAAGGAACCTCAATCAAGTCGATTGAACTTTGTTGCTAGTTCTTGCATCCATGCTGCCTATCAGATGATAAAGTATAATGAAAAGTATGACTTGTGTGAATGGTTAAGAAGTGAGTTAATGATAAATCTTGAAAATATAAAAGGGGTTAAGAAATGAACTTTCAGGTTTGGCAATCTTATTGTCTGTTTGATGTTCTACTTCATGAATGAGCTATCAGGTTTAGGAAAGAAGCATTGATCATGACATACCAGTAGGTATGTAGATCAAAGAAGCAATCATCAGTCTTGGCAGTACTTGGGATGAGAAGATTTGGGGCTACTTCAAAACTTTTCAGGAGAACATGAGACTGAGGGAGAGAATTTCCAAACACGTTGTGGAGAAATAATCCACTGATATTTGCTTTATGGTAAAAATAGATGAGACACTGATGGAAGCAGTGGAACCTAGAACTATATGGGTCACTGAAATGGGTTATGAGGTTGATGACAAAATTTTGGAGTTATATGCTAAAATGTTGATTGATGCTCCTTTGGATGATAAGGCTGAACACTTTGGCACTACAGAGGAAAAGGCTTTTGAAGTTAAAACTATTTTCAACAAGAAAATAAGAGAAAAGAAGATAGACAAAATGTCTGCATTTGTTCAGGATGTAATTCGCATGATAGATACATAACTAGGTTCTGGATCTAAACTGGTAGATCAACCGACAATGGTTAGTGCTCCTGAGGTGAAAAGGCCTGAGACTATTATTTCTTCTATCACTTCTAACTCTAATCCAGAGGATAATCAGCCTCTTGCATTCAGAAGGGTACAAAGGAAGAAAGCTGACAAGCCTCCGATAGAGGAGAATAAGGTGGAACCAAGGAGGAAGCTAGTTAGAAAGGTAACAACTACACCCACACCCCCAACAAGGAAACCTACTCAGAAGAGGCACCCTGCTTCATCCACTCCTACAACCCCTAGTAAGAAGAAAAAGAGTGATGAAGCAACTGAATCTGGTAAAATAACTTGTGCTGAGTTAATTGATAAGATAACTAAAGATGGAATGTTGAAAAATGTGTCAAATTTCTATGAAGATTTAGAAGATAATGAGAAAAATGAAATAGAAGAAGCAATTTTGTTATATTTAGACATAGATAAGAAGGCTTTGGTAGAGATTTTGAAGGAAATTCCCATATCATTGTATAATAAGCTAGATGCAATCAGGAGGGACAGAGAAATCAAATAAGTTGAGCTTTTGAATATATGTGGCTCTATAAATAATGTGGAAATGAAAAGATGTATAGATGTTGCTAATAGAGCAATCTTTAGCAGCAAAACCTGACAAATAGGCCTAATCATGGGTAGAGTCAATGAGATAGTAAATGAGACCAGAGTGTTGGTATTTTGATGATTTTTTGATTGTCATTGATGGACACACACTTACTTGATGTATGAGTTATGCTCAACCGCTAGCTGTTCCAACCGGTATTGTATGTCATTGAATGTGTAGTCTTTAGACTATCGATATTTTGTAGAAGATGGTCTAGCAGTCATAGATTGACTGAAGACCCCAAGTGGTATGAAGACCCCAAGTGGTATGAAGACCTCAAGTGGTACAAGGATCTCAAGCGAAATGAAGGACCCGGGCAGTAGTCAATTTTTGATCGAAACACTACGATCTTCCAGTGTTAATTTTTGACAACCGGTAATTGGTATATTGTATTAACTGATATATATCTATGATGAGTTACCAACTGGTATTATTGTAATGTGTGATGAGTTATCATCCACCGACATTGTGTTGGTGTTTTTGTGTCATGTTACCAAATGTGTCTAGATGCACTGTACCTAGGAACTTGTAGTCTAATCTTATTGGACCGACATGGAATCAGATTCCTTTATAGGGACATCATGTCTAGGTTTTGCATGTGATACAGAAAAGGGAAGGTTATTATGTGCGATCATTGAAGAGAAGGTTAGGTCTATGTGAAGAGATAGAGTGTGTAGATATAGAAGACTGAAGTAATGCTGAAATGCATTAACAAGGAGCTGTCAAGGATCTAATAAAGCATATTGTGCTATTATCTAGATCGTTCACCGGGTAGGCTTAAAAAATACTTTGTTAATCCTCTAACAAGGTGGTTCACAACTAGGTATCTTAAATCCTCTAATGGGTAGTCTTTAATAGGACTTATCTCCTAACAGAGATCTAGATTCCTAACAGGATTTGTTTTGGTGAAGAACATTGTATGACCTTAACTGGTTTGGTTACTATTCTGCAGATAGTTACTTGTGAGTTTCTTCTCACCGTGGTTTTTCCCATTTAGGTTTCCACGTCAAATATCTTGTGTTATGGTGATTTTTCTTTTCTAGGTGAATGCTTTGTTTTCTATTTGGTTTGCATTTATCTTAACTGGTTTATTATTGAATCTTCTGCATCGGTTATCTGCTAAACTGTTTAAGAGTTTGCTTACAGTATTTTTTGGCATACTAATTCACCCCCCCTCTTAGTATTCATCACAAAGATGGTTGGACCAAATTCTTCCAAAAGAATCTTGATTTTCTCACTTCTCAAGAAGAATTTGCTAAGGCAACAACTCCCACCATTCTAGACAAATCTAAAGGGAAAGGAATTTTGGAAAGTTCAGTTCAAATTTTGAGTGAACCGACAGATAAACCTAAAACTGATGAGAGTCTATGGACTAAAATGGCAGAGATTAAATTTGTATAGTTTGGGCAAGGCAATATAGGTAATGTACATTTTATAGATAATATTGTAAATAGTACTCCACCGACAGTAACTGATATTGCACCTAGTGGTGAAGTCATCGGTGCATTAGAGGACGAGAAAAGAGATTCATCGGGAGAGGGTAAGGAAGAAAAGGAAAAGGAGACTGAACTGACAATCGATTCTGCACCAAAACTTTTGGCAATTGATACTTCTCAAGTTGAGAAGAAATCTATTACAGAAATAAGTCCCATAGAGCTAATGATGATGGCTACTCAAAAGATAATGAAGGAAGGATCTGCAGACAAAGGAATAATAGATTAATCAATAAAAGTTTTGCATAGATTGATTCCTGAATGTATGATTAAAAATGAAGCAAGCCCTTCCAACAAGCTTAAGGCACTAACAAGCATATATCTAAAAACTTTTAGTCATTGCAGCAAATTTCTGACAAGAAGGCACTTTAAAGCCCCTTTTGACTAGATTATTGAGACAGAGAAGAGGAAGGTTGAAGAGAAACTTGTACTCATTAAAGATTCTTTGAAATAGTGTACTAACATCTACAGGGTCTGTTGTAATATAGAGATTCTTACAGCAAATGTAGATCAGGGGTTAAAGGAATTACACAAAAAGATTGCTAATATTGCTAATTCTTTTGATGGACTAACTTCACTCACGACTTCCATTCATGGACAAATTTTGACCTTGGAGAACCAAGTTTTTACTTTTGACAAAGAAAGAGACAAGATTATTTGGAGAGCAAGGAGTCTCAGAGGTTTGGTGAGTCCAAGATTGGATTCACTTGGTGTACATAAGAGGGAATGTATGGATATGCTTGTAAATCCCACACCAGCAGAAGTCGCTGAGAAAAAAAAACTTGCACATTTACTGAGTGGACTTGTATCCATATCTGGAACACTCAAAACTGCCTAGGATACTTATGTACAGTTGCTAGAGAAATATTACCCAAAAATTTTGAGATTGGTCAAGCTCCGGTAAAGTAATTTGTAATTATTTCTTTCACCGGTCTTTGGCATTGATGCCAAGGGGGAGTATATTATCTGAAAAATATGTATGTAATCCTAAGGAGAGGATATCAGGCAGAGTATATTGCTAACAAGGTCAATCAGCTCAAGGGAAGCATGTTTCATGTTTCAATTGAACCGACAAGGAATCCATTTTTCACATAAGTGTTGCCATCAATGCCAAAGGGAGAGATTGTTGGAAACTGACACTCATTGGAATCATATGTTGTCATTTATGGTAACAAGATTCTATTGAAGACATATACCAGCATTTGGAGGCATACACCGACCGATACTAACATTGAGTATTCAGGGTCATCAGCCACACCGACACCGGCAACCAACACTTCAGTGAAGCCAACATCAGTCTGGATCCGATATGTTTTATTTATAGAATGGTTTTTTAATTATTGAAAGGGTTGATATTGAATATCTTTTGTATTGTAAGATGACATAAGGCATATTGTTTGTAAAGGGTATATAAGTTAGTCTGTTAGGTCATTCTGAGATAGGAGAATATATATGAAAAGGTAGAAGAACTGTGTAATGCAAAGGACATGTATGCAGGTCATTTTTATGCAAATTTAATATCATACCATGATCAGTAGATGGTTTGTAAAGAATTCTTGGAGGAAAGGAGATACCGGTAGAAGGATTCAGGGTTTATGAACCGGTACAAAATAGAGCTTTAACCAGAACTCTTTTTGGCATTGTAGATGCATTTTGTGAGATCATTAGTATTGTTTTATCTTAGTAGAAGCTTGTAGTTAGTGAGACTCTTTTGTGTTGAGAAGTGTTCTCTAGCCAGTGTGCCTTCCTACATGTGCATGCCCCCATCCTATGTAATATATTTCATAGGGCCAGTGAATTGATATTGTTAGTCACAAATCCCACCATGGTTTTTCCTCTTTGAGGTTTTCCATGTATAAAATCAGTGTGTTATGTTAGGACCTAGAGGCAACTGAGAAGGGGGGGGTGAATTAGTTGTCTATTAATTTCAATCCAAATATAACCTAATCAAACTTGATGCATAATACTGGTAAACCAAACTTAATGTCGGTTGACAGTTTAACAGATAATGCAATAACGATAAAGCTTAATGCATGAAACAGAAAGAGAACTAACATCCACAACACATAACACAAATATTTGTACATAGAAACCTTGTAAGGGGAAAAACCACGGTGGGAAACCTTACCCACAATTAGATGATACTACTGCAGATATTATGTGTGTACAAATGGGGTCTGTACATGCAGAAAGGCCAACTACCTAGAGCTCATTGCTCAATCACAAAATAAGAGTCACACTGACTAAAATAGGATGGTTAAATCCTAGATAATGTACTACTCAAAATAGCATCTTCATATGCTGGATTCAATACCGGTTAGGCTCAGATTATCTCCTTCATACCTTCCTTGAATCTTTAAATGATGTCTACATGAGTAGCTCTACTTATATTCACATATACCAAATATCACAACCTTATTTCATATCCCCTATCCTCTATATCATCATGTTAATCTTACAATTGAGATCTTACATATATACCAAAACCTAAGACCAAATGTGTTGGTGGGCGGGTACTAAGAATATTACAATAAAATCAATTATAAATAAATCAATATGTGATGTATCATGTCGGCTCAATGCATTTACAATAATAGCCAATGAATAAATCATCTCTATAACATGTTGTACTGATCTGGAATAGATAACGCATGTCGGTCCATAACCTAGACCAATTTGCCGGTAACAACAAATATACCAACTCGATTAGACCAATAACCAAATCACCAAAACCAAGTGTCCAAACCATGTCTTCGACATAACCAAGTAATCTCCAGATGATAACAAGTCATCCTCTATGCCGATGAACAATATAACCTTCTGGTGAACCAGATATCGATGACTGTGCATAAGTCACTGAACATGTCGGTGAGCATAACCAAAGATCTCCAGAAAGATAGGTGTTGATAAGTATTGACAAGTGTTGACATCATTGACAAAACCAATGCAACACATCCATAATACCAACAATATCCCCCTTTGGCATTGATGGCAACACAAGATGGAAAAAAAGTCTAAGTGCCAAAGCAGAAATGCCAAAAACAAAAAACCAACAATCTCCCAAAGAGATCAATTACCAGAAATCAAAATACAAAATATCTCTCCAAAAGATAATGTGTTTTTCCATAGATATCTCTCCCCCTTTGACAAAAAATTCTAAAGCAATACAAAAACCAGATACAACCAGTTCATAGAAGTAATTACAAATATCAACTACTCCCCTTGAGAAGAAGCTCTCCTCCATCAAAGCCAGAAAAAGGTTTCTCTATAAATTATGTCAGTCTAATGCCATTCTCCAACTGTCTAAGTCTCTACCAGTGAGGGTATAACCCCAAGCTTCTCTCTGTGATATTCAAAAGTTTCCTTAGGCAAAGGCTTAGTAAAGATATCTACAATCTTCTCTCTAGTATTCACATATACTAGTTTCACTTCTTTTGCTTCAACATTCTCTTTCAGAAAATTGAATTTTATAGAAACATGTTTAGTTTTGGAGTGAAATACCAGATTATTAGATATATCAATTTCTGCCATATTATCACAGTAAATAATTATAGGTTCTTTGCATTTTACCTTTATGTCCTTCAACATTTTTTAATCCATAATACCTTAGTACAATTAGTTGATGTTGCAACATATTCTGATTCTGTTGTTGATAATGATGTACAACTCTATTTCTTGCTCAACCATCAAATCAATTTGCTACCAAGAAAGAATGCTCCACCAGTGGTTCTCTTTCTGTCATCTACATCTCTGTCCGAATTATCATTAGTGTATGCACATAAATCAAAATTTTCATCTTTAGGATACCATAAACTAAGATTTGTTGTGCCTTGTAGATACTAGAAAATCCTTTTCACTGCTGATTCATGATTTTCCTTAGGATTACTCTGAAATCTTGAAACAATACATACTACATTCATAATATCAAGTCTTGTTTGTGTCAAATACAGTAAACCTCCAATCATAGATTTATATCTTGTCGGATTAATAGGTGTTGAATCATCCTTCAATAATAGTTTGTCAGTTGTAGTCATAGGAGTACTTACCGGTTTAGAGTTTTCCATACCAAATTTATTTAGTAGTTCCTTCAAGTACTTTGATTAACATATGAATATACCTTTATTAGTCTATAAAATATGCAATCCTAAAAAGAATTTTATCTCCCCAATCATAGACATTTCAAATTCTTCCTGCATCTTATTAGAAAAGTCTTTACACAATCCATCTTCTCCTCCAAAAATTATATCATCAACGAAAACTTCCATAGCCAAGATGTCATCATTAGTCACTTTGAAATATAAGTTGTTGTCAGCATTACCTTTAGTGTAACCAAGCTTCAAAAGATATTTTTTCAATCTAGCATACCAAGCTCTAGGAGCTTGCTTCAATCCATATAAAGCTTTCCTTAACTTGCAAACCATATCTTTGTCATTTGTCAAAGAAAATCCATCAGGTTGTTCAATGTAAATGTCCTCTTCAAGATCACCATTCAGAAATGCACATTTAACATCCATTTGATATACTTTATAGTTCTTGTGTGTTGCAAATGCTAGGAATAGTTAACTGCCTCAATTCTAGCTACCAGTGCAAAGGTTTCATTGTAATCAATTCCCTCTTTCTGTGAATATCCCTTACACATTAATCTTTCTTTGTTTATGATTACCTTACCATCTTCATTAAGTTTATTTCTGAATACCCATTTAGTTTGAATTACATTTATTTTAAGGTCGGGGAACCAATGCCCATGTGTTATTCTTTTGAATTTGTTCCAATTCATCTTCCATAGCCTTAATCCAATGTTTATCTTCACATGCCTCATTAACTAATGTTGTTTTAATTTGAGAAATTAAACATACCTCTTCATATTCCAGACTTCCTCTTGTCATAACTCCTTGATGCTTATTCCCAATTATCTAACTTTCAGAGTGATTCAATCTTACATACCTGGGTGTATTCACTTGTTGTTGTTCTTCAGTCACTGTGGAATTATCGGATGATGCTGATGTGACTGGATCACCATTCTATACCAGTGCATTTTGTATAGGTTCATTTGTGATTATCTCAACTACCGGTTTAGAGTCCATAGACCTTAAATCTCTTCTAAAGTGTTCATCAATATTCACATTTGCACTCTCAATGATTTTATGCAATCTTTTATTAAAACATCTATATGTCTTTCTCTTAGATGAATAACCAAGAAATATTCCTTCATCACCTCTAGGATCAAATTTACCAATATACTCCTCTCTCCTAATATAACATTTGCTTCCACATATTCTGAAATATTTAAGAGTAGGAGTATTACCAAACCATAGTTCATGAGGGGTCTTACCGGTTTCACCTTTGATGTGAACTCTGTTGAATGTGTAAACCATTGTATTCACTGCTTCTCTCCAATACACATGAGGTAGGTTTGCTTCTGATATCATGCTTGTGGCTACATCCAAAATAGGTTTGTTCTTCCTTTCCATAACTCCATTTTGCTAGGGTGTCTGAGGTACTGATAGCTATCTTTTGATTCCATTCACTTCATAAAATGTATTAAATTCCTTAGATGTGAATTCACCTCCTTGATCTGATCTTAAACATTTTATTTTCTTATCGGTTTCATTCTCTACCATTGCCTTGAATAGTTTGAATTTCCCAAAAGCTTCTAATTTCTCCTTGAGAAAAGTAACCCAACACATTCTAGGATAATCATCAATGATTAGCATAAAATATCTATCTCCTTGTAGACTTCTAGTTCTTGTCGGACCACATAAGTCAATATGAATTAAATCAAGAACATTATTGGATTTCTCTGGAATACTCTTGAAAGATGTTATAACTTGCTTTCCAAATTGACATTCCTTACATACCAGGTTGTGAGGTTTTACAATCTTAGGTAAATCCCTTATTGCCTTAGTTGTACTGATCTTTACAATGCACTCAAAATTCACATGACAAAGTCTCTTATGCCATAACCAACTTTCATCAATATGTGCAATCAAGCATGTCTTCTCCTTGTTATTAAAGTGAAAGATATTACCTCTAGTCTGATTACCGGTTGCAATTTCCAAACCAGTTCTATTCATGATTTTGCATTTACCATTCTTGAATTGTAACTAAAATCCCTTTTCAACTAATTGACCAACACTCAAAATATTATGCTTCAAACCTTCAACATAATAAATGTTGTCAGTATTGTGATTACCATCAAAAGATATAGTGCCTTTTCCTCTGATTAAACAAGCTTTAGCATCCCCTAATCTTACTAGACCTCCATTGTATTCCTAAAAAGTTAAGAATTTACTTTTATCACTAGTCATATGATGTGAACATCCGAAATCAATGATCCTTTCATCCTTTTCTTCAATTTTAGCTGCCAAGGCCTACTCTACCAGTTGTATAGTAGGTGCCAGTTGATCTTCTATTATTGCAACAAAAGCCTATCCATTGTTTGTCGGTTCCTCATCAGAATCATTAGTAGCTCCTTCATCAACATAGTAACATGATTTGTCTCTATTCTTCTTAAATCTATATCTCTGATATTTAGGGTTAGGCTTATATGTTCTTTTAGCTTCTTCTCTCAATCTTGCATATCTATCCGGACATCTAGATGCCATATGACCAATTTTATTGCAGTTAAAACATTTAAATGGTTCTTTACCTTCATACTTACTTCCAATTGGACCTTTAGGCATTTTTCTTGCAAATAGTACTTCAAGCTCTTCAAGTTCTCTTGTATAAAGTGCTTTCCAATCACATTTCTCAGATGATGATGATGCTGCAGATGATGATGATGCTTTGAAAGCTAAATCTGTTTTAATTATAGCAACAAGACCAAATTCCTCAAGCTCAAAAGCTGAAAGTTTTCCAACCAAAGTATCTCTAGATACTAATGTATTAGGCATTGTTCTTAATTCATTGATAGCAGTTACTTTCATTTTGTATGCTGGTGGAAATGCTCTTAAAACTTTAGAAACAATCTTATCTTCACTTAAGGATCCTCCACAACATTTTATACCCAAAACAATTTCATTAGCTCTTTCCATAAAAGAAGAAATTCTTTCATCTTCTTCCATTTTCAGATTTTCATACCTAACTCGGAAGCATTCCAGTTTTGCAATTTTGACAGTGGTATCTGTAGACACCTAAAATTGTCATGTCTAAATAAATAAATATTTTTATTTATTTAATTATCTAAGCCTAATTCTTCTATTAATTGAATAAATCTTCATTTATTTAATTAATTCATTTATCCTATTCTAGCCTTATTTCTCATTTAAATAAATACATTTATTTATTTAAATTATCTTTTTCCTAAATTAAATAAATATCTTATTTATTTAATTGATCCCACTTCTTCTATTAATTAAATAAATCTTTATTTATTTAATTAATTCATTAACCTTTTCTACCCATGACACATGTCATTCATCTCTTAATTCATACACTACCTACCCTCTCATTATTTTATTATTTCTTTTACCTACCCTCTAATCATAGCCGATCTCTTTTACACCTCTTAATCTTATCCCTCCATTTCTTATAGTGCCTTCTATATAAGGAGATGCTTCCTTCATTATCAACCCTAATCAATCATTCTAATCAATCTATGCATCTTGACAAAAACTCACTATGCATTCAGCCCCGACTAAGCTTTCGAACTTGCATATGCAATCAAGCCTACTTGCAACCACATTTTCGTTCTTTGTTGAGCTCTTGTGCACATAAAATCTGAGAGCAAATATATCAAGCAAAATCAATGGAGATAGGAAGAATGGAGATTCAAACCCTATTGGACATGTGATGGTATAATCTTTGTGATTTCATTTGATTTGCATTGTCTTAGGTAATCTTCATATGTTATGGTGGATCTTTATTGTTGTTAGGCTAGGGTTTTGTGGTTGAATTCATTTAGTCTTTCAACATTGTTGTTATCCATTTTCACCATAAACATTTTGGCATGCCCCATGGGACATGGATTTTTGTTAGATCTGTGTTTTTTGCAGATTTTTCTAACCCTATATTGTTGTTTTGTAAAACAATTTGGAGAATAACCTTGTGCAACTAGGGTTTTGGACACAAAATCAAGATCTTGGAGAGATTTGATCATATCTCACAAATGGCTTGGAAATTTTGCACCAAAATTCTTTTTCACGTTGAAGACAGTATCAGGAACTCTCAAAAAGAAATTCGGATCTATTGGAGCATATTTTAATTTTCTATGAATTTTTTATGAATTTTCATAAAAAAAATAATTTTGAGAGCAAATGAGCGAATTTTTCAGATTTTCTTACATTTTTGGAAATCTCTCATAATTATACAGAGGATCTGTTCCTTGTGATTTTTATTTTGATGCAAAATATTTCCTAAAAAATTGGATCTTTAAAAATTAGGGTTTTTCCTTATTTTGATCAGATCTCACAAACGGCTTCGAATTTTGGCATCAAATTTTTTGTGCAGGTCAAGAAAAGTATTAGAAGGATTTAGTAAAAATTTCATATTTTTTGGATCAAAGTTTCATTTTATATGAATTTTTTATGATTTTTTCATAAAAACTTAATTTTGACAGAAAATTAGCAAATTTTTCAGATTTTCTTACTTTTTTAGAAATATCTTAGAATTATACACAAGATCTATTCTTTGTGATTTTAAATTTGATGCAAAATCATTCCTCACAAATCGGATCTTTGAAAATTAGGTTTTTGATTTTTTATGCAGGTTGGGAAGACCATCAGGACTCTCCAGTAACAATTTCAGATTTTTTGTATCGATTTTGCATTTTATATGGATTTTTTATGATTTTTCATAAAAAAATAATTTTTGGAGCAAATTAGCAAATTGTTTGGATTTTCTTACATTTCTAGAAATATCTTAACATTTTACAGGTGGTCTTTTTTTATGATGAATCAAATCTTTGAATTGGTCAACAAAATGCATTGTTGAAGGCCCCTATTTCACAAAGTCTTTTGGATCTAAAATTTACCTAACTTGTGTGCTTGTAGGAAGGGGTGATCATTTGAAACAATCCAAACTACTAACAAATCTTTGTTGTAGGACCTTGGCAAGGGTTTTTGATCTTTATCATGTGTCTTATTTTCATAGATTAGAAAACACTTCAATTGGTGCACTAAAATTGAACCATTGTCTTTTGTGTCTTGAGCAATAGGCTCTTTTTGTTTAATCTTTAGAGGGTCTATCTCCCCGTGTGGTCATTAGGACTAATAGTGAGGAGAGAATGACCCAAGTGGTAGCGAGAAAAATCCACCTCTTCCGAACCACTATAAACAACTGTATTCATGGTGAAAACTATGGATAACGTGTGCTGATTAGTTCATACCAACACTATGTCTCCCCATAAACCCGTTTGATCAAATTTATTTGATCAGTTGTAGGGTGTAACCCCTACCGGTTGGGAGGCTTCTATATTTACAGAGCTGAAAGTGTCGCATGTATGGCCACACGAGCAGATGCCCTTACTAGCACCTTTTTGTTTTAGAAGCCAAAATCTTTCTAGTTGTTGGGGAAGGAGGTCGGACCTCTGGTAGCGGCCCACACACATACGGTTCTTAGTAGAGATACAAAGTTTACCACAAGGAGTTTTTGTGGGGACTGATGCTTGGCTTCCTCGAGAAGTGAGTGTCGAGGGTGGAGCCAATGGGGTCAAGCATCTAAGTATCCGCTCTAAATACCGTAGCCTCGGGGGAAACTCCATGTGGGATCAACAAATATTGTCCTGGCTAACCATAAGAATTGTGCTTGTCTTATTTTGAACAATCAAACTTTCAAGATCAAACATTAAAACATTGTGTCTTCAAGTGTATGCAAAACATTCCTACATCAAACAACACACTTTTCTTGGAGTCATTTTGAGTCTAAACACTTGCAAACATTGAGTCCTCATCAACATTGTGTCCTCTTGTCATGAAAAATAGTCAAACATTCAGATTTGGTCACAACAAACAACTTCACAAATTGGAAAAATTTACAGTCCAACAAACAAGAGCAATCAGTTTCAGAATTCTTGAGCTTCCTAAGCCATCTCTTCAAGTTTTCATCTAGCATTCAACCTATCTTTGGGTCTCACAAAGTCCATCATTGCTTTACACCTTGTATTACATTCACATTTTTCTAAATTTGAGTCAAAAGGTCACTTGCTTGTCCTCATCTTACTTTGTCAACACACTACATACAACAACATTTTGCTAAGTGGTCCCTCATCAAGGTCTATCACCTTTGGGTCTCATTTGGTCTTACTTAGAGTCAAGGTCAACTTACCTCATCAAGAGAAACTATCATCTCTTTGGAAGCCACACCTACTCTACTACATACATACTTGGTCTTACACTTTGGACATTGCAAGTACACCTCAGATTCATTTACATTCCATCCAAACTCTTGGTCTTCCATACTCTTTCCATTTTCATCTAGTCTCACACATCTTGGTCAATACCTAGTTCATGGTTGAAACCCATTCCCAAAAATATAGGAGAGAAGCTAAAGAGACTCAAAAATCTGCAAACATGAGTGCCTATGAGTATGACAATGATATCTTCTTCAATTCTGATCATACTACATTACCTGACATGGATGCCTATAGAAACATTCCAAATGTTGAGCACATGGACACTATAAACAACAATGATACACACAATGACAATATGGACAACATTTTAATACATTCAGTAGAAGTGGAAGACTCGATTATGGATCCCTGTTTCAATTGATTGGTTGAGGAAATAATGAGGAGGGATAGACAATATTTATTACAAATGATGGCACAAAGTGGAGCCAAGATCCCTCATGATTTTGACATGTCTCAAATAATGGAAAATCGACCTTTGCAAAAACTTCACCTCAACATGGATCAAAGGAGACCTAATAGTGGAGGAATTAGAGGACCACATATGGTGCCTAAATCACCATCATCTTTGTTTGAAAAACCTGACGTCCCATACACACATGGTCAAGCATATGATACTCACCTTCGCAGACCATTATGGAAGTCTTATGCAGAAAAATATACTCAATCACATACAAATGCTAAGGATCAACCACCAAAGCAATTGGATATTCAAAGGCATGCTAAAAATTTGGACACAAGGAAACCCCGCATCAAATTTGGGGGCAACACACTAGAACAAACTCATGACATTCCTATAGATTATGGTATACATGGACAAAGCAGATATTCCATTCCTCATCATGACTCTATACCAAGTGGTCCATATACACAACATCACTATAGACCTCCTCCATATGAACATGTGTATGATCAATATCATCCATATATGCAACATGCTCCTCCTCCACCCAGTGGTTCAGGCATGGGGTATGGCCCAAGAAGTCGGTCTCCACCTAAGAATAATTTGGAACAACAAATCAAGGACTTACAAAAGAAAATGGAGGACATAAATACACCGAAGCCAACTTACACAATGAGAGACATATGTCCCTATTCATTTGACAAGAGCATTCCAATGCCTCCTTTTCCTACACAGTTTGTGACACCTAAGTTTGATAAGTATAGAGGAAAAGGGGATCCTAAGGCACACATAAGACAGTTTTTCATAGCTTGCATTGAGGTAGCTTCGGAAGAGACATATTTGATGAGATTATTCCCACAAAACCTAGGTGATCAAGCTATGGAATGGTTCTCCCAACTTCCACCTGGTATTAAGTCATGGGGTGACTTAGCAGAGGCATTTATTCAAAATTTCTCCTACAACATAGAGACAGACATATCAGTCACTACTTTGTGAAACACCAAGCAATGTGATGGAGAATCTTTTTCATCATTTTTACAAAGATGGAGAAATCTAGCCAGCAGATGCTCTTGTGAAATTCCACAAAAACAAATGGTAGAAATGTTCAACCAGAATGTTAACAAAGACATTGGCTATGATCTAAGGAAAGCTTGTTTGTCCACCTTCAAGGACATCATTGAAAAAGGCTTAGCGACAGAAAAGGTCCTAATTGAACAAGGAGTCATTAAGATATTCAAGGAAAACAAAGATGACTTTAAAGGAAAAGATAAGCCAAGATTTTGGAATAAAAACAAGAACACAGTCAATGGTGGTGTTGTTGATGCCAATACAGTGCAACCCAAAATCATTTTTTTGGGATCAAGCTCTACAAACAATCAAGTGAATACTCAAACAACTTCTAGATCATGAAGGAAGTACACCCCATTGGGAGAACCACTTGATTCAGTTTTCAAGAAGCTAGTGGCAAACAAAGTAATCACAGTTCTAGATTTTCCTCCATATGAAACAAAGGTCAAACCAAATTGGTGGAATGATGATGAGTATTGCGAATTTCACAAGATCAAGGGTCATAAAATAGGAAATTGTCATCAACTGAAGAACATCATACAAGATCTCATTGATAGAGGTGACATTGAGATTGAAGGACACTCATCCAATCAAGAACATGAGATGTTTAAGGAACCATTCCCAAAACATGACAAGGGAAAAGCTAAAGCCATAGATGACCAAACCAACTATACAAGAGAATCCTATAGCTATGATTCAACTATAAATCACATTTCAATGGATAATTATGTCTCTACTATTATCATCAAGGACAAAACCCCTGTGAATTCTACCCAGAGACCCAAGATCATTCTGAAAGGAATTGGATCTTCTTCCAAACCTACCTCTGAATGTCATGTTACAACCCGTCAAGGTAAATTCACTTTGAAAGGTGCTCCAGCCAAAAACACTACTTCCTCATCAACCAAGCCTAAGTATGACCTTGTAGAATAGTTAGGGAAGACACCCACGCTCATCTCCATCCTTGAGCTCCTACGCATATCCCCTGCACATAAAGCCATTCTTGATAAAATCTTGAGAGACACTTCTGTCCCTACTGATCTGAACGTGGACCAATTTCAAGCCATGGTGGGATACCTTTCCATTCCACACTCCCTTACATTCACAGAAGCTGATGATGCATCTGTAACCCAGCCACATAATGCACCTTTACACATTGAAGCCTTCATACACAAACATCAAATAAAATGAGTCTTGATAGATGGAGGACCAGGTCTAAACATTTGTACATTGAGCACTATTAAACAATTGGGATATTTAGACAAAGCTATGAATGCTGCAAACAAAATTACCATCAAAGCATATGATGATGAAGAATGTTCATCCAAGGGCATAGTCATTTTACCTCTCAGAGTTGGGCCAGTTACAAAGGATGTGGTTTGTCAAGTCCTTGATTTAGATCTCACATACAACATACTTTTGGGACATCCTTGGATTCATGAGATGAGCGCAGTCCCATCTACATATCATCGATGTATCAAGTTTCCTCACAATGGAGTTGAAGTGACTGTCAAAGCTGACCCAAATCCATTTGTATATTGCAAAAATCTACAATCTAGATCAGAAATAATAGTCCCAGTTAATAGAGAAGCAATTCCATCATCAGCATATGTGGATCCTGAATCCTTGAAAACTTCTACATCAAAACAAGAAGAGATCAAAGAAAAATTCAAGTTTAAAGACATGGGATGTGGTGAGTATATCTTTCATGTTGATCAACTCCCACTATCTCTAAACAATTTGCAAAGAATTGGGTGTGAACCGCCTAGTATTGTGGCTACTAAGTCTGAATGCAAATCTCCTCTAGTGGTGCAAGCAATTCTTGATATCGATAATCCTAAGAGTGGTTCCAACAAAGAATCTATTGAGCATATCGCCAACCCTCTTGAGAACTCACATAGCCTTACCATTTCATCCACCCATTCCATTTCCACTCCACTTCCAGACTTGGATCAACAAGAATCACAAAAGCCCTTACTTATTGGGGATCAAAAATCAAGATTTGAAAAGAAAAATCTAAAAGTCAATAATAAAGAAAAGTCCTTTAGTCCAAATCAAAATCAAAAGCTACTGGACTTTGCAAAAATCAAAGTCAAGGATAAAAATCCTATGAAGCAAAAAGAACAAGAGTTGATCTCCCCTAATATCAAAATAACTGGGTGCAAACATTTTAAAATTTCAAGTCAAAAAGCATACTTGTTGATCCTAAGTCTCCATCATGCTATCCTACTTTCGCTTCTTTTCACTTTCATAAGCCTTCATCACTCATCCACTTGTTTCACACATCCTTTTCATTCTAGCGATACATCATGGACCTTTAATGGAACTTCCTCAAAGGACTTTGTTGTCAGGGATGCCCAAACTTCTTTAGGTGACATGCATATGGGAAAACGTAGTCCACACACTAGTATTTCTATCTCAGTTCCTTTATCAAGGAAGACAGTCACTCGAGCTACACATAATTCAATCAAGGAACAATGTAGTTACAATCATAAAGTCAAGCCTCGCACATTTGAGGTGGGTGACTTGGTTCTCAAAGAAAATCCTAAAAATCAACAAGACAAAGAGAAGAAGGGCAAATTCAAACCAAAATGGCTTGGTCCTTACATCATCACAACATCATATGGATCTAGTGCATATTAGCTCTCAACCATAGAGGGTGAACCTTTGGAGGATCCTATCAATAGCATGCACCTTCATAGGTTTTACACATAGCTCTTCAGAGTATCCCAATTCAAAAATACAAAAAAAAAATCATAAAAATAAAAAATCATTACTTTGTGAAAACCCAGCAAACAGGGGTCTTGTGACATAAAATAATAAAAAAAAAATAGAAAAAAACATTTTTGTCCAACGGTGAAAACCACTTTGGTGGTGCCCTGGGCAAGTACTATGGTGAAAACTGGGTCACCAGCACCATGTGTAGAGACATTGCTCCTCCCTCTTTCAGGATTCCATCTCATCCTTTCACTTTGCACACACTCACAACCTATCTATCAATAATAAACTTACCCATTCCCATCATGGCTTGTTATTGATCTACCTAAGATTGGTTAGCCATTCATAATAACCCCCTTTTCACCCTTTCCATCCATAATAAATCAGCTCCTATCCGTGGCTAAGGCAAATCCTACGTCTAGTAATGGGTGCGGAACTGGGAGCATCGCCTGTTCTAAGGAGTACAGTTTCATCCAATTTTCTTCAGTCTATCCATGCATAATCCACAATAAAGAAACATTTGCATCGCCAATCCGCAATAAAGAAACATTGGCGTCGCCGATCCGCAATAAAGTTTCATCTTCTTCGCAATAAAGTATCAGTTTCATGGATTCAGTCAGTTTCAAATAACACAGCAGCAACAATGGGCTTTAACAAATCAAATCTTTCAACAGACTCAGACAACATATGGTTTAGTGCTATCTATCCTTTTGTGAAAGTAAACATTGTGACCACAATCGAATAGACTTATACAAGTGACAAGAGACACTAAACTTGAGGACTTCAGTGGATGTTGGTGTCAAGTCTTGGTTTTATTTTGATTTTATCTTTTGGTGACATGTCTTTTAGCTTTTCCAGGATCTCTTTGACTAGAGATTTTATCTCTAGGATGTCTTTGACTAGAAGGGCGAGGATGGGGTATCGTCACCTATTTTCTTTGCTGTCTGTGGATTGTCTCTTAGTAATGCTATGACTTGTCCAAGGATATGAGGACACTATGAGTCTAGTGTGAACTGGGGCATTCCTTGTTTGTGACTGTCTTATCTCCATGCAAACAGGTACAATGACTTTTTGGGTTCAACATATGCCTCGATTGTCATAACCTGTTTGCCATAATAAAGCTCAATGATGATAATGCACAAGAAGCTCTTTTCACTTTCATATCTTCTAACTTCCATCCCCCTTTCTTGATTGACCTCCATCATCCTTCTTGAGTTTGTGTAGCCTACTATCACATGACTGAGTATAATGACATGCCAAAAACATTTGCATTTCATGTAGTTGCACCTGCATTATCACATATTAAGCATTTCATACATACATATAGATATCACAATTGCACCATATCCTGCACACAACACATGCTAGCACATTTTACATTCTCATCATGTAAATAGTTATTTGCATTTCATACATTCACATTTTCATTTACATAACATATTAAAAACATAAAAGAACAAAAATATTGCATTTCATCATGTATATATTTGCATCCATATCATAAGCATACATCACATAGAAACATCCATCACATAGGTACACATGCATATAGTTGCCGCAATGATGAATCATCTCATATATATATAATCATGTGTCATGATACAATGATGTCAAAATCATATGGCTACAATCACCCGAAGGTGTCTACATCATCATACCAAATGGTACAAAACTGATACATAGGGAGCCCTCTACGGCTATGATGAACTCCCTCCCTCGGAGCTGGCTGGCCTCGACGGAGTCTGAGACCTGGAAGGATCCACCCCAAGATCATCTCTCCTAGCCTCTGTGTCCTCTATAGCCACCCCTCGTGTCACCCTATTCGGATAGAGGAACCCACTGATCACTCCTACCAGCACCGCCACTAGTGCCAATCTTGTCTATGTCATCATGTCCCATGCCACGTGTCCAACCCTCATCTCTAGTCTGGGATCCTGGAACACTCGTCTCAGTGCATCCCTATCTCCGTCTCAATCATAGGGTATCAACTCCCCATCAATCGGTATCCTCAGTATCCTATACACATCCTCTAAGGTGACTGTCATCTCATCCATCATCAAATGAAACATACAAGTCTTTGAGTGCCATCTCTCAGCAAGCGCAGTCAGCAACCCCATGTTCGCCCGAAACTCAAGCACATATAGAATAAATCGTAGACCCATAACCTCAATCATGGCTCTATCCTCAAATATCAGCTTTGGTCATAACCTCTGAGTGAATGGGAATCTCTCTCGTGACTCTAACATAAGTAGATACTCCTACAGTCAAGCAAATCAATCATGTCAGTCATAGTGGCATTCCCTGTTCATCACAAAATGTTGCTCTTTATCCTAGTGCTTATATCTATCATATGGTGCTATTTATCCTAGTGACACTCACTGTTCATCACAAAGTACTTTGTCTTGGTACTCCCTGTTCATCACAAAGTGCCTTGATCTATCTTATCCTAGGGCCTCTGCTTGAGTGTATCCTCTTAAGTAGTTTCCTAATTGGCAACATATGTTCTATCACAGAATTGTCAATCCTGGCTGTATTTGCTATTTTAGTCTTCCCTAGAGGACCTGCTTGAGTGTATCCTCTCAGCAGATTATCCAATTGACAGCATATGTTTATCACAGAACTGTCGATTTGACCTTGAAGACATAAGCGTGCATTCATGATGCAGACGCGCTTACACATTTTTGACATTATCCTAAAGTGCATTTATTTGCCCTACCTAGCATGCATTAATGACAACATTTATTATGGCAAAGTACAAAGAGGTTTTGTGGTGATCACCGACTCTCCTGCATCTACTAGCCTCTGAAATTGGTGAATGTGATCGAATCTATGAATCAAAGCCATCACTGTTGATTGCTGCTACTCTATTCTCTCTCTGCACTCTGATCTCTTGGATGTGTGGATGATAATGAGGACGTGTTCCCCTCGTGGTCTATTTTATAGACTTCCCTAGCCCTAGCCCTAGCCCTCGTTTCCTGAGTCAGTCTTCATTTTCTCGTGACTCTGTCACTCTATCCTATCCGATCAATCCATTCTAGCCTTTCTTTCTTATCGAGAGATTGTCTGTGATCTTTTCAGACATTTTCATCCAATCTCTTGAGGGGGCATATCATTCCCATCTTGGGGCAACTTTGTATCAGTTCATATTATCTTCTTTGAAACAACGCGACAAGCCGCATTGCCTCAAAGAGGGGCAAAATGTAGACACCTAAAATTCTCATGTCTAAATAAATAAATATTTTTATTTATTTAATTATCTAAGCCTAATTCTTCTATTAATTGAATAAATCTTCATTTATTTAATTAATTCATTTATCCTCTTCTAGCCTTATTTCTCATTTAAATAAATACATTTATTTATTTAAATTATCCTTTTCCTAAATAAAATAAATATTTTATTTATTTAATTGATCCCACTTTTTCTATTAATTAAATAAATCTTTATTTATTTAATTATTTCATTAACCTTTTCTACCCATGACACATGTCATTCATCTCTTAATTCATACACTACCTACCCTCTCATTATTTTATTATTTCTTTTACCTACCCTCTAATCATAGCCGATCTCTTTTACACCTCTTAATCTTATCCCTCCAGTTCTTATAGTGCCTTCTATATAAGGAGATGCTTCCTTCATTATCAACCCTAATCAATCTATGCATCCTGACAAAAACTCACTATGCATTCAGCCCCGACTATGCTTTTGAACTTGCATATGCAATCAAGCCTTCTTGCAACCACATTTCCATTCTTTGTTGAGCTCTTATGCACATAAAATCTAAGAGCAAATATATCAAGCAAGATCAATGGAGATAGGAAGAATGGAGATTCAAACCCTATTGGACATGTGATGGTATAATCTTTGTGATTTCATTTGATTTGCATTGTCTTAGGTAATCTTCATATGTTATGGTGGATCTTTGTTGTTATTAGGCTAGGGTTTTGTGGTTGAATTCATTTAGTCTTTCAACATTGTTGTTATCCATTTTCACCACACCTTCATTCAATGTCTCCAATTTATCCCAAATAGCTTTAGCAGTAGGTTTGTCTGATAATCCCATGATTTGCTAATCTGACAATGCACTCAAAAGTGCTTCTCTTGCTTTGCAATCATTCTCACGATCTTTAGCCAGGTTTGGTGGATTAGGTTGACTTTGTGTAGGACCAACATAACAATTCTTTGTAACATCCCATATGTCTCTTCCAATTCAATTCAAATGTGTCTCCATTATGATCTTCCATATTCCATAGTTAGTTCCATCAAGTTTTAGATTGTCCTTCCTAAAATAGTTAGTTGCCATAGAATCTACTCAAAATGTTAAACTTTAGCAAAAAGAGGACTTAGCTTTGATACCAATTGTTAGGACCCGGAGGCAACTGAGAGGGGGGGGTGAATTAGTTGTCTATTAATTTCAACCCAAATATAACTTAATTAAACTTGATGCATAATACCGGTAAACCAAACTTAGTATTGGTTGACAGTTTAATAGATAATGACAATACCGATAAATCTTAATGCATGAAACATAAAGAGAAATAACATCCACAACACATAACATAGATATTTGTACATGGAAACCCTATAAGGGGAAAAACCATGGTGGAAAACCTTACCCACAATCAGATGATACTACTGCAGATAGTACGTGTGTACAAATGGGGTCTGCACATGCAGAAAGGCCAACTGCCTAGAGCTCACTACTCAGTAACAAAATAAGAGTCACACTGACTATAATAGGATGGTTAAATCCTAGATAATGTACTGCTCAAAATAGCATCTTCATATGATGGATTCAATATCGGTTAGGCTTAGATTATCTCCTTCATACCTTCCTTGAATCATCAAATGATGCATGTGTGAGTAGATCTGCTTATATTCATATATACCGAATATCACAACCTTATTTCATTTCTCCTATCCTCTATATCATCATGTTAATCTCACAATTGAGATCTTACATATATACCAAAACCTAAGACCAAATGTGTAGGTCAACTCACTAAGAATATTACAATTAAATCAATTATAAATGAATCAA
Source organism: Cryptomeria japonica (assembly GCF_030272615.1). Taxonomy (NCBI): domain Eukaryota; kingdom Viridiplantae; phylum Streptophyta; class Pinopsida; order Cupressales; family Cupressaceae; genus Cryptomeria; species Cryptomeria japonica. The sequence goes on from NC_081414.1 coordinate 142,657,961, forward strand.
TATGTGATGTACCATGTCGACTCAATACATTTACAATAATAACCAATCAATAAATCATCTCTATAACATTTTGTTCTGATCTGGAATAGATAACGCATGTCGGTCCATAACCTAGACCAATTTGCCAGTAACAACAAATATGCCAACTCGATTAGACCAATAACTAAATCACCAAAACCAAGTGTCCAAACCATGTCTTCGACATAACCAAGTAATCTCTAGATGATAACAAGTCATCCTCTATGTTGGTGAACAATATAACTTGCCAGTGAACCAAATATTGGTGACTGTGCATAAGTCATTGAACATGCTAATGAACATAGCCAAAGATCTCCAGAAAGATAGGTGCTGATAAGTGTTGACAAGTGTTGACATCAATGACAAAACCAATGCAACACATCCATAATACCAACATGTTATGGTGTTCATTCATGTGGTTGGTTTATTTACTTCATGTTATATGTTTATTCATTTAACAGTTAATATGTGTATGTTATAAAAGCTTAAAATATTATGTTACCGACAGAACACTGATTCACCCCCCCCCTCTCAGTGTTCTTGGGGTTATTGTATTCCAACAACATCAATGCAACACATAATCAATTTCTTCACATGGGCAACACATTTCTCTACATAAGTTTGAAATTCATCTATTTTGATCTCATCTTGCATTGGTTAGAGATATGTCCAAACATCCCATAAGCATAACATCTTTTCTTTTGAAAATTATTCATTACTGTTTTGCACATGTTTTACTTGTGACCAAAATCTAAACATATAAAATAGTGAATGGTAAAGGTAGGACCATTTTTCACATTATTTATTCTATTATTCATCCTAATTCTACATTGATTTTCCATATGACCAAATTTATTGCAAGTAAAACATCTACCATTGAATTTGTAGGCATTAGGTTGTCTTACCAGAAGATTGTTGCTCTTTTGATGATTAGGCTTTGCATTGCTCTATCCAAAACTAGAGGATTCTCCTTTCTCATATCTAAGTCCTCTCATGTCTTGTACATGTCTCTGACTATCTAGCATATCATCCAGCCTTATTGAGCTAGCATTAAATTTGTCATTGTATTCATTTGCAATAGCAAGTTCATCTCTTAAGGCAACAATTTGTCTTCCAAGTTCTTGTCCATCATTCCTTGTTTGCATCAACTAAAGCTTCAACTGATCATTCTCATAGGTAATCTTGTAGCATTCATCTAATATATCTTTCAATGATTGAGTCAAACTTTCTTCTATTAGATATTTGGTTTGTTGGTATTTTGGATGTGTTGCATTGGTTTTGTCATTGATTTCAACACTTGTTAACACTTGTCAATATTTATCAGCTCTTGGAGACTCTTGATTATGTTCACCGACAAGTCAATGACTTATGTAAATTCACCATTATTTGGTTCACCGATAGGATATATTGTTCACCGACACTTGCAATGACTTGGAGACTACTTGGTTATGTCGAAGACATTGTTTGGACACTTTTTTATGGTGATCTATTCATTGGTCTATTTGGGTTTGCATATTTATTGTTACCGACAAATAGGTCCGGGTTATGCATTGACAAACATATCTATTCCAGATCAGCACGACACGTTATGAAGATGATTTGTTATTATTGTAAATGCATTGAGCTGACATGGTACATCGGATATTGATTCATTTGTAAATAATTTTATTGTAATATCTTTAGTGAGCCGACCTAATCAATTGGTCCTAGGTTATGGTATAAATGTAAGATCTCATTTGTGAGATTGATATGGGATTGGAAAAAGGATTGTAATAAGGTATATGCAAAAATAAGAAGAGCTATACATGCAAATATCATTCAAGATTGAAGGAAGGTTTGAAGAAGGCATATCAGAGCTAAACTGGTACTGAATCCAGCATATGAAGATGCTATTTTGAGCAGTACATTATCATTGGATTTAACCATCAAACTATAGTTAGTGTGACTCCCATTTTGTGATTGAGCAGTGAGCTCTAGGCAACTGGCCTTTCTGCATGTGTAGACTCCATATTCTACACACATACTATCAGTAGTAGTATCATCTGATTGTGGGTAAGGATTCCCACCATGGTTTTTCCCCTTATAGGGTTTCCACGTACAAATATATGTGTTATGTGTTGTGGTTGTTATTGTCTTTTTGTTTCATGCATTAATCTTTATCAGTACTATAATTAACTGATAAAACTATCTACCAGCATTAAGTTTTGGTTAAGGTAATTTTGGTTTGAATTTATTGGACAACTAATTCACCCCCCCCTCGTAATTATCTCCGAGAACTAACATGGTTAACCCCAAAGACACTGAGAGGGGGGGGGGGGGTGAATCAGTGTTTGACCGATAGATGAAAGATTCAAACTTATTTGCAACTTTATAACTGAAATTAATATACCGGTAAGCAAATAATAATGCAGTAAAGAGAAAAAAAAGAATCAACATCAATGCACACCATAACACAAACATTTTTGGCGAGGAAACCTGCAAGGGGAAAAACGTCAGTGGGATTTGTGACCCACAATATTTACTCACTAGCCAATATGAATAAATATTACTTAGAACAATAGGGGCCTGCACATGCAGGAAGGCCAACTGCCTAGAGCTGACTGCTCAACAACAAAAATGGAGTCCCACTAACTACACAATTGGATGGTTAAATCCAATAACAATGTACTACTTCAAAATAGCATCTGCAATGTTGGATGCAGTACCGATTTAAGCTTTGTCTAATACCTCTGCCAAAAACCTTGCCAATAAATGATTATGCTTATAGAGAATAGTCTTCACTCAGCTCTACTTCTTATTTTCTCTCACAATAAATACATCAAAGTGCATATACAACTATCCAGTATCATATCCCTATCTTATCACATATACCGCTTTCATATATTTTCCTTACATACTTCACACACAACTCCTAACCAAATGACCTACAAGATATCATACATATATGAGTCTTTACAATACATCATGTCGGCCATACAAATATAATTTACATTACAAACAATATTATTGCCAAGTCGACTTAGAATGCTAGTATAATCTTTTGTCGATGTAAATTGCAGCTAGTGTAAACTGGATGCCTATGTCGGTAGGTGAAGTTTGTTGTCGGTATAACCTGTGAACCATGTTGAACCTTCTTTCCACTTAGTTTCCATGAATGACAACATCTACCATTCTCATCTGAGTGTATAATTCCAACAATCTCCCCCTTTGGCATTGATGACAACACTCATGAGAAAAATCAAAAACTGAAATCCAAAACTGAAAGTGCTCCCCATAAGCAAATGATCTCCTTTTGTTCACTTGTCACCATGTCTTACTTTGCACATTTTTTTTATTATACTACTCCCCCTTTGACATCAATGATAAAGGATGTCTAAAGAATTAAAAATTTAAAAAATTACTTAGAACCCTGAAGCCGGTTATGTACAATCTGAAAAATATCTACAAAAACAAAGTTAAGACCCTCTAGGAATTTCGTATTGTTGGATATTATTGTCTTTGTCTCCATGATCATCCTAGTGAGATAATGCATCTGTTGCTCCAGTGATCTTTCTCCTTGAATTTTTTCCTTGGATAGTACATTTTGGTGTGTTAATAGATTATCCAATCTTGGACCAAGTTTATTCTTTAACTCCCAGGTTTTCATCTTCAACCTTGCTTTCTCTTTTTCTAGATTTTCAATTTTCTCTTCATATGTAGCCATTTCCTGATTCAAAATGGATGTTAATTCTGAAGAACCAATCATGTTATCTGCAATGTCATCAATCTCTTTCTGAGTTTTCCTTATCTATTCATCAATGTCTTCTATTAAATGATGAGGTTTGCAGGCTTCCCATAACAATTCCTTGTATTCTAAACTGGTGGAACTCAATGCCGGTAGAAATGAATCAATCTGTTCTGTACAATCCTTTATTGTTTTGTCAAAGAAATCTTCCTTTTCCTTATTAACTCTTTCTTGAATAGTTTCCTCATTTATTTTATCTACAGAATGAATGTTAGAAGAAATGAATTTGGACAATGTGTCCAATTTACCTATTGAACCAACAATGTGATCTACCTTGCACACTGATGCAATCATTTGCAAAATTGGTAGAGATTCATCAATAGCCTTAAATACTAAGGCATTGCATTTATTTATCTTCTTGATAGAATCCAAAAGTACTTTTGTTACAGTTGTCAGTCTGAAGTCCATAGTAGAAGTACTGGGAGAAGTGCTGGGTTCTGCAATAATTTTCTTCTCTTCTCCAGATACCTATTCAGCCACCTTAACCACTTCCTTATTCACTTTCTCTTCCTTATTCTCACTCTTATTATCTGCTGGTTCAGATTCTATATGTTCTTGTTATTTCTTTGTCGGTATCTCAACATTATGTTGAGTTTCAATGGTCTTAACTGGTGAGTTGACATTTTCAACATTTATAGATTCGTATTTCTTCTCCTCAACAATTTCCTTATCCATTACAATATTGATGTCCCGAGTGTCAAAATTCATTGTGAATAGAATGTTTGACTCAAGACCATCTGTTTTCACTTCCTTTGACTTCTCTTCAAGCTGGTTTTGTATTTCTATCGGTGCCTTTGCTACTACCGGTGGGGTGTCTTGTGTCAGTGGAGGTAAGTTGTCTTTTATTGAGAAATCATGAACACTGCAAACCTTACTCTTACCCTGATCTACTTTCTTATATACCTTAGTGAAGGATTTTTCAACTTTTTGTTTATCTTTTTCATCCCTTTTCTCTTTCTCAACAAAGAATATGTCCCACTTATCCATTGTTTCAATTGCTATCTCTTTTATTCTGCTGGCCATGAGGCTAACTTATTGGTGACCACTTGAAAAAATAGTCTTGTTAGCTTCAGCTATTAAATCATCTATTTCTTGTTTAGATTCAACAGGATGAACCGCTAATAGTGCTTCAACCTTTAATTTCTTATCTAGTTCCATAGTAGACATTCTCTTGGCTTCAAGTCTCAGATATAAATCATTTGGAAGAACATCTATAACTTCAATAAGAACCTTCTTATATATATAAGTACAAAATTATACTTTCCTCAATGGTATCCTTATCAGAATCTTTAAAAGAATGATAGAACTTACTAGGATTTCCAAGATTGCCATCCTGAGTTATTTCATTAATAAACTTTTTTGGTGAAAGTGTATCGGGTACCTTTTGTCCCAATTTCTTCTATGTGACCTTCTTCTTGGGAACACTGGGCTCTCTAACAACCTATTGTTTCTTTCTTAGAGTCCTTGATTTCTTTGGTGAAGGAGCAAGTGCCATTGAGTGTTTTCTTTTCTTCCTATCCACCCTTTTGAATTTAGCAGCCTTGTCATTATCAGAGTTGGATGAGGTAGCCATAGGGGAAATATGTGCTACCGGTTGTTGTTCTGATTTTCTTTCTTATGCAGCAACACCACTCATCGGATCAACTATCAACAATCCATTTATAACAAATTCAACAAACTTCAAAGCATCTTTTATTACTTTGTCTCTTTTCTTCCTCTGCTTTTGAATTTCAACATCTTTTTCAATAGTTTTAGCATTGCCAAAGATCTTTTCAGTCGGTTCTGGTGGAGCATCTAGGAGTATCTTGGCATAAGATTCCAAGATGTGTGAGTCCACTTCATAACCCATCTCATTTATCCAGATAGTTATAGGTCTAACTGCCTCCATCCATATTTCATCTCTCTTAATTACAAAGCATATATGTTTGTCATATTTTTCAACAATGCTTTGAGGGATTCTTTCCCTTTGTCTCATTTTAGCTTCAAAGTCCTTGAAGTATTATTTTACCTGCTTGTCACAATCCGATCCCATGCTGATAATTGCCTCCTTTATCTATTTTCCAACAGAAATATCATAGGCAAAGTCTTTGTGGCCTATATCGGGAATCTCCTTTGAGAAATATAGCATTAAACATACAAGTAAATTGCCAAAATTGAAAGTTCCCTTCTTATCACCTTTAATCTTATCCAAATTTTCTAACAGTTCATCTTTCAACCACTCACAAATATCAATTTTAGCATTGTTCATTATCAGATCATAACCACTATGAATGCATAGACTTCAAAAGCCTATTAGTATGTGCCACCTTATATCCAATAACCATACTAGCATATTTGACATTGTTATCAATTATATCGCTAACTGTGAGTGATCTGTTATCTGATGTTGCGTCGGTTAAGTTCATAACCTCTTTGTTTGGAATTTTATTTTTCTTCTCAGGCCTAGTGTTAGTAGAAGGTAAACTAGTAACAACCTTAATTGCTTCCTTAGTGATTTTGAGAACTGAGTCTAGCCATAAAAATTCACCATGAACTTTGCTAAGAACATAACGGACAATCTCATCTGAAAATTTAGGAATGTGAAGGATGTCTATGAACCCTAAATCTTCCACAATCTTGTGTTCCAGTTTGACTACACCTTGTTTATCTATGATAACATTCATGAACATGTTCTTTAAATCCTCGGACCCTAAATATTCAATGTTACAGTGAATTTATGCCCTAGGGTCTTCAACAAATGCATCTCCCTTTGGGATTTTTGAAAATGCACCAATGGAGTCATCCAACTTAGCTATCTTAGGGATTGTTAAGAATCGGGAAGGACAATTGAGAGGGGGAGTGAATCAGCTATGAACCAGTTGTCAATAAATTATAAACCAAGGAAAATTAATCCATCTTAAAACTTAGTGTCGGTAAACCAAATTTTAATGCCGATAAAACAGTTTAATAGTTATAGTAGTATCGATATAATTGAATGCATGAAACAGAAAGAGAAACAACACCCACAAAACATGACACAAAGATTTTGACGTGGAAACCCTATAAGGGGAAAAACCACGGTGGGAAACATTACCCACAATCGGATGATACTACTACAAATAGTAAGTGTATACAAATTGGGTCTACACATGCAGAAAGGCCAACAACCTAGAGCTCACTGCTCAATCATAGAATAGGAGTTGCACTGACTACAATTGGATGGTTAAATCCAATAACAATATACTGCCTCAAATAGCATCTGCAATGTTGGATTCAGTACTAGTTTAAGCTCTGAACATGAGTGTCAAACACCTTCATAACCTTCCTTCAACCTTTAGATAATGTTTGCATGATTTGCACAAGGATCCACTTATTTTCGCTCTTCAATATTCACACACACTCATTATGATCGATCTCCAATAAGATCTTACAATAATATTTACAAAACCTAAGACCTATACATGAGGTCGGCTCACTAAATATATTACAATAAAATCAACTATAAATAAGTCTTGAAGCCATACAATGTGTTGGCTTCAATGCATTTACCACATTATCCAATCAATAAACCATTTCCAAGACATGTCGTACCGATCTGGAATAGATATCGTGTGCTAGTCCATAACCTAGACCTATGTATTGGTAAAGGCAAATTTGTCAACCCAATTAGACCAATAAGCAAAACACAAAATCCAAACATCCAATCCATGTCTTTGACATAACCAAATGATCTCCAGATGATAACAAGTCATCATCACTTCTGGTGAACAATATAACTGTTGGCATTTGTAGTTTGTTGGAATTTTGCACATAGATTGCGTTAATGATATGTTGTCATTGATGTCAATTGAACCGGTAATGGTATTCATGTTATTGTTGATATTTTTGTTTTTGATATTGGCTAGTAACCAGTAAGAAGAGCTTTGTGGAAGATGTTGTAAACCGGTATGTTAAGTTTGTGAGTTGAACTGGTAAATCGGTGTAAAGGGTTAAACCTTTCTATGCAATGTAACTGGTAAACCCTATTAGTTGTTAAACCCTAACCGATCAAGTTTGTTGGTTTATTATCTGATGACTAGTAATGATGGATACACATGTGATCATTGTATGAGGATAAGTTCAAATTGTTTTGGTACGTTTGTTTGTTGTCTAGGGAAGGAGCAAAGTGGATTTCATCTAATGCACAAAGTTTGATGAAGCGGTGATCATGGAGCGGTTGGAATTTTCTTGAAGAATGTGAAGAGATTGTTATGATTTCTAATGGTCAAGATTGTACCGACTTGTTTGTAATCTCGATGATGAGAATTAGGTTTTTGTTGTGTTACTGACCTAATTGATTTGTATTTAAGGTCGATGAAGTTGCTTGTAAAAGTTGCTGGCAAGATTGGAAGAAACTTGTTGAGTGTGTATTTGCCTAACCGGTGAATGGATCTGCACTTCGAGTAAGGAAGATTGAAGCTTAAAAGGATTTGATCAAGCAAATGTAGTGCTATTCAGACAAATCAAGAAAACCTATTGTTTTCTAACAATTATAGCAGAAGTGAAATCCCTTAACTCGGTAAGCTCTAACAAGCTTGGTTACTTATTAAATCCTCTAACAAGGTAGTCAATTAGCTTGGATTCTTAAATCCTCCAGTGAGGTTACTCCTAACAGGGTATTGTGCTTTTCATCAAGGCATATTTGTAAATCCCTTAACCAGGTGATTCCTAATCGGAATTAGTTCTTAACAGGACTTATTGTACAACTTTAAAAGGCTTGGCTCCTAACAGGGCAAACTTCACAAGAGTTTAGATAGCTATCCTTGTGAGTCTCATCTCACCGTGGTTTTTACCTATTTGGGTTTTCCACGTATAAACATTTGTGTCAAGTGGTGAATGCTTTTGTGGTTATGATCTTATTTGTTGACTTGATTAACTTCTGATAAGGCATGATAACTGGAAGCATTGAGAGATGAATGTGTTGATATATGATTAAGCATTATTGATGTTTACAAGATTGAAGTTGTTTACTGTTAAGTTGTTATAATAGTCAAACCAGTTGATGTCAAGTATTCTTATGAATATTGATCTTGACTGAGATATGTTTACTTTGTGTGGTTGAATTTGAGTTTGGGAAATTTGTATCAGTTTTTCAATATACTGATTCACCCCCCCTCTTGGTATTCTACTAGATACTTATTCTTTCATCATACCATCAATAACCTATTGGTGAACATATACCAGTGACTATGCATAAGCCACTAACCATGTCGGTGAACACAATGTGTCAGTTAAACAATAAACCAATATAACCATAGTGCCAAATCAACAATGTAGACCTCCAAGAAGATAAGTGTTGACATCAATGACAAAACTAATGCAACACATGATGAAGTCATCCATAATACCAACAATCTCCCCCTTTGGCATTGATGGCAACACTAGATGGAAAAACATCTAAGTGCCAAAAACCAATAAACCAACAATCTCCCAAAATAGATCAATACAAAGTTTTGTGCCAAAATAGAAACCATATAACCAAAAATACATCTCTCCCCAAAGTACAAGTTTTTCCATAGATATCTCTCCCCCTTTGACATCAAATGCCAAAGCAGTTAAGAATAAAAAACATAACATTCAGCTAACTACTCCCCCTGAGAAGTAGCTCTCCTTCGTCAAAGCCGGAAAAAGATTTTTTTGTTAGTCCCTGTCGGTTTGATGTCAGTCTTCATCATTCAAGTCTCTGTCGGTGGGGAAATTACCCCAAGCTGTTCTCTAAGATATTCAAATGTTTCCTTAGGAAAAGGTTTTGTAAAGATATCTGCAATTTGCTCTTTAGTATTCACATAAACCAATCTCACTTCATTTGCTTCAACATTCTCTTTCAGAAAATTGTACTTAATAGAAACATGCTTTGTCTTAGAGTGAAATGCTGGATTATTTGATATATCAATTGCTTCTGAATTTTTACGATAAATAATTATTGGTTCTTTACATTTTACCTTTATATCCTTCAACATTTACTTGATCCATAATACCTAAGTACAATTAGTTGCTATTGCAACATATTCAGATTCTGTTGTAGATAATGATGTACAAGTCTGCTTCTTGCTTATCCATGAAATAAATCTTCTACCAAGAAAGAATGCACCACCAGTGGTACACTTTCTTCCATCTACATCTCCTCCCCAATTTGCATCTGTATATTCACATAAATCAAAATTTTCATCCTTAGGATACCATAAACCAAGATTTGCTATGCCTTGTAGGTACTGGAAAATCCTTTTAACTGTTGATTCATGATTTTCTTTAGGATTGCTTTGAAATATAGATACAATACATACTACATTCATTATATTAGGTCTGGTTTGTGTCAAATACAGTAATCCTCCAATCATAGATTTGTTCCTTGTCAGATTAATAGGAGTTGAATCATCCTTCAATGTTAATTTATCAGTTGTAGTCATAGGAGTACTTACCGGTTTGGAGTTTTCCATACTCTTCTTCACCTCCAAAAATGATATCATCCACAAATACTTCAATAACCAAAATACCATCATTGGTAACTTTGTAATACAAAATGCTATCAGCATTACCTTTTGTGTAACCAAGCTTTAAAAGATATATATCCAATCTAGCATACCAAACTCTAAGAGCTTGCTTTAATCCATATAAATCTTTCCTTAACCTGCAAACCATATCCTTGTTATCTATCTAAGAAAATCCATCAGGCTCTTCAATGTAAACTTCCTCTTCAAGATCTTCATTCAAAAATACACATTTTACATCCATCTGATAAACTTTATAGTTCTTATAAGCTGCAAATGTAGGGATTATCTTAAAGACTAGTCTAGGATGCTTGATATTTTCCACAATAGTAGGGTTTGCAATGAATTTAGGAACAAAAGATGAGGAAGCCATTTCGTAAGATAAATACCTTTTAACTGAAAACCTTGGATGCCCTGAAAAAATCTTCTTGCTTTTATTTTTGAATGCCAGTGCTCAACTTCTGTGCTCTTCGAATACTTGAATGCTTGGTAGGTCGAAATGAGAAATTATAGTGCTTTATAACCAAAAAATTAACTTACAACCGCAATAAATACTTTGTTGGTTAAGTGAATACTCAACTTATCTATCAGTAAAGATGAATTATGACTTCTTACCACCATCTGAGGGTAAAATGCATGATCTTCAATTAGTTGCCTTACCCCTAAGGATTATTCCTTAGTTAGATGAAGAATCTCCTGTCGGTGCAGGATTTCTCTATTCTGTTGGTGCAGAGACAGATTCATCATTTCTCTGATCTCTCTTCTTGACCCAATGTTTGGTGAATTCTTGCTTTATTTCATTCACCTTTTCCTCGCCTTTATCATTAGATCCTTGGTTGTTTACCGATACATTCTTTCTTTTACAAAATCTTGCAATATGCCCAATCTTGTTACATGCATAACAAGTTACATTGTTTATTTGAATAGCTTTTCCATAACCTTGCCTGGTTTGAGTTTTGCATTGATTAGATAGATGTCCAAATCTACCAAAATCATAGCATTTTACATTCATTTTGCAATTGTCTGAGTTATGACCATATTTATTTCATTTGGAACATTGATCAGTGGATGTGTTGAACACTAAATACCACTGAGAGGGGGGTGAATCAGAGGTTTCTGGCTTTTTCTCTTTTCTAAACTAATCTCAAAATATCAATTACTCACTTAACTTTTAAGATTTCTTACTGGTAATACAAGAAAGAGAACCAAAGAGATCATTCATAGACAAGTGATTCACAACTCTAGATTTACGAGGAAAACCCAATATGGGAAAAACCTTGGTGAGAAAAGTTTTTGGAGTCTACTGCTCCAATCCAGCCTCACAGGTAGAACACTGACTTACAAAGATTTTGGGCACCAACCCAAGGAGCACCAACCCATATACCAAGCATCAACTTGGTGATGTATATTGAAATACTATTTGAATACAATTAAGGCTTCTTGTTGCAAATGAATTCTGCAACTCTTTGATCAAATAACACTCTGTTGGTTGATAGTCTTTACTCCTCCACTGAAACTCACACTCTCAGTTGTGGAATTACTATTTTCATTTCTCAATCTCCATTATCTTTCTCTCCCTCTCACACATAATCTCTCAACACAATGGATAACACTAGGATGTTGCCTTCTCTGCAACACCTTACCGGTTAGGCTCAATAGCAAGACTATAGAACTGTCGATAGAATCCCCTCACCGGTATGCTTGCTCATGCACACTATAAATTTCTTAGAATTATTTCTAAGGCTCAAAATTATTTTCTTTTCTTACTCTTTCGTCACTTATCCTCTTTCACAACATCAAATCTTTTGTTTTGAGCTCTCATTTCTTATATGGTGATTTCTCACCAGAACGTAATTCAAAAACTTGAGCGGTTAGGGTTTCTTCTTTTCGACACAATCTTCATGAGATTCAATCCTACCTATCTTGGATTGATCACCTATCCTAGAATGATGCACCTACAAATGGTTTCTATTATCCAATGCACATTTTTTGGAAATGGCAATCTTGAATTAGATCTTCTGTCATGAAATCAATCGACACATAAAGCACTTCAGAAGTTTTCTTTTTGAGGACTTCCTGAATCAAATTTCCCTTGCATAGATTCAGGCGCCAACTACTCTCTGATCTTCCTCGAGCCGCAATCAGTTAGATACAATCCCATGATTTATGGCTCCTCCATTAATGGCAGTTATTTGTTTCATCAACCCTATCGATGAGGCTTCACCAACCACAACACATTTTCCACCTCTACTTCACATGGCATCATAATGATCAGGACATGGCCCACCAACACATAGTTGCTCCAGAAAACACATACCGGTACAACTCTTTGCCGGTAGAGATTTCTTCTTATGTTAACCGGTAGAGCATCCTATACTGGTAACACATCTTCACCTCTGGTGGTGTGAGACTACCGGTAAGTCTTCATTCTTTATGCTCACCCTTATGTGAGTATTCATCATGTCAGTTGACATCAATGACAACTTGGTGCAAAATTGCCAACAATATCCCCCTTTGGCATTGATGTGAACTTCTAGTGAGATACTCCATACCAGTACATTTCTCCCCCTTTGACACAATGAAAAAGGGTACTGTGCACTCCCCCTTTGACCACTATTAGCTTCCCCTTAGCCACATAAAACCTGCCTAGACAGATGACACAACTCCCAACTTGTGTCAGAGGTACTCAAAAGTCCTTATCAATAACAGTTTGGTGAAAATGTTTACTATTTGTTCACTAGTAGGAACATAATCCATCCTTACCTCCTGTCCCTCAATCTTCTCTCTCAAAAAATGATATTTGATAGCAATGTTCTTTGTTTTGGAATGCATGACAAGATTCTTTTCTATGTTGATTGCACTCAAATTGTCACACCAAATGAGAATAGGATCAGTGATGTCCACCTGTATATCTTTGAGAGTTTTCTTCATCCAAAGCACCTAAGAGCAACATGTAGTAGCAACAATGTACTCAGCTTCAATAGTGGATAGGGAGACTGAGTCCTACTTCTTGCTATGCCAAGAGACCAACCGGTCACCAAGAAAGAATGCACCAACACTTGTTCTCTTTCTATCATCAATGCATCTTTCCCAATCAGCATCAGTGTATGCTTTCAAGATAAAATCTCCTTATTTAGGGTACCACAAACCATAGCTGAGTGTTCCTTGTAGATACCTAAAAATTCTGCTAATAGCATTCATGTGTGACTGCTTTGGGGCAACTTGGAATCTGGCCACCATGCACACTACCTGAACTATATCTGGTCTTGAAGCGGTTAGATACAATAGACTGCCTATCATGGATCTGTACAGAGTCTGATCCAGCATTGGTGATTCATCATTCTTTCTCAATTTGCTGTTAGTCACCATGTTGAACACAAAGTACCACTGAGAGGGAGGGTGAATTAGTGGTTCCTAAGTCTTTTCTTTTTCTGATCTAACTTGAGAATATCAATTATGTACTTAATCACATAAACAGTAAAACTAGTAATAAAAGAAAGAGATCCAAAGTGACCATACACATACAAGCAACTCACAACACCAGATTTACGAGGAAAACCCAATATGGGAAAAACCTCGATGAGAAAAGATGCTGAAGTCTACTACTCCAATCCAACCTCATAGGTAAAACAAAGATTTATAAAGATTTTGGGCACCAAACCAAGGAGCACTAACCCCTGCACTTTTAGGGCACCAACCCAAGGAGCACCAACCCCTACACCAAGCTCCAACTTGGTGATGTATATTGAAATACTATTTGAATATAATTAATGCTTCTTGCTGCAAATGAATTCTGCAACTCTTGAATCAATTAACTCTTTGTTATCTTTCTCTCCTTTTCACACATAGTCTCTCAGTACACTGTGTCACACTAGGATGTTGTTAGCTCTACCACACCTTACTAGTTAGGCTCAACTGCTCGACTATGAAACTACTGATAGAATCCTCTTACCGGTCTACCTGCTTGCTCACACTGTAACTTGATCAAAACCCCTTCTCAAGTTTTATTCTTCTAACTTCTCTCCTCTCAACTATGTTCACAACAACATCATCATCTTCTATCCATAGTTCCCTTTTCTTATCAGATGAATTCTCGCCAAAAAGTCAATTCAAAATCCAAGCAGTTAGGGTTTCTTCACCATCCTCAAGGCAAATCAAATCCAATCAGATCTTGCAAGATCTAATCACCTTGAAGTGCATTTGTTCATCTCCATCATTTCCATGCCTTTTAAGACACATTTTATAGACAAGGGAAACACGATCCTTCATATAGATTTACATATGTCAAATTCCTATTAATGCCTCTGCTATTTCCTTCTCAAGGTATTCTTTCAATCCAATCTTCTTGCTTCGATCCAGGTGCCAACTACTCCCCTGATCTTCCTCTATCATTCCTTCTTCCTCGAGCCACAATCAGTCTAATGCAATCCCTTGATTTGCAGTTCCTTCATTAATGGCAAATATTTGTTTCATTGACCCTATGCATGAAGCGTCACCAACCACACCCTACTTTCTACCTTAGCTTCACACAGCATCACACCAATCAAGATATAGCCTTCCAATGTTCAGTCGGTCCGACAAACACATACCAATAAAACCCTTTTCCAGTAGAGTGTTCTTCACCTGTTGACCACTATAGCATCCTGTACCAATTGTACATCTTAACATTCTGCCTCTTCATCATTAACCAAGCAACCATCTACCATGCTCAATCTCCACTAGTTGACATCAATGACAACTAAGTGCCAAAATGCCAACAATCTCCCCCTTTGGCATTGATGTCAACTTCTCACGGTCCACTCCATACTGGTACATTTCTCCCCCTTTGACATAATGACAAAGGGTACTTGTGCACTCCCCTTTGATCCACACAATGCTCCCCCTGACCCACATAAACCTTCCAAGGAAAATGATAGAAATCCAAACTTCTATGGGAGGTACTCAAACATGCTTATCACTAGTGGTTTGGTGAAAATGTCTGCTACTTGTTCACCAGTAGGAACATAGTCCATTCTTACCTCTTGTCCTTCAACCTTCTCTCTGAGGAAGTGGTATTTGATTGAAATGTGTTTTGTTCTAGAATGCATGACCGGATTCTTTGCTATGTTGATTTCACTCAAATTGTCACACCGAATGAGAATGGGATTAGTGATGTCCACTTGGATATCTTTGAGAGTCGGCTTCATCCAAAGCACTTGAGAGCAACATGTAGCAGCAACTATGTATTCAGCTCTAGCCATAGATAGGGAGACTGAGTCCTTCTTCTTGCTATGCCATGAGACCAACCAGTCGCCTAGAAAGAATGCACCACTGCTTGTGCTCTTTCTATCATCAATGCATCCTGCCCAATCAACATCAGTGTATGCTTCCAAAATAAAATTTCCCTATTTAGGATACCACAAACCATAGCTGAGTGTTTCTTGTAGATACCTAAAAATTCTGCTAACAACATTCATGTGTGACTACTTTGGTGCAGCTTGAAATATGGCCACCATGCATACTGCCTAAACTATATCTGGTCTTGAAGTAGTTAGATATAGTAGATTGGCTATCATGGATCTATACAAAGTCTGATCCACTATCGGTGATTCATCATTCTTACTTAATTTGCTGCCAGTCACCATGGGAGTACTTACTTGTTTACAATCTTCCAGTTGGAATTTCTTTAGCATATCCTTTGCATATTTGACCTATGAGATAAAGATTCCTTTATCTTTCTGTAGCATCTACTAGCCAAGGAAGTAAGTCAATTCACCAAGCATTGACATCTCAAATTTTGACTGCATCTAATCAGCAAACTCTTTGTAGAGAGTATCCTTATTGCCACCAAAGATGATGTCATCTACATACACAACCACAATAATCATGTGATTCCCATCTTTCCTTATGTACAAATTGTTATCAGCACTTCCGTTTTTGAATCCTGGCTCCTTTAGATACAGATCTAATCTTGAGTACCATGCTTTGGGGGCTTGCTTTAGACCATATCAATCTTTCTTTAACCAAAATACAATTTTCTCATCATCATGCAACATAAATCATTCCGGTTGCTCCATGTATACTTCTTCTAAATTTTCATTTAGAAAAGAAGATTTTACATCCATTTGGTACACTTTGTAGCCCTTACAGGCAAAGTAAGCTAGAAACATCCTAATTGCTTCTAATCTAGTCACTGATGCAAATGTTTCTTCAAAGTCAATCCCTTCTACCTAAGAGTATTCTTTGCACACTAGTCTACCTTTGTGCCTCACAACCTTACCTTCTTCATTCATTTTGTTCAGGTAGACCCACTTTGTGCCAATGATGTTCTTGTCTTTCGGTCTAGGGACTAATTCCCAAGTCTTGTTCTTCTCTATCTACTGCATGTCTTCTTCCATGGCATCCATCCATTCTTGTCTCTTACTAGCCTCAATGAAATTTTTGGGTTCAACTTCAATCATGAGGCATAGGTTGACTTGTTCATCATTTCGGGCAAGTCTTCTTGTAGTCTGCACACCATCACTCTTTTTCCCAGAATTTGCTCTTCCAGATGATTCAACTGTACATACTGGTTGGGAACCTTCTGAGGCACTACCTCTGGTTCACTGTCAAACTAAACTTTAGTATTTTCATCACTGGAGTCATCATACCAGTTAATGTGTGGTTGACATCCTTTGTGAATATCCTCATCAACTCTTACATGCACACTTGAAACAATTCTTCTTAGTCTTTTATTGTAGCATTTGTAGGTCTTGCTGTTTGACGAGTAACCAAGGAAGATCCCTTCATCACTTCTAGAGTCGAAGCTTCCCAAACCATCCATATCTTTCTTAATGAAGCATTTGCTTCCAAAACTTTGAAATATTTGACTGATGGTTTCCAGTCATACCATAATTCATTAGGTGTCATCTTGTTGTTTGTTCTTAACTGAACCCAGTTCAAGGTGTATGCAGTAGTATGAATAGCTTCTTTCCAATAGGTATCCAACAGACTAGCCTCATTCAACATAGTTCTGGCCATCTCCTTGACAATCCTGTTCTTCCTTTCTACCACACCATTTTGTTGTGGTGTTCTAGGAGTAGAGTATTGCCTGAACTCTCCACCCTTGTCTTATCTTAGACATTTTAATTTATACCCACTTTCCTTTTCCACCATCTTCCAAAATATCTTGAATCTTTCAAATGCTTGTGATTTATCTTGCAGAAAGGTGACCCATGTCATCCTTGAGTAGTCATCAATGAAAAGCATGAAGTATCTTTCACCAACAAGTGCTCTTGTTCTAGTTGGACCACACAGATCTGTATGCACAATTTCAAGTGGCTTTGAGGTGTTGTGCTCCTTTGTCCTGAAACTTATTCTTGTTTGCTTGCCTTTTACACATTCATCATAAAATGTGTTTACCGACTTGATGATGGGTGGAATATTCCTCACACACCCCTTTTTTCTTACTACAACCAAGTTATCAAAATTTATGTGGCCTAATCTTCTGTGCCACAACCAACTTTCATCTACTTGTCCTAACATACATAAGGACTCAAAGCATTCCTTCAGATTATAAACATTTCCATCAGTTCTCTTTCCTTCTACCACTACTTTACTGGTACTTTCTTTCTTTATCTGACAACAGGTTGAGTCAAAGGTGAATTTGTAACCTTTGTTGCACATCTGACTCACACTAAGAAGTTTATGTTTGAGGCCTTCCACATAATATACATCACGTGCCTTTAGTTTTCCATCAATGCTTAGTGTTCCTTTTCCCTTTATTTTGATGGAGGAATTGTCTCCAAACCTTAACGATCGACTATTCCAATCTTCAAGATTAATGAATTTTCTTTTGTCACCAGTCATATGGTTTGAGCAACCACTATCTACCACCCATAGATTTTTCCTTTCGACATGCAAGGCAGTCTGCACTATGAGACTTGATTCTTCTTTTTCCTTTTCTTTCTCAACCCAAACCTGTTTGATTTCCTTCTTGTAGTCAGCTCTTGTATTCTGCTCAAGTTCAAATACCAGTCTTTGATCAAGATTTTCCTTCACTTGCTTGATCTTCTTGTTTCTACATAATTTGTCTATGTATCCAAATTCTTCACAGTTATAGCATTTTATGTTTTCAATAAAGGAAGCATCCTTAATGCTATTGTAGGATATTGGTTGGTTCTTCCTACAATCAAAACTCTTATGTCCATATCCATTGCACTGATAGAAAACAACATTCATCTCTTGGAGTGCATTAAATGAATTTCTACTTTCAAAATTCATAGAAGGTTTACTATTTATCCTATAGTCCGCTATTCTTTGCCCAAATTTATTGCACCGGTAACAGTAACCATGAAAATTTGATACATACCAGTCATGTTGTCTTGGTCCTAAATGGAACTGCCTCATTGGGGGTCTTCCATTCATGTTGTTGAATGTGGTGAATCCTTCCTGGTCAATCCTAGCATTTGTCCTTGGATTTGTAGATTTGTGCATGAAATTTGACCTCCCGTTCATTTCTATATACCGGTTTGGATAACGATTTCCAATAGCATCAACATATGTCTTTTTGCCAGTTTCCTAGCCTATAGTGAATGTCTTCTTTTCTTCTCCTTCAATTGAAGAAGTGAAAATTATCTCTTTGTCAGATTTACCTTTGTGGGTTGATCCTTGACCAACTTGAAAGCCTAAGCCACCTGTGTCTTTGGATTGCTTTTGTTTGCTTAACATCTTATCCAAAGCTTCAGTGTTGCCATCATACTTGCTTCTTATTTTTATTTCTTCCTTGCATTCTTCAAGCTCCTTCCTAAGCTTTATTATTTATGCTTCCAGCTCTTGAAGCTCATTTTCTTTCTTTGTCAAGTCAAGGGTTGTAGCTTCACTGATCCTCTTAGTTTCTTCCAGCTGCAACTTCATGTCAGATATGATTTGACCAGATTCTTCCAGAGACTACTTCAAGAGATCTTGTTCATCTACTGCAACAAGCTTAAATCTCTTGAGTTCTCTTCTTGTTTTACTTAATTCTTCAAATGCATTGATAAGTTCACTCTCCAAATCCACTTTAGCCTCAACATCCTCTTCTTCCTCATCTTTAATAGCAGGTCTATCAAATGCCATGAAAAAAATTACTTTTCTATGGTTCTCATGGTCATCATCTTCTAATGAATCCTCATCATCTATTGTGTCATCCTCAATGGTATATAATTTGTTTTGGTTCTGGTAGTCTATTCTTCCCTGCCAGTAGTCATTCCTTTCTCTGTCTCTGCCGATAGATCTTCTGAACTCTCTTGACTCATTTCCACCAATTTCTTTGTGAGGGAAGCTTGCAGCGAAGTGTCCTACCTTCCCATAGTTTAAGCACTTAAGTGGTAGCTTTCCTTTGTACCAACCTGATCCTCTTTTGAGCTTCCTAACAAAGTTTTCTACTCAATCATCGGAGTCTTCACTAGATTCTTTATGAGTAACAACTTCTTTCCCCTTTCTAGTGGTGTTGAAAGTAGCTTCTTTTCTTGAGGAAGTCTCACCGGATGTTCTCATCTCATAGGATGTTAGGGAACCAAGTAGTTCATCCATAGTAAAAGTCTTCAGATCATTTGCTTCTTCTATGGCTGACACTTTAGTATCATATTTGGGAGTGAGAGATTTGAGTATCTTTTTGACAAGAATTTCATCTGCAATCTCTTCACCGAGTCCTCTAATAGTATTAATAGTTTCATCAAATGTGTGAAGGTAATCTGCAATTTTTTCATCATCTTTCATTTTGATGCTTTCAAGTTGGTTCCTTAGAGTTCATAGTTTGGCCTCCTTGACCTTTGCATCTCCCTCGAACAACCTTGCAACTTGTCCCATGTTTCCTTAGCTGAAACATAGTGCATGACTTTGACAAATTCATTATCGGACAGTCCACTCAAGATGGCATGTTTAGCCTTTGCATTATTTTCATACTCCTTTGCATCTGGATCAGTGGGAGGAGTATTAGGAATAGCATACCCATTCTTGACTGACATCCATACATCAAAGCCAAGAGATGAAATATATGTCTCCATTCTTCTGCTCCAAAAGGCGTAGTTAGATCCATCAAACATGGGGGCTTTTGAGGAAGCAGACTCACTCCTTGCCATTGTGCTCAAAGTCCAGAATCTACCCAAGGTTTAGAGATAACCAGGAACTTGGCTTTGATACCAATTGTTCAACACATAGTACCACTGAGAGGGGGAGTGAATTGGTGGTTCCTAGGTCTTTCCTTTTTCTGATCTAACTTGAGAATATCAATTATGTAATTAATCACATAAAAAGTCAAACCGGTAATAAAAGAAAGAGAGCCAAAGTGACCATACACATACAAGCAACTCACAACAACATATTTACGAGGAAAACCCAAGATGGGAAAAACCTCATTCAGAAAAGCTGCTGAAGTCTACTGCTCCAATCCAGCCTCAAAAGTAAAACAAATATTTACAAAGGTTTTCAGCATCAACCCAAGGAGCACTAACCCCTGCACTTTTAGGGAACCAACCCAAGGAGCACCAACCCCTGCACCAAGCTCTGACTTGGTGATGTATATTGAAATACTATTTGAATGAAATTAAGGCTTCTTGCTGCAAATGAATTCTTCAACTCTTGAATCAATTAAATCTTTATTATCTTTCTCTACTTTTCACACACAGTCTCTCAGTACATTGTGTCACACTAGGATGCTTCTTGCTATGTCATTCCTTACCGGTTAGGCTCAACTGCCCAACTATGAAACTACTGATAGAATCCTCTTACCGGTCTCCCTACTTACTCACAGTGTAACTTGATCAAAACAACATCATCATCTTCTATCCATAGTTCCCTTTTCTTATAAGATGAATTCTCGCCAAAAATTGAATTCAAATTCTAGGCGGTTAGGGTTTCTTCACCATCCTCGAGGCAAATCAAATCCAATCAGATCTTGCAAGATCCAATCACCTTGAAGTCCATTTGTTCATCTCTGTCATTTCCGTGTCTTTTAAGACACATTTTACAAACAAGGGAAACACGATCCTTCATATATATTTACATCTGTCAAATTTCTATTAATGCCTCTACTGTTTCCTTCTCGAGGTATTCTTTCAATCCAATCCTATTGCTTCGATCTAGGTGCCAACTACTCCCCTGATTTCCCTCTATCATTTCTTCTTCCTCGAGCTGCAATCAGTCTAATCTAATCCCTTGATTTGTGGTTCCTTCATTAATGGCGAATATTTATTTCATCGACCCTTTGGATGAAGCTTCACCAACCACACCCTACTTGCCACCTCAGCTTCACATGGCATCACACCAATCAAGACACGACCTTCCAATGTTTAGTCGGTCCGACAAACACATATTTGTAAAACCCTTTGCTAGTAGAGTGTTCTTCACCTATTGACCAGTATAGAATCCTGTAACGGTTGCACATCTTAACATTGATAACTTAATGATGAATCAATAGTCCCAAACCGGTACTAAGAGGGGGGGGTTGAATCAGTATAGGCAAAAACACAACCTTAAACTGGTTTGTCAACTAACACTTATGCACTGACAAACAAACATAAGCACCGGTCCTTCAACAGAGTTCAACTAGCAAAACCCAGTGTAACTGAGACAAGCAAAGACCAGTTGACACTTATCTTCTCATATAATCTAACTCTTCATTCCTATTTCACCCTAATGCATGAACGAGCAATCTACCATCAAAGATGTACATATTACAGCAAGATCAACATGCATCACCACTTAATCAGAAAACAATTATAACATCACATGAAGAAAGCATCACACATGACACACATATTTTTCACTTGGAAACCCAATTGGGAAAAACCACGGTAGGGATGAATGCCCACATGCTTGTTTTTGAACTCTTTGGAAGTCCGCTCTGTTAGGAGCCTTGTCCGGTTAAAGACAGATACAATAGGTTATGTTAGGAACTGATCCTGTTAGGGATCACCCAGTTAAGGGATGGCTACAATACCTGGTTAAGGGTTAAACCCTATTAAGGGTACCTTGTTAGAGGATTTCAAGAACTCAATAGCTAAAGGATATCAATGACTCAGTAGCTTCGAGTTACCCTATTAGAGGATTTTCAACAAGCCGGTTAAGGCTACCCTGTTAGGGGATTTCACAACTATTGAAGTGGTTAAAGATCAACAGGTATATCAATGACCTGATAATAGCAGTCAATGCCAATGCAAATCTGCTTAAGCTCCTCTTTACCTTCTGCACTTACACTCTACAGACATAACTTCTCTCCTTTGGTCTGGCAAGAATCACGTATCTCTTCTCTTAGATATACACACACAACTTTTGCCAACAACCTCTGAAAGAATCACACCATCGACCTTATAGGACAACAGATAGGTTGATAGCATAAAACCTAAACTCTAGACCTGTTAGGTTAAGGAATTTAAACGGTTAAATTCTGACCATTGATCATACTGTATTGAATGCAATAGTCTTGATCCAATCTCAAGATATTCTCCATCGTTCATTTTCCAGCAATTCATGGCGGCTGATAACCCATCACATGTTATCACCGTTTACAGACTTCGCACATTCTTGAGGTAGATAGGAACACTCTTCTTTATGCAAGATCCTTCACGCACCCAAGGCTTATGTGGCAACACTATATGTTCTTCATTATCATGCTAACTTCATCACATAAAGATCACCTTGAAGCACTCCAATCGGAAACCCTAAAGTTGAGACCACCAATCGATAGTCATGCACTACTTCCATGTGCCGGTTCCCATAACCTTATGCCGGTTCACCTTGAACAAGCACACCACTTCACTTTGGTACATATACCGGTTCACAGTGTTATATCGGTTCTTACATATGCCAATTCTCACCTCTTCAGTGTATTGACATCAATGACAACATACAATGTCATTATGTCCACATACCGGTTCTCATACCGGTTCACAAAATGCCAACAATCTCCCCCTTTGGCATTGATGGCAATATACAAAGATATCTCTCTGCTAGCTCATCTTCTCCCCAATTTCTACAGATATCTTCTTCGCTACACTACGTCTCCCCCTTTGACAACATTGCCAAAGTGGAGGCACAAACATCCCTATTCCATTATGTTTCTCCCCATGAGGAGTAGCATCCTTCAACACATGAATCAACAAAAATTTGACTATGCAATACCTGACTGCTGTGGAACAAATACTTTTAATTTACCTCCTGAAGGGGCAATACCCCCAATTCACCTCTTAAATACACAAATGTAGTCTCTGGGAGAGGCTTGGTGAATATGTTTGATAACTGCTCCTTACTGGAAACATGTTCCAATGCAATCTCTTCATTCTGAAGCTTTTCCCTCAAGAAATGATACCTAATCTCAAAATGCTTGGTTCTAGAATGTAAAACCGGATTCTTTGAAATATTGATAGTACTTGTGTTATCACAGAATATACTTACCGATTCAGATATAGAGATTTTGAAGCCATCTAATACATGCTTCATCCAGATTGTCTGAGTGTAGTTCATGAAAGCTGCAACATACTCTGCTTCCATTGTAGATTAAGAGATACAACTCTGCTTCTTACTCATCCATGAGACCAGTCTACCACCGAGAAAGAATGCACCACCGGTTGTGCTTTTCTGATCATCCACATTACCTATCCAATCAACATCTGTGAATACTTTTAGGTTGAAATCATTGTTGTATGGGTACCACAATCCATAGTCAACTGTTCCCTTCAGATACCTAAGAATCCGCTTGACTGCAACCAAGTGGGATTCTCTTGGAATTTTCTAGAACCTTGCAGTAATGCCAACTGCTTGTGCAATATCTAATCTGCTATGCACTACATAATGCAACTTACCAATCATTGATCGATATTCCTTCTCATCAACCAATGTGGAATCATCCTATTTTGATAATTTGTAGCCAGTCACCATCGGTGTACCAACCAGTTCGCTATCTTCCATGCCAAAGGTCTCCAACATCTCTTTGACATATTTGGACTAAGTGATAAAGATTCCATCTTTCATCTGCTGGATTTGTAGTCCAATGAAGAACTTAATCTCTCCTGTGAGTGACATCTCAAACTCTTCCTTCATCTCATCAACAAACTCATGACTCATCTTGTCATCTCCACCAAAGATAATGTCATCAACAAAAACTTCATAGATTAGGATCTGATCTCCTTCAAATTTTAAGTAGATATTGCTATCTTCACTTGTTCTCTCAAATCCAATCTTCACAAGATGGGAATGTAGACGTTCATACCATGCTCTAGGTGCCTGCTTTAGACCATATAAGGCTTTATGTAGCCTGCACACCATATCACTATCTTTAGATAGGGAAAACCCATCTGGTTGCTCTATATACACCTCCTCTTCAAGTATACCATTTAGGAATGTAGATTTTACATCCATTTGATATACCTTGAATCCTTTAAAAGCTGCATATGTAAGAAGCATACAAACTCCTTCCAATCTGGCTACAGGAGCAAAGGTTTCTCCATAGTCTTCTCCTTCTTCTTGAGAATATCCTTTGCACACCAATCTAGCTTTGTTCCTAATCATTGTGCCATCCTCATTCAGCTTGTTTCTGAACACCCATTTGGTGCCAATGATATTTTTATGCTCTGGTCTGGGTACCAAGGACCATGTACCATTTTTCTCTATCTGGTCAAGTTCCTCTTCCATTGCCTTGATCCAGTCTTCATCTTTATGAGCCTCTTTGAATGACTTAGGCTCAAATTCAGAGATCAAACATGAGTTTTCTCTGATCTTTCTTCTTGTAAGGATTCCTGCATCCTTATCTCCTATGATCTACTTAGGATCATGATTCAGCTTGACATATCGAGGAATAGTCTTGACTGGTTCTTCTTGCTTTTCCTCCTCATCCTCATCTTCATCAGTATTAGCATTCACCAGTTCAGGAACACTATTACTGGTACTTGGTTGACTAACAACTGGTTCCCAGAAGGTTGCAACCGGTTCATTTACAACTTGCTCACTGCCGGTTTCCTCTGGTTTCTTAGAGGTTTCATCAACTCTCACATTGATACTTTTCGTAATTCTCTGAGTCCTATTGTTGAAACACTTGAGAGCTTTACTCTTGGTGGAATATCCTAGGAATATTCCCTCATCACATTTAGCTTCAAAATTGCCCTGATGTTCACTCCTCTTGATGTAACATTAGCTACCAAATACCCTAAAGTAGCTAACCACAGGTGTCTTACTGGTCTAATACTCATAAGGAGTTTTGTCCTTACCTTTCTTGATGAGTACCTGGTTCATTGTGTAGACTGCAGTGCTTACCGCTTCTCTCCAAAAGGTGTGAGCTACCTTTCCTTGAATCAACATTTGTTCTAGCTGCTTCAACCACAGTCCGGTTATTCCTCTCTGCTAGGCCATTCTGCTGTTGAGTCCGGGGGGCAGACAGTTACCTCTTGATGCCAAATTCTTCACAATACTTGTTGAATTCACCTGAAGTGAATTCCCCTCCTTGATCAGTTCTGAGGCACTTGATCCTTTTACCACTTTCCTTCTCCACTAATGCTTTGAAAGCTTTGAACTTCATAAAGGCTTCAGACTTGTCTTTCAAGAATGTGACCCACATCATTCTTGAGTAGTCATCAGTGAGAATCATGAAGTACCTATCACCCTACACACTTGTAGTTTTCATAGGACCACACAAATCAGTATGCACAAGGTCAAGCAAGTTGTTAGCAGTGAAAGATTTACCTTTAAAGGTTGAGGAAGACATTTTCCCCAATTGACACTCTCTGCACAAGGTATTATCCAGTTTGCTTAGCATCGGCAACCCTCTAACTGCCTTAATCTTACTAGCCTTCATAATGTTATCAAAGTTTACATGGCAGAGTCTCCTATGCCATATCTAACTATCATCATATTTAGCCATAAGACATGTACTTATAGTTGCGTTGAGTTGAAATAGGTTACCTTTAGTTTGCATACTAGTAGCCACAATTTTGCCATTCTTTCCTTTGATTCTGCACACTCCATTCTTGAATTCCAGAGTGAGACCACTGTCATTTAGTTGGGAAACACTCAGAAGGTTATGTCTAAGACCATCAACCCAATACACATTGTTAGCACTACTCTTTCCATTCAGAGAGATGGACCCTTTTCCTTTAACCATACATGGTGCATCATTGCCAAAATGAACCACACCACCATCATATTCTTCCAAGGATAGAAACTTGCTCCGGTCACCAGTCATATGGTGAGAGCAACCACTGTCAATAATCCACTCATTGGAATTATCAAAGCGGGAGACAAGTGCCTTCTTGTCTAACACATCTTCCTTTACAACAACAAACACAATGTCTTCATTCTCTTCATCTTCTAATTCCTCATCTGTGACACCTTCATCAACTACAACAAAATAGTTTCTCCAGTTTCCTCCTTTGAATTTCCTGAATCTTTCTGGTTTATCCTTTTTGTCACTATTAGGACAGTTCATAGCAATATATCCTATCCGATTACATGAAAAACATTTCAAAGGGAGCTTACCTCTGTATTTACCGATTCCTTTTGGAAATTTCCTGCAAGAAGAGCTTCAAATTCCATCAAAAACTCCTCATCATCCATTACTCTGCTCTGTCTTGGTTCACCACTAGTGCTTGCTTCTTTTCCTTTCTTGGATGGTACAATAGAAGCTCTAAAAGCTGATTCAGTCTTTTGAACAATGCTATCAAAACTATTTAGCTCATAGGCTATCTTATGATGGAGTCCAAGGATACCTTAGTCTTGTCTATTGATCTCAGCTCCTGAATAGCAACAACCCTTATTGCATAGACCGGCAATAGGGATCTCAGGACTTTGCTTACCATAGTGGAATCTTCCATTTTACCACCTGCACTCTTGATATCTCCGACAACAGTTTTGATTCTAATACCATACTGTTGAATGGTTTCACCTTCAACCATTTGCATGTCTTCAAACTTTCCTCTAAGGCTTTCTTCCTTAGCTTGTTTTACATGCTCATCACCTCCATAGATATTTTCAAGAGCATCCCATACCTCTTTGGGATTAACCTTATCTTGGACATCAATGAACTCAATGTCAGATAAACTACTGATTAGGGCTTCCATGACTTGCCCATTCTCCTATATCTCTCTCTTTTGATCATCAGTGAGAGTATTGGTAGGGGCAACATAGGGATTCTCAACATAGCTCCAGTGTTGAGCACCCATGCTTCTGATGAATATCTTCATTCTGTCTTTCCATATACTGAAATTTTCTTTGTTAAACTTTGGACCTTCCCTCTTCATCATTACAATAGGATCTTTCCCTCAAGCGGTTAAGCTTACAACATAGAGGACCTGGAGAAAGCTCTGATACCAATTGTTAACTTAATGATGAATGAATACTACCAAACCGGTACTGAGAGGGGGGGGGTGAATCAGTATAGGCAAAAACACAACCTTAAACCGGTTTGTCAACTAACACTTATGCACTGACAGACAAACAACAACACCGGTCCTTCAATAGAGTTCAACCGGCAAAACCTAGTGTAACTGAGACAAGCAAAGACCAGTTGACACTTATCTTCTCATATAATCTAACTATTCATTCCCATTTCACCCTAATGCATGAACGGGAAATCTACCATCAAAGATGTACATATTATAGCAAGATCAACATGCATCACCACTTAATCAAAAAACAATCATAACATCACATGAAGAAAGCATCACACATGACACACATATTTTTCACGTGGAAACCCAACTGGGAAAAACCACAGTGGGGATGAATACCCACAAGCTTATTTTTGAACTCTTTGGAAGTCCGGTTTGTTAGGAGCCTTGTCTGGTTAAAGACAGATACAATAGGTTCTGTTAGGAACTGATCTTGTTAGGGATCACCCGGTTAAGGGTTAAACCTTGTTAAGGGTACCTTGTTAGAGGATTTCAAGAACTCAATAGCTAAAGGATATCAATGACTCAGTAGCTTCGAGTTACCCTGTTAGAGGATTTTCAACAAGCTAGTTAAGGCTACCCTGTTAGGGGATTTCACAACTATTGAAGTGGTTAAAGATCAATAGGTATATCAATGACCCGATAATAGCACTCAATGCCAATGCAGACCCGCTTAAGCTCCTCTTTACCTTCTACACTTACACTCTGCAGACATAACTTCTCTCCTTTGGTCTGGCAAGAATCACGTATCTCTTCTCTTAGATACACACACACAACTTTTGCCAACAACCTCTGAAAGAATCACACCATCGACCTTATATGACAACAGACAAGTCAGTAGCATAAACCCTAAACCCTAGACCTGTTAGGTTAAGGAATTCAAACGGTTCAATCCTAACTGTTGATCATACTATATTGAATGCAACAGTCTTGATCCAATCTCAAGACATTCTCCATCATTCGTTTTCCACCGATTTCATGGCGGCTGATAACCCATCACACGTTATCACCGTTTACAGACTTCACACATTCCTGAGGTAGATGGGAACACTCTTCTTTGTGCAAGATCCTTCATGCGTACAAGGCTTATGTGGCAACACTATCTATTCCTCATTATCATGCTAACTTCATCACATAAAGATCACCTTGAAGCACTCCAACCGGAAACCCTAAAGTTGAGACCACCAACCGGTAGTCATGCACTGCTTCTATGTGCCGGTTCCCATAACCTTATGTCGGTTCACCTTGAAAAAGCACATGGCTTCAATTTGGTATAGATACTGGTGTACGTTAGGAAATAGGAAATCATCGCAAGATAAGATAAACGTAATAGCTCAATCACAAAAGCATTCATTGCAATGATCTATCCTACACACATTCAATAGAGACATGAAATAAAAACATTCAAAAGCAAAGATTATGCAAACCAAAGATGTGATTTGAATGCTCCTTCATGCGGCTCCATTGTTCTTCTTTCCTCTTCAAATGGTTTGGTTGTGGATCTCATCTATAAGTGCATACACACAATTGAAAGCAAGTAGACAAGATTTTTGATCAAGAGTACTAGAAGCGTAAATTCGATAGTCTGATTACCAATTATTAGCCTTGATTGATGAAAATCATCCAATTTATAGAAGAATTGGAGAGATGACAAGATTAGCATGATGCAATTCAAATGGAAATTGCAAATCAATATGACAAATTATGACAAATTATGACAAATTATGCACTTTCTATGCAAAATTTGTTGATTGATGATTTATGACAAATTATGACAAATTTCTATGTCAAGAATTGATTGATTGTCAATTATGACAAATTATGACAAATTGCTATGTCATTTCCATGAATTTAGGAGAGAAATAGAAGGAAATTGAAATTAAGAATTAGAAAATTAGAAAAATTAGAAAATTAAGAATTAAGAAATTAGAAAAATAAGAAATTGATGAAAATTAGAAATTAGGTAAATTAATTAATAATCTATCATTTATTAATTAATTCACACAGAGGAATAGTTAGCCAATTAAATGAACATTTAATTGTAATGAGAAGACTTAGGATAAATAAACAATTTATTAATCCTAAAGGAGGAAATGACACACAAGGTTAAATGATGAAATCACAAAACCCTAGAAGATGAATTAAGTCTTGATGAAAGATAATTGACTTGATCATGATTTGATTTTGGATTGATAAATGACCAATGTGATAAATGATTTGATTGATAAATGAGCCAATTGGCGAGGAACAATGACAAATTGATCCAAATTGACATAATTGAGACAAACAACGATCGATGACAAATCGATCGCAAAATGACAAAATTGACAAGAGGACAAGGGTTGATGACAAAATAGATTGCAAAACGACAATATTGAAAAATGACCACGATCGATGACAAATCGATCGCAAAATGACAAAATTGAACATGAAAATGACCGATGACAAATCGATCGTTAAAGGACAAGATTGAAAATGATAAGAATTGATGATAAATAGATTGCCAGATGACAAGATTGATAAGAGGACAATGATCGATGACAAATCGATCGCAAGATTGACAGGAGGATAAAACCCTAATTAGGATTGACGATGTCCAAAATGATGACAAATGAGCATGCACAGTGATGCAATAAGATAAGATTGATTAAAATCATGACTGGAGATTGTTGTCGACAAGACCAAATTCGAAAGCAAGACAAATGAAGAATGTAGAAGAATGACTCAATGCTCGCAAATGATAAAAATCAAGTGTGAAACATGGAAGAAATGTTAATATGACGCAAAAACCTAAAATGAGGCAATGTGCAAATGTTAAAGTATGACTCCGCAAGCGTTGACCATTTTTAGGTGTCTACATTTTGCCCCTCTTTGAGACAATGCGATTTTAAGCGTTGTTTCAAAGAACAATAATGACACATTCATGCTCGAGATTAGGGCAAACACAGGACTGCTTACCGCATTGGCAGAGCGATGGCATTCAGAGACTTCGTCCTTCCATCTGGCAACTGGAGAGGCGACGGTGACACTGGAGGATGTATGGCGTATCCTCCACATTCCGATTCATGGAGAGATGATAGAGTATGACCCAGTGACAGGGAGAGATGCATTATGCAGATTGTTTGAGTGCGACGCAGATGATCTGGATATCGTCGAGAGGGAGATTGGCTGGGAGACTATGGCATCAGAGTATGATCGACGATACGTGGTGATAGCCATGGTGATAGCATGTCTACTAGCAGGAGATAGACGAGGACATGGATTCCCTATTGGATGGGGAAGAGTGCTAGAGCAGATGGCGATAGAGGGGACGGTCTATGCATGGGGACCTTGTGTACTAGCTATGCTCTATTTTCAGCTGCATCAGATAGCATATCAGGGAGTTCAAACATTGAGTTGTGGAGTTACATTGCTACAGGTATGGGCATTTGAGCACATAGCCATATGTCGACCGATTACAAATAGACAGGTAGTGCCACACCGACCATATGTGTACTCCTATGGGGGAGCACTGAGACAGGGTCCTTTTGGATACATACTATACTGGCGACATGAGCTAGACCGACTGAGAGAGTTCATATGGAGGCCATATCGTGATTGCTCGGGATGGTCAGATGACAGTGAGGAGTTACCATATTGTAGACAGGAGAGGTACCTGATTGGGTGACCATTGAATTGCCAGAGAGTGATTGTGTTGTACCTACCAGAGAGAGTCAGACGACAGTTTGGAGAGAGGCAAGATGTACCTAGGAGGACTGCGCACTTTTCCCGATCTCACAGAGAGACGAGTCAGTGGGGGAGTATGATTCTGCCACACATAGCATATACTAATTTTTCACAGCTACAGCAGAGACAGTGGGATTGGGGATCAGATGTGGTGGACGCTGGGACGACAGATGAGTATGATAGATGGTTTGCACAACGACGGCCAGTGCCATTGACAGATCCGGATATTCTAGTGCTGAGGCGACAGGAAGACTTCCCACTCACAGGAGAGGAGGAGGGAGATGAGGAGGACGAGGAGGAGGACGGTGATGAGGATGGGGATGACAAGGATAGAGATGAGGATGAGGGCAGGGATGACGAGGATAGAGATGAGGATGACGATGACGATGACGGAGATGGGGATGGGGATGACGAGCAGGAGGCATGGCAGGATATACCCATAGAGCCAGAGACAGCTAGGACAGAGGAGATGGAGATGTGTAGGGCTACCATAGTGAGCTAGCAGGATCATATTGTGACATTAGAGAGAGAGCATGAGTAGTTCAGAGCGGAGATAGCCAGACTCACAGCGGCTCGAGATACAGCTATAGCGCAGGCACAGCGAGAAGAACAGAGAGTCACTGAGTATATTGGGTCGATTTGGGATGCCAGTGTACGGGAGCTAGGACAGATGCTGGTAGAGAGCAGAGAGGAGATATGCCATTGGAGGACACTATATGAGAGTGCAGTTCCACCAGAGCAGAGAGCACCTTCATATCGGGCACGATCGAGGACAGAGAGCAGGGCACGCTCTCGGAGGTCATTGAGCAGCATGGGGGTGAGTGGACCTATGAGACCACCACAGCCAGGACCAGGAGGGACATCATCCGTGAGACATGGCAGGGATGAGGAGGACAGAGGGAGCACCCAATGATAGAGGCACGTGCTCCTTAGACAAACAGTGGACATTATGTAGTTTGACATTTTTGTAGTCAGCCTGCGGGCCATACTTAGGACAGACAGTCTGATTTTGTACTCCGATATTATTGTGACAGATGATATGATATGCATCGATATGATGAGATGCAATATGTTATGACTTGTGTTATTTTCCATGTATGGATGACTTATGCATTGTTTATGTATCATTATGGAATATGTATGGATATGTTTTTGTTTATGTGTTTTTGATGCATTGAGAACATGAAATGGATAAAATGCTTGATATGGTGCTTAATGTAATGCAAATGTACTAACCAAATGGATGCAAGATGCAGTATGTATGGTTGGAAATCAGAGCACTAGACCGAACTGACCATCCAAACTGATGGAAGAAATGTTAGTAAGAAGAAATGAGACAAAAGACAGTTAGAAATGAAGAAAAACTTGCTTTCAGTAATGCACTTTGTAGGTGAGAACCTTTATTTTTATGTAGAAAAATGGATGCGTAGCATCATGGCATGGAAGGCCAGAGCTGAAATGCAACCCTTTGTGCAAAAGACAGACACATCATAGACAAACAACAATCATAATCAAAAAGAAAAGGACCATGATCCATCCCGGTCACTCTAAATCACTTAGTGACATCATCGAGCAACATAGAAACATGATCGAAGATAAATCAATAAAAAGATAAGATGCACAAATTCCAACAAATCAAACAAACACCTTGATCTTCGTTGTCAAAAGTTGAACGTGCTGATAGGACGATCATGTTGTCTAGTTTCAGGACATGTGGTAGCCCGTCTAAGACAGGACACAGTCTGGTTTCGAATATACCACACCCTGTATAAGACCCATGATAGTAGAGACAAGGACAAATGATTTTGATGCTAACGTTTGATTGATAAGACAATTTTGATCAGTTTGGATGTTTGGTTTTGATTGAAAAAGTTCATCTGTTTACGCATGATTTCATTAAAGCACAATGTTGGAGGGATGCTCAGTGATTTATCTTATGCACAAAAAGGGATCCTTTATTGACAAAATGTTTGTTTTTGGATTTTAAAATTTTTTGGTCATTTTTTCAGGACTTTTTATGATTTTTATGGATTTTCATTTTTCAATTTTTTTTGAATTATTTCAGGACATTTTTAAATGTTTTTAGAGATTTTTTCAGGACATTATTTGATTTTTTTTTTTTATGATCTTTTTTCAGGACGTTATGTGATTTTTATTTGAGATTTTTTCAGGACATTTTTCAATTTTTATGATTTTGCCCCCAGTGTCTAGCAAGGCAAGGAATATGACAAGTGAATAAATAGGCTTTCTAAAATGATGGTGGATAGAGGGAAGACAAAGGCCTTTTATCATAGAGATAATACGGATGCAATTTTCAAGGGCTATTGCATGATGGGACAAGAGACTGGATATGACAATGTAAAGTAGTGACATGGCATGAGGGACATGTCAAGAGGTTTTTGAAACTACATGTTTAAATTTTGCGTCCTTATGTTAGATCAAGATCAAGGAATGAAAACGAGTGTATGGATAGTGATAAAATATGGATAGGATAAGCAAAACCAAGAATGGATAAGGGACATGGACTGAAGGTCGGGATAGGATACGAGATAGTGGCAGAAAGTTGTAATAAGACAGGGAATATGGATGAAAGGATATAATAAGCAAATGGATAAAGACCAAAAGCTATGATGGACTAAAAGCTACAAACAAGATACATGATGCTCATGACGATCATCAGCCTTGTCAAGATCAAAGGTGGAAAGGGAAACTAGATATGAGGGATGATAGGACAAGGAAGGGTAATAGGACATGAAGGAGTATGACATGGTATGATAGGATAATGAAGGGCAATAGGATATGAAGGAGGAAACCTGCCCCCAAATGTGGTATGCAAGAAGTTCATAAATTACGCATGATGCCTGTTTGCCAGGTTTTCACCAGTGGACGAATTATTTTTGCTTTACTTTTTTCTTTTGTCTTTTTTTTTTCATTTTTTTTTGTATTTTGATTTTTTCAATAGAAGATGGACACATGATAGGGGATGGAAGAAGGACTCAAGCGTCCTTTTTTTTTGGATAGTAGCCTTGAATAAAATGGACCATGACCTTTAAAAGTATGCTCAAAGACGTTGGTAGGATAAGGACATGGAAAAAAATATGAAACTAAGGCAAGGATTTATGCAAAGGATTGGACCAGAGGGATGGAAGGATGGAAAACATGCATTGGATAATGGATAGGGTATTGGAAGAACTATGCTTGAGTGGATGGAAATGAAGGCAAGATCGACATTGGCACACACCTTGATGGGTGGTGGATTGATGGAGGAAAAATGGATCTCAAATTGTGAGATTTGGATGGAGGAATAGCTTGGGATTTTGGGACATAAGGGCCCAAAATGGATGAAGAAGGTGATGGAGGAACAAATTTGAGAGGTTTGGATGGAGGAATATCAATTTTGAATGCCAAGTTGGATGTTTCTTTAGACTTTTGTGCTTCAAGGAGCTGCTTAGGGATCCACATGGTTTTTGATTTTTCATGCTTTTGTGGTTCCTTGGAGTGCATTGCTTGCACAAGGGATTTAGGAACCCATATATATTTTGACTTTACTTTATTTTTCTTAGTGGGCCTTTGTGGCCTTTTGGATATATTTTTTTCTTTATAGATCATATTGTTCTTTGGTTTGACATGTCTATTATATTGGACATGTTGATCCTTGAATACATGTGGATTGCGAGACTTATGACTTTTATACTTGGCATCCACATTGCTTGGAAGAGGGAATGAATTTCGGTGTGGATGGGAATGATATGGAATTCTTTTGGATTGATGAGATTTACTTAAGGATGTGTGCCTTTGCTAACCTTGCATAGAGGACGAAGGGATATAAGGACCTAAGATGGATGGAAGGTATGATGGGGAAGGTGTATGTTTTGATTTTGACTTTGAAGGGATACCAATGCCTTGAGTGTGAGCTCTGTAGCCATGACCATTAGTATATTCTTTGATATGAAGGGGTTCTTTCTCATGAAGGTCTACTCCTTTGCCTTTATGAATATCTTGACTTGTAAGATACTCTATTCTTTGGGAAGAAGACACGAGTCCATTATGAGGTGGATATGATATGAGAGAAATAATGAGATCTTGAAATGGATCGGATTGGACCAAAGTGGAAGAACCCATTATGCATGTAGAGGGTTCATGAACATCTTGCACTGACACATTAGAATCATGAAGGGGATTAGGATCATGAGGGCGATTAGGATCATGTAGTGGACATGGTTCAATGACAGGCTCTTGAAAAGATGGAATGGGAGAAATAATGGGATCATCAAAAGAAATGCGATCTTGGAGTGGATATGTTGGAGCATTAGGACAAGGAGATGGAGGAACAAGTGGATCTTGTGGAGGATTTAAAGGAATAGTTTGATCTTGACAAGGAGGAAGATCATTGGAATCCTCTTTAAAGTTGCTTTGCTCTTGAATTTCAATGGGATCATTGGAAAGGATGGAAGGGATATCTGGATCTTTCTTAGGAAGTGGAATGCCAATGGGATTTGAAAGGACATTTTTTTCACGAAATGGAAGGGGATCGTTTGGGATTGGATGGACTAGGATATCTTGATCTTTCTTGTGGAATGGAGTGTCAATAGGACTTTGGATAGGATGGACAAGAATAGGGGATTCATTGCGAGTGTCTAGGGAAATGAGATCTTGGTCAACAATTGGATGGGATGATAAGGTTTCGGGATCTTGATCTTGATATGTTTTAAGACAAGTTTCTTCATGCTCTAAATTATCCTCTTAACATGAGGTTGGAATTTGGATATGGATGGGGGATTCTGACAAGGAATCAATGTTTTGGCATGAAGGAAATGCACTTTGAAAATTTGTGAGGGATTCTAGCAAGGAATTAATGCTTGAACATGAGGAAGAGGGACTTCGAATGGGGTCCTCTAAAACAGGTAATGGCAATAAAGTGCATGGTGGCATTGGGTATTGTATTTCTGAAACATGACAAGGATGTGCATCATGAATTGGATTATTTTGGCAATCAATTATGGATAGCCCTTGGGTAATTGCATCCTTGGGTGTATTGTTTGATGAGGACAATATGGAAGGTTCCTGCGAAACTTCTAAACGTGTAGGGATAGATGCTACTGGAGAGTCAATTTTTTTGTGGGGGGATGAGGCATTGCTAGACATAATTGTATTATCTTGATCTTCTTCAAAGAACTCACTTGGTAATTTCCTTAAGAGCATTGCAATAAAGCCACCTTTCTTTCGAGGTTTTGACATGGTTGTATCTGGAATTTGAACTTGTTTGGCAAGAATTTGGTCTTGGTTCAATTGTTTCGACATGTTTGAAACTTGGCTTGGTGTGGGCTGCAACCTTTGTTTTTGAATGTTTGATGGTGGTTGTTGACATTGATATGTTGATTGAACTTGTTGATATTCCACCATTGGTTGAACCATTTGTTGACATTGTATAGTTGGTTGGACATATTGTTGAAATTGGACCATTGGTTGTGTTGGTTGTATATGTTGGACCATTGGTTGTGTCTGTTGGAAACGTTGGAGCTGTTGAACAATTGGTTGTGATGGTTGAAAATCTGATTGATAGTAAACACCTTCTTGTTCTTGTTGTGGAGGCACATAATGTTGTTCTTGATGTTGTCTCCTTTCTTGAAATTGTTTCATCATCTCTATTTGGGAGAGGAGAGCTGGTATGTCTGATCGTTCAAGAAGAGATCTTACATCAATTGGCTCAATCTTTGGATTTTGACCTGGAAATTTTCGAAACACTTTGGACATTTGTGATCTATTCTTCTCAATGTTTTTCACTCTTTGTTCCAAAATCTCTTGTTCTTGAGCCAGCTTCTCCTCTAGTTTTTGTATTTGGAGACTTGTTTCATCATAAAAAGTTTGATCGATATTGCCTTGTTGTTGGGTTGGATAGAATTGTGATTGCATTGTCGGTTGATATGTCAAACTTTGTTGCATCATTGGTGCTTGGAACCTTGTTTCAATAGACATGTCACTATGCAAATGCAATATTTTTGGAATTTTTCAAGGACAATATATGATATGCAACTAAATGCGAACTAAATGAATGAGAATGCAATCTATGGCAAGAATGCAACCTATGTTTTTTGGTTGTTTTTCAAGATTTTGACAAACTTTTTGGAATGCAAATCTAAAAGAGACCCTTAGGAAATTGGAATGATATCTAGACCTTAAAGGACAAAAGGACGTAAGTGACAAAAGGACAAATGACAAAGTCTCCCCTATATGCTTGGATACTAAGCTAGGTTTGACCAAATGATATTGATGACAAAAGGACAAAAGATTTGATAAGGTCTAGACTTCTTAACAATGACTTAGGGTTGCATCAAAGATTAGGATTACTCAAGTATGACAAAACCTAGTTTTGGCACTATATGCAAAGGGACATTACTATGCAAGTGATCTTAATATGATATGATAATGACCTAAGCTTAATGAAGAGACCTAGGGTAAGCAATGTAAATGTATGACAATGATATGACTTTAATGCAAGAGGACATATGCAAATGAATGACCCTTATTGATATGCAAAGGAGTATGACTTAGGTGACACCTAACCTTGGTACTTGACAATGACTTTTGCAAAATGCAACCTAGGATGAACTTAAATGTAAGTGACATGCTTGTTGAGATAAGATTTTGAACAATGTTTGCTAACCATGTTTGAAGATGAGTTTTGAAAATTTGTTGGACCTTTGTTGGATGAATGTCTCTTGTGTTTAATCCTATGTTTTTGAATCAATTTGTTTTTGCTTTTGAAATGGGATGCAATTCAACTTTTGAAAAGCAAAGAATACAAGATATTGCAACTTAGAATCAAGACAATCATGCTCATTTCCACATTTCTTATGGTAGGCAAAGACATTAGGTACTTGAGAGGTAGACTCATTATGAGATTCAAGGAGAATACATAGATGCTTGACCCCATGGGCTCCCCTCCATGGCACTCACTTCTCAGGGTAGCCAAGCATCAGTCCCCATGGAAATCTCCCCATGGTGAACTTAGTATCTCTTCCAAGTATCCGAACTTGTCCTTCTCAAGCAACTAGAAGGGTTTTTGGCTTCTAAAAACAAGGTGTTTAGTTAGGATTTCTGTTAAGTGTTACTCCTTGGTGTCACGCAAGCGTGATTGAGACATTAAGCCCACCAAGATACCAAACAAATGTAGTCGTGCAAGCACGATTTAGACCCATGAGGCCCTACTTAGATGTTTATATGAGAAAGAGTTCAAGGGTCATCAATTCCCAAGTAACTACAATTCCCATGTAACGCTTCCTTCAAAGCTTTCGCTCATCAGGTATTTGTTTATAGTGAGTTAGAATGCCAAGGAATTCTAGCCGTACTCACTTTGGGTCATTCCCTTCTCACGATTATCACTTGCTTGCAAAAGCAAAGTGGTCGGGAAGGCAAGCCCTCTAAAGGAGACACACAATCAAAGACAAAAGCATGGTATCGAAGATCTGGATTTCTGATCACCCTAAAAGGATGAGAGCATACTCTCCTACTCCAATGTCACACTCAACAATCAAAGCAAGAACATGTTCATTCCAACCTATTAGAAATCACTAGGTGCCTAAAACATTAATAACAAACACCAAGTTTAGTTGTTTCTCCAAGGCAACCTACAAAACCCAAGTTAGAAGTTTGATTTGTTGTCTTTGACTATCGATTCTGCATAAAGCATGTTAGTAGTTTGATTTGTTTGTCTTTGCCATGTGTATGCCAAGATTCTGCACAGATAATTAGTACCAAAAACCAAAACACAGAAAATAGAATGCAAAAACTAAACAAATTTCAAGTAAAATACTGCATTTTTACCTCTGTTCTGGACTTTACACAGGTGCAGAAGTCATGACACAAGCGCAGAAGTCATGACACAGGCATAGAATGTCTTCAACACAAGTGCAAAATGCTCAACATAGGCGCAGGTTGCTTCACACAGGCACAGAAGTCTCCAGAAAACCCTGCACGACCCTATTTTTGGGTTTTTTGGCCTGCAAATCAACTCAAAAGCACTCAAAGACACAATAAAGGGATTAGAGGGTTAGTGTTCACGTCAGGTTCACCAATTAATGTACATTAGGAAATAGGAAATCATCGCAAGATAAGATAAACGTAATAGCTCAATCACAAAAGCATTCATTGCAATGATCTATCCTACACACATTCAATAGAGACATGAAATAAAAACATTCAAAAGCAAAGATTATGCAAACCAAAGATGTGATTTGAATGCTCCTTCATGCGGCTCCATTGTTCTTCTTTCCTCTTCAAATGGTTTGGTTGTGGATCTCACCTACAAGTGCATACACACAATTGAAAGCAAGTAGACAAGATTTTTGATCAAGAGTACTAGAAGCGTAAATTCGATAGTCTAATTACCAATTATTAGCCTTGATTGATGAAAATCATCCAATTTATAGAAGAATTGGAGAGATGACAAGATTAGCATGATGCAATTCAAATGGAAATTGCAAATCAATATGACAAATTATGACAAATTATGACAAATTATGCACTTTCTATGCAAAATTTGTTGATTGATGATTTATGACAAATTATGACAAATTTCTATGTCAAGAATTGATTGATTGTCAATTATGACAAATTATGACAAAATGCTATGTCATTTCCATGAATTTAGGAGAGAAATAGAAGGAAATTGAAATTAAGAATTAGAAAATTAGAAAAATTAGAAAATTAAGAATTAAGAAATTAGAAAAATAAGAAATTGATGAAAATTAGAAATTAGGTAAATTAATTAATAATCTATCATTTATTAATTAATTCACACAGAGGAATAGTTAGCCAATTAAATGAACATTTAATTGTAATGAGAAGACTTAGGATAAATAAACAATTTATTAATCCTAAAGGAGGAAATGACACACAAGGTTAAATGATGAAATCACAAAACCCTAGAAGATGAATTAAGTCTTGATGAAAGATAATTGACTCGATCATGATTTGATTTTGGATTGATAAATGACCAATGTGATAAATGATTTGATTGATAAATGCGCCAATTGGCGAGGAACAATGACAAATTGATCCAAATTGACATAATTGAGACAAACAACGATCGATGACAAATCGATCGCAAAATGACAAAATTGACAAGAGGACAAGGGTTGATGACAAAATAGATTGCAAAACGACAATATTGAAAAATGACCACGATCGATGACAAATCGATCGCAAAATGACAAAATTGAACATGACAACGACCAATGACAAATCGATCGTTAAACGACAAGATTGAAAATGATAAGAATTGATGATAAATCGATCGCCAGATGACAAGATTGATAAGAGGACAATGATCGATGACAAATCGATCACAAGATTGACAGGAGGACAAAACCCTAATTAGGATTGACGATGTCCAAAATGATGACAAATGAGCATGCACATTGATGCAATAAGATAAGATCGATTAAAATCATGACTGGAGATTGTTGTCGACAAGACCAAATTCGAAAGCGAGATGAATGAAGAATGTAGAAGAATGACTCAATGCTCGCAAATGATAAAAATCAAGTGTGAAACATGGAAGAAATGTTAATATGACGCAAAAACCTAAAATGAGGCAATGCGCAAATGTTAAAGTATGACTCCGCAAGCATTGACCACTTTTAGGTGTCTACAACTGGTTCACAGTGTTATACCGGTTCTTACATATGCTGATTCTCACCTCTTCAGTGTATTGACATCAATGACAACATACAATGTCATTATGTCCACATACCGGTTCTCATACCGGTTCACAAA
Source organism: Cryptomeria japonica (assembly GCF_030272615.1). Taxonomy (NCBI): domain Eukaryota; kingdom Viridiplantae; phylum Streptophyta; class Pinopsida; order Cupressales; family Cupressaceae; genus Cryptomeria; species Cryptomeria japonica. The sequence goes on from NC_081414.1 coordinate 142,699,147, forward strand.
ATGCCAACAAACATTTTGCCTCTTCATCATTAACCAAGCAACCATCTACCATGCTCATTCTCCACCGGTTGACATCAATGACAACTAAGTGCCAAAATTCCAACACTCCATGGGGGTACTTACCGATTTACAATCTTTGTAGTTGGAATTTCTTCAACATCTCCTTTGCATACTTGATTTGAGACATAAAGATTCCTTTATCTTGCTATAATATCTGCAAACCAAGGAAGTAAGTCAATTCACCAAGCATTGACATCTCAAATTCTGACTGCATCTGATCAGAAAACTCTTTGTAGAGGGTATCCTTGTTTCCCCTAAAGATGATGTCATCTACATACACAACCACAATAATCATGTGATTCCCATCTTTTTTTATGTACAAATTGCTATCAGCACTTCCCTTTTTGAATCCTTTCTCCTTCAGATATTGATCTAATCTTGAGTACCATGCTCTAGGAGCTTTCTTTAGACCATACATAGCCTTCTTTAACTGACACACAAATGTCTCATCATCATGTAGTAGAAACACTTCTGGTTTCTCCATGTATACTTCTTCTTCTTCCAAATTTCCATTTAGAAAAGTAGATTTTACATCCATTTGGTATACTTTATAGCCCTTGTAGGCAAAGCAAGCTAGAAACATTCTAATTAATTCTAATCCAGTCACTCGTGCAAATGTTTCTTCAAAGTCAATCCCCTCTACTTGAGAGTATCCTTTGAATACTAGTCTAGCCTTGTGCCTTACAATCTTACCTTCTTCATTCATTTTGTTCTGGTAGACCCCTTTTGTGCCAATGATATTCTTGTCTTTCGGTCTAGGAACTAATTCCCAGGTCTTGTTCTTCTCAATCTGGTGCAGTTCTTCTTCCATAGCATCCATCCATTCTTGTCTCTTACTGGCCTCAATGAATGTTTTGGGTTCAACTTCAGTCATGAGGCATAGGTTGACTTGTTCATCATTTCGAGCAAGTCTTATTCTAGTCTGCACACCATCACTCATATTTCGCAAAATTTTCTCTTCTAGGTGATTCAGCTATACATACCGGTTAGGGCCCTTCTTGGATGCTACCTCTGGTTCAGTATCTATCTGAAGTTCACAATATTCATCACCAGAGTCATCATACCAGTTAACCTGTAGTGGACATCCTTTGTGCATATCTTCATCCATTTTTACAAGCACACTCTCAATGACCTTTTTAGTCTTTTATTGTAGCATTTGTGTGCTTTTTTGTTAGATGAGTAACCAAGGAAGATTTCTTCATCACTCCTTGAGTTAAAACTTCCTAAACCATCCATATATTTCTTAATGAAGCACTTGCTTCCAAATACTTTGAAGTATTTTACTGATGGCGTACAGTCATACCATAACTCATAAGGTGTCATTTTTCTGTTTGTTCTTAATTGAACCCAGTTCAAAGTGTATGCAACAGTATGAACAACTTCTTTCCAATATTTGTCTAGCCAACTAGCCTCATTTAACATGGTTCTGGCCATCTCCTTGACTATCCTGTTCTTTCTTTCTACCACACCATTTTGCTATGGTGTTCTAGGAGCAGAGTATTGCCTTCTAATTCCATGTTTTTCACAATAATCTTCAAATTCATTTGATGTGAACTTGTAGTGGCCCTACCCTAGTCGGCTTTGTAAAATTAGTTTGACTTTGGTTGACTTTTTATGTGGCATTCTTGAATAGCTGATTTACCGTGATGTAATGTTGTAGTTAGATATTTTGATTATTATTTCCCTGGTTCTTGTTATTGATCTCGAGCTAACTCCTTCATTAAATATATATATGTATGCTTGTGTGACTCTTGGTTGCAGGAGATTGCAGGTACAATACTGCCATGGTGTGAGGTTCATCTTCATCAGGATTCGCAGGGTTGAGTATACCTCTTTCACCCTTAGAATTTGGATTAGGTGGTCATAAAACCCTCATCTTACCCTAGTCATGCTCAAGTGAGCATTGCTTGTGGTCCGTTAGTTTCCCTTTTCGTTTGGGTTTGCGAGTCATGTATTTGGTTGGCTTTCTTGGGTTGCGTGCCTTGCATGTGGTAAAAATTGAGTATTTTATCCTAAGTATTTAATTTGATTTAATGTGTTCATTTACGCATTAGTAATTCAGAAATTAAAATAAATAGGTTTCTTTTATGTGTTTAATCATTAATTAAAAAGATCGCTCTATTTATGTTTGTAGTGAGTTTAATTTAATGGTTAATTTTAAATAACGAATTTATTCAGTTTATGCATTTTAAAAAGGAAAGATTTAAAGTTATTCAAAATAGAAATAATTTAATCTCTTTTGCATTTTGGAAAAGAAAGGTTAATTTTAATTATTTAAGAAAATCAATTTTGATTAGAAAAGTAAGTTTTATTCTTATATATTTGATTTAGTGTGAAAGATTGATTTTGGGAATCTAATTAAATTAAAAATATCTTATCCTCATTAATATTTTGAAATATAAATGTTAGCTTTGTTAATATTGAGAAAATTAAAATTAAATGAGAGAGAGGCATTTTAATTTTAAATAGAAAAGCAAGTTAGATTAATTGAAAAGTTGAAAAGAATGATTTTTCATTTTCTTTTATTTAAAAAGTGTTTAAATTCGAAATTAGAAGATTACGTCAAATTTTATTCCATTTAACTTAGGTTGGAAAATATTTTTAGGGTTGTTTTTTTGGGGGGAAAAATATTTTTGGATGGAGAAAATTGGGGATTTTGGGAAGGAAGATTTTCTATAGCTGCAGGTTGGGCTCGTCTTCAAAATCTTTCCAGGAATGCGAAATGAGGTAGGATTCGAATGCATCTCTTGATTTCTTGTGATATTGGGTTTGTCTCTGCCAAAAAAAAAGAGGGAATGGTTGTTCTTAAAGATTTCTTGCTTTAAACATCCATGAATGTTCTCAAAAATTAGGTTTTAGTTTGGGAAAATTGGTTGTTTTTGGGTCAAGCTTGTTAAAATGGAGTAGATAAATGGAAGTAATCCATCTTAGGAAGCCAAATATGTTTTGTGGCTGAGAAAATCTTGCCCATTTGAAAGTTATTGTGTATTAAGAAAATCATGAACTTGCTTGGAAAATTTCTCATATTGTTATTTTTTGAACATTCTGGAAAATATAAGGGACTGTGAATGAAAGAAATTGGGGGTTTTAGTTTATTATTGTTTTAGTTTTTTTTATTTCATTTGAGGGTTTTGTTTGAGATTATAAAAAAAAAAAAAAACATATACATGTTTGAAGATTGAAAACGAAATTTACCTCTCAGAAAATTCTGAGTCTAAGACTGCAAATTTGGGGGTATAGTTTATTTTATTTTATCCCGTGGGGGATTGTTGTTTTAATTTAAAATTTTATTTCTTTTAACAAAATTTTTTTAAAAAAAATAAAAAAACTAGGGTTGGAGGGCAGAGGAGCTGAGGGCTCTGCCCGTGCCCTCCTCCCCGCGGAATTCCGTATAGACCTGCGCCCCACGGCGGCCACAAGGTTTCCCTACGCTCGTGGTGGCCGCAGGGACCTCTGCGCCCACTGTGGTGGCCACAGGTGGGGGGAGCTACGGTGGCTTCCACCACTCCCATGATGGGAGGTGGGGGCCGTAGGGTTTCCCCACCCTTTTTTTTAAAGTTGTTTTTAAAAAAAAACAAAATATAAATAAAAAAACTTATTTTAATGAAAGTTTATTTTAATGGTATTTTTATTATTTTCTTTAATTGTTAATTATTATTAATATATAGTTTATTAATGAGGGTTAATAGATATGTATTAATTAATAATTAATTTGAAAGCGGTGTATTATTAAGTTATTTTTAATATATACATTTTATTAATGGGGATTAATATAAATATATATTAATCGGTATTTAATTTGGAATTGCGTATTAGTAAATTATTAATGGTTATATGTTATTATCCAGGGGTTAATAAACATGTACTAGTTAATAATTATTTTGGGTAATTGGAAAATAGGAATATTATATCATGGGGTATTTTGGAAACTTAAATAATATACTTTTGGAAATATTAGGAGTTAAATAAAGTATCATTAGGAAAATTTGGCAAGTAAATGAAATTTTCATTTAGTAGAATAAATTGTTAATTTATATTTTTCTCTGAATTGGGAAATAGGCAAGATTGTACTAGTGTAATTGTGGTATTGAATTTACCTGGTAATGGTGTTTGGTTTTCTGTTATTGTATTTTGAGAACTTAGACCATTTAGAAAACGTGTTTGACCATTTAGTGTTTAAATCAATATGAGAAAAGATTGCCCCTACCGGTTAATGCCTATGCAAGTTTAATTTCTATATTCGCTTTTGCTTAAGTAACAACAAGACTTGATATGTTTGTTTGAACCCTATCGTATGGTTGATTCGTGGTTGGCCATAGTTGGTCAGGCCCCTATTTAGAGTACCTTCAGACAAAGGACCCTTGTATTATATTTTTAATATGATCAGTTGGATCCATTTCTATGTACGGATCATTATGTATTTATTGATCGAAGTGGTCATTTGTATATTGGTTATGTTCGCCAAAATGACAGGATTGTAAATGACGTGAACCTTATGTACCTTTAACTTATTTAATTATCAAAGGGGTCTTGCAGTTGAGCAGACCCAAAGATGTAGCCCTCTAGGGGTGAACTCCGAGATCATTTTGGTGTTATGTGATTCTTTTGTTCTTATGCTCATGGTTAGTGCCAGCATGTATGGATGGCATTTTGATAGAATGTATAAGTGGATTGGATGATATTTATCATAATGCATGTCTGTAGTCGTCTCTTAAATGCAATAAACAGGATCATGAAGGAACGTGTTCTATTAATGTTAATGAAAAAAAGTATGCATGTAAAGACCCCATCAGATATGATGAAATTATAGTGCAATTTGGACAAGATGCATGGCATGGGTTTAATGTATAGTTGAACGTAATGAATGGATAACAATTATTGGATGAACTCTTCATATTACCTAAATTGTAATTCTAATGGATGAACTTCATTTGGTTACCTATATTTTAAACCTTGATAAATGAACTCCATCTTAATAGCTAAATTTTAACTAAAATGGATGAACTCATTTAGTTATTTACATTTTAACCTTAATAAATGAATTTCATCATATTAGCTGTATTTTAACTGCAATGGAAGATCTCATCGTGTTACCTAATTGAACTCTAATGGATGAACTTCATTAAGTTATCTATATTTTAACCCTAATGGATGAGCTTCAATATGCTATTTACATTTTAACCTAAATAAATGAACTTCATCTTATTAGCTATATTTTAACTATAATGGATGTAATCAATTGGTTATTTACATTTTAATCTTAATAAATGAACTTCATCATATTAGTTTTATTTTAACTATAATGGATGAACTCATTTGGTTATCTGCACTTTCAACCTTAATAAATGAACTTCATCTTCTTAGCAATATTTCAATTATAATGGATGAACTCATTTGGTTATGTATATTTTAACCTTAATATATGAACTTCATCATATTAGCTTATATTGTAACTAAAATGGATGGACTCATCAAGTTAGCCATATTGTAACCTTAATGAATGAATTTACATGTTGTCTATGTTTTAACTTTAATGGGTAAATTTCCTCATGTTAGCCTCATCTTCAACCTTAATGGAGGAACGCGTCCTATTACCTATTATTTTAATTTACTAAACAAATTATATCCATGTTTTAAGTAATAACATGTAATTAAGTTACCCTGCCTAACTGGATCAAATGTCGCGAGTTGTGTTAGATGTTAAGTTACGTAATCACGTTGGGAAACTCCTTAGGTTTTGTTTTGTCTTCTGCTGTGTTATCTAAACATATGATAACTCAATGTATCTTAATGTTGTGTCTTATTATAAAAAATAAATAAATAAAATATTGCACTCCTTGAGTGTGTTTTAGCCTAGCGGGGCATTACAGAACTCTCCACCCTTGTCTAATCTTTCACATTTTAATCTGTACCCACTTTCTTTTCCACCACTTTTTGAAATATCTTGAGTCTTTCAAATGCTTGTGATTTATCTTGCAGAAAGGTGACCCATGTCATTCTTGAGTAGTCATCAATGAAGATCATAAAGTATCTTTCACCGGCAAGAGCTCTTGTTCGAGTTGGACCACACAGATCTATATGCACAATTTCAAGTGGTCTTGAAGTGTTGTTCTCCTTTATCCTGAAGCTCACTTTTGTTTGCTTACCTTTTACACATTCATCACAAAATGTGTTTACCAGTTTGATGATGGGTGGAATATTCCTCATAGACGCCTTTTTGCTTACTGCAACTAAGTTATCAAAATTTGTGTGGCCTAATCTTTTGTACCACAACCAACTTTCATCTACTTGTCCTAACATACAATGGGGCTCATAGCATTCCTTCAGACTATAAACATTTCCATCGATTCTTTTTCCTTTTGCCACAACTTTACCGGTACTGTCTTTCTTTATCTGGAAACTAGTTGAATAAAAGGTGAATTTATAATTTTTGTAACACATCTGACTCACACTTAGCAGATTATACTTGAGGCCTTCCACACAATATACATCATGTGCCTTCAGTTTTCTATCAATGCTTAGAGTTCCTTTTTCCTTTATTTTGATGGAGAAATTGTCTCCAAACTTTACTGATCCACCATTCCAGTCTTCAAGTTTGATGAATTTCTTTTTGTCATCAGTCATATGGTTTGAACAACCACTATCTACCACCCATAGATTTTCCATTTTAGCATGCAAGGCCATTTGTACTAAGAGACTTGATTCTGCCTATTCCTTTTCTTTCTCAACCCAAACTGGTTTGATTTCCTTCTTGTCTGATGCTATATTGAGCTCAGGTTCAGTTATTGGACCTTGATCTAGATTTTCCTTCATTTGATTGATCTTCTTGTTTTTGCATAACTTTTCTATGTGTCCAAATTCTTGACAGTTATAGCATTTTACATTTCCATTAAAGGAAATATCCTAAAAATTATAGCATTTCTTACAATTAAAACTCTTATGACCATATCCATTGCACTGATAGCATACAACATTCATATCCCAAAGGGTATTAAATGGGTTTATTCTTTCATAATTCATAGAAGGCTTATTGTTTAATCTAAAGTCAACTATTCTGTGTCCAAATTTATGACAGCGGTAACAGTAACCATGAAAGTTTGAAACATACCAGTTAGGCTGTCTTGGTCCTGAATGAAACTGCCTCATGGAGGGTCCTCCCTTCATGGCCAATTCTGACATTTCTCTTTGGGTCTGCATTTTGGTGTAAGAAGTGTGGCCTCTAGTTCATTTCTGCATACCAGTTTGAGTGACGATTTCCAACAGCATCTGCATATGTCTTTTTGCCAGTATTCTTGCTTACAGTGAATGTCTTCTTTCCTTCAACTTTTATTAAGGAGGTGAACATTATTTCTTTGTTGGATTTATCTTTGTGGGTTGAACTTTGACCTTCTTCAAAGCCTAAGCCACTGGTGTCTTTGGATTGCTTTTGTTTTCTCAACATCTTATCTAAGGGCTTAGTGTTCCCTTCATACTTGCTCCTTATTTTTATTTTCTCCTTGATTTCTTCAAGTACCTTTCTGAGCTTTATTATTTCTGCTTCCAGCTTTTGATGCTCATTTTCTTTCTTTGTCAGATCAAAGGCTGTACCTTCACAAATCCTCTTAGTTTCTTCCAGCTGCATCTTTAAGTCAAATATGACTTGACCAGACTCTTCTAGAGATTGTTTCAAAAGTTCTTGTTCATCTACTACAACAAGATTAACCCTCTTGAGTTCTCTTCTTGTTTTACTCAATTCTTCAAGAGCACTGATAAGTTCTCTCTCCAAATCCACTTCAGCCTCAATATCCTCTTCTTCCTCATCTTCATGAGCTGGTCTATCAAGTGCCATGAAGAGATTGACTTTTTCGTTATTCTCATGGTCATCATCTTCTGATGCATTTTCATCATATGTTGTGTCATCCTCAAAGGTATATAAGCTATTACGGTTCCGGTAGCCTCTCCTTCCCTACCAATAGTCATTCCTTTCACTATCTTTGCCGACAAATCTTCTGAATGTTAGGATTCCCAAAGATACTAAGAGGGGTGGGGGGTGAATCAGTATCTAACTAGTTAATGGATTTTCTAAACTTACTAAATGAATTGCATGCCAAAGTAGTGTACCGGTAAACCAGAAATAATGCACTAAACAAGATTAGTAAACACAACATAGAAAGCATACCATAAAATAGTATTTTTAACGAGGAAACCCAGTGTGGGAAAAACCTCGGTGGGATTTGTGACCCACAATATTCAGTCACTAGCCAATAAGTGAATATTACAGATATAATAGGAGCCTGCACATGCAACAAGGCCAAATGCCTAAAGCTCACTACTTAAATACAAAAAGGGAAGTCTCATTGACTTACAAAAATAGATTATGTAAATACAATATCATGTACTGCTTCTGTGCAGCATCTGCTATGCTAGGTTCAGTACCAGTTTAAGCTCATACAACTTCCATGAACCTTATTCCAAAATCTGCCTTAATATTCGTATCTACCTATTACATTCCTTCCATGCATTTCTCGCTTTTTACAAATGATTTACAAGATCTCATACTTATATGAGTCCTAATACAATTCACCTTGTTGGCTTACAAAAATATTTTACAATTAAATACAAAATACAATAAACAAAATCCTCTCGGCCAGGGTGCCAGTAAACATCTTTGTTGTTGTCGTTGCTGGTGTCTATGCCTGTGCCAATGTTTGTGCCTGTGGTGGTGTATGTGCCTGTGCCATAGGATTGTAAGGTTTCCATCAATGAAAATACCTTCAATCACCTACAATTTCTCATTAGAGTGTACATTTGCCAACAATCTCCCCCTTTGGCATTGATGGCAACACTCATGGGAAAAAGCCAAAATTGTATCCAAAATGTGTTGACCAAAAGTATTACCAAAACTGTCAAAACTGTGTTCTCCCCCTGAGCAGATGATCTCTTTTGTCTTACTCCTTTTTCTCATCCTCTACTACTCCCCCTTTGGCATCAATGACAAAGGTTGTCATTCAATGTCAATTGAGTATAGTTCCTATCTTGATCCCTGCAACCGGTTGGTTACAATCTGATATAACTCTGCTAATGCAAAATTTAAGATGTTGTAGAATCTCTCACTATCCGTTAGTGCTTCTTCAGTCCTCTGGATTGTACCGGTGAGTATGTGCATTTTCTCTTCTGGTGTCTTAATTCCTGGAACAAGAGCCTCACAAATCTCTTTTGTCAAAGAGATGAGGATATCTAGTTTAGGACCTAGTCTACATTTCAATTCCTTTGCCTTAAACCTTAATCTCTATTTATCTTTTTCAAGTTTTTTAATTTTCTCTTCAAAGTCAGTAATTTCCTATTCTACTACCGATATGGACTTTGATGAACCTATTAAATTATCAGCAATGTCATTGATCTCCTTTTGAGCTCTGCTGATCTCTTTATCTATATCCTCTGTCAAAATGTTTGTCTTACATGTGTCTCTATACAATTTCTTGAAGTCCAAAATTGTCTTTCCTAGTGTCGGTAATAATGTATCTATATGTTCCTTAGTCTTCTTTACTGTCTCCTCAAGGAATTTTTCCTTCTCTTTATTCATTTTCTCTCTGAAATTCTCCTCATTGATTTGATCAATTGTTAGAAGATTGCCGATTATGTACTTAGACAATGTGTCTAATTGACCTAAAGAATCTTTATTCTCTATGTTACACCTGGGTGCAATCATCTTCAAAATTGGTATGGTGTCTGTTGAGACTCATTAAAATTGAGTCAAGTTTAGAGGCCCATTTCAAAATTTTGCTTTGCATTTCCAAATAAGTCAGTTTGAATGGCCTAGTTAACAAGGGGGTAAAATGGAGACAGTTGATTTTCAGAGGGTAAAGCTTGGGATTCATGTCCTACACCTTTCATTTGGCCTATTCAGTGATGTGCAACTTTCATAATTCAGTTTGGATAAGTTGAAAGTGCATTTTAGGCACAAATGCAGATTTTATTGAGTAGCCTACTTTGAGCAATTATATCTTTTGACCTGTTGATCGTCATGAAGAAATTAAAAGTGGATTGGATTATATGCATAAATGTGAGTTATCCTGCAAAATTTCAAGTCTTGACGAATCCATTTGCTCAGTTTTTGAAGCCAAGTCCGTTTGCAGTTTGTGTGTGTTGGCAAGTCCCTATTTCGACAGCTAGTCGGAGCCCTATTTCGCATAAGTGTAAAAGTTGCCTCAGTAAGTGCTATGATAGAATGTTTTTTCCAGGTTAATGTTGGTATAAATGATGAGCTATGTTTCAAATTTCAAGCCTCTGCCAATCCGTTTGATCGGTTTTCAAAAGGGTTCATTTAGCCATTGTTTTCAGTTATCCGTACTTTTGTTGTCGCATCACTTAATGTAGCCATTTTTGTGGTCGCACCATTTGCATCCTGTCAGTCTTGTGATTAAACTGAGATTTCTAAGTTTTAGTATGTACTTCAAGGTACCTATGTTTCAAATTTGAGGGCCTACGGAGGTCGTTTGGTATTTTTGAGAGAGGCATCATGTGTTGCCAGAACATTGACTTCATCAGGTCCGCAGTGTCAACAAAGCCAGTTGGTCATTTTTGCCGATTAATATTTCTTCACTCAGGACTCATCTTGAGAAACCGTTTGGTAGATTTCATGTTTGCATATAAGAGTACACGCGTGTCAGATGGCGAGCTCCAAAAAGGTGTTTTGACAGGTTTGAAAAATACATCTTCGCGATTAAATGTGAAAACGTGGCGCAAGTGCCTGGAAGTCGTAGAATGCGGATTAATGATCCGAAAATGATGCCGATCATTTCCAGAGGTATGTTTGAGGTTCCTGAAGCTTTTCAAAGGTCAGTTGTATGAAAACGAATTTTTTTTTAGTCGGACACACTTTGGGGCCCGACCTGGCTTGACTGCAATTCGCCAGTTGAACAGTGAGAGAGCAGAGAAAGTTCAAAACCAAGTGCAAATCGGAAATCTGTAAGGTGGGCAAACTAAAGCATGTTGTTCAAGTTTTCAATTGGATAAATAATCAAAGAAATTATAGTGCTCAAAATGACATATATAATATGCTTATTAGGTTGTGTGTAAGACATAATATAACTGATCAAGCATGTGGCTTCTGTTTAAAATGAAAAAATGGAGGTGCAAACCACATGTGGAAACATATAATGCTTTAATCAGTGTTCATGGTCGAGTAGGAAAATGGCAGTGGGCTATGAGTATCTTTGGTGACATGCTATGAGCTACTGTTGCAAGATTGGAATACAACAAATAAAATTGTGAAAGAGATGGAACCTTCATGGACTTTTGAATCATCTTCTACAGACTCTTGGGAAATGTGGAAAAATGGAAGAAATGATGAAGATGTTCTACAAGCTTGAACAAGCTAGCATAGAATCAACGTTACAAAATTACAATATTTTACTAGATAGTCTTTCAGCAACTGGAAAGTGTAGGAAATGTATGGAGATTCTTAGTTGGTTGGGAAGTTCGAGTGTACAACCTCAAGTCAACATGTACAAGAAGGTTCTCAAATGCTTGGAGAATGAGGGAAATGATAAGTACATTGTTCTTGTTCAAGAGAAAATTGAGAAAATGGAAAATACAGAGTTTGCATGTGTTAAAGCAAAAGACGTGGCATGTGAAATACTGAAAAAAGTTTTCACAAATGCATTGCCAGAGGTGCTAAGTCCTCCCCTCATGGGCTATGATAGCCTCCTTGCAGATATCATGGAAAATTCATGCAAATAAAACATTTTAGTCAACTGCAAAGGATTAAAGGAGGATGGTGTGTGGCGTGGTTTTTGAAGGAAGCTTCAAACAATTTTAAAAAATGAATGCAACTCCTCCCTCACGTGCTCTCCCTCTGGTAGCAATAGTAGTAACTCAAATTAGCGAAATCGCATGCCCACCTTGCCGCACCATTCTTTCAGTCACGAAGAATCACATCATGAATGAGCCATCACATGGCCATTTTCAAGCACACTTAATTGGTTTAAGATAATGCTTTATGTGGAGGTATTCCTTTTGGTGCAGTGACAGAAGTGGTTGCTCCAACTGGAAGTGGTAAAACACAATTCTGTCTCATGCTTTCAGTGTTAGCAGCACTACCAGAGAATCATGGAGGACTTAATGGAAATGTTGTCTATATTGACACAGAACACAAATTTAACTCATGAAGGATGATAGAAATTGCGAAGTCCAGGTTTCCAGATATCTTTCACAAAGAAGGGATGTTGCAGGATCTTGTTGCTCGAGTGTTGGTTTTGCAGATTTCATCACTAACTGAGTTGGCAGAAAGCTTGCGGCAACTAGAAGTATTAGTCACTCAACATTGTATAAAGTTGGCGATTATTTACAGTATGGCTGCGCTGATTTCAAGTGAACAGGGGCAGGAATAGACTTCTTCAAAACGTGATGCAATAGGTAGTCAGGCATCCATTTTAAAATCTCTTGCAGAGGTTTCAAGGATACATGTTGTGGTAACTAACCAAGTAAGATTGCAAAATGCACAAGATGATAAGAGTTTTATTTTCCCATTTGAAGCAGCTAAGAAGAAGAGTGATCACATTATAACATCCAAAAGCTTTGAGGCACACCTAACTGCAGTTTTAGGAACAAATTGGGCTCATGATGTGAACATCCGCCTCATTCTTGACTCTTATGCAGTGCTGCCACAGTCTCCCATGCATACCAGAAGTCTCGCAACACTAAAATTCCATACTAAAAAAATGTTGAAAAGTGCAAGCACAAGCAATTTTAGTTGGAAGGCGTTGAAAGGCCATTAACATTCTTCAACATTCTTCCTAGTTGTGGCGTGGTTGGCGTGGTGTTTGGAGGCCACTAAAATTTCAGGCAAACACCAAAGGTGCCATTAAAACTCAAGAGCAAAGCTTCAAAATGCAGTTTCCAGGCAAAGTCTTTTATACCACATTAACTAGGAAATGGTCTATTTTGGTGTTTATATGCAAAATCACACACATCTATAATGTCAAAGCCATCTGGGATTTTGACGGACGGTGCCGATGGGCACCCAAGGTGGGCCCACATGCGGGCATGGATCCTGAGGTGATGGAGGAGGTGACTGAGTGATGACCAGGTGGACCCCATGTAGGAATGCTTCCCAAGGAAAACAAGTGAATTTTTCGGAGAAGGGTCGGATTAACCAGTGAGCAGGTTGTAGAGGATCCGATGAAGCGCATGATTTTGGAGCTCGAAGATGCCCGCCAGTTAAACCCTGTGAAATAGCGAAAAGAGGTAAAGACCCTACAAGTTCGAAATGATCGGACGGCTCACGCGACTTCGCAAAGGAAAGTTGCTCGCTAGTTAAGGTCCACAAAACAATGAAAAGCATCTCTGAAAAATGCAACATGGTAAAAGTCGAGCAAGTTTGGAGCAGATCGATAGCCTGCATGGTTTCGTGAGGTGAATATGCATGAAACATACCATCTGCGAAATGGTGAAAGCCAGGTGGCGATGACGTGGTAGGTCCAGGTGGTCATCTAGCAGGCGGGCCCCGGTGAGGTGGCCGACAAGCAAGCGAACACGTGGTGGAGTGATGAGGTGTCATCCCAGGTGGCGCCTAGTAGACCCCATCAACCAATCAAAGGCCACCACATGGCAAGGTGTCAGGTGAAAAAGGAGGCAAAAATTAAAATTAAAGTCATGTTTATTATATAGTGCAAACTATATTAAAAATTCAAAAATTTAAATGATGTGCACATGTTGAGGATTAATTCGCCTAGGGCTCATTTTGTGGCCAAAATATGAAGTATTATATGTTTCCAGAAAGCTCTCGAAATGAGGAATCTTGTTGGGCAGTTAATTTTGACAAATGTGGGATATTTCAAGAGCAGTTTCCATGGGGGTGAAATTCAGTTAGAGAGGAGATACTTGGCAATTTCAGTTGCAGATTTGATTTTCTTCCCTCTCCTTCTTATTCCCAATTCTTCTTAGTTGTAAGGGTTCCAGAATTCTGTGAGAAGTGCTCCAGTGTTCATGGCTTCCATTTTCTGAATTTCTTGACCCAAACTTGTAAAGTTCTATGGATCTATTCAGGGTATAGAGGCTACATTATAGGATGACAGATTGTTTTCTAAGTTGCACGTCTTACTTGTGTCAAGCATAAGTAAATTTCCCATGATATTGTCTCTATGCATATATTTCATTGTTATGAATTGAATCCTCAAGGAGGCTTATAATTTGTCATCTCACAGAGATTGTATGGTTGTTTGTAGGCATTCTTCAATGAAGAGTTTAAATTCTATAATCAGTCATAAACAATGGAATGTGTCCCAGATCTGATAATTTTGTGAATGGATTGAGTAATGCATTAGTATAAGGTATTAGTGCAGGGATATTTTGAAAGGAGAACAAATTTACAGCTGTGATTGGCATTTTGTAATTCTGTGTGTGACTATGTTGCCCAATGAACAAGGCACTAGTCTTTGACAGATTTGGGGATGGTATCAGATATACAAAAAGAAAATCTAATTTCCCTTTATGTTTAGGGGTTAATATTCTATCCTTCCAAAGCTCTATTTCACCTATTATTTGTATAAGATCCAGCCCATCTGTACGTGTTACTTAATTTGGTGAGCTTGTGGAATGGTTTGTCTGCTCATTATTGATGCAGTCTTATGTTTGTGATAGTTGTATTCAATGCATCAAAAGGGTGTCCCCCCCAGGTCTAGCAGAACCTGAAGTGCAGGAGGATCATTAGCATCCTATGTTATGTTGTCCATGCCCTGAAGTGTTTCATTGATTAAGATTGGCTAGCTCATAGATAGATTTGTAGGTGTTCTTGGGTTATCACTTTTGGTGAACAACAAAAATGGCGACTCTGCTTGGGAATTAATGGATTTGAATGTTTGATTTATGAGGTCAGAAGTTGAATGTATCCTTGTTCTATCAATTTCATATCTAGCCAGTCTGTCCATTGTGTATGCACAAAGTATGAAAGTGAATTTATGAGTTAGAAAGTGTTCCTTGTTCTAGATCTGCAAGTATCCATGAGTTTCATGTTATATTTTATGAAAGGTAACAGTAAATTGTATTTGTTCAAAGTTGTAAGAAGCTCTTGCAGCTGTATACGAACTTTTCCCCAATTCCTTATTGGGTGGCGACTCTGTGGTTTATACCAGTGTTAAATAGCCTGGAAGAGTGTTGATTACAGCAAGATTAAAAGAGAAATAGAGAATTAAACAAATGTTGAATGGCATTCTGTTGTTCAAAATATCCTCTATGCAAGAGGTGGCGACTTTGATGTAAAAGACCGTGCTAAAAGTGAAGTAAATCTCTAGATCTACAAGTCTTATAGCTACAAATCTACAGGTATTTTTAGAGGTTTTAAAATGCAAGACATCTCTTCTGAAAGTTTGAATGTATAATGTTGTTTTCCGATTTAGTGAACAACACTAGTCTAGAGGGAAAGAAGAATCACAAAAATTAATTTGCATATCTATGTTGCTGAAATATCCAGTGTCTATGATCTTCCATAGTATGCAAATTTAGGAGGAGCTTTGTGTCAAGCAATGTTGTGAAATAGTTTCAGTATAAGGATACTTGCTTGAAGTTTTTATCCAAAGTTATATAATCATTTGTGGGAGTAGGAAAAATGAGCAGTGAAGTTTTTCAACCTTGTGTATTTCCACATAGAGCTATGCCTGGTGAAGTGTCACAACGGTATAATAGGAGAAGTTTCATCATGAACCATTATGCTGCTCTAAATTTCAGAGATATTCCAGGTTACCCAAATCCCATACCCACAGAAATTAGAAAGTATTTGCCCATATTCAGTGGGAAGAAATCAGAATCAACATGTCAACACGTGAAAAGAGTTTCAGATTTGATAGGAGAGTTTGAAATTTGCCAAGAAGGTGTATGCATGAAATTGTTTGTTCAGTCATTGAAAGAGGATGCAAGGGATTGGTTCTCTTTTTTGCTAGTGAATTCTATTACCTCATGGGAAGAATTGGTTTTAGATTTCATGGATCAATTCGATGAGAAGGTGAGTTATTATGACTTGTTGAAAGAATTCACTTATATACAAATCAGGGAAGATGAATTGGTACCAACATTTAATATTAGATTTTTGCAAGCTTTGTCCAAAATTTCCAGAAAGTATAAACTTGATGATAAAGTATGTCTGGATGTTTATATGAGTGCATTTGATGAAAAGATGTGCTTCTTATTGAGAAACAAAGAACCCAAGACTTTGCATGAAGCTTTTAACACAACTAGGGATATGGAAAATAACTTGAAGTTTGGAAACTCGAAGAGATTTGTGTCTGTTGTAGTTTCTTATCAAAGCACCTTCAATGGTGAAATACCATGTGAGACTCAGCAAATCATTCTGTGTCTAGGTGCATCAAGCTTTGCAGTTCCAAATGGTTTTGTTGATGCATGTGTTTCAGATTTAAATGAGAGTCAAGAACCTCTGTTGTTAATGTCGGTTGTCTCTCACAGTAAGGATGGAATGATCAGTGGGAAGTGTTGTGAAAATGTTGATACAGAGATAGATATATACAAGGGATATGTACCATTTGATTTGTATGCTAGTTATGCTGATTATGTGACTGCCAATTACCAAGTGAGTCATGCATCTCTCAAGGTTAGTGATGATGAAAACAATGATGGTGATTACCATCAATCTTTACATGCTGCTGATGTATTTGATGTTGAAATACCAAATACAGAGGGATTACTAAGTGTTGCTATTTGTGCAAGTGAAAATGTGCCATATGATGAAAATCAGAATTGTTTGGTGCAAACAATAGTTGATCCTCACTTAGATATTGATAATCTCAATTGTGTTGAGGATGAAGTAAATCTATTTTCAGATTTCACTTCAGATTTCACTTCTCCTAATCATGTTGATAATCTTTCTATTATGAAAGTTATGCACAAAGTAAATTCAGAAAATTGTGATGGTATGCGTGATTGCAATGAAGATATAGCACACATGGATGGAGAAAATTTTATGGAATCTCACATAGAATAGCAAAGTGTAATACAATTCCAGAAGATTGTAGAACTTAGGAAAACTCTTGAAGCTATGGATAAGAAGGTTCAGATATGGGAGAGCCTTTGAGCTATTGATGAAGACCTTCTACAATATAGTGAAGAGGATTCTTCGGAAAAGGACTGTGAATTGAATGCTTGTATACTTGATGAACAACATGCTGATCTAATAGATGGTTTTATGACATAAAATTTTAGTGGACATGCTAAAAACTCATCTGATGAAGTAAATGCCAACGATGTTCATTTTCATTCTTTGGCTAATGACGAGTGTTCTATTGGTGGAGAAGATCAATTGTGGCAAGATAAGCATGATTATCTTGATTTTCAGAATGATGGTCAAATGATGAAATCTTATGAATGTGAAACATGGAACACTAAGGATTGTTCCAGCCAAGTTTCAATTTCTTCTTTGTCTGATGAAGATGATTATGATGATCGAATGGATGGTGTGTTTAGTAATTTTACTAATGCTTTATTCAATGCTGATATAGATACAGACCAGCCACTTCAGTGTCATAATGTTTATAAGGGGATTCTTCATTTTGTTTCTAACCCTTTGTATGAAGAAATAATTGATCAGCCAAATGTTGTAAATGATGAACCAGTCCATAATACTGATGAAATTCCGAACAGCAATAGCATGGGTTGTAAAAAATTGTTTCATGATGAAGGTAAGAAGCATGGGTTATGTGATGATCATTTAAAACCACAAATGAAAGTGTTTCAGGTGGATGTAAGCCTGAAAGAGAAAGAGTTAGTTGAGGATTTGCTTTAGCTAGAGGTATGCATTCTTTTCCATGAATGGGATGTTGAGAAGGCAAAGGTTTTCAATTTGATAAACAAGGATAGTATGGGGTGTGATCAGCATAGTGAAGTGTCACGTCCAGATTGTAACATGTATGTTCCTTGTTTGCATCAGTTGATTAGTAATGCCCCTCATTCTATGAATTTAAATGGTAATAAGGCATGTGCTGATAGGAATTGCAATGTTGAAAATGAGTGTTTTATTTTTCAAGTTCAGCATGATGATGTCCTTGCAAATGATAGAGTTGAGTGGGATAGTGAAGTGTATGGCAGCTTGTGGGAAAGCCTTTATGGTGAGTTGTCTCATGGTTTTATTTTTGTTGAAGTAGTGTGTGATCACAAAGTTCAAAATCAGACCAAAGGTATGCACACTAGCTATTTCAATAATGAGACAAAAGAGGTGGATTATAAAAGTTATGCTCAGTTGTTATTGAAAGGTGCCTTTGTTTGGATCATAACATCAGGTGATGAGAATCAGATTTTTGATAGAGGTAAATGCTAAGATTGTTTGAGTAGCTTATGATTCAATTTTAAGCATGTTTGTATATTTTTTGTAGTTGCTTTGCTTCAGTTTCGTGGTTTTCAATAAAGTGCCCTGCTGTTTGGGTAGAATAAGGAAGCCCTGTTTTTGAGATGAGAAGAAATGAGAAATGGTCCGTTTTTGGGTGGTCTGCTTAACCATTGATTCTATGTTCTTGTGTTGATATAGCAATCAACCATCCCTAGTCAGAGCCACTATTGGGACTCATTAAAATTGAGTCAAGTTTAGAGGCCCATTTCAAAATTTTGCTTTGCATTTCCAAATAAGTCAGTTTGAATGGCCTAGTTAGCAAGGGGGTAAAATGGAGCTAGTTGATTTTCAGAGGGTAAGGCTCAGGATTCATGTCCTACACCTTTCATTTGGCCTATTCAGTGATGTGAAACTCTTAGAATTCAGTTTGGATAAGTTTATGAGGTACCCATTTCGAGGGGTGAGTTGAAAGTGCATTTTAGGCACAAATGCAGATTTTATTGAGTAGCCTACTTTGAGCAATTATATCTTTTGCCCTGTTGATAGTCATGAAGAAATTAAAAGTGGATTGGATTCTATGCATAAATTTGAGTTAGCCTAAAAAATTTGAAGTCTTGACGAATCCATTTGCTCAGTTTTTGAAGCCAAGTCCGTTTGCAATTTGTGTGTGTTGGCAAGTCCCTGTTTCGCATAAGTATAAAAGTTGCCTCAGTAAGTGCTATGACAAAATGTTTGTTCCAGGTTAATGTTGGTATAAATGATGAGCTATGTTTTAAATTTCAAGCCTCTGCCAATCCGTTTGATCGGTTTTCAAAAGGGTTCATTTAGCCATCGTTTTCAGTTATCCTTACTTTTGTTGCCGCATCAGTTAATGTAGCCATTTTTGTGGGCACAGCATTTGCATCCTATCAGTCTTGTGATCGAACCGAGATTTCTAAGTTTTAGTATGTACTTCAAGGTACCTATGTTTCAAATTTGAGGGCCTATAGAGGTCATTTGGTATTTTTGAGAAAGGCATCATGTGTTGCCAGAACATTGACTTCATCAGGTCCGCAATGTCAACAAAGCCAGTTGGTCATTTTTGCCAATTAATATTTCTTCACTCGGAACTCATCTTGAGAAACTATTTGGTAGATTTCATGCTTGCATATTAGAGTACATGCCTATCAGATGGCATGCTTTAGAAAGGTGTTTTGACAGGTTTGAAAAATATATCTTCGCGATTAAATGCGAAAATGTGGCGCAAGTGCCTGAAAGTCGTAGAATGCAGATTAATGATCCGAAAATGATGCTGATCATTTCCAGAGGTATGTTTGAGGTTCCTAAAGCTTTTCAAAGGTCAGTTGTATGAAAACAAATTTTTTTTAGTCGGACCCACTTTGGGGCCTGACCTGGCTTGACTACAATTCGCCAGTTGAACAGTGAGAGAGCAGAGAAAATTCAAAACCAAGTGCAAATTGGAAATCTATAAGATGGGTGAACTAAAGCATGTTGTTTGGGTTTTCAATTGGATAAAGAATCAAAGAAATTATAGTGCTCGAAATGACATATATAATATGCTTATTAGGTTGTGTGTAATACATAATATAACTGATCAAGCATGTGGCTTCTGTATGAAATGAAAAAATGGAGGTGCAAACCAGATGTGGAAACATATAATGCTTTAATCAGTGTTCATGGTTGAGCAAGAAAATGGCAGTGGGCTATGAGTATCTTTGGTGACATGCTATGAGCTGTTGTTGCGAGATTGGAATACAACAAATAAAATTGTGAAAGAGATGGAACCTTCATGGACTTTTGAATCATCTTCTACGGACTCTTGGGAAATGTGGAAAAATGGAAGAAATGATGAAGATGTTCTACAAGCTTGAACAAGATGGCATAGAATCAACGTTAGAAACTTATAGTATTCTACTAGATAGTCTTTCAGCAGCCGAAAAATGTAGGAAATGTATGGAGATTCTTAGTTGGTTGGGAAGTTCGAGTGTACAACCTCAAGTCAACATGTACAAGAAGGTTCTCAAATGCTTGGAGAATGAGGGCAATGATAATTACATTGTTCTTGTCTGAGAGAAAATTGAGAAAATTCAAAATACAGAGCTTGCATGTGTTAAAGCAAAAGACATGGCATGTGAAATACTGAAAAAAATTTTCACAAATGCATTGCCAGAGGTGCTACGTCCTCCCCTCATGGGCTATGATAGCCTCCTTGCAAATATCGTGGAAAATTCATGCAAATAAAACATTTTAGTCAACTGCAAAGGATTAAAGGAGGATGGTGTGTGGCGTGGTTTTTGAAGGAAGCTTCAGACAATTTTAATAAATGAATGCAGCTCCTCCCTCGCGTGCTCTCCCTCTTGTAGCAACAACAGTAACTCAAATTAGTGAACTCGCATGCCCACCTTGTTGCACTGTTCTTTCAGTCATGAAGAATCACATCATGAATGAGCCATCACATGGCCATTTTCAAACACACTTAATTGGTTTAAGATAATGCTTAATGTGGAGGTATTCCTTTTGGTGCAGTGACAGAAGTGGTTGCTCCAACGGGAAGTTGTAAAACACAATTATGTCTCATGCTTTCAATGTTAGCAGCACTGCCAGAGAGTCATGGAGGACTTAATGGAAATGTTGTCTATATTGACATAGAACACAAATTTAACTTAGGAACGATGATAGAAATTATGAAGTCCAGGTTTCCAGATATCTTTCACAAAGAAGGGATGTTGCGGGATCTTGCTGCTCGAGTGTTGGTTTTGCAAATTTCATCAGTAACTGAGTTGGCAGAAAGCTTGTGGCAACTAGAAGTATCAGTCACTCAACATTGTATAAAGTTGGTGATTATTGACAGTATGGCTATGCTAATTTCAAGTGAACAGGGGCAGGAACAAACTTCTTCAAAACATGATGCAATAGGTAGTCAGGCATCCATTTTAAAAGCTCTTGCAGAGGTTTCAAGGATACCTATTGTGGTAACTAACCAAGTAAGATTGCAAAATCCACAAGATGATAAGAGTTTTATTTTCCCATTTGAAGCATCTAAGAAGAAGAGTGATCACATTATAACACCCAAAAGATTTGAGGCACACCTAACTACAGTTTTAGGAACAAATTGGGCTCATGTTGTGAAGATCCGCCTCATTCTTGACTCTTATGCAGTGCTGCCACAGTCTCCCATGCATACCAGAAGTCTCGCAACACTAAAATTCCATACTAAAAAAATGTTGAAAAGTGCAAGCACAAGCAATTTCAGTTGGAAGGCATTGAAAGGACATTAACATTCTTCAACATTCTTCCCAGTTGTGGCATGGTTGGCGTGGTCTTTGGAGGCAACTAAAATTTCAGGCAAACACTAAAGGCGCCATTAAAACTCAAGAGGAAAGCTTCAAAATGTAGTTTCCAAGCAAAGTCTTTTATCCTACATTGACTGGGAAATGGTCTATTTTGGTGTTTATATGCAAAATCACACACATCTATAATGTCAAAGCCATCTAGGCTTTTAACTGACGGTGCCGATGGGTGCCCAAGATGGGCCCACGCTTGGGCATGGATCTAGAGGTGATAGAGGAGGTGACTAAGTGGTGACCAAGTGGACCCCACGTAAGCACGCTTCCCGAGGCAAATAGGTGAATTTTGCAGAGAAGGGTCGGCTTAACCAGTGAGCAGGTTATAGAGGATCCGACGAAGCGCATGATTTCAGAGCCTGAAGATGCTCGCTAGTTAAACCCTACGAAATAGCAAAAAGAGGTAAAGACCCTTCAGGTTCGAGATGATCGGATAGCTCACGCGACTTTGCGAAGGAAAGTTGCTCGCCGCTTAAGGTCCGCCAAACAACGAAAAGCATCTCCGAAGATGCAACATGGTAAAGGTCGAGCACGTTTGGAGCAGATCAACGACCTGTGCGGTTTCGTGAGGTGAAGATGCACGAAACATACCATCTGTGAAATGGCCAAAGCCAGGTGGTGATGACGTGGTAGGTCCAGTTGGTCATCCAATAGGTGGGCCCCAGTGGGGTGGCCAACAAGAAAGTGGACATGTGGCGGAGTGATGAGGTGTCATTCCAGGTGGCACCTAGTAGATCCCATCGACCAATCAGAGGCTACCACATGGCAAGGCGTCAGGCCAAAAAGGAGGCAAAAATTAAAATTAAAATCATGTTTGTTAGATAGTGCAGACTATATTAAAAACTCAAAAATTTAAATGATGTGCACATGTTGAGGATTAATTCGCCCAGGGCTCATTTTTTGGCCAAAATATGAAGTATTATATGTTTCCAGAAAGCTCTTGGAATGAGGAATCCGGTCAAGTAGTTAATTTTGACAAATGTTTGATATTTCGAGAGAAGTTTACATGGGGGTGAAATTCAGTTAGAGAGGAGATACTTGGCAATTTCAGTTGCAGATTTGATTTTCTTCCCTCTCCTTCTTATTCCAGATTCTTCTCAGTTGTAAGGGTTCCAGAATTCTATGAGAAGTGCTCCAGTGTTCATGGCTTCCATTTTCTGAATTTCTTGACCCAAACTTGTAAAGTTCTATGGATCTGTTCAGGGTATAGAGGCTACATTACAGGATGACAAATTATTTTCTAAGTTGCAGGTCTTACTTGTGTCAGGCATGAGTAAATTTCCCATGATATTGTCTCTCTGCATATATTTCATTGTTATGAATTGAATCCTCAAGGAGGCTTATAATTTGTCATCTCATGGAGATTATGATTGTTTGTAGGCATTCTTCAATGAAGAGTTTAAATTCTATAATCAGTCATAAACAATGGAATGTGTCCTAGATCTGATAATTTTGTGAATGGATTGAGTAATGCATTAGTATAAGGTATTAGTGCAGGGATATTTTGAAAGGAGAACAAATTTGCAGCTGTGATTGGCATTTTGTAATTTTGTGTGTGACTCTGTTGCCCAATGAACAAGGCACTGGTGTTTGACAGATTTGGGGATGGTATCAGATATACATTTTAAAAGAAAATATAATTTCCCTTTATGTTTAGAGGTTAATATTCTATCCTTCCAAAGCTCTATTTCACCTATTATTTGTATAAGATCCAGCCCATCTGTACATGTTACTTTATTTGGTGAGCTTGTGGAATGGTTTGTCTGCTCATTGTTGATGCAGTCTTATGTTTGTGATTGTTGTATTCAATGCATCAAAAGGGTGTCCCCCCCTAGGTCTAGCAGAACCTGAAGTGTAGGAGGATCATTAGGATCCTATGTTATGTTGTCCAAGAACTGAAGTGTTTCATTGACTGAGATTGGCTATCTCATAGATAGATTTGCAGGTGTTCTTGGGTTATCACTTTTGGTGAACAACAGTGTCATCAATTGCCTTATATGCAAGTGCATTACAATCAGTTATTTTCTTAATTGAATCAACCAATACCTCTGTTACATTGATTGGCTGGTATTCTGTCAGTGAAGAATTATATGATTGACCAACTATCTTAACAATCTGTAATCCACCAGTGTGAGGAACCTCTTTGCTTATGGTGACCTCTCGTAGACCAGTTTGAGTCTGCATTTCTACAAGAAAGGGTTTAGGTTTCTTAGTTGATGTCGGTGGCACAGTCTCTGTTTGAACCTTTAGCTCATCCTTCTTCTCTTTTGATTTCTCAGTATGTACCTCAGTCTTCTTCTCAGAACTTTCCACTGCCAGTTTTTCTAATTGTGACTCTGTATTTTCTACCAGTTTCTCTGTGTTTACCTCATAAATGTCTATAGCCGGTATCTCAATGGATTTTTCATTGCTATCATTTATCGGTTGCCCAGTAGATATATCAGTATGTATACTAGTGGTATCTTCCTTTTCTTTATCCAGGAAATTAGTTGCATGTTCAGTTTGTGGATCAGTCCTAATTTCAATTTTTCCAACTGTATCCTCAATATTTGTCTCAACAGTAGTGTCTTCTACTGATGGCTCAGTTGCCACATCTCTCTTCTCACTTGTTTCCTTATCAACCATAACGTTGACTTCCTGTGTGTCAATATTCATTGTATACAACACCTTAGAATCATGATTTGTGTCCTCATGTGTTGTCTCCATACTCTTTGTTGCCGGTGGTGTATCAACATTTTGTGTCAGTGGAGTATCAGAAGGAGGTGGGAGTAAGCTATCTGTCACCTTTATACTCAGAGGACCACCTACCTTACCTTTACCCTTATCTTTGTCCTTTTGGTAGACTTTTAAAGTCTTTGGTCTCTTAAGCTCTTCTTGTTTCTCTTTCTCAACAGAGAATATATCCCACTTGTCTGTAGTTTCTTCTGATATCATTAACTCTGCTAGCCATTAGTGCTACATGCTGGTGACCAGTTGAAAATACTGTCCAGTTAGCCTCACTTATCAGTTCATCAATTTCTTCTGTTGAATTTACTAGGTGAACTGCAAGTAGTTTCTCTTCCTTCATATTTTTATCCAGTTCAACAATTGCTGCTCTCCTTGGTTCTAACCTTCTATACAACTCATTGGGTAAATCATCAGCAACCTCAATCAAAACTTTCTTGTAGATGTCCAAGTGTAGGATAACACTGTTTTCTATTCTTTCCTTTTCATCACTATTAAAAGTATCATATAGTTTTCTAATGTTTGATAAGTTACCATTTTCAGTTATCTCATTCAAAAGGTTGTCAAGTGGAGGAACAACTTGTTTTTCTTTTCTTTTATTTGGTGTTAACTTCTTTGCTGGAAGCCTAACTTCCTGTTGTTTCTGTCTTGTTCTCTTAGGTGTAGGAGTGGGTACTGGTGAAGGTTTCCTTTTCCTTATTACCCTTTTAAAATTTGTTGGTATTTCAATGTCAGATGAGGTAGCAACTAGTGAAAGATGTGTTTTTGGTTGTAATCCTTCCAAGTCACTCTCCTTAATACCAATTTTAGGCAATATGTCTTCCTTGATTGCTTTAGCTTGCCTTGTTCCTTTTCTAACTATTTGTTCAGTTTTCTTTATTCTTGTCTGTGACTGAATGTTGCTTTCAATTGTTTCTGCATTTCCAAATACTTTCTCTATTGGTTCTTTAGGGGCTTCTAGAAGTTCTTTTGCATAAGTTTCTATTATGTTCTCATCAGCCTCATATCCCATCTCTGTAACCAAAATAGTCCTCAGAACCACTGCTTCCATCCAGATTTCATCTTTCTTTATCACAAAGCATATCTCTTTTTGATATTTGTCAACTATAGAATGAGATAGCCTTATCCTAGTTTTCATTCTAGCCTTTAATGCCTGAAAGTGTTCATTTATGTTCTTTTCTTTGTCATCTCCCATATTGTTTAGCATGTCTAGAAGTTGTTTTTCTACCGGTATGCCAAAACCAAAATCCTTTCTACCAATACCAGGTACTTCCTTGGTAATATATAACATCAAACATACAAGTAAGTTGCCAAATTTGAATGTACCTTTCTTATCACCTTTGATCTTCCTTAGATTGTCTATCAGTTCATCCTTCAACCATTTGCATATGTCAATCTTTGCATTGTTGTTTACCATGTCATAGGCACTCTTGATACATAAGCTAGAAACAGAGTTTAATCTGTTAGCATGTGTAACTTTGTATCCAAGAATCATGTTGATAAACCTTACATTGATATCCTTTACATTATTTACTCTTAAGGATCTCTTGTCAAAGATTGCACTGGTTAGGGTCATTACAGTGTCATTAGAAACCTTTTTAGTTTTGTTAGGCCTGCTACTGGTGAAAGGTAAGCCTGTCACTGCCCTAACTGCTTCTTTTGTTATCTTATGAATGAAATCTAACCAAAAGAACTCCCCATGAACTCTTCTTAACACAATCCTTATAACATCCTTTGGAAAATCAAGGATACTAAGAATCTCCACAAAACCTAGGGTTTCAACTATCTTATGTTTCAGTTTCACATTTCCATTAACATCACAAATTATTGTTCTATACATGTTCATAATCTCTTCAACTCCTAGTTCTTCCATATGAAAGTGTGTGTAAATTATAGGATCCTCAGCATAAGAAACTCCTTTGGGTATTTTCGAAAAGGCTCCTAGGGTATCATCTTTCTTCGCAATTTCAGGAATAATTTTAAATACAGGTCTAGGGTGCTTAACAACTTCAATTACAATAGGGTTTACAATGAATTCAGGTGCAGAGGATGAAATCATTGATATAAATACCTTAATCTACCTTTAGGTATGAGTGCTTGAATGATTTTCTTCACTTCTCGTTGTGAATGCCTTCACTTGGGATTTTCATGCTCTAAGGAATTTTGAATGCTCGGTGAATGAAAAAGAGCCAAAACACTTTCTTTATAATGTCATTTCCTTCAACTACCACATTAAATGCCTATCAGTTAAGTGAAACTTAACGCATCTTCTGATAAAGAAGTATTTCAACTTCTCACCATCAACCGAGGGTAAATTAGCATATTTTCAATTCGTTGCCATACCCCCAAAAGGTTTCTTTTCAATTAGATGAAGAATCTCCTGCTGGTGGAGTGATACTATGTTCTACCGGTGAAGGAATAGCTTCATTAACATTCATATCTAACTTTCTGATCCATTGTTTTAAAAATTCTTGCTTTACTTCTTCAACATTCTCTTTACCTTTCAAACTGTGTCCTTTGTTATTTATCAGTGATGCCTTACTTCTATAAAATTTTGATATATGTCCAATCTTGCTACAAGCATAAGAAGTCACATTATTTTTTTGAATAGCTTTTCCATATCCCATGCAGGTATGTATTCTGCATTGATTAGATAAGTGTCCAAATCTTCCACAAGCATAACATCTTACATTCATTCTGCAATTTTCTGAATTATGACCAACTTTGTTACATTTAGAACATTGACCGGTGGGTTCATTGGTGTTCTAATAGTTTCTAGACCTACAATGATTTTCTCTATGACCATACTTGTTACAGTTAAAACATTTTCCATTAAATTTGTAGGCACTAGGTTGTCTTACGGGTTTACTGTGATCATGATTGTTTGCAATACCGGAGCTTTGATGAACTTCAAAGCCAAGGCCATTAGTATCTCCATTAGGTTTATGATTTTTCAACATGTCATCAAGTTCCTCTGAACTTTTCTTGAATTTTTCTTTGTGTTGATTTGCAGTAGCCAACTCATTTTCTAAGAAATCTTTCTGTCTCATGAGTTCAGTTTTATCATGCTCCAAGTGAATTATATTTGTCTTCAACATATCATTTTCATGACTGACTCTTAGATTTTCATTTCCAGCATCATTGATTCTCCTAGCCAAGTCATCTTCATTCTTCTTTCGGTCTTCAATGTCTTTACAAAACCTCATAGTCATATCTTGTATTTCATTTCTCAAGGCCATGTTTTCCTACTTCATCTTGCTTACAAGATAATTAAGATTTTCTTTTTCATCATCATCACTCTGTATTTTCTCATGAAGTTCTCTTATTTTGTTCCTAGCAATAGTGAGATTTTCCTGAAGTCCTTGAATGATTTTATGTGCAGCCTTTAGATCATCTTCAAGCTTCATATTCTTCAACTTTTCTGCATCATAATCTGCAAGAGCTATTTCCAATTGCTTTGTCAAATTTTCCATCTGTACCGGTGTCAGAATCTTCCTCAAGTTGTTAGGCTTTTGAAAATAGAGGACTAGGCTCTGATACCAATTGTTAGGATTCCCAAAGATACTGAGAGGGGGCAGGGGGTGAATCAATATCTTGTTAGGATTCCCATAGATACTAAGAAGGGGGGGTGAATCAGTATCTAACCGGTGTACAAAATTTCTTATCTTAAAACATGCAGAATATATTATAACAGTGTACCAGTATGCAAGAAATAATGCAATAAACAGAATCAAAAACATACACATGAAAAGCACACCATGACACAAGGATTTAACGAGGAAACCCGGTGTGGGAAAAACCTCAGTGGGATTTGTGACCCACAATATCCACTTATTAGCCAATAAGAGAATATTACTTACAATAGGGGCCTGCACATGTAGGAAGGCCAACTGCCTAGAGCTCACTGCTCAAATGGGAAGTCTCACTGACTTACAATGTGGATTATACAAATCTAGTATC
Source organism: Cryptomeria japonica (assembly GCF_030272615.1). Classification (NCBI taxonomy): domain Eukaryota; kingdom Viridiplantae; phylum Streptophyta; class Pinopsida; order Cupressales; family Cupressaceae; genus Cryptomeria; species Cryptomeria japonica. Next base: position 142,727,545 of record NC_081414.1, read on the forward strand.
TTGTACTACTTTACAATAGCATCTATAATGCCTAATTCAGTACCGGTTGCTGCTTTGCTTCTTACATAAACCCTTTACCCTATATTTTGCATACATCACTTACATAACCTTATTCATTCCTTCATTACAAAATGTCTACAATGATCTCTTTTATATATAAGAGTCATTTTACAACATGCCAAGTCGACTTACAAAGTTTTTACAATAATAAACAAAATATAATATAACAAAATCCTGTCGGCCTCTATGCCGGTATACTTCCTTTCTCTGTGTCGGTGCCGGTGCCGGTGTAGAGTTTGATCGTTGATGTCAGTGCACTAACTTACCGGTGTAATGCCTTGCCGGTGCCATAGGATTGTAAGGTTGCCATCAATGACAAAACATTCAATCACATACAATGTCTCATTGGAGTGTGCATATGCCAACATATCTAACCGATTAATGGATTTTCTAAACTTATTAAATGAATTGCATACCAAAGCAGTGTACCGGTAAACCAGAAATAATGTAGTAAATAAGATCAGTAAACACAACATAGAAAGCACACCATAACACAATATTTTTAATGAGGAAACCCGGTGTGGAAAAAACCTAGGTGGGATTTGTGACCCACAACATTCGCTCACTAGCCAATAAGTGAATATTACTGATACAATAGGGGCCTACACATGCAGGAAGACCAATTGCCTAAAGGTCACTAATTAAATACAAAAAGGGAAGTCTCACTGACTTACAAAAATAGATTCACATAATTAAGCTCACTGATTAGTATCGGTTTAATTAAGCTCATACAACTTTCATAAACCTTATTCCAAAATCTGCCTTAATATTCGCATCTGCCTATTACATTCCTTCCATGCATTTATCACTTCTTACAAATGATTTATGAGATCTCATACCTATATGAGTCCTAATATAATTTGCCTTGTTGGCTTACAAAAAGATTTTACAATTAATTACAAAATACAATAAATAAAATCCTATTGGCCAGGCTGTCGGTAAACATCTTTATCGCTGCCTGTGCTTGTACTGGTGTCTATTCCTGTGCCATAGGATTGTAAGGTTTCCATCAATGACAATACCTTTAATCACCTACAATTTCTCATTGGAATGTGCATTTGCCAACACTAAACTCTCTTGACTCATCTCCATTGGTTTCTTTTTGAGGACAGTTTGCAATGAAGTGTCCTACCTTTCCATAGTTGAAGCAATTAAATGGCAGCTTTCCTTTGTACTGGTCGGATCCTCTTTTCAGCTTCCTGACAGAGTTTGCTACTTTTGCATCAAAATCTTCACTGGATTCTTTATGAGTAATAGCTTCCTTTCCCTTTTTGGTGATGTTGAATGTTGCTTCTTTCCTTGAGGAAGTATCACCAGTTGTTCTCATCTCATAGGCTATTAGAGAGCCAAATAGCTCATCCATTGTAAAAGTCTTCAGATCCTTGGCTTCTTCTATGGCTAACACCTTAGTATCATATTTGGGAGTAAGAGATCTAAGTAGCTTCTTGACAAGAATCTCATCTGCAATCTCTTCTCCAAGTCCTCTAATGGTATTCATAGTCTCATCGAATCTGTGAAGATAGTCTGCAATGTTTTCATCATCTTTCATTTTGATACTTTCAAGTTGGCCTCTTAGTGTTTGCAGCTTGGCTTCTTTGACTTTTGCATCTCCCTCAAACTACCTCTACAATTTGTCCCATGTCTCCTTTGCTGAAACACAATGCATGACTTTGACAAATTCATTATCAGACAATCCACTCAAGATAGCATGTTTTTCCTTTGCATTATTCTCATACTCCTTTTTTGCATCTGGATCAGTGGGAGGAGTATTAGAAACAACATACCCATTCTTGATGAACATCTATACATCAAACCCAAGAGATGAAATATAGGTCTCCATTCTTCTACTCTAGAAGGCATAGTTGGATCCATCAAACATGGGGGCTTTTAAGGAAGTAGACTCACTTCTTGCCATTGTGTTCAAAGTCCTGAATCAACCCAAGGTTTAACTATAACCGGGAACTTCGCTCTGATACTAATTGTTGAACACTGAATACACTAAGAGGGGGTGAATCAGTGGTTTCTAGCTTTTTCTCTTTTCTAATCTAATCTCAAAATATCAATTACTCACTTAAATTTTAAGTAGTCTTACCAGTAATACAAGAAAGAGAACCAAAGAGATTATTCACACATAAGTGATTCACAACTCCAGATTTATGAGGAAAACCCAATATGGGAAAAACCTCGGTGAGAAAAGCTGTTGGAGTCTACTGCTCCAATCCAACCTCATAGGTAAAATACTGACTTACAAAGATTTTGGGCACCAACCCCTGTCTTTTAGGGAACTAACCTAGGGAGCACCAACCCCTGCACCAAGCATCAACTTGGTGGTGTATATTGAAATGCTATTTGAATACAATTAAGGCTTCTTGTTGCAAATGAATTATGCAACTCTTTGACCAAATAACACTTTGTCGGTTGACAGTCTTTACTCCTCCACTGAAACTCACACTACCAGTTGTGGAATTAATGTCCCTTTTTCTCAACCTTTGTTATCTTTCTCTCCCTTTCACACACAATCTCTCAACACACTGGATCACACTAGGATGTTTCCTACTCTACCACGCCTTACCGGTTAGGCTCAACTGCAAGACTATCAAACTATCAGTAGAATCCTCTCACTGGTATGCTTGCTCATGCACATTGCAACTTTCATAGAATTCTTTCTAAGGCTCACAATTATTTTCTTTGCTTACTCTTTCGTCACTTATCCTCTTTCGCAACATCAACTCTTTTGTTTTGAGCTCTCATTTCTTATATGGTGATTTCCCTCCAGAACGTAATTCAAAAACTTGAGTGGTTAGGGTTTCTTCTTTTCGACACAATCTTTATGAGATTCAATCCTACCCATCTTAGATCGATCACCTATCCTAAAAGGATGCACCTGCACACGGTTTCCATTATCCAGTGCACATTTTCTAGAAATGGCAATCTCGAATCAAATCTTCTGTCATGAAATCAGTTGACACATAAAGCACTTTAGAAGTTTTTTTTTGAGGACTTCCTGAATCGGATTTCCCTTGCATAGATTCAGGCGCCAACTACTCTCTGATCTTCCTCTATCATTCCTTCTTCCTTGAGCCACAATCAGTCAGATACAATCCCTTGATTTGTGGCTCCTCCATTAATGGCGATTATCTGTTTCATCAACCCTATTGATGAGGCTTCACCAACCACAACATGTTTGCCACCTCTACTTCACATGGCATCACAACAATTAGGACATGGCCCACCAACACAAAATTGGTCTGAAAAACACATACCGATACAACTCTTTGTTGGTAGAGATTTCTTCTTTTGTTAACTAGTAGAGCATCCTATACCGGTAACACATCTTCGCCTCTGGTGGTGTGAGACTACCAGTAGGTCTTCATTCTTTATGCTCACACTTATGTGAGTATTCATCATGCCGATTGACATCAATGACAACTTAGTGCCAAATTGCCAACAGGATGAGTTTGTATTTTGATTATTCCTAAATCTACACTGATTCCCTCTATGACCAAATTTTTTGCCATTAAAATATTTTGCATTGAATTTATAAGCATTAGGTTGCCTTACCGGTTTGCTGTGATCATGATTGTTTGCAGTTCTGAAACTTTCTCCATGTTCAAATACAATTCCAGCTACTTCTCCATCAAGTTTTTGACTTTTCAACATATCATCAAGCTTGTTTGAACTCTTTTTGAATTTGTCCTTGTATTCATTTGTTGCGACCAACTCACTTTCCAAAGTGACAACTTGTCTCATAAGTTCCTCTTTGTCATGTTGCATGTCAGTCAACTTTGTTTTAAGCATATCATTAGCATAACTAAGCCTTAAAGATTCATCTGATCTTTCATTAACTCTTCTAACCAAATCTTCCTCATTCTTCTTTCTATCTTCAATAACCTTACATATTCTCATGGTTAAATCTTGCATCTCATTCTTCATGTTACTATTCTCTTGTCTTAGTTTCTCTGCAATATCTCTGAGAGTTTCTTTTCCTTCATCATCTTTTTTTTGTAGTTGCACATGTAATTATTTTCTCTTATTCTTTGCTATGACCATGTTTTCTTGAAGTGCTTTGATGAATTCCTGAGCAGATCTGAGTTCATCTTCCAATCTAATATTCTTCAATTTTTCTACATCAAAATATTCAAGAGTTGCTTCCAACTATTGTCTCAAACTTTCCATCGGTACCGGTTTCAGAATCTTCCTCAAGTTGTTAGGCTTCTACAAATAGAGGACCACACTCTAATACCAATTGTTAGATATTTGGTTAACCCCAAAGACACTGAGAGGGGGGGTGAATCAGTGTCTGACTGGTAGATGAAAGATTTAAACTTATCTGCAACTTTATAACTAAAATTAATATACCGGTAAGCAAATAATAATGCAATAAAGAGAAACAAAAGAATCAACATCAATGCACACCATAACATAAATATTTTTGGTGAGGAAACCTGGTAGGGGAAAAACCTCAGTGGGATTTGTGACCCACAATATTTACTCACTAGCCAATATGAATAAATATTACTTAGAACAATAGGGGCCTGCACATGCAGGAAGGCCAACTGCCTAGAGTTGACTGCTCAACAACAAAAATGGAGTCCCACTAACTACACAATTGGATGGTTAAATCTAATAACAATGTACTGCTTCAAAATAGCATCTACAATGCTGGATTGAGTACCAGTTTAAGCTCTATCTGATACCTCTGCCAAAAACCTTGTCGGTAAATGATTCTTCTTACACAGAAAGTCTTTGCTCATCTCTACTTCTTATTCTCTCTCAAAATAAATACGTCAAAGTGCATATACAACTATCCAACATCATATCCCTATCTTATCACATATACTGCTTTCATATATTTTCCTTACATACTTCACACACAACTCCTAACCAAATGACCTACAAGATCTCATACATATATGAGTCTTTACAATACATCATGTTGACCATACAAATATAATTTACATTACAAACAATATTATTGCCAAGTCGGCTTAGAATTTTGGTATAATCTTTTGTCGGTGTAAACTACAGCTGGTGTAAGCTGGATGCCGGTGCCGGTAGGTGAAGTTTGTTTCCGGTATAACCTATGAACCATGTTGAACCTTGTTGCCACTTAGTTGCCATCAATCCAAATATCTACCATTCTGATCTGAGTGTATAATGCCAACATCTTCATTCTTCTTCTGGTCTTCAATCTCCTTAGTTAGCTTCATCACAATGGATTGCATCTCGTTCTTCAATACAACATTCTCTCTATTAAGATTTTCACATTCTTCAGATTTGCTTTGTTCTTCAATGCTTTGCTCCTATTTTTTCTTCAACCATCAATTCTTTCCTCTTGTCTCTTGAAGTGTTGACTTACTCTTTTAGATTATTAGTGATGCAGGAGCATCCCCGGTTCACAACAATCTTGCATCAACCAGAAACATTTTCCTTTCTATTTTGTTTGTAGTTTTAGTTTTCTTTTTGTGTGCCCCGGTTTTGGCTCACCAGATCCTGTGGAGATGGATTCTACTTGAAGACTTGGTCATATTTCTTGCTTTCAAACTGCATCTCATTTGGATCACTTTCCAGTAAGATATCACTACTAGTTTCCATGACAGTTTCTTGTTACCAGTTGTTCCTTTGTTATAGGTTGCTTGAGACCTATTATGGTGATATACCAAAACCCATTCCAAATCTTGTGGAGCCTTGAGCCTTGATCTCGATGTTTCTTGGTGTGTGGTTGACCTTCTACATTTCATCCTTTGTATTTTCTGGAAGAATCTCTTAGCGGAGGCTAACCTTCTTTATTTTGCACATTAAGTCTTGTTCTTTGGGTTTTGATCCCTTTTGGGCTGACTGAATCCTTTGGATTGATATATATATATAAATATTTGTAATCATTCTTTAGAATGTAAAAAAAAATTAGAATCAATCAAAGTGTCAAATAGATAGACTATGCCTAGAAGATAGATCTTTCGATTCAAGGTCTCAATTGTGACCTATTCTACTAGGCATGTGTGTCGGTATGTTGTAACCCAGTTGTTATCGGTTGGATGTAATCAAATTTCATGCAATAAAACTATCTTTTCTACATTTCCTCCATCATATCTGTGTGTTCTCATTGTGTTTACTTTTGTTGACCGATCCATACTGATATCCTTGAGGTCCCTCCTCACCGATGACTACATAAAGTGGTATCAGAGTGAAGTTTCGTTTTGGATGTTGCATGTCCTGAAATTTTATTGTAGGGTGGCGGAATGCGGATGTGACCTACAATTGCAAAGGACACATGAATCAATGGTGAGAAGAGGAACTAGGAATGGTTGAGTGTGTGGGAATGTAGACCCTGCTATGATGGAGATGTTGTGAGAAATAGTAGCCTAGTTAGTGTTAGGTCCCAGAGACAACTAAGAAGAAGGGGGGGGTGAATCAGTTGTCAAATAAATTCAAACCAAAAAAAACTCAACCAACTTAATTCTTAATACTGGTAAACTAGTTTAATATCACGATAGATAGTTTTAATAGTTAATTGCTATACCAGTAAGAATTAGTGCATGAAACATAAACACAAAGTCATCCACAACACATAACACCAATATTTGTATGTGGAAACCTTGTAAGGAGAAAAACCACGATGGGAAACCTTACCCACAATCAGATGATACTATTGCAGATAGTAAGTGTACATAAATGGGGTCTGCACATGCAGAAAGGCCAACCACCTAGAGCTCACTGCTCAATCACAAAATGGGAGTCACATTGACTATAGTTGGATGGTTAAATCCAATAAGAATGTATTGCACAAAATAACATCTTCATATGCTAGATTCAGTACTGGTGTAGTTCTAATTGTCTTCACAAAAACCCTCCTTCAATCTTCAAATGATGTCTACATGTATAACTCTACTTATTCTCGCATATACCTTCACACAATCCTTTTTCGCATTCCACATTTGATCTTACAAATAAGATCTTACATTTATACCATAACCTAAGACCAATTTTAGTAGGTTGACTCTACAAGATATTACAACAAAAACATTTTACAAATAATACAATATCCAATGCAATAACTGATTGAACATGTCGGCTTAATGCATTTACAACAATAATTAACCATCTCCATAGTGTTCCATGCTGATCTAGAAAAGATAAACCTGTCGATGTAACCCTAGACCTATTTACTGGTAACATCAAATATGCAAATATGAATATACCAATGAACAAAACTCCAGGACAAGATGTCAAAACGATGTCTTCGACATAACCATGTGTTTTCCATATCATTCCAAGTGTCAGCGATCATTATATCTTGCTGGGGTACCAGATAGCGGTGACTATGCATGAGTCGCTTGCCGATGAATGTTGCTGATTCTCCAAAGTGCCAAAGTTGATAAGAGTTTAGTAGGTGTTGACATCAATGACAAAACCATACCAAAATACCAACAGTTAGAAGCCATGGAGACAATCCAGAGAAGAGGCCGTCATATTGAAGATGTAAGCGAAGATGAAGGAGAAGAAGCCTCGACAAAACAAGTAAACCTAGCGGCACTTGATCTAGATGAAGAAAGGTTTTTAAGGGTTTTAAGAAGGACGAACACTAAACCTCATTTTACCCCACCGAAATATGATGGGAAGTTAGATTCAGATGAGTTGATGGATTGGATCTTAGAGATGGAGAAGTATTTTGATTTTGAAAACACTGTAGAAGAGAGGAAGGTGAAATATGCCTGTACCTAGTTAAAAGGTCATACATCTCTTTGGTGGGAGTATTTGCAAGTTGATAGAAAAAGAAGAGGTAAAGAAAAGATTACGAGATGGGATCAGATTGTTGGCATTTTGATGATGCTGTGATTGTCATTGATGGACACACACTTGTTTTGAGATCACTTTCTTTATGTATGAGTTATTCTCAACTGGTATTTGTTCCAACCGGTGTTATGTATTATAGTCTTTAGACTATTGGTGTTTTTTAGAAGATGTTTACCGCTCACAAACTGACTGAAGACCCAAAGCGGTATGAAGAACTCAAGCGATTTTTGGATCTCAAGTGGTACAAAGGAACAAAGTGGTAGTTAACATTTTTCCAGTCTTCATTTTTTGACAACCGACAATCGGTAAAATGTATGAACTGGTATTACTCTGTGATGAGTTACCAACCAGTATTTTTGTGATGAGTTATCATCCACCGACACTTTGGCGGTGATTTTGTGTCGTGTTACCAAATGTGTCTAGATGCACTGAACCTAGGAACTTGTAATGTAATCCTTTTGGACCGAAATGAAATCAGACTCCTTTATAAGGACATCATGTCTAGGGTTTGTAGTTGATGAGGTTTTGTATGTGTGATCATAGAAGAGAAGATTAGGTCTATGTGAAGAGTAGGAGTGTGGAGATATTGAAGACTGAAGTAATGCTGAAATGCATTAACAATGAGATATCATGGATCTAACCAAGCATACTGTGCTAGTATCTAGATCACTCACTTGTTGATTACTCACATCTTCAACAAGTCTAAAACCCTTAACCGGGTAGGCCTAGCAAAGCCTTTGTAAATCCTCTAACAAGGTGGTTTACAACTATGAATCTGAAATCCTCTCACAAGGTAGTCTTTAACAGGACTTATCTCCTAACAGAGATCTAGATTCCTAATTGGATCTGCTCTAGTGAAGATCATTGTATGACCTTAACTGATCTGACCTTAACCGGTTTGACCTTAACCGGTTTGGTTTCTATTCTATAGATAGTTGCTTGTGAGTTTCTTCTCACCATGGTTTTTCCCATTTGGGTTTCCACGTCAAAACTTCTTGTGTTATGGTGATTGTGCTCTTGTGGGTGAATGCTTTGTTTTCTATTTGGTTTGCATTTGTCTTAACTAGTTTATTTGTAAATCTGTCATGTCAGTTATCTGCTAAACTGTTTAAGTGTTTGAGATCAGTGTTTATTGGTATACTAATTCACCCCCCCCCCTCTTAGTATTCATCAATTGGTATCAGAGCCAACCTTTCTATAAGTCTAACCACTTGGAAGGAGATATGAGGGAATACACTGTGAGGGAACTTACTCATCATCTCACTTAGACTGAGAAAGCCTATGATGAACTCAAAGTCAAGTAGAAATCCTCTCTGGAAAAAAGAAGAGAGCATACTGAGAAAGTAATGGAGCTTACTGAAAATAGTTCTTCTGATGAAGCAGACATGGATGCCCTAGTTGAAGAAGTTGAAAAATTGAATGAATCCAATGCCAACCTGAGAAGGGAACTAGAAGGACTGACTATTAGAATGTGTCAAGAGCTTGAGAACCAAAGGAAAGTTGAAGATCTAGTAAAAGAAAAAGATCATTAGATCTCCAAGCTGAAGCAAGAAATCAATGCCCTTACCACTCATCTCCAAGAGAGTAAAGGGGAAAAAGAAGAAATGCAAGGTGAACTAAACATAGCTATTTCTGAGAATGCAACCTTGAAGGAATCCAATGCTGCTATTTCCAAGAAGCTCACTGAATCAAAGGAAATACTTTCCAAATTCAATTAGAGTACTGTTAAGCTAGAGCAAAAGCTTGAATCAGCAAAACCGGTAAAGAATACCACTAGACTTGGTTTTTCCGGTTATGAGGAAGGTGAGACCTCTGGAACAAAAGATGGAGCATCAAAGAAGCAACCAACATCAAAGGATAAAGGTAAGAAAAAGTTTAAACCTATTTTCTTTAATTGTCTCAGGGAAGGACATACTGCTAATGTGTGTAGAAATAAGGCCTACAATAATTTTCCTTATTTTCTAAACAGTAATCCTAGATCCAATAGATTCAATGGAAATTGTTATGCATGTAACAAGTTTGGGCATAGAGCATTTGAATGTAGGTCTGTTGTGCACAACACTTGGAGATACCCTCCAAGGACTCAAGGAGTTATCCCAAAACCACTATGAATCAAAATCCAAACCGGCACAATGCCTATGACCATCAGTCAGGTGGTGGTGGCTATCAACCAACAACCAGTTGAAGAGAAACCTGTTTGATCTATCATGGTAGTGGTCACACTACTGCAACATGTAGAAGGAAGAATGGTAGAATGAACAATGCACCATGGAGAACACCTGGAATGATATGCTATCATTGCAACAAACTGGGACACCCTGCTAGAAACTGCAGAATGAGAAAGAACCTATCAGATGATATACCAATCTAGAAGGGAAGACTGATATTGAAATTGTTCAAGCAGAAATGAATAAAACATGGAAAAAGAAACCTGAAGAAGTGTCACAAGATGAACCGGTTTCTGCACCTAGTGTGGAAGTCTCTGAACTGGCAAACTGAGCTTTAGAAAAGCTTAGGAGGAGCATATCGATGAAATATTTGAACCCCCAATTTTTATTGGTAAAGAACTTAACCAGTATACATTACCTATCAATTGGCAGAAGATTTTGAAGCGGTAAAAGACAAAATTAGGGTTTGTACCCTAGCGGTGGAGCATTTATTATGGTAGGTGAAGAATTTGTTTAAAAGGAATTTTTCAAAGTCATTTCACTTATCATTTTACGAGGGAAGAAATTTTCAAGAGTAGAGCGATAAAAAGCAATTTGGCTTTTGATTAAGAGAGAATTCAAATCTTGTAGAAGAATCCAAAGATATTTTCGATCTATTGGTGAAGAACACTAAGTGGTAACTGAGCAACCAAAGTGGTGTGTCGTGAGTTGCATTGGCAAAACCTAAATTTTGAATTTGCAAAGGTATTTCTCAAAATTCTTGTTAACCATGGCTTTTGCATCGCACTCCAGCTCTAGTGTACCTATGGACTCAGTTGAATTTATTCAAAGGAAAATGAAATACAATGCCGTGTCCCAAATACCTGTCGGAGTCATTGTTGAAGAAGATATTGATGAATACAAAAAGGGGGGGTGAATTAGTATACCAAAAAATACTGAACTCAAACTCTTAAACAGTTTAGCAGTTGACTAGTATAATAGATTTACTAACAAACCGGTTAAGACAAATGCAAACCAAACAACAAATAAAGCATTCACCCACAAGAGCACAATCACCATAACACAAGAAGTTTTGACATGGAAACCCAAATGGGAAAAACCACGGTGAGCAGAAACTCACAAGTAAATATCTGTAGAATAGTAACTAGACCGATTCAGGTTAGACTGGTTAAGGTCATACAATGTTCTTCACCAGAACAAATCCTATTAGGAATCTAGATCTCTGTTAGGAGATAAGTCCTGTTAAAGACTACCTTGTGAGAGGATTTCAGATTCACAGTTGTGAACCACCTTGTTAGAGGATTTACAAAGGCTTTGTTGGGCCTACCTGGTTAAGGGTTTCAGACTTGTCGAAGATATGAGTAATCAACAAGTAGATGATCTAGATACTAGCATAGTATGCTTGGTTAGATCCTTGATAGCTCATTGTTAATGCACATTAGCATTACTTCAGTCTTCAATATCTCTACACTCTATTTTTTCACACAGACCTAATCTTCTCTTCTATAATCGCACATACAAAGTCCTCATCAACTGAAACCCTAGACATGATGCCCTTATAAAGGAGTCTGATTTCATGTTGGTCCAATAGGATTACATTACAAGTTCCTAGGTTCAGTGCATCTAGACACATTTGGTAACACAACAAAAAATCACCGCCAAAGTGTCGGTGGATGATAACTCATCACAAAAATACCAGTTGGTAACTCATCATAGAGTAATACCAGTTCATTACCAACTACCGGTTCATACATTTTACCAGTTGTCAAAATGAAGACTGGAAAAATATTAACTACCGCTTTGTTCCTATGTACCACTTTGGGATCCTTGAACCACTTGAGGTCTTCATACTGCTTTGGGTCTTCAGTCAGTTTGTGACCGGTAAACACCTTCTGCAAAACACCGATAGTCTAAAGACTATAATACATAATACTAGTTGGAACAATTACCGATTGAGCATAACTCATACATAAAGAAAGTGATCATAAAATAAGTGTGTGTCCATCAATGACAATCACAACATCATCAAAATGCAAACAATCTCCCCCTTTGACATTGATGGCAACAATTAGGCAAATTTTAACATCTAAGTGTTTTTACAACAAAAATATGCCATAATCAAAATTACTCCCCCTAAGCATATACACTATCCCTTTTGCAGAAATGAAAATGTACACTACTTCCTTAAAAAAGGTAACATAAAAGTATACATAACATTCACCAAAATTTTAAGTACTACTCCCCCTTTGCCAACAATGACAAAGTAATGCAGAATAACCCCTATTTCTCATTAACATTAAAATGAGTAAATGTTTATGATAATAATGAGTGAAACTTATCAAAAATAGATTTAAAATCTTGCATAAAAGTCTTCATGGCTAATGACCATGACTCAAGTAAGGAGGTAGCCACCTCACTTTCTGTCTATATCTGTGATACCTATTCTTCCATGGCATCAATTGTACTCATCTCTTGAGTTACCATTAAAGCTTCTAGATTGAGAAAGCACTTTGGAAGAATTTGTAGTCTGGGTAATAAAACCAGTTGAAGCTCTTGCAAATCTCTTGTCTGGTTGCTAATCTCCAATTCTATCCTGGTAGACTGAAGCTGATATCGGTGAACAATTTGCCCATATTTAGTGAAAGAATCATACGGGGTCTTAAAGTTGCTTATGTATGCCTGCAAATTTGATTGCAGTTTATTGCTTTGTGCAAGCACATCATCACAAAATAGATGGGGTTGGCTTATTTTTCTCTATAGTAGTTTTCCCTCATCCATAGAATCTCTTATATCCTTATTTTGTTTTTGAAGTTGAGACCAGAGCTCACTCAGTTTCTTTACTAAGGCGGTGTTTAGTGCCTTTTGATGCTTCTTTTGTGCATTAGCTTCAGCAACTTCTTCCAGGCATTGTACTTGGTCCTCTATAACTGTACATAGAAGTTTTAATTTGGCCAGAAAGGAATCGGTACCAGGAAGATTGGTACCTAGAATCAAACTGGTAAGGGTATAAATCATAGTGTGAATGACATTCTGCTCCTTTTTCCTCCTCAATGTTTCCAGTCTTTCTTGTGCTAGCTTTATGCCTTGCAGCAACTCCAATTTATCTACAAATTAGAGGTCAATAGGACTGGTGATATTAGCTACTTTGGCTTGACCATCGGTTTCCTTTGGAGTCTTCGCTTGTTTGTTCTTTTTTGCTTCCTTCTCCTCTTCCACTTTTTTCTTTTCCACTTCTTTCTCCCTTTGCTCCGCTTTATGCTTTTTCTTCTCTCCCTCCTTCTTTCTTTCTTCTTCTTTTTGCTTTTCCTCTTCTTGTTTCTTCTTCTCCTCGTCCTTCCACTTCTCCTCTTCTTTCTTTTCCTCCTCTTCTTTCCTCTTCTCCTCTTCTTTCCTCTTCTCCTCTTCTTTCCTCTTCTCTTCTTCCTTTAGCTTCTCTTCTTCTTGTTTCCTCTTCTCTTCATCTTGTTTCCTCTTCTCTTCGTCTTTCTTTTTCTCTTCCTCTTTCTTTGCTTTCTCTTTGTCAGCCTTTTCCTTGTCCAGCTTCTGCTTCTCTTCTTCTTCTTTATCCTGTTTCTCCTTTTCTATATCCGGAGTGGAATCTTCACCATCTAACACGTCCACATCAATAGTGTCAACCTGTTCTGTAACTGGTTCTCCTTCATCATCAAATGCCTCATCCAGTTTTCCAGTTTCCATTCCCTATTCAGCTTCTTTATTTACTTGAGCTACTTTATGCATTTTCATAGCTGCTTTAGTATAGGAGTGTGTTTCTTTCACCACTTCAGAGGCTTTGCCTTCTAGTAATAAGAGTCTTCTTCTTCTCATGAAGAAGAGACCTTTGTATCAGTTCATGATTTCAAACAATTCAGAGTTTGAAGCATTAGGGAAGTATTCTGCAAAAAAAAATTCTCTGATCTCCTATTCTCTCTCGATGGTAATGCGCCATTTATTATCTAAGGAATTATACAAAGAATTGGGTGTCTCAGATCTAATTTCTGATGGTGACCGGTCATGAACACACAAATAATTAATGACTTCCCACTCGGTTTCCTCTTTCTCACTATCGGTAAAATCATCAAAACATTCCTTTAGATCACTAAGCAATTTTCTTCTTATATTCTTAATAGTCCTCTGACAATGTGTCATCAGCTTATAAGAAGAGATGTCAATATTTCAACGTGCAAATGATGTAGGTGCATTGCTGGTAGTGTTTTCTTTCTTCATTGTTTGCCATGTCTTCTTAGGCTTTACTTCAGGTTCTATATCCTCAGACTCCGGTGAGTTGCTTTTGGTCTTCTACTTCCTTTCAAATACTTTAGCGGGTTCAACTTCCAGTTTTTTCTTGGTAGGTGACCACTTGGTCACTTTAGGGCTTGCTGAGGTAGCTAGTGCCGATACCGATGGCACTCCCTTTCCCTTTTTCATTGAAGGTTCTTCAACCAGTGTTACCCTTTCCAAGTAGGTGCCAGTTCTCTTTTTCTTTGCATTTAAAAGAGAGGCAATCAGGGTAGAGGCATACCCATCCAACATGTTATACATCACCTCATATCCCATAGGTTCTACTTCTTCCTGTCTGGGCTCTACCACTTCCATTATGCACTCATCTACTTTAATCGTAAAGCAGATGTCCTCTTCATATTTCTTAACAATGTCTGTAGATATTATCATCCTCTAACTCATCTTCCACTTGAATTCATCAAAAATTTTATTCAATACTTTAGGATATCCAGTTCCTACCGCTTGGAGACTTTCCCTAATTTGTTTGGTGACCAATTGGGCAGCAGACCATTGAATATCACCGACTCCTGAGAAATTTAAACCTTAGAGCACTGTCCTGTTTGATGGACTTCAAGTTTAATAGAAGTTGCTTCTGCAAATAGGTGCATAGATCAAATGAGGCATCCTCCATGATCATTCTATAGGCATCATTTACCGTAGTAGTAGAGATAGAGTTTATTCTACTGGCATAAAACATCTCGTATCCAATCACCATGCAAGCATACTTGACCAACTCATCTTTGATGGTGTTGATGGTCATTCCCTGTTGGTCACTCAGAGAACAGGTGAGCTTAGTCATTTCTATCTTGATGACCTTCCTTAGGGCTGGCACCTCACCAATGTTGCAGAAACTGGTGACGACATGAATTGCTTTAGGCGTAATGTCATGCGTCCTCTTGAGATACATCTTGTCACCATGCACTCTCCTCAAGATGATGCGGGTGTGCTCTTCTGTGAACTCTTCAAGAAAGTAAACCGCATTGTGAAGTTTCTTCCTCTCCAGGATGTTGTATTCCAGTTTGATCTTCTTGTCATCCCCACAAAACAAACTTAGCTAGGAATGAATCGCTAGGAATCCTAGGTCTTCTAATTTGTAGTCGATGTACCCTGAATTATCTCCTTCGACAATGACTCCGACAGGTATTTGGGACATGTCATTGTATTTCATTTTTCCTTGAATGAATTTAGCTAAGTCCATGGGTACACTAGAGATGGAGTGCGATGTAGAAGACATGATTAACTGATAAACAAGAATTTTGTGAAATACCTTCAGAATTTTCAAATTTAGGGTTTACAAATGCAACTTTGCAACACACCACTTTGGTTGCTAGATTAGTGCTTGGTGTTCTTCACTTGATTGATTGACAATATCTCTGGATTCTTCTGCAAGTTTTGAAATCTCTCTAAATCGCAAGTTGAATTGCCTTTTCTCGCTCTGCACTTGAAAAATTCTTTGCTCAAAAACTAATAAGTGAAAATGACTTTGAAAATTCCTTTTAAACGAATTCTTCAACTACCATAATAAATGCTCCTTTGCTAGGGTACAAACCCTAATTTTTCTTTTTACCGCTTCATAATCTTCTACCAATTGACAGGTAACATATACCAATTAAGGTCTTTTAACGATATAAATTGGGGGTTCGAAACATTTCACCAATTTGTTCCCCGTAAGCTTTTCTGAAGCTCAGTTTGTCGGTTCAGAGACTTCCACACTAGGTGCAGAAACCAGTTCATCTTGTGACACTTCTTTAGGTTTCTTTTTCCATGTTTTATTCATTCCTGCTTGAATGGTTTCAACATCAATCTTTCCTTCTGGAGTGACTATTATATCATCTGATAGGTTCTTTCTCATTCTGCAGGTTATGGCGGGGTGTCCTGGTTTGTTGCAATGATAGCATACCATTCCAGGTGTTCTCCATGGTCCATTGTTCATTCTACCATTCTTCCTCCTGCATGTTGCAGTAGTATGACCGCTACCATGACAGATAAAATAGGTTTCTCTCCAACCGGTTGCCGCTTTATAGCCACCACTTCTTGACTGATGGTCATAGGCATTATATCGGTTTGGATTCCATTTCATAGAGGATTCAGGAAAAACTCCTTGAGTCCTTTAAGGATATTTCCCAGTGTTGTGCATAATAGACCTGCATTCAAATGCTCTATGCCCAAACTTGTTGCATGCATAACAGTTTCCATTGAATCTATTGGATCTAGGCTTATTGTTTAGATAATAAGGAAAATTATTGTAGGCCTTATTTATACACACATTAGCAGTATGTCCTTCTTTGAGACAATTAAAGTAAACCGGTTTAAAAATTTTCTTACCTTTGTCCTTTGATGTTGGTTACTTCTTTGATGCTACATCTTTTGTTCCAGAGGTCTCACCTTCCTCATAACCGGAAAAAACATGTCTAGTGGTATTCTTTACCGGTTTTGTTGATTCAAGCTTTTGTTCTAGCTTAATAGTACTCTTATTGAATTTGGCAAGTATCTCCTTTGTCTCAGTGAGTTCTTTGGTAATAGAAGCATTGGATTCCTTCAAGGTTGCATTCTCAGAAATAGCCATGTTTAGTTCACCTTGCATTTCTTCTTTCTCCACTTTACTCTCTTGGAGATGAGTGGTAAGGGCACTGATTTCTTGCTTCAGCTTGGAGATCTCATGATCTTTGTCTTTTACTATATCTTCAGCTTTCCTTTGGTTCTCAAGCTCTTGACACATTTTGATAGTCAGTCCTTCCAGTTCCCTTCTCAGGTTGGCATTAGATTCATTCATTTTTTCAACTTCTTCAACTAGGGCTTCCATGTCTGCTTCATCAGAAGAACTATTTTTAGTAAGCTCCATCAATTTGTCAGCATACTCTCTTCTTTTTTCCAGAGAGGCTTTATATTTGATTTTGAGTTCATCAAAGGCTTTCTAAGTCTTAGTGAGATGATGAGTAAGTTCCATCACAGTGTATTCCCCCATATCTCCTTCCAAGTCGTTAAAATTATAGAAAGGTTGGCTCTGATACCAATTAATGAATACTAAGAGGGGTGTGAATTAGTATACCAAAAAATCTGAACTCAAACTCTTAAGTAGTTTAGCAGTTGAGCGGTATGACAAATTTACTAATAAACTGGTTAAGACAAATGCAAACCAAATAGCAAATAAAGAATTCACCGACAAGAGCACAATCACCATAACACAAGAATTTTTGATGTGGAAACCCAAATGGGAAAAACCACAGTGAGCATAAACTCACAAGTAACTATCTGCAGAATAGTAACTAGACTGGTTAAGGTCAGACCGGTTAAGGTCATACAATGTTCTTCATCAGAACAGATCCTATTAGGAATCTAGATCTCTGTTAGGAGATAAGTCATGTTAAAGACTACCTTGTGAGGGGATTTCAGATTCACATTTGTGAACCACCTTGTTAGAGGATTTACAAAGGCTTTGTTGGGCCTACCTGGTTAAGGGTTTCAGACTTGTCGAAGATATGAGTAATCAACAAGTAGATGATCTAGATACTAGCACAGTATGCTTGATTAGATCATTGATAGCTCATTGTTAATGCACATTAGCATTACTTCAGTCTTCAATATCTCCACACTCTATTTTTTCACACAGACCTAATCTTCTCTTCTATAATCGCACATACAAAACCCTCATCAACTGAAACCCTAGACATGATGTCCTTATAAAGGAGTCTGATTTCATATCAGTCCAATAGGATTACATTACAAGTTCCTAGGTTCAGTGCATCTAGACACATTTGGTAACATGACACAAAATCACCGCCAAAGTGTCAGTGGATGATAACTCATCACAAAGTAATATTGCTTCATTATCGATTACTTGTTCATACATTTTTCTAGTTGTCAAAATGAAGACTAGAAAAATATTAACTACCAATTTGTTCCTATGTACTGCTTGAGGTCTTCATGCCACTTTGTGTCTTCAGTCAGTTTGTGACCGGTAAACACCTTCTATAAAACACTGATAGTCTAAAGACTATAATACATAATACTGGTTGGAACAATTACCGGTTGAGCATAACTCATACATAAAGAAAGTGATCATAAAACAAGTGTGTGTCCATCAATGATAATCACAACATCATCAAAATGCCAATATATATTTCAGGGTACATTGACTATAAATTGGAAGACCTAGGATCCCTAGTGATTCACTCCCAGCTAGGTCTGTTTTGTGGAGATGACAAGAAAAGAAAACCGGAATACAACATCCTAGAAAGGAAGAAACTACATAATGTTGTCTATTTTATTGAAGATTTCACTGAAGAATGCATCCGCATCATCCTGATCAGAGTACATGGTGACAAAATGTATCTCGAGAGGACGCATGACATAACACTAGAATCAATGCATGCATTCACTAGTTTTTGCAACATTGATGAGGTGCTAGCCCTTAGGAAAGTCATCAAGACTAAAATGACTAAGCTCACTGGTTCTTTGAGTGACCAAAGAGGAATGACTATCAATCCCATCAAGGATGACTTGGTTAAGTATGTCTATATGGTGATCGGCTACAAAGTGTTTTATGCTAGCCGAATAAAATTTGTCCCTGTTGTTGCAGTGAATGTTGTCCATAGAATGATCAAGGAGGATGCCTCATTTGATCTATGCACCAGTTTGCACAAGCAACTTCTATTAAAATTGAAGTCCATCAAACAGGACAGTGCCTTAAGATTCAGATTTGGACAACTTTTGGTAGGTCTATTTTTCTACTTTCAAGGCTATTTCTTGGGAGTCGGTGATATTCAATGGTCTGCTTACCAACGGGTCACCAAACAAATTAGGGAAAGTCTCCAAGCAGTGGGAACCAGATATCTTGAAGTCTTGAATAAATACTTTGATGAATTCAAGTGGAAGATGAGCTAGAGGATGAGGATATCTGGAGACATTGTTAAGAAATATGAAGAGGACATCTGCTTTACCATTAAAATAGATGAGTGCAGAATGGAAGTAGTAGAGCCAAGACAGGAAGAAGTAGAACCTATGGGATATAAGGTGATGTATGAAATGTTAAACAGGTATGCCTCTACCCTACTAGCCTCACCTCTAGATGAGAAGGAAAAGTGAACCGACACCTACTTAGAGATGATAACACCGGTTGAAAATCCTAAAGAGAAAAAGGGCAAGGCAATACCGACGCTATCGACACTGGTTACCTCAGCAAGTCCTAAAGTGACCAAGCGATCACCTGCCAAAATAAAACCTGAAGTTGCTACCGCTAAAGTTTTTGAAAGGAAGTAGAAGACAAAAAGCAACTCACCGGAGTCTGAGGATACAAAACCAGAGGTGCAGCCTAAGAAGACCAGGCAAACAAGGAAGAAAGAAAAAACTACCGGTAATGCACCTGCATCATCAACACCAGTAAATATTGACATCTCTTCTTATAAGCCGATGACACATTGTCAGAGGACTATTAAGAATTTTAAAAGAAAATTGCTTAGTGATTTGAAGGAGTATTTTGATGATTTTACCAATAGTGAGAAAGAAGAAGTAGAGGGAGGAATCATTAATCATTTATGTGTTTATGACCGGTCACCATCAGAAATTAGATCTGATGCACCTGATTCTTTATACAATTCTTTAGATAATAAATGGCGCATTGCTATCAAGAGAGAACAGGACATCAGAGAAAAGATTTTTGCAGAATACTTCCCTGATGCTTCAAACTTTGAATTGTTTGAAATCATGGACCAGTACAAAGGTCTCTTCTTCATGAGAAGAAGAAGACTCTTGCTACTGGAAGGAAAAGCCTCTAAAGTGGTGAAAGACACACACTTCCATACTAAAGCCGCTATGAAAATGCATCAAGTTGCTCAAGCAAATAGAGAAGCTGAATAGTAAACGGAAATCAAAAAATTGGATGATGCATTTGATGGCGAAGGAGAACCAGCTACAGAATAGGTTGACACTATTGATGTGGACATGTGAGATGGTGAAGATGTCGCTCCGGACATAGAGAAGAAGAAGTAGGACAAGGAAAAGGTTGATGAAGCGGAGAAGAGGAAAGAAGAGGAGAAAAAGAAAGAAGAGGAGAAGAGGAAAGAAGAGGACAAAAAGAAAGAAGAGGAGAAGAGGAGAAGAGGAAAGTAGAGGAGAAAAAGAAAGAAGAGGAGAAGAGGAAAGAAGAGGAGGACAATAAAGAAGAGGAGAAGAGGAAAGAAGAGGAGAAAAAGAAAGAACATGAGAAAAATAAAGAACAGGAGAAGAGGAAACAAGAAGAGGAGAAGAGGAAACAAGAAGAGGAGAAGAGGAAACAAGAAGAGAAGTGGAAAGAAGAAGAAAGAAAGAAGGAGGAAGAGAAGAAAAAACATGAAGAGGAGCAAAGGGAGAAAGAAGAGGAGAATAAAAGAGTTGAACAAAAGAAGGCAACAAAAAAAGCCAAATAGGCAAAGACTCCAAAGGCAACCGGTGGTCAAGCCAAACCGGTTGACATCACCAACCCTATCGACCTCCAATCTGTAGATGAATCGAAGTTGTTGCAAAGCATAAAGCTTGCACCAAAAAGATTGGAAACTTTGAGGAGGAAAAAGGAATAGGATGTTATTCAAACTGCGGTTGACACTCTGACCAGTTTGATTCCAGTTATAAACCTCCCCAGTACGGATTCCTCTCTAGCCAAACTAAAACTTCTATGTACTATTGTAGAGGACCAGGTTTAATGTCTAGAAGATGTTGCTGAAGAAAATGCCAAGAAGAAGCATGAAAAGGCATTAAACACTACCTTGGTCAAGACACTGAATGAGCTCCGATCTCAACTTCAGAAACAACAGAAGGATATAAGAGATGCTATGGATGAGGGCAAACTACTGATGAGAAAAATTGGCCAACCCCATCTATTTTGCGATGATGTTCTTACACAAAAAGATATACTCCAATCAGAGCTACAGACGTACATAAGAAACTTCAAGATGCCATATCATTCTTTCACTATATATGGGCAAACCATTCACTAGTATCAGCTTCATTCAGCCTAGATTGAATTGGAGATTAGCAACCGGTCAAGAGATTTACAGGAACTCCCACTGGTCTTATTTCCCAGACTACAAATTCTTCAGAAGGGCTTTCTCAATCTGGAAGCCCTAACAGTAACTCAAGAGATGAGTACCATTGATGTCATGGAAGAACAGGTATCTGAAATGCAGATAGAAAGTGAGGTTTCTACCTCATTACTTGAGTCATGGTCATTAGACATGAAGATTTTTTTGTAGGATTTTAAATCGGTTTTTGACAAGTTTCATTCCTTATTGTCATAAACATTTACTCCATTTTAATATTAATGAGAAACATGGGTTATTTTGTAGTACTTTGTAATTGTTGGCAAAGGGGGAGTAGTATCTAAAATTTTGGTGCATATTATGTATACTTTCATGTTATTTCTTTAAGGGAGTAGTATACATTGTAATTTTTGCAAAAGTGATAGTGTATAAGCTTACGGGGAGTAATTTCAATTATGGCATAGTTTTGTTGCTAAAAAAAACACTTAGATGTCAAAATTTTCCTAAGTGTTGCCATCAATGCCAAAGGGGAGATTGTTGGTATTTTGATGATGCTGTGATTGTCATTGATGGACACACAATTGTTTTGAGATCACTTTCTTTATGTATGAGTTATGCTCAACTGGTATTATATATTATAGTATTTAGGCTATTGGTTTTTCACAGAAGATGTTTACCGGTCACAAACTGACTGAAGACCCAAAGCAGTATGAAGACCTCAAGCGGTTCAAGGATCTCAAGTGGTACGAAGGAACAAAGCAGTAGTTAACATTTTTCCAATCTTCATTTTTTGACAACCGGCAATCGGTAAAATGTATGAACTGGTATTACTCAATGATGAGTTACCAACTGGTATTTCTATGATGAGTTATCATCCACCAACACTTTGGTAGTGATTTTGTGTCATGTTACCAAATGTGTCTAGATGCATTGAACCTAGGAACTTGTAATGTAATCATATTAGACTGACATGAAATCAGACTCCTTTATAAGGACATCATGTCTAGGGTTTGTAGTTGATGAGGTTTTGTATGTTCGAACATAGAAGATAAGATTAGGTTCATGTGAAGAGTAGGAGTGTGGAGATATTGAAGACTAAAGTAATGCTGAAATGCATTAACAATTAGCTATCATGGATCTAACCAAGCATATTGTGCTAGTATCTAGATCACTCACTTGTTGATTACTCACATCTTTGACAAGTCTGAAACCCTTAACTGGGTAGGCCTAGCAAAGCCTTTGTAAATCCCCTAAGAAGGTGGTTCACAACTATGAATCTAAAATCCTCTCACAAGGTAGTCTTTAATAGGACTTATCTCCTAATAGAGATCTAGATTCCTAATAGGATCTCTTCTAGTGAAGAATATTGTATGACCTTAACCGGTCTAGTTTCTATTTTGTAGATAGTTATTTGTGACTTTCTGCTCACCGTGGTTTTTCCCATTTGATTTTCCATGTCAAAACTTCTTGTGTTATGGTGATTGTTCTCTTGTGGGTGAATGCTTTGTTTGCTATTTGGTTTGCATTTATCTTAACTAGTTTATTTGTAAATCTATCATACCGGTTATCTGCTAAACTATTAAAGTGTTTGAGATCAATGTTTATTGGTATACTATTTCACCCCCCCTCTTAGTATTCATCACAGATGATTGCTAAGTTGAAATTAAAGTTTCTCTCAATGAATTATCAAGTGGATTTGTTCTGTAAATTGCAAAACCTGAGACAAAAGGAATCTAGTGTGAAGGAGTACACCAAAGCATTTTACAAATTGAACATTATATCCAAACATGTTGATGATGAAGTTGAACAAATTACAAGATATTTGAATGGATTATAGATGTTTATACAAGATGAACTCACTATGATCAAATTGGAGAGTGTTGAAGAGGCTTACCAATATGCACTAAAGGTTGAAGAGAAATTGAACAAAAGACATGAGCAAAGATAGAGAGGTAGAGGTGGAAGGTTTACTAGAGGGAGATTTCAAGGAGGAAGAGGGTATACCAAAGGAAGAGGAACCTGTATAGATCAAAACAAGGAAAAGGGAGTAAGAAAAGAAGGTAATTCATACCAGAAGGATGAGAGAAATTTTTACCGGAGGAGATAACCAAATGGTTACCGTAATGAGAACTTTGGAAGACAAGACAAGAGGAAAATTAGAGGAACTTTTTTTAAGTGTGGAGGAGAAGGACACCATGCACTTGAATGTAAGAAGACAAAGGCTACCGGAATAACATTAGTGGTGGAAGAAAACCCCATTGGATCAGACAATAAACTAGAAGATGGAGAACTGTTGATGATGATGAGATCTTTGTATCATACCGGAGGAGATGAAGAACCCTTGCAGAGGAAGAATCTGGTCAAGACCAGATGTAAGGTATCTGGTATGTGTTGTAAATTTGTTATTGATAGTGGTAGTTCAGATAATATTTTTTCAGAAGAGATGGTGAATAAGTTGAAATTGGAGAGATTGAAGCACCCTAAGCCTTATTAGATAGCATGGATTTAGGTGAACACAAGTTGTTAGTAAGTGAACAGTGTTTGGTAAAATTGAAAAATTGGGAATTATCATGATGAAATTTTGTGTAATATTATGTCTATGGATATTTTTCATCTTTTATTAGGAATACCTTGGCAGTTTGATAGACACACAATATATGATGGAAGGAAGAATACATACACTATTGTGGCCGGTAAGATGAAGCAAACCTTGTTACCTTTGGAGGAACCTTTGAAGGGTCATACACTATTATGGCCGGTGAGATGAAGAAAACCTTGTTACCTTTGGAGGAACCCTTGAAGGGTGATGTCTCTATAAATACCAAAATAAATTTAGTACATGGAATAAAATTCATGGATGGACTGAGACATGAGAATGTGTGTTTTTCCTTAATTCCTAAGAAGACCGAGAGACAGGAATTGAAAGAAGAGCACCTGGAAGAGATAAGATATTTGCTAATAGAATATGAGGACATCATTTCAGATAATATACCTGATAGATTGCCACCTGTTAGAAGTATTAGTCATTGCATGGACTTAGTTCCTAGAGCTAGTTTGCCTAATAAAGATGCACACCAGTTGACACCAGTAGAGAATGAAGAAATAAATAGACAAGTGTAGGAGATATTGAAAAAAGGTTTGATCAGGGAGAGTCTGAGCCCTTGTCCAGTACTAGTAGTATTAAAACCTAATAAGAATGGAGAATGGAGAATGTGTACCATTTCAAGAGGAATAAACAAGATCACAGTAAAATACTGGTTTCCTTTGCCTAGGATGGATGACATAATGGACTATTTGAGTGGAGAAAAATACTTTACAAAGATAGATTTGAAGAGTGGATATCATTAGATCAGGATCAAAGAAGGTGATGAGTGGAAGACAACATTTAAGACAAATGAAGAACTATATGAATGGTTGGTGATTCCTTTTGGATTGACTAATGCACCAAGTAATTTCATGAGGCTGATGAATGGGGTATTGAAGAAATTCTTGGGTAAGTTTGTTATTGTGTATTTGGATGACATTGTGATTTTTAGTAGAACAAAAGAGGAGCATTTGTTGCAATTAAGACAAGTTTTACAGAGGTTGAGAGAAGAAAAGTTGTTGATCAATATCAAGAAGTGTACTTTGATGAAGGATGAGTTAGTCTATTTAGGATTTGTGATATCTGAGGATGGTTTGAAGATGCACCCTGAGAAAGTGAAAGCCATTGTTGAGTGGCCTACAATGGAAAGCATTGCAGAGGTAAGATCAGTTCATGGATTGGCTAGTTTTTTACCGAAAGTTTATTAGAAATTTCAGTTCAGTTTGTAACCCTATGACTGAGACCATGAGAGGAGATCAAAAGGAAATCAAGTGGACCACCAGAGCAAACAAAAGTTTTGAATTGTTGAAGTAGAAAGTGACTGAGCAACCTGTGTTAGCTTTATCAAATTTCAATAAGGTATTTCAAGTAGATTGTGATGCAAGTGGAACAACAATAGGAGAAGTTCTGAGTCGAGAAGGGAGAGCAGTAGGCTATTTCAGTGAGAAATTGAATGATGCATGAAAGAGATACTCAGTGTATGATCAAGAATTTTATGCCATACTTCAAGCCTTGAAGAAATGGAGACACTGCTTGTTGCCTAAGGAGTGTGTGTTGCATACAGATCATCAAGCTTTGCAGTATTTGAATAGTCAGAGTAAGTTGAATTAGAGACATATGAGATGGGTAGAATTATTGCAAAGTTACACCTTTGTGTTGAAGCATAGAAGTGGGAAATCTAACAAAGTTGTTGATGCATTGAGTAGGAGAAGGAATTTGCTGACAAAAATGAGAGTGACAATATTATGTTTTGAAGAGCTGAAGAACTTGTATGATGAAGACCCAGATTTTGTAGAACCTTGGAAAGCATGTAGAGAACTAGTTATGGTGGATAGGAGAAAATGGTTGGATTATTTCATTCAAGATGGAATGTTATTTAGGGGAGTTTAGTTGTGCATACCTAAGAGTTTAATGAGAGAGAACCTAATAAAAGAGAAATATAGTGGAGGTTTAGCTGGACACTTTGGCATTGACAAAATAGTTGCATTGGTGAGTGAGTAGTACTCACTAATACATTTGGACTAGATTTCCGACTGAGGTTTCCGACGGAGAAGGTATATTGTGGCCAAATTTGATTTTTTTTGAAAAACTACCTACATTCGTCATAATTTCGACGGAAATTTGCCATTTGGTTTTGACGAAGAAGGCATTAGCAATGAGAATTTTCTTTTTTTCAAAAAAGTGCTTGAGTTCGTCATAATTCCGATGACAATAGCCATTACCAAAAACAAATAAAGAGGGGAATTCATTTGTGCATTGCAATCCCGCGTAGGCATCCGTGGTGACTTCAACCCCCAAGAACATCAAACTCGCATCAAAGGCATTTGTGGCATTGCTTGCAATCCCATGCAAGAGGTAGATTCAAATTGCCCTAGTTTTTAATTTCATGTTGCAAACAATATATATGTGGTGGTTAATTGCCCTAGTTTAATCTCGTAAAACCATAGAACTGTGATTGAGGAGTGAACGTTCAATTTTGTAGCAGCAATCCCTTCCTCCCGTATATGCGTGTGTTGATTGTTCACATGAGATCACATCTCTTTGCACAATCGTATCAAACAATTCATGAGCCTTGTCCATGTTTCCACATTTTGCATTCATGTCAAGCAGGACATTTGCAAGTACAACACCTAACAAAATTCCTCTATCTGTTATGCTTTGATGGATGTACATACCTTGTTCCAAAGCTCCCATTTTTGCACAGGTAGGGAGAATGCTAGCAAAGGTTGTGGAATTTGGCTTTATGCCTTCCAATTTCATTTGCTTGAAAGTGTCTAAAGCCTTTTTGACAAATCCATTTTGTGCATATCCAGCAATCGTTGCAGTCCACGAGATAACATTTCTTTCAGGCATTCTATCAAACAGTTCACATGCCTTGTCTATGCTTCCACATTTTGCATACATGTCTACCAGGGCAGTTGCAACTACAACATCTAACAAAATTCCTCTATCCTTCATGCTTTGATGAATGTCCATACCCTATTCCGAATCTCCCATTTTGGCACAGCCAGGGAGGATAGTAGCAATGGTCGTGGAATTTGGCCTTACACCTGCTGATTGCATTTGCTTGAAAGTTTCTAAAGCCTTCTCAACAAATCCATTTTGTGCATATCCGACAGTCATTGCGATCCAAGAAACCACATTTCTTTGAGGCAATCCGTCAAATAGTTCCCGTGCCTTGTCTATGCTTCCACATTTTGCATACATGCTAACAGAGCAGTCACAACTACATCTGACAAAATTCCTCTATCTTTTATGCTTTGATGGATGTCCATACCCTGTTCTAAAGCTCCCATTTTGGCACAGGTTGGGAGACACCTGAAAACGTAACTAAAGAAATGCAATGATTAGCTCCAAAGACATCAAACCACTACTAACAAAACCGAGAGTCTAAAATATGATAGAGAATAGTGTGAGCTGTCTTGAAATAAAATAATTTATTTTCAATTTCAACTAAAACATAATTACTTAGCCATTTAATGTTATTAATAAGTGTTTAATTTATGAAAGAGATAAATGGTTGGCCACAAGTACATGAGTTACTAAATTCACACAAATAAATGAATTTGATATTCAAAACTATCTACAATGAATTCAATTCTTGTCCATTAGTCATTTATGTTTGCAATAAGCATCTTTCTTTGTTTTTCTTAATCTTTATTTATAGTTATGTGCATATTTCACATTCTATAATTAGGATATCAATTGCTATGGCTGAACACTAGCATGATGTTTGTGTTGTGGTATAGATGCGTGGAAACATAATTATGGGATTGTTATATTATAGAGATCATAAATCTAGATATCGCATATTAGTTCTAGCTCTTCTTGGATTGAGTCTAAAGTTGACATACAATCATAAAACCATTATTAGCAGATCTATCCATTTCTAGTAAAGACAATTGAGAAAATCATTTTGATATTGAGAGTTTCTTATCTATTTACCTATTGATCATTATTAAGCCATAATATTTAGGTCTATTTGTCTCTTTTGCAAAACCTCTATAAGTGTCCTAGATTGTCCCTACTACTCACTCTTCAATGAAATAGTGGAGTTCTAAAGATTTGTTGCACAAGATGGTGTTGAACATATCAACAAGGATAGCATGGAAGGTAATTCAAGCTTCCACTTGTACAACTTACAACAAATGATTTGTTGATAGAAGAAATTCTTGAAATAGGGATACAATCAAAAGACAAGTAAGTACATACAAACCTCCTAAGTTGAAAGTAAAATCTGTGTATAAAAAGAGTACATTGAATCCCAATCCATAAACACAATAGAGATACCGATGGAGACTTAATTGGATGTAGCATGTCACACCAAAGTTGTTAGAGTATGCTAACCTAGTACATAATGTTTCCTAAAGCCACATTAGTATTTTACCCAGATCATTATCTACCAAAACTAACTATAGTAATCCTTTTGAGGATTCATTTCATGGTGCTAGATCTTCATTTAGTTCCACTTCTTGTTGGAGAAAAGAACAGTTATTTCTTGAGGTAGATGAATATCCCATCAACAAAGGCCAAGACCCTTTCTAGAATATAACAAATTCTACTCCAACAAAAGATCATGGGGGTTTCACTATAGATATTGAATAAGAGATAGACTTCTACTGCTACATTAAAATCATTGGCATGTTCTTCATTTTTTATGTAAACTCTCTATGATGCCACCAAAACAAACAAAGGTGTAAAAAGTTGTTTGCAATGCATGGATTTTTAGGATTGTCCTTTGAGAAAATAGAATTAAAGTATGGAAGTAGGATCTGCCAGTTCCTGAGGGAATCTTGATGAAAAATAACTGTAAAATATTTGGGTGAGCTTATAAGAAAAAACTCATGCTTCCTAATGGGTTTATGTACAGAAATAAGCATGAATTAAGTGGTAAAGGGGCTTCTAGAAATAAGAGGGACAAAGAGGTAGTGGAAGTGAAAACTTTTGGTGTTGTGTTTGCTCCATCTCAAAATGGGAATGGTGAAGGTGTTGTAAGAGGAGCTGAGAAGGGTGTTGGAAGAAGTGGGGGTGTTTACATTCCCCCATTTAAGCTGGCTCAAATGATGAAAGATGTGGAAGACAAGAGTAGTGTGGAATACCAGCGCATGACATGGGATGCCCTTCAGAAGAGTATCAATGGGTTAGTAAATAAGGTAAATGCATCTAACATCATTCCAGAGTTATTTGCAGAGAATCTCATTTGTGAGAGGGGTCTATTTTGTAGGTCTTGTATGAAATCCCAAATGGCATCCCCTGGATTTACAGATGTTTTTGTTGCGTTGGTTGCTTTGGTAAATACAAAATTTCCTAAAGTTGGCAATCTGCTTTTGTGAAGAATTATTTTGCAGTTTAAGAGGGCATACAAACCCAATGACAAGCACATGTTGATAGCAACATCCAAATTCATTGCTCATTTAGTGAATCAACAAGTTGCACATGAGATCATTGCCTTGGAACTTCTCACCCTTTTACTAGAGAATCCCACAGATAACAGTGTAGAGGTTGTTGTTGGGTTTGTGAAAGAATGTGGTTCTTTGTTGCAAGACCTTTCACTCAAAGGTCTCTATGGGATTTTTGAAATATTTAGAGGTATTATCCATGAGGGGGAAATTGACAAATGAGTATAGTTTTTAATTGAAGGCCTTTTTGTAATTCACAAAGCTAAGTTTGAGGGTCATCTAGTTGTGCGTCCAGATCAGTTAACACATGAAATTTTCCTAGAAGATGAACTTGATCAAGAAGCTGGTTTGGATATTTTCAAGCCAGATGCTATTTTCTTAGAGCATGAGGCAACCTATGAAAAACTAAAGAAAGATATCCTTGGAGATGCTTCTTCAGATGAAGCGGAAGGGGAGAATGATTTAGGTGATGATTCAGATGATGATGATTCAGATGAAGAGGAAGGTGAGGAAGCACTGAGAATACAAGATGAGACAGAGACAAACTTGGTCAATTTAAGACATACAATTTATTTGACAATCATGTCAAGTGTTGATTTTGAGGAAGCTGGTCATAAGTTACTAAAGATCAAGCTTGAACCTAGTCAAGAGAGAACATACCTTCATTATTATGGTCTTCTTGGGCAAAGATTATGTATGATCAATAAAATTTATGAGGAATTTTTTGATAAGTGTTTTGTACAATTGTATTCTATGATACACAGACTGGAAACAAATAAACTACGTAATGTTGCAAATTTTTTTGCCCACTTACTTGGCACATATGCTATTCCATGGCATTGTCTTGCTTATATACATTTGACAGAGGAAGATACTACTTCCTCTTCCCATATTTTTATAAAGATTCTATTGTAGGAGCTGGTAGAGCAGCTTGGTAAATTGTTTCTTAATGAAAGGTTGAACGATCCAATAATGCAGGAGTTTTTTGATTCAATTTCTCCAAAGGACAATCCCAAAAATTCATGGTTTGCTATCAATTTCTTTACTTCTATTGGTCTTGGTGGTATCGCTGAGAGTTTACGTGAGTATTTGAAGAATATGCCAAGGCTTGTAATGCAGTAGAAAAAGTCTATTCCTAAGTCAGATGAATCTACCTATAATGATGATTCTTCTAGTTCATCAGGTTCGTCAGATTCTGATACATCAGACTCAGATTCTGAGAGTGAAACTAATAGTGAGAGCAGTAAGGAGTCACCAAGAAAGAAAAATAATTCAAAGCATGACAATGAGTATGAAAAAACAAGAAGAAAGAAAAGGGTGAGGGCATCTGACTCAGAGGATGGAAGTGACAGTGAAAAAATTAGAAGGAAAAAGAAAAGGAATAAAAAATCTTTTTAGTCAGTTATTCAAGGCTCCAGTAGAGACCATTTTCCTGGATTGTGACAAACAAAAGAATCACTCCCAAGTGCTTTGGTTTTATAACAGATGATTATAAGATGCTACAATGTTGTCTTATGTATTTTAATAGCCATGGGTTTTAGAGTTCTGTACTTGACAGGTAATGGATAAACATGTTGGCCTTTTTGATGTTTATGTTGTGATTGTTATTGATGGACACACACTTGCATTGAGATCCTCTTTATATGCATGAGTTTGAGCACAACCAACATTTGTTCCAACCTGTATGTTGTATTATAGTCTTTAGACTATTGATGTTTTGCAGAATGTGTTTCCCGGTCTGAAGCAGCATGTTGACTCCAAGCGGTTCGAGGGATTAAAGTGGCATAACACATTTTTACCAGTCTTCATTTTTTTCAAACCGGAAACAGACATTTTGTATGAACCGGTAATTCTTTGTGATGAGTTACCAACCGGCATTTTATGATGAGTTACCATCCACTGATTGTTTGATGGTGCCGACACATTAACGGTGCTTTTTGTGTCATGGTACCAAGTATGTCCAGGTTCATTGAACATAGGAAATTGTAATGTAATCCTATTGGACCGACATGAAATCAGATTCCTTTATAAGGACATCATGCCTAGGGTTTTAGGTTGTTGATGTGGATATAGTGGAAGTTTATGTTGTTGTTAGGGTTTAAGGTGATTGAGGAGTTGGAGAGAATATGAATGTGTAGAAGACTGAAGTAATGCTAGAGTGCATTAGGAATGAGCTACCAAGGATCTAACCAAGCAGTCTGTGCAACTAGCTAGATCAAACACTTGTTGATTACTCACATCTTTGACAAGTCTATAGCCCTTAATCGGGTAGGCCCAAAAGCATTTTGTAAATCCTCTAACAAGGTGGTTCACATCTGTGGATCTAAAATCCTCTAGCAAGGTAGTCTTTAATCAGACTTATCTCCTAACAGAGATTGAGATTCCTAACAGGATCTATTCTAGTAAAGAACATTGTAAGACCTTAACCGGTCTGACCTTAACCAGTCTAGTTCCTATCCTGCAGATAGTTACTTGTGAGTTCCATCTTACCATGGTTTTTCCCATTTGGGTTTCCATGTCAAAATCTCTTGTGTTATGGTGTTTGTGCTTTTGTGGGTGAATGCATTATTAGCTATTTGGTTTGCATGTTTGTTAACTGGTTTGTCTGCTAAATTGTTTTACCGGTTTACTGTCCGTCTTGCAAAGTGTTTAAGTGCAAAGATTTTTGGCATACTAATTCACCCCCTTGTCTTAGTATTCATCAAAATAGTGTTAGGAGGAGAAAATATTGAAGGCCAACTATAGATTGTGATAATACTAGATTATTGAATCCTGTAATTTATTGAGTATTTCTTGTTTTCCATGTTGTGTGATGTACCATAAGCAAACTACAAATCTAAATTCAATAAGATGCTTTGTTCAATGATGATAATTTCTATTTTCAAGTAATGTGATGATGATAATTTCTATTTTCAAGTAATTTGATTCGGTATATTATACTAAAACTTGATTTCATAACTAACATTTCATCTTCTATATAACTAGTTCTATAGCCCAATTTTCTTGCCTATGAAGAAATACCATGTCAGACAATATCAACGAACAACAAAATAAGGAGACAATTGCTATATTGTGGTCTAACTTGAAAAGAAAAGGTGATGGAAAATGTTATTGTCCGTGCAAAATTTGTAAGGGGTTAAAGACTAGAAGACTTCTAATCAAAACAGAGAAGAAACATTGTAGGTTGCATGGTCACATTGAAGGTGGACATGATTATCATCCATTGGTAAGTTTTTCATTATAGCATTTTGACAATTTATATACATAATAATTCACATGATGATGAGATCATGATCACAGTTTATTTATGTTTATCAATTTTATATAGGTCAAGCACCCCAGAGCACATGGTATGGATCAACACAACCCTGAGAATATGGTTTTCAAAGTGGACGAACATTGAGGTGTGAATATCGAAGCTGAAGATAATGATCCCATGGAAGATGACGATCATGAGCTAGAAAACACAATTGAAGATGATGGTACAAATACATTGATCCATGACTCATTTAGTACTCGCACAACTGATCATCATGATGAAGATGACCTTGATGTTGTTCATGATGTCCCTCTACTTGAGAAGGCATCTGAGGCCCTTTACGAAGGCTCATAGGCAACTCTTCTCTTTGCTATATTGTTGTTGGTGAACCTGAAGGTTATGAATGGTTTATCCAACATAACAATGTCACGTATGTTAAGTTATGTCATATATGTCATAATAAACTATGAATCATGTTGTACCATTAATATTCTTTATTATAACAAATTATATTTTTTTGTTGTAGATTGATAGGTGAGTTTTTGTTACCACCATCAAATATTCTACCTCGCTCATACCGAGAATTATCTACCGTTATGAAAGATATTGGAATGGAGTATCAAGCAATAGATGCTTGTCCAAATGATCATATTATATATCACAAACAACATGAATTTTGAGCTGAATGCCCTGAATGTCATATCAGTAGATATTGAATAGATCAAATAACAAAAAGGGTTCCTCACAAGGTTCTTCACTATATTCCCATTATTCCACGTATGCAACGATTATTCAAGTGCACTAGCTTGGCACAATTTATGGATTACCATGCATGCAATAGAAGTTGAGATGACATTATTCAAATGTCTGTGGATGGTTCAGCATTTATGGACATAGAGGAAAAGTGGCCACACTTTAAAGAAGAACCTCGTAATCTTAGGCTTTCATTGGTAGTGGACGGTGTCAATCCATTTGGAGAGATGAGATCTATTTACTTAGTGTGGCTTGTTTTTGTTATCAACAATAAAATTCCTCCATGGATGCCAATAAAGAGGGAGCACATAATGTTGGCAATGATTGTTCCAGGTATTTTATCATTTAAATATAGTTGTCTAAATTTAATTATAAATATTGTAGTAAAATGGTCATAATAATTATGTAATGTTTTTGTTCATTCGATTAGGTAAGTACCAAGTTAAAGATATGAATGTATATATCGAATTTCTTATCAACAAGTTGCTGGAGTTATGGAATGGTGTCACTATGTATGACATCTCTAGATCAATAGGACAAAGACAATTTCAATTCCATGCAATGCTTCTATGGACAATACACGATGCCCCGGGGCTAACATATTTTTTGTGGTATGTTATAGTGTTTAAGTTGTGCATGAACATTATAATTCAAAAAATTATCATATTTAATCCAATTATACATTATCTTGTAGGTCTTCAAACAAAGGGAAAATTTGCATGTCCTGTTTGTGGTCCAAAGATGAAATCTCGTCATTCAAAAAGTTTAGGAAAGTAGGTGTTTGATGAGTATAGGCACTTTCTCCACAAAAATCATAAGTATCAAAATACTGAAAAAATATCTTTTCAATGGGAAAGAAGAGAATACATCAAAGCCATGAAGAATGACACCTCACCTATGGAAGTTGGAATATAATAGAATTAATCATCAAGGTAATGCCATTCCATCTATTGGTTTGTCATAAAACATCTTTTCTATTTTGTTTTGTTTACTGATGATGTGATTGATGATCATGAAGGTCATGAAGGCATAAATGACCACCTTCCTAAGGGACTAAAAAGTTATCCCCAACAACTTAGTAGGTTGCCCTACTACGAGTAGTTACAAATTGTTCATTTGTTTGATAGTATGCATATTGGAAAGAATATAATAGAGATAGTATGGAAAATATTGGATGGAAGGCGTGACAAAGAAAAAATTGTCAAAATATGTAGTGACATCAGGATTCCAATCATGCAATGATAAATGTCATTCAATCAAATAGCCATGGAGACCAGATTAATACAAGTGAGATTCCTTGGTTATTAACGGACCAGCAAAGCAATGCTATAAAAGAAGTCATACGAAAAATTCAATTTCCCACAGGATTTGCTGCGAACATAAACAATCTCATATAAAAGAAAAGTGAATTTGGGCCAGGGATGAAAACACATGATTGGCATACCTTCATTAAGGTAATTCATGCTCTTGTGTTTTTAGTATGTATTTAAGTACTACGCGTACGTGTACTTTTCATTATGTTACAAAAAAATGAAAAGATAATTTTATAATTGATGCAGTACATTCTACCTCTATCTCTCCTAGATGACTTTGATAATAATGTCAAGCAAGTCATATATGATCTTGGAAAATACATGAGGTAAGTAGTGATATTTGTTTAGTTCATTGTATAGATATTATATTTGCGATTTGTTTTACTTGTTATGTAATATATTTTTTGGCGTCTTGAATACCTTGTAGGTGATTCTTATGTAAAGAAATCCATAAAGATGATATAAAATATTGGAAGAGAAAAATTACTCATTTAATGTGTGAAATGCAAAAGTGTCTACCTCTAGCTTTTTTCAATACACAAGAACACTACCTCATACACCAAGTTGAGGAGATTGAATTGTGTGGACCTGTACACACTAGGTCAATGTGGATAGTTGAGAGGCACTTGAAATTTTTGAAGGCTTTGGTTCAACAAAGAGCACATCCAGAGGGTTCTATGGTGGAGGGATATTTGGTATACCAGACCATGGTGTACATTTCTGAATATCTTCCTAAGTTTGCAACAAAGATCCATGTGGATCGCATTTGGGATCCCAACACCATTAACAAATTCGAAGGGGAATACTTGATGGGGAAAGGTAGATTAAGGAAAGTGAGAGGTAATTATAAGATGTTATTATAGTTAATTAATTCTTAATCTTCAAAATAAATCAATTGTAAGACGTCTATTTATTTTATGTACAGTTGGTCGAGAGTGGGATGCACTACATTTGTATATTGCAAACAATCTTGATTGGATGACGGTATGGATTGAACATTGTCAACATTCTGGATGCATGTTAGCATGGGAAGGTGTGGCTTCATTGGTTAAAGAAGCACATCGTAATGGAGATTCCAATGTTACACAAAGGGAAATTGATTTAGCATATGGTTTAAGAGATAAACAGGTACGTATAAATTTATTAATCACCCATATGTTTATCAACTCACAATGCAATAAATTTTACATGTTTGACATATCGCAGGTCAAACACCATAATGCTATGTGCTACAATAGTCATAAATTTCACATAAAAAAGGTTGGATGACACGAAGAAAACTTGTGATTCTGGTATCACTCCAGTCTTTGAGGTGACAAATATTTCATTGAGAAATGACATACATCCCCAACAGTCTTAAAATCGATACTATGGCATTTTGGATGATATACTTGAGTGTGACTTTAATTCCTTCAAATTAGTTTTGTTCATCGTCAAATGGTACAGGCTACGATTGAATAAAAATGATCTTGATAGAATTGTTATTGAACATGATAATGGTTTTATAATGCTAAATACAAGGTCATTTGAACCAGTTGGGGATGAGCCCTATGTTCTTCCAAGCCAATGTGAGCAAGTATTTTACTCAGAGGTTCCACATAAACCAGGTTGGCCATTTGTTGTTAGACATGATCCAAGAGGAAAGCCAATAAAGTATAATGTGATGGAAGAAGAAGATACTGAAGAAGTAGAAGATGAAGTGGATGATGATCACGATTGACAGTTTCTCAATGACGATGAAGAAGAAGAAGAAGAAGAAGAAGAAGAAGAAGATGATGATGATGGTGATGGTGATGGTGATGGTGATGGTGATGGTGATGGTGATGGTGATGGTGATGGTGATGGTGATGATGTTGATGATGATGATGATGATGATGACGACGATGACAACAACGATGACGACGACGACGACGATGATGATGATGATGATGATGATGATGATGATGATGATGATGATGATGATGATGATGATGATGATGATGATGATGATGATGGCGATGATGACCTTAATGTTCATGATGATGAAGAATGAAATGTATGAGGTATGTGATTAGTATGTTATCTATTTAATATTGACTTCTTGATAGAATTTTTTTACATAATTAATTCATTATGTTTTGAATTCTAATGCCATTACATAATTAATTCATGATGCACCTTTTAATATGGAGATGGAGATAGGGAGAGTGACTATTTATGTGACAATTTTTAAACTGTGTTTATTTATGGAAATTGGATTTTTTATTAGCTATGTGATGGATGTTGATTTAAAATACATATGTGATGGATCACATGTTTATGATGATGCATGTGACATTTTTTGAACTTTGTGTTTATTTATAGAACGTGGATTGTTTATTACCTATGTGATGGATGGTGATTTATGATACATATGTGATGGATTACATGTTTATGATGACACATGATATGTGATGCTAATTGTGATGCTCAATTACATATATGATGACACATCATGTGATGCTTCTGATGCTTATGATACGTATGTATTTATTGTTTATCAGCTTAGAAATGTAGTAATGCTTATGATGCTCAATTGATGGTGTTGATTTCAGGTATAGTCCCTGTTTGATGCTATCACCCTTAGTGGGAAGAGGTCATTGACTACAAACATCATCAACCATTTAGTTGAGGATCCTACATAGTCTACATAAAGTAAAGGTAAGGAATTAAAAAATTTACAATGATTTTGATGACAACATATTTTTATTATTTTATACTCTTTTTGTCTACAAAGTTAATGTTGTTCATGTTGTGTACTTTGTAATTTTTAGCTGACATAAGATAACTGAATTACATTGTACAGGAGCCTGAACCCCTTTGACGAGGATCCTGCACAGTCTCATGGATGGATAGGTATAACTAGTCAATACACCCTATAGAAACAGTTTATTTTTTTTAAATTACTTGGGAAACAAACTTCCTCAGTTTTTCAAACCTCGACATTAGCAACAAATCTAATACAGTTATCAACACTTGAGGCCCCGGTTGGACTTATTCCAAATTTCATCCCAAAATCAACTTTAGGGATGACTTCATCATCAACATTACCCTCATTTGCAAAATTTCTCTCTCATTACCAATTAACTCTCTCATTTGATGGAGTGCAGGTGCCCCCAAATAGGTATTTGTCAGATTTGTCTTCATCAAGTGAGGAAAATGCAGTAGTAGAAAATGAAAGTGACACATGTAGTAGGTCTACAATAGGGAGATCAATAAAAGGTCAAAAGATTAGAAGAAAATTCAATAAATGCATGAAATTTTTCCTTGCTCAAGGGGGGTCATGTTCTTATGATGATGAGACCAAAGGTGACATTGAGGTGCCACTGAGGTATAGACATCTATAGAAACAATGGGTGCCCAAGGAACTTCCTCCAATAAACACCAATTTTTGTGTTAACGATAGGATATATCGCATAGCACCTTCATCATTACATGGTTTAGGCTTATTTTCCATGGACGACATAAAGGTCTATTACAATAGAGTTGCAGAATTGATGGAGTTTGTTGGACCTTGTTACAATTACAATCATTGGATGCAGATTGTTAAATATAAAAAAAGTATGCATAGGTATGCACTGTCAGCAAATTATATACAACTAAAAGATAATGATCAAAGTAAACAAGTGACGTATACATTGATGGTCACCCAAAAGCAACAGGGAATATTGCAAGTTTTATAAATAGTATGCAACCTAGGTCAGCTAATAAACAACCCAATTGCATATTTGAGGCGTGCGAGGGAAATTGTGTATTTGTATGTGCGATAAAATCAATAAGTGCAGGCGAAGAGCTTCTAATCGATTACAATTTGAATCATATAGATACAAACAAAGTTAATATCATGGGGGTGGTATGTACTATATACCATTTAAATTAACCAACCTCCAATTAATGAATCCAATATACCATTTTATTATGAAGTTTTTTTCTAAGTCTATTGGTTTAATTTCGCTAACGTTTTTAATATTTTTTCTTTGTCACAGGCCGACATGGATCCATCACATATTGCAGATAGAGATGTAGATTGTGACACTTCTACCGAGCAGGTAAACCTCATTGTAATTGTACAAATTAGATAGAAGCAAACTGTTACATTATTATGTTCTTTTTTTTAGTGATTTATACTAATTTTGTAATTGTTAATGATATTCTTGACACAGATGAATGTTCGGGGAAAGGGAAAGGGAGTTGTAGTACCTAAGCACCTTTCTAGGGATGTGGAATCATTAGGGTTAAGAGATGATAACCATGAAGATCCACACACCTTATGAAATTCTTTAAAATGCCTCTTATAAAAATTAGAAAAGAGATTGTTGCTTTGGCAGCCGTGCATCCTATCACTGATGAGATACGAGAGAGGGTGGAATTATTGCTTCAGATAGCAGAAAACTTGCAAGTAAGTAGTAACGAAAGCTTTAATTATAACAAAAGTTCAATAATGGTTTATATTTTATTCTCTTTTATGTCATTAACTAAAATATGTACATATTGTTTTTATAGCAATTTATCTGCCCTCATCAAAGTCATTCCCATGATCAAGGTGTTGCAGGATATTCTGGTGATGACGATTTTCTTGTATTATCACTTGCTTGGCTTAAAACTTTGATTACCCAAAACACATCATACTTGATAGTGTAAATTTTCAAAAAAAAGGTTCATCCTTGTTTATAATTCTTTCACTTTTCATATATTTAATGTTTGATATATTTAATGTATTATTCTTTAGGTGTTGTCAATGTTACTGTGCAAATGTCATCGCCACCTCATCAAAGGTTACCCTCACCTATATTTCCGACTGCAATGTCGGCAACACGTAGCATGCAGACATCCTCTAGTGCATGCCATATTGGCCCGCCCACTGTTGGTAGATCCCTCTTTTTCTCTATCTTCTATCATGTGTTTATTTCCCTTCAAGCGTTCTTTCTTGAATTCTAATGCCATTTCATAGTGGATTCATTTTTTTGTAGGAGGAGATGCACATGAGGATGTGCCAGAGGTGACTATTGTTGATAACATACCATCATTTCCTTGATCTTCTCATATTGCTAGTACGGGAATGTTGCAGGCCACATTGGTGGTGAGCGACGAAGAAATGATTCCCTAAAAGATACAAAAGGTTCCAGGTACTTTAAAATGTTTATTATATATACTCTAATTGTAATTTACTTTATGATCACTCATTTTGGACTAATGATACCATGATTTTTTTGCAGGCAATGATATTTTCTATAAACATCTTAGTGACATTGCATTGCAGATATTTGGGCCCACCATATGTAAAAGGTGGTACATCATATGTGAACTAACCCTAATCCACTTTTGATTTCATGTCATTGCTAGAATAATTTTCCTTTGATCCATTTCTTGAAGTGTAATAAATGTAGCTTTAGTTCATTTTTGAATCTAACAGGTTTGTTTTTTCTTTAAAAGGTGGAATGACCAAGAAAAAAGGTTAAAAGATGAATTGACAAACCAAATGGTTGAGTGATTTGGAAGTGACACCTTTGACAAAACCAAGATCCTTGAAAAAGCTGGCACATATCTAAAGTATGTGAGGGACCAATACAGGACCCATTTGGAGAGGAACCTAAAGTACGAGCGTCCCCTCATGATTCTAGAGAGGGAGTGGAAGGACCTGATTTTGGATGCCAAGGAGAGAATCGAAAGGAAAAAAGGAAATACACCACTAGACGCCAGAAGAAGGTACAGGATATTATTAAGAATGTAATTATGTACCAATTAATTACTCTTTATATTTATATAATCTAACATATTTCAAACTTTGTATAGACTGAGTGACACGTCAAAGGAAAGCAAGGCAAGGCAAGAAAAGCACGAGCAACACAAACTCGGCTCTGGTGGTTACATGAAACTTGCTGCACGAATTGTAAGTATCTCATGTAGATGAAATATTGCATCAAAATATTAATAAATTGTAAACGTTTTTATTTTATCAAACAATGCAAGCAAAATTCATGGTACCAAGAAAAAATGCAGGGCTCTGAATTCAATAGAGTGCCCACAGAAGATGACAAGAGAATTGCCTACCAGCAAGGCTACTCAGCCATGGCTGATCGGCTACGAGAATTGAGTGGGCATACACAACATTCGAGTGCATCCGTCACATAGGTAAATATGCTAAATGGAATTTGTTTCAAATTGAATACTTTACTAATAATCTAATTGATGTTGAGTTCCAACATAAAGTGACTATATTTATTTTAAATAAGCGAGCAATGATAACAATGTGCATGTCATTGGAATGCAGCCTGCTAAATGTGAAACACCACGTACACATGAAGGTCCAGATGTGCATCCCAGTAATGGAGGTATTCATTTGCTATTTAAATTTATTTATTTAGCTACTAATACAATTAAACATCTTAATTTGTAATTAGAGTAGTAATTAATGTAACCTTTTTTGTTAATATTTTAGAGCATGTAGTTGGTGGTGAGCAAGTGGAGCATGATTTGGGTACACAACATCAAGAACGTGATGTTCCCCACTCTGGTAAAGAGGACCATTGTTATTGATTTAAACAAATATAATTGCAATTGTTGTTCAACATTAATGTAACCTTTATTATTTCAACTCCAGATGATCTAGAGGGTGTTCAGCATGTTGAGGTTGAGGTTACACAAAATGATGTGGCCCCATCAGGTAAAGAGCACAACAATTATGTTCTCTAAATTAATGAAATACTTGTAACAATAATATTTTTTTTTTTTGAATTTAACCCATTTCTTTGTTATTGTAGAGGACCCCCTTCGCTTCAATGTCCTCGTCCTCAATATAGGACTAGGAATACATCAAGATCATGAGCAGTTGGCAGAACATCTATAGAGGGGGGAAATGATGAAGAAACCGATGTTCCACTTAGTCTTTTCATAGCTTCAAAGAAAAAATAAAGAAAGAAATGATTGTAATCTAACTTATTTGATAATGATTGATTTTTATGTGTTAGTGAATGTAATTATGTGCTAATTAATGGTTATGGATGATATGTGTTAATTAATATTGATGAATGTTGCATGTTAATTAATGTTAATCAATGTTATGTGTTAATGAACGTTATGTGATATTAATGAATGAATGCTAAATTTTATTAATGGTAGAAAGAATGAATGAATGAATATTATAAGATGTTAATAGGGAATTTAGAGTGATGTTACGAGGGGGGAGGGGCCAAATGAGCTTCCACCTTCACGTGGTTGGCCCTATTAAGTAGAGAATATTAAACTATTCTCGAAACCAAGTGAAGCTCAACAAGATAACACACTTTTTAATATTTCATTATGTTGCATAGTTAATCTTATTGAATAATGTATATTGAATCTTAATTGCAGGGTCCAATAGAGCCAACACGAACAACAACACCACAAGTTGCTAGGTATAATGAACTCCCATATTGTCTTGTATGTACACGAACAAGATGAGTTGCTTCTAGTATTGATATCCAAGGTGGGACTGCAAAAGTTATGAATATGCCTCATCCTTGTAAGTTTTTTTATTACTTGTAAGTAATGAATATGCCTCATCCTTGTAAGATTTTTTATTACTTGTAAGTCATGAATATTGCTCTTTAGTTGATTAAAATTAAATGAAAATCTTTAATGAATACACAAAACTATATACATATGCAGGCGTACCATGGTTGAGATGGTCCAACTCCCTAGTCTCACTCTATGACTAAGCTCATGCCATATCTAAATCAAAGACATCTCAAATACATCATCAGTGGAAAGCTGCAAAATGCCATTTTCATACATAAGCAAGACATACACAATTGGGCACAATCACCAAGAGAATGGTAAAAAGTGTGTTTGAGATTGTATCATGGATGCTTTAAAGGATTGTATCATGGATGCAAAAAATCTCTTCATTAATCCTTGACTCATGATTGTTATAATACTTCTTTAGACTTATCATGTCATTTGTTGCACTTCTTCACTATTTTGGACTGAGTTTCATCCATGTATTTTCCTTGACTTATGATTGTACCTAGCTTTGTCCTATCTTTGTAAGCTTCCTCTTTGAATTGTGGTTGTAGATTTGATAATACCTTTTTAATGTTGCACTATTTGTAAGGAGGACAACTCCTAATGCATGTTGCAAATTGTGTTCTAGTGACCGAGACTAACCTTTTTGTACTTGATGTTTCTGACTAGTTGTCATAACCTTAGACTTTGATGCTTGTGCCTTAATAGAACTAGATGTTTCTTGTATGCATACTTGGTCAAGGACTGCATTATGATGCTATAGGGCTACAAACTAAGATTATTTATTGTATTGAGTTGCACATTTGACATGAGTTGCCCTATGACTGCTATGTCTCTTGATGTTATAAGGTGTTGTTCTTGTCAAGTTTTGACAATGCTGTAACAAAAATGTGTTATTTGTTGTTAAGGTTTGAAAAGACCTTTTAGAAACTTATACCATGCTCTTTTTCACTCAGTAGACTTGATTACTATCATTTTATTTAGTACTAAGTATGACTACCTACTGGCTTTATTGCTCAATGATCATATGATGTCTTTGTCTTTTGAATTTGACTCTCGAGCTTGCTCTATTTCTTGACCTTTTGAATAATTTTGGGCCACTATTCATTACTTTTATTACCCTATATGTAAAAGACCTTGCTAACTGCTTTAGGTACTTGAACTTTATCTAGTTTGTGTCAATCCTACTATTGCACCTTTTCTATTTATGATTGAGATTTGTTTTCGGATTAAAAAATCTTGATGATTTCACTAAATGACTTTTGCATGACTGTACTTTCTAAGCTATCCTAGGGAACAAAAGAGACCTAGGGATTTGCTCACTTCAAGGAAAAAGAAAATCTAGCAAGACAATCAACCCTTTTAAATAATATGTGGAACCCTTATGGTGAGCAAGAAAGCATTGACAGAATTATAGATGTTGTCATAACAAAAAGTTGAAACTATATTTTTTTTTATAGATAATCAGATTTCTCCTTTAACTTGACTTTTGCTTGAATCATTACTGTAGGCGTATCCAATGGATGATTTAAACAATAAGATACTAAAAATTCTAAAATAGGGTTCTGAAAACCCTACCTCCAAATGTGGATATCTACTGTTATGACTATGATAATTTCTCTTTAGAAGCTTTGATGCTAACTTCTATCACGCCTAAACTCTGCATGTGGTTTGTATGGTGTTGGCATGAGGTGCTTTGTAAATGTCCTTATGGATTCTCTTCATATTTTTATGAAACACCTTCATCGAAGAGGCAAACCTCTCATTCAAACTTTGAAGTAACCCTTTGACTGTTGCATGCAGTCCTTTTCTTATAAACCTTCCTCCTTGCAATGACGTGCTAGGACATAAACTGAAGGTGTAGCTTGTGGAACCCTAACATAACTTCTAAAAACTGGCTATAAATGGTTCTTTTCATTTGAAATAGAATGCAAACCCTAAAATCACATGAAAGCTTATACTTTTAGCTTTCTATTTCCCTCCAAGTTGTGCATGAAATTGATTTTCTTGATAATCATGTGGAAGGAGGCCTTTAGAAAACTATTGTAAATAAATAAAGAATTTTATTTGTCTTTACATCTTTTGAATTAAAATGCCTGTTCAAGTGAATTATTTTCCCTCCAAACCTTGCATTGTGAAATCTCATCCTTTTAAATAAGCTCAACCTTATAGACACCTTCAAGGTATTTAATAAATCCTTTCTCTAAACTTTCCTAAATTCATGATAAGACATGAGGTATATAATAATTCTATTTTTTATCTCTTGAAGTCAAAAGATTGGTAACAAAGTCATGCCTTCAAACCTTAATTTTTAGATAGTTAAATGTCCATTTTACATTTATAAAAAAATTGGAGGTCTTATGATATTCCATGTGATGGCTACATGTTGACAAAGTTACCCCTCACAACTACTGGTCCCTCTCCCTAATAGGGTATTTGCATGAAAACCCAAGTCCAGCTATGTCAAACCTGAGTTTGAATCCTTCAGACTCAAGTTAGTCATTGGTCACATGTAG
The DNA here is from genome assembly GCF_030272615.1 of Cryptomeria japonica. Classification (NCBI taxonomy): domain Eukaryota; kingdom Viridiplantae; phylum Streptophyta; class Pinopsida; order Cupressales; family Cupressaceae; genus Cryptomeria; species Cryptomeria japonica. Next base: position 142,772,203 of record NC_081414.1, read on the forward strand.
AACATGCATTTGAAGAGTTGAATGACATTCCCTCCAAAGTATTTTCTTTTGGAAAAAACTTTTGCTTTCATGAAGTCACATGAATTTTCTTCTTTTCTAAAGTTTTTACAATATAATCATAAGAATATAGCCCTTCTTTTCATTTATAAGGTACATTTGAAACCTTTTGGAGACTTTTAATGAGATTTCCAAAACAACAAGGACCTAGGACCTTAGAAAAGACTGGAATAAGCTTCAAGATATTAAAATTTAGACTCAAAGCATGAAGATCCTAACAACAAAAAAACCCCTATTAAATGCAATTAACATATAAATGAAAATTGGATAACAAAAATAAATAGGGATATAACATTAGGTATTATAATAATATCATATGTGAAAACAACCAATAATAATATCAAACCAAATGATATATAGGATTTGGTCATATATGTATATGTATATGATGCTCTGCAAAAAGAAGGATAGTTAGAAAAACCTGTTTGATTGCTACACACACAAAGAGAAGAACAAGAAACAAATGTTAGTCATTAGGGTTAGCAAATCAAAGATTAAACACTATCCTAATCAAGAATATCAAGGAAAACACTACACAAAAAATAAAAAGCTTAATGAATCTAAGAAAAGCTGAACTCTATGGTCTAACTACCAAAGATAGCAAGAAACTCTCCAACCAAAGCAGGGGAGACAAAACCAACAATCTCTGCTTAGGGAGGAGCTCTAGACCCCAAATCTAAAGAAAGAAACATAGCTAAAATAAGTGAATTGGATAACAACAAGAATGTAAAGTGCACCCCTGATTTGCTAACCAAAATGTTCAAAATTAAATGAAAATCTTTAATGAATATACAAAACTATATACATATGCAGGCGCACCATGGTTGAGATGGTCCAACTCCCTAGTCTCACTCTACGACTAAGCTCACGCCATATCTAAATCAAAGACATCTCAAATACATCGTCGGTGGAAAGCTACAAAATGCCATTTTCATACATAAGCAAGACATACACAATTGGGCACAATCACCAAGAGAACAAAGTGTGTTTGAGATTATTGTCCTAATTGTGGTGTGGTCATGAAGAGCTTGACAAATTTACGGTGATCTCTTCGTGACCACACCACAATTAGGACAATTATCTCAAACACACTTTTTACCATTCTCTTGGTGATTGTGCCCAATTGTGTATGTCTTGCTTATGTATGAAAATGGCATTTTGCAGCTTTCCACTGACGATGTATTTGAGATGTCTTTGATTTAGATATGGCATGAGCTTAGTCATAGAGTGAGACTAGGGAGTTGGAACATCTCAACCATGGTGCATCTAATCATATTAGCTTGAAACCATGTGCCTCATATTAGCCTCAAACCTATGCCCCTACTAGTAGGTGGTGGGGATAGAATATCATTCAATGTACATATCAATGACTGGATAATAATAATTTTTTTTTGATAAAGATTATCATCGTCGGAATTACGATGAATACCAAGCTTTCAACCGACGATGTAATCAATGGACATATAGTGTTCTCATCGGTGAAATGTTCTGGAGTCATTGCACTTCCGACTCAAACCACACAAACATCCAACGAGGATGTTGTACGTGCGATGACACTTTGTAGTCAGACGGTCGTCGATGTCTTTGAATGGACTGATGACACAAGCGTCGAACAAATAGCATCACCATCGGTGTGAAGTTCCAAATCACCATCGGCTTTGTGATGAAATGTACTAATTCTGACGAATTCTTTGACTATTGGTAGAGTCCATTGGATTGTCGTATTTCCGATGGGCATGGCATCGTGGACCAATCTGATGTCGAGTTTTCAACGACTAATTTTGTCGGCACTCCAACAAAAATTAGTCACAAATCCAACAAACAACCGTCGAAAATCAGCTCTGAATGTACTAGTGACTTTTTCTCCCAGATTCATAAGGATGTTAAGAGATATGTATAGAGTTGTAGAATTTGTCTAGTTGCAAAAGCTAGTAGTCAAAATCTGGGATTGTATAAACCTTTGACAGTACCGGTAAGACCTTGGGAGGATATAAGCATGGATTTTGTACTTGGATTGCCCATGACACCGAGAGAGAATGATTCTATATTTGTGGTAGTTGATATATTTTCAAAGATGGCTCATTTCATACCTTGTAAGAAGACATCAGATGCATTACATGTAGAAAACCTATTTTTCAAGGAAGTGGTGAGATTGCATGGATTATCTAAGAGAATAGTTTTAGACATAGACACTATTGTTGAACACAAGCTGCCACTAAGAGGGGCGGTGAATCAATGATTTTGAAATCCTTTAATCCTTTTACCTCTAAGAGAGACTACTAGTTACTAACCTAAGGACCAAGAAAACCTATCGGTAAGATAAAGCTAGACAATACAAATAAACCACACAAAGAGCACATCACATAACACTAGTATTTATGAGGAAAACCCAAGATGGGAAAAACCTCAGTGAGAAGTGTTGTTGGAGTCTACTGCTCCAATCTAGACTCACAATGAAAACCTTCAATTACAACATTTAGGGCACCAACCTAAGGAGTACCACTCCTTCTTTAGGGCACTAAAACAAGGAGCACCAAACCCTGCACCAAGCTCCAACTCATTGATTACATTTTCATATTTCAAATACAAAAGTTAATACCCAGTTACAAATGTATTATGTAACCTCTATAATATTTCTTTAGGTTCTACTCTTCTCAATTGGTATTCCTATTCTTTTCCCTCTGTCAGTTCTCTTCTCACTCAGATCCTCCTCTCCTTCACTCTCTATTGCAACCTTTACTGGTTCAGCCTCTACCTCTTCTCTGTCGGTACTCTATTATGCCAGATTCATTGATGCTTTCTACCACTAGTACTCTTCACTCTTCACTCTGCTGATCTTCTCCTTACCGGTCAAGCTCTGCTTGGATCTTGCCTTGTTGGATCTTCACCGACACTCCCACTACCTTGCAATACCTTCTTTGCTTTTCTGCAGGTTCTAGCAACACTATTTTACACCAATGCAACTCTCTTTGCAATTTATTGATCACTCTGATCTTGTTGGTTTAGCCTCTACTAAACCCTCTCACCGGTTGCAACTCCAACTCTTAGTTTCTATGATCTTCAATGAAGTCTCTGACTGGTTGGCTCTCTGCCGATTTTTCCATAATACACTCTTCAACATCCGACACCTAATCTTTTGGCAGCATCAAATATTTTTGATCTTTAGTTGGCATATATATATACCCAATTTTTCCCGCCATGACCGATATTCAAATCTCTAGCACTCTAGAGTTTCTTCACCAATCACAAGGCATATCAGATCTAATTTGATCTTGTTTTACATGAAGATAAGCATCATGCAAGTAATCTGGCATCATCTACAATATATTCTTCTTTCCAAGGCACATTTGCTAAACTTAGCGAACAAGGACATTCAGTCGGAGAGACACAAGATCAATCACCATAAATGGTTCTACAGATTGCATCAAGAACCTCATTATGTACCTAGATACTGTGCATCAATCGATGCATCCCATTGGTCACATCTGTTCGACCTTCCTCAAGCCACACACCTCTGCAATGCTTCCCATGATTTTTATAGTCAACAATAAATGTCGACCAAATACCAGCAACCTCACTGACCTTTGTAAGCTTGCCACTTCAACTCCATATAGCATCCTTGTCGGTATCCCTCTCAACTTGGACCTCTATGTTGGTTCAGATAGGATCACCGATCAAACACTCAACCAGCGCACACCTACCAGACATCTAACCCTACTAGTTCTCTAACCTTGCTTGTATGTCTTCCCTTACTAGTTAACCTTCTTGCCTTTTCCTTCCTTGTACTGGTGGATCTTGTCATCCTGGACATCAACCATGCCAGTCCTTATTAGCAATCTAGGATGACTCATCATGTGCATCTTGTTGGCCATTTGGTGGAATTGATTATGTGTTGCATTGATGTTTTGTCATTGATGTCAACACTAGTTGTTTGGATGCTTCACCGATACCTTTTTGGTCTCGGTAGGTTGAGTAGTTTTTGTTTAACTTGGATCTGACATGATCTGGTTGACTCCAGTATGATGGAATTGACTTGTTCATAATGATTATACTCATATTTGGTCAGTTAGTTTTGGTCTGGTCATTGGATGCTATCCTTCTTTCTATCAAGATTGGTTTCTAGTTCCACTGAGGGTTTCATCGACAGAAATTTTGGTGGAGATCTTTGTATTATGATTCCCAAAGATACTGAGAGGGTGGGGGTGAATCAGTATCTAACCGGTATATAAATTTACTTGACTTAAACATCAAAAACATATTAAAATTGTGTACCGGTAAACCAGAAATAATGCAGTAAACAAGAATAACAGTAACCACATGAGAAGCAAACCATAACACAGTATTTTAATGAGGAAACCTGGTGTGGGAAAAACCTTAGTGGAATTTGTGACTGACAATATTTGCATTGATGTAGAGGATGGAGGATTTAGTTGCAAACTTGTAACTTAAATGGAATATGGACCCAAACCCCAACACTCCTATGGTGTTTTAAATGCTCAAAGTGCCTCAATAGGCTCAAAACTTGTCTTCACCTTAATTAGATTTTTCCTCCACCTCCACACACATAAAATAAATTCAAATAACATGTCTCTAAGGTTTTCAAACCCTCAACTCATCAACTAATACAAAAACCCAGTTTTAGCCCTTCACTAGGCCTAGTCTCCTAGTAGCCTGCTGGATTGTTTTCGGCTCTTTTCACACACATTTCCCAAAACATGGACCAATGTTATGACTCTTTTAGATACCCAATATCAACCTCTATCAACACCCAAAATATTTCCTATGGTTTTTTTGGAACAAAGCCTTCAAAAAACTATTGTCCCTAGTCACCATGAGGGCTAATTAGGTCACTTTTGTGAAGGAAGTACCCTCCAAACTCACTTCCAAGCTTAACCCTTCTGTAAAATCTCTTGTTATGGTCTCAATACAAGTATTTTATAGGTTTTAAGTTTTGGTTGCACTCCTAGATACCCAAACTCCAAAAACCTCACTAAATCAACCTTACAACTAGGGCTTTCTCAAAAACCCACCTCCAGTCACTTTTGAGGCTCAACAAAAGTTCAAACACCTTCACAATGGTGTTTCTAGACACTTGAATGCATAAAATACCCCCCTTGTTCAATCAGATTCTCTGGTGCTACACTCTAGCCTTCATTTTCACTCATTTTCAGTCAACTTTCATGTATTTTCAGTCACTTTCCATGGTGTACACCTGCAACCTCCATTCATTCCTATCAAAAATGGGTTAGGAAACTATTTTACATGTTATTAGGCATCCACCCTATGAGAATCAGACCTTTACATTCATAGGATGGATCCATACATGCTTGGAAACTCACAAAATTAGTGAGAAATCACTGGTTTTCCTGGGACAGTCAGCAATAAAACAAAAATGATATCTTTTCAGAACTTCAAAATGTTTAAACCATGAAATGAATAGTCCAAAGAGTCCTTAAAACATGATAATAACAGTCCCCTAACTTAGCAATGCAAAGAAAGCATGAAAACACCAAATTTTGACAGCAAATAAAGAAGTTTTTATTGATCTTCTGGAACAGTCCATACAAGTCCGTACCAGCATCATCCAACCACACAAAAATGACATTAGAGACTTTATAAGTTCTTCCCCAACCAACTCCAATCGATCCCCAACTGATTAGAATGATTAAAGTGCTAAAATGACTCCTAAACTCATTTCCCACCAAAACTGGAACTAGCCGTTGGAAGTCCAATTTTTGAATTTAAATTTCATTTTTAATGCTTCTAACCAACTAAATCTATCAAATAAATGGGTTTTAATAATGATATGATCATTTAATGATCATTTAAATCATATTAGACCCTTATTCAACCTATCTAGACTCCTAGGCATCATTTGCCCAATTACATAGCAGTTTGGTCCTTAGGCTTTTATCAAGACCTTTCGGAATTTTATATAATTTATTAAATTCATCATTACAATAGGCCATTATAGGCTTCAATACATTTCAATTTACTTTATTTACTTCATGATTCCACCCTTGCATCTTCTTGGTCTTTTTAGTCTTGTAGGTTTGCCAGGGTGCTCCTGCACCATACTCCCCACCAATTAAAATACTCTTGTCCCAAGAGTGATGTTGCTGCTTCCAAACATCAGTTTGCTTTTGGCTCCTTACAAATCTTGATTGAGGGATGAAATAATCCCCAAAAGTCACCTTCTTTCTGCTTTTCAAACCTGTAGTCACATCACACATTAGATTAGAAACAAAACATGTATTTGGCTACTCTTGTTTAGGACATTGCTACTCATAACCAATCTGTACATCTTCTCTTCTTTGACCCACTTGTTGTGCCTGTAACTTCTCTTTCACATCCACATATCCTTGCTCATCAATAGGACATTTTACTGAACCAACTTTCACAAAAGACAAATCCCATAAATCATCATGAAGAGGACTATTCTTCCTCATAGTCTGCTGCAAATTAACATCTTCCTTCCAACCAGTATCTTCTTGTTTTTCAACCTACCTTATCATTGGTAAATGCTCCGCAAAACATATTATAGGATGCTCTTTCAAGACCCCCAAAGGTAAAGGATTCAACTTATATTTCTGACCATCTTTATGAACCAAATATGTGTTATCAAAACCATCATGTATTGTTCTTCTACTATGTTGCCAAGGTCTTCCTAATATTAAATGTGCACAAGTCATAGGAACCACATCACATAATACTCTATCTTGATATGGACCAATAGAAAAATTCACATAAGCCTTCAAACTAACCTCTACATGTTGTTGTTGGGTAACCCAAGTGGCCTTGTAGGGATTAGGATGGTCAAATGGTACAATTCCTAACTTGGTTATCATATCAAGAGACACAAGATTGCTATGTGATCCTGAATCAATGATTACCTTACATATATTTCCTTTGCATAAACAAGTAGTTCTGAAGATTGTTACCTTTGGTTCTTGCTGAAGTTTCTCACCTTGCCTTACCATCAAGAGGTCACCTTCAAGGACAGGGTCTGCTCTCTTTGATTCTTCTTTCTTCTCATCTTCTTGTACCATATTCACTCTTCTATCTCTGCCTTGTTCAGATTCAATCCACTTAGGACATCTAAATGATTGGTGTCCAATCTCATTGCAATGAAAAAACTTACCTATAAAGATTCCACTTCATCTTCCTCCTTCAAATCTGCCACCTCTATGGTTGTATCCTCCTCTTGGTTCTGAAAAACTTTATTTGCCTTTCTCATTGCTGCCTTACCCTTGATCTTTATTACCTCTTCCTCTATTAGAAATGCCTCCTCTTCCACCATTACTTGATCTTTCTTGTTTTCTTTTCACCTTCTCTTCTTCTCTAATTGCTAACTGATAACATTCACCTATTGTTTTTGGTATTTGTAGACCAATCTCATCTTGCAAATTAAATCTTAAGCCATTTATATACCTGGCTACTTTCTCATCTTCTTCCTCATATCCTCCTCTGATACTAAGCTTGTGAAATTGCTTAGTGTAAGCCATTACATCCATCTCTTTTTGCTTCAGATTCTGTCTCATCCTCTTCACATGAATGGTATAATCAGATGGTAGGAACTGCTCTTTCATCAAACTTTTCATTCTTGACCATGTAGACACTTTTGTTAATCCTCTTACCATCCTATCATTCTGAAAACTAGTCCACCATGTCAATGTTGTACCTCTCAACTTAGTCTTTGCAAATTTCACTTTCTTCTCCTCTTCCATTTCTTCAAACTCAAAATAGTTATACATGGCATCAAGCCATCCCAACACCTCTTCACTATCCATCTTTCCCTGATAGATAGGCAAATCAATATGACTCTTACCTCCACTACCTTGTACTGCTTTCAACAATCTAACAAATCTCTTTTCTTCAGGGTCCTCTATGTCATTTGTTCGCTGCTCTTGGTCTGCTATCTCATTCACTTCTTCTTCATCATTGCCTTCTAGGTTGTCTTGCTCTTCTCTTCTTCTATTCCTCTCAAGGTTATCTATCCTTGATTGCATAGCTTCTCTCTCCCTTCTCCATTGTCTTTCTTCTCTTGCCTTAGCCTTCTCTCTTGCTACATCTTGTTCCCTTCTTTCCCTTCTTTCCCTTTCTAGGATCTCCTTCAATTCTTCTAGTTCTCTTGCCAACTAATTCTTAGGTGCCATAACTAACTTTAACAAACCTGCACCAGATCTTTTACTGATGCTTTGATACCACTTGATGTAGAGGATGGAGGATTTAGTTGCAAACTTGTAACTTAAATGGAATATGGACCCAAAGCCCAACACTCCTATGGTGTTTTAAATGCTCAAAGTGCCTCAATAGGCTCAAAACTTGTCTTCACCTTAATCAGGTGTTTCCTCCACCTCTACACACATAAAATAACTTCAACTAACATGTCTCTAAGGTTTTCAAACCCTCAACTCATCAACTAATACAAAAACCCAGTTTTAGCCCTTCACTAGGCCTAGTCTCCTAGTAGCCTGTTAAATTGTTTTTGGCTCTTTTCACACACATTTCCCAAAACATGGACCAATGTTATGACTGATTTAGATACCCAATATCAACACCCAAAATATTGCCTATGGTTGTTTTGGAACAAAGCCTTTAAAAAACTGTTGTCCCTAGTCACCGTAAGGGCTAATTAGGTCACTTTTGTGAAGGAAGTACCCTCCAAACTCACTTCCAAGCTTAACCCTTCTGTACAGTCTCTTGTTATGGTCTCAATCCAAGGATTTTATAGGTTTTAAGTTTTGGTTGCACTCCTAGATACCCAAACTCCAAAAACCTCACTAAATCAACCTTACAACTAGGGCTTTCTCAAAATCCCACCTCCAGTCACTTCTGAGGCTCAACCAAAGTTCAAAAACCTTCACAATGGTGTGTCTAGACACTTCAATGCATAAAATACCCCCCTTCTTCAATCAGATTCTCTGCTGCTACACTCTAGCCTTCATTTTCACTCATTTTCAGTCAACTTTCATGTATTTTCAGTCACTTTCCATGGTGTACACCTGCAAACTCCATTCATTCCTATCAAACATGGGTTAGGAAACTATTTTACATGTTATTAGGCATCCATCCTATGAGAATCAGACCTTTACATTCATAGGATGGATCCATACATGCTTGGAAACTCACAAAATTAGTGAGAAATCACTAGTTTTCCTGGGACAGTCAGCAATAAAACAAAAATGATATCTTTTCAGAACTTAAAAACATTTAAACCATGAAATGAATAGTCCAAAGAGTCCTTAAAACATGATAATAACAGTCCCCTAACTTAGCAATGCAAAGAAAGCATGAAAACACCAAATTTTGATAGCAAATAAAGAAGTTTTTATTGATTTTCTGGAACAGTCCGTACAAGTTCGTACGTACAAGCATCATCCAACCATACAAAAATGACATTAGAGATGATGTAGAGGATGGAGGATCTAGTTGCAAACTTGTAAACTAAAGTGGAATATGGACCCAAACCCCAACACTCCTATGGTGTTTCAAATGCTCAAAGTGCCTCAATAGGCTCAAAACTTGTCTTCACCTTAATCAGGTGTTTCCTCCACCTCCACACACATCAAATAACTTAAACTAACATGTCTCTAAGGTTTTCAAACCCTCAATTCATCAACTGATACAAAAACCCAAATCTAGCCCTTCACTAGGCCTATTTGTCTAGTAGCCCTGCCTGGATTGTTTTATGCCCTTTTCATGAAATTTTTCCAAAACACCAACCAATGTTTTGAATTATTTAGATACCCATTATCAACCTCTATCAACACCCAAAATATTGCCTATGGTTGTTTTGGAACAAAGCCTTCAGAAAACTACTGTCCCTAGTCACTGTGAGGGCTAATTAGGTCACTTTTGTTAAGGAAGTACCCTTCAAACTCATCCTCAGGTCTAACCCTTCTGTACAATCTCTAATTATGATGTCAAACCAAGTATTTTCAAGGTATTAAGGTTCAGTTACACTCCTAAATACCTAAACTCCAAAACCCTCATTAAATCACCCACAAACCAAGGGCTTGCTCAAAATCACTTCAAAACTCACTTCCAGAATCAAACAAAGGTTGATTCACCCAAAATTTAACATGTCTTTACTGATTCCATCATAAAAGTATGACCTCCTTAAGGCCAATCCTTTTCTGCTATACCTATGGCATCAAAACCATGTGTTTTCAGTCATCTGTCTCAGTGTACACCTGCAAATTCCAACTTCCTGTCATCAAAATGTTAGGAACATCTATTGTACATGTTAGAAATGAATCCACCCTATGAGAATCAGAATAGGCATTCAAAGGATGGATCCAAACATCCTTAAAAACTCTCAAAACAAAAGAAACTTCGCAGTCTGTTCTGGGACAGCCAACAGTAAAATGGAAATAATATTATTTCAGAACTTCAAAATGTCTCTAGATTGCAAGGATCAATCAAATAAAACCCTCAGAGCATGGTAGACATGATTCCAAAGAAAATTAAAAACAAACAGTACTCAGAAAATGCAGGAAATAAATGTCTTTTATTGCTGTTCCAGAATTACAAACTGTCTAACAGACTTCTCCAGACTTCCTTACAGACTTCTTCCAGACTTCTTCCAGACTTCTTCACGTACACTAATTCTTGCATAGACTTTATAGGCATCTAAAAAACCACCATAACCGATCCAAATTAGTTAGAAGGCACTAACAATGCCTAAAAGCATGATTTTCACATTCCCACCATTTTACATACTAACCATTGTAATTCAAATATTTGAATTTACAACTTATTGATTTTGTAACCTATGACACTTTTAATTTATCTAAATCATAATTTGACACTCCTAGAGACAATTAAATGAATCTAGAACCTCATCAAACCAAACTTGTTCTCATGGACACTATTGGCCCTTATTACAATAATTTTATGCATAGGAGCATCATACAAACACATCATTTTTAACATAAGAAACCATAATGGGCTTCAACACCTCCAAGTTGATCTTTCTTGATGTCATGATCCTTCCTTCACTCCTTGGTAACATGAAACAACTTCTTGCCTTCTAGGATGCTCCTGCATCAAGAGACTTTATAAGTCCTTCCCCAACCAACTCCAACCGATCCCCAACTGATTAGAATGACTAAAGTGCTAAAATGACTCCTAAACTCATTTCCCACCAAAACTAGAACTAGCCATTGGAAGTCCAATTTTTGAATTTAAACTTCATTTTTAATGCTTCTAACCAACTAAATCTATCAAATTAATGGGTTTTAATCATGATATGTTCATTTAATGATCATTTAAAGCATATTAGACCCTTATTCAACCTATCTAGACTCCTAGGCATCATTTGCCCAATTACATAGCAGTTTGGTCCTTAGGCTTTTATCAAGACCTTTAGGACTTTTATACAATTTATTAAATTCATCATTACAATAGGCCATTATAGGCTTCAATACATTCCAATTGACTTGATTTACTTCGTGATTCCACCCTTGCATCTTCCTAGTCTTCTTAGTCTTGTAGGTTTGCTAGGGTGCTCCTGCACCATGCTTACTGGCCAATAAGGGAATATTACTCTTACAATAGGGGCCTACACATGCAGGAAGGCCAAGTGCCTAGATCTCACTACTCAATTACAAAAGAAGTCACACTAACTTACAAAAATGGATTATACTAATCCAATGTCTTGTACTACTTCAGATGAGCATCTGTTATGCTAGATTCAGTACCGGTTTAAGCTCTGCTACAACATAAATCCTTAACCAATATTTTGCATATTAGGTATGCTTATCTCGCATCCTACTTCCCTTTTTTCCTATTACAAAATGATCTCATACATATATGATTCATATTACAACTCACCATGTCGGCTTACAATGATTTTACAATTAATTACAAAATTCATTTTATACAAAATTGAAGTCGACCAAGGTATCGGTATTGTTCCTTTCACTATCGGTGTCCTGTGTGCCGGTGTAGAGTCTATATGTCGGTGCCCGTGCCAGTATCATATGATTGCAAGGTTGCCATCAATGAAAAAACCTACAATCACCTACAATTTCTCATTGGAGTGTGCATTTGCCAACAATCTCCCTGTTATCAGTATTTAAAAATTGGGTATTGTTGTCCCATATTTGGCTAGAAGTCTGCAAAAAATGTGTTTAGCTTGGCCTTGTTACCTCTGAGTTTCTTGGGTCAAATGAGGGTTTAAGGTTTTTGAAATTATAACCCTTCCTATGTTTGAAAAACCCTTATGTTCTACTTCTGCATTACTTTTACCACTTAAAGAAGGGTCGGTTTATCGTTAAAAGTGTTCCCCCATAGGTTTTCCCTAGGCAGTCTTTCAAATATTTTCAAAAATTATGCCTTTGCCTATGTCTTGTTCTAATGTTTGTCAGGCTCCTTAAACGGTATGCAACTCATTGTTAATCTTATGGTTGTCGTTGTTTGCTAGGCAAAGATGCAAGAAAGTTAATGTTCACGAAATAGCAAAAAGGCTATGTGGGCCTGACTAGATGGATTGACCGTCAGATTAAAGAACTGCATCCTATTTTAAATCCAATGGCTTGCGTTGATTGGCTAGCCCAAAGTGCATGAGATTTACCCTTTGCAAAGTAGCGAAAGACTTGGCGGGTCCCAGAGGCAAGTAAGGTAATTGGTTAAAGGATGATCAACTCAGGAAAGATTAATGGCTTGTGTTGATTCGTGGCCTAAAGATAACTGTTGTTTACCTTTTGTGAAGTTGCAAAAAGGTGGACGGCTCAAAAGAGGTGGTCATGGCAAAGGTGACAGGCAAGCAAGTTGCCAAGATCCAACGGTTGTTGCTGCTTTGCAAAGATAAGTGGCCTGAGGTTTAAGCTCTATGAAATTGCGAAAGGGTCGGTGGGCCCAAAGGACAGGCAAGTCATAAAGTTTCAAAGGCCGATTAAGTATGACTTAATCAAACAGTTGTCGTGGATTCACAGCCTAAAGTCAAGTGAAGATTAATGTTCGCAAAATAGTGAAATGATGTGGCAATCACATGGTAGCTGACATGGCAAGACAGATGGGTTATTCCATGGAAAGAATTAGTGACTTGTCAAATACACATGGCTCCGAAGGGTAGTTGAGGGCCTACCTTCGTTCAATCGGTAGTTATGTTGAGAATGGTGAAGTAGAACATGTGGCGGCTTCAGAATGGAACCCAGTGGAACTTCCTACGCAAATAGCCAACTACCACATGGCGTTTGTTAACCGGTGATGAAATAAAGTCAGTGGTCTCCAAGTTAAAGGGCCCACTTGGAAGGTCTAAAGCGTGTTAAATGGTGTTCATCTCATGGTCGATCCAACAATTGTCGTTGTTTTGTAGCCCGAAGATGCCTGCAGTTTAATATCTATGAAATGGTGAAAATTGTTAGCCGTCATGGTTAAGCACGGTTAGTTAAGAAGATTGGTGGTCACTGTAGGAGGTAAAGACTGAGCAAGTAAATGATGATCTAGTGGCCTATATTGTTTCATGAGGTAAAAGTGCGCATGGTTTAGTGTTTGCGAAATGGTGAAAAGAAGGTAGGGTCTGTCATTAACACAGAAAGATCGAAAGGAGTAAAAGCAGTGTAGTTTCCTAAGATCCAATGATCGTTGTTGCTTCACGAAAGAAAAGTGTGGGGGTTTTAAGCTCTGTGAAATCGTGAAATGATTAAAACAAAGAAAAACTCAGGGAACTTGTGGTCCATTGGAGCCTGTTTTTGAATTCAATTTTCACGAATTCAATTCTAAGGTGATGGCCGAAGCATGCGGGATTAATTTCTCAATTCAATGCCAACTTGCCATATTAAGGTCCATATCAATTGAATATTGGTACCATTTCTACAAGTTTGTTGCAGAGGAGTTGCTGCAGAGCGAGTTTCTTCAGGCAAATAACCAGGTTTTTTTTGTGTTTTCCTTGCTAATTGCAGTCTAAGAATTGGTATTGCTGTGTGAATTGTTCCATTAGAGTTTTTGTGCAAATCTCAATTGATATAGTTGTATTAATGGGATGGAGCCAAGAAGGGAATTGACAGGAAAAGTAAATTACCAGGATAGGAATATTTGTGATGATTTTCTGGAATAGTTAACTATGTCTACCAATGTCAGGGCCAAGGCTAAAAAATTGGTACCAAAGAACCCTCGTCTGAGAGTTAGGGATGGCCTATATGAAAAAGGCAATTGGTTAAGGGATCCAGAAATAGGGATGTCAGGTTTAGGATTATTCAAGGTTGGTTTTGGTTAGAGACATTCCCTTGCCCCTTTAAATAGCATATGGGAATTAGATGTGGGGAAGCTTGTAGTCCCTGGTGTATTCATGGATATAGATTTGTGGACTCTAATTGCCCAAAATTATGACCCTATAGATAGATGTATAAAGAATGTGAAAGGATCAGCCTTGATTGAAATTAAAGATGATGAATTCAAAAGTGTGTTCAAGCTCAGTGAAGCTTCAAATTTGTTGGAACCTATTGATTTTGAATCACTAGCCTAGGTTTATGATGCACAAAGGGATCACCTTAGGAGTGGCCCATTGAAAGAGTTCTTTGTTAAAATAGGAGGGTTAACAGTTGTAGGCCCCAGTACAATGGAACCCCTCTCCCTGAATCTATTTACTCTAAGAGCTAAGGGTATGTATTGGGCACTGTGTCAAATTTTTGGAGAAGATACCGAGAAAAACGTGCCAACCCATTACTTGCTGATGATTGAAGAAATTATAAACCCCTCTCTGGCAATAACATTTGATTATACGCCATACCTTACTAATGCAATTCATGCAGAGCTAGTAGGGATGCAAATTGGTAAGGTGGACAAACTGTTTGGATGGTATTCTCTTCTAATGCACATGTTTTTGTTCAAGGGTGCTGATTATTTTGTAAAAGAAATGGATTTGGTCAAGGAGAAAGATAAGGAAGAGATGCCTGTTCAACTTTGGAGTACTGTTTTGTCCTAGGATAGAGAGGATGCTAGCTATCTAAATTTTGATAGATGCTTTGCATCTAAGATTAGATTTCTTTTGTGCACAGAAAACCCTAGGATTCCTAAGGCTCTCTTGGAATTCCTTAGACCCAAAGAGTTTGTAGAAGGTATTAAGACTGTTCATAATTGGGGAGATATGTATTTGTACCCTATTTCTATAGTTTTCAGAGTATATAGTTTCAGAGGCACTCCATATATATTTAATTATCAAGTCTCACTGAAGATAGGATTCGTTGAAGTCTTAAGGCAAATTGGAGGTGTACAAGAGGCAGAGCTAACAAATAGGGTTAAAGGGACTATTTTCCCAACAATTACCATTGCACATCATTTTGTGATCACTAAAGGTGGCTAGAAGTATTTTGAAGAATTCCTTCAACCATATAGATTGTTAACTGCCCTTTCAAGATGTGCAGACCCTGAAGACTTTTTCAACGGCATGTTTAGGAAGAGAGTAGTTTCTAAAGGTAGGCCTCACAAATTTCAGTTCCTTGAAGATCTAATTAGGAATGAATTAAGTTTGGATGAGCAAGAACTGAGGAAAGAGAAGTGGGTTGCATATCAAAGGGCTCTTGACTTCATTCATCAATTTGATAGTAGTTATGACCCTCTTTCTAGTTTCATTCCATTTGAGGAGAAAATCAAATTCTTTATTCTTTATTTTGAAGACATCATGCAAACTTTGAAAGAAAAGAGGGAGGCTATAATGAGAAATGATCCTGACAGGGTTAAGTTGGTTCTATCTAATCCTGCCTTTGCTAAGGCTATCCCACCTATTGATTATGTAATGCATAAGAAATCAAGATACAGTGTGATGATGCCAGTGACAAGTGAGCCTTCCACTTCAAGAGGGAAAAGAGAAATTGAGGATGTCATTGACATCCAAGACTCCCCTAAAAGGCAAATGGTAAGGAATGAAGTGCAGACAAATGAGGCTCAGTATTCTCCATCTCAGTCCCCTATCCACATAAGAGATGAGCAGGCGGTGGTTGAACAATTGTTACAGTTAGGGAGTCTCGAGGAGATTTCCTACACATATGAGGAGACACAAGAGGGGATGCCAGAAGAGCCACCTAGTGCTGAAATGAACTTGATTGATGGTGAGCTCAAGGGTAAAGAGTTAGACCTTACTATCAAGCAAGCCAGTGAGGAGTTCTTGGCTAATAGTAACTTTGTTACAACAGGGGCCTTCATGCAGTTTGTATGGAAGAAAAACATGGAACAATTCAAAGCCAAATGTGAACAAAGGAAGAGTGAGCAGCCTCACAAAGATGTAACTCGGGTAGAGGAAGAGGTGAAACAAGAGATGATTGAAGAGTTCAAGACCATTACCCCTAAAAAGGGAAGAGAGATGGCGTTTTAATCCTCCCTGAGTGGGATATAGTTGATGCTTTGGTACTTGAAGTACTCAGAAAGGAAACTAAACCCATGGAAGGAGTGACCTTCAGTAGAGATAATGTTGCTTTAGTCATGTGGTCACTGAAGAAGGATGAAAGTAAAAGAAGAAAAGATGTATCAGATTCTAGTCTCCTAGGAGGCATGATTGTAAAAAGAGTCCAAGATACAGGAGTGGTGGAAGCTACAAGCACAGTCTTGGAAATTACAAAGTTCAATGTAGCAGTGGTAGAAAAGGAGGCAAAACAAAAGGTCAATCTCCAATTAAAATTGGAAACAATCTTAAAGGCTTACAATGAGGCCAAAGAAGGAGTAGCCAACAAAGACAATATTATTGCTAGACTTCCGAGTCAGTTGGCAGGTCAGCACCATCAAGGTGAATCCTCCACTCTTATGATAGCTTCTTCTCCAGCAAGACCTCCATCTATAAGTCCTATCATATAATATCCCCCTTCTCCCATGCCTTCTAGTTTCCAGTCAACTGAAACTATCCAACATGAGTTGGAGAAGTTAAAATAGGCTCAAGCCCTATTTGCAAGCAAATATGAGGAAAAGGTAAAAGCTACAATTTTGAAGTTTGTTGATTCAGTTAGGTCCTATGTCATTCACATTTCTATGAAGAGGATTTTGAATATTTTGACAAAATTAAGAGAAGATGAAACCACCTTGGAATCAATTTTAATAAGTGGATGTCTATAGGTAAGGAGTTAGAGCTCATGTGCTCATCCCATGCAGATGCAGAGGCAAATGACAATCTCAGGTCCACTAATGAAATCATAAAGGAAATGAATATATTCTTAGAAGAAAGGGCAGGTGTAAAAAGAAAGGCCCAACTATATAGAAAAGAATATTCTGATCACAAGTATGAGATGTTTTCAGGAGGTTTTGTTGGTCCAACTCAGTTAAAGGAGGAGAAAACATGGTTAGAAGAGCTGGATCACAACTTGTCCAAAACGATTAATGAAATCATTAACACTGATGACACATCCTTATTTGTCAAGATAATTGAAGAGATTGAAAAGGTGAAATCACATTATAGTTTCATAGAAATAGAAATTGGGCAATTAAGGGTTACTTGGAAAAGGCTGGAAGGAATGAAGAAAAAGATTGTCAACTTCTCTTGGCAGAATGATGATGTGTTCTAGGAATGGAAGGATAAATATGCCGAACAAAAAGAAGAAGTTCCCAAACAGTTAGAAGATGTTGCAGTGAGACAACAAGTTGAAGAGCTCGTTGATACTAAAAAGGACTTGTAACTGTTTCTTGGAGAAAATTGCAATTTGTAATGAACTTTTCTTAGGTTTGTCTGAAGCTTGTATGCATCCATAATGTTATAAATGGATACCAGGACTATTAGAAAAGAGATCACAAGAATTTTTTAAAGAAACTCTGGCAAAATATATTTAGCACCTTTTTCTGGTTTTTAAGGAGGTTACTCTGAGTTATGTAATATTTTCAGGAGTCAATATGAATATACAGATCAAAGTTTTAGGCCTAAAATTCCTTTGTCTTCTGGTGTGCATTCTTTAGTTTGTTGGTTTCATTTAGATAATCTAGGGTTGTTTGAATTAGCATGTATTCTAAGGCAAACTTCTGGATGTTATTTCTAGCTTTTTCTCTTCAGGAGAGGGATTAAATGTGCATGAAATACTTCTATCAGCAAGTCTATTGTTTGTTGCTATGAATCTGATGATTTGTTTTAGTTGAATGGGAGAGGATCTATATATATATGTTAGGCATGTATGGGGTTCATAAAATCCAAAATGATGAGATGTATATGAGTGTTCTATTTTGAGAATTATTGTTTGATTTAGGTGACTCTAAGGCCCAGATAAGGCACTGGTACCAGATTGTAGGATTTCTTTATATATTTTCTTGAAGATCAATACCGAAAATGAATGCAAGTTTTTCCTTTAGTGTTTCAATTTCATTAAGGTGATGAAGTCCATAGGTTTTTTAGCACTGGTTTACTGTGGATCTTAATTTCAAAGTGTGAAGATATTCACAAAAGGTATACCCACCTGGACTTTGGATAAGTTCAAAGTGTAGAAGGTCTCAAAAACTTGTTATATGTTACTCTTGAGTTCCACTTCCCTAATCTTTTCGTATGCAGACAGAGTTGATTTATTTCTTACAGGAAGGATAGAAGGGAAATCAAAATTTGAGACTAACGAAAGTGTTGACTCTACTGGGGAGAGTCATAGTGTGTATCTATGTTGCAGATTGGTGCCTGAATTAGTTTAGAAGTTGATCAAATATCTGTGTTGTGGAAAATTGTCTGATCTCTGATTTGTGTTATCTCTCTCTTTGAAAATCTTCGTGATTTTTGTTTAAAAAATTGGCAAGTATTTTGTTTAAAGCTTGTTTTCTTATTTCCCACAGTCTTAATGGGAGGTGACTCTAACAAGTATAACTAGTCCTTTTAAATAAGTGAAACTCTTTTAAGAAAACATGCATAATGCAGAGAGGAAGGAACACCAGGTCTTTCATGAAGAAGCATCCTCATGAGACATTGCAAGAGGGATTACCTGAATAGTCACGAAGAGGCCATAAAATATTAGTTGTACATGCGCCATCTAATGCTGCTTGGGTACAAAAGAGAATCAATACGGGTAAGTCAACTGAGAGACCTGTCTATGCAAATTCAAATTCTTCTTCTTGCGAATCTAAGTATGATATTTTAGGTTTCCATTCTGGGTTGTTTGGGAATATTGAAGATGCTCAAGTTTTAAATCAGGGGATCTCCCATGCTAGTTTCTCTGGGAAGGACATAAATAGTTGGAACATTAAGAGAGATCATGTACCTAGGACAATTGATGGAAACATCAGTTTAATTGATATTAACCAAGTCAATATGTTAGACTCTGAAGAAATCTTCCCTGATGAAGATAAGGTATCCCAAGAAATTGAAGTCCTAAATAGAAGAGTCCATCATTTAATTTCCTTTAGAACACAAAAGGAAGCAGATAAAGAAAGAGAAGTAAAAGTAGAATTGATGGAGAGAGATGGGCTTTTAAGACAGATAGCTGATCTTGAGTTATTTACCCAAGAGAAAGCCAAGAGTAAGGATGAAGGTCTAGTCATCAGAGAAATTGTAGTTCCCAAGACCAACCCTCCATACAAGTCTATTGTGCAATCGAATAGGGAAGTCCTTAGTGACCCACAACCTGTTAGAAATAATGTAGATAAGGGGAAGCAGAAATGCATGGAAGGTGGGTCTGGATCTAAGACTACAACGAAGATCTCTCACATGCTATCTGCACATGAAAGGGAGATGGAAAGGATGAGGAAAGAGAAAGAACATTTGCAAATGGAGTTGGAAAAGGCTGAATTAGAAGCAGCCAATCAAGATGTTAAAAGAAAAATTAACTATCTGAAAGCTCCTCCTATAAGTTTTCCCTTAGTAGACCTAAATAAACCTATTCCTAAGCAAGCTTCACTCCCTCCAGTAAAAATTCACTCTGCCTTGCCTATGAGTACCATCCCAGTTAATATTGTAGGTCCCGAGGACAACTGAGAGGGGGTGGGGTGAATCAGTTGTCTAATAAATTCAAACCAAAATCTTATTAACCAACTTAATGCTTAGTACTGGTAAGACAGTTAAGTATGCCGGTAAACAATGTTAACAGAAAATTGCTATACCGATAAGAATTAATGCATGAAACATAAACATAAAGTCATCCACAACACATGACACAAATATTTGTATGTGGAAACCCTATAAGGGGAAAAACCACGGTGGGAAACCTTACCCACAATCAGATGATACTACTACAGATAGTAAGTGTACAAGAGGGGTCTGCACATACAGAAAGGCCAACAGCCTAGAGCTCACTGCTCAATCACAGATGGGAGTCACACTGACTACAGTTGGATGGTTAAATCCAATGAGAATGTACTGCACAAAATAGCATCTTCATATGCTGGATTTAGTACCAGTGTAATGCTGATATGCTTTTGCAAAAACCTAACTTCACCTTCAAATGATGTCTTCGTGTATATCTCTGCTTGATCTCACATATACCCTTCCTTAAATCTTTTTTGCATTCCACACTTGATCTTACAAATAAGATCTTACATTTATACCATACCCTAAGACCAATTTTAGTAGGTCGGCTCTACAAGATATTACAATAAAAACATTTTACAAATAATACAATATCCAATGCAATAACCGATTGAACATGTCAACTTAATGCATTTACAACAATAATAAATCATCTCCATAGAGTGCCATGCTGATCTAGAAAAGATAAACCTGCCGGTGTAACCCTAGATAACCTGGACCTATTTGTCGATAAAAGCAAATATGCAAATAAGAATATACCAATGATTATTACTTCAAAGTAAAGTGTCCACATGATGTCTTCGACATTACCAAGTGACTTCCATGTCAATGTAGGTACCGGTGAACATTATATCTTGTCAGTTAACCATATACCGGTGATTGTTTGCACAGTTTACTATTTGCCGATGAATGTTGCTGGATCTCCAAAGTAGGTGTATTTAGCAGGTGTTGACATCATTGACAAAACCATACCAAAATACCAACAATCTTCCCCTTTGGAATTGATGGCAACACAAGATGGAAAACCCATCAAAGTGCCAAAACAGAAATGCCAAGTACAGAAACTGATTCTCCCCCTGGGAGTAATATGTATTTATACCAAACTCTCAAACCAATCTCTCCTCAATGTTTTATCTTTCCCTAATGTTTTTCCATATATCTCTCCCCCTTTGACATCAAATGCCAAAGTCACAAAAGGTCAAGTTCATACAAAATACCAACCAATTCAATATACCAACTACTCCCCCTGAGAAGTAGCTTCCTCATCAAATACCAGAATAAAAGATTTGTCCATTTTAATTCTGTCGGTTGATGACAATCATCAACTGTCTAAGTCTCTACCAGTGGAGGTAAGACTCCGAGCTGATCTCTGTCACACTCAAAAGTTTCCTTAGGCAAAGGTTTTGTGAAAATATCTACAAGTTGTTCTTTAGTATTCACATAAACCAATTTTATCTCTTTTTCTTCAACTTTTTCCCTTAGAAAATTTAGTTTGATAGAAACATGTTTTGTTTTAGAATGTAATACTGGATTCTTAGATATATCAATTGCTGCAGTGTTATCACAATATATAGTAATAGGTTCCTTGCATTTTACCTTTATGTCTTTCAACATTTGCTTAAGCCAAAGTACTTGTGTACAGTTTGTTGCTGCTGCAACATATTTTGATTCTACTGTTGATAAAGATGTACAACTCTGTTTCTTACTTAACCAGGAAACTAATCTCTTTCCAAGAAAGAATGCTCCTCCAGTGGTGCTTTTTCTATCATCCACATCTCCTACCCAATTTGCATCTGTGTATGCATATAAATAAAAAATTTCATCTTTAGGATACCATAATCCAAGATTTGCTATGCCTTGTAAGTATCGAAAAATCCTTTTTACTGTTGATTCATGATTTTCCCTAGGATTATTCTAAAATCTAGAAACTATACATACTGCATTCATAATATCAGGTCTAGTTTGTGTCAAATACAGTAAACCTCCTCTCATAGATTTGTATCTAGTTGGATTGACAGGTGTAGATTCATCCCTTTGAGATAATTTGTCATTTGTAGTCATAGGTGTGCTTATCGGTTTAGAGTTTTCCATCCCAAATTTCTTAAGTAGTTCTTTCAAGTACTTAGATTGACTTAAAAATATGCCTTTATCAGTCTGTAAAATCTGCAATCCTAAAAAGAATTTAATTTCTCCAATCATAGACATTTCAAATTCATACTGCATTTTAAGAGAAAATTCTTTGCATAATCCACCTTCTCGTCCAAAGATTATATCATCAAAAAATACTTCCATAATCAAGATGTCATCATTAGTTACTTTGTAATATAAGTTTCTATCTGCATTTCCTTTAGTAAAACCAATTTTTAAAAGATACTTATCCAATCTTGCATACTAGGCTCTTAGAGCTTGTTTTAGTCCATACAGAGCTTTTCTTAATCTGCAAACCATATCATTGTCATCTGTCAAAGAAAATCCATTAGGTTGTTCAATATAGACTTCCTCTTCATGATCTCCATTCAAAAATGCACATTTAGTATCCATTTGATAAACTTTGTAATCCTTGTGAGCTACAAAGGCCAAGAATAATCTAACTGCCTCAATTCTGGCTACTGGTGCAAAGGTTTCATTGTAATCAACTCCTTCTTTCTGAGAATATCCCTTACACACTAGTCTTGCTTTATTCCTGACAACCTTACCATCTTCATTGAGTTTGTTTCTAAATACCCATTTGGTTCCAATTACATTTTTATTTTCAAGCCGGGGAACTAATGTCCAAGTATTATTTTTCTCAATTTGTCTTAATTCTTCTTCCATAGCTTTAATCCAAAATTTATCTTCACATGCCTCATTGATAGATAATGGTTCAATTTGAGAAATAAGACATACCTCTTCATTTGCCAATCTTCCTCTTGTCATGACTCCTTTAAATTTGCTTCCAATTATCTGATCTTCAGAATGATTCAGTCTTACATACCAGGGTGTCTTAGTCTGTTGTTGTTCTTCAATTACTGTTGAATCCTCTGATGATACTGGAGTAATTGGATCATCATTCTCTACCAGTGGATTTACTATTGGTTCATTTGTCATAATTTTTGTTACCGGTTCAGAGTCTATATACCTTGAAGTTCCTCTAAATTGTTCATCAATCTTTACATTTGTACTTTCAACAATTTTCTATAATCTTTTATTAAAACATCTATAAGCTTTACTCTTAGATGAATAACCAAGAAATATTCCTTCATCACTTCTAGGATCAAACTTTCCAATATACTCATCTCTTCTAATATAACATTTACTTCCAAAAATTCTGAAATACTTAAGAGTAGGAGTATTACCAAACCATAGTTCATGAGGGGTCTTATCGGTTTCACCTTTGATGTGAACTTTGTTGAATGTATAGACACCAGTGCTTACTGCCTCTCTCTAGTACACAAGTGGTAGATTTGCTTCTGATAACATACTTCTTGCTGCATCCAAAATAGTTTTGTTCTTCCTTTCAACAACTCCATTTTGTTGTGGTGTCTAAGGTGCTGATAACTGTCTTTTGATTCCATTTACTTCACAGAATGTATTAAAATCTCTGGATGTGAATTCTCCTCCTTGATCTGATCTTAAACATTTAATTTTCTTACCGGTTTCATTTTCAACCATTGCTTTGAATAGCTTGAACTTCCCAAGTG
Source organism: Cryptomeria japonica (assembly GCF_030272615.1). Taxonomy (NCBI): domain Eukaryota; kingdom Viridiplantae; phylum Streptophyta; class Pinopsida; order Cupressales; family Cupressaceae; genus Cryptomeria; species Cryptomeria japonica. The sequence goes on from NC_081414.1 coordinate 142,795,858, forward strand.
CTTTTGATTTTTCTCTGAGAAAAGTAACCCAACACATTCTAGAATAATCATCAATAATTAGCATGAAATATCTATCACCTTGTAAGCTTTTAGTTCTAGCCGGACCACATAAATTAGTGTGAATTAAATCAAGAGCATTATTGGATTTTTCTGGAATACTTTTGAAACTAGCTCTAACTTGTTTTCCAAATTGACATTCTTTGCAAATTGTATTCTGAGGTTTCACAATTTTAGGTAGATCTCTAACTACCTTAGAAGTACTGATTTTTACCATGCAATCAAAATTTACATGACATAGTCTTTTATGCCATAGCCAACTTTCATCTATATGAGCAATTAAGCATGCCTTTTCACTGTTATTTAAATGAAAGATATTACCTCTAGTCTGATTACCGGTTGCAATTTCCAAACCAGTTCTATTCATGATTTTGCATTTTCCATTTTTAAATTGTAACTGAAAACCTTTCTCAACTAATTGACCAACACTTAAAAGATTATGTTTTAATCCTTCAACATAGTAAACATTGTCAGTGTTATGTTTACCATCAAGAGATATTGAACCCTTACCTTTGATTGAACAGGCTTTGTCATCTCCAAATCTTACTAAACCTCCATTGTATTCTTGAAAGTTCAAGAATTTACCTTTGTCTCTAGTCATGTGATGTGAGCATCCTGAGTCAATAATCCATTCATCCTTTGATTCCACTTTAGCTGCTAGGGCTTGTTCTACCAGTTGAGCAATAGGTACTGGTTAATCTTCTATTATAGCAACAAAGACCCATCCGTTGTCTGCTAGATCCTCATCAGAATCATCAGCCACACCTTCATCAGCAATGTAACAAGATTTATCTTTGTTTTTCTTAAATACGTATCTCTAATATTCAGGATTAGGTTTGTATGTCCTTCTAGCTTCTTCTCTTAGTCTAGCATGTCTATCAGGGCATCTTGAAGCCATATGACCAATCTTATTGCAATTGAAACATTTAAAGGGTGCTTTACCTTCATACTTACTTCCAATGGGACCTTTTGGCATTTTTCTTGCAAATAGTGCTTCAAGTTCTTCAAGCTCTTCATTTTCCTTCCTAGTTTCTTCAAGTTCTCTTGCATAAAAGGCTCTCCAGTCTGATTTATCAAAAGATGGAGCAGATGATGTTGATGCTTTGAAGGCCAAATCAGTTTTTATAGTAGCAACAGGACCAAATTCCTCAATTTCAAAAGCTGAAAGTTTTCCAGTCAATGTATCCCTAGTTACTGATGTATTAGGCATTGTTCTCAACTCATTAATAGCAGTAACCTTCATTTTATATGCCGGTGGCAAACCTCTTAAGATTTTTGAAACAATCTCATCTTCACTCAAGGTTCCTCCACAACATTTGATACCTAAAACAATTTCATTTACTCTTTCCATAAAAGCAGAAATCCTTTCATCTTCTTCCATTTTCAGATGTTCATACCTAACTCGGAAGCTTTCAAGTTTTGCAATTTTGACTGTGGAATCCCCTTCATTCATTGTTTCCAAATGATCCCAAATAGCTTTTGCAGTAGATCTATCTAATAACCCCATGATTTGTTGATCTGATAATGCGCTCAAAAGTGCTTCTCTTGCTTTGCAATCATTTTCTTCATCTTTAGCTAAAGTAATAGGAGTAGTCTGACCAGCTAGAGCAACAGTATAACCATTCTTAGTAACTTCATAGATATCTTTACCAATGCAATTCAGATGTGTCTCCATTCTGATTTTACATATTCCATAGTTGGTTCCATCAAGTTTAGGACTATCCTTTCTGAAATAATTAGTAGACATCGGATCTCCTCAAGTTGTTAAACTTTTGCAAAAAGAGGACTAGGCTCTGATACTAATTGTAGGTCTTGGGGACAACTAAGAGGGGGGGGGGGTGAATCAGTTGTCTAATAAATTCAAACCAGAATCTTATTAACCAACTTAATGCTTAGTACTGGTAAGACAGTTAAGTATGCCGGTAAACAGTGTTAACAAAAAATTGCTATACCGGTAAGAATTAATGCATGAAACATAAACATAAAGTCATCCACAACACATGACACAAATATTTGTACGTGGAAACCATGTAAGGGGAAAAACCATGGTGGGAAACCTTACCCACAATCAAATGATACTACTGCAGATAGTATGTGTACAAGAGGGATCTGCACATGCAGAAAGGCCAACAGCCTAGAGCTCACTGCTCAATCATAGATGGGAGTCACACTGAATACAGTTGGATGGTTAAATCCAATGAGAATGTACTGCACAAAATAGCATCTTCATATGCTAGATTCAGTACCGGTGTAATGCTGATATGCTTTTGCAAAAACCTAACTTCACCTTCAAATGATGTCTTCGTGTATATCTCTGCTTGATCTTGCATATACCCTTCCTTAAATATTTTTCGCATTCCACACTTGATCTTACAAATAAGATCTTACATTTATACCATACCCTAAGACCAATTTTAGTAGGTCGGCTCTATAAGATATTACAATAAAAACATTTTACAAATAATACAATATCCGATGCAATAACCGATTTAACATGTCGGCTTAATGCATTTACAACAATAATAAATCATCTCCATAGCGTGCCATGCTGATCTGGAAAAGATAAACCTGCCGGTGTAACCCTAGATAACTTGGACCTATTTGCCGGTAAAAGAAAATATGCAAATAAGAATATACCAATGATTATTACTTCAAAGTAAAGTGTCCACATGATGTCTTCGACATTACCAAGTGACTTCCATGTCAATGCAGGTACTGGTGAACATTATATCCTGCCGGTTAACCATATACCGGTGATTGTTTACACAGTTTACTGTTTGCTAGTGAATGTTGCTAGATCTCCAAAGTAGGTGTATTTAGCAGATGTTGACATCAATGACAAAACCATACCAGAATACCAACAAATATAGCCCCTGTTAATAACCAATTTAACCAAATCCCTGTAGCTCATGGCCCTACTGTAAGAATGAACATGGGAAACAATCTTACTGCTAATCAATTCCAGAGAAGACCCATTAATTTAGAACTATACAAACAACTCTTCTTTGATGGAATCCCAGGGTACCCCAACCATGTTCCTACAAAATTAAGGGATAGACTCCACAAATTTGTTGGCAACAATGCAATCAGTGCAAAAGAGCACTTAAAATCTTTTGGTGACTTAATTAATGACTATGAAATAATAGATGAAGATGTCATCATGAAATTGTTTGTACAGTCCTTAGTAGATGATGCAAGGGATTGGTATGGAGGTCTCCCTATGAATAGTATTGGGTGTTGGGAAGATTTTAAAAACTTCTTTCAAGAACAGTATGGTGACAAGACAAATTTGAGCTTTATGCTCAATGAGTTCAATAATATCAAAAAGTTTGATAATGAAATTGTAATAGACTTCAATGCCAGATTTTAGAAAGCAATGCATAGGCTATAATAGGTAATGATGTTAGATGATAATCTGTGTCTGAATACTTATTACAATACCTTTGATTCTAAAATGGCCTATATTCTAAGAGATAAAAATCTGCATAGTCTGAGAGATGCATTTAGAATTGCCATCAATGTGGAGAGTAATAGGAAAGCATCTAGGAAAGTAGGGAGAAGAACTGAAACAACAACCTAATAAAGTTGCTAAAGAAGAAGACAAAATAGAGAAATTAGTGACTGCTATGAAGGATCTTATTGCCAAGGTGAGTAAAAATGATAAGCCTCATTACAATTGGCAAGACAGGCCTCCTAGGTTACATGACATGCCCTACAACACTACTTGGAAGGATGGAAAACCTCAAAATGAGAAGCCAAAAAATACTCAAAACCAAGACACCCTAGATCCTTTACAAGGAGGAAATGTTCATAATATGGAGAATACTCCTTGGTGCATGGCTTGTGATGGACCACATTCTCCTCATCAATGTGTTGTAGCTCAAACCCTTGAAGAATACATGAGACATGAGGCTGGGCCTGATATAAATATGTTTGAAACTATCATAGAAAGTGATGATGAGTCATTGCAAAGTGAACTTAGTGAATGTGATGTGCTGAATAGTAAAAGGTCTTACCAAGGACATTTGTCACTTGATTGGCATCCCACTTTGAATGTGGTAACAATTGAAGATGAAGAAGTAAGAAATCTCACTAAGGCTGCCATAGCCAAAGCCAAGCACAACTACAATTTGAGAAGTACTAAGAAGGATGGGGATGAAGGTGAACCCGGTTCAATGTTTATAAAAGAGATATCCCAGAAGAAAGCAGAAAGTAAAGCCACCTTGCCCCAAGATAGTCAAAAAGGGAATGACCAATTAAAGGATACAACCAAAGCTATGGATAATAAGGCTACTAGTGATATACAAGGAATTGCTGCAATAAAGAAGGCAAGTTAGCCTAAGACAGAGAAAGTTATGGCTAATACTAAGTTGATTAATAATTCAACATTTGATATGACTCAGGCTCTTACCCAGATGAAGGTCACTGTCCCATTGATAGAGTTATTGAAAATAAAGGAACATAGAGAAGCTGCTTTATCTCTATTTTCTAGGATATCTGACAGTAGAACAGCTTTGCCTTCAGGTTCAATGGAAGGCGAAAAGTATCATGAGTTGCAAACCCTAGAGGTATATGTTGGAACAACTATTACACAAGAGCCTTCATAGGTTGATCCTTTTTATGTTACTTTGTTAGTGAATAACCGATTAATTAAAAACTGTATGATAGATTCTGGTGCAACTGCAAATGTAATGCCTTATGGTGTCATGAAAGAATTAGGATTGTCAGTAAGTACAGTGTATGGGAAGTGTTATGATGTGGATAAGAGAAGTGCTAGTGATAGGTACAATGAAATATGTTGAGTTAAAAATAGCAGCATTCCCTGAAGCAACATACAAGATGGATGTCATTATAACTGACACTAAACCTCATTATGGCATATTGTTATCTAGACAGTGGGCTACAACAGTAGGTGGAAATGTTCAGTTGGATCTATCATATGCTACTATCCTAATTAATGGAAACCAAGTCAAATTGTATAGAGAACCACGTGCTCCTAGGGTAATTGAGAAAGTAGATCTTAGTATGCTCAACTATATGATTGATGTGGATCTTGACAATTTTAGATTACAACAAATTTTACCTCAATTGAAGAATACTGACTCTATTGTGACTGAATTGGAATCTCAACAACATGGTTTGTGGCACATGTATTTTGATGGAGCTTTCTCTAAGGAAGGATCTGGAGCAGGAGTTCTTTTTGTGTCCCCTTCAGGTATAACCTTCAAATATTCCTTTCTGTTAGCCTTTCAGTGTACAAATAACACTGCTGAATATGAAGCCTTGTTATTGGGACTTAAAGTTGCAAAAATATATGGCATTCAGTTGTTAAAAGTGTTAGGAGACTCAGAATTGGTTGTTTCTCAAGTTAGAGCTAAGTATGCATCTAAGAATGATAGACTAAAAAGATACAAGCATGCAGTATGGGATGTGATTGAGCATTTTAGTGCATTCTCTATAAATTAGATAGAAAGATCTAAGAATATCATGGCTGATTTCTTAGAAAATGTTGCATTAAAGAATGATGATGCAACACTAACCGATATATCCATAGTAGAGATAAAAGCTAGGCATGCCATTCCTAACAATGTATATAATTGGCAAGTGTTTGCTGATGATGAAGATATTCTCAGGTTTATACAATGCATTGATGACTATGATGGTAAAAAAATTGATTGCAATGCCTTGGTGGAAGTGGTTGAAAATAGGGAAACTGTGTTTGGAAATGACCTAGTTCAGTTAGAAACTAATGAAATACCTAAAGGGTTGGTAGAACTAGAAGGTATGTTCAGTTACAGTGATGGTCATCTGCACCAACAATCAACCACTAAGTTAGATGAACTAGAGGAAGTAAAATTGGGGACAAAATCATCCCCTAAGTTGGTGTATATTGGAAAACATTTGCCTCCTCATGTCAGAATAAACCTTATTAATTTATTAAAGAAATATAAGCATGTATTTGCTTGGTCTTATGAAGATCTGAAGGCATATAGACAGGATTTGTTTCATTATGATGTCCCTTTTCTTCTAGATGCTAAGCCTTTTAGACAAAAACAAAGACCTATTAACCCCCTATTGGAATCTAAAATGCAGCAAGAATTAACAAAGTTAAGGGAAGGGGGAATCACTAAGCCTATAAGGCATTCATCATGGGTCTCAAATTTGGTCCCGATTAGAAAGAAGAATGGGGACATAGGACTCTATGTTGATTTTAGGAACCTAAATGTTGCTTCCATGAAAGATAATTACTCTTCTCCTAATATGGAAGGAATGTTGCAAAGAGTAACTGGTTGTGACCAATTGTCTATGATGGAGGGGTTCTTAGGGTATAACCAGGTGTTAGTAAAAGAATGTGAACAATTCAAAACTGCTTTCACCACCACTTGGGGAACATACGTGTATGTCAGAATACCTTTTGGTTTGAAAAATGTTGGAGCTACTTTTCAGAGGGCAATGGATGTAGCTTTCAAGGAATTCATCAATATTATCATGGTAGTATATCAAGATGATTTGACATGTTTCTCCAAAAGGGCGGATGACCACTGTGGAAACTTAGAATAGGTTTTCAGTAAAGCTCTGGAATTTGGTGTATCTTTAAATCCGAAAAAGTGTCATTTTGTTGTCACCGAAGGGAAGCTGTTAGGGCATATTATCTCTAAAGAAGGGGTTATAATAAACCCTGAAAGAATTGAAGCCATAAAAAATGTACCTGAGCCAAAGAGTGTTAAAGGTATCCAGTCTTTCTTGGGAAAAGTAAATTTTGTTAGAAGATTTATTGCAAATTTTGCAGAGATAGTCAAGCCCATTGTTAAACTGCTTAAGAAGGATACAAAGTTTTGCTGGGATGAAGAAGCTTCAAAGGCTTTTGATGAAATCAAAAGGGCTATTTAGGAGGCACCAGTGTTGAAATCCCTTGACTACAGTAAACCTTTCTCTCTATTTTCTTTTGCTTCATATCACACAGTGGCTGTAGTTCTTTTACAAAAGGATAATGAAGGATATGAACATCCTATAGCTTTTTACAACAAATCTTTACAGACTACAAAGTTAAAGTATGAAATTATGGAGAAGCAAGCATATGCTTTGGTCAAGGTTGTTAAAGCTTTTAGGCCATATCTTGTAAATGCACGAGTAATTGCTTATGTCCCACATGCGACTATCAAAGATATTCTATCCTAGTCTGAGGTCACTGGTAAAAGATGCAGATGGATAACCAGAATTCAGGAGTTTGATTTAGAGATTAAGATCACTAAATTGGTGAGAGGTTTAGGCCTTGCTAAACTAATGGCTGAATCAAACCTTCTTGATGTTTAAGTGAATAATGTTGAAGTTGAGAACATCCTGGTCTCTAGTATTGAGACACAACCATGGTACTCAGAGATAGTACTTTTTTTAAGAGATGCAACATTTTTAGAAGGGATGACCCATAACTAGAGAAGAACATTGAAATTGAAATCACAAAAGTATGTCCTCATTCAGGGTGATCTATTTTGGTAGAATAGAGATGGGGCATTGCTAATGTGTTTAGATAAATCCCATAATAAAAGAGTGTTAACTAAAATGCATGATGGAGTGTGTGGAGGTCACTACTCTGCCAAGACAACTGCTGGTAAGATAGTTCAGGCTGGATATTATTGGCCTACTTTGTTCAAAGATGCCAATGAACATGTCCAGAGATGTGACCCATGCCAGAAGTTTTCATCAAAATTGAAGTATGAGGGAGCCTTACCCCTCAACCTAGTCATAGTAGAAGCCCCTTTTTTCCAATGGGGCATTGATTTTATTGGAGAAATCATTGAGAAATCAGTAAGAAGTCATAGGTGGATTATAGTAGCTACTGATTATTTTACCAAATAGATTGAAGCTATACCCACTTGGAGAGCCACAAGTAAGGTTGTTATTGACTTCCTGATGGATAATGTCATAACCAGATTCGAAGTCCCTGTAAAACTAGTGATGGATAATGCCATGAGCTTGAGGTCAGAAGAGTTCATTGAATTTTGCACTAGCCATGGAATAGTTATGTCCTACTCTTTGCCCTATCATCCTCAGGGTAATGGGCAAGTTGAATCAAGTAATAAGAGCCTCTTGAACATTATTAAGAAAATCTTGGAGGAAAATAAAAGGTTTTGGGACCAAAAGTTAAAATTAACTCTATGGGATAACAGGGCTATTGTCAAGAGAGCAATTGGGGTTTCACCTTTTGAATTGGTTTATGGCACACAATCTAGGGTGCTAGTCAATAATCTTCTTCCAGTGTATAAGTTCCTGCAAGTTGAAGACATGGAGTTATCTAAACCTATGGAAGACTGGATGATTCAGATGGTGGAGGTAGATGAAATTAGAACTTTGGCTCACAAGAGGAATTTGAAGATCCAATTGCAGTCCAAATATCTATTTGACAAAAGAACCTTGTTAAGAAAGATTCAAATTGGTGATGTGGTTCTTCAATGGAATGCGAAAGGACAAGATAAGGGAAAACACAAAAAATTCGAGTCAATATGGATAGGGCCCTCTGTGGTTTATGATCTTAATGGAAAGGATTCATATTTTTTGCAGAATATGAATGATGATGTACAGGAATTTCTAGTGCATGGAGAATTTGTGAAACATTACTTCTCTTAATGTCCATGCATAGTAGGTCCTTGTCTATACATATTTAGGTTTTCTTTTGTTGTTGTTTTTTAGGCTTGTGTTTGGTCTATTCTCCAGAGAGTTTCTAAATTCTTGTGTTGATCTTGCAATCAACCATCCCCAGTCAGAGCCATTGTTATCAATATTTAAAAATTGGGTATTCTTGTCCCATATTTGGCTAGAAGTCTGCAAAAAATGTGTTTAGCTTGGCCTTGTTACCTCTAAGTTTCTTGGGTCAGATGAGGGTTTAAGGTTTTTGAAATTGTAACCCTTCCTATGTTTGAAAAACCTTTATGTTCTATTTATGAGTTACTTTTACCACTTAAAGAAGGGTCAATTTATCGTTTCAAAGTGTTCCCCCATAGGTTTTACCTAGGCGGTCTTTCAAATATTTTCAAAAATTACACCTTTGCCTATGTCTTGTTCTAATGTTTGTCTAGCTCCTTGAATGGTATGCAACTCATTGTTAATCTTACGGTTGTCATTGTTTCGCTAGGCAAACATGCTAGAAAGTTAATGTTCATGAAATAGTGAAAAGGCTATGCAAGCCCGACCAAATGGATTGACCGTCAGATTAAAGGACTGCATCTTGTTTTAAATCCAACGGCTCACGTTGATTCGCTAGCCCAAAGTGCATGAGATTTACCCTTTGCAAAGTAACGAAAGACTTGGCAGGTCCCAGAGGCGAGTAAGGTAATGGGTTAAAGGACGATCAACTCAGGAAAGGTTAATGACTCGTGTTGATTCATGGCCTAAAGATACTCATTGTTTACCTTTTGTGAAGTTGCGAAATGGTCAAGGGCCCAATAGAGGTGGTCACGGCAAAGGTAACCGACAAGCAAGTTGCTAAGATCCAACGGTTGTTGCTACTTCACGAAGATAAGTGGCCTAAGGTTTAAGCTCTGCAAAATAGCGAAAGGGTCGGTTGGCCCAAAGGATAGGTAGGTCATAAAGTTTTAAAGGCTGATTAAGTATGACTTAATCAGATGGTTGTCATGGATTCGTAGCCTAAAGTCAAGCAAAGATTAATGTTTGCAAAATAGCAAAATGATGTGGCAATCACACGGTGGCTGACATGGCAGGACAGATGGGTTATTCCGTGGAAAGAATTAGTGACTTGTCAAATAAATATGGCTCCAAAGGGTAGTTGAGGGCTCGCCTTGGTTCAATCAGCAGTTATGTTGAGAATGATGAAGTAGAACACATGGCGGATTCAGAATGGAACCCGGTGGAACTTCCAGTGCAAATAGCCAACTACCACATGACGTTTGTTAACCAGTGATGAAATAAAGCTAGTGGTATTTGAGTTAAATGACCCACTTGGAAGGTCTAAAGCATGTTAAATGGTGTTCATCTCATGGTCGATCCAATGGTTGTCATTGTTTTGTAGCCTAAAGATGCCTGCAATTTAATCTCTGTGAAATGGTGAAAACCGTTAGCCATCATGTTTAAGTGTGGTTAGTTAAGAAGACTGGCGGTCACTGCAGGAGGTAAAGACCGAGCAAGTAAATGATGATCTAGTGGCCTATGTTGTTTTGTGAGGTAAAAGTGTGCATGGTTTAGTGTTCGCTAAATGGCAAAAAGAAGGTAGGGCCCGTCATTAACACAGAAAGACTGGAAGGACTAAAAGTAGTGCAATTTCTTGAGATCTAACGATCGTCGTTTCTTCGCGAAAGAAAAGTGCGGGGGATAAAAGCTCTACGAAATGGTGAAATGATTAAAACAGAGAAAAACTCAAAGAACTTGTGGTCCGTTGGAGCCTGTTTTTGAATTCAATTTTTACAAATTCAATTCTGAGGTGATGGTCGAAGCATGCGGGATTAATTTCTCAATTCAATGCAAACTTGTTGTATTAAGATCCGGATCAATTGAATATTGGTACCATTTTGACAAGTTTGTTGTAGAGGAGTTGGTGCAGAGTGAGCTTCTTCAGGTGAATAACCAGGCTTTTTTTGTGTTTTCCTTGTGAATTGCAGTCTGAGAATCAGTATTGTTGTGTGAATTGTTCCATTAGAGTTTTTGTGCAAATCTCAATTGATATAGTTGTATTAATGGGATGGCTCCAAGAAGGGAATTAAGAAAAAAAGTAAATTACCAGGATAGGAATATTTGTGATGATTTTCTGGAATAGTTAACTATGTCTACCAATGTCAGGGCCAAGGCTAAAGAATTCGTACCAAAGAACACTCGTCTAAGAATTGGGGATGGCCTATATGACAAAGGCAATTGGTTAAGGGATCCACAAATAGAGATGTCAGGTTTAGGATTATTCAACATTGGTTCTGGTCAGAGACATTCCCTTGCCCCTTTAAATAGAATATGGGAATTGGATGTGAGGAAGCTTTTAGTCCCTGGTGTATTCATGGATATAGATTTGTTGACTCTGATTGCCCAAAATTATGACCCTATAGCTAGATGTATCAGGAATGTGAAAGGATCAGCCCTAATTGAAATTAAAGATGATGAATTTAGAAGTGTGTTCAAGCTCAGTGAAGCTTCAAATTTGTTAGAACTTATTGATTTTGAATCACTAGCCCAAGTTTATGATGCACAAAGGGATCACCTTAGGAGTGGCCCATTGAAAGAGTTTTGTTGTTCTCAAAATCTGATTCCCCTTAAGACCCTTATAGTAATATGATAAACTCTATCTGAAGAAGAGAGATCAAAGAAAAGGAAACTTTCAGAACAACATATGACAAGGTTTGATTAACCTTCTACACTTTGAACTTGTCCAAAGTTTAGGTGGATATACCCTTTTGTGAACTGAGTTCACACTTTTAAAAGACAAATCCACAGTAAACCAGTCCGAAAACTAGTGGATCTTATCACCTTAAAACCAACTGAAACAAAGAAATAAAACTTGTACTCATATTCAGTATTGACCTACAAGCTGTGTAAAAAGACAACCACAATAGATATAAGTGCCTTATCCATTGGCCACAAAGTCATCTAAGTTTAGGTAATACTCCCACAATCAAATATCCCCACACATCTTATCAGCTCCGCTTCTACAGATCCCCACATATGCCTGACATACATAAGAATTTCACTCATACCAAACCAAACTCCTGATCCTTTCCATTTTTAACTGAACTGGTGGGTAAGACTGTGTCACTGTCAGATATATTAGAAAACAAAGACAAGGCAACATCCCTATGTTCTTTTATTTTCAATAATTCTATTAATGGGATAGTAACTTTCATCTGTGTAAGAGCCTGAGCCATATCAAATATGGAATTGCTTCTCAACTCAGCATTAGTTTTAATTCTTTCTACCTTAGCTGACTCACCTTTTTTGTTGTGGCAGCTCCTTGTATATCCTTGGTACTTTTATCATCTGCACTCTTAGGTGCATCTTTAATTTGCTCTTTCTTTTCTTGACCAATTGGAGGGGAAGTAGTACTACTTGTAGCCTTTTCTTGAAGAACCTCTTTTATAAACATAGAACCTGGTTCACCTTGATCACTATCCCTTTTAGTGCTCCTTAGATTATAATTGTGCTTTGCCTTAGCTATAGCAGCTTTAGTGAGATTTTTTACTTCTTCCTCACTAGGCCTTCTGAGATGAACTTCTTCATCTTCAATAGTTACCACATTCAAAGTAGGATGCCAATCCAGTGTTAGTTGTCCTTGAAAAGACCTTTCACTATCCAACACATCACTAAATTCACTTTGTTCATATTCCTCATCACTTTCTACAATGGTCTCAAACATGTTAATGTTAGGCTTAGCTTCTTGTCTCATGGATTCTTCAAGGGCTTGAGCTACTACACACTGATGAGGAGAATGTGGCCCATCACAAGCAATACACAAAGGAGTGTTTTCTATATTATGGACATTTTTCCCTATTAAGGGATCTGGGGTATCCTGACTCTGAGTATTTTTAGGCTTCTCATTCTGTGGCTTGCCATCTTTCTAGTTGGTATTATAGGGCATATCATGCAGCCTAGGGGGTCTATCTTGCCAATTATAATGAGGCTTATCATTTTTATTTACCTTGGCAATTAGATCCTTCATAGCAATAACCAACTTTTCTTTCTTGTCTTCCTCCTTAGCAACTTTGTTGGGTTACTATTTTGTTTCCTGCCATAGCCTACCATCAGTTCTCCTCCCTAACTTTCCAGATGCTTTTCTATTGCTCTCCACATTAATAGCAATTCTAAATGTATCCCTTAGGCTATGTGGATTTTTATCCCTAAAGATATAAGCCATTTTAGAATAAAATGCATTATAATAGGTGTTCAGACACATGTTATCATCTAACCTCATCACCTGATACAATCTATGCATGGCTTTCTGAAATCTAGCATTGAAATTGGTGACCATTTCATTATCATATTTTCTAATGTTATTAAACTCATTTAGCATGAAGCTCAGATTTGTTTTATCACCGTATTGTTCCTGAAAACAATTCTTAAAGTCCTCCCAAGACCCAATGCTATTAGCTGGGAGACCTCTGTATCAATCTCTTGCATCATCTACCAGGGACTGAACAAATAATTTCATTATAACATCTTCATCCACTATCTCATAATCATTTATCAAACCACTAAAAGATTTTAAATGCTCCTCAGCACTAATTGCATTATTTCCAACAAATTATGAAGTCTATCCCTTAACTTAGTAGGAGCATGGTTGGGATATCCTAGGATCCCATCAAAAAACAATTGTCTATACTGCTCTAAATTTATGGGTCTCCTTTGGAAAGGGTTAACAACATTATTATTACCCATGTTCATTCTGACATTGGAGATCAAGGTCTGAGAGATTTGGTTATGTTGATTGTTTACAGGGGCTTAACTAACTGTTGTTGTATTAGCAGGCACAGTAGGTTGGATTTTAACCGGGGGGAGGGAAATTTACTGAGAATTAGGCTTATTGAGATCTTCTGATGGAAAAATGATAGGGGGAGCTTTTAGATAACTAATTTTTCTCTTAACTTCCTGATTAGCCACTTCCATCTCAGCTTTCTCTAAATCCATTTGTAGATCCTCCTTTTCCTTCCTCATTATTTCCATCTCTCTCTCATGTGCTGATAGTTTATGGGAGATTTCCTCTGTATTCCTAGATCTAGTTCCATCATCCACCCACTTCTTCTTCCCTTTATCAACATTATTCTTAGGAGGCTGTGGATCACTAAGCACTTCCCTGTTTGTTTGGATTATTGACCTATATGCTGGCTTGGCCTTAGGGATTATAATTTTTCTAATCACAAGACCTTCATCATCACTTTTTTCCTTTTCTTGGGCCAACAATTCAAGATCAACTATCTATCTAAGAAGCCTATATCTCTCCATTATTTTTGCTTTGACTTCTTTTTTCCTATTTGCTTCCTTTTGGGCTCTTGAGGAGATTAAGTGATGAACCTTTCTATTTAAATCTTCTATTTCTTGTGACACTTTATCTCCATCAGGGAAATTCTCATCAAAGTTAGATTCATTGACTTGATCTATATCAATCAAGCTTATGTTTCCATCAACTGTTCTAGGCATAGAATGTTCGATTACATTTCAACTAGTCTTATCTCTCCCAAAAAGGCTAACATGAGATATATCTTGATCTAAAGCATGAACATTATCTATATTTCCAAATAATACAGAATGGAAACCTTATATATCATGTTTAGATTCTCTAGAAGAAGAATTAGATTTTGCATAAACAGGTCGATCAGGTACCTTACCGGTATTGTTGTTTTCCTGCACCCAAGCAGCATTTGATGGTTCATGGAGTACTGATCTCTTTTGACCTCTTCATGACTGTTCAGGCAAACCTTCTTACAAGGTCTCACGAGGATGCTTCTTCATGAATGATCTGGTGTTTTTTCCTCCTTGCATTATGCTTGTCTCCCTTTTAGAATTATATTTATTTCGCAAGGACTGGTTACAAAATAACAAAGTCGCCACCCACAAGATTATGGGAAATATGAAAACAAGCTATGAATAAAATGTTGCAAATATTCAAACCAAAATCATATATCAAGAGAAATAGAGGGAACTTTCAAATAGAGACTTTCAGACACCATTGGAATATTCACTGAAACACCAATCTATTCCACAAACACACAATGATTTTCTTTATAAATTTAAGCACAATTCTGCGTTTGGATTCTCACTACGACTCTCCCCAGCAGAGTCACCACTTTTGTTGTTCTCAAAATCTAATTCCCCTTAAAACCCCTATAGTAATATGATAAACTATGTCTGCAAAAGAGAGATCAAAGAGAAGGAAACTTTCAGAACAACATATGACAAGGTTTGATTAACCTTCTACACTTCAAACTTGTCCAAAGTTCAGGTGGGTATACCCTTTTGTGAACTAAGCTCACACTTTTAAAAGACAAATCCATAGTAAACCAGTCTGAAAACCAATGGATCTTATCACCTTAAAACCAACTAAAACAAAGAAATAAAACTTGTACTCATATTCAGTATTGACCTACAAGCTGTGTAAAAAGATGACCATAATAGATACCAGTGCCTTATCCATTGGCCATAGAGTCATCTAAGTTTAGGAAATACTCCCATAATCAAATATCCCCACATATGCCTGACATACATAAGAATTTCACTCATACCAAACCAAACTGCATTTATCAAATTCAAAGTATCCCACAAAGAATTTACTAATAGAAATGATTCCCGCGTATTTAATTCCCCTCCTGAAGAGAAAAGATAAGAAGAATATCTACTTGAAGTCGCCTTACAACCCATATTCAAAAGGAATAACCCTAGATTACTCAGAATGAAACAGTAAATATTTGCAAAACATACTTGAAGACAACACAAAGTTTAAGCTCAAAACCGATGGTCTGTATATTGATATTATTTCAGAAAGTATTACAAAAACATTTGAATGTTCTCCATTAAGACTTAGAAAAAAGCTCAGATAAATTTCTACAGCGTTTCCTTACAATTCCTTGCGATCCCTTTTTACTAGTCCTGGTATCCATTTATAATAACATGGATGCATACAAAGCTTTGAACTTTCCTAGGAGAGTTTGTTACAATCATTACTTCTCTTAAGAAGTAGTTACAAAACCTTTTCCAGATGCGGTTACAAGTCTTTTTCAACATCCGCAGCTTCTTCTACTTGTTGTTCTTTTGCAACATCTTCTAACTGCTCCACATCCAGTACTGTATATTTTCTTGTCCATTCCTGGTATACATCATCAATAGGCCTTGAGAAGTTAACCACTTTTCCTTTTGTCTTGGCTAATCTTTTCCAAGAATTCCTCATTTTGTTAACCTCTGAATTAAGAAAACCATAATGAGATTTGATTTTCTCAATCTCCTCAATTGTTTTGATAAATATGGAAGCATCCTTTGAATTAATAATTCCTTTTATTCTCAGTGACAATTTGGCTTCTAATTCCTTAAGCCATATTTGTTTGTCCTTTAATTGTGTTGGACTAGCAAAACCCCCTAGGAGTAATTCAAAAACTTGATCAGTGTACTCTTTCTTGTAAAAGTTGATCTTTCTATCTACATTATCTACTCCTTCTGCTAACTTCACTAAATCCTTTGTCATATCATTGGTATATTTAATAATGGGGTCAGCCCCTGCCTCATCAAAGGATACACAAATAAGTTCTATATCTTTCTCTCTGGGCTTCCACTTGTCAAAAATAGGCATTAGAACAGCCTTGTCTCCATTTATCTCATTCCACATTTCCAAAATATTACTCATGTTATTGTACATTAGTGAGGACCCTATGGTGTCAGCAAAACTCAAAATTGTAGCCCTTACTCTCTCTTCATATTTCTTTGCATATAGGGCCTAAGCCTGTTTTAGCTTCTCCAATTCATGGGGAGGGATCTCAATCAACTGGGAACTAGAAGGTGCTGGAGATGGTGGGAATTCAATAATGGGGCTGGTAGGTGGAGGCCTTGTAGGAGAAGAGGAGATCATCAATGTTGAAGACTCACCTTGATGGTATTGTCCTGCCAATTGACTTGTCAACTTGGAAATGATGCTATCTTTACCCCTTACCTCTTCCTTGGCATTGTTGTAAGCTTTTAAAATTGTCTCCAACTTAATTTGGAGATCTGCCTTTTCCTTGGCCTCTCTTTTTGCTACTGCAACACTAAACTTTGCAGTCTCTAGGACTGTGCTTGCAGCTTCTACCACCCCAGTGCTTTGTACTTTTTTCCCTATCATACCTCCAAGGTAACTTGACCCTGGGGTGTCCTTATTCTTTCTAATTTCATCTCTTTTCAAAGACCACATAACCAGGGCAACATTATCCTTGCTAAAAGTGACTCCCTCCATAGGTTTAGTCTCCTTCCTTACTGCCTCTAAAACCAAGGCATCTAATATGTCCCATTCAGGGAGAATGAGTACACCAGCCTTTGCCACCATGTCTCTTCCTTGCTCAGGAGTGATGGTCTTGAACTCAGTAATCATCTCTTGCTTTATTTCTTCCTCCACCACAGTCGAATCCTTATGGGGCTTCTCACCTTTCCTCTTCTCACACCTAGCATTAAATTGATCAATATTCTACTTCCACATGAATTGCATGAAAGCTCCTCATGTGACAAAGTTATTATCAGCCAAGAGATGCTCACTGGCTTGTTTAATCTCGGGATCCAACTCTTGGCCTTTGAACTCACTAGTGGTTATGTTCATCTTAGCATTAAGGGGTTCTTCTGGCATTCCCTCTTCCACTTCATCATAGGTGTAGGCTATCTCTCCAAGACTGCCTATTTGTAATAGTTGCTCAGCTACTGCCTATTCATCTCCCATATGAATAGGGGATTGAGATGGGGAATACAAGGGTTCATCAGATTGTACTTCTTTTCCCATTCTTTGTATCTTTGGGCTCTCCTGAATGTCAATGACATCATGTATCTTCCTCTTTCCTTTTGAGGTAGAAGGCTCCCCTATTGTTGGCACCAACACACTATAGTTGGACTTCTTATGTAACATGTAATCACCTGGAGGGATTGCTTTGGCAGATGTAGACCTAGTTAAAACTAGTCTTTCTTTCTCAGGGTTGTTCTTAATCACAACCTCCCTCTTCTCTTTCAATGTCTGCATTACATCTTCGAAAAAAAGAATTAAGAATTTTACCTTTTCTTCAAAGAGGTGGAAACTGGACAAAGGGTCATAGCTAGTGTCAAATTGGTGCACAAAATCCAGGGCCTTCTTGTAGGCCACCCACTTTTCTTTCCTTAGCTCTTGCTCATCCAAATCAAACTCATTCTTGATGAGGTTTTCAGGGAATTGGAATTGGTGAGGTCTACCTCTCCATACTGCCCTCTTTCGGAACATGCCGTTGAAGAAATATTCAGGGTCCGCACACCTTGATACTGTAGTTGATAAATGGTATGGTTGAAGGAAATCTTCAAAGCACTTCCAGCCTCCTTTAGTTATTACAAACTGATGAGCTATACTTATTGTAGGGAAAATGGTCACTTTACCTCTACCTGTTAACTCTGCCTCTTGCACGCCACCAATCTGCCTGAGAACTTCTACAATTCCTACTTTGAGAGGGACCTGGTATGGCAACAAAAATGGAGTGCCTCTAAAACCATACACTCTGAAAACTATAGAGATAGGGTATAAGTACATATCACCCCAATTGTGGACAATTTTAATATTTTCAGCAAACTCTTTTGGCCTAATGAATTCCAAAATAACCTTAGGGACTCTTGGATTCTCTAAACATATAAGAGTCCTAATCTTGGATGCAAAGCACTTATCAAATCTTAAGTAGCTAGCATCTTCTTTGTCCCATGAAAGCACTGTACTCCATAACTGAATTGGCATCTTCTCTCCATCCTTTTCTTTCACAAGATCCATTCCATTTGCAAAATAGTCACCACCCTTGAATAAAAATAAGTGCATGAGGAGGGAGTACCATCCAAAAGGCCTATCCACTTTCCCATTCTTTATCCCTATCAATCCTTCATGGATGACATCAGTAACATAGGAGGCATAATCAAAGGTCACTTCTAGAGAAGGGTTCAAAACTTGAGCAATCATTAACATGTAATGAGTTGGCATGTTTGCTTCAGCATCCTCTCCTAAAATTTGGCAGAGTGACCAGTATAATCCCTTGGCTCTAAGGGTGAACAGATTTAAGGAGAAAGGCTCCATAGTATTGGGTCCTACAACTGTTAATCCACCTATCTTCACAAAGAATTCTTTAAGAGGCCCACTCTTAAGGTGATTCCTCTGTGCATTGTAAACTTGAGCTAGTGATTTAAAATTGATGGGTTCTAAAAAATTAGAAAATTCACTAAGCCCAAAAGCATTTCTGAACTCCTCATTATTAATCTCAATGAGGGTTTTTCCATTTATGTCCCTAATACTCTTTGTAGTTGGGTCATAATTGTGTGCAACCTGAGTTAGAAGGTCCACATCCATGAACACTCCAGGAACTACCAATTTTCCTACATCTAACTCCCAAATTCTGTTCATTGGAGCTAGGGAATGTCTCATGCTGAATCTGACCTTGAAAAGACCCAACCCAGACAATCCTATCTATGGGTCTCTCAGCCAATTGCCTTTGTCATACAATCCTTCTCCTATTTTCAGGCGAGGAGCTCTTGGCACTAACTCTTTTACCTTAGCTACCACATTGGTTGACATGGTCAACTATTCTAGGAAATCATCGCAGATTGCCCTCTCTTGGTAATTAACCTTTCTTGAGAACTCCCTTTTAGGTGCCATCTTAAAATTACTATGCAAGCAACTTAATCACTAACCACAATAGTTCTGTAACAGATCAAAACCCCAATTTAAACAAACTGTCAAGTAATTTCTAAGCAAGAGTACAAGAGAACCTGTTCTTGGCTTGAAGAGTTCTGCTCTACACCTGAAAAAATCTGCCCTGCACCTGCTTCTCTGCAATAGCTCTTCGAAATGATGCCCACATTCAATTGATGTGAGACCATATACGACAATCGGGCACTTAACTGCAACATTGATACCACATGCTTCGGCCATCCCTTCAGAATTGAATTCATAGAAGAATTCAAAAATTTCACTCCAACGGGTCATAACACACCTGTGTATTTTCTTTTTTGCTCTTTCGCCATTTCGCATAGCATAACATCCTTTCACGTTCATCTAGCGAAACTATGCTGGCTGGTAGATCATATCAAACTTGTGCTGCCTTTACCCTTTTACCTTTCTTCATCTGGCAATGAGCTAAAAATCCTTTCGCTACTTTGCAGAGAGTAGCCAACATGCACTTTAACCTAGTGAAGCCACGCCAGCTGTCCGATCGGATGGAACCTGATCAGTCTTTATCTTTGTTTGATCTCTTTACCTTAATGTCGAGCCCTACCTTCTTTTCACCACTTTGTGGGCTTTAACCCTTGAGCATCTTCCTTTCATGATGCCATGCCAAGCATTAGATGGAACTCTAACCACTCGGCCTTTAACTCTGACCGAGACCGTCAACCCATTTAACTAACCTTGCCTCATCTTGATAGCTAACAGTTTTCGCTATTTCACAAGGGTTAATCTGCTTCCATCTTTGGGCCATGAAACAATGAGAAGCGTTGGATCAATCTTGAGATGAACACCTTTTAAGTGGGACCTTTATCCGGGTATTACATACCCCACTTGTTTACCGGTTAACAAATGCCATGTGGCACTCGGCCATTAGCTCTGGAAGCTCCTCTGGGTTCAGTTCTGAGTCAGCCACGTGTCTTACTTCATTATTCCCACATAACCACCGGTTACAGCTTGGTGGACCCTTAATTTCTTTTAAAACCAAGTGTCATCCGACACATCACCATCGAGCCCCACAAGAAGCAGCAAATACCATGCCACATCATGTCGGATAGAACCTCTATTTGTCTTTTGCCATTTCACGAGCCTTAATCTTCAATTGGTTTGCAGTCGTGAAACAACGAGAACCCTTGGATCAAAACGGAGTTGATCGGCCTTTACCTTTATGCCTTACCTGTCCTTTGGGCCCACTTGCTCTTTCATCATTTCGTAGGCTTTAAACTACTAGCATCTTACCTTCGTAAATTCACGCGAGCCATCAGATCTCAAGAACTTGCATGATATTTAACAACTTACTTAAAACCGATAGACATGGGTCTTCTGACTCAGCTCTATCCACCTAGCATTCGGTCATTCCTGAATTGACGTGTCAACTTTTTACTTCCTATCTCAGCCAGCTGGATTGCTCACTTGGAATGCCATGTCATTTCATCATTTCGCAAAAGCTATCTTGTGAGCACCTTCCACCTGCAAAACTGTGCTGGCCGTTAGATCTTGGGGACCTACACACCTATTATGCCTTTTAGGAACCTCTTTTGCCTGGGCCCAAAAACCTTTCGCTATTTCGTGAAGAATAAACTGTGAGCATCTCTTGGCCGCGAAACAACGAGAGCCGTCAGATCTCAAGAACTTGATCACCTTTTAGCCGTGGAAAAGTCTTCACTACTGGGTCCCGCCAAACCTTTTCACCATTTCATAAAAGGTAACTTACTTGCTTATTTTGGCTATGAATCAACATGAGTCATTGGATTCGAAATGAGATGGGGTCTCGTTAAGCTGGCCACCAATACACACAGTCAAGCCTGCTCTTGCTTTTCGCTATTGCGCATAGCTTAACGCACCCACAACTTTGCCTAATGAAACAATGAGAGGCATAGACTAATCTGAGAGTTGTGTGACACTTACAGGACCCAACAACATTTAGGAAAAGGCATAAGTGATAGGCATAAATTTTTTCAATTAATTAGAGACTGCCTAGGCAAGTAACAAGGGGGGACACTTTACATGACTTAGAGACCCATTACTTAAGTGAATAAAGTAATGCAGAAATAGAAGCCAGAGGGTTTTTTATCAGACATTTGAGCAATTAAAAACTAAACCCTTAACCCTTAAAGACCTAGAAAAGATTTGAAGCAACTAATAGCATACCTAACCCAAAATTTTTCAAAGCTTAGCCAATCATGGGAAAAGAAAACCCATTTCTTAAATAGTGATAACAAGTTCTTTGTTAAAATAGGAGGGTTAACAGTTGTAGGCCCCAATACAATGGAACCCTTATCCCTGAATCTATTTACTCTAAGAGCTAAGGGTATGTATTGGGCACTGTGTCATATTTTTGGAGAAGATGCTGAGAAAAACATACCAACCCATTACATGCTGGTGATTGCACAAATTTTAAACCCCTCTCTAGCAATAACATTTGATTATGCGCCATACCTTACTGATGCAATTCATGCAGGGATAGTAGGGATAAAAAATGGTAAGGTGGACAGACTGTTTGGATGGTATTCTCTACTAATGCACATGTTTTTGTTCAAGGGTGCTGATTATTTTGTAAAAGAAATGGATTTGGTCAAGGAGAAAGATAAGGAAGAGATGCCTATTCAACTTTGGAGTACTGTTTTGTCCTGGGATAGAGAGGTTGCTAGCTATCTAAAGTTTGAAATATTCTTTGCATCTACGATTAGATTTCTTTTGTGCACAAAAAACCCTAGGATTGCTAAGGCTCTCTTGGAGTTCCTCAGGCCCAAAGAGTTTGCTGAAGGTATTAAGATTTTTCATAATTGGGGAGATATGTATTTGTACCCTGTTTTTACAGTTTTCAGAGTGTATGGTTTTAGAGGCACTCCATATTTACTGCCTTATCAAGTCCCACTGAAGATAGGAATTGCTGAAGTATTAAGGCAAATTGGAAGTGTACAAGAGGCAGAGCTGAAAAATAGGGGTAAAGGGACCATTTTCCCAACTATTACCATGGCACTTCATTTTGTGATCACTAAAGTTGGCTGGAAGTATTTTGAAGAATTCCTTCAACCATATAGATTGTCAACTACCGTTTCAAGATGTGCAGACCCTGAAGACTTTTTCAATGACATGTTTAGGAAGATAGCAGTTTCTAAAGGCAGGGCTCACTAATTTTAGTTCCCTAAAGATCTAATTAGGAATGAATTCAATTTGGATGAGCAAGAACTGAGGAAAGAGAATTGCGTTGCATATAAAAGGGCTCTTGACTTCATTCATCAATTTGGTAGTAGTTATGACCCTCTTTCTAGTTTCAATCCCTTTGAGGAGAAAATCAAATTCTTGATTCTTTATTTTGAAGACCTCATGCAAAATTTTAAAGAAAAGAGGGAGGCTATAATGAGAAATGATCCTGACAGGGTTAAATTGGTTCTAGATAATCCTGCCTTTTCTAAGGCTATCCCACTTGGTGATTATTTAATGCACAAGAAATCAAGATACAGTGTGATGATGCTAGTGACAGGTGAGCCTTCCACTTAAAGAGGGAAAAGAGAAATTGAGGATGTCATTAACATCCAAGACTCCCCTAAAAGGCAAAGGGTAGGGAAGGAAGTGCAGACAAATGAGCCTTAGTATTCTCCATCTTAGTCCCCCATCCACATAGGAGATGAGCATGCAGTGGATGAACAGTTGTTACAGTTAGGGAGTCTCAGGGAGATTGCCTAGACATATGAGGAGACACAAGAGGGGGCCAGAAGAGCCACCTAGTGCTGAAATGACCTTGACTGATGGTGAGCTCAAGGGTAAAGAGTTAGACCTTACTGTCAAGCAAACTAGTGAGGAGTTCCTGGCTGATAGTAACTTTGTTACAATAGGGGCCTTCATGTAGTTTGTATGGAAGCAAAACATTGAACAATTCAAATCCAAATATGAACAAAGGAAGAGTGAGAAGCCTCATAGAGATGTAACTTAGGTAAAGGAAAAGGTGAAATAAGAGATGATTGAAGAGTTCAAGACCATTACCCCTGAAAAGGGAAGAGAGATGGTATCAAAAGCTGGTCTTTTAATCCTCCCTGAGTGGGATATAGTTGATGCTCTGGTACTTGAAGCAGTCAAAAAGGAAACTAAACCCATGGAAGGAGTGACCTTCAGCAGAGATAATGCTGCTTTAGTCATGTGGTCACCGAAGAAGGATGAAAGTAAAAGAAAAAAAGATGTATCAAATTCTACTCTCCTAGGAGGCATGATTGTAAAAAGAGTCCAAGATACAGGAGTGGTGGAAGCTGCAAGCACAGTCTTGGAAACTACAAAGTTCAATGTAGCAGTGGCAGAAAAGGAGGCAAAACAAAAGGCCAATCTCCAATTAAAATTGGAAACAATCTTAAAGGCTTACAATGAGGCCAAACAAGTACTAGCGAACAGAGACAGTATTATTGCTAGACTTCAGAGTCAGTTGGCAGGTTAGCACCATCAAGGTGAATCCTCCACTCTTATGATAGCTTCTTCTCCAGCAAGACCTCCACCTACAAGTCCTATCATAGAATATACCCCTTCTCCTATGCCTTGTGGTTTCCAGTCAGCTGAAACTGTCCAACATGAGTTGGAGAAGTTGAAACAGGCTCAAGCCCTGTTTGCAAGAAAATATGAGGAAAAGGTAAAAGCTACAATTTTGAAGTTTGCTGATTCAGTTAGGTCCCTTTCGTTCACATTTCTATGAAGAGGATTTTGAATATTTTGAAAAAATTAAGAGAAGATGAAACCACCTTGGAACCAATTTTTAATAAGTGGATGTCTAGAGGTAAGGAGTTAGAGCTCATGTGTTCATCCCATGCAGATGCAGAGGCAAATGACAATCTCAGGTCCACTAATGAATTCATAAAGGAAATGAATATACTCTCAGAAGAAAGGGCAGGTGTAAAAAGAAAGGCCCAACTATATAGAAAAGAATATTCTGATCACAAGTATGAGATGTTTCCAGGAGGTTTCGTTGGTCCAACTCAGTTAAAGGAGGAGAAAACATGGTTAGAAGAGCTAGATCACAACTTGTCCAAAAGGGTTAATGAAATCATTAACACTGATGACACATCCTTATTTGTCAAGACAATTGAAGAGATTGAAAAGGTGAAATCACATTATAGTTTCATAGAAATAGAAATTGGGCAATTAAGGGTTACTTGGAAAAGGCTGGAAGGAATGATGAAAAAGATTGTCAACTTCTCTTGGCAGAATGATGACGTGTTCTAGAAATGGAAGGATAAATATGCCGAACAAAAAGAAGAAGTTCCCAAATAGTTAGAAGATGTTGCAATGGGACAACAAGTTGAAGAGGTCATTGATACTGAAAAGGACTTGTAACTGTTTCTTGGAGAAAATTGCAATTTGTAACGAACTTTTCTTAGGTTTGTCCGAAGCTTGTATGCATTCATAATGTTATAAATGGATACCAGGACTATTAGAAAAGAGATCACAAGAATTTTGTAAAGAAACACTGGCAAAATATATTTAGGACCCTTCTCTGGTTTTTAAGGAGGTTACTCTGAGTTATGTAATATTTTCAGGAGTCAATATGAATATACAAATCAAAGTTTTAGGCATAAAATTCCTTTGTCTTCTCGTGTGCATTCTTTAGTTTGTTGGTTTCATTTGGATAATCTAGGGTTGTTCGAATTAGCATGTATTCTAAGGCAACCTTATAGATGTTATTTTTGGCTTTTTCTCTTCAGGAGAGGGAATAAATGTGCATGAAATACTTCTATCAGCAAGTCTATTGTTTGTTGCTATGAATCTAGTGATTTGTTTCAGTTGAATGGGAGAGGATCTATATATATGTTAGGCATGTATGGGGTTCATAAAATCCAAAATGATGAGATGAATATGAGTGTTCTATTTTGACAATTATTACTTGATTTAGGTGACTCTAAGGCCCAGATAAGGCACTAGTATCAGATTGTAGGATTTCTTTATATATTTTCTTGAAGATCAATACCGAAAATGAATGCAAGTTTTTCCTTTAGTGTTTCAGTTTCATTAAGGTGATGAAGTCCATAGGTTTTTTAGCACTGGTTTACTGTGGATCTTAATTTCAAAGTGTGAAGATATTCATAGAAGGTATACCCACCTGAACTTTGGATAAGTTCAAAGTGTAGAAGGTCTCAAAAACTTGTTATATGTTACTCTTGAGTTCCACTTCCCTGATCTTTTCATATGCAGACAGAGTTGATTTATTTCTTACAGGAAGGATAAAAGGGAAATAAAAATTTGAGACTAACAAAAGTGGCGACTCTATTGGGGAGAGTCATAGTGTGTATCTATGTTGTAGATTGGTGCCTGAATTAGTTCAGAAATTATTTAGATATCTGTGTTGTGGAAAATTGCCTGATCTCTAATTTGTGTTATCTCTCTCTTTGAAAATCTTCGTGATTTTTGTTTAAAAACTTGGCAAGTATTTTGTTTAAAGCTTGTTTTCTTATTTCCCATAGTCTTTGTGGGAGGTGACTTTGACAAGTATAATGAGTCCTTTTAAATAAGTGAAACTCTTTTAAGAAAACAAGCATAATGCAGTGAGGAAGGAACACCAGGTCTTTCATGAAGAAGCATCCTCAAGAGACATTGCAAGAGGGATTACCTAAATAGTCATGGAGAGGCCAGAAAAGATTAGTTGTACATGAGACATCTAATGTTGCTTGGGTACAGAAGAGCATCAATATAGGTAATTCATCTGATAGACTCGTCTATGCAAATTCAAATTCTTCTTCCCATGAATCTAAGCATGATATTTTAGGTTTCCATTCTGGTTTGTTTGGGAATATTGAAGATGTTCAAGTTTTAAATTAGGGGATCTCCCATGCTAGTTTCTTTGGGAAGGACAGAAATAGTTTGAACATTAAGAGAGATTATGTACCTAGGACAATTGATGGAAACATCCGTTTAATTGATATTGACCAAGTCAATATGTCAGACTCTGAAGAAATCTTCCCTGATGAAGATAAGGTATCCCAAGAAATACATCCTGAGTAGAAGATTCCATCATTTAATTTCCTTTAGAACACAAAAGGAAGCAGATAAAGGAAGAGAAGTAAAAGAAAAATTGATTGAGAGAGATAGGCTTTTAAGACAAATAGTTGATCTTGAGTTATTTACCCAAGAGAAAGCCAAGAGTAAGGATGAAGGTCTAGTCATCAGAGAAATTCTAGTTCCCAAGACCAACCCTCCGTACAAGTTTGTTGTGCAATCGAATAGGGAAGTCCTTAGTGACCCACAACCTATTAAAAATAATGTAGATAAGGGGAAGCAAAAATGCATGGAAGGTGGGTCCAGATCTAAGACTACATCGGAGATCTCTCACTGGTTTACTATGGATCTTAATTTCAAAGTGTGAAGATATTCACAGAAGGTATACCCACCTTAACTTTGGATAAGTTGAAAGTGTAGAAGGTCTCGAAACCTTGTTATATGTTACTCTTGAGTTCCATTTCCCTGATCTTTTCATATGCAGACAAAGTTGATTTATTTCTTACAGGAAGGATAGAAGGGAAATCAAAAGTTGAGACTAACACTCCCTCTTTGGCATTGATGGCAACACCCATGAGAAAATTCAAAAGTGTCCAAAATGATATCCAAAAATAGTCATCCAAAAAATTGTCTTTCCAAAATTGTATGCTCAAAACTGTATGCTCCCCCTGAGCAGATGAAGTCCCTTCCTTCTGACCATTTTTCTCATCCCACTACTCTCCCTTTGACATCAATGACAAATGTTGTCATTCGCTATCACTGGAGTCCTGCATGGATTCTTGTAACCAGTGGGTTACAATTTGAAAGATATCTGTCAAAACTAAGTTTATACCATTGTTGAAAGTTTTGCTATCTTTTATTGCCTCTTGTGTTCTTTGCACTGTTTCGGTGAGTATGTGCATTTTCTCTTTCAGTGTCTTCAATTCGGGAACTAGAGCTTTAGATATTTGTTTTCTAAAAGAAGTAAGGTATTCAAGTCTTGGACTGTCCATATTTCATCCTTTGCCTTATCCTTTATTCCCTATTTGTCATTTTCTAACTTCTTGATTTTCTCTTCTTGTTCTGCAATCTTCTTTTCTAACTCCAAAAGTGAATCTGATGTTCCAATCAGATTGTCAGCAATATTATTTATCTTCTCTTATGCTTTGCTAGTCTCCTTGTCAAGATCCTCTGTCAAAATATTTGTTTTACAGGTGTCCCTGTACAATTTCTTGAAGTCATAGATTATTTCTCCAAGTTCCGGTATAAGGGTGTCAATTTCTTCCTTGTTCTCCTTTACAATATCCTCAAATAATTTCTCTTTTTCTTTTATCATTCTCTCCTTAAATGTATTCTCATTTATTTGATCAATAGTTAGTAGGTTGCCTATAATGAACTTAGACAATGTGTCTAGTTGACCTAAAGAATCTTTATTCTCAACACTACACTTTGGTGCTATCAATTTAAGAATTGGTATTATATCATCAATAGCCTTAAAGGCTTGTGCATTGCATTCAGTGATCTTCTTTATTGAATCTAACAGGACCTCTGTTACATTAGTAGGTTTGAATTTTGTCATAGTTGTACCGGATGTTTGTCCAACAGTCTTTATAATAGCCATGCTACCAGTTGTGGTTATTACCTTGCTTGATTTGACCTCTGGTAGGTCTGTTTGTGTTTGTATTTCTACAAACAAAGGTTTATGCTTTTCAGTTTGGGCCGGTGGCACTGTGTTTGTCTGAACCTATGCTTCAACCTATACCAGTTTTGGTTTTTCTATCTGTGTCTTAGAGGGTTTCTCTGAGCTTTTAACTACTGGTTTCTCAGATGTAATCTCAGTTTGTACCTCTGAACTCTCTTTAGCCGGTTCTTCAGATGGTTTATCTGTTGTTTCTATCGGTTTCTCAGTGGTATCCTCTATCGGTTTCTTTGTCTATGCTGATTTTTCTGTGTTCATCTCAACCTCTACAGTCGGTGACTCAGTAGTCACATTTTTCTCCTTATCCTCAATGGTTTCTCAGTCAACCACAACATTAACTTCCTGAGTGTCTACATTTACTATATACAAAATTTCTGATTCAGGGTTTGTATCTTCTACTGGAGTCTCCATACTCTCAGTGGCCAGTTGATTTTCAGTAGTGTCTACCGGTGGAGTATCTGAAAAAGGTGGGGGCACATTGTCAGTTATTTTTAGGCTTGGTGGTCCACCTACCTTACCTTTCCCCTTATCTCTGTCCTTTTGATATACTTTGATAGTTTTTGGCCTGAGTAATTCTTCCTCTTTTTCTTTTTCCACAAAGAATATATCTCATCCATTTGTTGTTTCCTCAGATACTTTAGTTACTCTGCCAGCCATTAGTGCTACATACTAGTGAGCAGTAGAAAACACTATTCGGTTAGCCTCACTGATTAATTTGTCTATTTCATCAGGTGATTTAATTGGATGCACTGCCAGTAGTTTTTCAATCTTAATCTTTTTATCCAATTCAACAATGGCTAATCTTCTAGCTTCTAATCTCCTATACAATTCATTTGGAATTTCATCAATTTGCATCAAAAAATTTCTTGTATATATCTAAGTGTAGAATTACACTATTTTCTATGCTTTCCTTATCATTAGCTGATAGTGTATTTTACATTTTATTGATGTTTCTCAACTTTCCATCCTCTATAATTTCACTAAGAAGTTTGTCTAGAGGAGCAATAGTCTATTTCACCTTCTTCTTCTTAGGAGTCATTTTCTTCGTCGGAGGCCTTAGTGCTTGTTGCTTTTGTTTTGTCCTTTTTGGTGTAGGAGAAGGTACCAGTGAGGGTTTTCTTTTCCTTTCAACCCTTTTAAATACAATAGGTATATCACTCTCAAAAGAAGTTCCAACCGATGAAAGATGAGTTTCCAGTCGAGGTGCTTCCAACTCACTTTCACTTATACCAGTTTGTCTCAAAACATATTCCTTGATTGCCTTTGCCTGTCGGGTTCCTTTTCTTATAGTTGCTTCAACTTTCTTAACCCTTTTCCTAAATTGAATAGTACTTTCTATTGTTTCAGCACTACCAAACACTTTCTCTTCTGGTTCCTTTGGAGCTTCAAGGAGGGCTTTTGCATAAGTTTCTATGATGTTGTCATCTGTTTCATAGCCCATTTCAATTACCCAAATAGTTCTAGGGATAACTGCCTCCATCTAGATTTCATCTTTCTTGATCACAAAACAAATTTCTTTTTGATACTTATCCACAATAGCTTGTGATAGTCTTACTCTAGTCTTCATTCTAGCCTTCAATGCTTGAAAATGCTCATTTATGTTTTTCTCCCTGTTCTCTCCCATATTGTTCAATAGATCTGATAGTTGTTTTCCTACCAGTATGTCAAAGACAAAATCTCTAGCACCAATACCGGGTACTTGTTTGGTTATGTACAACATCAGACAAACAAGTAAGTTTCTAAATTTGAATGTTCCTTTCTTATCTCCTTTAATCTTTCCCAAATTGTCTATCAGCTCATCTTTAAGCCATTCACATATATCTATTCTTGCATTATCATTGACCATATCATAGGCACTCTTGATACATAGGCTAGAAACTAAATTTAACCTATTTTCATGTGTAGCCTTATAACCTAAGATCATACTTATAAATCTGACATTTATATCCTTCACATTGTGTGCCCTTAGAGATCTTTTATCAAATGTTGCACCAGTTAGGTTTATCACTGTGTCATTTCAGACCTTCTTTGTTTTGTTCGGTCATTTACCGATGGAGGGTAACCTTGATACAACTTTTACTACTTCTTTTGTAATTTTATGAATAGAGTCTAACCATAAAAATTCACCATGTACTCTACTTAACACAATCCTTATGATATCCTTGGGAAAATCCGGGATACTAAGAATTTCAGTAAAACCTTGGGTTTCCACTATTTTGTGTTTAGGTTTGACATTTCCAAATTCATCACAAATCACAGACTTATACATATTTTTAATCTCATCATCACCTAGTTCATCAATATGACAATGTATATACATCCTAGGGTCTTCAGCATATACTACTCATTTAGGGATTTGAGAAAATGAACCTATGCTATCATCTTTCTTTGCAATTCTAGGAACTAGTTTGAAAACAGATCTAGGGCGCTTAATAACCAAAACAACAGTAGGGTTTACAATAAATTTGGGAGTGGATGAAGATGCCATAGCTATAAATACCTCAATCTTCCTTAGGGATGAATGCTTTGATGGATTGCTTCACTTCTTCTCTTAGAATACCTTTGCTCGGGAATTTTCGCGCTCTCGAGGATTTGAATGCTTGGTGAATGAAAAAGGAGCCAAAACACTTGCTTTATAATGTTATTTTTGCCAACTACCACATTTAATGCTTGTCGGTTAAGTCACAACTTAAGTCATCTACCAGTATAGAAGCAATTTCAACTTCTTACCATTAACCGAGGGAATAATAGCAAGTTTTTCATTTTGTTGCTAAACACCCAAAGGATTTTACTTCAGTTAGATGAAGAGTCTCCTACCGATGGAGTGTTACTCTGTTCTACCAGTGGAGGAGTATTCCCATCAACATTTAGATCTGACTTTCTAATCCATTGTTTTGAGAATTCTTGCTTTACCTCTTCAACCTTTTCTTTACCTTTCAAACTAAGACCTTTGTTATTTGTTGACGATGCCTTACTTCTACAAAATTTTGCAATATGTCCAATTTTGTTATAGGCATAACAGGTCTCATTGTTCTTCTGAATAGCTTTCCCATATCCTATGTCGGTATGTGTTCTGCATTGATTAGATAAGTGTCCAAATCTTCCACAAATATAACATCTTACATTCATTCTGCAATTCTTTGAATTATGACAAACTTTGTTGCATTTAGAACATTGACCGGTGGGTGTATTAGTATTCTGAAAATTTCTAGATCTACACTGATTTTCTCTACGACCATACTTGTTATAGTTAAAGCATTTGCCATTAAATTTGTAAGCAGTAGATTGTCTTACTGTTTTGCTATGATCATGATTGTTTCCAGTACCGGAGCTTTCACCAACTTCAAAACGAAGGCCATTTGTATCACCATTAGGTTTTTGATTCTTCAGCATGTCACCAATTTCTTCTGAGCTTTTCTTGAATTTCTCCTTGTGTTGATTTGCAGCAGTCAGTTCACTCTCCAAGATTCCTTTCTATCTTATGAGTTCAGTTCTGTCATTTTGTGTGTGCATAAGATCTGTCTTCAACATATCATTTTCATGACTGAGTCTTGTGTTTTTATTTCCAGCATCATTTAGCCCTCTAACCAAGTCTTATTCATTCTTCTTTCTATCTTCAATTTATTTACAAAATCTCATAGTCATATCTTGCATCTCATTCTTTGTTGTATTGATTTGTTGTCTTAGCTTGTTTATCAAATCATTAAGAGTTTCCTTTTCATTTTCCTCATTCTGCATCTTTTCACAAAGTTCTCTCCTCTTGTTCCTTGCAATAGTAAAATTCTCTTGAAGTGCGTGAATAATATCCTGAGAAGCCTTTAGATCATCTTCAAGTTTGATATTTTTCACTTTTTCTACATCATAGTCTGTAAGAGTTGTTTCCAATTGCTTTCTCAAGTTTTCCATCTCTACTGATGACAAGATATTCCTCAAGCTATTAGGCTTCACAAAATAGAGGACCAAGCTCTGATACCAATTGTTAGGATTCCCAAAGATACTGAGAGGGGGGGGTGAATCAGTATCTAACCGGTATATAAATTTACTTGACTTAAAACATGAAAAATATATTAAAACTATGTACTGGTAAACCAGAAATAATGCAATAAACAAGAATAATAGTAATCACATGAGAAGCACACCATAACACAACATTTTAATGAGGAAACCCAATGTGGGAAAAACCTCGGTGGGATTTGTGACCCACAATATTCGCTTACTAGCCAATAAGGGAATATTACTCTTACAATAGGGGCCTACACATGCAGGAAGGCCAAGTGCCTAGAGCTCACTCCTCAATTACAAAAGAAGTCACACTGACTTACAAAACTGGATTATACTAATCCAATGTCTTGTACTACTTCAGATCAACATTTGCTATGCCAGATTCAGTACCGGTTTAAGCTCTGCTACAACATAAATCCTTAACCAATATTTTGCATATTAGGTCTGCTTATCTCACATCCTACTTCCCATTTTTCCTATTACAAAATGATCTCATACATATATGAGTCATATTACAACTTGCCATGTTGGCTTACAATGATTTTACAATTAATTACAAAAATCATTTTAAACAAAATTGAAGTCAGCCAAGGTGCCAATATCCTTCCTTTCACTGTCAGTGTCCTGTGTACCAGTGTAGAGTCTATCTGTCAGTGCCGATATCAGTATCATATGATTGCAAGGTTGCCATCAATGACAAAACCTACAATCACCTACAATTTCTGATTGGAGTGTGCATTTGCCAACACTTTGATGCATTGCATCATTGGTGTTGGTGCAACTTCTAATAATGTTTCAGGATGTTGTTGGTGATCATGTTCAAGACTTGGCATTTGGAGGTCATTGCTGAAGCGTGTGGACCTATACTTGGTCCCGATTGATCTAGGTTATGAAACAATATTAATATAACATGTGGATAGGACCTATTGTTGTATTTCAGGGATATCTTATGTGTTGGATATTTATTTTTTTGGTCCAAGGCCGACAAGGTTTGTAATTATGTAATTGGTTTATTTTTCTAGTGGTCGACCTAATTGTTTATGGTCAAGGGTTTGTATAAATAAGATGTAAGATCTCATTGTAGATCATTATGGTTATTGTAAGAGGTCATGGTCAAAGAATGTAATGTGCAAATAATATAATATCACTCAGGAAGAGGGGTTAGTCGATCATTGGAGATTGAATGAGGTTTGTGTAAGAGGATTTAGTCCTCCGGTATTGAGCTTAACCAAAACTATACTCAAGCATAGGAGATGCTATCTTTTGCAGTTCAATAGTTCTCTAGATTATAGTTTGGATTTGTATGTAGTCAGTAAGGCTACTTCTGTGATGAGCAGTGTGCTCTAGGTTGTTGGCCTTCCTGCAAGTGCAGGCCCCTTCATTGTGATTCATATACTTACTAAAAAAGTATTATATGATTGTCGGTAGGCTTCCCACCATGGTTTTTCCCTTTACCGGGGTTTCCACGTACAAATCTTGGTGTTGTGTGGATGTCTTTTATTTTGTGATTATTGTTTATGCTTAATTGGATTAACTGCTATTTTGGTATTATTATATTGGGTTCTAGTATTGTTGTTTTATATTGCTAATGCTTTTGGTAATCTGTGACAACTGATTCACCCCCCCCCTCTCAGTTATATTTCAGTTATCTGAACTATCTAACAATTGGTATCAGAGCTTGAGTCATCTCTATAGAAAGCTTAACCACTAGAGGAAGATCTTATGGTGACTAACAGTTCAAGTTCATCCAGTTCTTCTTGAGCTATCTTTCGAAGGGATATACTGAGGCTTGAAGGAGCAAATTATACAATATGGAAGATTTGGATGGAGACTCATCTGAGATGTCTAGGCAAGAAGATTTGGGAGATCACACAGAATGGTGTCACACCCTTTAATCTGGGATCTCGCAATCCTCCTTTTGAAAACCTGGACAAGGAGCTTGAGAATGTTAGGATTCCCAAAGATACTGAGAGAGGGGTGAATCAGTAACTAATCGGTTTATTAATTTACTTGAATTAAAACATGTAAAGCATGTCAATACAGTGTACTGGTAAATCAAAAGTAATGCAGTAAACAAGAAAAACAATAACCACATGAAGAGCACACCATAACACAATAGTTTAACAAGGAAAACCAGTGTGGGAAAAACCTCGGTGGGATTTGTGACCCACAATATTCACTTACTAGCCAATAAGGGAATATTACTGCTACAATAGGGGCCTGCACATGCAGGAAAGCCAAGTGCCTAGAGCTCACTGCTCAATTACAAAAGGAAGTGACACTAACTTACAAAAATGGATTATAATAATCCAATGTCTTCTACTGCTTCAAAATAGAATCTGCTATGCCAGATCCAGTACCGGTTTTAGCTCTACTGCATACATAAACCCTTAACCTAAAATTTGCATATTAGGTCTGCATTATTTCGCCTATCACCTTATTACAAAATGTTCTATAATGATCTCATACATATATGAGTTATATTACAACTCTCCATATTGGCTTAGAATAATTTTACAATTAATTACAAAATATATTATCAACAAAATTCTTGTCAGCCTGGGTGTCGGTATCCTTCCTTTCACTGCTGATGTTCTATGTGCCAGTGTAGAGTTTGTCATTGCTGGTGCCAGTATAATTGTCTTGCCGGTATCATATGATTGCAAGGTTGCCATCAATGATAAAACCTTCAATCACCTACAATTTCTCATTGGAGTGTGCATTTTCCAACAATCTCCCCCTTTGGCATTGATGGCAACACTCATGAGAAAAATCCAAAAAGTGTGTTCCAAAAAGAATCTGCCAAAATTGTCTTACCAAAAACTATGTGCCAAATATATGTGCTCCCCCTAAGCTGATGGTGTCTTCTGCTAATCATTTTTCTCATTACCACTACTCCCCCTTTGGCATCAATGACAAAGGTTGTCAAGGTGTCAACTGAGTGTGGTTTCTAGCTTCATCCCTGTAACCAGTTGGTTACAATCTGAAAAAGGTCTGCCAATACCAGATTCAAGTGCTCAGTGAACCATTCACTATCCTTTAATGCGGTGTCTATCCTCTGAATTGTACTGGTGAGGTGTTTCATTTGATGCTCCAGTGTCTTTTTTCCTTGAACCAATGCCTCAGATCTTTTGCCTTTCCTTTTATTCGTTCCTTCTCTTTTTCAAATTTCTAAAGTTCCTCCTCAAAACCTATTATTTTCTGCTCAAAAACTGATAATGGTTCAGATGAATTAATGAAATTGTCAGCTAATTTATTTATTTCTTCCTATACCATACTAATCTTCTTGTCTATATCTACTGTCAAAAAGTTTGTTTTACATGTATCTCTGTATAACTTTTTAAATTCTTTTAATTTTTTACATAGTGTCGGTAAAAGAGTGTCAAATTGTCTCATGCACTTCTTTATTTCCTCTTCAAAGAATTTATGTTTTTCTTTCTCAATTTTCTCTTTGAATGCTTCCTCATTTATTTGTTCAATTGTCACAATGTTGTCAATAATATACTTGGATAATGTGTCAAGTTGATTTAAAGAATCTTTATTATCCACATTACACTTGGGTGCTATCATTTTCAAATTTGGGATTGTATCATCAATAGCTTTGTATACTTGTACACTGCACTTTGTTATTTTCTTAATTGAATCCAATAGAACTTCTATCACATTTGTTGGTCTGAATTCTGCTATGGAAGAACCAACAATCTGTATTCTGCTAGTGTGAGTAACTTCTTTTCTTGTAGTGACCTCTGGTAGGTCAGTTTATGTTTGCATTTCTCTAAGCAAAGGTTTGGGTTTCTCAGCTGTTGCCGGTGTCACTATCTCTGCATGAACCTGTTCCTGTGAGGGAGCCTTTTTCTCTGTCTATTTCTCAGTGTTGTCCACTGCCAATTTTTCTTGTGTACTACCTGTTGCTGGTGGCTCAGTAGATGAATCATTATGTACATCTGTGGTCTTTGCCTTTCCGGTGTCCGGGGTCACTGTAATGTTTTCTGCTGGTGGCTCTGTTGCCACATCTGATTTTCTAGTTGATTCTTTATCCACCACAATATTGAGTTTCTGAGTGTCAATGTTCATTGTATATAACACCATAGAATCAGGATTTATATCCTCTTGTGGTGTGTCCATACTCTTAGTAGCCGGTTGATTATCATTAGTAACTATCGGTGGAGTATCTAAAGGTGGTGAGGATAAGTTGTTTGTTATTTTTATATTGGGTGGTCCACCAACCTTACCTTTTCCTTTATCCTTTTGATATACCTTGATGGGTTTAGGGCTTCTATACTCTTCTTGTTTCTCCTTCTCTACAAGGAATATATCCCATGCATCAGTTGTTTCTTCTGTTACCTCATTCACTCTACCTACCATCACTGCTACATGTTGGTGAGTAGTTGAAACTACTGACTGGTTAGCCTTAGAGATCAATTGATCTATCTCATTAGGTGAGTTGACAAGATGTACAACAAATAGTTTTTCAATCTTTATTTTCTTATCAAGCTCAACAATAGCTAGCCTTCTAGCTTCTAGTCTATTATACAGATCTGGTGGTATTTCATCAACAACTTGCATCAAAAATTTCTTGTAAATATCTAAGTGTAAGATTACACTGTTCTCTACTTTCTCCTTATCATCAGCTGATAGTGTGTCATATAATTTGTTAATATTTTTCAGCTTTCCATACTCTTTTATTTCATTGAGAAGTTTATCAATGGGAGAAATAGTTTGTTGAATCTTCTTCTTAGGGGTCATCTTCTTTTTCTTTGGCGTCAGTTTCTTTGCAGGGGGCCTCACTGCTTGTTGCTTCTGTCTTGTTTTTCTAGGAGAAAGTGAGGGTACCGGTGAAGTTTTTCTCTTCCTTTCAACTCTTTTTAATTTAGCTAGTATGTCACTTTCAGAGCAAGTTGTAACCAGTGACAGATGAATTTCCGGTTGAAGTTATTCTAGTTCATTCTCCTTAATACCGGTTTGTCTTAATACATCTTCCTTGATAGCTTGTGCCTGCTAGGTTCCTTTTCTAACAATTGCCTCAACCTTCTTAACCCTTTTTCTTCATTGAATTTGGCTATCTATTGTTTCAACACTGCCAAAAACCTTTTCTTTAGGTTCCTTTGGAGCTTCTAGGAGGGCTTTTGCATAAGTTTCTATTATGTTGTCATCAGTTTCATACCCCATTTCAGTTACCCAGATGGTTCAAGGAATAATTGCCTCCATCCAAATTTCATCCTTCTTTATCACAAAATAGATTTCATCCTTATATTTGTCCACAATTGTTTGTGACAATCTAACTCTAGTTTTCATTCGGGCCTTCAATGCCTGAAAATACTCATTTAAGTTCTTTTCCTTGTTCTCTCCCATGTTGTTTAGTAAATCTAACAATTGTTTGCCTACCAGTATATCAAAACCAAAATTTCTAATACCAATACCGAGTACTTGTTTGGTTATGTACAACATCAGACAAACAAGTAGGTTTCCAAATCTGAATGTTCCCTTTTTGTCTTTCTTTATCTTTCCCAAATTATCAATCAGTTCATCTTTAAGCCATTCACATATGTCTATCCTTGCATTATCATTTACCATATCATAGGAACTTTTAATGCATAGGCTAGAGACTGAGTTTAACCTATTTGCATGTGTATTTTTGTAGCCTAAGATCATACTGATAAATTTGACATTGATATCCATTACATCATTTACCCTTAGTGATCTCTTGTCAAATGTTGCACCAATTAGGTCTATCACTGTGTCATTTGAGGCTCTCTTGGTTTTGTCAAGTCTGTTACCAGTGGAAGGTAACCCTATTACTGCTTTGACAGCTTCCTTAGTAATCTTGTGAATACAGTCCAACCAAAAGAATTCACCATGAACCCTGCTTAGCACAATTCTTATGATATCCTTAAGAAAATCTAGGATACTAACAATTTCTGTAAAACCTAGGGTTTCTATTATCTTGTGTTCAGTTTTGCCATTTCTGGATTCATCACAAATTATAGATTTATACATATTTTTGATTTCATCATCACCCAATTCCTCTATATGACAATGTATATACATTCTAGGGTCTTCAGCATAAACTACTCCTTTAGGGATTTGGGAGAATGCACCTATGTCATCATCTTTCTTAGCAATTTTGGGAACCAATTTGAAGACGGGTCTAGGGCACTTAACTACTTCAACAACAATAGGGTTTGCAATAAATTTAGGAGTAGATGAAGAAGCCATGGATATAAATACCTTTATCTGCCTTAAGGAATGATTTGCTTGATGAATTGCTTTGCTAAGGGTGCCTTCGCTCAGAAATTTTCTCGCTCTCAAAAGTTTGAATGCTCGGTGAATGAAAATGGAGCCAAAACACTTGCTTTATAATGTCATTATCTCCAACTACCACATTTAATGCTTGCCGATTAAGTAATGACTTAACTTATCTGTCGGTATAGAAGTAATTTCAACTTCTTACCATCAACAGAGGGAATAATAGCATGTTTCTCATTTAGTTGCTAAACCCTCAAAGTATTTTCCTTCAGTTAGATGAAGAGTCTCCTGTCGGTGGAGTGTTACTCTATTCTGCCAGTGGAGGAGTATTCACATCAACATTCTGATCTGACTTTCTAATCCATTATTTTTAGAATTCTTGCTTTACTTCTTCAACCTTTTCTTTACCTTTCAAACTAGGACCTTTGTTCTTTGCCGGTGAGATCTTGCCTCTACAAAATTTAGCAATGTGTCCAATCTTGTTACAGGCATAACAAGTCACATTGTTTTTCTGAATAGCTTTCCCATATCCTATGTCGGTATGTGTTCTGCATTGATTAGATAAATGTCCAAATCTTCCACAAACATAACATCTTACATTCATTCTGCAATTTTTTGAATTATGACCAACTTTGTTGCATTTAGAACATTGACTGGTGGATGTATTAGTGTTCTGATAATTTCTAGATCTACACTGATTTGCTCTATGACCATACTTGTTAGAGTTAAAGCATTTGCCATTAAATTTGTAAGCAGTAGGTTGTCTTACCGGTTTTATATGATCATGATTGTTTGTAGTACCGGAGATTTCACCAACTTCAAAGCCAAGCCCATTTGTGTCACCATTAGGTTTCTGATTCTGCAACACGTCACCAAGTTCTTCTGAGCTTTACTTGAATTTTTCTTTGTGATGATTTGCAGCAGTTAGTTCACTTTCCAAGATTCCTTTATGTCTTATGAGTTCAGTTTTGTCATTTTGTCTGTGCATTAAATATGTCTTCAACATATCATTTTCATGACTAAGTCTTGTGTTCTCATTTCTAGCATCATTTAGTCTTCTGGTCAAGTCTTCTTCATTCTTCTTCTTATCTTCAATTTCTTTAC
This sequence comes from Cryptomeria japonica, assembly GCF_030272615.1. Lineage (NCBI taxonomy): Eukaryota > Viridiplantae > Streptophyta > Pinopsida > Cupressales > Cupressaceae > Cryptomeria > Cryptomeria japonica. The sequence continues at coordinate 142,835,292 of NC_081414.1, forward strand.
AAAATCTCATAGTCATATCCTGCATCTCATTTTGTGTTGTACTTATTTCTTGTCTTAGCTTGTTTACCAGATCATTAAGAGTTTCCTTCTCATCATTCTCATTCTGCATTTTTTCACAAAGTTCTCTTCTATTATTTCTTGCAATGGTAATATTTTCTTGAAGTGCTTGAATGATATCTTGAGCAACCTTTAGATCATCTTTAAGTTTGATATTCTTCACCTTTTTTGCATCATAGTCTGAAAGAGCTATTTTCAATTGTTCTCTCAAGTTTTCCATCTCTACCGGTGTCAAGATCTTCCTCAAGCTGTTAGACTTCTGAAAATAGAGGACCAAGTTCTGATACCGATTGTTAGGATTCCCAAAGACACTGAGAGGGGGGGGGGGGTGAATCAGTATCTAACCAGTTTATTAATTTACTTGAATTAAAACATGTAAAGCATGTCAATACAATGTACTGGTAAATCAAAAGTAATGCAGTAAACAAGAAAGACAATAACCACATGAAGAGAAAACCATAACACAATAGTTTAATGAGGAAACTCAGTGTGGGAAAAACCTTGGTGGGATTTGTGACCCACAATATTCACTTACTAGCCAATAAGGGAATATTACTGCTACAATAGGGGCTTGCACATGCAGAAAGGCCAAGTGCCTAGAGCTCACTGCTCAATTACAAAAGGAAGTCACACTGACTTACAAAAATGGATTATAATAATCCAATGTCTTGTACTACTTCAAAATACCATCTGCTATGCCAGATCCAGTACCGATTTTAGCTCTGTTGCATACATAAACCCTTAACCTAATATTCACATATTAGGTCTACATTATTTCGCCTATCACCTTATTACAAAATGTTCTATAATGATCTCATATATATATGAGTCATATTACAACTCACCATGTCAGCTTACAATGATTTTACAATTAACTACAAAATATATTATCAACAAAATTCCTTTTGGCCTGGGTGTCGGTATCCTTCCTTTCACTACTGGTGTTCTGTGTGCCGGTGTAGAGTTTGTCATTGCCGGTGCTGGTATAATTGTCTTGTCGGTATCATATGATTGCAAGGTTGCCATCAATGACAAAACCTTTAATCACCTACAATTTCTCGTTGGAGTGTGAATTCTCCAACAGAGAATGATTGTAGAGCAAGAGAAGCCCTCTTGTGTGCACTTTCTGATCAGAAAATAATGGGATTTACTGATAAATCATTTGGAAAGGCTATATGGGATAAATTGAAGACTCTTAATGAAGGTGACCCTATATTAAAGATTGCTAAACTTGATGGTTATTGGGTGAGATATGAAAACCTAAAGATGGAAGAAGATGAAAGGATTACTGCATTCATGGAAAGGGTAAATGAGATTGTTATGGTAATTCAATGTTGTGGTGGAACTCTGAGTGAAGATGAAATTATTTGTAATGTCTTGAGAACCCTACCACCGGCTTAAAAAATAAAGGTTGCTGCTATTAATGAGTTGAGAATAATGGCTAATACATCCATCAACAAAGATACTTTGGTTGGGAAACTATCTTCTTTTGAGGTTGAGGAATTTGGACCTTCTGGAGCTGCGAAGACTGAACTTGCTTTTCATGCATGTACATCTACAATTGGTAAGCAAGACTACAAAGCTTTATATACAAAAGAGATAGAAGATAAGAAGAGAGAAGATGATGAGTTTGAGAAACTTGAAGCACTATTTGCTAGAAGAATATCAAAAGGACTGGTAGGAAGTAAGTATGAAGGAAAAGCAACTTTTAAACATTTTGCATTTAATAAGATTGGTCATTTTGCATCTAGATGTCCTGAAAGAAATTCAAGATTTGAAGACAGAGTTAAAAGATCATTTAAGCCTAACCCTAGATATCCGAACAAGTATAGATTCAAGAAAAATAGAGACAAATCATGCTACATAGCGGATGAGGAAGGCATTACTAATTCGGATGATGAACCAACATAAGATTCTGCTAGTGGATTCGGCAATGGAAAAGAATGGGTTTTCTTGGCTATCAAGGAAGATGATTCGGCACTGGAAGAGAATGCACCTAAGGAGAAGGCACTTGCTACTAAAATTAAGGATAAGGATGAATGGGTAATTGGTAGTGGTTGTTGACATCATATAACTGGAGATAAAGGGAAGTTTCCATCTTTGCAAGAAATTGATGGTGGACTAGTTAGATTTGTAGATGACAAGGCATGTATGATTAAGGGAAAAGGAACTATATCATTGGATGGTAAGAGTAATACTGACAATGTTTATTATCTTGAAGGTTTGAAGCCTAATATTTTGAGTGTAGGATAATTGGTAGATAAGGTATTTCAATTACAGTTCAAGGATGGAAAATGAAAGATCATTAATAGATCTGGCTTGGAGATTGCAACCGGTACACAGATAAAAGGTAACATATTTCATTTGAACTCTGGTGAGAAGACATGTTTGATTACACAGACTGATGAAAGTTGGCTATGGCATAAAAGGCAGTGTCATGTGAATTTTGATTGCATTGCGAACATCAATTCAACTAAGGTTGTTAGAGATATACCTAAGATTATGAACCCCTATAATCTGGTTTGTAAAGAATGTCAAATGGGTAAACAGGTCAGAACCTCTTTTAGGAGTACACAAGATAAATCAAATGATGTTCTTGATCTTATTCATATTGATTTGTGTGGCCCTACTAGAGTTAAAAGTTTTCATGGTGATAGATATTTCATGCTAATCATTGATGATTATTCTAGAATGATGTGGGTTACCTTTTTAAGAGAAAAATCTGAAGCATTTGAAAAGTTTAAAATCTTTAAGGCTAAAGTGGAAACTGAGACATTATTGAAGATTAAACATTTGAGATCAGATCATGGTGGAGGATTCACATCCTGTGAGTTTAATAACTTTTATGACAAGCATGGTATACGAAGATAATTTTCTGCTCCCCAGACACCTAAGAAGAATGGAGTTATGGAAAGGAAAAACAGAACTATCTTGGATGTTGCTAGAACAATGATGATGGAAGCTAATATACCTCATATCTATTGGAGAGAAGCAATTAGTACAATAGTTTATAGATTCAATAGAGTACATATCAAAGGAGAAACCGGTAAGAAACCTTATGAATTATGGTTTGGCAATACACCTATAGTTAAGTATTTCAGAATTTTTGGTAGTAAATGTTATATCAGAAGAGATGATAATATTGGGAAATTTGATCCTAAAAGTGATGAAGGCATATTTCTTGGTTATTCTAATGAAAGGAAATCATATAGATGTTATAAACAGATATTGTAGAGAATAGTGGAGAGTGCTAATGTCAAACTAGATGAGCTAAGTAAAAGTCAAATAAGAGTTTATGAGAAGGAATCGATAGTGGAAATGATTATATCTTAATTGGTAGCACCTTTACCAAAACAAAGAGTTGAACCAGTTACTCCGGAAACATCAGAGAATTCTATAGTAACTAGAGAACAGGGAAGAGGAACAGAGAGTCAGAAGACTCCTAGGTATGTGAGATTGAATCATCCTGAAGATCAAATCATTGGGGATAAGAGCAATGGAGTGATGACAAGAAGAAGACTGGAAACTAATGAGGTATGTTTAATTTCACAAGTTGAACCGGTATCAAAAATTGAGGCATGCAAAGACAAATTTTGGTTAAAAGGTATGGAAGAAGAATTAGATCAAATTGAGAAAAATAACAGATGGACTTTGGTTCCTTAGCCTAAAAATAAAAATGTTATTGGAACTAAATGGGTTTTTAGGAATAAATTGAATGAGGATGGTCAAGTTCTAAGGAATAAGGCTAGATTGGTTTGTAAAAGATTATCTTAGAAGGAAGGAATTGATTATGGAGAAACTTTTGCACCGGTAGCTAGGATTGAAGCTGTAAGATTATTTCTTGCCTATGTTGCTTATAAAAACTACAAGGTTTATCAGATGGATGTTAAATGTGCATTCTTGAATGGGGATCTTAATGAGGAAGCTTATATTGAGCAACCTGATGGTTTTTCACTATCAGATGATACTGATATGGTTTACAGGTTAAGGAAAGCTTTATATGGATTGAAACAAGCACCTAGAGCTGGTATGCAAGGTTGGATAAATATCTTTTGAAGCATGGTTTTACTAAGGGCAGTGCTGACAGTAATTTATATTATAAAATCATTGATGATGATGTACTGATTGTTGAAGTATCTGTTGATGACATTATTTTTGGAGGTCAAGATAAATTATGCATAGAATTTTCTAAGAACATGGAGAAAGAATTTGAGATGTCTTTGATTGGAGAGATGAAATTTTTCTTAGGTTTACAGATTACTCATACTGACAAAAGTATTTTTATCTATCAAACTAAATATGCTAAGGAATTATTGAAGAAATTTGGTATGGGAGATTCTAAAATGGTAAGTACACCTATGGTTACATGTGAGAAATTGACAAGGAAAGATGTTTCTGCACTGATAAATCCTACAAGATACAAATCTATGATTGGAGGTCTACTTTATTTGACTCAGACTAGGCCTGACATTATGAATGTTGTTTGTAATGTTTCAAGATTTCAGAGTGATCCTAGAGAAAATAATGAGATGGTGGTGAAAAGGATTTTTAGATACTTGCAAGGTACATCAGAATATGGTTTGTGGTATCCTAAGGATGATAACTTTCCTTTATGTGCATATACAGATGTTGATTGGGTTGGAGATGTTGATGACTGAAAAAGTACTTCCGGTGGAGCTTTCTTTCTTGGAAAGAAGTTGGTTTCATAGGTATCAACAAGAAACAATCATGTACTTCTTTATCTACTGTTGAAGCTGAGTATGTTGCTGTTGCTACTAATTGTAGACAAGTTTTATGGATGAAGCAAAATTTGAAGGATATAAAGATGGATTGTGATGTGTTGGTAGTTATTCACTGTGATAACTTTGCTCTATTGATATATCAAAGAATCCAGTATTTCATTCTAAGACAAACACATATCTATCAAGTATAACTTATTGAAGGAGAAGGTAGAAGCAAATCTAGCTAAACTAGTTTATGTGAGCACTAAAGAACAAATTGCAGATATTTTCACTAAACCTTTATCCAAGAAATCACTTGAGTACCTGAGAGACTATTCATTACAACACTGATGTGGGATGCTACTGCTCAAGGGAAGTAGTCAACTTTGAGATTCAGAGGCTTATGCTTTTGCTTTAATATTTCTATCAGATTTCTAGCATTGATGTCAAAGGGGGAGAGACATTGATATTCAGAGCTATATGCTGGAGATTGTTGGTTGTCTTCCATAGGGGGAGACTTGTTTGGCATTTCTTGGTACTTAGATGTTTTTCACATCTAGTGTTGCCATCAATTCCAAAGGGGGATATTGTTGGCCATTTGGTGGAATTAATTATGTGTTGCATTGATGTTTTGTCATTGATGTCAACACTAGCTGTTTGGATGCTTTACCAACACTCTTCTGGTTCCGGTAGGTTGTGTATTTTTTTTTGGTTAGCTTGGATCTGACATGATCCGGATGACTCTAGTATAATCTGGTGATAAAATTGACTTATTAATTATGATTATACTCATATTTGGTTAGTTAGTTTTAGTCTGGTGATTGGATGCTATCCTGCTTCCTATCAAGAGTAGTTTCTAGTTCCAGTGAGGGTTTCACCAACAGAGATTTTGGTGGAGATCTTTGATGTATTGCATAATTGGTGTTGGTGAAACTTCTGATGGAGTTTCAGGATGTTGTTGATGATCATGTTTGAGACTTGGCATTTGGAGATCATTGTTGAAGCATGTGGACTTATACTTGGTCCCAGTTGATCTAGGTTATGGATTGACATTAATGTAACGTGTGGATAGGACCTATTGTTGTATTTCCAAGATGTCTTATGTATGGATATTATTTTTTTTGGTCTTAGGCTGACATAGTTTGTAATTATGTATTTGGTTTATTGTCTGGTAGTCAACCTGATTGTTTATGGTCGAGGGTTTTGTATAAATTAGATTTAAGATCTCATTTTAGATCATCATGGTTATTGTAAGAGGTCATGGTCAAGGAATGTAATGTGCGAATAATATAATATCACTCAAGAAAAGGAGTTGGTCGATCATTGGAGATCGAATTGGGTTTGTGTAAGAGGATTTAGTCTTTTGGTATTGAGCTTAACTAGAATTGTACTCAAGCATAGGAGATACTATCTTTTGTAGTTCAACACTTCTTCGGATTGTAGTCTAGATTTGTATGTAGTTAGTGAGGCTCCTTTTGTGATGAGAAGTGTGCTCTAGGTTGTCGGCCTTCCTGGAAGTGCAGGAAACTTCATTTTAATTCACATACTTACTGCAAAAGTATTATCTTACTGTGGGTAGGCTTCTCACTATGGTTTTTTCCTTTACTGGGTTTTCCATGTATAAATCTTGGTGTTGTGTGGATGGCTTTTATTTTATTATTATTGTTTATGCATTATTGGATTAATTTCTATTTCGGTATTATTGTTTTGGGTTCCAGTATTGTTGTTTTAAATTGCTAATGCTTTTAGTAATCTATGACAACTAATTCACCCCCCTTCTCAGTTATCTTCTGGTTATCTGAAGTGTCTAACACATCTTCATCAAACTGAGAGAACTTCACTTTTGTCTCTCCGTCCACTTGGTTGTATGTCAATATCCTCCTTGTTTACCAATTGGCTTGTTTCTACCTTCATACTAGTAGTGTGCATGATATCATCATGCCATCCATCTTCAACTATTGTGCATCTGTAGTAATACAACTTTACATTTGCATATTGGTAACTCCATGTGTGTAACTACAAAGCCTCATCTTCATTTGACTGTCTCTTCTCAACCAGTTTGCCAAGGAGGAAAACTCACAATCTTAACTCTTTTTTCTCTTGGTATTTTGGATATGTTGATATGGTTTTGTCATTGATGTCAACACCTATCAACACTTATCAACTCTGGCACTTGGAGAATTGACAATGTTCATCGGCGAGCAAGTGACTTATGCACAGTCACCGGTATCTGGTACACCAATAGGATATATTATTCACCGACACTTGAGATAACATGGAAAACACTTGGTTATGTCGAAGACATCATTTGGACACTTTGTCTTGAAGATTTTTTGATTGGTATATTTGTTTTTGCATATTTGTTGTTACTGGCAAATAGGTCCAGGATAAGCACCGATAGGCTTATCTATTCGAGATCACCATGACACGCTATGGAGATGATTTATTAATGTTGTAAATGCATTAAGCCAATATGTTGAATCAGATATTGCATCAGTTATTGTTTTACTTGTAAATTATTTTATTGTAATATCTTTTGTAAAGCCGACCTATACATTTTGGTCCTAGGCTTTGGTATATATGTAAGATCTTATTTGTAAGATCGATATGAAATTAAGAAAAGGATTGTAATAAGGTATATGTGAGAATAAGTAGAGCTATACATGTGGACATAATTTGAAGGTTGAAGGAAGGTTTTTGTGAAGACATATCAGAACTAAACCGGTACTGAATCTAGCATATGAAGATGCTATTTTGAGCAGTACATCATTATTGGATTTAACCATCCAATTGTAGTCAGTGTGACTCCTATTTGTGTTTGAGGAGTGAGCTCTAGGCGCTTGGCCTTTCTGCATGTGCAAACCCCCTATTGTATACGCATACTATCTGTAGTAGTATCATCTGATTGTGGGTAAGGTTTACCACTATGGTTTTTCCCCTTACAGGGTTTCCACATACAAACATTGGTGTTATGTGTTGTGGATGATATTGTCTTTCTGTTTCATGCATTAATCTTTACTGGTACTGCAATTAACTAATAAACTGTCTACCAACATTAAGTTTGGTTAAGTTGTTTTTGGTTTAAATTCATTTGACAGCTAATTCACCCCCCCTCTTAGTTGTCTCCGAGACCTAACAATTGGTATCAGACCCTAGTCCTCTTTTCGCAGAAGTTTAACAACTTGAGGAGATCCAATGTCTTCTAACTATTTAAGGAAGGATAGTCCTAAACTTGATGGAACCAACTATGGCATATGGAAGATCAGGATGGAGACACATCTAAATTGCATTGGAAAGGACATCTAGGAAGTTACAAAGAATGACTATACTGCTCCTAGTCCCGGTCAGCCTAATCCACCAACTTTAGGAAAAGATGAAGAAAATGATTGCAAAGCAAGACAAGCACTTTTGAGCGCATTATCAGATCAATAAATCATGGGATTATCAGAAAGATCTACTGCTAAAGCTATTTGGGATCATTTGGAAACATTGAATGAAGGAGATTCCCCAGTCAAAATTGCAAAACTTGAAAGCTTCTGGGTCAGGTATGAAAATCTGAAAATGGAAGAAGATGAAAAAATTTATGCTTTTATGGAAAGAGTAAATGAAATTGTTTTGGGTATTAAATGTTGTGGAGGAACCTTAAGTGAAGATGAGATTGTTTCAAAAAATTTAAGAGGATTTCCACCAGCATACAAAATGAAAGTTACTACTATAAATGAGTTAAGAACAATGCCTAATCCATCAGTAACTAGGGACACATTGATTGGAAAACTTTCAGCTTTTGAAATTGAGGAATTTGGTCCTGTTGCTACCATAAAGACGGATTTAGCTTTTAAGGAATCAACATCATCTACACCATCATTTGACAAGTCTGATTGGAAAGCCTTTTATGCAAGAAAACTTGAAGAAAGCAGGAGAGAAAATGAAGAACTTGAAGAACTTGAAGCACTGTTAGCAAGGAAAATAACTAAAGGTCCAATTGGAAGTAAGTATGAAGGTAAAGTACCCTTTAAATGTTTTAACTATAATAGGATTGGTCATATGGCTTTAAGATGCCCTGATAGACATGCAAGATTGAGAGAAGAAGCTAGAAGAACATACAAGCCTAACCCTGAATATCAGAGATACAAATTTAAGAAGAATAAAGACAAGTCTTGTTATCTTGCTGATGAAGGAGTCACTGACGATTCTGATGAGGATCCGACAGACAATGGATGGGCCTTTGTCTCTATAATAGAAGATCAACCGACACCTACTGTTCAACTGGTAGAGCAGGCCCTAACAGCTAAAATTGGAGTTAAGGATGAATGGATCATTGATTCAAGATGTTCACATCATATGACTGGTGATAAAAGTAAATTCTTGACTTTTCGGGAATATAATGGAGGTCTAGTAAGATTTGGAGATGATAAAGCTTGTTTGATCAAAGGTAAAGGTACTATATCTCTTGATGGTAAGCATAATATTGAAAATGTTTACTATGTTGAAGGTTTAAAGCATAATCTTTTGAGTGTTGGTCAATTAGTTAAAAAAGGATTTCAGTTACAATTCAAGAATGAAAAATGAAAAATTATGAACAAAATTGGTTTGGAAATTGCAACCGGTAATCAAACTAGAGGTAATATCTTTCATTTGAATAACACTGAAAAGACATGCTTGATTGCACACATTGATAAAAGTTGGCTATGGCATAAGAGACTTTGTCATGTAAATTTTGATGACATTGTGAAAATCAGTACAACTAAAGCAGTTAGAGATTTACCTAAGATTGTTAAACCTCACAATCCGGTATGTAAGGAATGTCAATTTGGAAAATAAGTTAGAGCATCTTTTAAAAGTATTCTAGAAAAATCTAATAATGCTCTTGACTTAATTCATACTGATTTATGTGGTCCAGCTAGAACTAAAAGCTTACAAGGTGATAGATATTTCATGCTAATAATTGATGACTATTCTAGAATGTGTTGGGTTACTTTTCTTAGAGAAAAATCAGAAGCATTTGGGAAATTCAAACTATTCAAGGCAATGGTAGAGAATGAAACCAGTAAGAAAATCAAATGTCTAAGATCAGATCAAGGAGGTCAATTCACATCTAAGGAATTTAATACATTCTATGAAGTAAATGAAATCCAAAGACAATTATCAGCACCTTGGACACCACAGCAGAATGGAGTTGTAGAAAGGAAAAATAGAACTATCTTAGATGCAGCTAGAAGAATGTTATCAAAAGAAAATCTACCACATGTATATTGGAGAGAGGCAGTAAACACAACAATCTACACATTCAACAAAGTTCACATCAAAGGTGAAACTGGTAAGACCCCTCATGAACTATGGTTTGGTATTACTCCTACTCTTAAATATTTCAGAATATTTGGAAGTAAATGCTATATTAGAAGAGATGAGTATATTGGCAAATTTGATCCTAGAAGTGATGAAGGAATATTTATTGGTTATTCATCTAAGAGCAAAGCATATAGATGATTTAACAAGAGATTGCAGAAAAGTGTTGAGAGTACAAATGTGAAAATTGATGAACAATTTAGAGGAACTTCAAGGTATATAGACTCTGAAATGACAATAGATATAATGAAAAATGAACCTACATTGAACACATCAGTATAGAACAAAGATCCAGTTAAACCGGTATCATCTAAAAATTCCACTATAACTGAGGAACAGTATCAAACAAAGACACCCCAGTATGTAACATTGAACCACTCTAAAGATCAGATATTTGGGAGCAAATATCAAGGAGTTATGACAAGAGGAAGACTGGAAAATGAAGAGGTATGTCTTATTTCTCAAATTGAACCATCATCAATGAATGAGGCATGTGAAGATATATACTGGATTAAAGCTATGGAAGAAGAATTACAATAAATTGAGAAGAATAACACATGGACATTAGTTCCTCGGCCTAAAGACAAAAATGTAATTGGAACCAAATGGGTACTCAAAAACAAACTTAATGAAGATGGTAAGGTAATCATAAATAAAGCAAGACTAGTGTGTAAGGGATATTCACAAAAAGACAGAATTGATTACAGTGAGACCTTCGCACCAGTAGCTAGAATTGAGGCAGTCAGATTATTCTTGGCTTTTGCAGCACACAAGAACTACAAAGTATATCAAATGGATATTAAATGTGCATTTCTGAATGGAGATCTTAAAGAAGAAGTTTACATTGAGCAACCTGATGGATTTTCTTTGACAGATAACAAAGATATGGTTTGCAGGTTAAGGAAATCTTTGTATGGGTTGAAGAAAGCTCCAAGAGCTTGGTATGCTAGATTGGATAAATATCTTTTGAAGATTGGTTTTTCTAAAGGTAATGCTGACAACAACTTATATTATAAAGTGACTAATGATGACATCTTGGTTATAGAAGTTTTTGTTGATGATATAATCTTTGGAGGACAAGATGGATTATGTAAAGACTTTTGTATTGAAATGCAACAAGGATTTGAAATGTCTATGATTGGAGAGATACAATTATTTTTAGGATTGCAGATTTCAGAGACTGATAAAGGTATATTCTTGAGTCAAACTATGTACTTGAAGGAGTTACTAAAGAAATTCGGGATGGAAAACTCTAAACCGGTAAGCACACCTATGACTACAAATGACAAATTATCACTAAGGGATGAATCTACACCTATTATGATGAATAAATGATGAACAATTAGTACCAAACCGGTACTAAGAGGGGGGGTGAATCGGTATAGGCAAAAACACTTTTCCTGAACCAGTTTAACTACAAACAGTGTACTTTGACTGTCAACCACTAACACCAGTCTAAACCAGATTACTACCAGTAAACCACAGTGAGAATGTGAAAGACATAAACCGGTAACCCTTAGCTTTCCATATAATCTAATACTTCATTTCCACTTCACCCTTATGCATAAATAAGTAATCTATCATCAGAAACATAATGACTGCTTAATTCAACATATTCTACCAGTTTGACATAAAACACTAAACCATCACATGAAAGGCATCACACATGACATACTGATTTTTCACATGGAAACCCAACTTGGAAAAACTATGGTGGGGATGAATACCCACAAGATTTTCTTGAACTCTTTTGAAGTCCGCTCTGTTAGGAGCCTAGTCTGGTTAGAGACTTTTACAATAGGTTCTGCTAGGAACCGATCTTGCTAGGGATCACCCCATTAAGGGATGGCTAAATACCTGGTTAAAGGTTAGAACCCTGTTAAAGGTTACCTCACAAAGAGGATTTGAAGAACTCATTGAATTGAGTCACCCTATTAAAGGATTTACACAAACACCTGCTAAAGCTGCCTGGTTAAGGAATTTTCCAATTGTTGAAATGGTTAGAAGTCAATAGGTAATACACTGATCTGATAAAAACACTCAATGCCAAGGTAGATCCACTTAAGCTCCTTCTCTTCTCCAATCACACTCTGCAAGTATCAACACACTTCTCTAGTCTGGCAAGAATCAAGTATCACTCACTGGGATACACACATACCATTTGCCAACAATTTCAAAATGAAAAAACATCATCTACCTTATAGGAAACAGATAGGTCGATAGCATAAACCCTAAACCCTAAACATTTAGGTTTTACAATCCAGTCGGTTCAATCCTGACCATTAATCACACTCGATCGAATACAACAGTCTTGAACAGATCTCCAGATGTTCTCCAACATTCATTCTTTGCTGCTCTAGGAAGCTGATAACTCATCAGATGCTCTCCACCGTTTACAGAGACTTCGCACATTCTTGAGGTAGATAAGATCACTCTCCATGCAAGATTCTCAAGGAAATCCTTCACACGCACAAGGATGATGTGGCAACACTTATGTGGTCTTCATACAATGCTAACTCATCACAAGATGTCATCTGTTGAGTTGCACAAGCTTGGAATTCATCAACCAGAAACCTTGAAACTGAGACTACGAACCGGTAATCATGCCAAATGACCAACAATACAAAACTTCCATTTACCAGTTCTCATACCAACATGCCGGTTCACCTTGAACAATTACACTGCTTCAGTTTTTCAAAAATATCGATTTACATCATCATATCAGTTCTCTTGCCAGTTTGCTTACTACACCATACTGGTTCATACTTTAGCATATTGACATCAATGACAACATACAATATCATCATGTCATCATGCTCTGCACATACACCAACAATCTCCCCCTTTGGCATTGATGGCAATATACAAAGATATCTTTCTACTTCTACTTCACATCTTCTCCCCAATATTGCAGATATCTTCTACTCTTCACATCTTCTCCCCCTTTGACAACAATGCCAAAGTGGAGGCATACACATCTATGTTCCCCTATGTTGCTCCCCCTAAAGAGTAGCATCCTTCAACACATGAATCCACAAAAAGATATATCAATGTAAGTCCTGACTGATGTGGAGCACACACCTTTAGTTCACCTCTTGAAGGGGCAACACCCCTAATTCACCTCTCAAATAGGTAATGTTGGAATTTTTTATGTTTATGTTGTGATTGTCATTGATGGACACACACTTGCATTGAGATCCCCTTTATATGTATGAGTTTGAGCACAACCGGTATTTGTTCCAACCGGTATGTTGTATTATAGTCTTTAGACTATTGGTGTTTTGCAGAATGTGTTTCCCAGTCTGAAGTGGCATGTTGACCCCAAGCGGTTCGTGGATACCAAGCGGTACGAGGGACTAATGTGGCATAACACATTTTTATCAGTCTTCATTTTTGTCAAACTGGCAATCGATATTTTGTATGAACTGGTAATACTCTATGATTGAGTTACCAACTGGCATTTTGTGATGAGTTACCATCCACCAATTTTTTGATGGTGCCGACACTTTAATGGTGATTTTTGTGTCATGGTACCAAGTATGTCCAGGTTTATTGAACCTAGGAAATTTTTATGTAATCCTATTGGACCGACATGAAATCAGATTCCTTTATAAGGACATCATGTCTAGGGTTTTAGGTTGTTGATGTGGATATAGCAAAAGTTTATGGTGTTGCTAGGGTTTAAGGTGATTGAGGAGTTGGAGAGAATATGAATGTGTAGAAGACTGAAGTAATGCTGGAGTGCATTAGGAACGAGCTACCAAGGATCTAACCAAGTAGTTTGTGCTACTAGCTAGATCAAACACTTGTTGATTACTCACATCTTTGACAAGTCTGTAGCCCTTAACCGAGTAGGCCCAAAAGCCTTTTGTAAATCCTCTAACAAGGTGGTTCACATCTGTGGATCTAAAATCCTCTAGCAAGGTAGTCTTTAATCAGACTTATATCCTAATAGAGATTGAGATTCCTAACAGGATCTGTTCTGGTAAAGAACATTGTAAGATCTTAACCGATCTGACCTTAACCGGTCTGGTTCCTATTCTGCAGATAGTTACTTGTGAGTTCCATCTCACCGTGGTTTTTTTTCCCATTTGGGTTTCCACGTCAAAATCTCATGTGTTATGGTGTTTGTGCTTCTGTGGGTGAATACATTATTTTCTATTTGGTTTGCATGTGTGCTAACTGGTTTGTCTGCTAAACTATTTTACCTGTTTACTGTCAGTCTTGTAAAGTGTTTAAGTGAAAATATTTTTAGCATACTAATTCACCCCCCCCCTCTTAGTATTCATCAATTGGTATCAGAGCCTACCTTTCTATAAGTTTGACCACTTGGAAATAAATATGGGGGAATAGTCTATAAGGGAACTCACTCATCGGCCCACTCAGTCTGAGCAAGCCTACGATGATCTTATGGTCAAATACAAGGCATCTCAAGAAAAAAGGAGAGAACATGCAAAAAAGCTGATGGAGCTATCTGAAAAATAGTTCTTTAGATGAAGTAGACATGGAAGCCCTAATTGCAAAAGTAAATAAGTTGAATGAATCAAACTCCAACCTGAGAAAGGAATTGGAAGGACTAACTATCCGGATGTGTCAAGAGCTTAAGAACCGGAGGAAAGCTGAAGATCTGGTGAGAGAAAGAGATCAGGAGATGTCCAAGTTGAAATAAGAGATGAGTGCCCTAATTGCTCAACTCCATGCAAGGAGAACTAAACATTTCCATCTCTGAGAATGAAAACTTGTTGGAAACAAATGCTGCTATTTCTAAAGAACTCTCTGAGTCAAAGGAAATACTTGCTAAGTTCAACAAGAGCACTATCAAGCTAGAGCAAAAGCTTGAATTTGCCAAACCAGTCAAGAATACCAATGGAATTGGTTATTCCGGTCATGAGGAAGGTGAGACCTCTGATACAAATTCTAGAACATCAAAGAAACAACCGACATCAAAGGATAAAGGTAAGCAAAAGTTTAAACCTGTTTACTTTAACTATCTTAAAGAAGGACATACTGCAAATGTGTGTAGGAGTAAGGCTTACAACAATTTTCCTTATTTCCTAAATGATAAGCCTAGATCCTATAGATTTGATGGTAACTATTATGCATGCAACAAGTATGGACATAGAGCATCTGAATGCAGGTTTGTTATGAATAACGCTGGAAGATATCCTCAGAGGACCCAAGGAGTTGGTCCTGAACCTTTTGTGAACCAGAATTACAATTGGTTTAATGCCTTCAATCATCAGCAAAGAAGCGGTGGCTATCAAGCGGCAACCGGATGGAGAGAAAACTATATGGTATGTCATGGTCATGGTCACACTACTGCAACGTGTAGAAGGAAGAATGGAAACATGAACAATGGACCTTGGAGACCACCTGGATTGGTCTGCTATCACTGCAACAAACTGGGTCACATTGCCAGATTTTATAGATCAAGAAAGGACATATCTAATGATATACATGTTACTCCAGAAGGAAACATTGATGTTGACACTGTTCAAACAGACATGAACAAAACCTAGAAGAAGAAATCAATGGTGTTACAAGAGGAACCAGTTTCTGCACCTAGTGTGGAAATCACGAAACCGACAAACTAAACTTCAGAAAAGCTTAGGGGGAGCAAATGGCGAAATGTTTCGAACCCCCAATTTACCCTGGTAAAAGACCTTAACTGGTATATGATACCTGTCATTTGGTAGAACACCGAAAATGGTAAAAAGGCAAATTAGGGTTTACGCCCTAATTGAGGAGCATTAATTGTAGTAGGTGAGAAATATGTTTAAAAGGATTTTTCATATCATTTCTCACTATCAGTTTTCGAGCGAAGAAATTTTTTTCAAAGAGCAGAATGACGAAAAGGCGATTTGAGCTGAGATTTTGAGAAATTGAGAAACCGCGAAGGAGATTCAAATTCAAAGTACAAACGGTCAAGTGGAGAACACAAAGCGGTGATTCAGCAACCGACGGAGTGTGAAGTGAAGAAGAATCAGCAAGCCCTAAATTCACGTGTTTCAAAAAGGTATTTCTTGAGTTCTTGAAATTTCTATCATGGCTTCCACATCTCATACCAGTTCTAGTGCATCTGTCGAGTCTGCAAGTTTTACTCAATGAAAGTCTAAGTATAATGCCCTATCACAAGTTTCGGCTGGTGTGATAGTAGAAGAGGGAATTTCTGACTACATAGATTGCAAGATTGAAGAACTAGGGTCTCTAGCCATCCACTTCTAGTTAGGTTTATTTTATGGAAAGGATAAGAAGATCAAATCAGAGTATGATATTTTGGAGGAGAAGAAGCTCCACAATGTTGTTTATTTCCTGGAGGATTTCACAGAGGATCATATAAGGATTATTCTGAGTAGAGTCCATGGTGATAAGATGTACCTGGAGAGAACACATGACATCACACAATAGGCAATTCATGTAGTCATCAGATTCTACAACACAGGAGAAGTGCCAGCCCTAAGGATGGTAAGAAAAACTAAAATGTCCAAGCTCACCGGTTCAGTGAGCGACTCACGAGGCATGACAGTCAATTCTATCAAGAATTATCTGGTGAAGTATGCATGTATGGTGATTGGATACCAGACATTCTCAGCCATCAGAATTAACTCTGTATCTACTACAGTAGTAAATGCCGTTTACCGGATGATAAAGGAGGATGCATCATTTGATCTATGCACCGGTATGCAGAGACAACTCCTATTGAATCTGAAGTCGATCAAATAGGATAATGCACTAAGGTTCAAGTTTGGGCAACTATTGGTTGGGTTGTTCTTCTATTTCCAAGGCTACTTTCTAGGAGTAGGAGATGTCCAGTGGTCTGCTGACCAACCTGTGACCAAGCAAATCAAGGAAAGCATTGAAGCAATTAGAACCGGTTACCCTAATGTTTTCAACAAATATTTTGATGAGTTCAAATGGAAAATGAGCCAAAGAATGAGAATATCTGGTGACATTGTCAAGAAATATGAGGACGATATCTATTTCACCATCAAGGTGGATCAATGCATAATGGAGGCTATTGAGCCTAGACAAGAAGAAGTGGAGCCAATGGGCTATGAGGTGTTGTACGATATGCTGGAAGGGTATGCCTCTACCCTTATTGCCTCACCTCTTAATCCTAAGGAAAAGAGGACCGTAACCTATCTGGAAAGAGTTGCACCGGTCAAGGAACCCTTTGCAAAGAAAGGAAAAGAACCTGCAGTGAAGAAGGCAAAGGCAGTGCCTACAGCATCAGCACCAGTTACTACTGCAACTCCAAAAGTGACCAAGCGGTCACCAGCCAAGAAGAAACTAGAAGCAGAACCGGCTAAAGTGTTCAAGAGAAAGAGAAAAACAAGGAATGCCTCTCTAGACTCAGAAGAAACTGTGTCTGAGGAAAAGCCAAAGAAAACACATCAAGCAAAGAGAAAGACAAAGAATGAACCGGCATCATCTGCACCGGTAAATATAGATATCTCTTAGGAGAAAAGTGATACATGACTTAATTGAGTGTTTTGATGACTTTAATGATGATGAAAAGGAAGCGGTTGGAAAGAAAATAATTAAGCATTAATGTGTTAATGACCAGTCGCCCTCAGAGATTAAATCTCAGACACCAGATTCTTTATATATGTCATTAGATAATAGATGGTGCATTGCCATAGAAAAGGAACAGGAAATTAGGGAGAAAGTTTTTGCACAATACTTCCCGACCTGTTAAATTCTAAATTATTTGATGTTATTGACAAAAATAAAGGACTCTTCTTCACTAGAAGAAGAAGACTCTGGCTGTTAGAAGGTAGAGTTGATGATGTCGAAAAAGACACTCATCACTATATCACAACTGTTGTCCAATCTCACAAAGCGCGTCTAGCCAACCGACAAGCTGAAAAAGAACTGGCTATATCCAAACTGGATGAAGTATTTGATGATGAAGGAAATCCAGTTGTTGAACTGATCGACACCATTGATGTCAATTCTCTGGATGTAGAGGATGTTACTCAGGAAACACCATCTGAGGTAACAGGATAGGAGCAACAGGTTAAACAGGTTGATAAGCAAGTCAAGGACAGACAGGAAGTGGCAAAGGAAGAAGAAGAGAAGAATAAAAAGGATGAAGAGGAGAAGAAGAAGAAAGATGAAGAGGAGAAGAAGAAAAAGGATGAAGAAGAAAAAGGATGAAGAAGAGAAGAAGAAGAAAGATGAAGAAGAGAAAAAGAAGCAAGAAGAAGAAAAGAAGAAGAAGGAAGAGGAAGATAAGAAATAGGAGAAGAATAAGGAAGAAGAGAGGAAGAAGAAGGAAGAGGAAGATAAGGAACAGGAGAAAAAGAAGGAAGCAGAGAGGAAGAAGAAAGAAGAGGAAGATTAGGAATAGGAGAAGAAGAAGGAAGCAGAAAAGAAAAAGGCTAAGGAGGACAAGGAAGTGGAGAAGAGGAGAGAAGTAGAGAAGAAGAAAGTAGAAGAGGACAAGGCAGGAGAAGCAAAGAAGAGCACCCAGATGGAAACTCTGAAGGCAACCAAGAATCAAGCCAAACTGGCTAATCTCACCAATCCTATTGATCTCTAATCTGTAAGTGAAACAGAGCTAGTGCAGAGCATCAAGGTTGCTCAAGAGAACCTTGAAATTATTCGAAGGAAGAAGGAGCAAGATGTAATTGAAGCGGCTATGGACACTCTTACCAGTTTGATACCCGGTACAAATCTTCCCAACATTGATTCATCAATAGCTAAACTTAAGCTCCTATGCACAGTAGTGGATGATCAGGTGCAGAGCATAGAAGAGGTAGAAGGGGCAAATATCAAAAAGGAGCATCAAAAAGATCTTAATATAGCTCTGGTGAAGAAGTTGAATGAGCTCTGATCTGAACTGAAGAAAGAATAAAAGGATATAAGGGACGCTCTGGCTAAGGGGAATCTACTACTCAGCAAGATCTGCCAACCCCATTTGTTCTTTGATGATGTGCTAGCTTAGAAGAAAAACCTTCAAATGGACTTACAGTCCTACATGAGCACATTCAAGCCACCTTATGATTCCTTTACAATTTATGGGCAAACCGTTCACCGGTTTCACATCTAGTCAGCAAAAATGGAGCAAAAGATCAGCACCCGGTCTAAAGATTTGTAGGAGCTACAATTGGTTCTACTCCCACAATTGCAAATTCTTCAAAAGTGTTATCTGAACCTGGATACCTTAACAGTTACACAAGAGATGAGCACAATTGCTGCCATGGAAGAACAAGTCTCTCAGATGCAGACAGAAGGAAGTAGCCACCTCCCTACTTGAGTCCTAGTCTTTATCGATGAAACAATTCTTGCAGGATTTTAAATCTGTTTTTGACAAGTATTATTCCTTATTGTCATAATTTTTTATTAGTTTGAAAACAGGATTGTACAACTATACTTTGTCATTGTTGGCAAAGGGGGAGAAGAATTCTATTTGAGAAAAGTATCTGGTTATCAAAATTTTGATATATGCTCTGAATATCTCAATGTTTATGCTCTTTATGCAAAAATTTTATACATTGTATTGCCAAAGGGATAGTGTATATGCTTAGAGGGAGCAATTTTTCTAATGGCATGATTTTGTTGTAAAACACTTAGATGTCAAAATTTTATTTTCCTAAGTATTGCCATCAATGTCAAAAGGGGAGATTGTTGGCATTTTTGATGTTTATGTTGTGATTGTCATTGATGGACACACACTTGCATTGAGATACCCTTTATATGTATGAGTTTGAGCACAACCGGTATTTGTTCCAACTGGTATGTTGTATTATAGTCTTTAGACTATTGGTGTTTTGCAGAATGTGTTTCCCGGTCTGAAGCGGCATGTTGACCCCAAGCAGTTCGTGGATACCAAGTGGTACGAGGGACTAAAGTGGCATAACACATTTTTACCAATCTTCATTTTTGTCAAACCAACAACCGACATTTTGTATTAACCGGTAATACTCTGTGATGAGTTACCAACTGACATTTTGTGATGAGTTACCATCCACCGATTGTTTGACGGTGCCAACACTTTAACAGTGCTTTTTGTGTTGTGGTACCAAGTATGTCCAGGTTCATTGAACCTAGGAAATTGTTATGTAATCCTATTGGACCGACATGAAATCAGATTCCTTTATAAGGACA
The DNA here is from genome assembly GCF_030272615.1 of Cryptomeria japonica. NCBI lineage: Eukaryota > Viridiplantae > Streptophyta > Pinopsida > Cupressales > Cupressaceae > Cryptomeria > Cryptomeria japonica. Next base: position 142,855,529 of record NC_081414.1, read on the forward strand.
TCATGTCTAGGGTTTTAGGTTGTTGATGTGGATATAGTGAAAGTTTATGGTGTTGCTAGAGTTTAAGGTGATTGAGGAGTTGGAGAGAATATGAATGTGTAGAAGACTGAAGTAATGCTGGAGTGCATTAGGAATGAGCTACCAAGGATCTAACCAAGCAGTCTATGCTACTAGCTAGATCAAACACTTGTTGATTACTCACATCTTTGACAAGTCTGTAGCCCTTAACCGGGTAGGCCCAAAAGCCTTTTGTAAATCCTCTAACAAGGTGGTTCACATCTGTGGATCTAAAATCCTCTAGCAAGGTAGTCTTTAATCAGACTTATCTCCTAACAGAGATTGAGATTCCTAACATGATCTATTCTGGTAAAGAACATTGTAAGACCTTAACCAGTCTGGTTCCTATTCTGCACATAGTTACTTGTGAGTTCCATCTCACCATGGTTTTCTTTTCCCATTTGGGTTTCCATGTCAAAATCTCATGTGTTATGGCATTTGTGCTTCTGTGGGTGAATGCATTATTTGCTATTTGGTTTGCATATGTGCTAACTGGTTTGTCTGCTAAACTATTTTACCAGTTTACTATCAGTCTTGTAAAGTGTTTAATTGCAAATATTTTTGGCATACTAATTCACCCCCCCTCTTAGTATTCATCAGGTAAAGATAGCCTTCGGTAGAGGCTTGGTGAATATGTCTGCTAACTGCTCCTTACTGGAAAAATGTTCCAATACAACTTCTTTGTTCTGAACCTTCTCCCTCAAGAAATGATACTTGAGCTCGAAGTGCTTGGTTCTATCATGTAAAACTGGATTCTTGGAGATGTTAATCGCACTTGTGTTGTCACAAAATATACTTACCGGTTCAGATACATGAACCTTGAAGCCATTTAATACATGCTTCATCCAAATTGTTTGGCTGTAGTTCATAAATGCTGCAACATATTTTGCTTCTATTGTAGACTGAGAGATACAACTCTACTTCTTATTCATCCATGAGACTAGTCTACCACCAAGAAAGAATGCACCATTGGTTTTTCTCTTTCGGTCATCCACATTACCAACCCAGTCAGCATCTATAAACACTTTCAGGTTGAAATAATTACTATATGGATACCATAATCCATAGTGTTGGGATTGATTAAAATTGAGTTAAGTTTAGAGGCCCAATTCAAATTTTTGCTTTGCATGTTAGAAAAGTACCTAAATGAGTCAGTTTGGATGGCCTAGTTTGCGAGAGGGTAAATGGAGCCGATTGATTTTCAGAGGGTAAGGCTCGGGATTCATGTCCCACACCTTTCATTTGGCCTAATCAGTGATGTGCAACTTTCAGAATTCAATTTGGATAAGTTTATGAGGTACCCAGTTTGAGGGGTGAGCTGGAAGTGCATTTTAGGCACAAATGCATATTTTATTGAGTAGCCTACTTTGAGCGATTACATCTTTTTCCCTATTGATCTTCATGGAGAAATTCAAAATGGATTAAATTGTATGCATAAATTTGAGTCATCCTGCAAAATTTCAGGTCTTTACGAATCCATTTGCTCAGTTTTTGAAGCCAAATCCATTTGCAGTTTGTGTGGTTTGACTAGTCCCTATTTCGACAGCTAGTCCGAGCCCTATTTCGCACAAGTGTAAAAGTTGCCTCAGTAAGAGTCATGTCAGAATGTTTGTTCTAGGATAATTTTGGTATAAATGATGAGCCACGTTTCAAATTTCAAGGCTCTACCAATCCATTTGATCGGTTTTCAAAAGAGCTCATTTTGCCATCAAATTCAGTTATCCGTACTTTCAGTGATATATTAGTTAATGTAGCTATTTTTGTGAGTGCACCGTTTGCATCCTGTCGGTCTGGTGATCAAACTAAGAATTCAAAGATTTAATATGTACTTCAAGGTACCTATGTTTCAAATTTAAGGGCCTATAGAGGTTTGTTTGATATTTTTGAGAAAGGCGTCATGTGTTGCCAGGACATTGACTTCATCGGGTCCGCAGTGTCGACAAAGCCAGTTGGGCATTTTCGGAAATTAATATCTCTTCGCTCGGGACTTGTCTTGAGAAACCGTTTGGTAGAAGTCATCCTTGTATATCAGAGTATAGGTCTGTTAGATGGCGAGCTCCAAAAAGGTGTTTTGATAGGTTTGAAAATTACGTCTTCGCGATTAAATGCGAAAATTGTGGCGTAATCGCCTGAAGGTTGTAAAATGCAGATTAATGATCCGAAAATGATGTCGATCATTTCCAAAGGTATGTTTGAGGTCCGTGAAGAATTCCAAGGGTCAGTTGCATGAAAATGAAATTTTTTTTAGTCGGACCCACTTTGGGGCCCGACCTGGCTTGCCACTTCGTGCATTTTTTCAAGCAAAGTTTAATTGTTATTTTTTGCAATCATATGTTTATATGATTTAACTATGAAGGAATGACATTTATATCATTGAAAAGAAGCGATTTGTGGAGTTTGGGATAAGTGTTCAGCGACATTGTTTAAAAAAAAAACTTATGCAATGGCTAGCAAGAGCCAAATTCCACAACTTTGCCAATTTCCCCCTTTTGTTGTGCGTGGATTTTCGAGTGGTGCAGAGCATGTTGAAGAGGGAATAAAATCATACAAATGAAATAGATAGCATCCTCCCATGCTGATGTGGTGATGAAGAAGGGGGCAGCAAACAAAATGCCCATTCTCCTTGCTGTACATGGTCTCCCCAATTCTCCTTGCTGTGAGTGGTTTGTTAAAAAAAAACAGCAGCAACAAACTTAAATCAATGCATTTGGTAGGTTGAAGGTACATCTCCAGTGCTCACATGGTGCATTGGAAAGTTTGAAGCAGCAAAGTAAAATTTGAAACAGCAAATGCACATTGGCAGGTGTAAATCAAATCCATGTTCTTCCCAAGTCTTCCCCTACATGGTGGATAAGGAACAGCAAGCAATGTGGTTATTGAAGGAAGCTTCAAATAACTTTAAAATGAATGTAGCTCATCACATAGTCTCCTTTTGGTAGCAACAACAAGAAAAAATAAATAAATGAAACACTTTCCTCCCCACGTGAAAGCCTTGGTCAATGTCAGATTAAATGCATCATGGCAGAGGGCGTGGTGAATGAGGGGCCATAGGTAATATGTCAAATAAATTGTCAAAGCATCCTTTCTGCTGGATGTGGTGATGAGGAAGAGACTGCAGAAAGTATTAAATGATTCCATTTGCAATCAGCTCCCCCTCTCACGTGACTGCTGAAGGAGCATTATAAATTCTTAGACAATATGCATTGGTTGGTGTAAAGCCCCCTTCACGTGACTTTGCCAGTGTCCTCCCTGCGTAGTGTCTGGTGAAAAGGTAATAGAGGATGTTCAAGAAAACTCGCCATTAAAACCCAGGGAAAGAGCTCCAAAAGTGCAGCTCCACGCTTAATCGCATTATCCCACATGCATTGGGAAGTGTTTTTTTTAAATGTTTATATGCAAATCCACACTCATCTATAATGTCAAAGCCATCAAGGCTTTTGACGGATGGTGCCTATGGGCACCCAAGGTGGGCCCACGTGTGAGCACACATCCCGAGGTGATGGAGGAGGTGACTGAGCGGCGACCAAGTGGACCCCACACAGGCATGCTTCCCAAGGCAGACAGGCGGAATTTTACAGAGAAAGGTCGGGTTAACAAGTGAGCAGGTTCGAGATGGATCAACGGTGCACGCTATTTCGTGAAGGGAAGATGCACGCTAGATAAACCCTGTGAAGTTGTGAAAACCAGGTGTCACACAGGTGGCAGGTACAGTTAGCGGTCCAGCAGGGGGGTCCCGGTGAGGTGGCGATGACGTGGCAATGAAGTGGCATACAAGCAAGCAGCCCAGTGGTGGTGACATGGCCGACAGGTGGAAAAAGATGAGGTGTCATCCCAGGTGGCGTCTGGTCAACCCCATCGACCAATCAGAGGCCGCCACGTGGCAAAGCATCAGACCATAAAAGGAGGCAAAAATCAAAATTAAAATTGTAAATGATATAGTTTAAACTATAGAGAAATTTGAAAAATTTAAATGATGGGTCCATGTTGAGGATTAATTCGCCCAGGGCTCAATTTTTGGCCAAAGTATGAAGTATTATATATTTTCATAAATTTCTCAGAATGAGGAATCTGATTATGAAGTTAATTTTGGCGAAGATCAGATATTTTGGAAGCAGTTTGGCCAGGTGTAAAATTCAGTTAGAGGGAAGATACTTGGCAATTTTCAGTTGTAGATTTGATTCTCTTCCCTCTCCTTCTTATTCCCAATTCTTCTCAGTTGTAAGGGTTCCAGTTTTTGAGAGATTTGCTCCAAGGGAGAAATCCAAAATTGTAGGTTCTAGTGATGGCATCCTTTTATCAATGCAAATGACAGTGTGTTCATCTATGTTTTCAGTGTTGTCTTTACTGTAGGTTTAGTTTCAGTTTGCAGGTTCATGCATATGCAAGGCATGTGTGAGTTTCCATGAAATTGTCTCCAAAATGTACTCAGATTCATATAATTTCATGTTATCAAGGATAATTTGAGTTGCCTCTTTTAGATTCCTCTAAGAGTGTAATGTTGTCTTTTGGGTATTCTTCAAGGAAGGATTTAAATCCTAAAACCCAACATTAATGATTTTGAATGCATATTGGATATCTACATATAAGTATGGTTTTGTGATAGAGCAGAGGATTGTATTAATGTAAGGCATTGATACATGAAAATTTAATGTTGAAAAGAACTTGCATCTGAGATTTCTCATCCAGTTTTATGCATGACTCTGTGGCCTGGATAAGGCACTGGTCTCTTGTAATATTGAAAGGTTGTCAGAACACCATTTATAAAACAAAAATCAGAATATCTTTTTATATTTTATGTTATGTGGAAGTGTCCCTCCATCTCACGATTCAAAATGTTGAGTTGCAAGTGTGGATCTAGCCCATCTGCAGTTATCTCTTAGTTTTTTGAACCTTTTGAGATCCATCTGCTTTTGATTGATGCAGTCTTGTGTGTAATAGGTCTGATTAAGTGCATCAAAGGTATACCCACCTAGGTTTTGCAGAGCCTAAAGAGTAGAAGGATTCATATCCTTGTCATGTTTTCCAAGCCCTGAGGTGTTTCATTGATTGAGATTGGCTATCTCATAGATAGATTTGCAGGTATACTTGGGTTATCACTTTTGGTGAACAACACAGTCAATAGTTCTCTTTAGATATCTCAGAATCCACTTGACTACTACCAAGTGGGATTCTCTTGGGCTTTTCTGGAACCGTGCAGTAATGCCCACAGCATGTACAATGTCTGGTCTTCTATGTACTACATATTGTAATTTACCAATCATTGATCAGTATTCCTTCTCATTTACCAACCCTAAGTTATCCTCTTTTGATAATTTACAACTGGTCACCATCGGTGTACCAACCGGTTTGCTGTCTTCCATGCCAAAAGTCTTCGACACCTCTTTGACATACTTGGACTGAGTGGTAAAGATTCCATCTTTCATTTGTTGAATCTATAGTCCAATGAAGAACTTAATCTCCCCTATAAGTGACATCTCAAATTCCTTTTTCATCTCATCTACAAAATTATGACTCATCTTGTCATCTCCTCCAAAAATTATGTCATCAACAAATACCTCATAAATTAGAATCTGATCTCCTTCTAACTTCAGATAGATATTGCTATCTTCACTTGTTCTCTCAAATCCAATCTTCACAAGATGGGAGTGCAAGCATTCATACAAGGCTTTATGTAGCCTAAACACAATGTCACTATCTTCTGATAGGGAAAACCCATCTAGTTGCTCTATATACACCTCCTCTTCTAGTATTCCATTCAGGAATGTAGGTTTTATATCCATTTGATATACTTTGAATCCCTTGAAGGCTGCATATGCAAGAAGCATACAAACTCCTTCCAATCTGGCTACTGGAGCAAAGGTTTCTCCATAGTCTTCTCCTTCTTGAGCATATCCTTTGCACACTAGTCTGGCTTTGTTTCTTACCACTGTGCCATCTTCATATAGCTTATTTCTAAAAACCCATTTGGTACTTATGACATTTTTATGCTCAGGTCTAGGTACCAAAGACCATGTACCATTCTTTTTTATATGGTCATCTTCCATTGCCTTGATCCAGTCTTCATCTTTATGTGCCTCTTTGAAATGTTTTAGGCTCAAATTCAGAGATCATGCAAGAGTTCTCTCTAACCTTTCTTCTTGTAAGAATTCATGCATCCTTGTCTCCTATGATCTGCTTTGGATCATGATTCAGCTTTACATACCTAGGAATTATCTTAGTTGTTTCCTCTTGCTTTTCTTCTTCATCCTCATCTTCATCAACATCAACATCTACCGGTGTAGGAGCACTGTTACTGGTGCTAGGCTGTTTTGCAACTGATTCCCAGAAGGTTACTACCGGTTCATCTCCTACTTGCTCACTGCCAGTTTCCTTAGATTTCCCAGAGGTTTCATCAACTCTAACATTGATGCTTTCAACAATTCTTTGAGTCCTATTGTTGAAACATTTGAGAGATTTTCTCTTTGTGGAATACCCTAGGGATATTCCCTCATCACATTTATCTTCAAACATGCTCTGATGTTGACTCCTCTTGATATAACATTTGCTACCAAACACTCTAGAGTAGCTTACCACTGGTGTCTTACCGGTCCAATACTCATAAGGTGTTTTATCCTTACCCTTTTTGATGAGTACCCGGTTCATTGTGTAGACTGTAGTGCTCACCACTTCTCTCCAAAAGGTGTGAGCAACTTTTCCTTGGATCAATATTGTTTTGGCTGCTTCAACTACAATCTGGTTGTTTCTCTCTGCTAGGCCATTCTGCTGTGGAGTCCGGGGGTTAGACATTTGCCTCTTGATGTCCTTCTCTTCATAGTACTTGTTGAATTCACCAGAAGTAAATTCTCCTCCTTGATCAGTTCTCAGGTACTTAATCCTCTTATCGCTTTCTTTTTCAACCAGTGCTCTGAAGGCTTTGAACTTTCCAAAGGCTTCAGACTTGTCCTTCAAGAATGTGACCCATGTCATTCTTGAGCAATAATCAGTAAGAATCATAAAATACCTATCTCCCTACACACTCCTAGTTTTCATAGGACCACACAAATCAGTATGCACAAGATCAAGTAAATTGTCTGCAATGAAAGATTTACCCTTCAAGGTTGAGGAAGACATTTTCCCCAGTTGACACTCTCTGCACAAAGGATTTTCTGGTTTTCTCGGCATAGGAAATCCTCTAACTACCTTGATCTTACTGTCCTTCACAATATTATCAAAGTTTACATGGTAGAGTCTCCTATGCCATATCCAGCTATCATCAAACTTAGCCATTAGACATGTGCTAATATTTGCATTCAGCTAAAATAGGTTACCTTTGGTTTGCATACCGGTGGCCATCAATTCACCACTCTTACCTTTTATTTGACACACTCCATCTCTGAATTCCAGAGTGAGTCCATTATCATTCAGTTGGGAAACACTCAAAAGGTTGTGTCTGAGACCGTCTACCCAATACACATTGTCAGCACTTCTTTTTCTATTCAAAGAGATGGACCCTCTCCCTTTTACCATACATGGTGCATCATTACCAAAATGAACCACACCACCATCATACTCTTCCAGAGATAGAAACTTACTTCGGTCACTAGTCATATGGTGAGAGAAGCCACTGTCAATAATCCATTCATTGGAATTATCAAAGAAAAAGACAAGAGCCTTCTTGTCTGACACATCTACCTTAATTGCTACAAACACAATGTCTTCACTATCTTCATCTTCTGATTCCTCATCAATGACACCTTCATCAACTGCTACAAAACAGTTTCTCCGGTTTCCTCCTTTGAACTTCTTGAACCTCTCCAGTTTGTCCTTGTTATCACCATTAGGACAGTTTATAGCAATGTGTCCTATCCTATGGCAAGAAAAGCATTTCAAAGGGATCTTACCTCTATATTTACCAATTCCCTTAGGAAGTCTATTGGTAAGAAGAGATTCAAATTCCATCAGGATCTCCTCATCATCTATTTCTTTGCTTTGTCTTGGTCCACCACTAGTACTAGCTTCTTTGCCCTTTCTAGATGGTGCACCAGATGCTCTAAAGACTATTTCAGTCTTCTGAATACTGCCATCATAATTATTTAGCTCATAAGCTGTCAACTTAGCAATGATGGAGTCTAGGGATATGTTTGTCTTGTCTATAGACCTCAATTCCTGAATAGAAGCAACCTTTATTGCATAGATTGGTAATAAGGATCTCAAGACTTTGCTAACAAAAGTGAAATCATCTATTAGACCACCTGCACTCTTGATGTCTCCAACAATAGTTTTGATTCTTATTCCATATTGTTGAATGGTCTCTCCTTCAACCATCCGCATGTCTTCAAAATGTCCCCTAAGGCTCTCTTCCTTATCTTGTTTCACATGCTCATCACTACCATAGATATTCTTAAGAGAATCCCATACTTCTTTGGGATTGTCTTTATCCTAAAAATCAATAAACTCAATGTCAGATAGACTGCTAATTAGGGCTTCCATGACTTGCCCATTCTCCTGAATCTCTCTCTTTTGATCATCCGTGAGAGTATTGATAGGGATAACATAAGCATTCTCAACATAGCTCCAGTGTTGAGCACCCATGCTTTTGATGTATATCTTCATTCTGTCCTTCCATATTTTAAAGTTGTCTCTATTGAACTTTGGACCTTCCCTCTTCATCATTAGAGTAGGATCTTTTCCTCAAGCAGTTAAGCTTACAACACAGAGGACTTGGAAGTCACTCTGATACCAATTGATGAATAAATGATGAACATTTAGTACCAAACCGGTACTGGGGGGGGGTGAAACAGTATAGGAAAAAACACTTTTCTTGAACCGGTTTGACTGCAAACAATGTACTTTGACTGGCAAGCACTAACACCGGTCTAAACCAGATTACTACTGGTAAAACATAGTGAGAATGTGAAAGACATAAACCGGTAACCCTTAGCTTTCCATACAATCTAATACCTCATTTCAACTTCACCCTTATGCATAAAGAAGTCGATTATCAGAAACATAATGACTGCTTAGTTCAACATATTTTACCAGTTTGACATAAAACACTAAACCATCACATGAAAGGCATCACACATGACACACTAATTTTTCACATGGAAACCCAAGTGGGAAAAACTATGGTGGGGATGAATACCCACAAGATATTCTTGAACTCTTTTGAAGTCTACTCAGTTAGGAGCCTAGTCCGGTTAGAGACTTTTACAATTGGTTCTGCTAGGAACTGATCCTGCTAGGGATCACTCGGTTAAGGGATGGCTAAATACCCAGTTAAAGGTTAGAACCCTATTAAAGGTTACCTTGCAAGAGGATTTGAAGAACTCATTGAATTGAGTCACCCTATTAAAGGATTTACACAAAATCCTGTTAAAGCTACCTAGTTAAGGGATTTTCCAACTGCTGAAAGGGTTAGAAGTCAACAGGTAATACACTGATCTAATAACAACACTCAATGCCAAGGTAGAATCCACTTAAGCTCCTTCTCTTCTGAAATCACACTCTACAGGTATCAACACACTTCTCCAATTTTCAATAATCAAGTATCACTCATTGGGATACACATATACCATTTGCCAGCAACTTCAAAATGAAAAACATCATCGACCTTATAGGAAATAGATAGGTCAGTAGCATAAACCCTAAACCTTAAACATTTAGGTTTTACAATCCAGTCGGTTCAATCCTGACCGTTAATCACACTGCATCAAATACAACAGTCTTGAACAGATCTCAAGACATTCTCCAATGTTCATTGTTTGCCGCTCCAGGAAGCTGATAACTCATCACGCACTCTTCATCATTTACAGCGACTTCACACATTCCCGAGGTAGATAGGATCACTCTCCATGCAAGATCCTCAAGGAAATCCTTCACGTGCATAAGGTTGACATGGAAACACTTATCTCGTCTTCATACAATGCTAACTCATCACAAGATGTCATCGGTTGAATCGCACAAGCTTGGAATCCATCAACCGAAAACCCTAAAGTTGAGACTACGAACTGGTTATCATGCCAAATGAACAACAATACAAGACTTCCATTTACTAGTTCTCATACTAACATTCCGGTTCACCTTGAACAAACATATCGCTTCACTTTTTCACAAATACTGGTTTACATCATCATACCGGTTCTCTTGCCAGTTTGCTTACTACACCATACCAGTTCATACTTCAGCATATTGACATCAATGACAACATTAAATATCATCATGTCATCGTGCTCTGCACATATGCCAACATGTTAATCCGGCTAGGTACAAATCTATGATAGGAGGTCTACTATATTTGACACAAACAAGACCTAATATTATGAATGCAGTATGTATTGTTTCAAGATTTCAGAGTAATCCTAAAGAAAATCATTAATCAACAGTAAAAGGGATTTTCCGGTACTTACAAGGCACTACAAATCTTGGCCTATGGTATCCTAGAGATAAAAACTTTGAATTATGTGCATACACAAATGCAATTTGGGCAAGAGATGTAGATGACAGAAAAAGCACCACTGGTGGAGCATTTTTTCCTAGAAGCAGATTAATTTCTTGGTTGAGTAAGAAACAAAGTTGCACATCCTTATCAACAGCTGAATCAGAATATGTTGCAGCAAAAACCAACTGTACATAGGTATTATGGATTAAGCAAATGTTGAAGGAAATAAAGGTAAAATGCAAGGAACCTATAACTATCTATTGTGATAATACATCAGCAATTGATATATCTAAGAATCTGGTACTACATTCTAAAACTAAACATGTGTCTATCAAACTGAATTTTCTAAAAGAGAATGTTGAAGCAAAAAAAGTAAAGCTGGTTTATGTGAATACTAAAGAGCAGATTGCAGATATTTTCACTAAACCTCTGCCTAAGGAGACTTTTGAATATCTTAGAGATCAGCTTGGGGTCATAACCCCACCAGTAGAGACTTAAACAGTTGATGTTTGTCATCAACCGACAGAACTAACAGAGAAATCTTTTACTTTGGCTTTGATGAGGAGAGCTACTTCTCAAGGGGAGTAGTTGGTATACTGAATAGGTTGGTATTTTGTATTTAAACTTGGTTTTTGTATTGCTTTGGTATTTGATGTCAAAGGGGGAGAGATTGATATGGAAAAACACATGTTACTCCTAGGGGGAGAGATTGTTATTTTGGGAGAGATTGATTACTCTCTATACCTGAATTTTGATTTTTGGTTTTGATCTCTTTGGGAGATTGTTGGTTTTTAGTATTTGGTATTTCTATTTTGGCACTTTGATGGTTTTTCCATCTTGTGTTGCCATCAATGCCAAAGGGGGAGATTGTTGGTATTTTAATTATGTTGATATGCTTTTGTCATTGATGTCAACACCTATTAACACTTATCAACTCTAGCACTTGGAGAATTGACAATGTTCACCGGCAAGCAGGTGACTTATGTACAGTCACCGGTATCTAGTACACCAGTAAGATATATTGTTCACCGACACTTTAAATAACATTTAAAACACTTGGTTATATCGAAGACATCATTTGGACACTTTATCTTGAAGATTTATTCATTGGTATATTCGTGTTTGCATAATTGTTGTTACCAGCAAATAGGTCTAGGATAAGCACCGACAGGCTTATCTATTCTAGATCAACACGACATGCTATGGAGATGATTTATTAATATTGTAAATGCATTAAGCCGACATGTTGAATTGGATATTGCATCGCGTATTGTTTTACTTGTAAATTATTTTATTGTAATATATTTTGTAAAGCTGACCTATACATTTGATCCTAGGCTTTGGTATATATGTAAGATCTTATTTGTAAGATCAATATGCGACTAGGAAAAGGATTGTAATAAGGTATATGCGAGAATAAGAAAATGTATACATGCAAAAATCATTTGAAGGTTGAAGGAAGGTTTTTGTATCAGAACTAAAATGGTACTGAATCTGTTGTTCTCAAATTTTGATTCCCTCTAACATCCCTGGTAATAAAATAATAAACTCTGCCTGCAGAAGAGAAATCAAAGAGAAGGAAAACTTTAGAGCAACATATTACAAGGTTTTATGACCTTCTACACTTCGAACCTATAAAAAGTTCAGGCGGGTATACCCTAGGTGAATTCTTTCACACTTTTAAACAAAACCCACAGTAACTATTGTCCCAAAAACCAGTGGATTTCATCACCTTAGAACTGACTGAAATAGAGAAATAAAACTTAAATTCATGTTTAGTATTGACCTACAAGATATGCAGAAGAAAACTACAACAGATATTAGTGCCTTATCCAGGCCATAGAGTCATCTAAGTTTCTACAATACTCCCACAATCAAATATCCCCACACATCCCATCATCTCGACTTTTATAAAACCCACATATGCCTAACATACGTAAGAATTAACCCTTAGCAAAACTAGATTGCATTTATCAAATTCAAAGTCTTCAACAAAGAATTTACTAGTAGAAGTGCTTCATGCATATTTAATTTCCCTCCTGAAGAGAAAAACTAAGAAACTCTCCTATTTAATATTGCCTTACAACCCATATTCAAATGAATAACCCTAGATTATTCAAATCGAAAACAGTAAATATTTACAAACACAGTTGAAGACAACACAAATTCTAGGATCAAAGTTGATGGTCTGTATATTGATATTATCTCAGAAAATATTACAAAAACATTTGGATGTTCTTCATCATACTTTGAAAAGAGCTCAGATTAATTTCTACAACATTTCTTTACAATTCCTTGTGATCCTCTTACATTGGTCCTGGTATCCATTTATATAATCATGGATGCAAACCAGCTTCGGACCATCCTTTCAAAACGTTTGTTACAAAATACTACTTCACTCAAGATGCAGTTACATGTCCTTTTCTGCTTCAACAACTTCTTTATTTGGTGGCTCCTCCGCAATATCCTCTAACCATTCAGGAGCACCTTCTAATTGTTTTGGAATATGTTCTAACTATTACGGAGCATCTTCTTCTTGAACCTCCACATCGGCCACCGCATACTTTTGGGACCATCCATGGAAAACATCATCATTAGGCCATGAGTGGCCAATAATTTTTTTATTCAACTTTAACAACTTTTTCTAGGTGTTCCTCACTTTCCTTATCTCTGAATCCAAAAACCCATAATGAGATTTGATCTTCTCTATTTCCTCAATTGTTTTAACAAAGAAAGAGGTGTCATCTTTATTGATTATCTCATTTACCCTTAAGGATAAATTATCCCCTAACTCATCTAGCCATGCCTGTTTATCATTTAACTGATTCTGGTTGACAAAACCTCCAGGGAACAATGCAAATTTATGCTCGGTATATTCTTTCTGATGCAAATTAGCTTTTCTTTCCACATTATCTCTTCCTTCAGCCAACTTTGTCAATCCTTTTGCCAACTCACATGTAGACTTGATAGTGACATCAACCCCTGCCTCATCATATGATGCACACATTAGTTCTAAATCCACTTCCCTGGGTAACCATTTATTCATAATAGGCTCTAAAATAGCCTTATCCTCATTCAACTCATTAAGAGTATCCAAAATTCTTTTCATATTGAGATATATTGTAGGAGCATCAATAAAGTCAGCAAATCTTAAAATTGTTGCCTTTATCTTCTCCTCATACTTGCTTGCAAATAAGGCCTAGGCTTGTTGCAACTTTTCCATTTCATGTTGATAAGTCTCAGCTGGTTGGAAACCATAAGGCATATGAGAAGGAGGGAATTCTATAATTGGACTAGTAGGTGGGGGTCTTGTTGGAGAGGAAGTGATCATCAATGTTGAAGGCTCACCTTGATGATGTTGAATTGCCAATTGGCTCTGGAGTTTAGTAATGATGCTATTCCTATTGGCTAGTTCTTCCTTAGCTTCATTATAAGCTTTTAAAATAGTCTCCAACTTCAATTGGAGAGTAGCCTTTTCTTGGGCTTCTTTCTCTGCTACTGCCACATTAAATTTTGCAGTTTCTAGAACAGTACTAGCTACCTCCACCACTCCTATGTCCTAAACACTCTTGACAATCATTCCTCCAAAGAGGCTACAATCTGAGGCATTTTTCTTCCTCCTATTCTCATCTTTCTTTAATGACCATAGGACAACAACAACATTATCCTTGTTGAAGGTCACACCTTCCATTGGCTTTGTTTCCTTTCTTACTGCATCAAGGATCAATGCATCAGCTATGTCCCATTCAGGGAGAATTAACACACCAGCTTTATCCAACATATCCCTCCCTTTCTTAGGGGTGATTGCTTTGAACTCCTCCATCATTTCTTGCTTAACTTCTTCTTCTACTTGGGCTGCATCTTTGAGAGGATCCTCACTTACCCTTTTCTCACATCTGAACTTGAATTGATCAATGTTTTGTTTCCAAAGAAATTGTAGAAAAGCTCCTGATATGACGAAGTTGCTATCAGCTAGGAATTCTTCACTAGCTTTCTTAACAGTAAGATCCAATTCTTGGCCCTTTAACTCACCATCAGTTAAATCCATTTAAGGATTTGGTGGCTCTTTGGGTATCCCTTCTTGGGTCTCCTCATAAGTATAAGCAATCTCACCAAGACTCCCTAACTCCAATAATTGTTTAGCCACAACTTGTTCATCTCCAATGTGGATAGGAGACTGAGATGGGGAATATTGAGGTTCATCAGTTTCAATTTCTTTTCCCTTTTTGCCTCTTAGGGGAATCTTGAATGTCTACAATATCTTCAATGTTCCTTTTCCATTTTGAAGAGGAAGGCTCGCCTATCACTAGCATCATTACAATGTGCTTTGGTCTCTTGAGCATTGCATAGTCACCTGGTGGGATTGCTTTAGCAAAAGCAGGCTTGGCCAAGACCATCTTAACCTTATCAGGATCATTTTGCATTATGGCCTCTCTTTTTTACTTTAGGGTCTGCATTACATCTTTAAAATAAAGAATTAGAAACTTTATTTTCTCCTCAAATGGGGTGAAGCTAGACAGAGGGTCATAGCTAGTGTCAAATTGATGAATAAAATCAAGGGCTTTCTTATATGCCACCCACTTCTCATTCCTCAGTTCCTGCTCATCTAAGCTGAACTTGTTCCTAATCAAATCCTCAGGAAACTGAAATTGATGAGGCCTACCTCTGCACACTGCTCTTTTCTTGAACATGCCATTGAAGAAGTCCTTAGGGTCTTCACATCTTGACACTGCAGTTGATAACCTATATGGTTTAAAGAAATCTTCAAAGAATATCCATCCACCCTTAGTGATTACAAAATGGTGGGCCATGGTAACAATTGGGAAAATAGTCCCTTTACCTCTGTTAGTCAACTTAGCTTCCTGCACCCCTCCAATCTGTCTTAACTTTACTACAATCCCTATTTTCAATGAGACCTGATAGGGTAGTAAATAAGGGGTGCCTCTAAATCCAAACACTCTAAAAATAGTAGACACAAGGTACAAATAGATGTCTCCCTAATTGTGAGCAATCTGGATATCCTCTGCAAACTCCTTAGGTCTAATAAATTCCAAAAGAGCTTTAGGGATTCTAGGGTTTTCTCTACATAAGAGGATTCTGAACTTAGATGCAAAGCATCTATCAAACTTTAGATAACTTGCATCCTCTCTATCCCATGATAAAATAGTACTCCACAATTGTATTGGCATTTCCTCATTATCCTTGACCTTAACCAAGTCCATATCCTTTGCAAAGTAATCAGCAACCTTGAATAGGAACATGTGCATTAACATAGAATACCATCCAAATGGCTTGTTAACCTTACCATTCTTGATTCCTACTAACCCTTTATGAATGGTATCAGCAAGGTATGAAGCATAATCAAATGTAATGGCCAAAGAAGGATTCAAAATTTGGGCAATCATCAGCATATAATGGGCTGGCATATTCTTTTTAGCATCTTCCCCAAAGATCTGACATAAGGCCCAATACATATCCTTAGCTCTCAGGGTGAATAAATTGAGGGAGAATGGTTCCATTGTGCTGGGGCCTACAACTGTCAACCCCCCTATCTTCACAAAGAACTCTCTTAATGGGCCATTCCTTAGATGATCCCTCTGTACGTTGTAGATCTGGGCTAATGATTGAAAATCAATAGGCTCTAACAAATTGGAGGATTCACTGAGTTTGAAAGCTTTTCTGAATTCATCTCCATTGATTTCAATCAGGATTGACCCCTTTATGTTCCTGATGCACCTTGCCATAGAGTCATAATTCTATGCAATCAAAGTTAACAGGTCTATATCCATAAAAACACCTGGGACCATAAGCTCTCCTACATCCTATTCCCATATGCCATTCACAAGAGCTGGGGAATTTATTTTCCCAAAACTGACTTTGAAAAGTCCTAAGCTTGACATTCCTATTTTGGGGTCTCTCAACCAATTACCCTTATCATAGAAGCCATCTCCAATTTTTAGACGAGGGTGTTTGGGTACTAATTCTTTAATCTTAGCCCCAGCTTTGGTGGACATAGTTAATTGTTCTAAAAAATCATCACATATATTTCGTTCTTGGTAGTCCACCTTCCCGGTGAATTCTCTTCTACGTGCCATTTTGGATGAGCAACTACACCACTAGCAACTAGCACATACCTCTAACAAAGTAATTCACATGGCAAATATTTGAGAACAAACCAGAGTCATCAAGAAAAGCACAAAAAACCTAATTATTTGCCTGAAGAAAATTCCTCTACAACAATTCGCTCTACAACAAACTTCGATGAAATGATATTAGCAATCAAGTTGATGCAGACTACAAAAGACAAGTTGGCATTTAAGTTTTTTAGAAATTAACTCTGCATGCTTCGGCTTTCTTTTAATAATTGAATTCACCAAATCAAATTCAAAACTGGCTCCAACGATTCATGATTCCTCTGAGTCTTTCCTCTATTTCACTCTTTCGCTATTTCACAGAACATAAAACCCGTACTCTTTTCTTTCATGAAGCAACGCTGTCTGTTGGATCATCGAAACTTGCATTGGCTTTACTTCTGTTTAATCTCTCTGCTTGAGTTCTGGGCCCTACCATCTTTTCGCCACTTCACAATACTTAACAATCGAGCACTCCCCCTTCACAAAGCCGCGCCAAGCGTCAAATCTAACTCAAGTCACCTGGCCTTTAATTCCAATCGGGACCATCAATCTTTCTAACTAATCGTGCCTCACCCTGACAATTAGCGATTTTTGCCATTTCACTAAGGTTAATCTGTGGGCATCTTTGGGCCATGAATCAATGAGAATCATTGGATCAATCTTGAGATGAATGCCTTTTAAGTGGGCCCTGCATTCGAGAATCACTTACCCCACCTTTTCATCAGTAAATACATGCCACATGCTAGTCTGCCATTAGCCATGGCAACTCACTTGGGTTCCATTCTGGATCTGCCATGTGCCATCTTTCATTACTCCCACATAACTGCCAGTTACACCTTGGTGGGCCCTTAACAATCTTTTAGAACTACATGTCACTTGACATGTCCCTATCAAGCTTGTCATGCCCAAAATTTAGGGCAAAAACGGAACAAATTTTTTTTTTAAAAGATACTAAATTTAATTAACAAGCACACTCTTGCGACAAGCGTTAACGAAAATTTCATTAATAAATTCGAGCTCATTCTGAAACGAACGAAGCCTCGACAATTTGTTATAATTTAATTGCGGAAAAACCTACTGGATTAAATTCTATCTCCAAAAGATATTTAATTTATAGTTTTATTAAATTAATCATACTAAAAATATTAGTTTTTTTAAATCAATATTGGGTACATGTAAAATGCACACATATACATATAGATTATGCATATATTTTGAATATCCATAATTTAATTTCTTAAATCAATTAAACTAAAAAAAAACATACATATATATTCATATATATATTCCCATATATATATATATGGAGACATATATATTATTATATATATATTCTACATATATTCCAATATTTTAATCCTAACCTCCTAAATCTATTTCAACTTTCTAAATATTACCACTTAATTTTAGGGTTCTAAATTCATATTTAACCATTACCTAAACCCCAAATACATATTATTCTTTTTTTTATATTTAAAAAAAAAACTAAACTTCCCTAGCCCCTACCGGGCTAGGGTTTAACCCATTCCCCTTTTTTTTTTTAACAAGTGAAGATTTCATGTCGGGCCGAAGAGCTAACAAGCGGCCATGATTACCAAGCTTGCCGGTCGCTGGGGTTTCAAGTGGAGGCTGGCCGCGCGCACCACTGTGTGAGCTCATAGTGGCGCCGCGGCACCACTGTGTGCCCACACAGTGGGCGCCGCTAGCGGCTCCCCACTGTGTGGCCACACAGTGGCGGCCGTGGCTGTCCACTGTGTGCCCACACAGTGGGTGCCGCAAGCGGCTCCACTGTGTGTGCACACAGTGGGCGCCGCGCAGTCGTCCACTGTGCGTACACACAGTGGAGTCCGCGGGGGCCCCAAACATATATTTTTTTTTAAATTTTCTTTTAAAATTTACAATAACATTTATTAATATATATATATATATATATATATAAATATATAAATATATATATTTATATATATATATGTATATATATATATGCAGTATTTTCCTAAATTTATAAGCATAGATAAAAAGATAAATTTAAATTCTAAATAAAACTTATATATAATTTAAAAGAGAATTATTACATGCAAAATTTTAAGCTAATAAAATAAAGGAAAAGATAACCTTAAGTTAAATCAAAAAAATTTAATTATATATATATATATATATTAATTTAAATGCATCGATAAAACAAGCTTCTAAATCAATATTTAACAAAAACAAATACAATTTAAAGTATTTCACCAAGATACATTATACGTTTCTTTTTTTTTTGTAATAAGAAATCCATTAACATGCTTTTTTTTTTAAATAGATTATTCACATAAAACAACTTCTCTTTCCATCTAAAATACTTATAAAGCTTTCAGCTTAAATAAACTTCTATTTTGACTTAATTAAAATATAGGTAAAAATCTAAATGAAATCAGACTTTTTATTTCTTTCATAAAACAAGAAGCTTTGCATGCATTACTAATTTGCTTTTCTTTTTCAATTATTCTAGGAGTAAAATCAAGCCTTTTCTCTGTCTTTAAAACATCTCTATTATATACTACCAAATTTATAGCAATGTTTTCTCTGAACAGTCACAACAATAAGACTTCAAATCTATTATTACAAAATTACAACTTGCTTCTCCTTTCTTTTGAATTGAGGCATTTATTCACAACAACTTTAAACCAACATCTGCAACTGAAATCAAATATCTTCATATTCCATCTTCTGAATAAATTTCATGAAATTTCTATCCTCTTTCCTCTGGATTTCCTGCATAATAGAAAACACAAAACTGACCACGGAGTGCTCACCTCCCAGCCTAGGCTAACTGGTAGCCACCCCCGAGCTCGGAGAACCAATTCCTAGACGGGTACAAACAGGCAAACACAAAGAAACACAAGGCATACAAATATTTCAGACACATTCCCAACCTGGCTTTCACAGCACCACACTCTGGCGGTGAACATTTTCAAAGGGTGGTAGTGGACCAAATACCCTGAGGAGAATCTGCAAGTATGTAATAACACGAAGCCACCTCATGGCACAAAGAACATATCAAAATCTCAACCCCATAATTCCTTATGCCCCCCAAAGGCATTCTAGCCTTATAACCCTCCTTATGACCCCCATTGCACAAACAGGCCATGCAGCAAGGGTCACACAAAGATCCCTTGTGATCGCTCTCTAAAGAGAGTCTCTCACTCGAGGGCTGTCACTGCTACCACCCTCAAGATCCTCTTCTCTCCCAAGAGAAAGAGGGATCTTGAGAAAACTCCCAAAACACATTCATTCATAAAACAAAATCAAAAGATTTTTCAAAAATTCGTTTTCAAGAATACAGATTTTCTTATTCAACAACTTTCAGAAAGAAACAAAAACAGGTCATTAAAAGTAAAAATGAAACCAACCTTAATCTGCCCAAAGGTTATAATGATATCTGAAGAAGAGCTGCCCAATCCACAATTCTTTATTTTCCTTAATCAATTTCTTTATCCCATAACATTATTTTCCAAATTTTCTTCTGTCTCCAAAAATGGAGAGTGGGTGATTAACCAGCTATTCCCAAAAATCTTCCTTAAGAAGCTCACTCTCTGAGTTCTCACAGGATTCTAAAAAAAAAAATCAAAAAAAGAAGGAAGAAAGCAAAAATGCAAAAAGACTTTCCTTCCAAGAGGGAAAATCTGGATTTGATTTCACTTCAATTTTCAATTTTCGCTCAACTCAAAAAAGCCAATTTTTAAAGCGTTAAAAAGATCATAATAAAGTAGTAACTTGCCTAAAATTACCCCTAACCCCTAGGTATACCTTATGGGCTTCAGGAAACCCTAATAAACTACCCCTAGGTGTTCATTTAACCCATTTTAAACCCCTCTGAAGTTTATTTTCGGGTCAAACATAAGTTGACCACACCAAATATTATATTCTCAAAATATCTTTTTGACAACACATTATTTTATTTAAAATTAATAATAATTAACACTTTCCCATCAAGAGACAAGATAAAATATTAAAATTTAAATCCACACGTGTCAAGTGACACTAATAAAATACTTTTACAAAAATAAACATGAAATTGTCTCTTGAGGTTTTTACACAATAAATTTAAATAACACATAACACACATGCAGCATATACTGATACGAATAAAATACAACACAAACGGGGTGTTGTCTCTCCAAATAGACAAACCCTGGCTTTACGAACATACATAAGTCTAGGTTTGATTCTCCGTAATTTTCCATGGTCACATGGTAAATTTCCTGCGCATCTCAATTTACACATTAGTACTCCCAAATATTCATATAAAATATAATTCAATAGTACAACAATGCACATCATTACTTGCATACAATTTTCATCTGCACAGATTGAATACATCTTTTGTCAAGCAAATTCACATAAGCAATTTTCATCCCAATTCACATAAACTAAACATACATCATAGTTCTATATTCAAAGTAAAGTCCTGCAAATTCATTAACGACATCTATCATTGCAATATCATTCTATCTAATAATCATGTAGTGTTCTATCTCATAAAGCATGTAAGTAAAACATCAATTCATAGCAATGTTATCCAATATCCTGAAGTCATAAAAGTTCTAAATCTCAAAATGCATCAAAACAAAGTATCCATAGTAGTCTAAAATATAAAAATCCACTGAATGTCAAACTGAGTCGAGGTGAGGCCTCACATCCTCCCTCTCTAGGCATGAACTTCCTCCTGGAGTTCATCAAAGAGGTGAGGGTACTCTGATCTCATACGTGCTGCGTCCTCCCATGAAGCCGTAACCTCATCATAACAATCCCACTGGACCCTAACCTGGTCCAGCTCTCGACCTCGAAGGGCCAATGTCCGGCGTGCCAAAATGCGAATGGGCTCCAAAGCTAGCTGCCCGTCCGACTCCACCTGCAAGACATCCCAATCTAAAAAGTGAGACTCATCATAGATATATTTTCTCAAAACTGAAACATGAAACACATCGTGGATGCGTGACAGGCTAGGTGGCAAAGCTAAACGGTAGGCAACTGGGCCTATTCTCTCCAGAATCTCAAAAGGTCCTACAAAGCGAGGTGCGAGCTTAGAACCCTTTCTGTAACGGATCGGACTCTTATCCGGTCGCACTCTCAAGAAAACTCTGTCTCCAACCAAGTAACTACGATCAATCCTCTTTGCATCGGCATACTTCTTCTGTCTATCCTGAGCCTCTCTAAGACGCTGCCTAATCAAAACCACTTGCTGTTCCATATCTCGAACTAACTCAGGACCAATAGCAACTCTATCCTCTATGCGATCCCAACTCAAGGGCATCCTTTAAGGCCTGCCGTATAATGCCTGGTAGGGTGGCATTCCCAAAGAAGTGTGATGCCCATTGTTATAGGCAAACTCCACTAAGGGAAGATACTCCTCCCACCGGGTCTGATGATCCATGACGTACATACGAAGCATATCTTCTAACACCTGATTGACTCTCTCTGTCTGACCATCTATCTCCGGGTGATAAGCTGTACTGAAATTGAGCTTTGTGCCCATAGCTGCCTGTAATGACTTCCAAAAGGTAGAAGTGAAAAGAGAATCCCTGTCAGAAATAATCTTGCGGGGTACGCCATGAAGTCTAACAATGTCTCGCAAGAATACCTGTGCTACTGCAGGAGCTGTGAATGTAGTACGGACTGGTGAAAAGTGAGCTACTTTGGTCAGCTTGTCAACTGTCACCAAGATAGCATCATGGCGACGAGAAGACATAGGGAGACCAATGATGAAATCCATGGATATAGTATCCCACTTCCACTCTGGTATAGCATGAGACTGAAGCAACCCACCTGGATGGCGGTGCTCCGCCTTTACCCTCTGACACTCGAGACACCGAGCTACTATCTCAGCAATGAGCTGCCGCATTCCCGGCCAATGATACAACTGCCTCAAGTCTGCATGCAACTTCTTAACCCCGGGATGTGCAGCATAAGGAGCTCTATGAGCTTCCGAGACAATGAACTCTCGCAACCCTCCGAAGGAAGGTACATAAATGCGCCCTCTGTGGCGTAACAGTCCATCAGACTCCAAAGAATAATCCACATATTTCCCTTCTAGTGCGACCTGAGAACGTAACACCTGACAAACCTCTGCGTACCATCCATCCTCTGACAAGTGCCGAAGTATACGGTCCCTCAAGTCTGTGCCCATGGATATGGTGCAAACCTCATGACGTCTCCTACTCAAGGCATCTGCAACTACATTTTCCTTTCCCTTGATGTAGTGAACGTCAAAATCATATTCGCACAAAAACTCCATCCATCTCCTCTGACGTGCATTAAGGTTCGGCTGAGTGAAGATGTACTGAAGACTCTGATGATCTGAATGCAACTCAAAGTGATGTCCTAAAAGGAAGTGTCTCCACCTCACAAGTGCATGCACTACTGCTGCGAGCTCAAGGTCGTGAGTGGGATAATTAAGTTCATGAGTCTTAAGCTTCCTAGATTCGAAAGCTATGGCCCTACCACCTTGCATAAGAACTGCCCCTAAACCCTCTAAGGAAGCATCGGTACAAACCATGAAATCAGCTGAAGGATCTGGTACAACAAGGATAGGAGCGCTAGTAAGTGCCTTCTTGAGTTCCTGAAAGGCCTTCTCGCACTTCTCTGTCCACTCAAATTTCTTCCCTTTACGCTGAAGAGAGGTAATAGGGTGTGCGACTCTGGAGAAACCTTCGACAAAACGTCGGTAATATCCTGCTAAACCCATAAAACTCCTGACCTCTGTCACACTAGTAGGCGCTGGCCAATCCATAATAGCCCTAATCTTTGATGGGTCAACTGAGATCCCATCACCGGAAATAACGTGTCCAAGGTACTTGACCTCAGATCGAAAGAAAGCACACTTCGATAGGCTGCCAAACAACTGGTTATCTTGCAAACACTGCAATACCTGTTTCAGGTGCTCCTCATGCTCCTTCTCATTCCGAGAATATATCAATATATCATCGAGGAACACAACAACAAAATGGTCCAGAAAGGTACAGAACACCCCATTCATGAGACTCATAAAAACTGCTGGGGCATTCGTAAGTCCAAAGGGGACTACGGTAAACTCATAGTGACCATATCTAGTGCGAAAAGCGGTCTTGTGGATATCACTTTCCACTATTCTCAACTGATGGTATCCTGACTTTAGATCTATTTTGGAAAAGACTTTGGCACCCTGAAGCTGGTCAAATAAATCATCAATTCTAGGCAAAGGATATCGGTTCTTGATGGTTACTTTATTTAGCTGTCGATAATCCATACACAATCAGAGAGATCCATCCTTCTTCTTAACGAAGATAACTGGTGCACCCCACGGGGATACGCTAGGACGGATATGACCCTTCTCAAGAAGTTCCTCAAGCTGAATTTTAAGTTCATTAAGCTCATTTGTGGTCATTCTATAAGGTGCTCTGGAAACTGGCTCGGCTCCTGGTACAAGGTCTATATGAAAATCAATCTCTCTGTGGGGAGGCATTCCCGGTAACTCTGAAGGAAATACATCTGAATATCCTTGAAGGATAGGATGGTCATCGAGCGATGTTTCCTTTTCCTCCTCTTCTCCTCTGTCACTGATAGTGATAGAAAAAAGCTGACATCCCTTCCGCATGCTCCGCTTGAGCTGCATTGCGGAGATCATACGAAGAGACACGGGCCTCTGAATCCTGGTGATAACTATGGGCGAACCATGATCATCCTCACACTCGATCTTTTTCAGGCGGCAATCCATCTTGGCTCTGTGGGCATAAAGCCAATCCATGCCAAGTACGATTCCATAAGATCCAAGTGGAGTCACTCTAAGGTCTACTACCATGGTGGTCTTGCCAATCTGCAATTGACATGCCCTAACCTCGGATTCCACTGACACTCTAGCCCCTGAAGCTAATTCCACTTCCCAACTGACACCCTGCCTAGTTGCCACTAGCCCGCAACACTCCACAACCAACGGAGATATAAAGGAGTCGGTAGCTCCTGAATCAAACAAAATAGATACATTGTTACCTCTGATTATACCTGAAGATTCGATAACCGTGGCCTGATGGTCGGCCTGGCGGTTGTCAATCGCTGCGAATACTCTATGGGACCTACCCATATCACCGACTGTCGGCTCTGAAGCGGCCATCCGCTGACTCCCTGCTACCTGTCCCTGAGGGCAATCCCTCGCCAAGTGCCCCATGGCTCCACAAGTAAAGCAAGCACCCCGTGCCTGGAACTGGGCACCCTAAGGCCTAGAAAATCCCTGACCTCCTGTCCTACTGGATCCGCTGTACCCACCCCTGGAGGACTGCTGAGTCCCCGTCGGCTGTGTGTACTGCCCCTGTGCTCTCTGATCACGTTTCTGTCCTTGAGTCTGCCACTGCTTGGGCTTGGAGCCCTGTGGATACTGTGGAGGCTTCTGCCTCTGGTTCTGTGGTGTCTGTTGTGGAGGAGGGGGTTTGGAGAACCCCTGAGAATTTCGGTTGTTCCCCTTCCAATGAGGTTTCTGGAATCCATAAGTCTGAGGTGCGGGGTTTCGGTTCTGATACCGATCCCTATTGTCCTGTGGTCTAACCTGAATTTCCTCGGCAATCAGTGCCTTCTCTACAGCAACCCGAAGGCTCTCTGGAGCGGACATCCTAACAGGCCCGGCTATACCGGCATTCAATCCCCTGATGAAGCAGTTTACAAGAAGTTTCTCATCCTTTAGATAATCTACATATGGCAACAACTCAAAGAATTTACTCTCATACTGGGTTACTGACAAGCCTTTTTGTTGGAGATCATGAAATTCGTCTATACGACGCTGCCTGAAGTGCTCTGATAGGTACCTCTCACGGAACCTCTCGGTGAATATCTCCCAAGTGAGTGTATCAGGAACTAATCCGCATTTGTACTCTTCCTGTCTCCACCAGGTGGAGGCTGTTCCTCTCAGAAGATGAACTGCAACACGTGCTTTCAAGTTGCTCTCATAAGAATGCAATGCAAAGCACCTCTCAAGACTCAGAAGCCATGCCTCGGCCTCTACTCCATCTGTAGAACCTCCGAAGGATGGTGGTTGGAGGCGCATGACCTCCCTGATGAGATCCCCTGGATCTCAACGACCTCTCTCAAAATAGACTGGTTCCACCGCAGGAGGTGGTCCTGGCATATGCACTGACTCTGGCTCATTACCACCCTGACTCTCTACAGGATTCGGAGCTGGGCTCCTGTTTCATTCTCTATCAACAGATCTATGACTCCCAAAGTCATGACTCCTAACCGGAGGGTTCTCTGCTGGAATCCTTTCTTGAACAATGCCAATAAGATTCTGAATGG
Organism: Cryptomeria japonica; assembly: GCF_030272615.1. Lineage (NCBI taxonomy): Eukaryota > Viridiplantae > Streptophyta > Pinopsida > Cupressales > Cupressaceae > Cryptomeria > Cryptomeria japonica. The sequence continues at coordinate 142,881,443 of NC_081414.1, forward strand.
CTGCTAGAAGGTCATGGTTAGGTTCATTTGGCTGTTCGGGAGGTGCTCCTGGGTTCTCCTCTGGAACCGATGCCTCCCTCTCTTCCTCATCGCGAGCTAGGCACTCACGTCTAGGACCCCGTCCGCGCTTGCGAGCTTGTCGCGTCAATGGAGGCATCCTAAGAGGAAAATAATACAAAACAATTAATTTATTTCTTTTAGAATTAAATTTATTTAAATTCAAAATTCCATTAACAAAATAATTTAAAATATCCTAAGGCGAAACGTAAGTGAGTAAGGCTCCTAGTGTGGAAACCCTGCTCTGATACCAAAATGTCATGCCCAAAATTTAGGGCAAAAACGGAACAAATTTTTTTTTTAAAAGATACTAAATTTAATTAACAAGCACACTCTTGCGACAAGCGTTAACGAAAATTTCATTAATAAATTCGAGCTCATTCTGAAACGAACGAAGCCTCGACAATTTGTTATAATTTAATTGCGGAAAAACCTACTGGATTAAATTCTATCTCCAAAAGATATTTAATTTATAGTTTTATTAAATTAATCATACTAAAAATATTAGTTTTTTTAAATCAATATTGTGTACATGTAAAATGCACACATATACATATAGATTATGCATATATTTTGAATATCCATAATTTAATTTCTTAAATCAATTAAACTAAAAAAAAACATACATATATATTCATATATATGTTCCCATATATATATATATGGAAACATATATATTATTATATATATATTCTACATATATTCCAATATTTTAATCCTAACCTCCTAAATCCATTTCAACTTTCTAAATATTACCACTTAATTTCCTCAACCCTAATTAGGGTTCTAAATTCATATTTAACCATTACCTAAACCCCAAATACATATTATTCTTTTTTTTATATTTTAAAAAAAAACTAAACTTCCCTAGCCCCTATCGGGCTAGGGTTTAACCCATTCCCCTTTTTTTTTTTAACAAGTGAAGATTTCATGCCGGGCCGAAGAGCTAACAAGCGGCCATGATTACCAAGCTTGCCGGTCGCTGGGGTTTCAAGTGGAGGCTGGCCGCGCGCACCACTGTGTGAGCTCACAGTGGCGCCGCGGCACCACTGTGTGCCCACACAGTGGGCGCCGCTAGCGGATCCCCATTGTGTGGCCACACAGTGGCGGCCGTGGCCGTCCACTATGTGCCCACGCAGTGGGTGCCGCAAGCGGCTCCACTGTGTGTGCACACAGTGGGCGCCGCGTGGTCGTCCACTGTGCGTACACAAAGTGGAGTTCGCGGGGGCCCCAAACATATTTTTTTTTTTTAATTTTCTTTTAAAATTTCCAATAACATTTATTAATATATATATATATATATAAATATATAAATATATATATTTATATATATATATATGTATATATATATATATATGCGGTATTTTCATAAATTTATAAGCATAGATAAAAAGATAAATTTAAATTCTAAATAAAACTTATATATAATTTAAAAGAGAATTATTACATGCAAAATTTTAAGCTAATAAAATAAAGGAAAAGATAACCTTAAGTTAAATCAAAAAAATTTAATTATATATATATATATATATATATATATATATATATATATATATGTATATTAATTTAAATGCATCGATAAAACAAGCTTCTAAATCAATATTTAACAAAAACAAATACAATTTAAAGTATTTCACCAAGATACATTATACGTTTCTTTTTTTTTTGTAATAAGAAATCCATTAACATGCTTTTTTTTTTAAATAGATTATTCACATAAAACAACTTCTCTTTCCATCTAAAATACTTATAAAGCTTTCAGCTTAAATAAACTTCTATTTTGACTTAATTAAAATATAGGTAAAAATCTAAATGAAATCAGACTTTTTATTTCTTTCATAAAACAAGAAGCTTTGCATGCATTACTAATTTGCTTTTCTTTTTCAATTATTCTAGGAGTAAAATCAAGCCTTTTCTCTGTCTTTAAAACATCTCTATTATATACTACCAAATTTATAGCAATGTTTTCTCTGAACAGTCACAACAATAAGACTTCAAATCTATTATTACAAAATTACAACTTGCTTCTCCTTTCTTTTGAATTGAGGCATTTATTCACAACAACTTTAAAACAACATCTGCAACTGAAATCAAATATCTTCATATTCCATCTTTTGAATAACTTTCATGAAATTTCTATCCTCTTTCCTCTGGATTTCCTGCATAATAGAAAACACAAAACTGACCACGGAGTGCTCACCTCCCAGCCTAGGCTAACTGGTAGCCACCCCCGAGCTCAGAGAACCAATTCCTAGACGGGTACAAACAGGCAAACACAAAGAAACACAAGGCATACAAATATTTCAGACACATTCCCAACCTGGCTTTCACAGCACCACACTCTGGCGGTGAACATTTTCAAAGGGTGGTAGTGGACCAAATACCCTGAGGAGAATCTGCAAGTATGTAATAACACGAAGCCACCTCATGGCACAAAGAACATATCAAAATCTCAACCCCATAATTCCTTATGCCCCCCAAAGGCATTCTAGCCTTATAACCCTCCTTATGACCCCCATTGCACAAACAGGCCATGCAGCAAGGGTCACACAAAGATCCCTTGTGATCGCTCTCTAAAGAGAGTCTCTCACTCGAGGGCTGTCACTGCTACCACCCTCAAGATCCTCTTCTCTCCCAAGAGAAAGAGGGATCTTGAGAAAACTCCCAAAACACATTCATTCATAAAACAAAATCAAAAGATTTTTCAAAAATTCGTTTTCAAGAATACAGATTTTCTTATTCAACAACTTTCAGAAAGAAACAAAAACAGGTCATTAAAAGTAAAAATGAAACCAACCTTAATCTGCCCAAAGGTTATAATGATATCTGAAGAAGAGCTGCCCAATCCACAATTCTTTATTTTCCTTAATCAATTTCTTTATCCCATAACATTATTTTCCAAATTTTCTTCTGTCTCCAAAAATGGAGAGTGGGTGATTAACCAGCTATTCCCAAAAATCTTCCTTAAGAAGCTCACTCTCTGAGTTCTCACAGGATTCTAAAAAAAAAAATCAAAAAAAGAAGGAAGAAAGCAAAAATGCAAAAAGACTTTCCTTCCAAGAGGGAAAATCTGGATTTGATTTCACTTCAATTTTCAATTTTCGCTCAACTCAAAAAAGCCAATTTTTAAAGCGTTAAAAAGATCATAATAAAGTAGTAACTTGCCTAAAATTACCCCTAACCCCTAGGTATACCTTATGGGCTTCAGGAAACCCTAATAAACTACCCCTAGGTGTTCATTTAACCCATTTTAAACCCCTCTGAAGTTTATTTTCGGGTCAAACATAAGTTGACCACACCAAATATTATATTCTCAAAATATCTTTTTGACAACACATTATTTTATTTAAAATTAATAATAATTAACACTTTCCCATCAAGAGACAAGATAAAATATTAAAATTTAAATCCACACGTGTCAAGTGACACTAATAAAATACTTTTACAAAAATAAACATGAAATTGTCTCTTGAGGTTTTTACACAATAAATTTAAATAACACATAACACACATGCAGCATATACTGATACGAATAAAATACAACACAAACGGGGTGTTGTCTCTCCAAATAGACAAACCCTGGCTTTACGAACATACATAAGTCTAGGTTTGATTCTCCGTAATTTTCCATGGTCACATGGTAAATTTCCTGCGCATCTCAATTTACACATTAGTACTCCCAAATATTCATATAAAATATAATTCAATAGTACAACAATGCACATCATTACTTGCATACAATTTTCATCTGCACAGATTGAATACATCTTTTGTCAAGCAAATTCACATAAGCAATTTTCATCCCAATTCACATAAACTAAACATACATCATAGTTCTATATTCAAAGTAAAGTCCTGCAAATTCATTAACGACATCTATCATTGCAATATCATTCTATCTAATAATCATGTAGTGTTCTATCTCATAAAGCATGTAAGTAAAATATCAATTCATAGAAATGTTATCCAATATCCTGAAGTCATAAAAGTTCTAAATCTCAAAATGCATCAAAACAAAGTATCCATAGTAGTCTAAAATATAAAAATCCACTGAATGTCAAACTGAGTCGAGGTGAGGCCTCACAAAGCTCCACAATAGTAGCAGCTGTCTTGCCACATCACACCTACATGTGACTTTCACCTGTCTTTCGCGCCTTCATGAACACTAATCATCATTCAACTTTGCGGCCACAAAATCACAAGAACCATTGGATCAAAAAAGAGTTAATCAGCCTTTAACTTCATGGTTAGCCTGCCCTTTGGGCCACCAACCCTTTTCACAACTTCACGATGAGTAAACCACAACCGTCTCTTGGCCGTGAAACAATGAGAGCCGTCGATCTTGGCCTGACTTGATCACCTTTTAACCGAAGGGAAAGTCTTCATTGCTGGGTCTCACCAAACCTTTTCACCACTTCGCAATGAGTAAACCACGTTTAGCTTGATCTCACAAAATCACATTGTCCGTCCGATCAGATGGGACTTGACTGGTATTTAACTTTGGCTCGAACCTATGTGCCGGGTCCACCTTTCTGCATTTCACTACTTCGCGATAGATAAATTGTGAGCACTTTTAGGTCACGAATCAACGCGAACCGTCAAATCAACAGAAAGTTGCATGATGCTTACAAGGCCCGACAAACATTTAGAAAAAAGTATATTTAAAAGTAGGAATTAAAAAATTTGAAGGGACCACCTAGGTAAATTACGAAGGGGGGGAACATTTTCATGACAAAGGGACCCATTACTTAAGTGAATAAAGTAATGCAGAAACAGAAGCCAAAGGGTTTTTATCAGTCATTAAAGCGATTTAAAACCTAAACCCTAAACCCATTTGGACTTGAAACAGTCTTGAAGCAACAAGAACATACCAGACTCAAAAAACATTACAGACTTAGCCAATAATGGAAAAAGCATACCCAGTTTTTAAACAATGATAACAATGGATCTGACTAGGGATGGTTGATCACAAAGTCAACACAAGAACTCAGAAAACTCTTGAGAAACAGACCAAAACACAAGCCCAAAAAACAAGCAACATAAAACAAACAAATATATACAAACAGAGGACCTATTATGCATGGACTTCAAAAGAAGTAGTGTTTCAGGAATTGTCCATGCACTGGAAATTCCTGTACTTCTTCATTCATATTCTTTAAAAAATATGAGTCCTTTCCATTTTGATCACAAACCACAGAAGGGCCAATCCATAATGACTCAAACATTTTATGCTTTCCCTTATCTTGTCCTTTTGCATTCCACTGCAGAACAATATCACCAATTTGAAACTTTCTCAATGATGTCCTTTTATCAAACAAATATTTAGACTGCAATTGGATCTTTAGATTTCTCTTATGAGCTAGAGTTCTGATCTCTTCCACTTCCACTATCTAAATCATTCGGTTCTCCATAGATTCAGATAGCTCCATGTCTTCAACTTGCAAGAATTTATAAACTTGAAGAAGATTGTTTACTGGCAGTCTAGCTTGTGTACCATAAACCAGTTCAAAAGGTGACATTCCAATGGCCTTCTTGGTAGTTACTCTGTCAGCCCACAAGGCTAATTTCAACTTTTGATCCCAAGACCTCTTGTTCTCTTCTAGGATTTTCTTGATGATTTTCAAGAGGCTTTTATTACTAGATTTAGCTTGTCCATTTCCCTGAGGATGATAGGGTGAAGAGTAAGACATGATTATTCCATGACTAGTACAAAATCCAACAAACACTTCTGACTTGAAACTCATGTCATTGTCCATTACTAATTTTGCAGGGATTCCAAATCTAGTTATAACATTATCCATCAGGAAGTCAATGACAACTTTACTTGTAGCTCTTCTTGTCGGAATAGCTTCAATCCATTTAGTAAAATAATCAATGGATACTATGATCCATCTATGACCTCTTCCTATTCTCTCAACAATGTCTCCAATAAAATCAATGCACCATTGGACAAAAGGGGCTTCCACTATGACTGGATTTAGGGGTAAAGCTCCTTCATACTTCAATTTGGATGAAAATTTTTGACATGGGTCACATTTCCTGACATGTTCATGAGCATCCTTGAATAAGGTAGGCCAATACTACCCAGCCCGGATTATCTTACCAGCAGTTGTCTTAGCAGAGTAATGGCCTCCACATACTCCATCATGCATTTCAATCAACACCCTTTTAGCCTGGAATTCATCCAAACACATTAGTAGTTCTCCATCTCTTTTTCTCCGAAATAGATCAGCTTGAATGAGAACATATTTTTGTGACTTGAGATTTAGAGTTCTTCTCTAATTATGTGTCATTCCTTTTGAAAATGTAGCATCTCTTAAAAATTGGACTATCTTTGAATACCAAGGTTGCTTTTCAATACTGGTGACCATGGTGTTATCAACTTCAACATTATTTACCTCGATATCAAGAAGATTTGATTCAGTCATGAGCTTTGTAAGGCCTAAACCTCTTACTAATTTAGTAATCTTTATCTCTAAATCAAACTCTTGAATCCTATTTATCCATCTGCACCTTTTTCCTGTGACCTCAGATTGGGATAAAATGTCCTTGACTGCAGCATGTGGAACATAAGAAACTACTTGTGCACTTACCAAGTAGGGTCTAAAAGCCTTGACAACTTTAACCAAAGCATATGCCTGTTTTTCCATGATTTCATATCTTAATTCTTCTTCCTGTAAAGACTTGCTATAGAAGGCTATGGGATGTTCATGTCCCTCATTATCCTTTTGCAACAACACTGTAGCTACTGTATAATATGAAGCAAAAGAGAAGAAACAAAAGGGTTTACTATAATCCAAGGACTTCAACACAGGTGCTTCCTGAATGGCCTTTTTAATTTTAGGAAAAGCCTTTGAGGCTTCTTGATCCCATCAAAACTTGGTATCCTTCTTGACTAGCTTGACAATGGGCTTAACTATCTCTGCAAAGTTTGCAATGAATCTTCTAACAAAATTTACTTTGCCTAAAAAGGATTGAATACCTTTAACACTCTTTGGTTCAGGCACTTTGTTTATTGCTTCAATTCTTTCAGGGTCTATTCTTACCCCTTCCTTGGAGACAATATGCCCCAGCAACTTCCCTTCAACAACAACAAAATGACACTTCTTGGGGTTTAATGACACACCAAATTCTAAAGCCTTATTGAACACCTTTTCCAAATGTCCACAGTGATCATCAGCCCTTTTGGAGAAGCATGTTAAATCATCTTGGTACACTACCATGATGATATTAATGAATTCTTTGAAGGCTACATCCATAGCTCTCTGAAATGTGGCTCCAGCATTTTTTAATCCAAAAGGCATTCTAACATAAACATATGTTCCCCAAGGGGTGGTGAAAGTGGTTTTGAATTGCTCAGATTCCTTCACTAACACCTGATTATACCCTGAGAAACTGTCCATCATTGACAAAAGATCACAACCAGTTACTCTCTATAGCATAGCTTCCATATTGGGAGAAGAATAATTATCCTTCAAGGAAGCAACATTTAAATTTCTGAAATCAACACACAATCTTATGTCCCCATTCTTCATTCTTATTGGGACCAAATTGGAGACCCATGAAGAATGTCTTATAGGTTTAATAATCCCTCCTTCTCTTAGCTTGGATAATTCTTGCTGCATCTTATCTTCTAACAAGGGATTAATAGGTCTCTGCTTTTGTCTGAAAGGCTTAGCATCTAGAAGTAAAGGAACTTCATGCTGAAACAAGTCTTGTCTATACACCTTTAGGTATTCATAAGACCAATCAAACACATGCTTATACCTTTTCAATATATTAATGAGATTAGTTCTTACATGAGGAGGCAATTTTTTTCCAATGTATACCAACTTAGGGGCTGATTTAGTCCCTAAGTTTACTTCCTCCAAGTCTTCTGACTTGGTAGTAGATTGCTGATGTAGGTGACTGTTATTATAACTGAACATGTCCTCAAGCTCTACCAACCCCTTTGGTATCTCATTTGTTTCCAACTAAACCAAGTCATTTCCAAATATTGTCTCTTTGTTATCAACCACCTCCACCAATGTATTGCAGTCAATCTTATGTTCATCATAATCATCTATGCATTGTATGAACCTAAGAATATCTTCATCATCAGTAAAAACTTGCCAATTATACACATTATCAGGGATGGTAGGCCTAGATTTTATTTCCATAGTGGATATACCAGTTAGTGTTGCATCATCATCCTTTAATGCAACATTAGCTAAGAAGTTTTCCATGATATTCTTTGATCTTTCTATCCAATTAATAGAAAATGCACTAAAATGCTCAATAACATCCCAGACTGCATGTTTATATCTTTTCAATCTATCATTTTTTGATGCATATTTGGATCTTACCTGAGAGACAACCAATTTTGAATCTCCTAAAGCTTTCAACAATTGGATTCCATGCCTCTTTGCAACCTCAAGCCCCAATAATAGGGCTGCATACTCTATAGTATTATTTGTGCACTGGAAAGCCAATAGGAAAGAATACTTAAAAGTTATACCTGATGGGGACACAAAAAGAACCCTTGCTCCTGATCCTTCTTTGGAGCAAGCTCCATCAAAGTACATTTGCCATAGACCATGCTGTTGTGATTCCAATTCGATCACAATGGGGTCAGTATTCTTTAACTGAGGTAAAATTGGTTGTAGTCTAAAATTATCAAGATCTACATCAATCATACAATTGAGCATATTAGGACCTACATTTTTAATTACTCTAGGAGCATGTGGTTCTCTATACAACTTGACCTGATTCCCATTGATTGGGATGGTAGCATAAGATAAGTCCAATTGGACATTTCCTCCTACTGCTAATGCCCATTGTCTGGATAACAACATGCCATAATGAGGCTTAGTATCAGTGACAATAATATCCATTTTATAGGTTGCTTCAGGGAAAGCAGCTATTTTCACTTCAACATCTTTCATGGTACCTATCACAGGCACTTCTCTGTTATCCATAGCATAACATTTCCCATACATTGTAGTCACTGATAATCCTAATTCTTTCATAACACCATAAGGCATTACATTAGCAGCTGCACTTGAATCTATCATACAATTTTTAATCAACCGGTTATTCACTAATAAAGTGACACAAAAAGGATCTACCTATGATGGTTCTTGAGTAATAGTTGTTCCAACATAAACCTCTAGGGTTTGGAACTCCTGATCCTTTCCATTTTTAACTAAACCGGTGGGTAAAACTGTGTTACTGTCAGATATGCTAGAAAATAAAGACAATGTTGCTTCCCTATGTTCTTTTATTTTCAATAATTCTATTAATGGGACAATAACTTTCATTTGTGTAAGAGCTTGAGCCATGTCAAATGTGGAATTACTGCTCAATTTAGTATTAGCTCTAACTCTTTCTGCCTTAGGCTGACTTGCCTTCTTTGTTGTGGCGGCTCCTTGTGTATCATTGGTATTATTATCACCTATACTCTTGGGTACATCTTTAATTTGATCTTTCTTTTCTTGACCCATTTGAGGGGGAATGGCACTACTTGATGTCTTTTTCTGAATAACCTCTTTTATAAACATGGAACTGGGTTCACCCTGATCACTATCCTTTCTAGTGCTCCTTAGGTTGTAATTGTGCTTTGCCATAGCTATAGCAGCCTCGATGAGATTTTTCACTTCTTCATCACTAGGTCTTCTAAGATGAACTTCTTCATCTTCAATGGTTACCACATTCAGTGTAGGATGCCAATCAAGTGTTAGTTGTCCTTGGTAGGACCTTTTACTGTCCAACACATCACAGTCACTAAATTCACTCTACAAAGACTCCTCATCACTTTCTATAACGGTCTCAAACATGTTAATATCAGGCTCAGCCTCTTGTTTCATGGACTCTTCTAAGGCTTGAGCAATTGCACACTGATGAGGGGAATGTGGCCCGTCACAAGCAATACACCAAGGAGTGTTCTCCATGTTATGAACATTTTTTCCGTTCAAAGGATCAGGGGTGTCTTGGCTCTGAGCAATCTTAGGCTTCTCATTCTGAGGCTTACCATCCTTCTAGTTGGTGTTATAAGGCATATCATGTAATCTAGGAAGTCTATCTTGCCAATTGTAGTAAGGCTTATCATTCTTATTTACCTTAGCAGTTAGATCCTTCATAGCAGTGACTAACTTTTCTATCTTATCCTCCTCCTTAGCAACTTTGTTTGATTGCTATTTTGTTTCTTGCCACAACCTACCATAAGTTCTTCTTCCCAGTTTTCCAGATGCTTTCCTATTTCTCTCCACATTGATAGCAATTTTGAATGCATCTCTCAGGCTATGTGGATTTTTATCCCTCATGATATAAGCCATTTTGGAATCAAATGCATTGTAAGAAGTGTTCAGGCACATGTTATCATCTAACCTCATTACCTGATACAACCTATGCATGGCTTTCTAAAACCTAGCATTGAAATCAGTGACCATTTCATTATCAGATTTTTTGATATTATTAAATTCATTGAGCATGAAACTCACATTTGTTTTGTCACCATACTACTCTTGAAAGCAATTTTTAAAGTCCTCCCAAGACCCAATGCTACTAACAGGGAGACCTCTATACCAATCTCTCGCATCATCTATTAGGGACTAGACAAATAGTTTCATTATGACATCTTCATCTACTATCTCATAATCCTTTATCAAGTCACCAAAAGATTTTAAATGTTCCTCTGCACTAATTGCATTATTTCCAGCAAACTTAGGGAGTCTGTCTCTTAACTCAGTTGGAACATGGTTAGGATATCCAAGGATTCCATCAAAAAATAACTGCCTGTACTGCTCTAAGTTGATGGGTCTTCTCTGGAATGGGTTAGCGGCATTGTTATTACCCATGTTCATTTTTATATTGGGGGCTTGAGTTTGAGAGATCTGGTTATTCTGATTAATAACAGGGGTTTGACTAACTGTTGCTATATTAACAGGCAAGGTTGGTTGGATTTTAATAGGAGGGAGGGAAACTTGTTGAGGTATAGGTTTATTCAGACCTTCTGATGGAAAGATAATGGGTAGAGCTTTTAGATAGCCAATTTTTCTTTTAACTTCTTGGTTAGTAGCCTCTAACTCAGCTTTCTCCAATTCTATTTGTAAGTCTTCTTTTTCTTTCCTCATTCTTTCCATCTCCCTTTCATGTGCTGATAATCTATGAGATATTTCCACTATAGTTTTGGATCCTGACCCATCTTCCATGCATTTTTGCTTCCCTTTATCAACCTCATTTCTGACATGCTGTGGGTCACTAAAAACCTCCCTATTTGGTTGGGTTACTGACTTACATGCTGGTTTGGCCTTAGGGACTAGAATTTCATTGATCACAGGACCTTCATCCTCACTCTTTTCCTTTCCTTGAGCAAGGACCTCAAGATCTGCAATCTATCTCAGAAGCTTGTCTCTTTCCATCAATTTGGCTTTAACTTCTCTCTCTTTATTGGCTTCATTTTGGGTTCTCAAAGAGATGAGATGATGGACTTTTTTATTTAGGTCCTCTATCTCTTGGGATATCTTATCTTCATTGGGGAAAACTTCTTCTGAGTCTGATATATTGACTTGATCAATATCAATCAAGCTAATTTTTCCATCAATTGTCCTAGGTACAGAACTCCTGACTATATTTGAACTAGTTATGTCTCTTCCAGAGGCACTAATATGAGATATACCTTGATTTAAAACATTAACATCTTCTACATTTCCAAACAAACTAGAATGGAAACCAAAAACATCATGTTCAGATTCTCTTGAAGAAGAATTTGATCTAGCATAGATAGGTCTTTCAGATATCTTACCCATATTATTTCTTTTCTAGACCCAAGCAGCATTCGATAACTCATGCAACACTAACCTTTTCTGACCCCTTCTTGACTGTTAACATAATCCATCCTGCAACATTTCACGAGGATGTTTTTTCATGAAAGATCGAGTATGCTTTCCTCCCTGCATTGCACTTATTTTCTTTTTAGAATTTCCTTATTTCTAAAAGGACTAGTTTAAACAAATAGAGTCACCACCCACAAATCTATGGGAAATATGAAAACAAGCTGGATTTCACAGTATGACTCTCCCAAGCAAAGTCACCACTTTTGTTGTTCTCAAATTCTGATTCCCTCTAACATCCCTGGTAATAAAATAATAAACTTTGTCCACAGAAGAGAAATCAAAGAGAAGGAAAACTTTAGAGCAACATATGACAAGGTTTTATGACCTTCTACACTTCGAACCTATAAAAAGTTCAGGTGGGTATACCCTAGGTGAATTCTTCCACACTTTTAAACAAAACCAACAATAACCATTGTCCCAAAAACCAGTGGATTTCATCGCCTTAGAACTGACTGAAACAGAGAAATAAAACTTAAATTCATGTTTAGTATTGACCTACAAGATATGCAGAAGAAAACTACAATAGATATCAGTGCCTTATCCAAGCCACAAAATCATCTAAGTTTCTACAATACTCCCACAATCAAATATCCCCACACATCCCATCACCTCAGCTTCTATAAAACCCCACATATGCCTAACATACATAAGAATTAACCCTTAGTAAAACTAGATTGCATTTATCAAATTCAAAGTCTTCAACAAAGAATTTACTAGTAGAAGTGCTTCATGCATATTTAATTTCCCTCCTGAACATAAAAGCTAAGAAACTCTCCTATTTAAGATTGCCTTACAACCCATATTCAAATGAATAACCCTAGATTATTCAAATCGAAAATAGTAAATATTTGCAAACACATTTGAAGACAACACAAATTCTAGGATCAAAGTTGATGGTCTGTATATTGATATTATCTCAGAAAATATTACAAAACATTTGGATGTTCTTCATGATACTTGGAAAAGAGCTCAGATTAATTTCTACAGCATTTCTTTACAATTCCTTGTGATCCTCTTACATTGGTCTTGGTATCCATTTATATAATCATGGATGCAAACAAGCTTCAGACCATCCTTTCAAAAGGTTTGTTACAAAATACTACTTCACTCAAGAAGAAGTTACATGTCCTTTTCTGCTTCAACGACTTCTTCAGTTGGTGGCTCCTCCGCAATATCCTCTAACCATTCAGGAGCGCCTTCTAACTGTTCTGGAATATGTTCTAACTATTCCGGAGCATCTTCTTCTTGAACCTCCACATCAACCACCGCATACTTTTGGGACCATCCTTGGAAAACATCATCATTAGACCATGAGTGGCCAATAATTATTTTATTCAACTTTAACAACTTTTTCCAGGTGTTCCTCACTTTCCTTACCTCTGAATCCAAAAACCCATAAGGAGATTTGATCTTCTCTACTTCCTCAATTGTTTTAACAAACAAAGAGGTGTCAACTTTATTGATTATCTCATTTACTCTTAAGGATAAATTAGCCCCTAACTCATCTAGCCATGCCTGTTTATCCTTTAACTGATTCTGGTTGACAAAACCTCTAGGGAACAATGCAAATTTATGCTCGGTATATTCCTTGCAATGCAAAGTAGCTTTTCTTTCTACATTAGCTCTTCCTTAAACCAACTTTGTCAATCCTTTTGCCAACTCACATGTAGACTTGATAGTGACATCAGCCCTTGCCTCATCATATGATGCACACATCAGTTCTAAATCCACTTCCCTGGGCAACCATTTATTCATAATAGGCTCTAAAATAGCCTTATCCTCATTCAACTCATTAAGAGTATCCAAAATTCTTTTCATATTGAGATATACTATAGGAGCATCAATAGTGTTAGCAAAGCTTAAAATTGTTGCCTTTATCTTCTCCTCATACTTGCTTGCAAATAAGGTCTGGGCCTGTTGCAACTTTTCCATTTCATGTTGATAAGTCTCAGCCGGTTGGAAACTAGAAAGCATTGGAGATGGAGGGAATTCTATAATTGGACTAGTAGGTGGGGGTCTTGCTAGAGAGGAAGTGATCATCAATGTTAAAGGCTCACCTTGATGATGTTGACTTGCCAATTGGCTTTGGTGTTTAGTGATGATGTTGTCCCTATTGGCTATTCCTTCCTTAGCTTCATTATAAGCTTTTAAAATAGTCTCCAACAGTAAAGACGTAAATCGAGCTAACTTCAAATAATAACTAAAATACTCTTTATTCTTAAATAAACTTATAAATTAGTTAATAAATCTATTTCATTCCATTTTTCCATCCATAGCTTCGTTTGATCATTCCATTTAGATCGTAATACACACGAAATTTCTATAAAAGATAATATTCTTTATTCAATAAATTGATAAAAGTTGTATTTCGATCATACAATACTTACGCATTTCAAGTTGTCGTAAGTTCAATAAAAATAATACAAAGTAAAGGGTGAGATGCGTCCGTTGATTTTCTACCCAAGCTGTCGCCAATGCAATCTTTAGCATGAAGACGAGAACAAGATTCAGGCGCTTTTTCCGCCCAACCTTGAAGCTTACGCTTCCCCGGAATTCTTGGTCAATCAGGAATACCCGACCCTGCACGAATTGCTTAGCAAAAGAAATTCGAAAGGCAAGATGGAATCTGGTGCATGCCTAGATGATACATGCATTTTCAATTTTCTACTTCTATTAAGAAACAAGCATTCACTATCAATCTAGGATATGGTAGAGAGGATAAAATAAAAGAATTCCACTATTTCAATGGTTAATTCAATTTGATTACTCGGTCGAGTATAATGCCATGCACAACAAAAATAGATAGTTGGAAAAGCAACTATACTCTCTATAATCCACATTCGGCACCCGTCCTGGAAGGTAACTTTCCACAAGCACAAGTCTATCTAGCTTTGTTCACATAAATTCATATAGAAGACAATCTTTTGCCTTTTATTTCTAGCTTCCTATTTCTTGCAAGATAAAAATACTATGCTAAGAAGACAATCTTTCCCTTCTATCTTTCAAGCAATTTAAAGACAAGATTAAGATATTAAGAAGGTGTAACACATGTATGTATCTTACATATAAATTGAATAGAATGAGTACACATTCTTTTATCAAAACATAGCATACTCATTAACATGTATTCTATTTCTTATGGTTTAGAATTCTAATTTTATCTCATCTAAACTCTATCTATCTTTCCAAGTGTCATGGTTCATTTACCGCTTTTCTCAAAACCTCATATTTAGTTTAATACTAATTTGTGACCTTTCCTGATTTTAAACTTAACACACTGACTTCACTAATTTTCCATAACGATAATCTAATATGATACAAGTTCATAAAACACCTATCTATAAGGCTTTTCAAATGAGGCACTTGATAACTATCTTTACTTTTCATGAAAAATTCCAAAGTGTAAGTCTTTCCTTGTGATATGAAAATAACTTCATTATTTAATAAGTTGTTATCCTATTATTTCATCTTCTTCGTGGTTCAATCTCATAGTTTCTCTCTCTAACCTCTTACTTTATTCTTAGAGGATTGGATAATCTCATTTATGAGAGTTTTACTAAGTTCATCTACAACCTTTGAGAAATTATTTCACTATTGTATCTCTATTTACATGAACGTAATTTTTGAACAATTAACAACGATTCCTTTTTTGACTCTAACTCTTCCATTAGTATATTGCATGGGTCTAAAACTATATCATCCTTTAGAGAATATGTAAAGCAATCTATATGCAACTCCTACTACTTTTTACCATCTTCCATGCATGTTCTTAGTTATTTTATCATATATACCTCATCATACATTTCTCCATAAGACTATTCAAAAGCGAGTTCAAACGATTTTGCTCTAATCATGGCTTTACTCAATCAAACTTCATTCTAATAAACATTATATAATTTCATGACTCACTTACTATCCTTGCATGATGACCAAAGAATTAAGGTAGATCCTACCTCCTTATGCTCTTGTTACTGGCTTGAGGTGATGGATTTGCTTCCCTCTTCACATTTGCTTGTCTCTCTTTCAAGATAGTACACAACCTCTTTGATGCTCTCCATCTGTCGATTCTTCTATTAAATCTATCCTTCCTTTCTATCTTTTATTTATAAACTTTACTCTGAAATTCAACTCTAAATCTGAGATGATCATGATTGATCTTTACGATTCGATTGAAGACTATTCTAAATCTCACTACTTTTCTCTTCTTCATCCCATTCTCTAAACCTTGATTGCATCTCCTTCTTTTTCCTCTTCCATCTCCTCTAACCTATCTAATCTCTTGTCACTCTTCTATGTTCTTGCTCTCCTCTATCTTGCTCTCCCCTAACTTGCTTCCTCTAACTTTCTATCCTCTAACTTTCTATCCCCCCTTTTTCTTCCAACTCAATGGTCTATATATATAGTGTTGTCATCTACCCACTTTCCTACTTTCGGGCTATCTCTCCTAGTGGTGGATTGATGACACCACTCATGGTTTTATTGCAACATAACATTCCTAATCGAATTCGAACACCTATGTGTTCTCCATGCAATGTTATCCATTATCCATTTCATGACACCACACCATTAAGCTGTTAAATTCATAATTATTGGTTATCCGTGTGGCTTTTGATTCCAAGACTATGTCCACTTTACTAAAAATGACTTCCCTAAAATATGCAAAGATTTAACTCAATTTAACTTCTTTCTAGGTGTCAATCAAGGTGGATATCGATGGCTTTATGGCTGTTAGACCACGTTAACCATTTCTCATTTGGCAGTTTATGTATTTGCATGTGGTTTTAAGCATAATTAAAATGGAGGAGTGGTAATCGATGGTGCTTAAAACAACTTTACCTTAATTTACCTCCCACCACATTCGACCTGCACGTGGAGTTTATTTTTGCATTTGCGAGGAGGGTTCTATGCAACGTGGAGTTTGTTTTTTTTTTAAATAGGGAGGAGGGTTTACACATTGTTTATGTTATGCATGGAGGTAGTGGTGGTAGGCGGTGGTCTCTCTCCCTTAAGCTACGCCCACCTAACAACTTTGCCTCCATGATAACCTGCGTTTAAAGCTTTAACAGCCGCTACCAAGGGTGGAGGAAGACTTGTTTACACCGACCAAAGCAGCTACCGTGGGTGGAGGGAGTTCATTTATACACCGACCAAGGCGGCTTCCTTTATTTGCTTTAAACGTCGACCTCCTTTTTCAACCCACCACCCTACATTAGTATTATGATTATTAAAAGGATATATATTAACTATATTTGTAATATGGTTTGTTTTATTAAAGTGATAATACTAAATGACTTTTCTATTTACTAGAACATTAAGAGACAAAGCCCTACAATGGTATTGCTCGTTGCCTTCTTATTCTATTACTTCTTTTGAACAACTTGCAAATGCTTTCATTCAACAATTTCAAAACAATATAAGTCCTAAAGTTACTTTGAATGATTTAATGCATTGTAAACAAGGTGTTAAAGAAAAAGTGACTGATTTCATTGGTAGATATAAGCATTTGTATGCTCAAATTTCTTTTCCAGTGCCTGATAATGATATTCAAAGAATCTTTATTTCTAATTTGCAAAAAGATATTCGAGACAAACTTCTGTTTTCTGAGTTTACTTCTTTCCAACAGTTGTGCGCGACTCTTCACAATTATCAACTGACTGTGAGTCAAATGGAACAATCACATCCTATGGCTATCAGATTTTTATTACTTAGTTTAATTTCATAAATACATCATTCAATAAAATAGATGAAATTATTATTATTTAGGCAAATTTTGAATGAATCGACAAAAGAAATTTGACGAAGTCAAATTTCACGATAATTGGTTATTGATATATGTACATAATTGAATAGATTTCTCATATGTATATATTGGACTATTATTCAATTTATAAAAGTTAAACTCGTAAGCACAATTTTCATACATTTATACATATCTGAACAAAAAGGACCTAAAAACCTAGGGTCGATATTTGTTTTCGAATCATCTATACATTTAGCTTCTTTTAACAATAAAGCATAATATTTCACCAATACTCATGCAATTTAAATTCAATTCAATCACCACTCACATCATGGAATCAATGCACATGTATAATTATTTAAATCAATGTACTACTCATACTAAATTTATCATTTCAATTTGAAGAAACACTCAACTAAGGTCATTTAAATCATCCATCTCTCAAGATGCAAACATAAATCCTAATGTGGTGTGTGAGAGATTCCATCTATCCTAACGAAATACAAGAGCTAAGGCAACTCTACCAAACCATGTTCTCACCTTTATCATTGTTCACCTGTTCCTGCATTCACTTTGCATTCAATCGCTCATT
The DNA here is from genome assembly GCF_030272615.1 of Cryptomeria japonica. Taxonomy (NCBI): domain Eukaryota; kingdom Viridiplantae; phylum Streptophyta; class Pinopsida; order Cupressales; family Cupressaceae; genus Cryptomeria; species Cryptomeria japonica. The sequence continues at coordinate 142,899,705 of NC_081414.1, forward strand.
AGCAATGACGATCCCAATTTACAATAAAAATTATTACTGATCATTCAATTGTACATAAATCATATCAGTATATTTGATATCCTTTCTTATTTCATTATCAGTTCTATTTTTATTTCACATTATTTTCCTAATTAAATAATTATGGAAAAATAGGGTTCGTGACACCAACTTCAATTGGAGAGTAGCCTTTTCTTGGGCTTCTTTCTCTGCTACTGCCACATTAAACTTTTTCAGTTTCTAGAACAGTACTAATTGCCTCCACCACTCCTGTGTCCTAAACCCTCTTGACAATCATTCCTCCAAAGAGGCTACAATCTGAGGCATTTTTCTTCCTCCTGTTCTCATCTTTCTTTAATGACCATAGGACAAGAGCAGCATTATCCTTGTTGAAGGTCACACCTTCCATTGGCTTTGTTTTCTTTTCTTACTGAATCAAGGATCAATGCATTAGCTATGTCCCATTCAGGGAGAATTAACACACCAACTTTATCCAACATATTCCTCCCTTTCTCAGGGGTGATTGCTTTGAACTCCTCCATCATTTCTTGCTTAAATTCTTCTTCTACTTGGGTTGCATCTTTGAGAGGCTGCTCACTTACCCTTTTCTCAAATTTGATCTTGAATTGATCAATGTTCTCTTTCCAAAGAAATTGTAGAAAAGCTCCTGATGTGATGAAGTTGCTGTCAGCTAGGAATTCTTCACTAGGTTGCTTAACAGTAAGGTCCAATTCTTGGCCCTTTAACTCACCATCAGTTAAATCCATTTCAGCATTTGGTGGCTCTTCGGGCATCCCTTCTTGGGTCTCCTCATAAGTATAGGCAATCTCACCAAAACTCCCTAACTGCAATAATTGTTCAGCCACAGCTTGTTCATCTCCAATGTGGATAGGAGACTGAGATGGGGAATATTGAGGCTCATCAGTTTCAATTTCTTTTCCCACTTTTTGCATCTTAGGGGAATCCTGAATGTCTACAATATCTTCAATGTTCCTTTTCCTTTTTGAAGAGGAAGGCTCACCTATCACTGGCATGATTACAATGTACTTTGGTCTCTTGAGCATTACATAGTCACCTGGTGGGATTGCTTTAGCAAAGCAGTTTTGGCCAAGACTATCTTAACCTTATCAGGATCATTTTGCATTATGGCCTCTCTTTTTTCCTTTAGGGTCTGCATTACATCTTCAAAATAAAGAATCAGAAACTCTATTTTCTCCTCAAATGGGGTGAAGCTAGACAGAGGGTCATAGCTACTGTCAAACTGAAGGATAAAATCAAGGGCTTTCTTATATACCACCCACTTCTCCTTCCTCAGTTCCTGCTCATCTAAGCTAAACTCGTACCTAATCAAATCCTCAAGAAACTGAAATTGATGAGGCCTACCTCTGCACACTGCTCTTTTCTTGAACATGCCATTGAAGAAGTCCTCAGGGTCTACACATCTTCACATTATAGTTGATAACCTATATGGTTTAAAGAAATATTCAAAGAATCTCCATCCACCCTTAGTGATTACAAAATGGTGGGCCATGGTAACAGTGGGGAAAATAGTCCCTTTACCTCTCTTAGTCAACTCAGCTTCCTACACCCCTCCAATCTGTCTTAACACTTCTGCAGTCCCTATTTTCAATGGGACCTGATAGGGTAGTAAATAAGGGGTGCCTCTAAATCCAAACATTCTGAAAGCAGTTGACACAGGGTACAAATAGATGTCTCCCTAATTATGAGCAATCTTGATATCCTCTGTAAACTCCTTAGGTCTAATAAATTCCAAAAGAGCTTAAGGGATTCTAGGGTTTTCTCTACATAAGAGGATTCTGATCTTAGATGCAAAGCATCTATCAAAATTCAGATAACTTGCATCCTCTCTATCCCATGATAAAGAAGTACTCCACAATTGTATTGCCATTTCCTCATTATCCTTGACCTTAACCAGGTCCATCTCCTTTCCAAAGTAATCAACACCCTTGAATAGGAACATGTGCATTAACGTAGAATACCATCCAAATGGCTTGTCAACCTTACCATTCTTGTTTCTAAAGGGTTAAACGGACTCCTAGGGTCAGTTTTAAGGCTTTTCCAAAGGTCCAAAGGGTATACCTATGGGTTAGGGGTATTTTGAAACATGTGACTTCTCCCATGTGACTGTTTAGTCACCTCAAAAAGTGGTGTTTCCAAGGTGAACGAAAAATTCAACTTAGAAAGTTCCTCCTAGGATAGGCAACCTTCCCTTTTGATGTCAAACTCTCTTCCCCATCTTCTCTCAACTTTTCCCTTTCCAGTGTTAGTAATGTGTAAGAGTTTGTGAAGAGCAACCAATGGGAACTCTCACCTCACCCAAGGGGTTGGGAAGTGTGTGAGAGGCCTTCTTAGGCAAGAATTGGAGACTTAGTGAGTAATCACCCACTCTCCATTTTTGGAGATTATGCTTTTGCTTTGAAAAATTAGTAGTAGAATAGAAATTTTGGGAAAAGTTTGGAGGAAAGTTTGTGTGGAATTGGGCAGCTCATCCCCAACTAAATCTAGCATACCTATTGGCAGAATAAGGTTGGTTTCTATCTCCTCTTATTTATGTTGTTTATGTAGTTATGTTGTTTTGTTGAAAGAAAGAAAAGCTTGTAAAGAAAGTGTTTATGTAAATTGTTGTTGGAAAAAAAAAGAGAATGTGTAGTTTCATTTCTATGTGTTTTGTTTGTGTTCTTGTTGTTTTTGGGAGTGTCCAAGATCTCCTACTCTTGGGAGAGTAGGATGGTCTTGGGGTGGAAGGAGTATGACAGCCTTGGGTGAGAGGCTCTCCTTATGGAAAGTGATTTCAAGGGTGTCCTTTGTGACCCTTGTTGCATAGCCTTGTGTATGCATTTGGGGGTCATAAGGGGAGTAAATATGGCCTTGAGCCTTTTGGGGGGCATAAATATGTGGATGTATTTTTGGTTGCATTTGTATTGCCATGAGGTGGCTTGAGTTGTATTTTGGCTTGCAATCTCCCCATTGGTACTTGGTCCACTTCCACCCGTGGAAGATTCATCACAAATGTTGTGAAAGTGTAGCTTGGGATGGGAAGTTGTATGTTGAGTGTCTTCCTTTATTTGTTGTGGAGTTTGCTTGTTTGTAACCTGTCTAGTGATTGGTTCCCCAAGCTCGGGGGTGGCTTCTAGTAAGCCTAGGTTGGGAGGTGAGCTCTCCATGGTCAAAGTTGTATTTTATTGCAGGTTGCTTAGGTTGGGAAAAGAAAGAAGAAAAAAGCTTGTTGCTGTTTATGTTGAAGAAAAGCGTTGAAGAAAAAAAAAAGAAATGTATTCAATGTTGTAGTTTGTATAAAAAGACAAAATGTGAGCTATTGTAGTATTTATTTTCAAGGAAAGAAGTGTAGTATTTCATTCATAATATCAAAAAAAAAAAAAAAAAAAAAGGGGGCATTGCAGGGTTTTCAAACCCATTTGTATCCATATATCCTTTGTATCTACTTTGCTAATGAAACACATAATGTCCTTCCTACTTTAGTTAGTTTGCAAAAGAAAGAAGCAATGTATTAGATTGTATTTAGGTCTTCATGTTTTTACAAAAAGAAAGAGAAGTAAATGCATTTTTATGAATTCTGCAAGTAAATGAAAGTTATTACTGCATGTTCTTTATGTTAATATGTTGCTGCAAATAAATAAACCAGTTATGTACTTCTCCATGAATAGCAGAAATAAAACCTTTCTATAGTAGTCTGTTTTGTTTTAAAAAAAAAAGAGATAACATTTAGTTTTAGGTTTATTATGTTACCCAAAAAGATTATATTTTTAGTTGCTATTAGAATGCATTGTAGTTATTGTTATAAAATGTTAGTTTAAAAAAAAAGGAATATGCCCAAATGAGTTATAAATGGTAACACACAAGTTTATATATATATATTTTATTCATTCTTTTGAAAATCTGTCTATAACAAAAAAAAGATGTTTTTACAGATTCAGTAATACTAAGAAAAGAAGGAGAAAGCTGATAAACTCCCTAACTAAGTCATTCAAAAAAATAAAAAAATATATATATATATATATACATATATATTATTTATACATTGTAAATGAAATCTGTTTATTTCAAGTTAAAACTTTGTTTATTGTCATACCTTTATATTCCTATATATATATATATAAAGAAAAAATATATATATAAAAAAAAAAATAAGAAAAAGAAATTTCGCATTTATTTGAACCCCCCCAAAAAAAGGGGGTTTTAAATGTTAATGCACTGTATGTTGGGGCCGCAGCCTTGGGCGGTGGTGCCCACAGTCTGCGGGAGCCCGCAGCTGTGGGCGGCGCCGTCCACAGGCTGCAGAACCCGCAAACTGTGGGCGGCGACGTCCACGGCCTGCGGGGACCGCAGACTGTGGGCGGCGACGTCCACGGCCTGCGGGGACCGCAGACTGTGGGCGGCGACGTCCACGGCCTGCGGGGACCGTAGACTGTGGGCGGCGCTGCCCGCAGCCGGCGGTACCCCCGCACTGCTTCCCGCTACGCCCGCAACAGCAAAAAAAAAAAGGGAAATGTTCGCCCCTCTGCTCGGCCATTATCAGTCCGGTTCGGCCCTACGCGCGTCGCCTCCCATGGCCACTGCCCAAACTCCACCTGCATACACACACTCATAAAATAAAATAAAAAGACTTCACACACACACACAACACAAGAAAAAGAAAGAAAATTAGATAATAACATATTTGCCCTAACCCTAGTTTCGGGTTAGGGCAAATACACCCCTTGGATTTAAAATAAACATGTGTGTGGGAGGTATAAAAAAAAAGAGTTAGTTAAATAAATAAAATAAAAGTCCCACCTTTCTTTTGGTATATTCATAAGCATGTAATTTTATATATATATATATATATATATATATATATATATATATATATATATATATATATATATATATATATATATAAGGGGTTTAATCTCTTAAGAGGTTTAATTTCTTTAATTAGATGAAAGCATATAGTTGGTTGTAATATTTTAGTAATGTTTTTTCTTTTAAATTATTAATGAATATAGGAGAGGTTTTATAAGAAGGTTTTAAATACTTAGGTAGATTAGACTCAGAAAAAAATATATATATATAAACATAATGATATTTGTAGGGGCAAGAGGGCCATTTAAGCCTAAATTATAATGTATTTTTAATTCATGGGGATTTTATTTTAATAAGGTGGTTTAATAACTAGAACAATCAAATTTAGAACCTAGGTGGTTAAGAGCGATAAGATAAATTTTGGATCATCTAAATTTGAGATTATTCGATATGCTTGAGATTTTAATTATTTATTAATGGAGATTAGTGATAACTTTTTTTGGAGGAATATTAGTTCGATGTTGACTTAGTTAACTTTATCACCAAATTGAATTTAATTACCTGATTCACACAAAATGTAGTTAAGACCAAACAAGTTGCATTATTTTAATTAAGTAAGTCGTTATTAAGTTAAGTATTTAAAAAAAAATTATTTCGTTCGTGCCCAAAAGTTTGGGCATGACATTTTGGTATCAGAGCCAGGTTGCCAACACTAGGAACCTTACTCCATTACGTTTCGCTATAATTATTTAATTAATTAAATTGTATTTATTTTTATTATATTTATTTTTAAATTAGCTAAAATATTTTCTCCTAAAATAGTTATTTATTTCATTTTATTTTATTTTCTTAAAGAGTATGCCTCCAACTACGCAACAAGCTCGCAAACGTGGTAGAGGCCTTAGGCGTGAACGCATGGCACGCAAAGAGGTCATTAGGGAGGAATCGGTTCAAGAAGTGAACCCAGCAGCTCCTCCCGAGCGATCAGTGGACCCAAACCGAGACATCTTGATAGCTCTTCAGAACCTGATTGGCATAGTTCAGGATAGGCTTCCAGCAGTAGACCACAATGTTGAGAACCAGAACTCAGGAAGTCATAGAACAATAGAACGGGAATGGAGTAGGAGTCCACCTCCTAATCCCATAGAGAGTCAAGCTGGGCATGAGCCCGAATCCATTCACCTACTAGCACCACCTCCAGTCGTAGCACCAGTGTACATTGAGAGGGCACGTCGGGATCCAGGGGATCTAATCAGAGAGGTTATGCATCTTCAGCCACCATCTTTTGGGGGATCTACCGACGGGGTAGAGGCAGAGGCATGGCTTTTAAGCCTAGATAGGTGCTTTGCATTGCGCTCTTATGAGAGCAATCTAAAAGCACGTGCAGCGGTTCACCTATTGCGAGGGACAACCTCCACATGGTGGAGACAGGAAGAATATAAGTGTGGCTTAGAGATAGAGACCCTCACTTGGGAGATTTTCACAGAGAGATTCAGGGAGAGGTACTTATCAGAGCATTTCAGACAGCGTAGGGTGGATGAGTTTCATGACCTCTAGCAGAAGGGTCTTTCAGTGACCCAGTACGAGAACAAGTTCTTTGAACTCTTACCTTATGTAGACTGCCTAAAAGATGAGAAGCTTCTCGTCAACCGATTTATCAGAGGATTGAATTCCGGCATAGCAGAACCAGTGAGGATGGCCGCTCTAGGGAGCCTTCGGGTTGCCGTGGAGAAGGCTTTGATAGCCAAAGAGATTTAGGTCAGACCCCAGGACTTGAAGGATCGGTTCCAGAACCGTAACCCTACACCACAGACTTATGGGTTTCAGAAAACCCATTGGAAAGGTAACAACAGGCACTCATCGGGGTTCTCCAAACCCCCTCCTCCGCAGCAGTCACAGCAAAACCAGAGGCAAAGGCCTCCGCAAAGTCAGCAGGGCACGAAGCCCAAGCAGTGGCAGTCACAGGGTCAGAGGCGAGATCAGAGATTGCAGGCTCCTTACACACCTCCGGCGAGGACTCAGCAGTCTTCCAGAGGTGGGTACAGTGGTTCTAGTAGGACAGGGGGACAGTCTTTCTCTAGACCATAGGGAGTGCAGTTTCAGGCACGTGGTGCTTGCTTCACATGTGGAGCCATGGGACACATGGCGAGAGAGTGTCCTCAGGGTCAGATGGCAGGGAATCAGAGGATGGCAGCATCAGAGCCGACAATTGGGGATATGGGCAAGTCCCATAGAGTCTTCGCAGCGGTTGACAACCGCCAGGCAGAGCATCAGGCCACGGTTATTGAGGTAGCAGGTATGATCAGAGGTAGCAGTGTATCTATATTATTTGATTCAGGAGCTACTGATTCTTTTATATCTCCATTGGTTGTGGAGCGTTGCGGGCTAGTGGCAATTAGGCAAGAGGTCAGTTGGGAAGTGGAATTAGCTTTAAGGGCTAGAGTGTCAGTGGAATCGGAGGTTAAGGGTTGTCAGCTTCAGATTGGTAATACCACCACCTTAGTAGACCTTAGAGTTACACCACTCGGATCATATGGCATCGTACTTGGCATGGATTGGCTTTATGCCCACAGAGCCAAGATGGATTGTCGCCTGAAAAGGATCGAGTGTGAGGATGATCATGGCTCTCCTATAGTGATCACTGGAATTCAGAGACCCGTGTCTCTTCGTATGATCTACGCCATGCAGCTTAAGCAGAGCATGCGAAAGGGATGTCAGTTATTTTGCCATCACCATTAGTGATAGAGAAGAAGAAGAGGAAAAGGAACCATCTATTGACGACCATACCATCCTTAAGGAATTCTCAGATGTATTTCCTTCAGAGTTACCTGGTATGCCGCCCCGTAGAGAGATTGATTTTCATATAGACCTTGTTCTAGGAGCCGAACCAATTTCAAGAGCACCATATAGAATGACCACAAATGAGCTTAATGAGCTCAAGATGCAGCTTGAGGAACTCCTAGAGAAGGGCCACATTCGCCCTAGTGTATCCCCTTGGGGTGCACTAGTCATCTTCGTGAAGAAGAAGGATGGATCTCTCCGATTATGCATGGATTACCGTCAATTGAACAAAGTAACTATCAAGAACCGATATCCATTGCCCAAGATCAACGATTTATTTGACCAACTTCAAGGTGCCAAAGTATTTTCCAAGATTGATCTAAAGTCAGGGTACCATCAGTTGAGGATAGTGGATAGTGATATCCACAAGACCGCATTTCACACTAGATATGGCCACTATGAGTTCACCGTGGTCCCATTCGGTCTTATGAATGCCCCAGCAGTTTTTATGAGTCTCATGAATGGAGTATTCCGTACATTCCTCAACCATTTTGTGATTGTGTTTCTCGATGACATTTTGATATATTCATGGAATGAGGAGGAACATGAGGAGCACTTGAGACAGGTTTTGCAGTGTTTGAGGGAGAATCAGTTGTATGGCAGTTTGTCGAAGTGTGCTTTCTTTAGAACAAAGGTCAAGTACCTTGGTCATGTTATATCCGGTGATGGGATCTCAGTAGACCCATCGAAGATCAGAGCCATTATGGATTGGCCAGCACCTACTAGTGTGACAGAGGTCAGGAGCTTCATGGGCCTAGCAGGTTATTATCGACGTTTTGTTGAGGGATTCTCTAGAGTTGCTCATCCTATCACTTCCCTTCAGCGCAAAGGGAAGAATTTTGAGTGGACGGAGAAGTGCGAGAAGGCCTTTCAGGAACTTAAAAAGCACACTTACTACCGCACCTATCCTTGTAGTACCAGATCCTTCAGCTGATTTCATGGTTTGCACAGATGCTTCCCTAGAGGGTTTAGGAGCAGTACTTATGCAGAGTGGCAGAGCTATAGCTTTTGAGTCTAGGAAACTCAAGACTCACGAGCTTAATTACCCTACTCATGACATTGAGCTTGCAGCAGTAGTGCATGCACTTGTGAGATGGAGACATTTCCTTTTGGGTCATCATTTTGAGTTGCACTCAGACCATCAGAGCCTTTAGTACATATTTACTCAGCCGAATCTTAATGCACGTCAAAGGAGATGGATGAAATTCTTATGTGAGTATGATTTTGACGTTCACTACATCAAAGGGAAGGAAAACGTAGTAGCAGATGCTTTGAGTAGGAGACGTCATGAGGTATACACCATGTCTATGAGCACGGATTTGAGAGATCGGATCATGCAGCGATTGCCAGAGGACAGATGGTATTTAGAGGTTTGCCAGGCTATACGATCTCAGGAAACTTTAGGAGGGAAATATGTGGATTATTCCTTAGAGTCCGATGGTTTATTATGCCATAGAGGACGCATCTATGTACCTTCTTCCGGGGGATTGCGGGAGTTCATTATCACAAAGGCTCATAGAGCTCCTTATGCAGCACATCCTGGGGTCAAGAAGTTGCATGCAGACTTGAGAGAATTATACCATTGGCCAGGAATGCGACAGCTTATTGCCAAGTTGGTAGCCCGATGCCTCGAGTGTCAGAGAGTCAAGGCAGAGCACCGCCATCCAGGTGGGTTGCTCCAATCTCATGTTATACCAGAGTGGAAGTGGGATACTATATCCATGGACTTCATGATTGGTCTCCCTATGTCATCTCGCCACCATGATGCCATCTTGGTGATGGTTGACAAGTTGACCAAAGTGGCTCACTTTTCACCAGTTCGTACCACCTTCACAACACCAGCAGTAGCACAGGTGTTTTTGTGAGACATTGTCAAACTTCATGGTGTTCCACGTAAGATCATTTCCGATAGGGATTCCCTATTCACCTCTTCCTTTTGGAAGGCATTACAGGCAGCTATGGGCACCAAGCTCAATTTCAGTACAGCCTATCATCCAGAAACGGATGGCCAGACAGAGAGAGTTAATCAAGTGTTAGAGGATATGCTTCGCATGTATGTCATGGATCACCAGACCAGATGGGAAGAGTACCTTCCCTTAGTGGAGTTTGCCTATAACAATGGGCATCACACGTCCTTGGGGATGCCACCCTATTAGGCATTATATGGCAGACCTTGTAGGACACCATTGAGTTGGGACCGCATAGAGGACAGAGTTGCTATTGGTCCAGAGATAGTTTGGGATATGGAACAGCAGGTGGATTTGATTAGGCAGCATCTTAGAGAGGCTCAGGATAGACAGAAGAAATATGCAGATGTGAAGAGGATAGATCGTAGCTACTTGGTTGGAGACAAAGTCTTCTTGAGAGTGCGACCGCATAAGAGTCCAATCCGATATGGAAAGGGTTCTAAGCTCGCACCTCGATTTGTAGGACCATTTGAGATCCTTGAGAGGATAGGACCAGTTGCCTACCATCTAGCATTGCCACCTAGCCTGTCACGCATCCACGATGTGTTTCATGTTTTAGTTTTGAGGAAGTATATCTATGATGAGTCTCATATTCTAGATTGGGATGCCTTGCAGGTGGAGTCGGACGGCCAGCTAGCTTTGGAGCCCATTCGCATTTTGGCACGCCGAACGCTGGGCCTTCGAGGTCAAGAGCTGGACCAGGTTAGGGTCCAGTGAGATTGCTATGATGAGGTCACAGCCTCATGGGAGGATGCAACACGTATGAGATCATAGTACCCCCACCTTTTTGATGAACTCCAGGAGGAAGTTCATGCCTAGAGGGGGAGGGTGTGAGGCCCTACCCCGACTCAGTTTGACATTTTCAGTTATTTGCATATTGAGACTATTATAGATGCTTTATTTTATGCTTTATGGATTTAGAACTTATATGATTCCATGATTTGGATCACATTGACATATGTTGATGCTTTATTTTATGCTTGATGATTATGAAACTTTACATGTTGCTAGAATAGAATTATTTTGAAATGGTGAATGTCATTATTGGAATTGTAGGACTTCATTTTGATGATAGAAAAATGATGCTTATTTTATGAATGGTTCAATTTTGAGAATTACGTTAATTGCTTATGTGAAATCGAATTTAATTGACAAAGATATTGAATTATTGTTGCCAATGTATGAAGTGTTTGATGTGCAATGAAATCCATGTATTTGATTATGTAAAATTGTGACTATTTGGAATTACTAATGTGTTAATTGAGATGCGCAGGAAAATTATCCATGTGACCATGGAATTTATATGGAGAACCAAACCTAGACCAATGTACGTTTGTTAAGCCTGGAGTTGTCTATTTGGAGAGACAACACCCCATTTGTAACGTATTTTATTTGTGAAGTGTATGATGCTTGAGTGTTAAAATTAATTTTTATGTATATGTGTAATCCTACAAGAGACAAATTCCATGTGTGATTTTATATTGTATTTTTATTGTGTCACTTGACACATGTGCTGATTAGTGTCATTGATTTTGACTTGTCTCTTGGAGGGAGTTTTGTTTCTACCAAAGCCATTCAAAAACATGAGTGTGGTCCCAAATTTGCCTTGGGTAGGGAGTCTTGGGAGTCGTCAACACAGGTTTGACCCGTAGGTAAACTTCAGTTGGGTTTCTAAAGGGTTAAATGGACTCCTAGGGTCAGTTTTAAGGCTTTTCCAAAGGTCCAAAGGGTATACCTATGGGTTAGGGGTATTTTGAAACATGTGACTTCTCCCATGTGACTGTTTAGTCACCTCAAAAAGTGGTGTTTCCAAAGTGAACGAAAATTCAACTTAGAAAGTTCCTCCTAGGATAGACAACCTTCCCTTTTGATGTCAAACTCTCTTCCCCATCTTCTCTCACCTTTTCTCTTTCCAGTTTTAGTAATGTGTAAGAGTTTGAGAAGAGAAACCAATGGGAACTCTCACCTCACCCAAGGGGTTGGGAAGTGTGTGAGAGGCCTTCTTAGGCAAGAATTGGAGACTTAGTGAGTAATCACCCACTCTCCATTTTTGGAGATTATGCTTTTGCTTTGAAAAATTAGTAGTAGAATAGAAATTTTGGGAAAAGTTTGGAGGAAAGTTTGTGTGGAATTGGGTAGCTCATCCCCAACTAAATCTAGCATACCTATTGGCAGAATAAGGTTGGTTTTTATCTCCTCTTATTTATGTTGTTTATGTAGTTATGTTGTTTTGTTGAAAGAAAGAAAAGCTTGTAAAGAAAGTGTTTATGTAAATTGTTGTTGGAAAAAAAAAGAGAATGTGCAGTTTCATTTCTGTGTGTTTTGTTTGTGTTCTTGTTGTTTTTAGGAGTGTCCAAGATCTCCTACTCTTGGGAGAGTAGGATGGTCTTGGGGTGGAAGGAGTATGACAGCCTTGGGTGAGAGGCTCTCCTTATGGAGAGTGATCTGAAGGGTGTCCTTTGTGACCCTTGTTGCATAGCCTTGTGTATGCATTTGGGGGTCATAAGGGGAGTAAATATGGCCTTGAGCATTTTGGGGGGCATAAGGTATGTGGATGTATTTTTGGTTGCATTTTTATTGCCATGAGGTGGCTTGAGTTGTACTTTGGCTTGCAATCTCCCCATTGGTACTTGGTCCACTTCCACCCGTGGAAGATTCATCACAAATGTGGTGAAAGTGTAGCTTGGGATGGGAAGTTGTATGTTGAGTGTCTTCCTTTATTTGTTGTGGAGTTTGCTTGTTTGTAACCCCTCTAGTGCTTGGTTCTCCAAGCTCGGGGGTGGCTTCTAGTAAGCCTAGGCTGGGAGGTGAGCTCTCCATGGTCAAAGTTGTATTTTATTGCAGGTTGCTTAGGTTGGGAAAAGAAAGAAGAAAAAAGCTTGTTGCTATTTATGTTGAAGAAAAGTGTTGAAGAAAAAAAAAAGAAATGTATTCAATGTTGTAGTTTGTATAAAAAAACAAAATGTGAGCTATTGTAGTATTTATTTTCAAGGAAAGAAGTGTAGTATTTCATTCATATTATCAAAAAAAAAAAAAAAAAAAAAGGGGCATTGTAGGGTTTTCAAACCCATTTGTATCCATATATCCTTTGTATCTACTTTGCTAATGAAACACATAATGTCCTTCCTACTTTAGTTAGTTTGCAAAAGAAAGAAGCAATGTATTAAATTGTATTTAGGTCTTCATGTTTTTACAAAAAGAAAGAGAAGTAAATGCATTTTTATGAATTCTGCAAGTAAATGAAAGTTATTACTGCATGTTCTTTATGTTAATATGCTGCTGCAAATAAATAAACTAGTTATGTACTTCTCCATGAATAGCAGAAATAAAACCTTTCTATAGTAGTCTGTTTTGTTTTAAAAAAAAAAGAGCTGACATTTAGTTTTAGGTTTATTATGTTACCCAAAAAGATTATATTTTTAGTTGCTATTAGAATGCATTGTAGTTATTGTTATAAAATGTTAGTTTAAAAAAAAGGAATATGCCCAAATGAGTTATAAATGGTAACACAAGTTTATATATATATATTTTATTCATTCTTTTAAAAATCTGTCTATAACAAAAAAAAGATGTTTTTACAGATTCAGTAATACTAAGAAAAGAAGGAGAAAGCTGATAAACTCCCTAACTAAGTCATTCAATATATATATATATATATATATATATATATATATATATATATATATATATATATATATATATATATATATATATATATAATTTATACATTGTAAATGAAATCTGTTTATTTCAAGTTAAAACTGTGTTTCTTGTCATACCTTTATATTCCTATATATATATAAAATAAGAAAAAGAAATTTCACATTTATTTGAACCCCCCCAAAAAAAGGGGGTTTTAAATGTTAATGCACTGTATGTTGGGGGCCGCAGCCTTGGGCGGCGGCGCCCACAGTCTGCGGGAGCCCGCAGCTGTGGGCGGCACCGTCCACAGGCTGCGGAACCCGCAGACTGTGGGCGGCGACGTCCATGGCCTGCGGGGACCGCAGACTGTCGGCGGCGACGTCCATGGCCTGCAGGAGCCGCAGACTGTGGCCGGCGCTGCCCGCATCAGGCGGTACCCCCGCACTGCTTCCCCCTACGCCCGCAACAGCAAAAAAAAAAATGGGAAATGTTCGCCCCTCCACTCGGCCATTATCAGTCCGGTTCGGCCCTGCGCGCGTCGCCTCCCATGGCCGCTGCCCAAACTCCACCTGCATACACACACTCATAAAATAAAATAAAAAGACTTCACACACACACACACAGCACAAGAAGAAGAAAGAAAATTAGATAATAACATATTTGCCCTAACCCTAGTTTCGGGTTAGGGCAAACACACACCTTGGATTTAAAATAAACATGTGTGTGGGAGGTATAAAAAAAAAGAGTTAGTTAAATAAATAAAATAAAAGTCCCACCTTTCTTTTGGTATATTCATAAGCATGTAATTAATTATATATATATATATATATATATAGAAGGGGTTTAATCTCTTAAGAGGTTTAATTTCTTTAATTAGATGAAAGCATATAGTTGGTTGTAATATTTTAGTAATGTTTTTTCTTTTAAATTATTAATGAATATAGGAGAGGTTTTATAAGAAGGTTTTAAATACTTAGGTAGATTAGACTCAAAAAAAAATATATATATATAAACATAATGATATTTGTAGGGGCAAGAGGGCCATTTAAGCCTAAATTATAATGTATTTTTAATTCATGGGGATTTTATTTTAATAAGGTGGTTTAATAACTAGAACAATCAAATTTAGAACCTAGGTGGTTAAGAGCGATAAGATAAATTTTGGATCATCTAAATTTGAGATTATTCGATATGCTTGAGATTTTAATTATTTATTAATGGAGATTAGTGATAACTTTTTTTGGAGGAATATTAGTTCAATGTTGACTTAGTTAACTTTATCACCAAATTGAATTTAATTACCTGATTCACACAAAATGTAGTTAAGACCAAACAAGTTGCATTATTTTAATTAAGTAAGTCATTATTAAGTTAAGTATTTAAAAAAAAATTATTCCATTCATGCCCAAAAGTTTGGGCATGACAGGTTGGCATATTCTTTTCAGCATCTTCCCCAAAGATCTGGCATAAGGCCCAATACATACCCTTAGCTTTCAGGGTGAATACATTGAGGGAGAATGGTTCCATTGTGCTGGGGCCTACAACTGTCAACCCCCTATCTTCACAAAGAACTCTCTTAATGGGCCATTGCTAAGATGATCCGTCTGTACGTTGTAAATCTGGGCTAATGATTCAAAATCAATAGGCTGTAACAAATTGGAAGATTCACTAAGTTTGAAAGCTTTTCTGAATTCATCTCGATTGATTTCAATCAGGACTGACTACTTTATGTTCCTGATGCACATTGCCATAGAGTAATAATTCTATGCAATCAAAGTTAACAGTTCTATATCCATAAAAACACCTGGGACCACAAGCTTTCCTACATCCTATTCCCATATGCCATTCATAGGAGCTGGGGAATTTCTTTTCCCAAAACCAACTTTGAAAAGTCCTAATCCCGACATTCCTATTTCAGAGTCTCTCAACCAATTACCCTTATCATACAAGCCATCTCCAATTTTTAGACGAGGGTGGTTGGGTACTAATTCTTTGATCTTAGCCCCAACATTGGTGAACATAGTTAATTGTTCTAAAAAATCATCACATATATTTCGTTCTTGGTAGTCCAACTTCCTAGTGAATTCTCTTCTAGGTGCCATTTTTGACGAGCAACTACACCACTAGCAACTAGCACAGACCTCTAACAAAGTAATTCACATGGCAAATATTTGAGAACACACCCGAGTTATCAAGAAAAGCACAAAAAACCTAATTATTTGTCTGAAGAAAATCGCTCTACAACAATTCGCTCTGCAACAAACTTCGATGAAACGATATTAGCAATCAAGTTGATCTGGACTACAGAAGACAAGTTGGCATTTAAGTTTTTTAGGAATTAACTCCGCATGCTTCGGCTTTCTTTTCATAATTGAATTCACCAAATCGAATTCAAAACTGGCTCCAACGGGTCATGATTCCTCTTAGTCTTTCCTCTATTTCACTCTTTTGCTATTTCGCAGAACATAAAACCCGCGCTCTTTTCTTTCACAAAGCAATGTTGGCCGTTGGATCATGGGAACTTGCATTGTCTTTACCTCCGCTTAATCTCTTTGCTTGAGTTCTAGGCCCTACCATATTTTTACCACTTCGCAATACTTAACAATCGAGCACTTCCCCTTCACGAAGCCGCGCCAAGCATCAAATCTAACTCAAGTCACCCGGCCTTTAATTCCAACCGGGACCGTCAATCTTTCTAACTAACCGTGCCTCACTTTGACAATTTGTGGTTTTCGCCATTTCACTAAGGTTAATCTATGGGCATCTTCAGGCAAAGAATCAACGAGAATCGTTGGATCAATCCTGAGATGAATGCCTTTTAAGTTGGCCCTGCATCTAGGAATCACTTACCCCACCTTTTCATCAGTAAATACACACCACATGGCAGTCAGCCATTAGCCATGGCAACTCGCTTGGGTTCCATTCTGGATCTGCCATGTTCTATCTTTCATTACTCCCACATAACCACTGGTTACACCTTGGCGGGCCCTTAACAAACTTTTAGAACTACATGTCACTTGACATGTCCCTATCGAGCTCCACAAAAGTAGCAGCTATCTTGCCACGTCACACCTATGTGTGACTTCCACCTATCTTTCGTGACTTCGCGAACACTAATCATCATTCAACTTTGTGGCCATGAAATCACGAGAACTGTTGGATCAAAACAGAGTTAATCAGCCTTTAACTTCGTGCTTAGCCTGTCGTTTGGGCCCACCAACCCTTTTCGCAACTTTGCGATGAGTAAACCACAAGCATCTCTTGGCCATGAAACAACATGAGCCGTCGATCTTGGCCTGACCTGATCACCTTTTAACTGAAGGGAAAGTCTTCATTGTTGGGTCCCACCAAACCTTTTCACAACTTTGCGATGAGTAAACCACGTTTAGCTTGATCTCACGAAATCACGTTGTCTGTCCGGTTAGATGGGACTTGACCGATATTTAACTTTGGCTCAAACCTATGTGCTGGGTCCACCTTTCTGCCTTTCACTACTTCGCGATAGATAAATTGTGAGCACTTTTAGGTCATGAATCAACGTGGACCGTCAGATCAACAGAAAGCTACATGATGCTTACAAGGCCTGACAGACATTTAGAAAAAGGCATATTTAAAAGCGGGAATTAAAACATTTGAAGGGACCGCCTAGGTAAATTACGAAGGGGGGGAACATTTTCATGACAAAGGGACCCATTACTTAAGTGAATAAAGTAATATAGAAACAGAAGCCAAAGAGTTTTTATCAGTCATTAAAGCAATTTAAAACCTAAACCCTAAACCCATTTGGACTTGAAATAGTCTTGAAGCAACAAGAACATACCAGACTCAAAAAAACATTACAGACTTAGCCAATAATGGAAAAAGCATACCCATTTTTTAAATAGTGCTAATAGAATCCAGCATATAAAGATGCTATTTTAAGCAGTACATCATTATTGGATTTAACCATCCAATTGTAGTCAGTGTGACTCCTATTTGTGTTTGAGAAGTGAGCTCTAGGCGCTTGGCCTTTTTGCATGTGCAGACCCCCTATTGTATACACATACTATCTGCAGTAGTATCATCTGATTGTGGGTAAGGTTTCCCACCATGTTTTTTCCCCTTATAGGGTTTCTGCGTACAAACATTGGTGTTATGTGTTGTGGATGATATTGTCTTTCTATTTCATGCATTAATCTTTACCAGTACTACAATTAACTGATAAACTGTCTACTGGCATTAAGTTTGGTTTACCGGTATTAAGCATTAAGTTTGGTTAAGTTGTTTTTGGTTTAAATTCATTTGAAAACTAATTCAACCCCCCTTCTTAGTTGTCTCTGAGACCTAACATGTTCTCTGCCTTGATAGCACATCTTGTCTTCGCATGCTGATCTAGTGCACATATCTTAACTTATCTTCTGGAGGCATCCTCATCTTTCTCTTTAGTCATCTGGTCTAGACATCCAATCACCTGCCTTTTCTTACTCTGACTAACTTATCCTAGAGAGTCATGATGTATGTCATGCATGTTGTAGGATAGGTAAGGTATTACCATTTATTATAGAGGAGGTATAGACAACAACACATCAACTACAAAACACCGATGGAGAAAGATTTATGTCACCTACTGGTAATGATTTGACTTCACTGAAGAGAGGATACATCTCTAACTTTACATATGTCCAAGTACCTTTTCCATATGTCACCTTTTCTCACTGAAGAAACACACAATGTCAACATTCTCTTTCTCGGTGGGAGTCCTACTAGTTGTCACCATACTAGCATACCATTTGCACTACTAACCCTTCATTAAATCATACTACAGTGAGCTCTACCGATCACTTTCTTTTCAGTTCTCATCATGCATCAGTCACTTCTCTATCATGCTCATTCAGCATCAACATGCATACTCACAAACTGGTTTCTTCTTCCCAATACTGATATGTAGACCGATTACTCCAACATGCTTACCTAGTGGCTTCACTGTCCACACAACCCGTTGATAGAACAAACAATATATCAACTATTCTCCCATATCGGTTGTCTTGCTTTATGTTATACTGGTTGACATCAATGACAACACAATGCCAACAATCTCACCCTTTGGCATTGATGTCAACACACGTAGTATTTGGTATACTACAGATCCTTTCTTCCCCTTTGACAACAATGGCAAAGGGTCTTGAAAGCCGATATACTACATAGTCTCTCTTCTTGTTTTGTACTGGTTTCTTGTTCCCTTTTTACCACTATTCTCTACAACCTCTCAACTAGAAGCACTTGAACTAAAGAGCTGACATCAATCTATTTGACCTATTCTCCCCCTGTGTAGGTAACTCACATCTTGTTCACATCTCCCTATATACTGGTCTACAGTGCAGCAACATAGACACTTGATTTCCTCCTGTATCAAGTGTATTAGGTACCAATCATAATATATGACTGTGAACTCCCCCTGAATCACAACCCTCTGGTCCTTATTTTTTGTCAAGTCCTAAACCGATACCCCAAAATGCACTTTTTAGTAGTGGAAGTGAGCATCTATATGTTGGCAAATGCACACTCCAATGAGAAATTGTAGGTGATTGAAGGTTTTGTCATTGATGGCAACCTTGCAATCATATGATACCGGCAAGACAGGATACCGACACCGACAATGACAAACTCTACACTAGCATATAGAACACTGACAGTGAAAGGAAGGATACCGACACCCTGGCCGACATGAATTTTGTTTATAATGTATTTTGTAATTAATTGTAAAATCATTGTAAACCGACATGGCGAGTTGTAATATGACTCATATATGTATGAGATCATTTTGTAATAGGAAATATGTGTGATAGAATGTGAGATAAGCAAACCTAATATGAGAATTATAGGTTAAGGGTTTATGTTTGTAGTAGAGCTTAAACCGGTACTAGATCTAGCATAGCAGATGCTAATCTTAAGTAGTACAAGACATTGGATTAATATAATCCATTTTTGTAAGTCAGTGTGACTTCTTTTTTAATTGAGCAGTGAGCTCTAGGCACTTGGCCTTCTTGCATGT
This sequence comes from Cryptomeria japonica, assembly GCF_030272615.1. NCBI lineage: Eukaryota > Viridiplantae > Streptophyta > Pinopsida > Cupressales > Cupressaceae > Cryptomeria > Cryptomeria japonica. The sequence goes on from NC_081414.1 coordinate 142,919,007, forward strand.
GTAGGCCCCTATTGTAAGAGTAATATTCCCTTATTGGTGAGTACGCGAATATTGTGGGTCACAAATCCCACCGAGGTTTTTCCCACACCGGGTTTCCTCATTAAAATACAGTGTTATGGTGTGCTTCTCATGTGGTTGTTATTCTTGTTTACTGCATTATTTCTAGTTTACCGGTACACAGTTTTAATATGCTTATCATGTTTTAAGTCAAGTAAATTTATTAACTGATTAGATATTGATTCACCCCCCCTCTTAGTATCTTTGGGAATCCTAACAATTGGTATCAAAGCTTGGTCCTCTATTTTCAGAAGCCTAATAGCTTGAGGAAGATCTTGTCACCGGTAGAGATGGAAAACTTGAGAGAACAATTGAAAACAACTCTTTTAGACTATGATGTAGAAAAAGTGAAGATATCAAACTTGAAGATGATCTAAAGGCTGCTCAAGATATCATTCAAGCACTTCAAGAAAATCTTACCTTTTCAAGAAATAAGAGAAGAGAACTTTGTGAAAAGATGTAGAATGAGAATGATGAAAAGGAAACTCTTAATGATTTGGTAAACAAGCTAAGATGAGAGATTAGTACAACATGGAATTAGATGCAGGATATGACTATGAGATTTTGTAAATAAATTGAAGATAGAAAGAAGAATGAAGAAGACCTAGTTAGAAGACTAAATGATGCTGGAAATGAAAACACAAGACTCAGTCATGAAAATGATATGTTGAAGACAGATCTAATGCACACACAAAATGATAGAACTAAACTCATAAGACAAAAAGGAATCTTGGAAAGTGAACTAACTGCTGCAAATCATCACAAAGAAAAATTCAAGTAAAGTTCAGAAGAACTTGGTGACATGCTAATAAATCAAAAACCTAATGGTGATACAAATGGCCTTGGCTTTGAAGTTGGTGAAAGCTTCGGTACTACAAATAATCATGATCATAGCAAACTGATGAGACAACCTACTACTTACAAGTTTAATGGAAAATTCTTTAACTGTAACAATTATGGTCATAGATAAAATTAGTGTAGATCTAGAAATTATCAGAACACTAATACACCCACTGGTCAATGTTCTAAATGCAACAAAGTTGGTTATAATTCAGAAAATTGCAGAATGAATGTGAGATGTTATGTTTGTGGAAGATTTGGGCACTTGTCTAATCAATACAGAACACATACCGACATAGGATATGGGAAAGATATTCAGAAAAACAATATGACTTGTTATGCCTATAACAAGATTGGACATATTGCTAAATTTTGTAGAAGTAAGGCATCACCGGCAAATAACAAAGGTCCTAGTTTGAAAGGTAAAGAAAAAGTTGAAGAGGTAAAGCAAGAATTCTCAAAACAATGGATCAGAAAGTTAGATCAAAATGTTGATGTGATTACTCCACTAATAGAACAGAGTAACACTCCACCAACAGGAGACTCTTCATCTAACTAAAGAAAATTCGTTTGGGGGTTTAGCAACAAAATGAAAAACATGTTATTATTCCCTCAGTTGATGGTGAGAAGTTGAAATTACTTCTATATCGGCAGATGACTTAAGTTCTGACTTAGCTGGCAAGCATTAAATGTGGTAGTTGACGAAAATAACATTATAAAGCAAGTGTTTTGGCTCTTTTTTCATTCACCGAGTATTCAAATCTTCAAGAGCGCAAAAATTCCTGAGCGAAGGTACTCCAAGCAAAGAAGTGAAGCAATCCATCAAAGCATTCATCCTTAAGACAGATTGAGGTATTTATAGCTATGGTATCTTCATCCACTCCTGAATTTATTGCAAACCCTACTATTATTGAAGTTGTTAAGCAACCTAGACCCATTTTTCAGCTAGTTCCTGAAATCACTAAGAAAGATGATAGTATAGGTGCATTCTCTCAAATCCCTAAAGGAGTAGTATATGCTGAAGACCCTAGAATGTATATACATTGTCATATTGATGAACTAGGTGATGATGAAATTAAAAATATGTATGAGACTATAATCTATGATGAATCCGGAAATGTCAAACTTGAACATAAGATAGTAGAAACCCTAGGTTTCACTGAAATACTTAGTATCCCAGATTTCCCCAAGGATATCATAAGGATTGTGTTAAGCAGAGTACATGGTGAATTCTTCTGGTTAGACTCTATTCATAAAATCACAAAAGAAGCAGTAAAAGTTGTAACAGGGTTACCCTCCACCGACAACAGACCTAACAAAACTAAGAAGGTCTCCAATGACTTAGTAACAAACCTAACCGATGCAACATTTGATAAGATATCTCTAAGGGTAAATGATGTGAAGGATACAAATATCAGATTTATCAGTATGATCTTAGCTTATAAGGCTACACATGTAAATAGGTTAAACTGAGTTTCTAGCCTATGTATTAAGAGTGCCTATGATATGATAAATGATAATGCAAAAATAGACATATGTGAATGGCTCAAAGATGAGTTGATAGAAAATTTGGGTAATGTCAAAAGAGATAAGAAAGGGACATTCAGATTTGGAAACTTACTTGATGCTCTACATAACCAAACAAGTACCCGATATTGGTGCTAGAGATTTTGGATTTGATATACCAGTAGGAAAACAACTATCAAAACTATTAAACAATATGGGAGAGAACAAGGAGAAAAACATAAATGAGCATTTTCAAGCATTTAAGGCTCAAATGAAGAACAGAGTAAGACTGTCACAAGCTATTGTGGATAAGTATCAAAAGGAAATCTATTTTGTGATCAAGAAAGATGAAATTTGGATGGAGGCAGTTATCCCTAGAACCATCTGGGTAACTAAAATGGGCTATGAGATAGATGACAATATCATAGAAACTTATGCAATAGCCCTCCTTGAAGCTCCTAAGGAATCGAAAGAGAAAGTATTTGGTAGTGCAGAAACAATCAAGGAAAAGAGTTAAGAAGGTAGAAGCAACCGTTAGAAAAGGAACCCGACAGGCAAAAGAAATCAAGGAAGATGTGCTAAAACAAACTGGTATAACTGAAAGTGAGTTGGAAGCACTTCAACTAGAAACTCACCTTTCACCGATTGGATCTTCTTCAGAAAGTGACATACCTATTGTATTCAAGAGAGTTGAGAGGAAAAGAAAACCTTCACCGGCACCTTCTCCTACACCAAAAAGGACAAGGTAGAAGCAACATGCAGTAAGGCCTCCGGCAAAGAAGATGACTCCTAAGAAGAAGGTGAAACAAACTATTGCCCCCGTTGACAAACTTCTTAGCGAAATTATAGAGGATGGTAAGATGAAGAATATCAATAAAATGTACAATACACTATTAGTTGATGATAAGGAAAGTATAGGGAACAATGTAATTCTACACTTAGATATATACAAGAAATTTTTTATTCAAATTGTTGATGAAATTCCAAATGACTTGTATAGGAGACTAGAAGCTAGAATATTATCTATTGTTGAACTAGATAAAAATATTAAAATTGAAAAATTACTGGTAGTGCATCCAATTAACTCACCTGATGAAATAAACAAATTAATCAATGAGGCTAACCGGACAGTATTCTCTACTGCTCACCGGCATGTAGCATTAATGGTTGGCAGAGTAACTAAAGTATTTGAGGAAATAGCTGATGGATGGGATATTTTCTTTGTGGAGAAAGAAAAAGAGCAAGAATTACTTAGACCTAAAACTATCAGAGTATATCAAAAGGACAGAGACAAGGGTAAAGGCAAGGTAGGTTGACCACCAAGTTTAAAAATAATTGACAATATGCCCCCACCTCCTTCAGATACTCCACTAGTAGACACTACTGCAAATCAACTGGCCACTGAGAGTATGGAGACTCTGGTAGAAGATACAAACCCTGAATCAGAAATTTTGTATACTGTAAATGTAGATACTCAAGAAGTTAATGTCATGGTTGATAGAGAGACCACTGAGATTAAGGAGAAAGATGTGACCACTAAGTCACCGGCTGTAGAGGTTGAGTTAAACATAGGAAAACCTACACAGACAGAGCAACTGGTGGAGGATATCACTGAGAAACTGGTAGATATAATAGAAAAAGCATTTGAAGAACTGGCTAAGCAAAGTTCAGAGGCACAAACTGAGGAACCTACAACTAAAAGCTCAGAGAAACCATCTGAGACACATTTGGAGAAACCCAAACTGGTACAGGTTGAAGCATAGGTACAAATAGAGACAGTACCACCTAGCCAAACTGAAAAGCCTAAAACTTTATTTGTGGAAATGCAAACTCAGACAGACCCACCAGAGGTCGAACAAAGAAAGGAAATAACTACAACCGGTAGCATGGCTATTGTAAAAACTGTTAGACAAACATTTGGTACATCTATGACAAAATTTAGACCTACTAATGTAACAAAGGTCTTATTAGATTCAATAAAGAAGATCACGGAATGCAATGCACAAGCCTATAAGGCTATTGATGATACTATACCAATTCTTAAATTGATAGCACCAAAGTGCAGTGTTGAGAATAAATATTCTTTAGGTCAACTAGACACATTGTCTAAGTTTATCATCGGCAACCTAGTAACTGTTGATCAAATAAATAAGGATACATTTAAGGAGAGGATGATAAAAGAAAAAGAGAGATTCTTTGAGGATATTGTAAATAAGAACAAGGAGAAAATGGATACTCTATTATCGAAACTTGGAGAAATAATTCTTGACTTCAAGAAACTGTACAAGGATACTTGCAAAACAAATGTCTTAACAGAGGATCTTGACAAGGAGATCAACAAAGCTCAAGAGAAGTCAAATAATATTGCTGACAATTTGATTGGAAAATCAGATTCATTTTTTGAATTAGAAAAGAAAATTGCAGAGTAGGAAGAGAAAATCAAGAAATTGGAGAAAGACAAATAGGGAATAAAGGATAAGGCAAAGGACTTAAAATGCAGACTTAGTCCAAGACTAGAGTATCTTATTTCCTTGAGAAAATAAATATATGAGGCTCTGGTTCCCGGACTAAAGACACCGGAAGAGAAAATGGACATACTCACCGGTACAGTGCAGAGAACACAAGAGGCAATAAAAGACTGCAAAACATTCAGAAATGGCATAAATTTAGTTTTGACAGATATCTTTCATATTGTAACCCACCGGTTACAAGAATCCAGGCAGGACTCCACTGACAATGAATGACAACCTTTGTCATTGATGTCAAAGGGGGAGTAGTGGGATGAGAAAAATGGTCAGAAGGAAGGGACTTCATCTGCTCAGGGGGAGCATACAGTTTTGGTAAGACAATTTTGGCAGACTACTTTTGGATATCATTTTGGACACTTTTGTTGTTTTTCTCATGAGTGTTGCCATCAATGCCAAAGGGGGAGATTGTTGGCAAATGCACACTCCAATAAGAAATTGTAGGTGATTGAAGGTTGTGTCATTGATGGAAACCTTGCAATCATATGATACCGGCAAGACAGGATATAGGCACCGACAATGACAAACTCTACATCGACACACAGAACACCGATAGTGAAAGGAAGGATACCGACACCCTAGCCGATAGGAATTTTGTTTATAATGTATTTTGTAATTAATTGTAAAATCATTGTAAGCTAACATGGTGAGTTGTAATATGACTCATATATATGAGATCATTTTGTAATAGGAAATATGTGTGATAGGATGCGAGATAAGAAGACCTAATATGTGAATTATAGGTTAAGGGTTTATGTATGTAGCAGAGCTTAAACTGGTACTAGATCTGGCATAGCAGATGCTAATCTAAAGCAGTAAAGGCATTGGAATAATATAATCCATTTTTGTAAGTCAGTGTGACTTCTTTTGTAATTGAGCAGTGAGCTCTAGGCACTTGGCCTTCCTACATGTGCAGGCCCCTATTGTAAGAGTAATATTCCCTTATTGGCCTGTAAGTGAATATTGTGGGTCACAAATCCCACCAAGGTCTTTCCCACACCGGGTTTCCTTGTTAAAATACTATTTTATGGTGTGCTTCTCATGTGGTTGTTGTTATTCTTGTTTATTGCATTATTTCCGGTTTACCGGTACACAGTTTTAATATGCTTTTCATGTTTTAAGTCAAGTAAATTTATTAACCGGTTAGATATTGATTCACCCCCCCCTCTCAGTATCTTTGGGAATCCTAACACTATACATGATAATGGTCTTTCACTTCCATGACTTCCATGCCATCTTTGTGACATAAACATACTTGACCATAATGCCAAGTCACATTGACTCCTTGTCAACTCTCACACCGGTTGACATCATGATGTTTCATACACATGGGATTGGCTTCTGGTCCAACACACTATCATTTAGGACAATTTCTAATATCATGAGAGACATAAATTCATCTATCCAGGCCACTGGAGCCAATAAAACACAACCGGGACACATTTACTCGCATATTTTTCAATACCGGTAACTATCCCTATCGACAACATACTGCACCTGTCATTTTATTGTACCAATTAAATATCTCTTCTAGTATTTTTTGTCCATTGGCTCTCCTTCCAGTGTCACATCCCACTTTGACTCTTGAAGTAGTGATCCATCTTGCCCATCTAAATGTGTAGCCAAGATCTCAATTGCACACATTCTTTCATCTCAGCTTATTCATCATGCCGGTGACTACCCATCCTTTCCTTTATCCTTCTCAACATTTGGGGGTGAATAATCTGGTCAACATATAGATCCCCCTAAGGATCTGCATCTCCTTTAAACTTTAGGAGATATCACCTATGCATTGAGTGCACAGTGTTGGTCCATGGTCAAGTTCTCTTCCTTCTTCCTCCATACCTTCTTTGACTCCCTCCTCTTCTCATTTGTATCCTTTGGATTAGGTCTCATCTTCTCTTGCTGAGAAGTCTTTACTTTACTAGTTTCAACAATATGACATAATATATTTCCATAGAAGCATACTGCATTCATCCTAACTGGATGATTGGAAGATCTTCCATGAGATCGATTTGATCTTCCTCTCAAAGTCATACCATTGTAGCCCGCTACTAGTTTCAACTGATATCTTGATCTTGCAGGAGTATTTCTCCTTTGGGCATAGCTGTTATGCTAGCTACCATGTGTATTAATCCTCTTCTTCCTGCACTCATTACTTCTATGGCCAGATCCATTGCAGTTATAACATATATAATTTATATTTCTTGAGGTAGCAAATGAACTCTGGTTATCATAACCGGGAGTGGGCTTATGCATGTTTCTACATTATGATGTTCTATGCCCAAATGCATTACATATTCTATAAATTGAATTTCTATTCTTAGGAAAATAACCTTTTCTATTCCTCGAAATCCTTTTGCATTCTTCTTCCCTATGGCCATATTCTTTACAAGCAAAACAATAACCGAAGAATGGAGATATATTACTTACAAATTCATTTTTCCAAACATGAGGTGATCTGACCAGTTTAGATTCTCCACATCTACTTATTTGGGGTGGTTCATCTCTTTGTTAGGAATCAGGAAGGACAATTGAGAGGGGGTGTGAATCAGTTGTCAATAAATTACAACCCAAAACCAATTATTCCAACTTAAAACTTGGTGCTGATAAAAAAAACTCAATGCTAGTAGAACAGATTAACAGTTATTGCAGTACCAGTACAACTTAATGCATGAAATAGAAAGAGAAACAATATCCACAACACATGACATAGAGTTTTTGATGTGTAAATCATGCAAGGGGAAAAAAAATGGTGGGAAACCTTACCCACAATCAGATGATACTACTGCAGATAGTAAGTGAATACAATAATGGGGTCTGCACATGTAGAAATGCCAACCTCCTAGAGCTCACTGCTTAATCACAAAATAGGAGTCACACTAACTTCAATTGGATGGTTAAATCCATTAAACAATGTACTGCTTCACTATAGCATCTACAATGCTAGATTAAGCACCGGTTTAAGCTCTAATCATGAGTGCCAAACACCTTGATAACCTTTCCTTCAACCTTCAAATAATATCTACATGATTCCAACAAGGATCTGCTTATACAATGATCTTCAATATTCACACACACTCATATTGATCTTCAATAAGATTTTATAACTATTTATACAAAACCCTAAGACCTTATGATTAGGTCGGCTCCCTAAAGATATTACAATTACAAAATAAGTCTTGATGCAATACAATATGTTGGCTCAATACATTTACACATTATCCAATCAATAAACCATTTCCAAAACGTGTCGTGTTGATCTGGAACATGATATCTTGTACTAGTCCATAACCTAGACCTAACAAGTCATCATCAACTTCCTGAGCTGCCAGTGAAACATATACCAGTGACTGTGGATAAGCCAATATCCATGCCAACACCGCAATATGTCGGTTCAACAATAAACCAATCTAACCAACGTGCCAAATCAATAATGTAGACCTCCAGAAAGATAAGTGTTGACATCAATGACAAAATAAATGCAACACATGACAAAGTCATCCATAATACCAACAATCTCCCCCTTTGGCATTGATGGCAACACTAGATGGAAAAACATCTAAGTGCGAAAAACAGAATGCCAAAAACCAACAATCTCCCAAAATAGATCAATCAAAGTTCTGTACCAAAACTAGAAATGAAAACCAAAATACATCTCTCCCCAATCTTCAAAGTACAATGTTTTTCCATAGATATCTCTCCCCCTTTGACATCAAATGCCAAAGTAGTCAAGAATCAAAATAAGAACATAACATACAACTAACTACTCTCCTTGAGAAGTAGCTCTCCTTCATCAAAGCCAGAAAAAGATTTTTCTATTAGTCCCTACCGGTTTGATGCCAATCTTCATCATTCAAGTCTCTGCTAGTGGGGAAATTACCCCAAGCTGCTCTCTAAGATATTCAAATGTTTCCTTAGGCAAAAGCTTTGTAAAGATATCTGCAATTTTCTCTTTAGTATTCACATAAACCAATCTCACTTCGTTTGCTTCAACATTCTCTTTCAGAAAATTGTACTTAATAGAAACATGCTTTGTTTTAGAGTGAAATACCGGATTCTTTGATATATCTATTGCTTCTGAATTATCACAATGAATAATTACTAGTTCTTTGTATTTTACCTTTATATCCTTCAACATTTGCTTGATCCATAATACCTAAGTGCAATTAGTTGTTGCTGCGACATATTTTGCTTTTGTTGTAGATAATGATGTACAAGTTCGCTTCTTGCTAATCCATGAAATTAACCTTCTGCCAAGAAAGAATGCACCACCAATGGTACTCTTTTTGTCATCCACATCTCCTAACCAATTTGCATCTGTATATGCACATAACTCAAAATTGTCATTCTTAGGATACCATAAACCAAGATTCGTTTTGCCTTGTAGGTACCAGAAAATCCTTTTTACTGCAATTTCATGATTTTCTTTAGGAGTTCTTTGAAATCTTGAAACAATATATACTACATTTATTATATCAGGTCCGGTTTGTGTCAAATACAGTAATCCTCCAATCATAGATTTGTACCTTGTCAGATTTATAAGAGCTGAATCATTCTTTGATGTCAGTAGTCATATGAGTGCTTACCGGTTTGGAGTTTTCCATACCAAATTTCTTCAAGAGTTCCTTCAAGTATTTTGTTTGACTTATGAATATACCTTTATCTATTTATGAAATCTACAAACCTAGAAATTTTTTTATCTCCACAATCATAGACATTTCAAATTCTTCCTGCATCTTGTTAGCAAAGTCTTTACATAGCTCTTCTTCTCCTCCAAAAATGATATCATCCACACATACTTCAATAACCAAAATGTCATCATTGGTGATTTTGTAATACAAAGTATTATCAACATTACCTTTAGTATAACCAAGCTTTAAAAGATATTTATCCAGTCTAACATAACAAGCTCTGGGAGCTTGCTTCAATCCATATAAAACTTTTCTTAACCTACAAACCATATCCTTATCATCTGTTAATGAAAATCCATCAGGCTATTCAATGTAAACTTCTTCTTCAAGATCTCCATTCAAAAATGCACATTTTACATCCATCTGATAAACTTTATAGTTCTTATGAGCTGCAAATGCAAGAAATAGTCTTACTGCTTCGATTCTGGCTACTGGTGCAAAAGTTTCATTATAATCAATTCCTTCTTTTTGATAATAACCTTTACAAACTAATCTTGCTTTGTGTTTGATTACTTCACCATTCTCATTGAGTTTCTTTCTACATACCCATTTAGTTCCAATTACATTTTTGTCTTTAGGTCGGGGAACTAATGTCCAAGTATTATTCTTTTCAATCTGTTCTAATTCATCTTCCATTACTTTTATCTAATGTTTATCCTCACATGCTTCAACAACTGATGCTAGTTCAACTTGAGAAATTAAACAACCTCTTCATTTGTCAATCTTCTTCTAGTCGTAACACCTTGATTTTTATTTCCAATTATTTGATTTTCTGAGTGATTCAATCTTACATATGTGGGTTTATTCTGATTTCCACTTACATGTTGTTGTTCTTTAGTCACAGTTGAGTTCTCTGATGATGTCAGCGTGATTGGTTCTTCACTTTATTCCGGTACAATTTGTGTCAGTTCATTTATAATCATTTCTACTGCTGGTTCTATAGATCTTGATTCTCCTCTAAAATGTTCATCTATCATCACATTAGTACTCTCAATGATTTTTTGCAATCTTTTATTATAACATCTATATGCCTTGCTTCTAGTTGAGTAACCAGGAAATATTCCTTCATCACTTCTAGGAACAAATTTGCCAATAGACTCATCTCTCCTAATATAGCATTTGCTTCCAAATATTATGAAGTATTTAAGAGTAGGAGTATGACCAATAGTTCATAAGGGGTCTTACCGGTTTCACCTTTCATGTGAACTCTGTTGAAAGTATAAACCATTGTATTCAATGCTTCTCTCAAGTACACATGAGGTAGATTTTCTTCCATCATCATGGTTCTTGCTATATCCAGTATAGTTATGTTCTTCCTTTCCACAACTCCATTCTACTGAGGTGTCTGGGATGCTGATAGTTGTCTTTTGATTCCATTCTCCTCATAGAATGCATTGAATTCCCATTGTGACCTTTTCACACATCGCCCCATTTCTAATGGGGACCCCCTCTTTGCCAGCTTCCTGCATTGTTAGGTTAGGGTTTTTGGCTGCTTAGTGGGCAATTTTGCGTTTCCCGTGCTTGAGCCTCAAAGTTTTGATCATGCCTAGTATCGTCTAGGGTCTTTTAAGTTATAGGATCAAGTTGTAAAATGTTGATATTTTGATGATCCTAAGTTTTGTCTAAGTGTTGACCTATTTGAGCGTTAACGTGTTTTAAACATGCACATCAGTGATTTTAAAGTGCCAAGGTATTCACAGACCTTTCGGAGTTGTTTTCTCGCTCCTAAGGTATTATTTAAATTGATTTCACACTTTATTCCAATATTTTCTTAGCATTTTGCTCATATTTTGGAAAATTAGCCTAAGTCCAGATTAAATTTAGTGTTTCTAAGTGATTTTGAGTGGTTAAAATGATAAAATCCTAAGGGAAATCCTTATTCCAAGGGTTAAAAGGTCAAATTCCATGCTAGAGGTACTTTTCCACTCTCATTCCAAACTACCCAGCCCATTCCCCCACTCAAAATCCATACTATACATGGGTTTCCCCTGAAATCCATACTTGGATCGAATTTCCCCTGGAAGTGCTAAAATTTGGCTAAGTGTCAGGATTTATCTAGACTACCATCAATTTTCCACCAGGAGTGCGGACAGGAGTATGGACTGGAGTGCAAACAACATTGAGGATGATTCCATGCCTGGGCTGATTTTCCACTAGGATTTTTGTGACAACTAAGTGAGGATTTTTGTCTGCATTTTCATCCAGGCAGAGGTCGATTTTCCCTTAAAAGCATTTGTAAGGATTTTTGTCTGGATTGTCATCCAGACAGGGACCGATTTTCCACTAGGAATATTTTGAAGAGTTTTGAGTCTGGATTTTCATCTAGACTAAGGTCGAAATTCCACTAGGGAGGTTTTCTCCAAGATAAGTGAGTTTTGAGTGGGGATATTTGTCCAGACTAATATTGAATTTCCCCTCGGGGTGATTTTTTGCAAATAGAGTGGATTTTTGTCCAAGCTCATATCGATTTTCCCTTGGGAGGTTTTTGTGTGCAATTTTGATGAAGTTGTGCATGGATTTTTGTCCAAGCATGGGTCGAATTTCCCTTATGGGGTAAATTTTGACACTTAAATGATTTTTGAAGGGATTTTTCAATCCCAACCTATATCGATTTCCCCTGGAGGCTTATTTTGGATTTAATTTGCAATATTTTAATAAATAAGCCCCATTTTTAATTGCTTTTAAATAAGTATTAATGATTATTTAAAATTTGAAAGCAAAATTTAATAACTTGCAATAATCATTTAATATTTGAACCTTCTAGAAGCAAGTTAGGTTTTCACCAAGCAAGTATTTATACAAGTGTTTTATCCCACATCATTTGTGTGGTGAAAGTGAGAGATGAAAGCAAGTATATGAGAGGAGACTTAGCATTATTTTATTATTATTTCTGCCAAGTGTCTCCATGAAAGCGATTTTTTCTCCAATTTGGGCAAATTTTTAGCAAGGCATTTTTGTGAAGTGTGGGATTGAGGATTTATTTTCCTTCATTTTTTCCATCTTGCTGATCTATTCCTCAAGGCTGCCATTAAAGACCAGTTTTAGAATTTTGATTTTGCTAAGTTTGGTGATTTTTTCAAACTTTAGCATTTTTTGGTGAAAATTGACAATTTCATGTTTGGAGACTTAGGCGATTTTTCCTCCACCATTTTGCTTGCTGTTCAGACCTTCATTGCTGCAGATCAAAGCTGCCATTAACAACATTTTTCAGAATTCTGAAAAATTTCAATTTTGCTAAGGAAGGTGAATTTCTGTGTTTGGGGTATCCAATCCCAACTTGGGTGATTTTTCATATTGCTATCATCCTTGCTACTGCAAATCTAAGCTACCATTGACATCATTTTTCAGATTTCCATTTTGGCGCTATACTTGGGAAAATTTCGATTTTGCTTAGGAGGTGATTTGGTGCCATATTTTGGTGGATTTTTTATTCATGCTCGGTGGCTACCATCATTTCCAACCTGCTGATTCACTTCAGATTTGAGGTTTGCTTCAGATTTTGACCTCCATTAATGGCTGCCATTAATTTTCAGACTTAATTTTTAATTGCCTAGCCAATTCCAACTTAAACATCTAGCATTCAGAGGTGTTTTATGGAGTTTTTTGTGCATTTTTTAGACCATTTTATTGCTGTTGTAGGTCTGAAACTCCATTGTTAGGTGGTTGTCTTCAAAAAAATTTATTTCCAGCCACCTAATCATGTTTGGAGAATTTGCTTGGGGCTGTTTCCTTAGCCATTTTTCATCATTTTCAGAGATTTAAACCACTTTGCAAGGTGCTGGTAGTCTGGAGTATTCAATTTTCAAACTTGTCCTCAGAAATAAACTTTTTACCAGCCATACTTACATTCTAGAAAATGATTGTTTTGATCATTAGAACTGATTTTTATCAAGATTATGCATATTTTGAAGATTGCAACATGTTTTAAAAGTCTGATTTTCAGGTTGTCTTCAGAATTGTTGACCTCCATTGTTGACTACAGAAGGTATCTTTAGACATTCATTGTGTGAAAACACAACCTTTCACACCTTTCCTTAGACATCATTTATCCGGTATACTCCTTTGTATTTTAGCTTGCATATTTTCTAAGCGTAAGGAGGTATCAATGAATTTTATGGAAGGCTTCCATGCCTTAGTATTGTCACACTTTGAACTTAATTGCTAAAATTTACCAATTGCATGGATTATTTTTCTGACTCCATGCTCTAAATTAGCTAAATCTTTAGAAAGTCAGGAATTTTATTACGAATATTATTTTCCTAAGTCTAACTTCAAGCTTCCTACAGGGGTGATGTCAAAGGCGGGATATAAGGAAAGGAAAGAACTATTGAATATGTTGGAGACTAGATTTTATCTAGAGTTTAAGATTTCATCCAAATGGAAGGAGATCTGAAGAATACTAAGAGGGGGAGGTGAATTAGTATACCAAAAATTACTGTACTCAAACACTTTATTAGTCTAGCGGTAAACCGGTATAACAGTTTAACTAAAAAACTAGTTAACACAGATCCAAACCAAACAACAAGTAAGGAATTCACCCACAGAAGCACAATCAACATAACACAAGAGATTTTGACGTGGAAACCCAAATGGGAAAAACCACGGTGAGATGAAACTCACAAGTAACTATCTGTAGTATAGTAACCAGACCAGTTAAGGTCAGACCGGTTAAGGTCATACAATGTTCTTTACCAGAACAGATCCTGTTAGGAATCTCAATCTCATTTAGGAGATAAGTCTGATTAAAGACTACCTTGTGAGAGGATTTTAGATCCACAGATGTGAATCACCTTGTTAGAGGATTTACAAAGGCTTTTCTAGGCCTACCCAGTTAAGGGTTTCTAACTTGTCAAAGATGTGAGTAATCAACAAGTGAATGATCTAGCAAATAGCATAGTCTACTTGGTTAGACCCATGATAGCTTATTGCTAATGCATTTCAGCATTACTTCAGTCTTCAGGAAATCCACACTCTATTATAGTACACACTTTTTTTTTATGTTAAGATCACACATATAAGAACTCATCAACCACATCAAACCCTAACAGCTACACACACATTAAAACCTTAGGCATGATGTCCTTAAAAGGAATCTGATCTCATGTCGGTCCAATAGGATTACATTGCAAGTTCCTAGGTTCATTGTATCTAGACACATTTGGTAATATGACACAAAATCACCATCAAAATGTCAGTGGATGGTAACTCATCACAAAGATATACCGGTTGGTAACTCATCATAGAGTATTACCGGTTTATACAACTACTAGTTTAGCAGATTACCGGTTGACAGAAATGAAGACTGGGAAAATGATAAGTGTTTCTTCTAGTTCCTTTTCCCCATTCTGCTTGAGATCCTCGAACCGCTTGAGGTCCTCATGCTGCTTGAGATTGGTAAACACTTTTTGCAAGACACTGATAGTCTAAAGACTATAACATAATACTGGTTGAGCATAACTCATACATAAAAAAAGTGATCTCATAGCAAGTGTGTGTCCATCAATGACAATCACAAAATAATCATCAAAAATGCCAACAATCTCCCCCTTTGGCATTGATGGCAACACTTAGGAAAATTTTTTATGTCTAAGTGTTTTTACAAAAGAAATATGCCATAATGAAAAATACTCCCCTAAGCATATACACTATCCCTTTGTAGAAAATAAAATGTATACTACTTCCTTACAGAGATAAACATGAGTATACATAGCATGCATCAAAATTTTAAATACCAAAATACTTCTCCCCCTTTGCCAACAATGACAAGATACAGTTGAATAACCCCTATTTCTATTAGCTGAATAAATATTTATGACAATAAAGAGTGAAACTTGTCAAAAATTGATTTAAAGTCCTGCATAAATTGCTTCATGGATAAGGACCATGACTCAAGTAATGTGGTAGCAACCTCACTCTCCGTTTGCATCTGGGATACCTGTTCCTCCATGGCATCCAAAGTACTCATCTCTTCAGTAACTGTCAAGACATCTAGATTGAGATAGCACTTCTGAAGTATTTGTAGTCTTGGTAGTAGAACCAGTTGTAGTTCCTGCAAATCCTTGGTCTGGTTGCTGATCTCCAAATCAATTCTTGTAGCCTGAAGTTGAAACTGGTGAATGGTTTTCCCATAAGCGGTAAAGGAGGCATATGGGGTCTTGAAGGTGCTTATGAATGTCTATAAATTAGTTTGCACTTTGTCTTTCTAGGCAAGCACATCATCACAGAATAGATGGGGTAGACATATCTTACTGAGAAGCAATTTCCCCTCATCCATTGCATCTCTGATGTCCTTTTGTGCCTTTTGCAGATAGGACTGGGGCTCATGTAACTTTTTCATCAAGGCAGTGTTCAAAGCCTTTTGATGCTCCTTCTTGGCATGCACTTCAATAACCTCTTCCAGGCTTTGTACCTGGTCCTCCACAACTGTGCATAAGAGTTTCAGTTGGGCCAGAGAGGAATCGGTACTGGGGAGGTTGGTACCGAGTATCAAATCGGTAAGAGTGTCCACTGCAACTTGGATCACATATTGCTCCTTCTTCCTTCTTATCACCTCTAGGCATTCTTGAGAAAGCTTAATGATTTGTAGCAGCTCCAATTTGTTAGCAGATTGGAGGTCAATGGGACTGGTAAAGTCAGCCGATTTGACTTGACTACTAGTTGCCTTTGGGGTCTCCACCTGTGTGCTCTGTGCTGCTTCCTCCTTCTCTTTGGCTCTTAACTTAGCTTCTTCTGCCTTCTTTTGCTCCTCTACTTCTTGCTTTCTTTTCTCTTCTTCCTTCTTCTTCTTTTCTTCTTTCCGCTCCTTTTATTCTTCATCCTTCTTCTTCTTCTTCTCCTCTTCCTTCTTCTTCTTCTTCTTCTCTTCCTGCTTCCTCTTCTCTTCTACCTTTCTCTTCTCCTCTTCCTGCTTCCTCTTCTCCTCTTCCTTTCTCTTTTCTTCTTCCTATTGTTTCTCTTCTTCATTCTTTTCTTCTTCCTTCTTCTTCTTCTCTTCCTCCTATTTCTTCTTCTCCTCTTCTTTTCTTTTCTTTTCCTTTTCTAGTTTCCTCTTCTCCTCCTCTTTCTTCTTTTCTTCCTCTTTTCTCTTTTTCTCTTCTTCTACCTGTTTCTTCTTTTCAACTTCCCGTTGCTTCTTCTCTTTTTTTGCTTGCTCCTTGGCAGCCTTTTCTTTGTCCTATTTTTTCTGTCCTGCCCATTCTGATGGTGTACCTCGAGTGACATTTTCACCATTCAAGGCATCAACATCAATAGGATCTATTTGATCAGTGACATGTTCTCCTTCACTTTCATATACCTCATCCGGTTTATTGGTTGTCGGTTCTTGCTCAGCTTTCCTATTGGCTTCAGTCACTTGATGCAACCTTAAAGCAGCTTGGGCATGAGAGTGGGTATCTTTTACCACTTCAGGAACTTTTCCTTCTAGCAACAAGAGTCTCCTTCTTCTCATGAAGAAGAGGCCCTTATATCTTTCCATTACTTCATAAAGTTCAGTTTTAGGCACATTAGGAAAGTATTGTGAAAATACGTCTCTTATTTCTTGTTCCTTCTCTATGGCAATGTGCCACTTGTTATCTAAAGAATTATACAAAGAATTAGGTGTCTCAGATTTAATTTCTGATGGCTAGTGATCATTAATACATAAATAATTGATGACTTCCCATTTCACTTCCTTCTTTTCATCATCATTAAAATCATCAAAGCACTCTTTCAAATCACCAAGTACTTTTCTTCTAATATTCTTAATAGTTCTTTGACAATGTGTCAAAGGTTTGTAGGAGGAAATATCAATATTTACCAGTGCAGATGTTGCCGATTCATTCTATCTTTTTCCTCATTTGCCTAGTCTTTTTAGGCTGTTCTTCAGACACATTGTCCTCTAAGTCTGGTGTGGTGTCTTTTGTCTTCTGCTTTCTCTCAAAGACTTTGGTGGGTCCAGCTTCTGGTTTCTTCTTTGCTGGTGACTTCTTGGTCACTTTGGGACTTGCTGTGGTAATCGGTGTCGATACTGAAGGCACTACCTTTCCCTTCTTTACTGACGGTTCTTCAATTGGTGTAACACTTTCCAAATAGGTGTCAGTTCTCTTTGCCTTTGGATCAAGGGGAGAGGTGAGTAGGGTAGAGGCATACCCATCTAGCATGTCATACATTACCTCATATCCCATCAGTCCCACTTCTTCCTGTCTAGGCTCAACCACCTCCATTATGCACTCATGAACTCCGATTGTGAAGCAGATGTCATCTTCATATTTCTTGACAATATCACCTAATATTCTCACTCTTTGGCTCATTTTGCATCTGAACTCATCAAAGTATTTGTTCAGAACTTCTGGATAACCAGTTGGTTGGCAGACCACTGAATATCTCTGACTCCTGGGAAGTAATCTTGGAAGTAGAAGAACAACCCAACCAATAGTTGTCTAAACTTAAATCTCAAGCCATTGTCCTATTTAATCGACTTTAGGTTCACCATAGGTTGCCTTTGCATATAGGTGTATAAGTCAAATGATTCATCTTCCATGATCATCTGATAGGCAACATTTACCGCTGCAGTAGAGATAGAGTTGATTCTGCTGGCGTTGAATGTCTGGTATCCTATCACCATACATGCATATTTGATTAGATCATCCTTGATGGAATTGATAGTCATTCCCTATGAGTCGGTCACTGAATCAGTGAGCTTGGTCATTTGTGTCTTACTGATCTTCCGTAGGGTTGGCACTTCATGGATTTTACAGAAACCGATGACGACATGAATTACTTCCGGTGTGATGTCATGCATCCGCTCTAAGTACATTTTATCACCGGGCACTCTGCTCAGAATGATGTGGATGTGATCATTTGAAACTCCTCAAGGAAATAGACTGCATTGTGAAGCTTCTTCTTTTCTAGGATGCTAAATTCCAATTTAATCTTCTTGTCCTTCTCATAGAACAAACTCAACTAGGAATGGATTACAAGAGATCCTAAGTCTTCAATTTTACAGTCAATGTAATCAGAAATGCCTTCCTCCACTATAACACTAGCAGGTATATGAGATAGGGCATTGTATTTTGCCTTCCATTGAATGAAGTCTATTGGATCAATGGGTGCACTAAGGCTAGAGTGTGATGCAGAAGCCATGATAAACAAAGAGATTTTGAGAAATACCTTCATAATTCAAAATTTAGGGCTTGCAAATTACACTTCGTCACTCACTCCTTCGGTTGCTAAAATACCACTTTGTGCTCTACACTTGATTGATTGATATTCACTTCTAATTCATCTTCAAGATTTTGAGAATTCTTTGAGTCGCAATCCAAATTGCTTTTTGTCACTCAGTGCAAAAAAAAAACTTTTTCGCTCGAGAACTGATAAGTGAAAAATGACTTGAAAAATCCTTTTAAACAAGTTCTCCACCTACCATAATAAATGCTCCACTATTAGGGCGTAAACCCTAATTTTCCTTTTACCATTTCTGGTCTTCTTCCCATTGACAGGTATCACTTACTGGTTAAGGTCTTTTACCGGTTTAAACCAGGGGTTTGAGATATTTCATCGTTTGCTCCCCCTAAGCTTTTCTGATGCTTAGTTTGTCAGTTCAGTGACTTACACACTAGGTGTAGAAACTAGTTCTTCTTGAATCACTTCTTCTGGCTTCTTCTTCCAGGTTTTCTTCATATCTATTTGAACGGTTTCAACATCTATCTTTCCTTTTGGAGTTACCGATATATCATCCGATATATTCTTTCTCATTCTACAAAATCTTGTTGTATGACCCGGTTTATTGCAATGATAGCAAATCATTCCAGGTGCTCTCCAAGGTCCATTGTTATTCTTTACCGGTTTAGCTGACTCAAGCTTCTGCTCTAGCTTGATAGTGCTCTTATTGAATTTGGCAAGTATTTCCTTTGACCTAGTAAGTTCTTTGGTGATATCAGCATTGGATTCCTTCAAGGTTGGATTCTCAGAAACAGCCATGTGTAGTTCACCTTGCATTTCTTCCTTCTCCATTTTACTTTCATGAAGATGAGTGGTAAGTGCACTGATCTCTTGCTTTAGCTTAGAGATCTCATGATCTTTGTCTTTTACCAGATCTTCAGCTTTCCTCTAGTTCTCAAGTTCTTGACACATTCTGGTAGTTACTCCTTCAAGTTCCCTTCTTAAGCTGGCATTGGACTCATTCAATTTTTCAACTTCTTGAACTAGGGCTTCCATGTTTGCTTCATCAGAAGAACTATTTTCAGTTAACTCCATCAGTTTTTCATCATGCTCTCTTCTTTTTGCCTGAGAGGCATTATATTTGACTTTAAGTTCATCATACGCTTTCTTAGTCTGAGTGAGTTGATGAGTAAGTTCCCTCATAGTGTATTCCCCCATATCTCTTTCCAAGTGATTAGACTTATAAAAAGGTTGGCTCTAATACCAATTGAAGAATACTAAGAGGGGGGGGTGAATTAGTATACCAAAAATTACTGTACTCAAACACTTTATCAGTCTAGTGGTAAACTGGTATAACAGTTTAACTAACAAACTGGTTAACACAAATGCAAACCAAACAACAAGTAAGGCATTCACCCATAGAAGCACAATCACCATAACACAAGAGATTTTGACTTGGAAACCCAAATGGGAAAAACCACAGTGAGATGAAACTCACAAGTAACTATTTGCAGTATAGTAACTAGACTGGTTAAGGTCAGTCTGGTTAAGGTCATACTGTTGGTATTTTGGTACGGTTTTGTCATTGATGTCAACACCTACTTTGGAGATCCAGCAACATTCACCAGCAAGCAAGTAAACTATGCAACAGTTACTGGTATATGGTTCACCGGCAGGATATATTGTTCACCGGTACCTAGAATGATATGGAAGACACTTGCTAATGTCGAAGACATCATTTGGACACTTTGTTTTGAAGAATTAATCATTGGTATATTGATATTTGCATATTTGCTTTTACTAGCAAATAGGTTCAGGTTATCTAGGGTTACACCGGTAGGTTTATCTTTTCCAGATCAGCATGGCACGCTATGGAGATGATTTATTATTGTTGTAAATGGATTAAGCCGACATGTTCAATCAATTATTGCATCGGATGTTATATTTTTTGTAAAAATGTTTTATTGTAATATCTTGTAGAGATGACCTACTAAAATTGGTCTTAGGGTATGGTATAAATGAAAGATCTTATTTGTAAGATCAAGTGTGGAATGCGAAAAAGAATTGAGTGAAGGTATATGCGAGATCAAGTAGGGATATACATGAAGACATCATTTGAAGGTGAAGTTAGGTTTTTGTAGAAGCATATCAGGATTACACCGATACTAAATCCAACATATGAAGATGCTATTTTGTGTAGTACATTCTTATTGGATTTAACCATCCAACTGTAGTCAGTGTGACTCCCATTTTGTGATTGAGCAGTGAGCTCTAGGTTGTTGGCCTTTCTGCATGTGCAGACCCCATTTATGTACACTTATTATCTGCAATAGTATCATCTGATTTTGGGTAAGGTTTCCCACCATGGTTTTTCCCCTTACAGGTTTTCCACGTACAAATATTGGTTTCATGTGTTGTGGATGACTTTATGTTTATGTTTCATGCATTAATCATTACCAATATAGCAATTTACTATTAATCATTACCAGTATAGCAGTTTACCTGTATTAAGCATTAAGTTGGTTAATAAGTTTTTGGTTTCAATTTATTAGACAATTGATTCACCCCCCCCTCTCAGTTGTCTCTGGGACCTAACGATTGGTATTAGAGCTTAGTCCTCTTTTGCAGAAGTTTAACAACTTGAGGAGATGTAATGTCTACTAACTATTTTAGGAAGGACAGTCCTAAACTTGATGGAACCAACTATGGAATATGGAAGATCAGAATGGAGACACATCTGAATTACATTGGTAAAGACATCTGGGAAGTTAGTAAGAATGGTTATACTGCTACTGTAGCTAGTCAGACTGCTCCGACTACCTTAGCTAAAGATGAAGAAAATGATTGCAAAGCAAGAGAAGCACTTTTGAGCATATTATCAGATCGACAAATCATGGGATTATCAGATAGGTCTACAGCTAAAGCTATTTGGGATCACTTGGAAACACTCAATGAAGGAGATTCCACTGTCAAAATTGCATAACTTGAAAGCTTCCGAGTCAAGTATGAACATCTAAAAATGGAAGAAGATGAAAAGATATTTGCTTTTATGGAAAGAGTAAATGAAATTGTTTTGGGTATTAAATGTTGTGGAGGAACTTTGAGTGAGGATGAAATTGTTTCAAAATTTTTAAGAGGTTTGCCACCAGCATATTAAATGAATGTTACTGCTATAAATGAGTTAAGAACAATGTCTAATACATCAGTAACTAGGGATACATTGATTGGAAAACTTTCAGCCTTTGAAATTGAGGAATTTGGTCATGTTGCTACTATAAAGACTGATTTGGCATTAAAAGCATCAACGTCATCTGCTCCATCCTTTGACAAATCAAACTAGAGAGCCTTTTATGCAAGAGAACTTGAAGAATATAGAAAGGAGAATGAAGAGCTTGAATAACTTGAAGCAATATTTGCAAGGAAAATGCCAAAATGTCCAATTGGAAGTAAGTATGAAGGTAAAGCACCCTTTAAATGTTTTAACTGCAATAGGATTGGTCATAAGGCTTCAAGATGCCCTAATAGACATGCTAGACTAAGAGAAGAAGCTAGAAGAACATACAAGCCTAATCCTAAATATCAAAGATATAGATTTAAAAAGAACAAAGATAAATCTTGTTACATTGCTGATGAAGGTATGGTTGATGATTCTGATGAGGATCCAACAGACAACGAATGGGTTTTTGTTGCTATAACAGAAGATCAACCGGCACCTACTGCTCAACCAGTAGAACAAGCCCTAGCAGCTAAAGTTGAAGGAAAGGATGAATGGATCATTGACTCAGGATGCTCACATCATATAACAGGAGACAAAAGTAAATTCTTGAACTTTCAAGAATACAATGGAGATTTAATAAGATTTGGAGATGACAAAGCCTGTTCAATCAAAGGTAAGGGTTCAATATCTCTTGATGGTAAGCATAACACTGACAATGTCTACTATGTTGAAGGATTAAAGAATAATATTTTAAGTGTTGGTCAATTAGTTGAGAAGGGATTTCAGTTACAATTTAAAAATGGAAAATGTAAAATCATGAATAGAACTAGTTTAGTTTGGAAATTGCAACCGGTAATCAGACTAGAGGCAATATCTTTCATTTGAATAACAGTGAAAAGGCATGATTAATTGCACATATAGATGAAATTTGGTTATGGCATAAGAGATTATGTCATCTAAACTTTGATTGCATGGTAAAAATCAGTACTTCTAAGGCAGTTAGAGATCTACCTAAAATATTGAAACCTCAGAATACAATTTGTAAGGAATGTCAATTTGGAAAACAAATTAGAGCTAGTTTCAAAAGTATTCCAGAAAAATCCAATAATGCTCTTGATTTAATTCACACTAATTTATGTGGTCCAGCTAGAACTAGAAGCTTACAAGGTGATAGATATTTCATGCTAATTATTGATGATTATTCTAGAATGTGTTGGGTTACTTTTCTCAAAGAGAAATCAAAAGCACTTGGAAAGTTAAAACTATTCAAAACAATGGTTGAAAATGAAACTGATAAGAAAATCAAATGTTGAAGATCAGATCAAGGAGGAGAATTCACATCTAAGGACTTTAATACATTTTGTGAAGTAAATGGAATAAGAAGATAGTTATCAGCACCTCGGACACCACAACAGAATCGAGTTGTTGAAAGGAAAAACAAAACTATCTTGGATGCAGCTAGAAGTGTGTTATCAGAAGCAAATCTACCACATGTATATTGGAGAGAGGTAGTTAGCACTACTATCTATACATTCAACAAAGTTCACATCAAAGGTGAAACCGATAAGACCCCTCATGAACTATGGTTTGGTAATACTCCTACTCTTAAGTATTTTAGAATTTTTGGAAGTAAATGTTATATTAGAAGAGATGAGTATATTGGCAAATTTGATTCTAGAAGTGATGAAGGAATATTTCTTGGTTATTCATCTAAGAGCAAGGCATATAGATGTTTTAATAAAAGATTGCAGAAAATTGTTGAGAGTACAAATGTAAAGATTGATGAACAATTCAAAGGAACTTCAAGATATATAGACTCTGAACCGGCAATAGAAATTGTGACAAATGAACCTATATTGAATCCACTGGTACAGAATGAAGATCCAATTACCCTAGTATCATCAGAAGATTCCATAATTATAGAAGAACAACAACAAACTAAGACACCTTGGTATGTAAGATTGAATCATTCTGAAGATCAGATAATTGGAAATAAATTTAAAGGAGTTATGACAAGAGGAAGATTGGAAAATAAAGAGGTATGTCTTATTTCTCAAATTGAACCATCATCTATCAATGAGTCATGTGAAGATAAATTTTGGATTAAAGCTATGGAAGAAGAATTAGGATAAATTGAGAAAAATAATACTTGGACATTAGTTCCCTGGCCTAAAGATAAAAATGTAATTGGAACTAAATGGGTATTTAGAAACAAACTTAATGAAGATGGTAAGGTTGTCAAAAATAAAGCAAGACTAGTGTGTAAGGGATATTCTTAGAAAGAAGGAGTTGATTACAATGAAACCTTTGCACCAGTAGCCAGAATTGAGGTAGTTAGATTATTATTGGCCTTTGCAGCTCACAAGGACTACAAAGTTTATCAAATGGATATTAAATGTGCATTTTTGAATAGAGATCTTGAAGAAGAAGTATATATTGAAAAACCTGATGGATTTTCTTTGACAGATGACAATGATATGGTTTGCAGGTTAAGAAAAGCTCTATATGGATTGAAACAAGCTCCAAGAGCTTGGTATGCAAGGTTGGATAAGTATCTTTTGAAGATTGGTTTTACTAAAGGAAATGCAAATAGCAATTTATATTACAAAATAACTAATGATGACATCTTGATTATTGAAGTATTTGTTGATGATATAATTTTTGGAGGAGAAGATGGATTATGTAAGGAATTTTCTCCTAAAATGCAGCAAGAATTTGAAATGTCTATGATTGGAGAAATAAAATTCTTTTTAGGTTTGCAGATTTCTCAGATTGATAAATCTATATTTTTGAGTCAATCCAAGTACTTGAAAGAATTACTAAAGAAATTTGGGATTGAGAACTCTAAACCGGTAAGCACACCTATGACTACAAATGACAAATTATCTCAAAGGGATAAATCTACACCTGTTAATCCAACTAGATACAAATCTATGATAGGAGGTTTACTGTTTTTGACACAAACCAGGCCGGATATTATGAATACAGTATGTATTGTTTCTAGATTTCAGAGTAATCCTAGGGAAAATCATGAATCAACAATAAAAAGGATTTTTCGGTACTTACAAGGCACAACAAATCTTGGATTATGGTATCCTAAAGATGAAAATTTTGACCTATGTGCATACACAGATGCAAATTGGGTAGCAGATGTAGATGATAGAAAAAGGACCATTGGAGGAGCATTCTTTCTTGGAAAGAGATTAGTTTCTTGGTTGAGTAAGAAATTGAGTTGTACATCTTTATCAACAGCAAAATCAGAATATGTTGTAGCAGCAACTAACTGTACATAGGTATTATGGCTTAAGCAAATGTTGAAAGACATAAAGGTAAAATGCAAGGAACCCATTACTATATACTGTGATAACACTGTAGAAATTGATATATCTAAGAATCTGGTATTACATTCTAAAACAAAACATGTTTCTATCAAACTGAATTTTCTAAGGGAAAAAGTTGAAGAAAAGGAGATAAAACTGGTTTATGTGAATACTAAAGAATAGCTTGCAGATATTTTCACAAAACCTTTGCCTAAGGAGACTTTTGAGTATCTTAGAGATCAGATTGGAGTCATACCACCACTAGTAGAGACTTAGACAGTTGATGATTGTCATCAACTGGCATAAATAAAAAGAGAAATCTTTTATTCTGGTATTTGATGAGGAAGATACTTCTCAAGGGGAGTAGTTGGTATTTTGTATGAACTTGACTTTTGTGAATTTGGCATTTGATGTCAAAGGGGGAGAGATATCTATGGAAAAACACATTATCTTTTTGGGGAGAGATTTTGAAAAACACATTTAAGGAGAGATTGGTATTAAAAATAAATCTTTGGATAAACACATGTTACTCCCAGGGGGAGAAATGGAGATTGTTGGTTTTTGTATTTGGCATTTATGTTTTGGCACTTTGATGGTTTTTCCATCTTGTGTTGCCATCAATGCCAAAGGGGGAGATTGTTGGTATTTTGGTATGGTTTTGTCATTGATGTCAACACCTACTTTGGAGATCCAGCAACATTGAACGGCAAGCAAGTAAACTGTGCAACAGCTACTGGTATATGGTTCACCAGTACCTGGAATGATATGGAAGACACTTGGTAATGTTGAAGACATCATGTGGACACTTTGTTTTGAAGAATTAATCATTGGTATATTCATATTTACATATTTTCTTTTACCGGCAAATAGGTTCAAGTTATCTAGGGTTACACCGCCAGGTTCATCTTTTCCAAATCAGCATGACATGCTATGGAGATGATTTATTATTGTTGTAAATGCATTAAGCCGACATTTTCAATCGATTATTGCATCGGATATTATATTTTTTTAAAAAATGTTTTATTGTAATATCTTGTAGAGTTGACCTACTAAAATTGGTCTTAGGGTATGGTATAAATGTAATATCTTATTTGTAAGATCAAGTGTGGAATACAAAAAAGAATTGAGTGAAGGTATATGCAAGATCAAGAAGGGATATACACGAAGACATCATTTGAAGGTGAAGTTAGGTTTTTGTAGAAGCATATCAGCATTAAATCGGTACTGAATCTAGCATATGAAGACGTTATTTTGTGCAGTACATTCTTATTGGATTTAACCATCCAACTATAGTCAGTGTGACTCCCATTTTGTGATTGAGTAGTGAGCTCTAGGCTATTGGCCTTTCTGCATGTGTAGACCCCATTTATGTACACTTAATATCTGCAGCAGTATCATCTGATTGTGGGTAAGGTTTCCCACCATGGTTTTTCCCCTTGCAGGGTTTCCACGTACAAATATTGGTGTCATTTGTTGTGGATGACTTTATGTTTATGTTTCATGCATTAATCATTACCAATATAGCAATTTACTATTAACACTGTCTACTGGCATAATTAACTAGTTTACCAGTATTAAGCATTAAGTTGGTTAATAAGTTTTTGGTTTCAATTTATTGGACAACTGATTCACCCCCCCTCTCAGTTGTCTCTGGGACCTAACACATACAATGTTCTTTACCAGAACAGATCCTATTAGGAATCTCAATCTTGGTTAGGAGATAAGTCCAATTAAAGACTACCTTGTGAGAGGATTTTAGATCCACAGATGTGAATCACCTTGTTAGAGGATTTACAAAGGCCTTTCTGGGCCTACCCCGTTAAGGGTTTCTAACTTGTCGAAGATGTGAGTAATCAACAAGTGAATGATCTAGAAAATAGCACAGTCTACTTGGTTAGATCCATGATAGCTTATTGCTAATGCATTTAAGCATTAATTCAATCTTCAGTAAATCCACACTCTGTTACAATACACATACTTTTTTTTCTGTTAAGATCGCGCATATAAGAACTCATCAACCACTTCAAACCCTAATAGCTACACACACATTAAAACCCTAGACATGATGTCCTTAAAAGGAATCTAATTTCATGTCGGTCCAATAGGATTACATTGCAAGTTCCTAGGTTCATTGTATCTAGACACATTTGGTAATACGACACAAAATCACCATCAAAGTGTCGGTGGATGGTAACTCATCACAAAGTATTACCGGTTTATACAACTACCACTTTAGCAGATTACCGGTTGACAGAAATGAAGACTGGGAAAATGATAACTGTCGCTTCTAGGTCCTTTGCTCCATTCGGCTTGAGATCCTCAAACCGCTTGAGGTCCTCATGTCGCTTGAGATCAGTAAACACTTTCTGCAAGACACCGATAGTCTAAAGACTATAACATAATACTAGTTTGAACCAAAAACTAGTTGAGCATAACTCTTACATACAAAAAGTGATCTCATAGCAATTGTGTGTCCATCAATGACAATCACAACATAATCATCAAAAATGCCAACAAGATCGCTGATACAAACATCGATTTCCTAGACATCGACAAGATGTAGCGTCGGATGTTTGAAGTCAGAGATCAAGTTCCTTCCCCAACATATGCGAATATTATGAAGAGTGGCATTTTCCATGCCACTGGATTTCCATAGTCCATACAATGCAGTGAGCTTATCTTGGAATGTGCACGATGTTATGATCCACTCACAAGAATGATTAAGAGTCCTAAGGGTGTTATCATCACCTACCTTGCTGAGGATGCTATTGCAGAGGTGTTTGGGATTCCACACTGAATGGACATGAAGGATGTGACCAAGGAAGATTATGCAGAAAGATATACGAAGAAGATGGCTATATGCAAGAATTTAATTAACAAAGAGTGGATGATTGAGCCTAGGTCTCATCATTCCAAGGCTCCTAAGACACTTATGTGCATAGCTTTCAAGGAGGAGTATAGTGATTTGATATTCCTACTCAACAAAGTGATGGGGATGCTACAGGGAGCAATATTTGATGGATGGATGTTCTACTTCATCCAGGATTGTCTTAGAGGAACACTAATAAATTGGTCCAATATTATAAGTGACAACCTGGATTTTCAGCTGAGGAATGTAGAGCAGTCCAAGTCATTCACCATGACTTTTTACCTGGTGTACCTTCTTGCACGGTTTGTTTCATACAGAGGATTAATATACAAAGGTGAAGTCAGGATAGGGCAAGGACAATTCAAAAGTTATGAATGTTACCCCCAGCTAAGCATGCATATAATTG
This sequence comes from Cryptomeria japonica, assembly GCF_030272615.1. Classification (NCBI taxonomy): domain Eukaryota; kingdom Viridiplantae; phylum Streptophyta; class Pinopsida; order Cupressales; family Cupressaceae; genus Cryptomeria; species Cryptomeria japonica. Next base: position 142,947,579 of record NC_081414.1, read on the forward strand.
AAGACTATAAGAGAGTGAATGATGCATTCACTATGTACATCACATGGATGCTACAAGGTGGAATCCATAGAAGATTGTCCAAGGAGGAAACAAAGTTAATAGAAAAATATGGATCATGGTACATATAGTTTCCCACTTTCACATACCTCAGGATTCATGGGTTTCAATATGAACCCTACAGACTTCCTAGGTATCCAATCGACAAAATGATATTGTTGGAAGTAGTGAGATAGCTTATAGAGTTCGACATTATCTAGAGAGAGAAGCACAGGACATGAATGAAATTTCCTATTTCAGTTGGGAAGACATCAGAGGTTTTCCAGTCTGCCATAGCTGCCAACACTATGAGTGAGGAACTTGCATTCTATCAATTTGCTACGTATAAGAAGAGAGAAAGATTCGATCCAGACAAGAAGGTCAGAAGGATCAGAGGAGAGAAGTTCACTCATAAGATTGACATAGAAGATTATTGGGCTAACTTGATGGATGAGCAAGCAATGAAGAGAAGAATGTGGTCCAGAATGTCAGTGGATTTCATGAGGAAGTGTGGACTTTTCCTCATTCCTGATCAGGTATTAGATGATAGATATCATACACATCCACAGTATGAGAGTGAAATGAAGAAGGCAATCCTATTGCCTAATTGGTTATAGTCAGAACGGTTTGACTTGAATACATTGATCAGAGAGGTCTTGAATTTCTCCCACCTATGGGTGGATATACAAACGAATAAGTTAGTTGACATGGGTTTTCCCTTCACTTATGAAAATATAAAGCCAAAAGAGTCTACTTCTGAGGATGATCAGAGGACTATCATTGATGTCAGGATTCATGCAGACGAAGAGAGTCAAGCTCCCAAGTGAAGGAAGAACATGCCAAGAGAAGTCAAGACCAGAGGGAAGAAGATTGAGGAAGTGAAGAAGAAACATAAGACTATCATTCCTCCACTTATCATTCCTTCACCCCCTCCTAGTGTCTCATCAATTGAAGTGATTGAAGTAACATAACAGAATAAGGAGACTTGGGAGTGTTCCAACATAGTGATACTACTAGAGAATATTCAGGAGTTCCATGCCACAATGACATATGCACCTCCTGATGAGAATAATGATCAACCAAACTCCCCTATTGTCCTTTTGGAAGTTATCTTGGGAAATGAGGTATATGATTGGACCAGGGATAATCCTAATGACAATGAGGATGTTATCTCGGTATTGAAAGGATTTGATCAAGAAGTATGTCTCGATGATAGTATAGAGATGGCCACTAATCCTGAATGGCTGATGAGAAATATGGAAAAAAGTAAACAAATGATAGAGGTACAACCTATTGATGATATTGATGACTATTGGTATTTTGGTATGGTTTTTTCATTGATGTCAACACCTACTAAACACTTATCAACTTTGGCACTTTGGAGAATCAACAACATTCATCGACAAGCAAGTGACTTATGCACAGTCATCGGTATCTAGTACATCGGCAAAATATAATGATCACCGGCACTTGGAAGGGCATGGAAAACACTTGGTTATGTAGGAGACATCATGTGGACACCTTTTCTTGGAGTTTTGTTAATTGGCATATTCGTATTTACATATTTGTTGTTACCGACAAATAGGTCTAGGTTACATTGGTAGGTTTATCTTTTCCAGATCAGCATGGCACGCTATGGAGATGACTTTTTATTGTTGTAAATGCATTAAGTTGACATGGTGAATCGGTTCTGTATGTCTAATCTTGTTACAGGCATAACAAAGTTCACATCAAAGGTGAAACCGGTAAGACCCCTCATGAGCTATGGTTTGGTATTACTCCTACTCTTAAATATTTCAGAATTTTTGGAAGTAAATACTATATTAGAAGAGATGAGTACATTGGGAAATTTGATCCTAGAACTGATGAAGGAATATTTCTTGGTTATTCATCTAAGAGTAAAGCATATAGATGTTTTAAGAAAAGATTGCAGAAAATTGTTGAGAGTACAAATGTGAAGATTGATGAACAATTCAGAGGAACTTCAAGGTATATAGATTCTGAAACAACAATAGAAATTCTAACAAATGAACCTACACTAAATCCACCGGTACAGAATGAAGATCCAGTTACACCGGTATCATCTGAAAATTCTACAGTAACTGAGGAACAACAACAAACAAAGACACCTCGGTATGTAAGACTGAATCATTCTGAAGATCAAATAATTAGAAACAAATATAAAGGAGTTATGACAAGAGGAAGATTGGCAAATGAAGAGGTGTGTCTTATTTCTCAAATTGAACCATCATCAGTTAATGAAGCATGTGAAGATAAATATTGGATTAAAGCTATGAAAGAAGAATTAGAACAAATTGAGAAGAATAATACTTGGACATTAGTTCCCCAGCCTAAAGATAAAAATATAATTGGAACCAAATGGGTATTCAGAAATAAACTTAATGAATTTGGTAAGGTTATTAGAAAAAAAGCAAGACTAGTGTGTAAGGGATATTCTCAGAAAGAAGGAATTGATTACAATGAAATCTTTGCACCGGTAGCTAGAATTGAGGTAGTTAGATTATTTTTGGCTTTTGCAGCACATAAGAACTACAAAGTATATCAAATGGATATTAAATGTGCATTTCTAAATGGAGATCTTGAAGAAGAAGTTTGCATTGAACAACCTGATGGATTTTCCTTGACATAAAACAAAGATTGGATAAGTATCTTTTGAAGATCAGTTTTTCTAAAGGTAATGCAGACAACAATTTATATTATAAAGTGACCAATGATGACATCTTGGTTATAGAAGTTTTTGTTGATGATATAATTTTTGGAGGAGAAGATGGATTATGTAAAGAATTTTATATTAAAATGCAACAAGAATTTGAAATGTCTATGATTGGAGAAATAAAATTCTTTTTAGGATTGCAGATCTCATAGACTAATAAAGGTATAGTCTTGAGTCAATCCAAGTACTTAAAAGAATTACTAAAGAAATTTGGGATGGAGAACTCTAAACCGGTAAGCACACCTATGACTAAAAATTACAAATTATCATTGAGGGATGAATCTACACCTGTTAATCCAACTAGATACAAATCTATGATAGGAGGTTTACTGTATTTGACACAAACTAGACTTGATATTATGAATGCAGTATGTATTGTTTCAAGATTTCAGAGTAATCCTAGAGAAAATCATGAATCAGTAGTAAAAAGGATTTTTTGGTACTTACAAGGCACTATAAATCTTGGATTATGGTATCCTAGAGATGAAAACTTTGAATTATTTGCATACACAGATGCAAATTGGGCAGGAGATTTGGATGATAGAAAAAGCACCACCGACGGAGCATTCTTTCTTGGAAGCAGACTAGTTTCTTGGTTGAGTAAGAAACAAAGTTGTACATCTTTATCAACATCAGAATCAGAATATGTTGTAGGAGCAACTAACTGTACATAGGTATTATGGCTTAAGCAAATGTTGAAGGACATAAAGGTAAAATGCAAGGAACCTATTACTATCTATTGTGATAACACTGCAGCAATTGATATCTAAGAATCCAGTATTACATTCTAAAACCAAACATGTTTCTATCAAACTAAATTTTCTAAGGGAACATGTTGAAGCAAAAGAGATAAAATTGATTTATGTGAATACTAAAAAGCAGATTGTAGATATTTTCACTAAACCTCTACCTAAAGAGACTTTTGAATATCTCAGAGATCAGCTTGGGGTCATACCCCCATCGGTAGAGACTTAGGAAGTTTATGATTATCATCAACCAACATAATTAATAGAGAAATCTTTTATTCTGGCTTTGATGAGGAAGTTACTTCTCAGGGAGAGTAGTTGGTATACTGAATTGGTTGGTATTTTTTTTACTTTGGCATTTGATGTCAAAGGGGGAGAGATTGTTATGGAAAAACACAAGGAAAACACATGTTTCTCCCAGGGGGAGAGATTGTTATTTGGGAGAGATTATTACTCTCTGTATCTATATTTTGATTTCTGGTTATGATCTCTTTTTGGGAGATTGTTGATTTTTGGTATTTGGCATTTCTGTTTTGGCACTTTGATGGTTTTTCCATCTTGTGTTGCCATCAATGCGAAAGGGGGAGATTGTTGGTATTTTGGTATGGTTTTGTCATTGATGTCAACACCTACTAAACACTTATCAACTCTGGCACTTTGGAGAATCAACAACATTCACCGGCAACCAAGTGACTTATGCACAGTCACCGGTATCTGGTACACCGGCAAGATATAATGGTCATCAACACTTGGAAGGGCATGGAAAAAACTTGGTTATGTCGAAGACATCGTGTGGACACCTTGTCTTGGAGTTTTGTTAATTGGCATATTCATATTTACATATTTGTTGTTACTCACAAATAGGTCTAGGTTACACCGGCAGGTTTATCTTTTCCAGATCAGCATGGCACGCTATGGAGATGACTTATTATTGTTGTAAATGCATTAAGATGACATGGTGAATCAGTTATTGCATCGGGTATTAATTGATTTGTAAATTAATATTATTGTATTATCCTTTAGAGCCGACCTACTAAAATTGGTCTTAGGGTATGGTGTAAATGTAAGATCTTATTTGTAAGATCAGATGTGGAATGCGAGAAAGGATTGTGTGAAGATATATGTGAGAATAAGCAGAGCTATACACACATACATCATTTGAAGGTTGAAGGAGGGTTTTTGTGAAGACAATTAGAAGTACACTAGTACTAAATCAAGCATATGAAGATGCTATTTTGAGCAATACATTTTTATTGGATTTAACCATCCAATTGTAGTCAGTGTGACTCCTATTTTGTGATTAAGCAGTGAGCTCTAGGTACTTGGCCTTTCTGCATGTGCAGACCCCATTTGTATACACTTACTATCTGAAGTAGTATTATCTAATTGTGGGTAAGGTTTCCCACCATGGTTTTTCCCCTTACAGGGTTTCCACGTACAAATATTGGTGTTATGTGTTGTGGATGACTTTGTCTTTTTGTTATATGCATTAATCCTTACCGGTATTGCAATTAACTATTAAAACTATCTGTCGACATATTAGACTGGTTTATCGATATTAAGAATTAAGTTGGTTAAGTTGTTTTTGGTTTGAATTTATTAGAAAACTGATTCACCCCTCCCTCTCAGTTGTCTTCGAGACCTAACAATGACTACCTAGCTAGGAGTGCTAAGGAGAAGGAGCCTAAGAGAGCGGAGATTTTATCGCACATAGCTAGAGATGAGACATGAATGTGAATTGCATAGATTGTTGTTCCTATTGCAGGCATGGCAGTGGACATTGCTACTCCTATGGATTTCCAAATCACTTTAGTCGCCCTTGGTCGTACGTTCAAAGAACAAGAATTCTAGGAGATTGTTGAAAACCTCTAGGCAATCAATGTAAGGTTAGACAAAGCGATTGTGGAGAATGAAAGGTATAGAAAAGAAAATATTAGACTTAGAGAGTATATTGCAAGGACAAGGCATGGAGATCCCACCCTTATTTCCCCTATTGTAGTTGACCATGGAATACATTCACACTATGAGGTAGTGAGAGGTACACACCCAGAGGTGGAAAAGTGGATTGAGAGCACAAGAAAGCAGGCAAATGATCTCATTACTCAATTTGTTCATGCATATGATAGGACAACAGGGCTTATATTCAAAATCTAGTATTTGGAGGGAGTTTGGGAAGAATTCTGGCCTATCCAAGAGAAGAATATTCCACACCTCCAGGCATTGAAGAAGGTTCCTTATTCCACCTTGGTTAGCGAGAATATTGTGCACAGTGGAGACAGATACAATTTCCATGGCTAGTATTGTGCATTAGCCATGAAGAAATTAACTAATGAGAGTGCCCAGTCGAGTTGTATGGAGATGGAAGGATTAATTCAGGACATTCAGATGAAGATCCTTGCCTCAATTGAGGAATTATTGGGTGTTGATGTTAGTGATGCTAGTGGTTTACACTTAGCCGAATTAAGAGACAAGATGAAATTTATGTATTTTTGCCAATTGGACTCTTTGCAGAAGAGTCAAATTGATGACTTAGTATCTTTGTTGATTCGTGTTCATAGTTTGCAGAAGCTCATGCCAAAATGAGAGAACACTTTGAATGCTTGCTCAGATTCACTAGACGTGATTGATTTACAATAGGATACCCTTCCTAGCATTTCCATGGAGGAGTTATTTTCAGTATTGCCTAGATTCTTGGAGTATGATAGGAGAGAGAGAGATACAAGGAGGAATCTTCTAGAAGATTACCTATATGATGACTAGGTATCTTTTCATTGGGCCATATGTTGGTGGCACCATTTTTTATGTAACCCTAATTAGGGAAATTCTAGGGTTTTGTTGGCATGATCTCGGTCGTTGATCTTAGATCAATCTGGGCCATCCATTTTGTAAGAGACTTTATATATGCCTCCTTGTCTCTCATTTCTAAGAGAGAGTTTTTGTAGAATTGATGGTATATGCTACAACTATTTGAATCCTAAGCATTGTTCAATTGTTGGTGATTTTGCTCTTCAAGTGTTGTATTTGCATTGATGGTTCTCAATTCCTCCAAGTTAGATTAGAATTTAGATTAGAATTTATTTTCATGTATGTTAGATTGAGTGCAAGATTTGTTGAATTCATTTGTGTGGAATCCTTAATCCATACCTCTAGCCTCTTGCCGTTGATAAGTGCGCCTTGTGTGGTCAACTAGAATTTGAGCAAGCATAAATTCAACTATTACACGTCCATTGACAAGCATCAACCTGGATGGTGTCTACGTTTGATGGTGATAGCCTAAAAAATCTTTAAGCATACCTTAGATGATTTCACTAAGCTTGTGTTAATACCTGATTGTAAGACCTTGTCTGGTTTGATTCCACTAGATCCATTCATCATTTCCTACATTCTTAGGTTTAAAATAGATTTCCTGAACCCTATTATTTTTCCCCCTTTTTTAGTAAGAAGTAAATCCAAAGCCATATTGATAAATCTTAAGTTGTCAGCACACCTATTCCGCATCATTCATAATAATCCAAACATTTGCGTAAGCCCCCAAGTGAAACACAACAATTCACATCAACCACTAAACTTACCCACTCGTCAAGACCTGACACGTAGAAACCTTGGAATCATTTTAGTTGATCTCATTCTTAGCATTTGAGGTGATTTTGTTCAAGAGAGGGTAAATTACCTTGGTACTTTATTCTGAAATGTTTTGTGCATAAAAAATGCATCAACAATTCCCTAGATGTAAATTCTCCTCCTTGATCAGATCTCAAACATTTGACTTTCTTGCTAGTTTCATTCTCTACCATTGCCTTGCATATCTTGAATCTTCCATAAGCTTATGATTTCTCCCTGAGAAAAGTAACCCAACACATTCTAGAATAATCATCAATTAATAGAATAAAGTATTTATCACCTTGAAGACTCCTTGTTCTTGCTGGACCACATAAATCAGTATGAATTAAATCAAGAATATTATTGGATTTATCAGAAATGCTCTTAAATTTTTTTCTAACTTGCTTTCCCATTTGACATTCCTTACATATCAAATTATGAGGTTTCACAATCTTAGATAAATCCCTTACTGCCTTGGTTGAACTGATCTTTACAATGCAATCAAAATTCACATGACAAAGTCTTTTATGCCATAACCAACTTTCATCAATGTGAGCAATCAAACATGTCTTATCACAGGTATTCAAATGATAGATATTACCTTTAGTCTGATTACTGGTTGCAATCTCCAATCTAGTTCTGTTCATGATTTTGCATTTTCCATTCTTGAACTGTAATTGAAATCCTTTTCCCACTAACTGACCAACACTCAAAAGATTGTGCTTTAAACCTTCAACATAATAAACATTGTCAGTGTTGTGCTTACCATCCAAAGATATAGTGCCTCTTCCTTTGATTAAACAAGATTTGTCATCTCCAAATCTTACTAGACCTCCATGAATTTCCTGTAATGATAAGAATTTTCTTTTATTACTAGTCATATGATGTGAGCATCCACAATCAATGCTCCATTCATCCTTTTTTCCATTTTTTGTTGCCAATGCCTGCTCTACCAGTCTGACAATAGGTGTCGGTTGATCTTATTTTAATGCAACAAATGCCCATCCACTATCTACTGTATCTTCATTTGAATCATCTGTAACACCTTCATTTGTATAGTAACATGACTTAACTCTATTTTTCTTAAATATGTATCTCTGATATTCAGGGTTAGGTTTATATGTTCTCTTAGCTTCATCTCTTAGTCTTGCATGTCTATCAGGACACCTAGATGCCATATGACCAACTTTATTGCAATTAAAACATTTGAAAGGTGCTTTACCTTCATACTTACTTCCTACTGGACCTTTAGGCATCTTCCTTGCAAATAGTGCTTCAACTTCTTCAAGTTCTTCATTTTCTCTCCTGATATCTTCAAGTTATTTTTCATAAAGTGCTTTCCAATCAGATTTGTCAGATGATTATGATGATGATGATGATGCTGATGATGATGCTTTGAAAGCTATACCAGTTTTGACTATAGCAACAAGACCAAATTCTTCAAGCTCAAATGGTGAAAGTTTTCCAGCCAAAGTATCTCTAGATACTGATGTATTAGGCATTGTTCTCAACTCATTAATAACAGTCACTTTCATTTTGTAAGATGGTGGCAAAGCTCTTAAAACTTTAGAAACAATTTCATCTTCACTTAAAGATCCTCCACAACATTGTATTCCTAAAACAATTTTATTAACTCTTTCCATAAATGCAGAAATTTTTTCATCTTCTTTCATTTTTAAATTTTCATACCTGACTCGGTAACATTCCAATTTTACAATTTTGACAGTGGTATCTCCTTCATTAAATGTTTCTAGTTTATCCCAAATACCTTTTGCAGTAGATTTGTCTCATAATCCCATGATTTGTTGATCTGATAATGCACTTAGAAGTGCTTCTCTTGCTTTCTAATCATTCTCCAAGTCTTTAGCCAATGTTGGTGGATGAGGGTTATTCAGAGTAGGACCAACACAACCATTCTTTGTAACATCTCATATATATCTTCCAATGCAGTTTAGATGTGTTTCCATTCTGATCTTCCATATACCATACTTAGTTCCATCAAGTTTAGGACTATCCTTCCTAAAAATATTTGCTTCCATAGGATCTGTTCAAACTATTAGGCTTCAACAAAAAGAGGACTAGGCTCTAATACCAATTGCTAGGAACCAGGAAGGAAAACTGAGAGGGGGAGGGTGAATCAGTTGTCAATAAATTACAACACAAAACCAATTATTCCAACTTAAAACTTAGTGCCAGTAAAACAAACTTAATGTCGGTAAAATAGATTAAGAGTTATAGCAGTACTGGTACAACTTAATGCATGAAACAGAAAAAGAAACAACATCCACAACACATGACATAGAGATTTTGACATGGAAACCCTATAAGGGGAAAAACCACGGTGGGAAACCTTACCCATAATCAGATGATACTACTGCAGATAGTAAGTGAATACAATAATGGGGTCTACACATGTAGAAAGGACAACTGCCTAGAGCTCACTCCTTAATCACAAAATAGGAGTCACACTGACTATAATTGGATGGTTAAATCCAATAAACAATATAATACTTCGGTAAACCATCTACAATGTTGGATTCAGTACCGATTTAAGCTCTAACCATGAGTGCCAAACACCTTCATAAGCTTTCCTTCAATCTTCAAACAATATTTGCATGATTCACACAAGGATCTTCTTATACAATGATCTTCAATATTCGCACAGACTCATATTGATCTTCAATAAAATCTTACAATTATTTATACAAAACCTTAAGACTTTATGATTAGGTCAGCTCCCTAAAGATATTATAATTACAAAATAAGTCTTGATGCAATACAATATGTCGGCTCAATACATTTACACATTATCCAATCAATAACTCATTTCCAAAATGTGTCGTGTTGATCTGGAACATGATATCTTGTACCAGTCCATAACCTAGACCTATATGCTGATAAAGGCAAATATGTGAACCCAATCAGACCAATAAGCAAAACACCAAATCCAAACATCCAATCCATGTCTTTGACATAACCAAATGATCTCTAGATGATAACAAGTCATCATCAACTTCTTGAGCTGCCAATGAAACATATACCGCTAACTATGCATAAGCCAATATCCATGTCGGGACCACAATGTGTCGATTCAACAATAAACCAATATAACTAGAGTGACAAATCAACAATGTAGACCTCCAGAAAGATAAGTGTTGACATCGATGAGAAAAGCAATGCAACACATGATGAAGTCATCCATAATACCAACACTCTTTGTCTTCCACCGGTGGGGAATCTCTTAGGTTGCCTTCTTGCATTCTCGTTCCGGGTGAACCTATCTTATTTTAGTTTTATTTTTCCTTTAGGATCTGTATTATTTCTTCTTCCTGCATTGATCTTCATTTTGAGCCTCAAGTCCTCACCGATTGTAGCTAGGTCAACCTTCTTTCTTGGTGCACTTCAGACTATGAAGGTCTGATCCTTATTATCTCTATTAGAGGAGACAAAATTAATGTCCTTGTGAGAGATATCCATGCTTGTGGAGCATTCACCGATAGCGTATCCTAAACCTCTAGTATCCTTGCAGTGTTTTTGCTTACTCAACATTTTATCTAAGGCCTCAATGCTGCCATCATACTGGATCCTTGCCTTGAGCTCATTTTGATACTTGTCAAGGTCTTTTCTAATGCTCTCCATTTCTCTTTTTAGGTCCTGACATTCTTTGTTCTTTGTCTCCACTTCTAGCTGCAATTCCTCACATCTTCTCTCCTTAGCATCAAAGACTGATTTCAATTCACCAGTCAATCCTTTTGCCTCTTCTAGTTGACATGTCAATATGCATATTACCAACTGACTACATTCTTCATGACCTGAATCTTTGTACCTTTTAAATTCCTTTCTGACATTTTGCACCTTTTCTAGTTCTTACCAGTTCACATTCAAGATCAACTTCAGCTTCATCTTCATCATCACTCCCAAACACATCTTGTCGGTATGAGTGATCTACATGATTACTCTCTGATGTGTGTCTCTCATCTTCTGATTCTTGAGCCATAAAGAGGCGAGTTTCCTCTTCATTGTTTCTTCTATTGCTAACAGATCTACCTTATCATCTGCAGAAATATGTGCTTCATTTCTTTTCTTGTTTCCGCAAATTGGTTCTGCAGTGTAAGGTTCATTGCCATAAAGTTTCTTCAATCTATCCCATAGGATTTTAGTAGATCTGCATCTATCTACCTATGAGGAGATATCACCAAATAACCCACTGAGTATGGCCTCCATAGCTTCATCATTATATTGGCATTGCACACTCCAATGAGAATTGAAGGTGATTGAAGGTGTTGTCATTGATGGTAACCTACCAGCAACCTTGCAGCATTGTGGAAAGCGACAGGCATAGGCATCAGCATCGACACCGACAGGAACTTCACCGACAGTGACAACAAAGTTTATCAGCATCCCAGCCGATAGGAATAAAGTTTTGTTTATTGTATATAATTGTAAATATTTTTTGTAAAGCCGACATGGCATTTTATAAGAGACTCATTTATGTATGAGGTCTTGTAAATAATTTTGTACTAGACGAGAATAGTGATGGATGGACATATGATGGTAGAAGTTGATGAATACTAAGAGGGGGGGGTGAATTAGTATACCAATAAATACTGAACTCAAACTCTTAAATAGTTTAGCAGTTAACCGGTATAACAGATTTACTAACAAACCGATTAAGACAAATGCAAACCAAAAAGAAAATAAAGCATTCACCCACAAGAGCACAATCACCATAACATAAGAATTTTTGATGTGGAAACCCAAATGGGAAAAACCACGGTGAGAAAAAACTCACAAGTAACTATCTGCAGAAGAGACACCAAACCAGTTAAGATCATACAATGTTCTTCACCAGAACAGATCCTATTAGGAATCTAGATCTTTGTTAGGAGATAAGTCCTGTTAAAGACTACCTTGTGAGAGGATTTTAGATTCACAGTTGTGAACCACCTTGTTAGAGGATTTACAAAGGCTTTGTTGGGCCTACCCAGTTAAGGGTTTCAGACTTATCAAAGATATGGGTAATCAACAAGTAGATGATCAAGGTGTTGGTATTTTGGTATGGTTTTGTCATTGATGTCAACACCTACTAAAACACTAGCACTTTGGAGATCCAACAGCATTCACTGGCAAACAAGTAAGTATTGCACAGTTACTGGTATATTGTTCACTAGTAGGGTATAATGATCACCGGTACTTGAAATGATATGGAAGACACTTGGTAATATTGAAGACATCATGTGGATCTCTTATCTTAATGAATTAATCATTGGTATATTCATATTTGCATATTTGCTTTTACCGGCAAATAGGTCCAGGGTTACCTAGGGTTACATCGGCAGGTTTATCTTTTCTAGATCAGCATGGCACGCTATGGAAATGATTAATTATTGTTGTAAATGCATTAAGCCGACATGTTCAATCAGTTATTGCATCAGATATTATATTATTTGTAAAAAAAATTTATTGTAATATCTTGTAGAGTCGACCTACTAAAATTGGTCTTAGGTTATGGTATAAAGGTAAGATCTTATTTGTAAGATCAAGTGTGGAATGCGAAAAAGAATTGTGTGAAGGTATATGCAAGATTAAGCAGTGCAATACACACAGACATCTTTAAAAGGTGAAGCTAGGTTTTTATGAAAGCATATCAGCATTACACTGGTACTAAATCCAGCATATGAAAATGTTATTTTGTGCAGTACATTCTTTTTGGATTTAACCATCCAGCTGTAGTCAGTGTGACTCCCATTTTGTAATTGAGCAATGAGCTCTAGGCTATTGGCCTTTCTGCATGTGCAGACCCCATTTATGTACACTTACTATCTGCAGTAGTATCATCTGATTGTGGGTAAGGTTTCACACTGTGGTTTTTCCCCTTACAGGGTTTCCACGTACAAATATTGGTGTCATGTGTTGTGGATGACTTTCTGTTTATGTTTCATGCATTAATCTTTACCGGTATAGCAATTAACTGTTAAAACTGTCTATCGACATACTTAACTGGTTTACCAGTATTAAGAATTAAGTTGGTTAAGTTGTTTTTGGTTTGAATTTATTTGACAACTGATTCAACCCCCCCCCCCCCCTCAGTTGTCTCTGAGACCTAACAATTGGTATCAGAGCTTAGTCCTCTTTTGCAAAAGTTTAACAACTTGAGGAGATCCAATGTCTACTAATTATTTCAGGAAGGACAATCCTAAACTTGATGGAACCAACTATGGTATATGGAAGATCACAATGGAGACACATCTAAATTGCATTGGTAAAGACGTCTAGGAAGTTACAAAGAAAGGTTACACTGCTGGTGTTCCTAGTTTGCCCAGTCCAACTACCTTGGCTAAAGATGAGGAAAATGATTGCAAAGCAAGAGAAGCACTTTTGAGTGCATTATCAGATCAACAAATCATGGGATTATCAAATAGGCCTACTACTAAATCTATTTGGAATCATTTGGAAACATTGAATGAAGGAGATTACACAATCAAAATTGCAGAACTTGAAAGCTTTCGGGTTAGGTATGAACATCTAAAAATGGAAGAAGATGAAAGGATTTCTGCTTTTATGAAAAGAGTAAATGAAATTGTTTTGGGTATTAAATATTGTGGAGGAACCTTAAGTGAGGATGAAATTGTTTCAAAAGTTTTAAGAGGATTTCCACCAACATATAAAATGAAGGTTACTGCTATAAATGAGTTAAGAACAATGCCTAATACATCAATAACTAGGGATACATTGATCGGAAAACTTTCAGCCTTTGAAATTGAGGAATTTGGTCCTATTGCTACTATTAAGATAGATTTAGCCTTTAAAGCATCAACATCGTCTGCTCCATCATTTGAAAAATCTGATTGGAAAGCCTTTTATGCAAGAGAACTTGAAGAAAGCAGGAAAGAAAATGAAGAACTTGAAGAACTTGAAGCACTGTTTGCAAGGAAAATGCCTAAAGGTCCAATTGGAAGTAAATATGAAGGTAAAGCACCTTTTAAATGTTTTAACTGCAATAAGATTGGTCATATGGCTTTGAGATGCCCTGATAGACATGCTAGACTAAGAGAAGAAGCTGGAAGAACATACAAGCCTAATCCTGAATATGAGAGATACATATCTAAGAAGAACAAAGACAAATCTTGTTACATTGCTGACGAAGGTGTGGCTGATGATTCTGATGAGGATCCAACAGACAATGGATGGGTTTCTATTGCTATAACAAAAGATCAACTGATACCTACTGCTCAATCAGTAGAACAAGCCCTAGCAGCTAAAGTTGAAGTAAAGGATGAATGAATCATTGACCTGGGATGCTCACATCATATGACAGGAGACAAAGGTAATTTCTTGAACTTTCAAGAATACAATGGAGGTTTAGTAAGATTTGGAGATGACAAAGCCTGTTCAATCAAAGGTAAGGGTACAATATCTCTTGATGGTAAGCATAACACTGACAATGTTTACTATATTGAAGGATTAAAGCATAATCTTTTAAGTGTTCGTCAATTAGTTGAGAAAGGATTTCAGTTACAATTTAAAAATGGAAAATGCAAAATCATGAATAGAATTGGTTTGGGAATTGCAACCAGTAATTAGACTAGAGGTAATATCTTTCATTTGAATAACAGTGAAAAGACATACTTGATTGCAAGTTGGTTATGGCATAAGAGACTCTATCATGTAAACTTTGATTGCATGGTAAAGATCAATACTACTAACGCAGTTAGAGATCTACCTAAAATTGTCAAACTTGAGAATACAATATGTAAGGAATGTCAATTTGGAAAACAAGTTAGAGCTAGTTTCAAAAGTATTCCAGAAAAATCCAATAATGCGCTTGATTTGATTCACAGTGATTTATGTGGTCCAGCTAGAACTAAAAGCTTACAAGGTGATAGATATTTCATGCTAATCATTGATGACTATTCTAGAATTTGTTGGGTTACTTTTCTCAGAGAAAAATCAGAAGCACTTGGAAAGTTCAAACTATTCAAAGCAATGGTTGAAAATGTAACCGGTAAGAAAATAAAATGCTTAAGATCAGATCAAGGAGGAGAATTCACATCTAAGGACTTTAATACATTTTGTGAAGTGAATGGAATCAGAAGAGAGCTATCAACACCTCAGACACCATAGCATAATGGAGTTGTTGAAAGGAAAAATAGAACTATTTTGGATGTAGCAAGAAGTATGTTATTAGAAGCAAATTCACCACATATGTATTGGAGAGAAGTAGTCAGCACAGTGGTCTATACATTCAACAAAGTTCACATCAAAGGTGAAACCGGTAAGACCCCTCACGAACTATGGTGTGGTAATACTCCTACTCTTAAATATTTCAGAATTTTTGGAAGTAAATGTAATATTAGAAGAGATGAGTATATTGGTAAATTTGATCCTAGAAGTGATGAAGGAATATTTCTTGGTTATTCATCTAAGAGAAAGGCATATAGATGTTTTAACAAAAGATTGCAGAAAATTGTTGAGAGTACAAATGTAAAAATTGATGAACAATTCAGAGGAACTTCAAGGTATATAGACTCTGAACCGGCAATAGAAATTATGACAAATGAACCTAAACTAAATCCACTAGTACATAATGAAGATCCAGTTACCCCGGTACCATCTGAGGATTCCACAATAATTGAAGAACAACAGCAAACAAAGACAACCCGGTATGTAAGATTGAATCATTCTGAAGATCAGATAATTGGAAATAAATTTAAAGGAGTTATGACAAGAGGAAGATTGGCAAATGAAGAGGTATGTCTTATTTCTCAAATTGAAACATTATCTGTTAATGAGGCATGTGAAGATAAATTTTGGATTAAAGCTATGGAAGAAGAATTAGAACAAATTGAGAAAAATAACACTTGGACATTAGTTCCCCGACCTAAATATAAAAATGTAATTGGAACAAAATGGGTATTCAAAAACAAACTTAATGAAGATGGTAAGGTTGTCAAAAATAAAGCAAGACTAGTGTGTAAGGGATATTCTCGGAAAGAAGGAGTTGATTACAATGAAACCTTTGCATCGGTAGCTACAATTGAGGCAGTCAAATTATTCTTGGCTTTTGCAGCTCACAAGAACTACAAAGTTTATTAAATGGATATTAAATATGCATTTTTGAATGGAGATCTTGAAGAGGAAGTATACATTGAACAACCTGATGGATTTTCTTTGACAGATGACAATGATATGGTTTGCAGGTTAAGAAAAGCTCTATATGGATTAAAACAAGCTCCAAGAGCTTGGTATGCAAGATTGGATAAGTATCTTTTAAAGATTGGTTTTACTAAAGGAAATGAAGACAACAATTTATATTACAAAATAACTAATGATGACATCTTGATTATAGAATTATTTGTTGATGATATATATTTTGGAGGAGAAGATGGTTTATGTAAGGAATTTTCTACTAAAATGCAGCAAGAATTTGAAATGTCTATGATTGGAGAAATAAAATTCTTTTTAGGATTGCAAATTTCACAGATTGATAAAGGTATATTCTTGAGTCAATCCAAATACCTGAAAGAGTTACTAAAGAAATTTGGGATGGAGAACTCTAAACTGGTAAGCACACCTATGACTACAAATGACAAATTATCTCAAAGGGATGAATCTACACCTATTAATCCAACTAGTTACAAATTTATGATAGGAGGTTTACTTTATTTGACACAAACTAGACCTGATATTATGAATGCAGTATGTATTGTTTCTAGATTTCAAAGTAATCCTAGAGAAAATCATGAATCAACAGTAAAAAGGATTTTCCAGTACTTACAAGGCACTATCCTAGAGATGAAAACTTTGAATTATGTGCATACATAGATGCAAATTGGGCACGAGATGTGGATGATAGAAAAAGCACCACCGGCGGAGCATTCTTTCTTGGAAATAGACTAGTTTCTTGGCTGAGTAAGAAACAGAGTTGTACATCTTTATCAATAACAGAATCAGAATATGTTGCAGCAATAACTAACTGTACACAGGTACTATGGCTTAAGCAACTGTTGCAAGACATAAAGGTAAAATGCAAGGAACCTATTACCATATATTGTGATAACACTACAGCAATTGATATATCTAAGAATCCAGTACTACATTCTAAAACAAAACATGTTTCTATCAAACTGAATTTTCTAAGGGAAAAAGTTGAAGAAAAGGAGATAAAACTGGTTTATGTGAATACTAAAGAACAACTTGCAGATATTTTCACAAAACCTTTGCCTAAGGAGACTTTTGAATATCTCAGAGATCAGCTTGGAGACATACCACCACTAGTAGAGACTTAGACAGTTGATGATTGTCATCAACTGGTATAATTAAAAGACAAATATTTTACTCCGGTCTTTGATGAGGAAGCTACTTCTCAGGGGGAGTAGTTGGTATATTAAATTGATTGGTATTTTGTATATGAACTTGGTTTTATTATAACTTTGGCATTTGATGTCAAAGGGGGAGAGATATATATGGAAAAACACATTATCTTTTGCAAAGATTGGTATGGAAACTTTGGATAACACATGTTTCTCTCAGGGGGAGAGATTGTTGTTTAGGAAAGACTATTACTCTCTGTATTCTGGTTATGATCTTTTTGGAGATTGTTGGTTTTTGGCATTTCTGTTTTGGCACTTTGATGGTTTTTCCATCTTGTGTTGCCATCAATGCCAAAGGGGGAGATTGTTGGTATTTTAATATGATTTTGTCATTGATGTCAACACTTACTAAAACACTAGCACTTTGGAGATCCAAACACATTCACCGGCAAGCAAGTAACTACTTCACAGTTACTGGTATATGGTTCACCGACAGGATATAATGATCACCGGTACTTGAAATGATATGGAAGACACTTGGTAATATTGAAGACATCGTGTGGACATCTTATCTGAATGAATTAATGATTGGTATATTCTTATTTGCATATTTGTCTTTACCGGCAAATAGGTCCAGGGTTACCTAGGGTTACACCGGCAGGTTTATCTTTTCCAGATCAGCATGGCATGCTATGGAAATGGGTAATTATTGTTGTAAATGCATTAAGCTGACATGTTCAATCGATTATTGCATCGAATATTATATTATTTGTAAAATGTTTTTATTGTAATATCTTGTAGAGCTGACCTACTAAAATTGGTCTTAGGTTATGGTATGAAGGTAAGATCTTATTTGTAAGATCAAGTGTGGAATGCGAAAAAGAATTGTGTGAAGGTATATGCAAGATTAAGTAGTGCAATACACGCAGACATCATTAAAAGGTGAAGCTAGGTTTTTGTGAAAGCATATTAGCATTACACTGGTACTGAATCCAACATATGAAGATGCTATTTTATGTAGTACATTCTTATTGGATTTAACCATCCAACTGTAGTCAGTGTGACTCCCATTTTGTGATTGAGTAGTGAGCTCTAGGCTATTGGCCTTTCTGCATGTGTAGACCCCATTTATGTACACTTACTATCTACAGTAGTATCATCTGATTGTGGGTAAGGTTTCCCATCGTGGTTTTTCCCCTTACAGGGTTTCCACATACAAGTATTGGTGTCATGTGTTGTGGATAACTTTGTGTTTATGTTTCATGCATTAATTTTTACCTATATAGCAATTAACTGTTAAAACTGTCTACCGACATACTTAATTGGTTTACCAATATTAAGCATTAAGCTGGTTAAGTTGTTTTTGGTTTGAATTTATTTGACAACTAATTCAACCCCCCCTCTCAGTTGTCTCTGGGACCTAACACAAGATACTAGCATAGTATGCTTGGTTAGATCCTTGATAGCGCATTGTTAATGCACATTAGCATTACTTTAGTCTTCAATATCTCCACACTCTATTTCTTCACACAGACCTAATCTTCTCTTCTATAATCACACATATAAAACCCTCATCTATGAAAACCCTAGACATGATGTCCTTATAAAGGAGTCTGATTTCATGTTGGTCCAATCAGATTACATTAAAAGTTCCTAGGTTCAGTGCATCTAGACACTTTTGGTAACACGACACAATATCACCACCAAAGTGTTGGTGGATGCTAATTCATCACAAAGTAATACCAGTTCATTACTAATTACCGCTTCATACATTTTACCAATTACCAGCTATCAAAATGAAGACTCGAAAAATGTTAACTACCGCTTTGTTCCTTTGTACCGCTTTGGGATCCTCGAACTGCTTGAGTTCTTCATACCGCTTTGGCTCTTCAGTCAGTTTGTGACCGGTAAACACCTTCTGCAAAACACCGATACTCTAAAGACTATAATACAATACCGGTTGGAACAATTACTTGTTAAGCATAGCTCATACATAAAGAAAGTGATCTTAAAACAAGTGTGTGTCCATCAATGACAATCACAACATCATCAAAATGCCAAAAATCTCCCCCTTTGGCATTGATGGAAACACTTAGGAAAATTTTGACATCCAAGTGCATGTACAACAAAAATATGCCATAATCAAAATTAGTCCCCCTAAGCATATACACTATCCCTTTTGCATAAATTACAATGTATACTACTCCCTTAAAGAAATAACATGAAAGTATACATAATATGCACCAAAATTTAAAGTACTACTCCCTCTTTGCCAACAATGACAAAGTAATGCAGAATAACCCCTATTTCTCATTAACATTAAAATGAGTAAATGCTTATGACAATAATGAGTGAAACTTATCAAAAACAGATTTAAAATCCTGCATAAAAGTCTTCATGGCTAATGAACATGACTCAAGTGATGAGGTAGCCACCTCACTTTCTGTCTGCATCTATGATACCTATTCTTCCATGGAATCAATTGTACTCATCTCTTGAGTTACCGTTAAAGCTTCTAGATTGAGAAAGCACTTCTGAAGAATTTGCAGTCTGGGTAATAAAACCAGCTGAAGCTCCTGCAAATCTTTTTTCCGGTTGCTAATCTCCAATTCTATCCTCGCAGACTGAAGCTGATATAGGTGAACTATTTTCCCAAATGTAGTGAAAGAATCATACGGGGTCTTAAAGTTGCTTATGTATGCCTACAAATCAAATTGCAGTTTATCCTTTTGTGCAAGCACATCATCACAAAATAGATGGGGTTGGATTATTTTTCTCAACAGTAGTTTTCCCTCATCCATAGCATCTCTTATATCCTTCTTCTATTTCTGAAGTTGAGACCAAAGCTCATTTAGTTTGTTTACTAAGGCAGTGTTTAGTTCCTTTTGATGTTTCTTATGTGCATTAGCTTCAACAACTTCTTCTAGGCAGTGAACCTGGTCCTCTACAACTATACATAAAAGTTTTAATTTGGCCAAAGAGGAATCGGTACCGGGAAGGTTGGTACTTGGAATCAAACTAGTAAGGATATCAATCACAATGTGAATGGAATCCTGCTCCTTTTTCCTCCTTAATATTTCCAGTCTTTCTTATGCTAGCATTATGCCTCACAGCAGCTCTGATTCATCTGTAGATTGGAGGTCAATAGGACTGGTGATGTCAGCCGGTTTGGCTTGACCACCGATTTCCTTTGGACTCTCTGCTTGTTTGTTCTTTTCTGCTTCCTTCTCCTCTTCTTCTTTTTTTCTTTCCTCTTCTTTCTCCATTTTCTCTGCTTCATACTTTTTCTTCTCTTCCTCCTTCTTTCTTTCTTCTTCTTTTCACTTTTCCTCTTCTTGTTTCTTCTTCTCCTCTTATTTCTTTTCCTCCTATTCTTTCCTCTTCTCCTCATCTTTCCGCTTCTCCTCTTCTTTCTTTTCCTCCTCTTCTTTCCTCTTCTCCTCTTCTTTCCTCTTCTCCTCTTCCTTCCTCTTCTCCTCTTATTTCCTCTTCTCCTCTGCCTTCATCTTCTCCTCTTCTTTCCTCTTCTCCTCTTCTTTCCTCTTCTCCTCTTCCTTCTGCTTCTCTTCTTCTTGTTTCCTCTTCTCTTCATCTTGTTTCCTCTTCTCTTCATCTTGTTTCCTCTTCTCTTCATCTTTCTTTTTCTCTTCCTCTTTCTTTGCTTTCTCTTTGTCAACCTTTTCCTTGTCCAACTTTTGCTTCTCTGCTTCTTCTTTATCGTGTTTCTCCTTTTCTGTGTCTGGAGTGACATCTTCACCATCTAATGCATCCACATCAATAGTATCAACATGTTCTATAGCTGGTTCTCCTTCATCAACAAATGCCTCATCCGGTTTTTCAGTTTCCATTTCCTGTTCAGCTTCTCTATTTGCTTGAGCTACTTTATGCATTTTCACAGTTGCTTTAGTATGGGAGTGTGTGTCTTTTACCACTTCAGAGGCTTTGCCTTCCAGCAGCAGGAGTCTTCTTCTTCTCATGAAGAAGAGACCTTTGTATCGGTTCATGATTTCAAACAATTTAGAGTTTGAAGCATGAGGGAAGTATTCTACAAAAATCTTTTCTCTGATCTCCTGTTCTCTCTCGATGGCAATGCGCCATTTATTATCTAAGGAATTATACAAAGAATCAGGTGTCTCAGATCTAATTTCTGATGGCGACCAGTCATGAACACACAAATAATTAATGACTTCGCACTCTCTTTCCTCTTTCTCACTATCAGTAAAATCATCAAAACATTCCTTCAGATCACTAAGCAATTTTATTCTTATATTCTTAATAGTCCTCTGACAATGTGTCATCAGATTATAAGAAGAGATGTCAATATTTACCGGTGTTGATGATGCAGGTGCATTGCTAGTAGTGTTTGCTTTCTTCCTTGTTTGCCTGGTTTTCTTAGGTTGAATTTCAAGTTTTGTATCCTCAAACTCTGGTGAGTTACTTTTGGTCTTTCGCTTCCTTTCAAATACTTTAGCACGTGCAACTTCTGGTTTCTTCTTGGCAGGTGACTGCTTGGTCAATTTTGGGTTGGCTGAGGTAACCAATGTCGATACCGATGGCACTGCCTTTCCCTTTTTCACTGAAGGTTCTTCAACCAGTGTTACCCTTTCCAAGTAGGTGTCGGTTCTCTTTTTCTTTGCATTTAAAGGAGAGGCAATCAGGGTAGAGGCATACCCATCTAACATGTCATACATCACTTCATATCCCATAGGTTCTACTTCTTCCTATTTGGGCTCTACCGCTTCCATTATGCACTCATCTAACTTAATGGTAAAGAAGATGTCCTCTTCATATTTCTTAACAATGTCTCCAGATATCCTCATCCTTTGACTCATTTTCCTCTTGAATTCATCAAAATATTAATTCAAGACTTCAGGATATTTGGTTCCCACTGCTTAGAGACTTTCCCTAATTTTTTTGGTGACCGGTTGGGCAGTAGACCATTGAATATCATTGACTCTCAGGAAATAGCCTTGAAAGTAGAAAAATAGACCTACCAAAAGTTGTCCAAATTTAAACCTTAGAGCACTATCCTGTTTGATGGACTTCAAGTTTAATAGAAGTTGCTTCTGCAAACAAGTACATAGATCAAATGAGGTGTCCTCCATGATCATTTTGTAGGTGGCATTTACCATAGAATCAGGGACAAAGTTTATTCTCCTGGCATAAAACATCCGATATCCAATCACCATGCAAGCATACTTGACCAACTCATCTTTGATGACATTGACGGTCATTCCCCGTTGGTCGCTCAGAGAACCGGTGAGCTTAGTCATTTCAGTCTTGATGACCTTCCTTAGGGCTGGCACCTCACCAATGTTGCAGAAACCGATGATGACATAAATTGCTTCAGGCATAATGTCATGCGTCCTCTCAAGATACATCTTGTCACCATTCACTTTGCTCAGGATGATGCGGATGTGCTCTTCCGTGAACTCTTCAAGAAAGTAAACCGCAATGTGAAGTTTCTTCCTCTCTAGAATGTTGTATTCCAGTTTGATCTTCTTGTCATCCCCACAAAACAGACTTAGTTGGGAATGAATCGCAAGGGATCCTAGGTCTTCTAATTTGTAGTCGATGTACCCTAAAATATCTCCTTTGACAATGACTCTGGTAGGTATTTGGGACAGGGCATTGTATTTCATTTTTCTTTGAATGAATTCAACCGAGTCCATGGGTACAATAGAGCTGGAGTTCGATGCAAAAGCTCTGATTAACTGATAAACAAGAATTTTGAGAAATACCTTCAGAATTTTAAAATTTAGGGTTTGCAAATGCAGCTTCGCAACACACCACTCTGGTTGCTGGATTGCTGCTTGGTGATCTTCAATTGATTGATTGACAATATCTCTAGATTCTTCTGCAAGATTTGAAATCTCTCTGAATCGCAAGTCGAATCACCTTTTTTCGCTCTGCTCTTGAAAAAAATTTCGCTCAAAAACTTATAAATGAAAATGACTTTGAAAATTCCTTTTAAACGAAATATTCACCTACCATAATAAATGCTCCACCGCTAGGGTACAAACCCTAATTTTTCCTAATACCGCTTAACAATATTCTACCGATTGACAAGTAATGTATACCTGTTAAGGTCTTTTAACAATATAAACTGGGGGTTCAAAATATTTCACCGATTTGTTCTACCTAAGCTTTTCTAAAGCTCAGTTTGCCAGTTCAGAGACTTCCACACTAGGTGTAGAAACTAGTTCATCTTGTGACACTTCTTCAGGTTTATTTTTCCATGTTTTATTCATTCCTACTTGAATGGTTTCAACATCAATCTTCCCTTCTAGAGTGGCTGGTATATCATCTGATAGGTTCTTTCTCCTTCTGATAGGTTCTAGCAGGGTGTCCCAGTTTGTTGCAATGATAGCATACTATTCCAAGTGTTCTCCATGGTCCATTGTTCATTCTACCATTCTTCCTCTTGCATGTTGCAGCAGTGTGACCGTTACCATGACAGATCAAATAGGTTCCTCTCCAACCAGTTGCCGCTTGATAGCCACCACCACCTGACTGATGGTCATAGGCATTATACCGGTTTGGATTCTGGTTCACAGAGGATTCAGAAAAAACTCCTTGAGTCCTTTGAGGATATCTCCCAGTGTTGTGCATAACAGACCTGCATTCAAATGCTCTATGCCCAAACTTGTTGCATGCATAATAGTTTCCATTGAATCTATTGGATCTAGGCTTATTGTTCAGAAAATAAGGAAAATTATTGTAGGCCTTATTTCTACACACATTAGTAGTATGTCCTTCCTTGAGACAATTAAAGAAAACATGTTTAAACTTTTTCTTACCTTTGTCCTTTGATGTCAATTGCTTATTTGATGCTACATATTTTTTTCCAGAGGTATCACCTTCCTCATAACTAGAAAAACCAAGTCCAGTGGTATTCTTTACTAGTTTTTTTTATTCAAGCTTTTGTTCTAGCTTAACAGTACTCTTATTGAATTTGGCAAGTATTTCCTTTGACTCAGTGAGTTCCTTGGAAATAGCAGCATTGGATTCCTTCAAGGTTGCATTCTCAGAAATGACCATGTTTAGTTCACCTTGCATTTCTTCTTTTTCCACTTTACTCTCTTGGAGATGAGCGGTAAGGGCACTAATTTCTTGCTTCAGCTTGGAGATCTCATGATCTTTGTCTTTTACTAGGTCTTCAGCTTTCCTCTGGTTCTCAAGCTCTTGACACATTCTGATAGTCAGTCCTTCCAGTTCCCTTCTTAGGTTGGCATTAGATTCATTCAGTTTTTCAACTTCTTCAACAAGGGCTTCCATGTCTGCTTCATTAGAAGAACTATTTTGAGTAAGCTCCATCAGTTTCTCAACATGCTCTGTTCTTTTTGCCAGAGAAGCTTTATATTTGACTTTGAGTTCATCAACAGTTTTCTCAGTTTGAGTGAGATGATGAGTAAGTTCCCTAATAGTGTATTCCCCCATATCTCCTTCCAAGTGGTTAGACTTATAGAAAGGTTTTCTCTGATACCAATTGATGAATACTAAGAGGGGGGGGGGGAGTGAATTATTATACCAATAATTACTGAACTCAAACTCTTAAACAATTTAGCAGTTAACCGGTTAAGACAAATGCAAACCAAACATCAAATAAAGCATTCACCCACAAGAGCACAATCACCATAACACAAGAAGTTTTGACATGGAAACCCAAATGGGAAAAATCATGGTGAGCAGAAACTCACAATTAACTATTGGTAGAATAGAAACCAAATAGGTTAAGGTTAGACCAGTTAAGGCCATACAATGTTCTTCACCAGAAAAGATCCTATTAGGAATCTAGATCTCAATTAGGAGATAAGTCTTGTTAAAGACTACCTTGTGAGAGGATTTCAAATTCATAGTTGTGAACCACCTTGTTAGAGGATTTACAAAGGATTTGTTGGGCCTACCCAGTTAAGGGTTTCAAACTTGTCAAAGATATGAGTAATCAACAAGTACATGATCTAGATACTAGCACAATATGCTTAGTTAGATCCTTGATAGCTCATTGTTAATGCACATTAGCATTACTTCACTCTTTAATATCTCCACACTCTATTTCTTCACACAGACCTAATCTTCTCTTGTATAATCACACATATAAAACTTTCATCTACTAAAACCCTAGACATGATGTCCTTATAAAGGAGTCTGATTTCATGTCGGTCCAATAGGATTACATTACAAGTTCCTAGGTTCAGTGCATCTAGACACATTTGGTAACACAACACAAAATCACCACCAAAGTGTCAGTGGATGATAACTCACCACATAAATACTGGTTGGTAACTCATCACAAAGTAATGCCGATTCATTACCAATTACCGGTTCATACATTTTACTAATTACCGATTGCCAAACTAAAGACTAGAAAAATTTTAACTATCGCTTTGTTCCTTCGTACCGCTTTGGGATCCTCAAACTGCTTGAGGTCTTCATACTACTTTGGGTCTTTAGTCAGTTTGTGACCTGTAAACACCTTCTGCAAAACACCGATAGTCTAAAGACTATAGTACAATACCGGTTGGAACAATTACCGGTTGAGCATAACTCATACATAAAGAAAGTGATCTTAAAATAAGTGCGTGTCCATCAATGACAATCACAACATCATCAAAATGCCAACAGAAGTGATAAGCGAATATTAAGGAAGATTTTGTATAAGGGTTTATGGTTATTGTATGAGCTTAAACTGGTACTGAACATGACATAGCAGATGTTGAACTATAGCAGTACATTATATTCGATTTTCATAATCCATTTTGTAAGTCAGTGAGACTTCCTTTTGTGATTGAGCAGTGAGCTCTAGGCAGTTGGCCTTCCTGCATGTGCAGACCCCTATTGTAAGTAATATCCATTCATTGGCCAGTGAGTGAATATTGTTGGTCACAAATCCCACTGAGGTTTTTCCCACACCGGGATTCCTTGTTAAACATCTTGTGTTAAGGTGTGCTTTCTATGTTGTCTTTACTGTTCATATTTACTGCATTAATTCTTGTTTATCGGTACACTGCTTTGGAATGCAAAATACTTAATAAGGTTAAATATTCTATTAAACCAGTTAGATACTGATTCATCCCCCCCCCCTCTCAGTATATTTGGACTATCATCAATACTAACAATTGGTATCAAAGCCTAGTCATCTATTTTCAAAAGTCTAATAGCTTGAGGAAGATTTTGACACCGGTACAGATGGAGAATTTAAGAAAGCAATTAGAAGGAGCTCTTGTGGACTATGATGCTAATAAGTTGAAGATTATCAAACTTGAAGATGATCTGAGGACTACACAGGAATTCATTCAAGGACTTCAGGAGAATCTCACTATTGCTAGAAATAAGAGAAAAGAACTTCATGAGAAGATGTAGACTAATGATGATGCAAAGGAAACTCTTAATTATCTTGTAAGCAAGATGAGGCAAGAAAACATGACTTTGAGGAATGAAATGCAAGACATGACTATGAGATTTTGTAATGACATTGAAGACACAGGGAAGAATGAAGATGACTTGACTAGGAGACTCAATGATGCTGGAAGTGAAAATCTAAGACTTAGTCATAAAAATGATATGTTAAAGACAAATCTGATTCACATGGAACATGATAAAACTGAACTTATGAGATAGAAGGAATTTTTGGAAAATGAGTTGGCTACTGCAAATCAACATAAAGAGAAATTCAAGAAAACTTCAGAAGAACTTGATGGTATGCTGAAAAGTTAGAAACCTAATGGAGACACTAATGGACTTGGATTTGAAGTTGGAGAAAGTTCTGGTACTACAAATAATCATGATCATAGTAAACCAGTAAGACAACCCAATGCCTACAAATTTAATGGGAAATGCTTTAACTGTAACAAGTATGGTCATAGAGAAAATCAATGTAGATCTAGCAACAATCTGAACATTAATGCACCCACCAGTCAATGTTCCAAATGCAACAAAATTGGTCACAATTTAGAAAAATGCAGAATGAATGTAAGATATTATATTTATGGATGATTTGGGCACTTATCTAATCAATACAAAACACAAACTGACAAACAATATGGAAAGGCTATTCAGAAAAAATATGTGACTTGTTCTGCTTGTAACAAGATTGGACATATTGCAGAATTTTGTAGAAGCAAGACTTCACTGGCAAATAATAAAGGATCCAGTTTGAAAGGCAAAGAGAAGGTTGATGAGGTAAAGCAAGAATTTTCAAGACAATGGATTAGAAAGACAAATCAAAATGATGATAAGACTATTCCTGCACCGTTAGAATAGAGTATTACTCCATCGACACAAGACTCTTCATGCAACTAAAAAGTAACCCTTGGGGGTATTGCAACAAGTTGAAAATCATGCAAGTTTACCCTCGGTTGATGGTGAGAAGATGGACTTCTTCTCTACTGGCAGATGTGATAAGTTTCACTTACCCGACGAGCATTTATTGCGGTTGTTGGAGGAAAAGACATTATAAATCAGTGATTTTCCCTCTTTTTCATTCACCAAGCATTCAAACTTTCAGAGAGTGCAAAAATCAGAGCGAAGGCATCCTTAGCGAGAAGTGAAGCAAGTTATTTCAAGCATTAAAACCTATTAGGTAGATTAAGATATTTATCAATGGCTTCCTCCTCTACTCCATAATTTATTGCAAACCCTACTGTGGTGGAAGTAGTTAAATGCCCTAGACCCGTTTTCAAGATTATCCCCGAGATAGCGAAACAGGATGATACCCTAGGAGCATTTTCAAAAATCCCAAAAGGTGTTTATGCAGAAGATCCTAAAATCTATATCCATTGCCATATTGAGGAATTAGGTTCAGAAGAAATATTGAAAATGTATAAAAATGTTATTTGTGATGAAAGTGGAATTGTGAAACCCAAACAAAAGGTTATTGAAACTTTAGGTTTTGTGGAAATCCTTGACATCCTAGAATTTCCTAAGGAGGTAGTAAGGATTGTGCTTAGCAGAGTTCACAGTGAATTCTTTTGGCTAGACTCTGTAAAGTCACTAAGGAAGCAGTTAGGGAAGTGACTGGCTTACCCTCCACTAGTAGCAAGCCAGATAAAATGAAAAATGTTCCTAATAACACTGTCATGACATTAACAGGAGCAACCTATGATAGTAGATCCCTAAGAGTCAATAATGTAAAAGATGTGAATGTTAGATTCATAAGTATGATTTTAGGTTATAAGGCCACCCATGCAAACCGACTCAACCCTGTTTCCTGTATTTGTATTAAAAGTGCATATGATATGATCAACAGTGATGTAAAGATAGATATATATGAATGGTTAAAGGATGACTTAATAGATAATCTGAAAAAAGATCAAAGGAGACAAGAAAGGTACTTTTCATTTTGGCAATCTCTTGGTATGTCTGATGTTGTATCTTACAAAAGAGGTTCCTGATATTGGTAAGAAGGACTTTGGTTTTGATATACTGGTAGGCAAAGAAATGTTAGATATCTTCACTAGTATGGGGACAAATAAGGATAAACATATCATTGAGTACTTCAAAACATTTAAAGCAAAAATGAAAACAAGAGAAAGATTACCACAAAGCATTGTAGATAAATATGCGAAGGAAATATGTTTTGTAATCAAGAAGGATGAGATCTGGATGGAGGCAGTTCTTTCTTGAATTGTATGGGTAACAAAAATGGGATATGAGGTAGATGTAAAAATCATTGGAACTTATGCCAAAGCCCTACTAGAAGCCCCTAGAGAACTGGAAGAAAAGGTTTTTGCAAATGCACAATCAATAGAAAGTGATGTAAAAACATTGAAACACAGAAAGAGAAGAGAAAAATACATAAGAAGTGCATCCAAAAAAGTTAAGGAAATAAAAGAAAATGTCATGAATATCACTGGAATAAAGGAAAGTGACTTAGAAGGATTACAACCGAAGGCACATCTCTCACCGGTTGGTACATCATCAGATAGTGAAATTCCTATTGAATTCAAAAGAGTAGATAGGAAGAGAAAACCCTCACCGGTACCCTCTCCTCCTCCCAAGAAAACAAGAACACCAAGGCATAAACAACAGGCAGTGAGACCACCAGAAAAGAAGTTGACACCAAAGAAGAAAAAGCAGCAATAGGTTATACCACCATTGGACAACTTACTAAGTGAAATAATTGATGATGGCAACTTATCCAATGTGAGCAAATTATATGATACATTCACTAATGAAGAGAAAGAAAGTATAGAGAATAGCATCATCCTACATCTTGACATATATAAGAAAGTGTTAATAGAAGTTGTAGATAATTTGCCTAGTGACTTGTATAGGTGGTTAGATGCTAAGAGGTTAGCAATTATGGAACTAGATAAGAAAATTAAAATTGAGAAACTTCTAGCTGTACATCTGGTCAAATCTGTTGAAGAAATTGATGAATTGATCAGTGAAGCTAATAGGTCAGTTTTTGCAAGTGGACACCGACATGTGAGCCTAATGGCTGGCAGGGTTAATGAAATTTTAGAAGAAACAACTGACAGATGGGATATTTTCTTTGTTGATAAGGAAAAACAAGAAGAACTGAAAATACCTAAAACTTTAAAAGTCTATCAAAAGGACAAAGACAAGGGGAAAGGAAAGGTAGGTGGACTACCAAACATTAAAGTAATTGGTAACCTACCACCACCTTTGGTTACTCCATCTGTTAGGAGCATAGTCTAGTTAAAGACTTTACAATAAGGTTCTGCTAGGAACCGATCCTGTTAGAGATCACCTAGTTAAGGGATGGCTATATACCCTGTTAAAGGTTGAAACCCTATCAAAGGTTACCTCGCTAGAGGATTTGAAGAACTCAATGTTCTTGAGTCACTCTATTAAAGGATTTACAATAAGCTTGTTAAAGCTACCTAATAAAGGGATTTTCCAACTATTGAAATGATTAGAAGACAATAGGTAAAACTTTGATCTGATAGTAGCACTACATGCCAAGGTAGATCCTTTTCAATTCCTCTACTTTGCAATCACACTCTGCAGTTTTCCTCTTACTAGTCTGGCAAGTATCTCATCACTCAGATACACACACAACATTTTCTAACAACTTGCAACCAAAAACATCATCGACCTTATAGAAAAAAGTTAGGTCGATAGCATAAACCCTAAACCCTAAGCATCTTAGGTTTACAATACAAGCGGTCCAATCCTTACCATCCAAACACTTGCATAGAGTATTACAATTTCAAATAGATCACAAGACAATCTGCATCATTCATTCTTTACCTCACATGGGAATTAGTAACTCATCATTCTTTCTTCTCATACCACTAAGAAGAATGTTCATTCCCAAGGTAGGCATTTAATGCAATTGATCTTCATATGCAAGATCCTCAAAGAAATCTTTCACAAGAACAAGGCTAACGTGGTAGCTCAATTTCACTCACATCTCTTAGCTAACTCATCACAAAGTATCACCAATTGCATCGTACAAGATGGATTTCCAAACCGGAAACCTCAGAGCTGAGACTACCAACCGGTAATCATGCTTAGTGAAACCCCAACACCGGTTCACAACATCTCTTCATACTGGTTCACCAGCTTCTTTTAATCTACATACTAGTTTACTTGTACTTATTGACATCAATGACAACATACATTATCATCATATCAATATGTGGGTTCATCATATGCCAACAATATCCAACATTGTGAAGCCACTAGCACCAATCTGAGTGAAAAGGAGAAGGAGCATCAGAATTTGGAAGTTGAAATAGTGAAACTCCTGAAGTAATTAGAGAAAAGTCAAGAAAAAATAAAAGTGAGAAGTAAATATGAAGTGAACACTAAAGCCCTGGATAAGATGCTAAGTAAACTGAAGCAATCTAAAGATACCACTGGCTTAGGTTTTCAAGAAGGTCAAAGTTCAAACAACAAAGACACATCTAATAAGGAGATACAATTCACTTCTTCAAATGAAGGTGAAGAGAAGACATTCATGATAAGCAAGGATATAGGCAAGAAGACATATGCAGATGTTTTTATAAACCACCACACAAACCGGTATACTCAATCAATGAACTGGAGACCATACTCAATGTACCAACATGCATATCCAAGGAGAAATGCAAGTGTTGATCATGAAGGCTTCACAAGAGTTAACAGCATGAAAGTAAGATCCCCAATGAGGCAGCTATTTGCAAGTTCAAGACAACTTAATTGGTATGTTTCAAATTTTCATGGTTATTGTCACCGGTGTAATAAGTTCAGTCATAGAATGGCAGACTATGGGAAAATATAATGTCAACTCTAGTTTTGCGAGTAGAAACTCATTTGCTGCATTACAAAGTACAAAAATCACATGTTATAATTGCAATGAGTTTGGTCACAAGTGTTATGAATGTAGGAGTAATATGTAAATGTCCTACAAGAATGTTTTGAGTACATCTTATAGTGCTAATCTGAAATCTTATAAGTGTCAAAATTTTGGTCACATAGAAAGGTATTGTCAGCTGAACTGACAAGCAAAATAAAATTGTACTAGATGAGAAGTTAGAAACAAAACCGGAACACAAAGTGACAAAAGAGGAAAAGAAAGAAGAGAAACTAGTTTGGGTAGAGAAGGAGAAAAAAAATATAGACTCCAGCCTGATTGTGCAGACTGCTCTACATGTTGAAAGGAGGAATTTGTGGGTAGTTGATAGTGGTTGCTCAAATCACATGACCGGAGATAAGAAAAAGTTTATCAAGCTTGATGATTGGAATGGTGGTTCAGTCTGGTTTTGTGATAACTCCTTCATCAAAATCAAAGGCCAGGGTACATTGAATATTGATGGAAAGCTCAAGGCTCATGATGTGTACTATGTGGAAGGATTGAAGCATAACCTGTTGAGTGTAAGTCAGATGTGTGACAAAGGGTACAAGTTTTCATTTGACTCTATCGGTTGTCAGATAAGAAAGCAGAGTACTGGTCAGGTGGTAGCAAAAGGAAAGAGAACAGAGGGTAATGTCTACAATCTGAAGGAATGCTATGAGTCCCAATGCATGATTGGATAGGTTTATGAAAGCTAGTTGTGGCACTAGAGACTAGACCATGTAAATTTTGATAATTTGGTTAAGATAAGCAAGAACCGGTGTGTGAGAAACATGCCTTAGATCATAAAACTAGTAACCATATTCTGTGATGAATGTGTCAGAGGCAAACAAGCAAAGGTCAGCTTTAAAACAAAAGAATATAACACCTCAAGACCTTTGGAGTTGATACATACAGACTTATGTGGGCCAACAAGGACAAGAGCATTGGCCACAGAAAGGTATTTCATGTTGTTCATAGATGATTACTCAAGAATGACTTGGGTAACCTTCTACATGATAAGTCTCAAGCATTTGAGAGATTCAAGATTTTCAGGAAGATGGTAGAAAAAAAAAGTGGATATCGGGTAAAATGCTTAAGATCAAACTTCGGTGGAGAATTTTCTTTAAATGAGTTTGTTGACTACTGTGAGAGACATGGAATCCAAAGACAGTATTTAGCTGCAAGGACACCTCAGCAAAATGGGGTGGTAGAGAGGAAAAATAGGACAGTGAAGGAGATGGCCAGGACAATGTTGAATGAGGCCAACATACCAGATATATACTGCAAGGAAGCAATTCATACTGCAGTTTACACATTAAACTAGGTACTATTAGGATTAATGATAGTCCCAAATATACTGAGAGGGGGGACCGAATCAGTATCTAACTAGTTAGCGGAATATTTAACCTTATTAAGAACTTTGCATTCCAAAACAGTGTACCGGTAAATAACAATTAATGCAGTAAATAGGAACAATAAAGATAGCATAGAAAACACACCATAACACAAGATGTTTAATGAGGAAACCCAGTGTGAGAAAAAACTTGGTGGGATTTGTGACCCACAATATTCACTCACTGGCCACTGAATAAATATTACTTACAAAAATGGGGCCTACACATGCAGGAAGGCCAACTGCCTAGAGCTCATTTCTCAAATAAGAGTCACATTGACTACAAAAGTGGATTATGAAATCCAATACAATGTACTGCTTCAAATCAGCATCAACTATGCCAGGTTCAGTACCAGTTTAAGCTCATTCTATAACCAAAACCTTCACTATCACTTATATCACCTTATACATATTTTTCTACTCACTTCTTACACAAATGACCTATAAGATCTCATACACACACACACACACACACACACACACACACACATATATGAGTCTTTTACAATATTCCTTGTCATCTTTACAAAAGATAATTACAATTGAATATAATAAACAAAAGTTTATTCCCTGTCGGATGGGGTGCCGGTATGCATTAGTGCCACTATCGGTGAAGTGTTTGCCAGTGTATGTAGATATCTATGTCAGTGTCGGTGCCTACTGGTGGCTTTACTAGATGAGTGCCAGAAGGTTGCCAGATGGTTGCTAGAAGGTTGCCATCAATGACAACAATATCCATTCTCATAAGAGTGTAGAATGCCAACAATCTCCCACTTTGGCATTGATGGCAACACTCGTGAGAAAAATCCAAAAACTGTTTCCAAAAAATGAAGTCCAAAAGGTTACCAAAAATATGTGCTCCCCCTGAGCAGATGATCTCCTCTGATAAAAAATTTTTCTCTGTCCACTACTCCCCCTTTAACATCAATGACAAAGGTTGTCAAAAATTGTCAAATGAGTGCAAAAATTTCACCTCAAAGTTTGTAACCGGTTGGTTACAATCTGAAATATGTCTGCCAAAACCAAATTTAAACTCTGCATGAATCTGTTGGATCGTGTTGGTGAGATGATGCATATGCTCTTCTGGTGATCTTTCTCCTTGAAGTAATGCCTTAGAGATTTCATTCCTTAGAGAGATAAGATTGTCTAGCTTGGGACCAAGTTTGTATTTAAGCTCTCTGGCATTAGCCTTAATCCTTTCCTTGTCTTTCTCAAATTTCTCCAACTTTTCCTCAAAACCTACTATTTCCTGCTCAATAACTGATATAGGTTTGGATGAACCAATTATGTTATCAACAATGTTGTCTATCTCCTTCTGTACTCTGCTTATTTCTTTTTTTATGTCCTTTGTCAAGAGACGTGGCTTGTATGTTTCTCTGTACAACTCTTTATATTCCAAAATTGTAGTATTCAGTGTCAGTAAAAGTGTTTTTATATGTTATGTGAATTTCTTTATTCTATCCTCAAAGAATTTTTCTTTTTCCTTCTCAATTTTCTCTTTGAATGTGTCCTTATTTACCTTATCAACTATTATTACATTGTCGATAATGAATCTAGACAATGTGTCCAATTGACCTAAAGAGTCCTTTACATGATCTATATTATATTTTGGTGCAATCAACTTAAGTATTGGTATTGTGTCATCAATTGCTTTGTAAGCCAATGCAGTTACTTATCTTCTTGATAGAGTCCAGGAGTACCTCTATCACATTAGTAGGCCTGAATTCACTTAATGAAGTATGGGATGTCTAACCAACTATCTTGATTACCTCTGTGCTTCCAACATTTGTAACCATTTTGCTTGTATTATCCTTTGGTGGATCAGTCCGAGTTTGCATTTCAACTAGCAATGGTTTGGGTTTCTCAATGATTACTGGTTTCACTACCTCAATATGTACATGTGCCTCTATAGGTTTCTCTGTGGGTTTCTCTGCATGTACAACTGCCGGTATCTCTGTCTTAGTAGGTTTCTCATTGTTCACATTTATACCATCAATATTCATTCCAGTATCCAATGGTTGCTCAGTTTGTAGTGTTTTCTCTATTTGCTCTATTTGGATCTCAACCTCAACAGTCTCTGCCAGTTGCTCAGTAGTATTTCCACTGTCAACAATGTTATCCTTGACCTCTGTATTGTCCTTACCCACAACAATGTTCACTTCCTAAGTATCTACATCCATGGTGAATATAATTTTAGAATCACGATTAGTGTCATCATGTGTGATACCTATACTTTCATTAACTGGTGGATCATCAGAATGTACTAGTGCAGTATCCAAGGGTGGTGGAAAGTTATCAGTTATCTTTATGTTTGGTATTCCACCAACTTTGCCTTTCCCTTTGTCCTTATCCTTCTGATAAAATTTGAATGTTTTCTTTGGCCTGTTCAATTCCTCTTTCTTTTCTTTTTCAACAAAAAAGATATCCCATTTATCAGTCGTTTCCTCTACAATCTCATTTATTCTACCTACCATAAAACTTACTTGTCGGTGACCACTAGCAAAAATGGATCTGTTGGCTTCACAAATCAGGTCATCAATATCTTCCTTTGAGTTAACTGAATGTACAGCTAGAATTTTTTCAACCTTAAGTTTCTTGTCCAATTCTATTACTGCAATACTTTTTGCATCTAACCTTCTATATAATTCATTAGGCAAGTCATCCACAACTTCAATTAAAACTTTCTTATATATATACAGATGTAAGATAATATTGTTTTCAATGCTTTCTTTTTCTGAATGCTTGAATGTGTTATACAATTTTCTCACATTAGCCAAATTACCATCATCAGTTATTTCATTTATCAAATTATCCAATGGTGGTATAACATATTTCTGTTTCTTCTTGGGAGTTAGTTTCTTTGCCAGTTGCCTTACTACCTATTGTTTCTTTCTTAAACTCCTTGTTCTCTTGGGTGGAGGAGAGGGTATCGGTGAAGTTTTTCTCTTCCTTTCAACTCTTTTGAATTCAGCTGGTATCTCACTGTCAAAGGATGTGCCAACTCGTGAGATGTGTGCCTCTGGTTGCAATCCTTCCATGTCACTAGCCAATATACCAGTAATGTTCATAACATTTTCTTTTATTTCCTTTACCTGCTTAGAAGAATCTCTTATGTATTTCTCTCTTTTCTTCCTTTGCTTCATTTTTTTCACATTGCTTTCAATTGTTTCAGCACTTCCAAAAACTTCTTCTATTGGTTCTCTAGGTGCATCTAATAAAGCTATTGCATAAGTCTCAATTATGTTGAGATCTACCTCATAACCCATTTATGTTACCCATACAGTCCTAGGTAATACAACTTCCACCCATGTTTCATCCTTCTTGATTACAAAATAGATTTCTTTATCATATTTATCCACTACACTCTATGGTAGTCTTTCTCTATTTTTCATTTTGGTTTGGAAAGCTTTGAAATATTCCGTTATATTGTTTTCCTTAGTAGTACCCATGTCGGTGAAAGCTTCTTGCAATTGTTTGCCTACTGGTATGTCATATCCAAAGTTTTATGTCCAATACTGAGGATCTCCTTTGTGAAATACAACATTAAGCATACTAAGAGATTACCAAAATGAAATTTTCCTTTCTTGTCTCCTTTTATCTTTTTCAAGTTATCTATGAGTTCATCCTTCAACCATTCACACACATATTTTTTTGCATTATTGTTCACCATTTCATAAGAACTATTAATGCAAAGACTAAAAACTGAATTAAGTCTATTTGTAAGTGTATTCTTGTAACCTAAAATCATACTTATGAATCTCACATTGATGTCCTTGATGTCATTTACTCTTAGAGATCTACTATCAAATGTTGCTCTGGTTAAGGTCATGACTTTGTTGTTAGGAACCTTCTTTATTTTGTCTGGTCTGCTACCGGTTGAGGGTAAACCTATTACTGCCCTAATTGCTTGTCGGGTGAATTTGCAGATAGAATCTAACCAAACAAATTCTCCATGTGCCCTACTTAGGATGATTCTCACAACTTCCTCCGGAAATTCAGGGATGTTCAAAATTTCCACAAAACCTAAAGTTTCCACAATCTTGTGCTCGGGTTTGACAATGCCATTTTCATCCCAAATTACAGTTCTAAAACTTTTTTAACAACTCCTCAGAACCTAATTCTTCAATATTGCGGTGAATATATATCCTAGGGTCTTTAGCATAAGCTACACCTTTAGGAATCTTTGAAAATGTGCCTATGGAATCATCTTGCTTAGCTACTTTGGGAATAATTTTGAATACGGGCCTGGGGCATTTTACATTTTCCATGATAGTAGGGTTTGCAATAAATTTGGGAGCTGAAGAAGAAGACAT
This sequence comes from Cryptomeria japonica, assembly GCF_030272615.1. Lineage (NCBI taxonomy): Eukaryota > Viridiplantae > Streptophyta > Pinopsida > Cupressales > Cupressaceae > Cryptomeria > Cryptomeria japonica. The sequence continues at coordinate 142,985,001 of NC_081414.1, forward strand.
TTGAAAAATACCTTTATCTCCCTAATAATGTCTGAATGCTTGAAATAAATCACTTCACACCTTCGCCTTGAATGCCTTTGCTCAGATTTCATGCTTTCTGCTAATTTGAATGCTCGATGAATAAAAAATGAGGGAAAACTGATGATTTATATTGACTTTTCCTTCAACAACCACATTAAATGCTCACTGGTTAAGTGAAAACTAAACACATCTGCCGGTAGAGAAGAAATCTTTCTTCTCACCATCAACCAAGGGTAATCTACATGATATTCAACTTGTTGCAATACCCCCAAGGGTTACTTCTCAGTTGGATGAAGAATCTCCTGTTGGTGGAGTAATACTCTGTTCTATCGGTGAAGAAATAGTCTCATCAACATTCTGATCTATCTTCCTAATCCATTGTTTTGAAAATTCTTGCTTTACCTCATCTACCTTTTCTTTGCCTTTCAAACTAGGTCCTTTATTATTCGCCGGTGAAGTCTTGCTTCTACAAAATTTTGTAATATGTCCAATTTTGTTACAAGCATAACAAGTCACATTATTCTTTTGAATAGCCTTTCCATATCCTATGTCGGTTTGTGTTCTGCATTGATTAGATAAGTGCCCAAATCTTCCACAAACATAACATTTCACATTCATTCTGCAGTAATCTGAATTATGACCAATTTTGTTGCATTTGGAACATTGACCGGTGGGTGCATTGATGTTTTGATTGTTTCTAAATCTACACTTATTTTCTCTATTACCATACTTGTTATAGTTAAAGAATTTCCCATTAAATTTGTAAGCATATAGTTGTCTTACCGGTTTACTGTGATCATGATTGTTTGTAGTACCAAAACTTTCTCCAATTTCAAATCCAAGTCCATTTGTATCTCCATTAGGTTTTTGACTTTTTAGCATGTTATCAAATTCTTCTAAACTTATCTTGAATTTCTCTTTGTGTTGATTTGTAGTAGCCAACTCATTTTCCAGAATTCCCATTTGTCTCATGAGTTCAGTTTTATCATGTTGCGTGTGAATTAGATCTGTCTTCAACATATCATTTTCATGACCGAGTCTTAGATTTTCATTTCCAGCATCATTGAGTCTCCTAGTCAAGTCATCTTCATTCATCTTTCTATCTTCAATGTCTTTACAAAATCTCATAGTCATATCTTGCATTTTATTCATCATAGTATTATTTTCTTGTCTCAACTTCTTCACAAGTTCATTAAGAGTTTCCTTTTCATCATTATCATTCTGCATCTTCTCATGAAGTTTGGTGCAGGAGCACCTATGGAGCACCTATGAAGACCTATGGAGGCAAGGTGCACTAGGGTCACTGATAGGCCCTCATGAAGAATCAATGAGAAATAAAGTATAAAAGGCCTTTAAGGTCTTAAAACAATGTAATCATGGCCAATAGAGCCAATAAATGCAATGAATTGTAATAGAAAGGTCAAAACATGTAAAATTGTCAAAATTGGCAATTAGGCATAGAAAGGGCTAAAATTGGGTTTTGAAGGGTAGAATAGGTTTGTGAGGAATAAAACATGTTTGAAATGTTTATAAGGTAATCTTAAGACCATTTTTATGTGTTGGTAGAGTTACAGGTCAAGTTGTTTCATATTGACAACTTTGTTTGTCAAATGACAACTTTTTGAGCAACTTTTATTCTCAAAATTGCAAAAAATGACAAAAATAGGTGGTTAGAGGTAGTTGGGTGGTTATGGTTTGGTCTTGAAGGCCACAAGTGCTATAAAAGGTTGTAAAATAATGATATTGAGAGATATGGTGAGTGTTTGGTCAAAGGCAATCATTTGGAGCAATAAAAACCATATTTTTATGTGCATTTTCTGAGTTTTTAATGTGACAGTCAGATCTCTCATTGGTTTTGATGCATTTCATGTTTGTATTATAAGAGATTATTGATTAGAGGTGATAGAGGAATGACTTAACTCTACTTTGGAGGTGGTGGCATTAATTTTCATTGTGTTTTACTAGAGTTATTTGCATTTTCATAAAATTTGCCAGAACCCTGGCTTAGGGTAACCAATGGCCTTATAAATGTAATATCTTTTGTTTTTATGCATAACCAAACCTAATTTTGGGTAGGGATGAGGCCAAGGATGTATATTAATTTTCCAAGGTGTGTAGAGGGTTCTAGGAAGGAGATAGCACATGCATGCATGATGGTTTTATGACTGTTGCAGTCCCAGTGGGGTAGATTGACTGTTACAGTCAAGAGAAGAGCTTTGTTGGGAGTGACAGAGCATGTTAAACGCCAGGAGGGCTTAAGGGAGTGTTGGAGGGTGTGTTTACAACCCCTTCCAGGAGTTGGAGCAAGTGGAGTGCCCAAAGGAGGGCTTAAAATCAATGGGTTTCCAAAGATAGTAGCAAACTGTCATAGTGTGACAGAATGACAGTCACAGAAAATGTGGCCTGAAGCGGGGGCAATATCTCAGAGTTGAACCGTTGTATTTGTCTAAATTTTTAATATGTTATTCAAAATCAAGTTCTTCAGAATCTCACTAGAGTGATTGAGGATGTTTGAACCTATTCAAATGTTATATATCTCTGTGTATAGGTATATCTAAGAGGACAACAAGAAGGTAACTTTGGTTTTATTTAATCCAAGTGTTAAGCATTTTTGTCTTGAGAACCTAGTTTGGAGTTTAGTGGTTTGGAATGATTTCAAATGCAATGTGGAAGAGTATACTTTAGGGTTAGAGTATTGGGGAGGCTTAAGATTTAAGCATTGATCCTAGAGTAGGGTCCAAAGGTGTGAGTAGGTTACAAAACTTTGAGAGTTTTGTCTTAGTCATATTGATCAGAGGATCAATCATGATCAATGGGAGTTCGGATGGGAATTTGGTTTCACCTAACATGTAGAAGGATCCTCTTGTGTGTGCATTTTATTCCTCATGTATTGTTTTCTTGTCTCAACTTGTTCACAAGTTCATTAAGAGTTTCCTTTTCATCATTATCATTCTGCATCTTCTCATGAAGTTCGTTTCTTTTATTTCTAGATATAGTAAGATTCTCTTGAATTCCTTGAATAAATTCCTGTGCAGACCTTAGATCATCTTCAAGTTTGATATTCTTCAACTTTTCTGCATCATAGACTACAAGAGCTCCTTCCAACTATTTTCTTAGGTTCTCCATCTGTACTAGTGTCATAATTTTTCTCATGTTGTTAGGCTTTTGGAAATAGAGGACCAAGCTCTGATACCAATTGTTAGGATTAATGATAGTCCCAAAGATACTGAGAGGGGGGGGGTGAATCAGTATCTAACAGGTTAGCAAAATATTTAACCTTATTAAGAACTTTGCATTCCAAAATAGTGTACCGGTAAATAAGAATTAATTTAGTAAATAGGAACAATAAAGACAACATAGAAAACACAGCATAATACAAGATATTTAACAAGGAAACCCGGTGTGGGAAAAACCTCGGTGGGATTTGTGACGCACAATATTTACTCACTGGCCAATGAATAAATATTACTTACAACAATGGAGCATGTACATGTAGGAAGGCCAACTACCTAGAGCTCACTGCTCAAATAAGAGTCACATTGACTACAAAAGTGGATTATGAAATCCAATACAATGTATTACTTCAAATCAGCATCAACTATGCCAGGTTCAATACCGGTTTACGTTAATTCTATAACCAAAACCTTCGATGTCACTTATATCACCTTATACATATTTTTTTACTCACTTCTTACACAAATGACCTATAAGATCTCATACATATATATATGAGTCTTTTACAATATGCCTTGTCGGCTTTACAAAAGATAATTACAATTGAATACAATAAACAAAAGTTTATTCCCTGTCGGTTGGGGTGCTAGTATGCATTAGTGCTGCTGCCGGTGAAGTGTCTGTCGATGTATGTAGATGTCTATGTAGGTGCTAGTGCCTGCCAGTGGCTTTACCAGATGAGTGCCAGAAGGTTGCCATCAATGACAACACCATCCATTCTCATAAGAGTGTAGAATGCCAATAGGTATTGTTAAGAGTGAATAGTAGAATGACTCCTTATGAGTTATGGAATGAAAGGAAATCATCACTCAAGACTTTAGAGTGCTTGGAAGTAAGTGTTTTATCAAGAGAGATGTTGATGGATTAGGAAGTTTTGATTCCCAGAGTGATAAAGGAATATTCTTGGGATACTCAACCAATAGTAAAGCATAAAAATGCTATAGCAAGAGATTGAGAAGGGTGGTTGAGAGTGTAAATGTGAGAATAGATGAAGACTCACATAGAGGAAAATCTGCACCAGCACCTTACATTGATGAATCAAATATTAAATATGAAGAACAATCTGACAATGGACTGGTAGAAGATGCACCAAACAAGATCCCCAACCAGTATGTGTAGAAGAATCATCCAAAAGAACAAATCATAGTTGATAGGAATGAACGTGTGCAGACCAAAAGGAGATTAGCCCAGGAAAGTGAGAAGGTAAACTTCTACCTCATGACTAAATTAGATACCAAAACCTTTGATGATGCTAGAAAAAGTGAGAAGTGGGTAGATGCCATGGATGAAGAGTTGAGACAAATTGAGAAAAAATAGACTTGGGAGCTTGTTCCTAGACCAGCAGACAAGAATGTCATAGGTACCAAATGGGTCTATCCAAACAAGATGAATGAAGAAGGTAAGATAGTCCAGCATAAAGCAAGGTTATTTTTCAAAGGGTATGCTCAAGTGGAAGGTATTGATTTTGAAGAAACATTTGCACCGGTTGCTAAGTTAGAGGCAATAAGAATGTTTTTAGCCTTCTCAGCCTATAAGGGATATAAAGTGTATCAGATGGATGTAAAATCTACTTTTCTCAATGGTAATCTTGAAGAAGAGGTGTATATAGAACAACTTGAAGGTTACTTGTTGTATGAAGATGAGAGTTTTGTATGCGTGTTGAAGAAAGCTTTGTATGGTTTGAAGAAGGCTCCTAGATCATGGTATTCCTGGTTAGACAAATACTTGAAGGTGCAAGGATTATAAAAAGGGAATGCAAATAACAACTTGTATGTCAAGGTAAATGGAGATCACATGATTATAGTTGTTGTATATGTGGATGATATTATCTTTGGTGGAGACAAGGACATCATGTGCAAAGAATTTGCAGATTAGATGAAGACAAAATTTGAGATGTCCATGCTGGGTGAGTTGTCGTATTTTCTTAGTTTGCAGATCTCGTAGTAGGAGAAAGTAATCTTTATCACCCAAACCAAGTATGCTAAAGACATGCTAAAGAAACTTCAAATGGAGAACAAAAAACCGGTAAGTACTCCCATGGTTAGCGGTTGTAAGCTGAGAAAACTAGATGAGTCACTGAACATTGAGAAAACACTATATAGGTCTATGATTGGAAATTTGTTATATCTAATAGCATCTAGACTAGATATTGTACAAGCTGTTTGCATGGTAGCAAGATTCCAAGCTGCTCCTAAATAGTCTTGCCTAAATCTAGTCAGAAGAATCTTTACGTATCTGCAAGGAACTATCAGCTATGGTATGTGGTATTTGTTGGGACCTATGAAATTTTGATAATTTGAGAGGCCCATTTTAAAATTCTGCTCTGCACTTTTAGAATGGCACTTGATGAATCAACCTGCATCACCTAGTTTGAGGGCATGAAAAATGAAGCCAACAATCCTCCCCTTGCATTCCTGTGAAACATGGGAAGCAAAGAAGCCTTCAGGCAAATTCCATTGGTAGGTGTAATGTTAAAACCCATGACCTTTGCCAGTCCTCCATGCTGTCGGCTGGAGTGTGGCATGAGGGTTAAAGAAACTCAAAGCAAATGCAATCGGCCTGTGTAAAGCCTTTTTACTTGGGCGCCAAAGAGGATTTTAAAAGGCCAAAGAAACTTCCATGTAAATGCCACCAGGCATAAACATTTATCCCACATTGACAGTGCAAGGGGCACTTTTTGTATTTAAATACAAAACCACACACATATTAAGTATCAAAGCTTAAGGGCTTTTGCAAAGTGGAAGCTCAATATTGGTGGGCCCCCGCGTGCATGTGCATCTCAAGGCATCCAAATTTTGTGATAGGCTCCTAATGAAGAAGCTAAAGGTTGAGCAAGTCGGGCAGATCGGACGGTGATCATAGATGATCCAATGATGGTCATTGATCCATGATCGAAAGATGCATGGCCTAAACTCATTGTGGATTAGTGACAAGGAACATGCAGAAATGGTACGAGTTAAAGATCGTGCAAATCAAGAGGATCCAATGGAAGATCTGAGGAAGATCATCAGTGGAGTAAAATTTTGGGACTATCAATGGTTGTGAGGTGCCCAAAATGTTATCCCTCGCGACATGGTGACCAAATGGTGGGACCCGACAGGAAAGTGGCTAAGGCGAGTTAATGATCGAGTAGGTTAAAGCTGGATCAATGTCCGTCACTATACCGCAAGATGAAGATGCTTTCTAGTTATCCCCCATGACATAGTGACTGGCGAGGTGATAGACAGGTGGCACCCAAAGGGTGGCCAGCTAGATGCATAGACAAATTAAAGAGTGACACGTGGAAGAAGGGAGCCGCTCAGGAAAGGTAAACGTTGAGAAAGATCAAGGAAGATATAACAATGGTGTGAAAGATCCAATGATGGTCTCTAGGTCCCGATGGGAAACTGCTCATTAGAGCATCCATCATGACCCAGCAACAAAGAAGAGCTTCATTCTGGCGGTGAGTCCAGGTCGTGCTGATGTGGTAGGATAGGGCCCCCGAAGCCAATCAGGGGGTGCCACGTGGTGGAGCACAAAAGGAGGATCAAGGCAAAAGTCAAAATTAAATATATAGTCCCAGCTATAGTGCAGAAAATTCAAAGATTTAAATGACTGTTGTGCCTGACTGATCTGCAAGAGAAATTAATGACTGACCTATAGAGAGATTGATGGTTGAGGGGTTATTTTATTGCCTGAATATACAAGTGTTATATATCATTGGAAATCTCTTGATCCAAGGAGTGTGTTTCTGCAGTCAGTTAGTGCACACGCCAAGTATCTAAAGGGAAGTTGCCTCGGGATTTCAAAAGGATTTTTCAGTTTGTCAGAGAGGATTTTGTGTAGGCCAAGTGTGTGAGCAGTTAATGCTGAAAGATTTGGCAGTTGCCATGGTCAAAGATGAAATCTCAAATTCTTCTCTTCCTTCTTATTCAGGGGTGTTCTCATTTTGTAGAGGTTCCATTTTTTTGGAGAATTTCTCCAAGGGAGATTTCCAAGAGGGGTTCCATTTTTTGCATTTAATTTTCTTAGTGTAACTGTTGATGTTCCTGTTCTTTTGTCATTGAATAGAGACATTTCACAAATCATTTCTTAGTTGCAGGTCATATATATATAAGGCATATATAGTTGCATTGGATTGTCTCTAGGCCTTCTCTTATTTTAAATAAATCCAGTCTTTAAGGGAGTTTGGGTTTGTCCTCTCAAAGTGGGAGTGTAATGGGTGTTCTTAGGTACTCTTCAAGGAAGAGTTTAAATTCTGTGAACAATCATTTTGGATTTGGGTCAATGTTTGGATATGTATGATCCTTTGATTGAGTCTATAATGTATTAATGTCAAGCATTAATACAGTGATATCTTTATCAATGAATTTGATGTGCAGCTTGGATTCCATTTGTGGTTTTTGTATTGACTCTATGCCCGGGTTAAGGCACTGATCTGTTATAGCTAGAAGTTACTTGCTTCTTCTTTATTTAAATCAAATCAGAATATCTTTTGCTTTTCTATTCTATGCTAATGTTCCACCTATCTCATGCTCCAATCTAGTTGAGATGTCAATGTAGATCTAGCCCATCTACAGTAACCTCCTTGCTTTTGAGCCTTTTGAGATTCATTTGCTTTTGTTGATGTCATATGTTTGTAACTGGTTGTATTTTATGCATCAAAGGGTGTCCCCCCTAGGTCTAGCAGAAGCTGAAGTGTAGGAGGATCATTAGGATCCTGTGTTATGTTGTCCAAGCCCTGAAGCACTCCATTGATTGAGATTGACTATTTCATAGATAGATTGCAGGTGAACTTGGGTTTCTCATTTTTGAGACCAACAATATCCAAAGAAAGGAGACTTCTCTTTGTAGGCTTATACTGATACAGATTGGGCAATAAGTATTGATGACCAAAAAAGTACAAGTGGAGGTGCTTTCTACTTAGGAGACCGGTTAGTATCGTGGCATAGTAAGAAGCAAGATTAAGTGTCATTGTCTACTATTGAGGCAGAGTATATAGCAGCTGCTACATGTTGTTCACAACATTTTTGGATGAAACAAACACTGAAAGACATACAGGTGGAGATAGCAGAACCTATTCCAATCTGGTGTGATAACTCAAGTGAAATCAACATCTCCAAGAATCCAATAATGCACTCAAGAATAAAACACATTGTAATCAAGTATCACTTCTTGAGGGAGAAGGTAGCAGACAAGGAGGTCATAGTAGAATATGCTCCAATAGGAGAGTAGATTGCTGACATATTTACCAAGCCACTTCCTTTGGGTCCATTTGAGTACTTGAGACAAAAGATGGGAGTTGTCCCACCATACACCAACACTTAAATGCATAGGAGAATGCATAATTCAGGGGGGGTCAACAATTGTTACTATCTTATGACTCTTGAATCATGATGCATGGACACAGGGGGAGAGTGTTTCTTAACCAGATAAAGTCAAAGGAGAGATTATTGGTGTCAGACTAAGGTTCCCTTTGCCATTGTTGTCAAAGGGGGAGAGAAATCGGAAAAGAAAATGTTGACTATTGGCAATATTGCATTATAACAGACAATGAAAGATTGTTGGCATTTCTTAAGGATATTGAGAAGGTTGGTGATGATTATGGATATAACTGATTAAAGATGTTTTACTATCTTGATATTATTATTTTGTCATTGATGTCAAGAAATTGATTTTCTAATTCAGTATGATGTGGCCATATCTTGAGAAGTATGATATGAAGATTATAAAGATGTTGGTAAAAGACACAGGATAGAATATGATGAATAAGGGGATGAATAAGGTATTCAATGGGCAACTACTACCGAGTTAGACAATGATGAGATCATGATGTTTTAGATTGTTTTAACATCATACATATGTTGTAAATTGTAAAGGTTAATACTATACTATGTTATCAAGCAAAGAACCTAGTCGGTAAACCCTAAGGTTATCGCTATCGATTAATGAAGGCGGAATGTCTACCGAGTGGAGTTTAGTATTCACCGAGTTGTTACTAAGTTGTAACCAAGCTATAATAGAATGCATTAAATGTTTACATGCAGTATTTAATGAAGGAAGCTGATGAGCTAGAGCAGATTAAATGATTGGTGAGCCATGGAAGAAGTTTGTTAACGAATCCAAGGCAATGGAAAGTCGGCATGCAGATCTACAGCTTAGATTGAACTGCAATACCCTGGCACAAGTTCCAGGACTATTATGCAAGTTCCAAGGCAGGGTAGAATGTTTTCAGATTGAAAGATGCATTGAACCTCGACAAGATTGAAGATCTAATGGCTATGATTGATCATGGGAAATATGATCAAGGAGATTAAGCGGTTACCTAATTGTTTATAAATAGGAAACTATTGATAAACAATTTATGCAGGCAAGTGTATCCACAGGGATGCTACATAGTGATTACTGAGCACAGAAGCTTGAAGACCTGTTAGAATAACAGAGTATAGAAGCCCAATAGATAGACAAGATTAGTTCTATGTCTAGATTGTATTGAATAAATAGGAATTTGCTTTAGCATTTTAGATGTGAAGTTGCAGATAGATTTTTATTACTGTTATTTTGTGAAAGTGACAGAAAATCGCTTAACCGAGTGGACTTAACAGTCTTATATGTAAAACCCTCTAGCAAGGTGACATTCTGATTGAGTGTTTGAAATCCTTTAACAAGGTCACTTCTAACAAAGTGAAGATCCTAACAGATCTGAGGGAAATCCCTTAATCAGGTCACATCTAGCAATGTGTTTGTAATCTTTAACAAGATTTGCTTTTAACCGAGCATACTATAGAAGAGTATATTTCTTAGTGGGTCCGAAATCCCACAGTGGTTTTTCCCTATTTGGGTTTCCACGTTAAATCTCGTGTTATGAGGTTTATATTGTTCATATGCTTTTGATTTTGCATGTTTAATAGTTTTGGTTATATTATTGATATATATGTTACCAAGGTTGAATCTGATGTTTTTATGGATGATTAAATTTGTATGATTCACCCCCCCCTCTCATCTTCTTGGCTATTGGATCTATACTTATATTAAGTAATAGAACTATCAATTGACATCAATGCCAAAGGGAGAGATAGTTGGCATTGAGTTGTCATTGATGTCAATTGGTATTGTAGGCTACCAGTAAAAGTATGTCAAATCGATATGAAGAATATTGAACCAACATAAGGAAGATTAACATGAGGGCTTGTCAACCAGTATGGTGGAAGACAAGTAGTTATTGAGACTATGAGTGACTTCATCGGTATGAAGTGAGATGCATGTGTGTTAGCATGTTGAGTGATAACTGGTAGAGCATAAACCAGTCTGGAGGTTGGCTGCCTATTTATGATGAAGAGGGAAAATGTTACAATGATCACAAAACACTAGAGCTGAAGATTTGCTACTGGTGTAGTGTGCACTACCGGTTAGCAGGAGGTGAAGGTCTCATTAGTAAAGAATTGTGCTAGTATGAGTTTGGTAAATGTTCAAGTGTAAACCAAACTTGTGCCGGTGACCTGAGTGTATGACCAATGTGATGCCATGTGGAGATGAGGTGGCAAGAATGCAGAGGTCGGTGAAGTTTCATCGACATGGTTGTTGGAATAGCTAAGTCAACATTAATGAAACAACCACAAATCACAAGATGATAACAAATTGATGCAACTCAAGGAAGAAAGAGTGACAAAAAGTTCAAGAAGTTGTTGGCACCTAGATCGAAGAAAATAAATCAGACCGCAAGAGGACCTCAAGAAGGAAACAACTGGGTCATAAATAAGTTGATAGATTTCAAGGTCAAAAATCATGGTCGGGATTGCTATCTTTAGCAAATTTGCATTGGATAATGGAAAATACATACAAATGCATTCCTATAGTGTAGGTGATCGATCCAAGGCAAATTGGATCAGATCTGTTGTAGATTTAGTCTAGTGAAGGAAAGCCTAACCACCCTCAGTTTGAATTGATTCTTGGCGGGAAAGCTCAAGTTTGAAAATGATGACTTGAGACTGTAATTGTTGTCTAAGAGCCAAGGAGATAAACACTTGAAGTGTTTATGAGTGAAGACTAGGTCGGTAAGAAGAAGCAAGATAAACTGATGGAAGGAACAAACCGGTGAAGTGAGCATAGAACACAGAGGTGACCAGCCAACAAAAGTTGTACCTGATAAAGAGTGATCAAGTGTGAGTTGTAGAGTTAAGACATTGAGAGAGGGGACTTATAAAAGTTATCAACAAAGTAAACTTGCAGAGTGAGTGGAGAGAATACAGACCAGTAAGGTTGAAACCGGTAGAGCAGAATATTGTAAGGTTGCAAAAGTTGATTTGCAATAGTGATTTCATTTCTATAACTAAGTTTAATATTATTTTCACTAAGTTGGAGCTTAGTGCAGGGGTTGTAGCTCCTTTAGGTTGTAGCCTATAAATTGATCAGGGGTTGGTGCTCCTTGGGTTTGTTCCCTAGAATTGTAATCAGATCTTTTACATTGTGAAGCTGGATTGGACTAGAAGATCTCCAATAGCTATTCTCACTGAGGTTTTTCCCACATTGGGTTTTCCTCGTATATCTGGTATTGTGTGATCCATTCATGTGCATGTGTTATGTTAATGTTTTAGTAAGTCCTTTCATACACCTTGTTTGCACTGTTTGCGTTACTGGTTAGCACTCAGTTTGTTTTATATATTATCTTTATCTTCTTGTTGAAGAAAAAGTGTTTAAATCACTGATTCACCTGCCTCTAAGTGATCCATTGTGTTCAACAGAAGGTATTACCATTTACTGGAGAGGAGGAATAGACAACTGCACATCAACTACAAAACACTAGTGGAGGAAGATCTATCTCACCCACTGGTAATGATGTGACTTCACTGAAGAGAGGATACATCTCCAACTTGACATATGTCCCAGTACCTTTTCCATATTTCACCTTTGCTCACTGAAGCAGCACACACTGTCAACCTTCTCTTTCTCAGTGGGATTCCTACTAGTTGACACCATACTAGCATACCGATTGCACTGCTAACCCCTCATTAAATCATAATATAGTGAGCTCTACAAGTCACACTCTTTCCAGTTCTCATCACTCACTGGTCACTTCTCTATCAAACTCGTTCACCATCAGCATGCATACTTACAAACCAATTCCTTCTTCCCAATGTTGATATGTAGACCAGTTACTCCAACATGCTTACCTAGTGGCTTCATTATCCACACTACCGACTGACAGAACTAACAACATATCAACTATTGTCCCATATCAGTTGTCTTGCTTTATGCTATATTGGTTGACATCAATGACAACACAATGCCAACAACTAAGTTTGTTGGCTATTTTTGGAGGACACTTCGGAAGAAGATGAAGACAGATTTGAAGTTTAGTTCTACTTTTCATCCACAAACAGATGGATAGATACAAGTTGTTAACCGGAGCTTGGGAAACTTGATGAGATGTGTTAACATTATTTTGGGATTAGTCCACGGGCGACATTTTGCTATTTTTGGTGGCCCCACCTCTTTTGTTCATCCCGCTCGCATGCATCAGGCGAGACAGATGTCAGATTGATGGGGGTTTTGTGCACTTTCTTTTCTCTTTTTGTTTTTGTAGTAGCACTGAGCGGCCACGTGGTGTGGGTTGTTCACATAGTAGAATCTTTTTGGTCCCTCTGCCTGCTGTTTTGATCACAACTCTTTTATCGTGCGCCAGCTGAGCCGAGCGTCGTGGGACTAACAACTTCAGGGGTGGTTTGTCTGGTAAATTAGACAGGTGGACCACGATGTGCAAAAAGAAAGGCAATGGAGTCCGAGGTTGTTAAGGGTTGGGGCTCTATTTGGTTTAGTTTTTTCCCTATTGTAGGGGTTCAGAACTTTGCAAGGATAGTCAAGTTTCTTAGTTGTATTTTCAGCCTTTAGAACTATTTTATTGTTTTCTGGAGAAGTTCATTCAGACTATGCCTATGGCCTTTGTGATACTTTACTCTCAGTATGCTTTATTGGTCTTTTATGTGCTCTTCTATTAGAATTTTAAAGACTTTAGGAATATATATATCTAAGACTTTGTCGATTGAACTATGTGTTACACTTGTTATTTGGTAAATGCATGATAGGTATTTCTTTATGTTACAGAAAGATTTGATTGAACCTTGGTTGTGTTTCTGATCTGGACTTGTAGATTGTTGAATGGGCTCAGAAAAATCATAAGTAGTTGATTTTTATGTACTCATATCTTCTTAAAACATGCTCTGGCGCATCACCTCAGTAGTCTAGTTTTTATTGTTTTAAAGTGTTTCTTTCTTCCCCTTTCCTCGAAAACACCAAGGAAAAGCCGACTTCTCAATCCTGAAGGTCATTCAGTGAAACTTGTGCAATCGGTCCCCCATCACTGAATTTCCCATAAGGTTGTTTGTTTCCAATGTAAAATTCAGAGTCAACAGTTCTTTTTCTAGCATGCCCGGTGGGACCATACTTCTCAAGATTCAGGCCAGTATATGAGCCACAAACCTATTACTAGGAGCTAGATAGCTTTGAATCCCAATTTGCTTCTTCCACACCTGGTTAGTGTTTATCAATCTACTGCCTCTTCATCCCAGAGCCTCCCTAGCGTTGCTGCAATTACTCCTATTGCAGTAATGGCTCAAATAGCGCCTAGAAATTTTGTAACATGGGATAATGGATGTCCTCTCATTCCTCCATTTTTACCTACCACATGGGCCTAAATACCCTCTTCTACGTTGAAAGCGGTTCCTAATTTTACTGAGGAATGTTCTAAGACTCCCAGAGAACACTTCCCAGACATAGCCAACATTTGCACGGTCCATAGTATAATAGAGCATAACGGAGCTTTGAGATTACTAGTGGCATCGTTCAAAGGAAGAGCTTTGGACTGGTACATATCCCTCACTCCGAATTCTATTGGCAACTGGGACCAGCTAGGCGACCGTTTTTTCCAAAGATTCTCCAACAAAGTGGATAGGTCATCTTTGATGCATCAGTTGATCACAATAAAGAGAGCCCCACAAGAAGCTTTAATAGAGTTCAATGTGTGCTTTCAGAGGACTTGGGAGCAAATACCTTTGTCTTCTTGTCCTCCCATCAATATGGTGTTTATTTTCTATCTGAAGGCTTTCAACTTAGATATATCGGTGATGATTCAATCTCTAGGTGGTAACACTCTCCCTCAAGATTTTGACTTAGCCGTCTCTACAGAAAATAACCTGATTGATGCAGGAAAACTATCACCACGACCACTTATGCCTATCTTTCTAGATCTATCCAATCAGCCAAATGGCCTAAAGATCCCAGAAATGGCTGTTGCTAGTTCATCCAATCCCCAATCTATGTACGCTTATCCCAGACCCTAACAAGCAAATCCGCCTCATCCCTCGTCTTTAGCTGCAAAGGTTAGTGATATGAAATATTTACTAAGGTCTTTTTCTAATGAAATAGTCAATCTAAAGAGATCTCAAATACCACAAACCAGACCTCCTTACTAGCAAAACTATGAATCTAATAGGCCTACTTATCAACAAAACCAGTACTCGAATAATCGAGTTGGTCTGAATCAATCAGTAGGTCAGATAGTTCCCGTGCCCAAACAGTTGCAAATGGTCTACCCTAGCACTAGTAAAGAGGTAACAGTAGGACAAAATAATCTAGAAAATGATATCAACTCATGGTTTTTTCCATGTAACAACACACACACTCCGAGTAATTGTCCGAGAGGCAATCTACAACAAAAGCTTGTGGAGCAACGTTGCCAAGGCATGGTGACCGACGACTCAGCTTACACGGCCCCCAGTATGGATAATGCTTCCTTCATTGCACAAATGCAAGGCATGTCAATGGAGCAGGAAGCAGAAATAGCCCCAGATCATGCATTTTTCTCTTGGATGGAAGGAGAAGATATTGTGATGACTAATGACGTAGCATCATCGAGCTCAGGGA